>NC_045708.1:49279839-50676438 GCF_009834535.1 Camelus ferus | reverse complement strand
GCCAGCCTGGCCCCGAAGTGAGTGCTCTCAACCCCTGTGCTATGCTGTCTCCATAATAGAGCCTTCTTTTCTCAATTAGCCTCTGGATGGTTAAAAGCCTGCTGACTTTGCTTCCAGATAATGACCCCATAACCAGGTCTAAGTCTGGCTGGCCTCAAACTGCTGAGGGGAACACAAGCGTATCTCACTGTGGTAGAGCGAAGCATCAGTAATCTGTTGTTTGTAAAATAACTTTATTCATTTATTGGTATTTGCTAGCTGTGTGACCTTAGGCAAGTTTACTTAACTCTCCCTGTGCCTAAATTTACCTATGTGTCAAATGGATGTGATAATAGTATCCCTCTCAGGGGATTGTTGTGAAAATCAAATGAGTTAATACATGTAAAGTACTCAGAATATTATCTGGCACAGCAAAATTGCTCCTTAAAGTGTTAATATCATTACACTACATTACATTATAAATTACAATTATATGCCAGGCTCTGTGCAAAGCATTGGGGAAACAAGACGGGTGGGTTCCTTCCCTCAGGTCTGGTGGGGGAAATCTTTTGAACAAAAACTGAGCAACGAAAAATGTTAGGAGTCTTAACAAAGGAGAACTACAGGTTGCTCTAGGAGCAACCAATAAAAAGCTCTAACCAGGACTGGAGATCAGGGAAGTCTTCTACAAGAAGACTTAATTTCCCCCCAGGGGTATTTGTCCCTTACTTTCTATATTGCCACCTCTGTTTTCTTCACCCCTGTTATCCAATCCATGAACAAAATCTACAGGCTCTAATTCTAAAATACACCCCAATTTTATTCAGTTCTACCAATACCACCCTTGTCTGTGCCACCAGCTTGGCCACCTTACCTCCTGTAGGCATCTCCAAAGGTCTGCATCCCATGCTGTCTCGCTGTTGTCTCTACTACCCATTCTTCACATAGCATCCAAGGTAGTCTTTTTAAAATATAAGTTAAAATGTCCCAAGGGTTTCTTTTTATACTTAAAATCTAAGCTCCTTACCCATGGCTTATAATGCCCTAGATGATCTGCCCACCTACCTCTCTGCCCTGTGGTATCCTCCTCTCTCTCCATCACAGGGCTCTATGAACAAGGCTTCCTTTTCCTCCCCTTGACTTTACAAAGCTTGTCCCTGCTGCAGGGCCTTTGCACTTGCTGCTGCCTCTCTCTGGAGTATCCTTTTTATCAATGTCATGGCTCAGGTCACTAAGGGGTGATCTAATCAAGGTATATGGCCTCTACCACCCGACCCCCCCTCCCCCTGGGAGCCAGGAGTTCCCTATCCCATTATCCTTTTATTGCCTTTCCAACAGCCACCAAAAGAAATTATCTTGTTCATTCATTGCTTGCTTGTTTTCTCTGTCCCCCCACTGCTAGAATATGAGATCTGTGGGATCTCCCTTTCTAGTCACTGTCCCCATGATCTACACAGTAGTTACTTAATAAACACTTGTGGTTTGAATGACTAAAGTTAATTTAATCTGAATTCTAAAAGAAGGATGAGAGTTAACCAAGTGAAAATGAAGAGCAAGGGTCTTCCAGGCAGGGGAACAATATGTTCAAAGGTCTAGAACTTTTGGGAGAGTATGGCATCTTAAGGGAGCTAAGAATAAGGCCAGTGCAGCCGGAGTACAGGGAGCAAAGGGAGGCAAAACACAAATTGAAGCTGACAAATGAGGGTCAGAGCATGCCGGGGCCTGTGAATCCTGCTAAAGATTGTGGACTTTGGTAAGGGCAGGAGGAAGCTGTTTTAAGGTTTAAGTCACCAACTCAGGTGAGTGTTTCTAAAAGAACTCTCTGTAGCCAATGGGTGGGTTTAGGGTAGATACGTAACACCAGGTCGTAGCTCCTATTCCCTGGCCTCAATCCTGACAAAACCCTGTGGGGTAGGAAAGGAAAGGCTGATTATTCCCAAACTGTAGATTTAGAAAAGCAAAGATTCAGAGAGCACACACAAGTTGCTGATGGTCAGCATGACTACTCTGGCCTTTCCTAGCTTGAAGCAGCCATGACCGAAGGACACAGGGAGGGGCTTAAAGCGAGCACCCAGCTGAACGCCCTTGGCATCTCTCCTCCTCCCTGTCCTAAGGAGGGAGGGCACTGGGCACGACACACGTTAGAACCTGTGCTTATAATAAATCTTCTGCTTCCTTTTGAAAAGACCACCATGAATCTTGTCTCTTAAAGAGCTTCTCTGCTCTGTGCATTTTAACAACCTTCTCTAGCGTAGAAACTTGGACTCTTGTTGTCCATGGTTAAAATTCAAATCTTGGATGAGTAGATATATTATACCACTGAGCTGCAAGTGAGAAGGCCATCCATCCATCTGCCTTCATTTAGGTCGTTCTTTTTCACCTGGAACTGATGAGTTCTCTGCCCTGGTTGGCTTCCACATCACTCTTCGCCCTCCCCCACCCCCGCCCCAAGAATGATGAGAGCCCAGAACTGTGGCTGCTGCAGTGGGACAGAGGGAGGCAACGCACAGCTCCTGAGCCCCCACCAAGTGCCAGGCTTCGGGCGAGGTGCTGTTCATGCCTGATCTCATTTAATCCATCCACGGCAATCCCCTCCCTGTTTTGCTGATGGAGAGATCTAAATCACATGTTTCAGGTAAAACGTACCAACACATTGGAATTAAAGTCAATATTCTCTATTCTGACTACCCCCGCACTGGATCCACCCCCATCATCCCTCACATTGTCAGAACCACCTCCCGGGTGACTCAGCCTCGGATTTTTCTCCCCACTATCTCATGCTCCATTACCATCAGTCATCTGATTGACGCACAAATCTGGTTAGGTTTCTGCCCAGCTCAGAAACATTCCCTGGCTCCCCACTGCCCACAGCTTACTATCTAATAAGGAACAAAACCAATCATGCTAGAAGTACAATAATAGAAGAGGGCTGTTAGGGCAGCGGAAGTGGAATGATTCATGATGCTTTTGCTGCGGGAACAGTGGTGGGGGGCAGGGAGACGTCACAGAAGGCAGCTGAGCTGGGTTTGGTGATGGATAGAGGGGTCCTCTCTGAAAAGGAGGCAGCAACATGAGCAAAGGCACTGAAAGGCGAAAGCCGTGGCTCTGGCTGCCCCTGGGACACATAACTGGTTGTTATTGCGCCATGGAATCTTTCTCTCAGAGCTCTAAGGAGCAGCCTAGCAACAAGCAATGATTTGTTACAGCCAGGCTGTCAGGCAGTTTATCTGATGTTAGTGCCCACGTGAGCTGCATGATGATTTATGAAACTCAATTTCTCCACCAATACAGGCAAACAGATTTAGCAGCACAGTTAGGATGAGCTTGGGGAAAGGCAGCCTCTAGGGAGAGACCAAGGCTACCCTCCCCCTCAGCCCAGCTCCACCTCCGTGGAACACTGAAGCACTGATTTGGATCAAGTCCCTGGAAAACAGAGCCGCAGGGTTGGGTGCTAAGGAAAATGATGAAAAAACCCAAAACAGTGCTGGAATCTGAATGCCACGGTGTGTCTTTGGCTTGTCCCTTTTTGCCTTCTGTGTTTGGCTTTGGAACTCTCTCTCCTGTGGGGCTAAGGAAGGGTTATCTGTGCCCTGAGAAAGTCAGGCAGACACCACAAGGGTATCAATAGGGGGGCTCAGGGAAAGGGAGCCTTCCGTGGTCTCCGAGGCAGTGAGTAGCCTAGACTTACAGCTAAAGGGGAAAAGAGTCCTGAACATTTTCCCAGCTCTGCTTATTGGGACCAAGGGCTCCACAGAGGGACTAGGTCTAAATCATAGCTAATAATAGAGAGGGTCCATTTCCCAAGGCATGTTCTCTTTATGCTGCATTTGAGTAGTTTGGTAGCCCAAGGTCAATGGGAGTTGGAGATTGTCCTTGAGGATAGACCAGTCCCAAAGTTGAGAGTTGCCCTGCTCCAGGGCTACACAGAAAAGTAACAAAGAGGACTCAAATTCAAGGCTGATAATTGGTTGTTCTGGGACTCTCGTGGGCTGACAAGTACCCACAGGAGGATCCAGAAGCAGGGGCATAGATGATTAGCTCCCACTGCATCAGCCAGGAGCAGGACTGCCACTGATAAACGCAATCCTGGTCCTCCTGCCCCTCTGGCCGCGCTTCTACACACCCTTAACGTTTCCCTCTAGGCTTGTGTATGTGTTTAGCCAGCCCATAAGAGTCAATTGATCTACAGATTTAATGCAGTTCCTACAGAAACCAAAGCATGGTTTGGTAGATATAGACAAGCTTATCCTAAAATTTATACGAAAAAAGAAATGTACTAAAATGGCCAAAATAATTTTTAAAAATAGAAATAAAGTATGAATAAAGAATAAAGACTTCTCAATGTTAAGGCTTAATACATAGTTACAGTAATCAAGGCAGTATGAGACTGGCAGAGAGAGAAGCACATGGATCAAGGGGACAGAACAGAGAGCCCAGAAAATGACCTGCAACATATGCCCAACTGGTTTTTGACAAAGGTGCACAAGCAATTCAAGAATGGAGCGACTGGATGTTGTTATGACTGAATTTTGTCCATCCCACCCACACTCCCTACAAATTTATAGGTGGAAGCTCTAACCCCAGTGTGACTGCATTTGGAAGTCAGGGCTTTTAGGTGGTATTTGTGGTTAAATGAGACCATAAAGATAGGGTCCTAGTCCTTATAAGAAGAAGGAGGAAGAGAGATCTTAGATTTCTCATCTCTCTCCCTCCCTCTCTCCTCCCTCCCTTGTGTGAGAATAGAGCAAGAAGGGAGCTCTGGGCAAGCCAGAGACAGGGCCTTCACCAAGAACCCAACTCTGATCTCAGGCTTCTAGCCTCCAGAACTGTGAGAAAATATATTTCTGTTATTTAAGCCACCAGGCTATGATATTTTGTTATAACAGCCTAAGCTGATTAATGCAGACATCTATAGGCAAACAAGGCAAAATAAAACAAAATAAAACAAAAACCTATATGAAAATTAATTCAAAAGGAATCATAGACCTGAATGGAAAATGCAAAACTTTAAAACTTTTAGGAAGAAACATAGGAGAAGTCTTTGGGACCTGGGACCAGATGAAGAGCTCTTGGACTTAACACTAAGTGTATGATCTATAAAAGGAACAATTAATACATTTTCATCAACATGAAAATGAAAATTAAAAATTTTTGCTTTGTGAACAACTTTATTAAAATAAAGATGGAGACAAAAATACAAACCGGAAGAAAATATTTGTAAATCACCTATTGGACAAAGTATTCCTGTCAAGAGTATATAAGGAACTCTCAACTCAACATTTAAAAATTTCCAGGTAAAAAATGGGCAAAAGACACAAACAGACATTTATCAATGAAAATATACAAATGTTAAATAATCACATGAAAACACGTTCAGCATCATTAGCCACTGGGGAAATACAAATTAAAACTAATGATATCACTATACCCCTACCAAAATTGCTAAAAAAAAAAAAAAATGATGATAACACCAAATGCTGGGGAAGATGTAGAGAAATTAGCATACATTGCTGGTAGGAATTTAAAATGGTACAGCTACTATGGAAAACAATTTGGCAGTTTTTTAAAACATTAAGTATAAATTTACATATGACCTAGCAATTCCACTTCCAAGTATATATCCAAGAAAAACAAAATATACTTACACAAAGACTTGTACATGAATGTTCATAGCTGCCAAACAAGGAAATAGTCCTGATGCCCATCAAATGTGAGCAAATAAGCAAGGTGCCTGTTGGTGAATGGATAATTAAACTGTGGTACATCCATACAGTGAAACTGAGTGAAGTACTGCTACATGCTACAACAAGGATGAACCTTATGCTGCTTGTCCCTGCGCTTTGCCTCTCAGAACACCCTTGATGTGTCCGACTGAGAGCCCCATGGACCCAGAGTGTTTGTTGTGTAAATACAACAAAGTATTCAAAGCCATTTCAAACCCCCTGGGGGCCCAGCCATGAATGAGGAAATAGGACCACAGTTCTGTTTTGTTAGTCTTCAGAAACCTTGGGAAAATCTGCATAGAGGTGAAATTCCTGTACAGACAGAAGAAACTGAAGTATTCATCAAGAATGTTTACTTTAATCAAGGATGAAAATCAGATATAAAGCAGTGTAGATTAGGCTGTGTGACAAGGTAATTGCTACCACCCTTAGGGCAGATTCTAGGAAATCAAAGTCTTTGAGTTCTAGGAAGAGTATGGTCGCAAAGTTTAAACTTAAGGGAAACAAAGACGGGCATTTCCAGAAGCAGTGCCTTTGGCTTAATTTGACTCAACAGGGGGATTCTGGCCCAGTCCAGACAGATAAGAATGACAGCTTCTCACTAGCAGTTCTAAGTTGGTGGAACAATCCGTTTGGTTAGTTCTGATGAGGAGGAAGATTCTAGCATGCTAACTAGTTATGTGACCCTGAGCAGCCAGTGTTCCCCAACTTCTTACAGGGACAAGTTGTGTTCAGCCACCTCAAATTGAGCATTAGTAAGTCGGTGATGCCTTCAGATGGTCAAGGCTGCCGCAGCCATACTGACCAGCTCTGGGCGTGCCTAACGTATGCCAGCTGGTGTGGGTAACCCATTGACCTCTATTCCCCATTCAGAACTGCAATTACTCCTGAAGGAGGAGTTCCCAGTAAGTATAGGTCTGTAAACTTACACTAAGTCCCTGCCCTTCATACATTCAGCCAGTCCCTCATGCTGACTGTGTGGTGTTCATAGGAATGTAGTTTGGTGCAGCCATTATGGAAAACAGTATGGAGATTCCTTAAAAAACCGAAACTAGACATACCCTATGATACAGCAATCCCACTCCTGGGCATATATCCAAAGAAACTAATTTGAAAAGACACATGCACCCCAATGTTCAAAGCAGCACTATTTACAAGAGCCAAGACATGGAAGCAACCTAAATGCCCATCGATAGGTGATTGGATAAAGAAGTTGTGGAATATTTATACAATGGAATAACTCAGCAATAATAAAGAATACAATAATGCCATTTGCAGCAATGTGGATGGACCTGGAGATCATCATACTAAGTGAAGTAAGCCAGAAAGAGAAAGAAAAATACCATATGATATCACTCATATATGGAACCAAAAAAACAAACAAAAAAAAACCACGAATGAACTTATTTACAAAACAGAGACAGACATAGAAAATACACTTACGGTTACAGGGAAGGAAAGGGGAGGTGGAGGGATAAATTAGTAGTTCAGGATTTGCAGATACTAACTACTATTTATAAAATACATAAACAGCAAGGTCCTACTGTATAGCACAGGGAACTCAGTACCTTGTAGTAGCCTATAATGAGAAAGAATATGGAAAGGAATACATATATATAACTGAATAACTATGTTATACATCAGAAATTAACACATTATAAACTGAGTATACTTCAATAAAAAAATAAAAATTGATCTTTAGCTTGGAAGTGTATTTGCAGAAAAACTACTATGAATAGTATGTTTAGTATGCAAATTTAGCTGTAAGGTAATTTTCAGGTAATTGCAGTTGAGGAGACCCTTTGTTCTATGCCCCCAAGTTCCGTTCTAGCACTGAGATTCTTTGATGCTAAGATGCTGAGTTGAAATCAAGATTTATCATGGAGAATCACAAATAGAGTGAGACTGCCATTATCTCCCGGTACATTGTATATTCAGATTTTCAGACCTCCCTTTCCTAGAGCTGTCATTATTAAATTATGGCTTTTTGGAGAAATCGTTCCATATTAGAATTTCTATGTTAAATTAAAAAATGAGCTCAGTGACAGAAATCAGAACAGTCCCTCTTGTACCCGTGTTTTGATCTCACTGGAAACATTTCATCCAATGCAAAAATCATAATTGTAGTTTTACAATTTTACCCAGTTCTCTGGCATTCTTAAATTCACTCTCAGGCTTAAAAAGTGGGGGAAGTTGTCGTTCACTGCAAAGAAGTTCAGCTATACTTAGAGAACAAATAAGCCAAACTAGAGAGTTCTAGGAGAGAGCAACATGTGGGTTGCCATTATTTGTTTGCTAAAAATATGTTTACTATAGTAGAACATATTTTCAGACTGCCAAGATGTGGAATCCTCAACTCATTCTTTTAACTCTCCATCTGTTCAGTGCTCTGCCACTTTTATTTTCATAGCATGAAGATAACTTAGTTTCAATAGAACTAGAGACCAAGATTAGAACAAAACATATGTGTATATGTATGTATACACATATATAAAACAAGGTATATATATTCTAAGAAAAAATATATATCTTATGATGTGCAATAGCTTCAGAGAGTTTTTTTTAAAAATAGTTAATTTTTAAAAAATTCTAAAGAGGAGACTCTACCTCCAGTGGTCATGGGTGATATTATATAAAAATGTTTGAAAACCATTTTTTGAGTAAAAGGCAAGATGAAAACAAACTTATGGTTACCAGGGGGAAAGGGTGTGGGGAGGGATAAATTGGGAGTTTGGGATTTGTAGATACTAATTGCTATTTATAAAGCAGGTAAACAACAAGATCCTACTGTATAGCACAGGGAACATTACAATAGCTTGTAATGGCCTGTAATGAAAAAGGATATGAAAGGAAATATATATACACACATTTATGTATAGCTGAATCACTATGCTGTACACGAGAAATTAACACAACATTGTAAATCAACTCTACTTCAATGAAAAAAAAAAGCACTTCCTGGGGGGTAAAAAAGCAAGCTGACACATAGGAGTGTTTGCATGAAGACAAGGAGGTGGCTGTGTCTCCTCACATGGGCCACTTACTTTAGGCCTCCCTTTTCTCATCTTTGAAGTACTATAAGAGATTTAGGAAAGATAATTTCTAAAGTGCCTCTAGACCTAAAATCTATGATTCAGAGTTTTTTTCCTAAATGGATTTGTTCAACAGACAATTGAACACCAGTTCAAAAGTAAAAAGTTTTTACTTTTTTGTTGAAGTATGGTAGAATATACAATGTTTCAGGTGTATGACAACGTGATTCAGTTACACATATCTATATGTATATTCCTTTTCATATTCTTTGTCATTATAGGCTACTACAGTACTGAATAGAGTTCCCTGTGCTATACAGTAGGACCTTGTTCTTTATGTATTTTATATGTAATAGTATCTGCAAATCCCGAACTCCCAATGTATTCCTCCTCCTCCCCCTTACTCCCTATAACCATAAGTTTGTTCTCTATGTCTGTGAATCTGTCTCTGTTTTGTAAGTTCTTGTGTCCTTTTTTTTAGGCTCCATATATAAGTGATATTATATGGTATTTTTCTTTCTCTTTCTGGCTTACTTCACTTAGTATGACTATCACTAGGTCCACTATGTTGCTGCAAATGACATTATTTTTATTCTTTTTTTTTTAACTGAGGTATAGTCAGTTACAATGTGTCAATTTCTGGTGTGTAGCACGATGTCCCATTCATGCATATACATACATATATTTGTTTTCATATTCTTTTTCATTAAAGGTTATTACAAGATATTGAATATAATTCCCTGAGCTATACAGAAGAAACTTGTTTTTTAAAATCTATTTTTATATACAGTAGCTAACATTTGCAAATCTGAAACTCCCAAATTTATCCCTTCTCACTGACCCTTTCCCCAGATAACCATAAGATTGTTTACTACGTGGGACTGTTTGTTTTGTAGATGAGTTTATACTGTCCTTTTTTTTTGTATTTTTATTTTTTAATTTTTTTAAAACTTTTTTTTATGGAGTTACAGTCATTTTACAATGTTGTCTCTTTTAAGATTTCACATATGAGTGATAACATATGGTATTTTTCTTTCTCTTCTTGGATTACTTAGAATGATGATCTCTAGGTCCATCCATGTTACTGCAAATGGCATTGTTTTATTCTTTTTTATGGCTGAGTAGTATTCCATTATATACGTATAAAATATGAGACATATATAAAATTATATATATATACATATATATATCTCACAACTTCTTTATCCAATCATCTGTCAATGGACATTTAGGTTGCTTCTATGTCTTGCCTATTGTAAATAGTGCTGCTGTGAACTTTAGGGGTGCGTGTATCTTTTCAAGTTAACAATTTTTCCAGATATATGCCCAGGAGTGAGATT
Organism: Camelus ferus; assembly: GCF_009834535.1. NCBI lineage: Eukaryota > Metazoa > Chordata > Mammalia > Artiodactyla > Camelidae > Camelus > Camelus ferus. Next base: position 50,666,364 of record NC_045708.1, on the reverse strand, counting down.
GCTGGATCCTAAGGTAACTCTGTTTTTAAAGTTTAAAGTCCAGGACCAAATGGCTTCACAAGTGAATTCTATCAAACATTTAGAGATTTAACATCTATCCCTCTGAAACTATTCCAAAACATTTCAGAGGAAGGAACACTTTTAAACTCATTTTTTGAGGCCACCATCACCCTGATACCAAAACCAGACAAAGATACCACAAAAATAATTTTAAAAAATTACAAGAAAATATCACCAATGAACATAGATGTAAAAATCCTCAACAAAATACTAGGAAATTGACTTTCAAAATTTATTGAAAAGATCATACAGCCTGATCAAGTGGGATTTATCCCAATGTTGCAAGGGTTTTTCAATGTCCACGAGTCAATCAGTGTGATACACCACGTTAACAAATTGAAGAATCAAAACCATATGATCGTCTCAATAGATGCAGAAAAAGCTTTTGATAAAACTCAACATCTGGTTATGATGAAAACTCCCCATAAAGTGGACAAAGAGGTAATATACATCAATATAATAAAGGCCACATATGACAAACCTACAGCTAACATCATACTCAATGGTGAAAAGCTGAAAGCATTCCCTCTAAAATCAGGAACAAGACAAGGATGCCCACTCTTGCCATTTTAATTCTGCATAATTTTGGAAATCCAGCCACAGCAATCAGAGAAGAAAAGGATCCTTTTATAGGATCCCAATGGAAAAGGAAGAAGTAAAACTGTTGCTATTTGTAGATGACATGGTATTATACATAGTTAATACTAAAGGCACCCCAGAAAACTACTGGAGCTCATCTATGAATTCAGTAAAGTTGCAGGATACAAAATTAATATACAGGAATTTGTTGCATTTCTATAAGATAGCAATGAAATATCAGAGAAATTAAGGAAACAATCCCATTTACCATCGCTACAAAAAGAATAAAATACATAGGAATAAACATATCTAAGGAGGCAAAACACCTGTACTCTGAAAACTATACGATGCTGTTGAAAGAAATTAAAGATGGCAGACAGTAAGATATACCGTGTTCTTGGATTGGAAGAAACAATATTTTAAAATGACCGTACTACCCAAGGCAATCTATAGATTCAATGCAACCTCTATCAAATTACCAATGGCATTTTTCACAGAATTGGAAGAAAAAAAATTTAAATTTGTATGGAAACACAAAAGACCCTAACTAGCCAAAGCAGTCTTAAGAAAGAAGAATAGAGCTGGAGGAATCACATTCCCTGACTTCAGACAACACTACAAAACTACAGTAATCAAAAGAATACGATAATGGCAAAAAACAGACACATAGATCAATGGAACAGCATAGAAAGCCAGAAATAAACCCATACACTTACGGTCAATTAATCTATGACAAAAGAGGCAAGAATATGCAATGGAGAAAAGACTCTCTCTTCTATAAGTGGTGCTGGGAAAGATGGACAGCTACCTGAAAAAGAATAAAATTAGAACATTCTCTAACACCATATACCAAAGTAAACTCAAATGGATTAAAGGCCTAAATGTTAAGATTGGATACTATGAAACTCTTAGAGGAAAACAGAGGCAGAACAGTCTTTGACATAAATCACAGCCGTATTTTTTTTGGATCCATCTCCTACAGTAATGGAAACAAAAGCAAAAATAAACAAGTGGGAACTAATCAAACTTAGAAGCTTTTGCACAGCAAAGGAAATCATCAATAAAATGAAAAGACAACCTACAGAAACGGAGAAAACATTTACAAACCATCTGACCAACAAGGGATTAATTTCCAAAATATACAAACAGCTCATACAGTTCAATACCAAACAACCCAATCAAAAAATGGGCACGAGACCTAGATAGATATTTATCCAAAGATGACATACAGATGGCCAGCAGGCTCATCAAAAGATGCTCAACATCTCTAATTATTAGAGAAATACAAATCAAAACTACAATGAAGTATCACCTCACATGGGTCAGAATGGCCATTGTCAAAAAGTTTACAAATAATAAATGCTAGAGAGGACGTGGAGAAAAGTCAGCCCTCCCTCCTACACTGCTGTTGGGCATGTAAATTTGTGCATCTGCTTTGGAAAACAGCATGGAGGCTCCTTAAAGGAACACAGTTTTATATAAGATATTATGTAGCATTGTGGAAGCACAGTGGTCTTTGAAGTCAAAATTCTGCCTTTTCCACTTTCAAATTTGTTACTTTGGTCAAGTTATTTCATTATTCTGAGCCATAATTTCATTACCATTAAACACGAGGTTAATAATGTATACTTCATAGGGGTGTAGTATAGTGAAAGTAACACTGGCTGATATAAAAGATAAATCTACAAGTCTCAGTAAATTACATAATAGAAGTTTATTTCTTCCTCTTAAAAGATTGCAATGGTGAAAAGGGACCAAGGCTGCTTCTACTTTATGGTCCCCCTATTTTTAATATATAGTTTCCCCGGTCTCTGCAGCAGAGAAAGGAAGAGTGGAGGAGGCGTACATCCTTCCTAAGCACATTCCCCTTGCTCAGATTTCAGTGCCGAAAACTAGTATAGCCATACCTAGATGTATGAAATACTATAGAAAATGTAGTCTCTGTTGAGCAACCAATTTCTAGAAACAACTCTGCACTATTGTAGGGAAATGCACATTTTGTATGGAAAGCTATCGCTACCACAGGTTGCTAGGGAAATTAAATGAGTCTTTACTTGTAAAGTGCCTAGAATAGTGCCTAGTATAACATAGGCACAAAAAAAAAAGGTTAAGATTTGTTAGATATAGAGGGATAAAAATAAGAGTAAAAATTTTGGTTGAGCATTACACACACACACATACACACACACACACACACATTTATATACTACAAGATAAATAGTGATACCAGAGAGTACAGTTACAGTACAGTGGGACTTGGTAACAGTTTCCTGTTGCTGCTGTAATAAATTACCAGAAACATAACATTGTAAAACAACACAAATTTATTCTCTTACAGTTCTGAAAGTCAGAAGTTTGAAATGGGTCTACAGGGCTAAGATCAAGGAGTTGGCAGGGCTGTGTTTCTTCTGGAGGCTCTAGGGGAAAATCCATTCCTTGACGTTTCCAGCCTCTGAAGGCTGCCTTCATTCTTTGGCTTATGGCCTTATCTCTCCAAACTCTGCTTCCACAGTCATGTCTCCTCAGACTCTGATCCTCTTGCCTCTCTCTTACAAGGACCCTTGTGATTATGTTAGGCACATCCAGATAGTCCTAAAAATAGTCTCCCCAACCCAAGATTCTTTCCTTGACCACATCTGCAAAATCCCTTTTGCCTTGTAGGGTGACATATTCACAGGTTCTGGAGATCAGGATGTGGACACATTTTGCTGGGGGTGGGGTGGGGGAGGGGGCACCATTTTGCCCATCACAGACATCTTAAGAAGGAAAGACAGTGTTTATGACTTCAGATATGGAGAGTAACATGGACTAGAAAACTTCTCCGTCTTTTGCTAGCTAAATGACCTTGAAATTGTCCCCTTTTCTGTAAAATGAGGGCAGCAGTAGTAATTACCTCACAGACTTGTAAGGATTAAAAGATGATGTGTGTGAACTACCTGGCACATAGTAGACACTCAAGACAGGAGATCTGTTGTTATTTTACTATTTCATGGTATACACTGGAGCCCACACACACCTCATTTATCATCTTAAGCTCCTCTAAGGTCACAGTTGAAAAAAGTGCCATGATCTCTTTCTACCAAGAGACTTATCAATCATGTTCAGCATACCGACCTTCTCCTGGAAGAAAAGTGGGATGAATGTGCTTTAGGGAATTTTGTATCGGCAAAGACGCCGCAGTATGGTTCTTCTGCTGTGTCTGGTAACCCTTATATTCCAGGGTGTCGTCATGATCTGAGTTTTCTTAGTCTGTGGTTTTACTGTGTCCTTGATCACCCAAAAACCATTGTCATGGATGAAGAAAGCTGAAGCATTTTTTCCCATGAGATAGATGGTCACACAAACTGATCACAAGAATTTGGCCACACAGTGAGCAGGAGTAGGAACGATTTCCTGGGAGACCATCTCCTAGCATGAGAACACCAGCACTTCAGGACCAAGCAGTAAGCCCCAGCCCCACCCGCCCCGCACTTTCAGGTGGTTTAAAAGCTTCCCTCTTAATTCTCGCCACAACTATAAGATGTCATTTCCAGTTAGAGATATCTTCTGGCTGGCATCCTACCACACACCAAAAGATTTGTAGGCTCGAGTTTATTGTAAACAATGTGGCTTCAAAGACCTATGATCATATTAGTGTTAACTTTGGGGTAGGGTCTAATAATCACCTAGGATGATATCAGAGTTCTTCAATTTGCTCATCAGTAAACTAACTGTAATAATATGTCAGAGCAACTCTGTTATAAAATGGGGAAGCCTCCTTCTAAGTTTAGCTTCAGATGTCAAAACCCTGAAGAGTAGTCCTTTGGTATGATCAAAGAAAGGGTTAAGACTCACGCAGACAGGGGAGTCCCAAGGTGAGGAGCGAAGGAGATGGGTCTGGTGGAGAAGGTCCAGAAGTGATAGTGTAGACGGCACACCAGCATTTTGTAGAGAGGAAAGTACTGCCAGTGGGAGGAGAGCCCACCCACCGCCATGAAGTTTGAAGGAAGCAGCAAGAGCACACATGAGCTTTAGGACAGGAGTGGAACGGTGTGGACCTTACTGTACCAGCACCGACAGACACAGCAGGAGATGAGACTTAGAGTTTAGCAGCACTAAATCAAATGTCAACTGGGGGATGAAGTTTCTCACCTACATTCATTGTAATTCCAGGTATCTGGGTTAATACAGCAACCTCCCAGTTTTCCTGTAAATAAATATGTACTTGGAAAAAACTAAATTTGCCAAGCCAACCCAAAATAATAAGGCCAGCAATTGTTATGACAGCTCCCTGGAAGATAGTGGGGAGTCAGCAAAAGAGATAGCCAGGAGAAGAAATCAATGGAGTCCAGAGAATCTCAAAGTATTTTCGTAATAACATTGACAATTTTGGTTCATTGTTTTATCTGTTGAACTTTCTGTAGATCTTTCCAGTACCGCTGACCCACATGGAATAGGAGTGTCCCTTCAAGGCACACAGTGCTCCTTGAGATGCCAGTAGATCAGCTACCATAGCAACCAGAGAGTTTTCTCTCACTAATTGCATCTAAGGCTTGGGCTGTATGTGGTCTTCTAGGAGTTGTGGCATTTGTGTGTTCTCTCTGAGTCTGTGTTGCAAAACTGAAAACACCTAAATTTATGCCTGTTATACCAAAGATTGTGATAAGGTCCAATATGATAGGTAAATCTGGCCCTTTTGAGGGAAGGCTCCATGAGAGAAGTGAATTCTCTGTTTCGGTGTAGAGTGACCTGGGTACTGTATGTGTGAAGGGCACAGGCCAAGTCACATGGGGCAGAAGGGGTGGAGTAGTTTAGGACCCGGGGAGAAGGAATAGTGCCACAGGAGAACCAGTAGCCCAGCGTGGAATTTCTGGGGGGCAGATCTGTATGAAAGCAGACATGTGAGGGCCAAATATTCCTAGCAGGGGGTGGGGAAGACACAGCTGAATGTAATGTTGATTACTGGTAGAGGCGGGGAAAGGTAAGGAATCTGTGGAGGGAAGGTTAATTCAGAAGCACCTAGTGAGGCTGAGGGAGTGCTGGGCTGGAGGGTGGCTGGAGGGGATGACAAGTAGTTGAGACGAATAATGCAGATCTGCAAAGGGGCAGAAATTAGTGGTACAGCAGTTGTCTAGGCTGGGGCGCCTGGGAGCAGGTCCTGCATTGATGGCAGTTTAACTCCAGGTGACATGCTCTGTTACTCTTACATGCATATTGTCCATCAGGTCTGGGAAAGTGGGGAATGGAGATTACAACAGGGGAATAGTGAAGAATGAAATGTGGGTTGTCAGATGAGAGGAAATCAGAGCTGATGTGGTGGTAGGGGGCATTGTGGGGAGTGATGTGTGGGTGGTCACAGGAGTAGTTGTTATAGCCAGACCTCAACTATTAAGCATTGGAGAGGAGTAGAGTTTTAGGCTTTTGTGTAGCATTAGTGGAGATGGAGAACCCAATTCAGGTGTTAAATACCTAAGGGGAGGGGCACATTGTAGGGCACCAGTGGGGATAGGTGAGGTTATTTGCTTAGACCAAGAAGCAATCCCATAAAGAGGGAAAAGAGTGGGTCAAACACAAATCTAAATAATCTGAGAGTTCCTTGATGCAGCAGGTTAGATAATGAGCAAAGGTGAGCCCCTGTGCAGTGCCATTCATCAGGGCTTGGGTACGTCAGGCAAGGAAGGGCCTGTCAGTAATAAGCAGCTTCTTGCTGGGTGTCCATACATCGCGCAGGAGAGGATATGGAGTTGTAGAGACTTACATAAGCAGGGTGGCTGGGGTCTTTCATTAAGCAGGCCATAATAGCCATGGTGAGGTGGCATCAGTTGGTTGGGAACAGGATTAAGCTAAGCAAGAACTGAGGAGTAAGTCAGAAAGTAAGAAAGAATAAAAAGAGGTTGGGAAGTTATAGGGGATACAGGTGTGCAGCAGAGCCATGGTTAGGTTTGGGAGAAGAGAAGATCAGGGAGCAGAATCTTTATTTGGCAGGTTTCAACATGGGACTGTGTTAGCAGGACCCCTTGGCACCAGTGTTAAGGCTGGGACTGTTGGTTGTGCTGAGGTCACCATCTGGGCTGCACTGGGCTGCTGGGCTGAGGTGGTCATTCCTGAGGTGATTATGCTGTTGACTGTGACTTGTGAACAGCACCTGTAAGAACCCTGGTGTGGTGGAGGGTGGGGGCTCCTGATATGAGTCTTGGACTAGACCCAAAACTTAAGGCAAAGTTTTATGCTTGAGAAATTATAAATAAGACCAAAGAGCAGTATTCCTCTGCCTCTAGAAGTTATGGTGTAACTTCTTATTGGGAAGCTGTGGACTAATTGACTGCTCCAAGCAAGTAAGGATGACAGCAGGGGCAGAAAGGAGCCTAAGTCATGTGTTTGGCACTGAGCTGGGGTAGTAGAATCTCAGTCCCAGGACCCTGAATTTAAAGTCTATTTTGAGCCTTACTGACTAAACCAAACAAAACCGTTAACTACTGCACAGGAATCCTTGAAACACGAACAATGGATTTATCCTTATTGAGGGCATCTTCCAGTACCAAAGTAACTATGATTGAATCCCTTAATTGGGCCAAAAATTGGACCCCATCCTTTAACAGGAATATCCTACCAATGGGATGGGAAATAGCAGCTCTCAAGTGGGCTCCATTACATGTGATGGTTGTGCTGCCATCCATAAAATTAATGGACTCCCTTTGTGCTGGACTCAGTTTATCCCAGAGGGCCCCCCAAGTTGCCAACAGGGCTGGGAGAGGGGTAACCTCTCCTGGATCTATGGACTGTGGCAAGGGAAGCCACATCCACTATAGTCTGGGTATTCCTGAGGGCCTAGTCTGTGCTGTATTCACAAGTACCATTTCCACTCTAAAAAGAGGGCTATGATGGCAGTGCTAAGCCATCATAAGTGTTAAGTACTTGTGGGATGTTAGTTCCATGACCCAAGGTTGAATGAGCAGTTGATTCCAAAGGACCCCACACTTCATGTAGTTCTGGATCAAGAAGGGCCCAATAGGCCTCTAAGAGTTGTCTTGCAAGAGGAGTACCTCTTGGCTATTGAGGGTGGCTATTTGCTCCAGAAATCCATATGGAGTCATGTGACATCCCATGTGGTTCAGAGGCTCCAGAAGGTATAAGAGAATTTCTGGTTTGGTTTATTTCCTCCTTCCTGTATCTTCAAATCCAGAACATAGCACTGTTTTTGTCGTCTCTTCTTCTGACCTTATCTGCTGGCTCCCTCTTCAACTTTTAAGGATCTCTGTGATTATACTGGGTACATTGGAATAATTCAGGTTAATCTCCCTATTTTAAAGTCAGCTGAATTATTACCTTGATTATATCTGCAACCAATGATTCCCCTTTGTCATATAATCTAACGTTCACAGGTTCTGTGGATCAGGACATCCTTGAGGGGCCATGATTCTGCATATCACAGATGACTTTTTGGGTAGCCCCGAGGGCCTGTTGTTGGAGTGGACCCTTTGAATTGAACTAATTTTCTAGTGACTACGTAAATAGATTTTAATAAGATGTGTAGATGGGAAATGCATTGTTACCAGAAGCCAGTTAGGTCAGATAGGTTTTGGACTTGAGAGTAATGGAGTGGAGAATACCAAAAATTGTTTGCAAATATGCAATTTTGCATTATCAATTGACCTTACACAGACCAGTTTGTACCTCAAAATCTGAGGTGATGGACCTGTGGACCTTTTGAGGTGCAAGGATTCAGTTGTAGTTAGTCAAAGTCTGGACAACAGTTCAAATGTCTTGTGTGAATAGCCCCATGAGTGTCTTCTCTCAGGACTTGTCAGTGTAATGCCATAGCAGAGTGAGAGCAAAGTGAGCCTTAAAGATTTCATCTGCATAGATTATGAGCAGTGGTGGTCTATTGACATACCCCATAGGTAAACTAGTGAATGTACCTTGGGACTCCTCAAAAGTAAGTACGATTTGTGGCTGTGGTGTTGAAGAAATGGGGATAAAGTAAAACATTACCTAGATCAATAACTATAAAGAACTTTCCTGTGTCTGGCTGAATAGAGTCAGTAAATTTAATAGTATTTACCAAACTGTCCTTAATTAGGTACCTTTGATAGTTGACCACAAGGCACCATTATTTTTTTAAATTGAAGTATAGTTGATTTACAGTATGTGTTAGTTTCAGATATACCACACAGTGATTCAGTTATATATATATATATATATGTATTTTTTCAGATTATTTTTCATTCTAGGTTATTATAAGATATTAAATATAGTTCCTTGTGCTATATAGTTGCTTATCTGTTTATGTATAGTAATTTGTATCTGTTAATTGCCCATACTCCTAATTTATTCCCACCCCTACTTTCCCCTTTGGCAAGCCTCAGGTTGTTTTCTACGTCTGTTGAGTCTGTTTCTGTTTTGTATATAGATTCATTTGTATTATTTTTAGATTCCATATATAAGTGATAGTATATAATATTTGCCTTTGTCTGAATGGTTTCACTAACTATAACATTCTCTAGGTCCATCCATGTTGCTGCAAAGGGCAATATTTTATTCTTTTTTATGGCTGAGTATTATTCCACTGTGTGTGTGTGTGTGTACCATATCTTCTTAAGCCAGTGTTGATGGGCACATAGTTACTTTCCTTGTTTTGTCTGTCATAAATAGTGTTGCTATGAACATTTGGGTGCATGTATCTTGTCAAATTAAGTTTTCATCTTTTCCAGGTATATACCCAGGAGTGGTATTGCTTAATCATATAGTAGTTCCATTTTTTAGTTTTTTAAAAAATCTTTATACTGTTTCCCTTAGTGGCTGCACAAATTTACATTCCCACCAACAGCATAGGAGGGTTCTCTTCTCTACACCCTCTCCAGCATTTATTATTTGTAGACTTTTTTGATGATGGTCATTCTGACCAGTGTGAGGTTTTAATTTGCATTTCTCTAATAGTGATATTGAGCACCTTTTCATGTGCCTATTGGCCATCTGTATGTCTTCTTAGGAGAAATGTCTGTTTAGATCTTCTGCCCATTCTTTGATTAGGTTTTTTTTGATACTGAGTTGTATGAGCTGGGTCTTTTTTTTTTTTTTTAACTTCTTTAAAATTGAAGTATAGTCGGTTTATAATATTGTGTCGAGCTGTTTTTTTTATTTTGGATATCAACCCCTTGTCAATCACATCATTTGCAAATATTTTCTCCTATTTTGTAGGTTGTTTTTTCATTTCATTGATATTTCCTTTGCTGTGCAAGAACTTTTAAGTTTGATTAAGTCTCATTTGTTTATTTTTGCTTTTATTTCTCTTGCTTTGGGAGATTGATCCAAGAAAATACTGTGATGATTTATGTCTGAATGTTTTGTCTATGTTCTCTTCTAGGAGTTTTTATAATGTCATATCTTATATTTAAGTATTTAAAGCATTTGAGTTTATTTTTGTATATAGTGTAAGGGAGTGTTCTAAGTTCATTGATTTACATGTAGCTGTCAGCTTCCCCAACATCTCTTGTTGAAGACACTGTCTTTTCTCCATTGTATATTCTTGCCTCCTTTGTCATAGATTAAATGACCGGGGGTTTATTTCTGGATTCTATTCTGTTCCATTGATCTATATGTCTGTTTTTGTGCCAATATCACACTGTTTTGATTACCATAGCTTTGTTGTATGGTCTGAAGTCTAGAAGGGTTATGCCTCTATCTTTGTTCCTTTTCCTTAGGATTGCTTTGGCAATTCTGGGACTTTATGGTTCCATACAAATTTTAGGATTATTTCTTCTGGTTCTGTGAAAACTGTCATGGGTATTTTCACAGAGATTGCATTAAACCTAATGATTGCTTTGGGCAACACGGCCATTTTAACAGTATTTATTCTTCCAATCCAAGAACATGGAGTATCTTTCCATTTCTTTGACTCATCTTTAAAACATTGATGAAGGAAACTATAGTTTTCAGCATATAGATCTTTCAGCTGCTTGGTTAAGTTTATTAAGATATTTTTTGATGTAATTTTAAATGAGATTTTTTTTTAACTTTCTCTTTTCTGACATTTTATTGTTAGTGTAAAGAAATACAATAGATTTCTGTACATTAATTTTGTATTCTGCTACTGCAAAGAGCTTTCCCCAAGTTGCATTTCTTTCTGTCAGGCAATGAGCTCAATGATGTCAGCCTCCATTTCTACTCCCACAACATAAATAGTTTCTTATCAAATGCCCAGGCCACTGCACAAACTTGGCTTCGAGAAAGAGCTGTCCTGATCTTACACATGATCCAAGTCAAAATACTTGAAATCCAACTTGAAACTGCATAATCAACACAACTCAGGGCTGGATACTTAAAAGCTGATGCAGAATGTATAACCCACTGGCAGAACATTTGCCCAAGTCTGGTGGATATGCAAACTCTTGCAGCCTTTTCAGAAAGCAATTCAGAAATACAGATCAAGAACCTTAAGAATGCTCATACCCCTTAAACTATTAATTTCACTGTTAGAAATTAAACCCGAGGAAATATTCAGAGACAAAGGCTAAGGTTAAAGTACAAGGTTGTTCCCTGCAGCACTATTTGCAAGTACAAAAACAAAATAGGAACCAAAGAAAATATCCAACCATTAGCAAATTACTTAAATTACATCATATTTCAATCAACAAGAAATGTGGCAATTTAAAGAAATGTTTAGCAGCAGGGGAGAAACATTCTCAATATGATCATGGGGACAAGGATGGGGGGCCCAGGATTCAAAACAACAAGCGATGTGTTTCCAATTTTATCAGTTAATTCTGTTAATTCTTTCTATTTATCTATACATCTATCTATTCTTTATCTCTCAGTCTACCTAGAGCATGTATGCCTAGAAAAATACCTGGAAATAAATATGTTAATAATAATTACCTTGGAGTATTGGTGTCATGGATGTTTTTCATCTTTTACTTTTCTGTATTTTCTGAATTTGCTATAGTGAGCATGTGCTACTTTAAATGTGAAAGGGAGTTATAAGGAATGTCCACTGCAGAAACAAGCCCACCCTTATGTCTTCTTTCAACTGTATATTCCCCCTACCTTAGCTCTTCTGCTATGCCCTCTGCCATGTCAAGTTTTCTAAGCCATCCTTTTCATTACATAATTCCTGGCTTTAAAAGATTCTCTGGCTCTTTACTACCTTAATAATTTTTGTGTGGAGACTTTAGAATTCTCTATGTAATATCATGTCACCTGCAAATAGTGATAGTTTTACCTCTTTCCCTTCAATTTGGATAGCATTTACTTCTTTTTTCTTGTCTGATTGCTGTGGCTAGGACTTCCAATATTGTGTTGAATAGAAATGGTGAGACTGGGCATCCTTGTCTTGTTCCTGAGTTTAGTAGGAAGGCTTTTAGCTTTTCACTGTCGAGTATCATGTTGGTTGTGTGTTTGTTATCAATGACTTTTATTATGTTGAAATGTGTTCTTTCTATATCCACTTTGGTGAGAGTTTTTTTTTTTAAATCATGAATGAATGTTGAATTTTGTCAAATACTTTTTCTGCATCTATTGAGATGATCATGTGTTTTTTTTCCCTTTGCTTTTGTTAATTAATGTGGTGTATCGCATTGATTTGCATATGTTGAACCATTATTGCAACCCTGGAATGAATCCAATTTGATCATGATGTATGATCCTTTTGATGTATTGTTGGATTCAGTTTGCTAATATTTTGATGAGGATTCTTGCATTTATTTTTATCAAAGTTATTGGCCTGTAATTTTCTTTTTTTGTAGTGTCTTTGGTTTTGGTGTCAGGGTAATTGTGGCTTTATAGAACAAATTTGGGAGTGTTTCCTCCTCTTCAGTTTTTTGAAATAGTTTGAGAAGGATAGGTTCTTTGTGTGTTTGGTAGAATTTCCCAGTGAAGTCATCTGGTCCTAGACTTTTGTTTGCAGGTAGTTTTTTGTTTTTTGTTTTTTGTTTTTTAAGTTACAGATTCTATTTCATTTCTAGAGATCAGTCTGTTCAAATTATCTATTTCTTCTTGACTCAGTTTTGGCAGGCTGTATGTTTCTAGAAACTTGTCCATTTCTTCTAGGTTATCCAATTGTTGGATATAACTGTTCCTAGTATTCTTATGATTTTTTGTATTTTTGTGGTATCAATTATTTCTCCTCTTTCATTTCTTATTTTGTTTACTTAGGTCCTCTCTTTTTCTTGGTCAGCCTGGCTAGAGTTTTGTTGATTTTATCTTTTCAAAAAATCAGCTCTTGGTTTCATTGGTCTTTCCTATTTTTTTGATCTCTGATTTATTTCCTTTCTGATCTTTATTATTATTTTCTTTTGTTGACTTTGGGTTTTATTTTTTCTTATTTTCTAATTATTTTAGATGATACATTAGGTTGCTTGAGATTTTTCCTTTCTTGAGGAAGACCTGGATTGCTATGAACTTTTACAATTGCTTTTACTACATCCCTTGGATTTTGTAAGATAGTGTTTTTCATTTTTGTTGGTCTTGAGGTATTTTCTGACTTCTTTGATTTCATTGTTAACCCATTTTTTTAGTAGCATGTTGTTTAGTCTCCACATGTTCATTCTTTTCCTGTTTTTCTTTCTGTGGTTCATGTCTAGTTGTGGTCAGAAGAGATGCTTGAAATAATTTCTGTACTCTTAAATTTGTTAAGGCTTGTTTTGTGACCTAGTATGTGGCCTATCCTAGAGAATTTTCCATGCATTTTGAAAAGAAATTTGTGTGTGTGTGTTTGTGATTTTTTTTTCCATTGTAGTGTCATGTAGATATCAATTCAATCTAACTGGTCTATTGTGTCATTTTGGACCTCTGTTGCCTTATTGATTTTCTGTCTGATAACCTGTCCATTGATGTCACCAAGGTGTTAAAGCCTCCTACTATTATATTGTATTCTCATCAATTTCTCCCTTTAGTCTGTGTATTTGTTTTATATATTTAGGTGCTCCTCTATTGGATACATATTTGTTAATGAGTATAATATCTTCTTGTATTTATCCCTTTATCATTATATAATGTCATTCTTTGTCTTTCTTTTATTTTTTTCCCTTTTTTTTCTTTGTATGTATGGGGGTAGGTGATTAGATTGATTGATTGATTGATTGATTGATTTAATTTAATTTATTGAGGAGCTACTAGGGATTGAACCCAGCACCTTGTGCATGCTGAGCATGCACTCTATCACTTGAGCTATATCCTCCCCCACCCCAGCCTTTGTTTTAAAATCTACTTTATCTGATATGAGTAATGCTACCCCTGCTTTCTTATCATTTCCATCTGCATAAAATATCTTTTTCTGTCCCCTCGTTTTCAGTATGTGTGTGTCTTTTGCCCTGAAGTGAGTCTCTTGTAAGCAGCATATTGTAGGTGCTTTTTTTTTTTTCTTTCCAATCTGTCATTTTGTCTTTCGATTGGAGCATTTAGTCCATTGATATTTAAAGTAATTATAGATAGACAGGTACTAATTGCCATTTTAAACCTTGTTTTCCAGTTGCTTTTATAGTTATTCTCTATTCATTTCTTCTCTATTCATTTCTTCTTTTTGTTTTTCCTTTCGTGGTTTGATGGTTTCCTTTATATTATGATTGTGTTCCTTCCTTTTTGGTTTTTGTGAATCTATTGTATGTTTTTGATTTGTGGTTACCCTAGTTTTTAAGTATATTGATTCATAACTATACCTACTTGCTTTAAACTGATAGTCATACAAGTTCAAACACATTCTGGAAGATCTAAATTTTTATACTCCCCTCCCCCACATTTTGTGATTTTGATGTGATATTTTACATCTTCATGCTTATCCTTTTTCTGTTAATTGCAGTTATAATTGCTTTTACACAAATTTTTGATTGATTTTAATCTATGTACTGGCTTATTTAGGTGAATTTTAATCCTTTTATGTATTTGCCTTTCCTATTGTGATTTTCCCTTTCCTATAGATTCTTGCTTCTTTCATATTTAGGGAAGACCTTTCCATTTTTTTAGGGTAGATTTAGTATTGTTGAATTGTTTTAGTTTTTGCTTGTCTGAGAAATTCTTAGTATCTGTCCTTCTATTCTAAGTGATAGTCTTGTTGAGTAAAGTATCCTAGGTTGTGGGGTTTTCTTACATGACTTTGAATATATCATGCCAACAATTCTTTTTTATTTTTGTCTTACAGACAGGCTAGATAGAGTTAATAAAGAGAGAAATGATGAGAATGAGGACTCCTTTTGCAAGCAAATCATGAACAATGAGTCTTAATTCATTAATGTGTTATTTAATATAATATTTTAAGGTGTTTACAATTTTATTAGAGCATGGCAGATCCACCAAGATCCACTTAGTGTGACCAGTTGTTAGGGCAATGGATTTGGGCCTAAACCAGTGTGAACCTCGTTCAGTTAGAGCATTGATACCTATGAGAGGATTGGGCAATTTCATTGGGGTTAATGCTTTACAGAGTTTTTAAGTTTAATGGTGCCTGTGTAAGGGTGAGAGAGATTTAATTTCCATAGACTCAATGCCCAGTGACACTGCTGATACTTAAGCAATTCCCCTGTTTAAAATTTGAAGTCTTACTAAATACCAAGGTGATCTGGGATCCAGTATCAATGAGGGCTGTAAAAATTAAAAACTATGTGGCAACCAATGTACCTCCAATGAAGTATATAGGCTTGTGTCCACAGGGGATGGTTATGGCATCCAAGGACTGTTGGGTCCCTAATAGGAGCAAGGGTTTCCGTTGGGGGAAGTCAGGAAGGGAGTTTAATGTGAATGCAGGGATGTGGGAGGAAGGCCTGAGTGTAACAATGTTTGGCACGGTAGCTGAAAGAGCAGTAGCAGTGTTAGAAATGGCATTAAGAACAAACAAGGATTGAATGACTTGTTGGAGTAAGGCTTGCCACTGGTGGACTTTTCCAAAATCAAGAGACTAGAGAATCTTAAATCCCTGAATCTTCCATGCCAAATGTTTGGAATAAGGTCCTAATGGGGGACTTATCTGAGAGAACCCTGTTTTATTTTGATTATTATTCTAATAATTATAAATTTTACTACAGCTACTATTTGCTTCAGTTGGGTACACTGTCATTTGGGACAGATTTATGTGCAATTAATAGTTCTGATATGTCTACAGCCTGGTGACCTAGCCTATTAAATGTAGTAAGGAGGCACAATAAATCCAAGGAGATCTTTGTAAGAACAGTTGGAGGATGTCTAAGTCTAAAGGGACCTGTTCAGGGATGATTAGGGCATATCTTCCTTCAGGGTGTTTGGCATAGTTATAGGTCTGTAATAGGACCAAACAGAACAATGCCTATTTTCCATAATAATTGGCAACTCTCCTCTGAAAGAGTCCAGTTACTGAGGATGTCAGTATCAAGAACAGCAGCAGTTGGATGGGCTGTCCCTGGTGCCATCAAAATCCAGTGGAGGAGAGTGGAGGTCAGGGTTATGCCTGTCCCTGCCAGGCATGGGAAGGTTTGAGCTGGCTCTTCAAGGAGCTAGATCAGGGATTTCAGTAGAATTAACTTAAGGATCCTGAGAAACACTGGGCATCTGTCCAATTTTAAGGTGGTTGAGTTGAGTTCTAAGTCTGTATTAAAGAAATACAATAATCAATAGACCTTCAGTATAAATACTAAGGATGTAATGTACAACATGATGACTATAGTTAACACTGCTGTATGGTATATATGAAAGTTGTTAAAAGAGTAAATCTTAAGAGTTCTCGTCATAAGGAAAAAAACTCATTTTTTTTCTTTTTTTTGTATCTATATGAGATGATGGATGTTAATTACACTTATTGCGCTAATCATTTCACAATATATGTAAGTCAGATCACATGCTGTACACTTCAAACTCACACAGTGCTGTATGTCAATTACATCTCAAAACTAAAAAAAGAGAGAGAGAGACACACACACACACACACACACACACACAAAAACTATTTAAAAAACCAGAAAGTGATACTCCAATGCAAGGTAGTAGTATTATTGTATAGCTTACTTATTTAATCCAATACTCATTCATTGATCACTAGTTACCAAATTACAATCGGAAAGACCAGTTTGTCCTGGCTGATATGAGTGGTGAATGAATTATACAAAGGTACAAAAGAGAAAGTTTCAAAAAGATAAATTAGGAAAGGCGGTTGCTGAAGGATACTAGGATAAATAAGACATGGGAGACAGACATGCCTGTAAGGTTAGGAGGAGAGGAGGGGGGAAGAGAGGGAGAAGGAGAGAGATTAATTCCGTAAGATTGCCGTGAGCAAAAGAATAATGATTACAAAAGGGAGCCAGTGAGTCATGCTGCTTCTCCCAGGAGCAGAGAAGGAGCTAAAGATGGGAGGGAGTGGGCGCTCTTAACCTTTCCAGTTGTACTTAACAGCTTCCTCTAATGCCTCTCGTTGAGTTTGTCATTTTTTCACATTAACATTTAGTCCTTTTTAAAATTCTTGAGATAATCACAGTAATTATTCTGAGGCTACAATCCACATAATTAATATATCAGGACCGGCTGTATGAATTTTAGAGCAGAATCAAGGTTAAAAATCGAAGTTCTACTTTCTTTTCCTTTCAGGCTGGAGGTAAATATCTCCCACCTCTGAACTTCCACAACATTTATCTGTTATGCTTTGTATTCTGGCATTTGTGCAAAGCTGAATCACTTCTAATAGACTGTGAATTCCTTGAGCAGAAGGACCATGTTTCTCTCATCTTTCATCCCCACTGCCTGACAAAATGCCTAGCACACTGCAGATGTCATCAAGCGCTGTGTTGCTGAGTAACGATGAGAGAATAATTACCGTTAGATAAATCAGTCTAGTCCTTGGCTATTTGTTCTGGACATTTCTTTAGTGGGTGGGAATGTCTACCCGGAAGAAACCGCTAACCTAGAGATAACAAGGAGCAATATTGGACCACATTTTGAAAGCAGGCAATTCCTGGCATTCTATGAAAAACAAAACCAATTTTAGTCACAAGTACTGGCAATTCACCCTGCAAGAACTCACAGGAGTTTGCAGATTGCTCAGACCTGAGTGGCTTTTTGAGACCATTACACAGGATTTTTGGAAATTTCATCAGTGTGACTTGGGTATGTACAAAGAGGGGAAAAAGAAAAAGTTACATAAGGCAGATTCCTGTTTTAAGAGAACTTAAGTATTGTTGGAAAAATAAGGCTTACATATTTTGAACAGTAAGAGTAAACTTGAATTCAGGAGCCATATTGAGAGGCAGAGAAGAGGGAGAGGTATCTATGCATTGAGGGTCAAAGTGGAAGGCCTAAGATCGGGCTTGGTGTGCATTAGCGGAAAAAGAATGAAAATCACTGTCACGAGACCCTGAAGTCCCAGTTATGTGAATGAATGAGCTGTGTAACTGGGATCCAAGCCTCAATTTTCTCATCTGTATGAAGGGGTTGATAGTTAACATGAATAAACCTTGAAGGGTGGATTTTTCCATTAAGATTGGCAAAAAGAAAGGGTAGGGTGTTCCCACAGAGATGAATAGCATGAACTATGAAGTATGTAGGTAAAAAGTTACATGGGAAAGTGGAAATTCTGTCCCAGTTGCAGCAGGCTATCCAATGAAGACATATTTACACTAAAAAAAATGTTGCTTTCTATCTGAAATTCAAATTTAATTGTGCATCCGCTGTTGTTATTGGATAAGTCTGGCAACCCTACTCAGGCTTCCCGGCTTCTGCTGCCAAAGTCCAGCTCATGTCTCAAAGGTCAAAGGCCATTTTCCCCCCACTGGGTTTTCTGTTTCCCCCAGTTAGGAGGTATTTCTCTTCAGCAAGATGGGGGGATTGGGGGAAGAGCTGTATCAGTTAGTGTTTAAGAACTTAGATTCTGAGGTCAGATGTCCAGGATTTGTAGTTCATCTCTCCTGTTGACCATTTGTGTGATCCAGGATTTTAAGAAATCTCTCTGGGCTCCAATTTCCTCTTCTGTGTAAGAAAAGTGCTTACTCTGTGGGATTGTTTTGAGGATTCAATAAACTCTATAGTGCTTGGCATACTTTCCCTGCGTAGTCATCCATCCATCCACCCTTCCACCCATCCATCCATCCATCCACCCACCCATTACATTTTTGTGTACATGCTCTATGGAAGGCACCCAATCACAGAAATGGAAAACATGGACTCGGCCCTTAGGGAATTTATAATCTAGGAGTGCAAAGAGGTTGACACAATTAAAATAAAGCCAAGTTCATCCAGTTTCATGTCTTTCCTAGCATCTTCTATCAATGACTAAAAATCTTGTATTTCCTTCCAACTACTCTCCTGTAATTCATACAGCCTCCTGGACCCCCTGCATAGCCCTCAGACATGTCAACCTTGCGAAGTTCAAAGTGGAACCCCAGGCCTTTTTGTCCTTTTGTACTCCCCACCTTAGTGAACCACACCACCCAGTCACACAAACCACCTAGTCTTTTTCTCTTCCCGGTTCCCCCGTGCAATTAGGAACCAATTTGTATCTAGTCTCGTTTTCGTTCTGGTGGTTGTTTTGTACCAGGTGTGGTAGGCAGAACTCTAAGATGGCCCCAAGATTTCCCGCCGTATAAGAATCATGCATAATCAATCCCTGGGACTGTGAATATGATAAATTTTACTCTTGTCATTAGGTTAGTAATATGGCACAGTTGATTTTAAGAAAATAAGGTTATCTGCATGGACCCAATCCAAATACATAAATCTTTTGAAAACAATTGATCCAGATGACTTAAGGAAAGCAAACATCCACGCTGCGAGCTGCAGATGGTGAAGGATGTCTTTGGGGAGCTAACGGTAGCTACCATCTGACAGCTAGCAGGAAAGCTAGAACTTCAGTCCTCCAAATGCAAGGCAGTGAATTCTGTCAACAACTGAAATGAGGGTGGAGGGGGACCCTGAGCCCCAGCTGAGAACAGCAGCCCTGGCTGGCATTCCACTTCAGCTTCGTATGACCCTGTCCGGAAAACACACCCACACCAGGCCCGGACTTCTGACCTGCAGAATTGTGAGCTAATAAATCGGCGCTAGGTTCAGCTGCTAAGGTTGTGCTTTTGTGTTCCACAGCAACAGAAAACAGATCCAGCATCTCACAGAAGTGCCACATTTCCCACCTTCCTATGGCTGCTTTGGCTTAGTTCTCTCCTGGACCACGGCAGCCATCTCCTCGCCAGTCTCCTTGCCTCCACTCTCCAAGCTTTTCTCATCATCTAGGTTTCATGCAGATAATGGAATGAGCTTTCTAAAATGTAAATCTGCCCACACCACTCCACTGCTTTAAACCCTCCCACAGCCCTCACTACAGGGTAAATTCCAGCATAATTTTTTTAAACATGGTTTAAATTGCCTTTAATATTTGTCATGTGCCTGCCACCTCTGTGTCCTATACTGTGCCTCATCCCAGCGGCATTTTAGACCTGCAGCCCCTCCAGGCGGTGTCAAGCCCCTGCACCTCTGCTTTTGCTCATCCTTTATGAGCATCTTCTTACTTTCTGCTTTTCAATATGGAACCAGCCTCAGCTATTCTGTACCTCTCTTGGGTATCCTTGCAAAATTAAATGCTTTCTCCCTATATCCCCACAAGACCTAATTAAGATTTCTATCACAGTACCTAAATAATCCATTGCATGAGTGTGTGTTTGTTTATCTATCACCCACCTAGAGAGGAAAGTCTGTGCCTGGACCACACACAGGTCCAAACCCAGTGTCTGGAACACTGAGTGCTGAATAAATATGTGATCGATAAATATTTATTCAGTGAATAAATAACAGTTATTGTGCTGCTACCATATTCCTTGTTCCTTCTTTCAGATTCTTTTCCTACAAGGCAGTAGTTAGATTTAGGTGCCCAGTCAGGACAAAATCAAATAGAACATTATCTGGGGTAAAAAGATCTGCCAGTGAAAGGCTGACATTAAATTAGATTATTCCTGTTGCCTGAGTATGGTTGTCTGCTCTGTTATTTTGTCCAGTTTTATTACATGACATTCATGTCCTCAAGGGTTAAATACCGAGTTTAAAGATTACATGCAACTTATTTCTCTGGCTTCCTCAACTGGGCCCTGCCTTTTAATGTTTCTTTTTACTGACTAAAGATAGGCAAGGCCAAAAAGGAGGTAAACTCTATCAGTTAATTTTATTACTCACCAGTAGTCCCCCCAAAATGTTGGCACAAAAAGAAAACTCAGAATAATTTTGTCCAAAGTCATCATTTTATAGATGAGAAAGTGCAGCTCTAAAAAGATGGTGTCTCTTGCAGGCCCTCCCCTGAGATCTGAGCTAGGCCCAGATGAATAGATTCTATACATAATAACACTAACTTCTATGTATTTTTAAAAAACACCATAATTAAAATTGTTATTGGAATGATAAACAGGAAAAATTAGCTATAATAAATCACCAACGAATTCAATAATTAAAAGAAGACTAACAGAAAAAGATGAGAACATTAATACGTATCACATTTTATTGATTCCAGTTTGCACACTTTCTATATTTTAACACCTCTAAAGTCAGTATTTTAAATAATAATAAGTATTTGTGATATAGTTTAGTAGCAGAGGGCATATTTGAAAATTCTCTTGGTGGTACATAAAATAATGGTATGTTTTAAAATCAGTAGTGTCTCAGAATTAATGAAATGCCATACTTTACAGAAGAATAAATGCACATTACAGTAAACATAAAAATAAACATAAAAATATAATGCACTAATACTATGCAATACAACTTGCAGAGAAATGCAAATTGAAATTATACACTTAATTTTTGCCTATCAAGATTGTGAAATGTAATTATGATAACACCTGTGTTAGTTATATTGCCAGGAAGTGGTTTATCTTTTATGTTGTTGGTGAGGAAGCAGATTAGTATAAACTTTTTGAAGAAATAAAATTGGTAAAATGTGTCAAATTCTTAAAAATGTCTGTTCCCGTTCATAGGGAAATACTCATCTAAGAAATAAAGCAGTTAAAAAGCATCCTTTTTCTTGGCCAGCCAGCATCCTTTCCCCTTTGTTTGTTGTCTCTAATATTTTGAATTCCTTCAAAAGCAGTTCCTTTTACCCAGTATACCATAGCCAACTATCAAGAAAAAAGTTACAAGGCATGAAAAGTCAGAAAACAGTTTAAAGAGACAAAACAAGCATGAGAACCATACTCAGATATGGGAGGGGTGTTGGGATTACCAGACTGGGAATTGAAAACAACGAGGATTTACATACTAAGGGGTCTAATCGATAAAGGAGACAGCATGCAAGAATAGATGGGTGCGGTAAACAGACGTGAAAATTCTGAGAATCAAAAAGTGCATGTATAGACAAATACGTATATGTGCATTTTCTTTTTTCTTCAGAAAACGTGTTTTTTATGTAATAGTATGTAAGTAGTCATAAGAAATTATTCCTCTTTACTTTTTTTGAAAACTAGGTTGTTGAAGCTGTCATTATCTTAAATGGAATAGGTCAAAAAAGTCAAATATCAGCCCTTGCACGCGGTTCAGTGTAGTAGCTAACCTTCTCTGGCCACAGGAGACGGGACTTGGACATTCAGCTTCTTTCATTAGGAGACCGCATGCCCACTCCTCAGCCTTCATTGTCTTTCTACTCTCTTGCTTTAATCTCCTGCTTCCAAGGATAATTTAAAACAACTGCACATTCACAAAACTCATTTAAAAGTGTCGTATTGATTGCTTGTGTGCTTTATATTCCCACCTCAACTTGCCCGGCTGTTAAGATTTAGGCTGCACATTTCCCACTGTGTTGTGCCTCATAAATCCAGAGGTAAAACACTAGGCTAAATGCCTTCTGTTGCAGGAATTAATACACACACACACACACACACACACACACACACACACACACACAGAGCTAACACTATGTTACTGATCCGAGAATTATAGCACAAAGATGGTTTTTCAAAGCAGCAAAATAGAGTAATAAAACTTTAATGTAGCCTTAAACATTTAATACATGTGCCCTCCACCCCCACGATATGAGAGAAGATGGAATTCCATACAAGAGTCCCACAAATTCATCAGCCAAGAGAGCTCCCAATGAAAAGAGGCAGTGCCCATGAATGCCGTTTTCTGCCCAATTTCTAGTCCTTAGTGTAGAGCCTGAAGGATAAGAAAAGATTTGCTTCCTCTTTGCTCACTCAGCAGGTATCCTTCCCCAAAAGGAGGGTCTGACTGACTGAGCACAGAGCACCCTGTTGGGCAGACAGCCTGCCAGGACCCTCAGAGGCAGAGGTTTCTTGCTACATGTCGCATACTGAGCTGGCCCGGTCAGTCGAGGCTGAGATAACAAGGTTCACCACAAGGGCACTGCCTGGCCGTAGGAGCTCATACAGGGGAGGGCCGAGCCCACTGGGCTTCTTTCCTTAAGAGGTAGCTGCGTACGTGTGCTCCTGACATCTGAATTTTCAGAGGTTCCTCCTGTGAATACTGCTTCATGGAAGGAGGCACATTAGTAGGAAAAGCATTCAGGAGAAAGAAAGGAGGGATGACCTACAGGGAACTACTACTAGTTAACACTTACTAAAGCAGACATGAAATCGTCTGTTCTTCTGTTCATTCAACAGGTATTTGAACACTCACCATGGGCCAGGCACTGTTCTAGGTGCATGGGATGTAGCCCAGATTTAGCAGATTAAATCCTCTTCCTCTGTGTGCTAAATACACACACACATACACACAGACACACACAGACACACACAATGCTTTCTCTGTCCTTCTCTGCCCTGCTCCATGGTCCAGAAAACTGCCCCCTGACAGTTGTAGACTTCACAACCCAGGCTGCCTGGTTTTCTAGCTTTGGGTAAAGATTTGGCCAATAGAAGGTGTAGCAGGAGATTAGATGTTGAGAGGTGAGAGAAGTCAGAGTATTTCTTCTCCCCACTCCCAGGACCTTGGCCCATGGATTCTGGTAATGACATCCTTCTGGACCATGAGCTCCTACTTGTCAATTCTCCATGGCCCTAGCTCTCACTGGAATCTATAACACTTCTCTCCCTTCTTGTTCTTACAGCTCTCAGTGTGGCAACATCTTTCCTACCACTGCTAATCTATGGCGCCTTCAGCGTTCCTTCTCATTCCGTAAGTGTTCCCTTAATTAAAGTCCCTTGAACCATTGTAATTGCATTCTGCTTTTTGCTAGGATCCTGCCTCAAAGCTGGCTACCTAATTTGTGAGGCTAAGTGCAAAGTAAGAATGGCTTTATTCAAAAGGCAGAAAGAAAGTGTTGTTAAAAGTACTAAAATACAAAACTTTTTCCTTTAAATATATTTTATTGCTTATAAAATGTAACGGGTAATAATGATACATGAGTAATATCATATACTTATATATTGGAAAAATAATGTTTCTGATGTTATAAATTTATATAATGTAATAAGTAACATTAATAACTTGATCATAAGGTTTTCTGGATTGCTGTCCTACAAATTAATATCTTAGGTCATCAAAATTTATACTTTTAACAAATTCATTTCAATAAATACAATTGAAGGAGCATCAATCACTGTTGGCAAATGCGGGATTTTAAATGATGTTTGAAAAAGCTTAATTTTGGGAAAGATCTTTCTACTGGTGCACCTGTTAATAAGCTGTTCAGAGTATTTTATAGTCTGTGACAAATTGGGATAAATTTCAGGCAAATTGTTTTAAAATACAAATTTTATTACATGTAGAGCTGATGATTCTTGTGGAATAATTTTTCTAAAAAGATTTAGCTCTTCACACAAATGAGTTTCAGGAAAGTCTACACTTAATTTTACATGTATATTTACACTGTTGTATTTTTATGTTTCCTTTGACTTTATGGATATTGTTTAAGAAAGTGGAAGTGACTTAATTTTAAGTATCTGTTTAATGCGTTCAATCACTGTATCTTCAATTAGAAGGAAACATTCATTAAAAATTATCTTCCTTGTTAATAATTTGTTCATCAGAAGCTTCATATGAAAACGGTGTCCTTTTCTATTGCATGCAACACCTTTACATTTAATTTTGATCTCTAAGCTTGTGAGTATTTGTGTTGTAATATTACGGCAGCTATCAAAATCAGGGATTCCAAATCTGAAGAATTATAATAACTCACTGATATGCTTTATTGCAATTTCAATGTACCTGCTTTTTATTTTGTAATTATTTGCTGACAAAGCTTACTGTCTGAGCATGAGCAATTTCTGTCCTGCACTTGGAATGGAAAATTAACATTTGTGCAAAGCTTTAAGAACAAAATCCACAGATGGATGGGCAAACTAGCCTCCTACCACGGGTTCCAGAATTGCTCCCCTAAGTGGAGTCTCTTGTCTCTCCTACATCCCTGACCACTGCTGCTTCTGCTGCTCATGTTGCTGTCTCTGTCAGCAACCTGTGCCTCACTCTGGCCCTAGACACGGCCTCAAGGCCCCAGAGCACCCTGACCTGCCTCATGGTGTGTGCATGCACATCAGATGGCCAGGCCAACTGTGCATGTGGGCTTTGCTGCTGGACCACAACTGTGCATGTGCTATTGTCCAGAGTATCTCCTCTGCTCATCCTCTCCTCTGTGCATGCCCCACTGTAACACTGGGCTTCACATATGGCACACACTCAGAGATAAAATTACTAAGAATTTCAAGGCGGCAGCAGCAGCAGGGTCTTAAACCGAGCACAGGGGCCCTCTAAGCATGGAGCCCTGTTGAGCTGCGCAGGTCACATGCTCAGGAAGCCAGCCCTGGTCTAACATGCACAGTTCATGAAGTCTATCTTCCAGCAGAAGATATTGGGAGTGAACAGATAAATAAGGAAATAGATGCTGAGATACCTGGCAGTGGTAATGAAGCATTATAGAAAACAAATCAGAGCAAGGTGACAGTAGCAGGGGACAAGGTGTGTCTACTCTAGGGTGGTCTGGTCAGGCGTCTCTGATGAGATGACATTTGAGGAAAGACATGAATGATTTGAGAGTGTGAATCTTGGGAACGGCTGGGGTAGAGCATTCCAGCAGAAGGCGGAGTAGACACTTGATCCCCTATCTGGGAACACGCTTGGAGAGTTCAGGCAAAAGCAAGAGAGACAGTGTGCCCAGAGGGCCACAAGTAAGGGGCAGAGCAGTAGAAAGTGGGGTCAGAGAGGTCAGTGGGGCCTGGTTGGGCCCTGAATTTTACTGTAGCTGTGGGAACCATTGGAGAGTTGAGAGCTGGGAGCAGATGAGGCCAGGAGGTGGGTGGATGCCTTCCTACCTTTCTGATGTCCGCTTAAACCTCATCTGCTCTAGGAGCTGACCCTGTCCATGTCTCTCCCCAGCAATTCTGTCTCCGTTTCCTTCATGACATTGATTTATAGCCACATTCTCTGTTTGTTTACTAACTTGACTACAATTTGCATTGTAAAGAATGTGTTTACTTATTTTCGGTCTATCTCCCCAACCAAAATGTAAAATCTCTCAGGGCCAAGACTGTCTTCTTGTTCATCAGGACTGAGAGGCAGCCTTCTCACAGGTGCTGGTAGACAGCAGTGATAAATAACAATTTGCTGAATGAATGAACCTCTCCTCTAGACATGCCACCACAATGTCTATCTTGGGGCTTGGCCATTCTGCTCCTTCCCCTGAAATGGCAGAATTTCATTTCCACCTTGTCAGCTAATGAGTGGGTACTTATCCTGCCAGTCTTAGATGCATCCTTACTGTCACCACAGGAAGGCCTGCATGCTACACACACACGTATAGACACATACACACTTCACTAAACCCATCTCTTGTTTTTTCCGTGTGTTTCCAGTGCCTGTCCAAAGACCTACCACGTTGAATCACGTGGTATTATAATGATCTCTCTGTGTCCGTCTCCTCTTAGTGGTGTAAGCCCAGAGGGGAAATCCAGCAATCCCTGCTTCTAGCACCGCCTGGCACATGGAGGTGATCCATATGAGTCTGGGAAATGAGTGGCTGCTCCTGAAAAGCTTCGTTATGCCCAGGCTGTGATCAGCTTAAACATTTCTCAGACCCTGCAGTTAAATTAGTATGCTGTTATTTACATAGTTTTTAAATGACATTTTTAAATGTGGTAATACACACTTTCATGCTTTTAGAGTCACCTTCCAATTTTATATCCCATCCACCCTATCCCCAGCTGTGAAAGAGCACAGTATATGGACAAAGCCTCGGGCCCAAGGAGAGACTGCTGCTCCGCAAAGGCACCATGTTGCCTCTGCGATGCTGTTATTAACCAGCATTTACCACTGGACAGAACAGACCTGGAGTGGGAACGGGAGAAGCCACAGGTGGAACGAGGCTCCACTCTGTGTCAGCTCGGAAACTAGACAGCCTAGTGCTTTTCCCATTACAGGTGCACACAGTGAGCTTGTCTCTCATTGGCTGGGTGATAATTATCCTTAGGCTGGCAGCCAAAACCTAACGCTGACTGCCCTAGTCTGGCAGATGCACCTGCCATCACAGGGTGGGCTTATTAAATCCATTAGAGATTAGGGCTGCTGCTCAGAGTGCTCAATTCAGAGCAGAGCTTGCAGTTCACTTTAACCCCTCACACTCTGATCCTCCTGTCACAGCACAGTACTTGGTTATCCTCTGATAAAACCCTCTCCCTGGTTGCCTCTTAAATCTGCTAAATGTGTATGTAAGTATGTATGTATGTGTGTGTGTGTGTGTGTGTGTGTGTATATATATATATATTTGCACGTATATATGCAAATCACTTTCTAGACATCATCTCACTTAAACGTCAGGACAGCTCAGGGAGGTAGGCACTAAATCCCCATTTCACAGAGCAGGATACTCCACTAGGTTAAATAGCTTGCATAAGGAAAGGGCTTAGCTGGGATTCAAGCTCTTATCTATTGATAAGATGCAGTGCTGATATATGTATCAGATCACTCAGGAGTGACTGAGAGTGAAAATTTGTGTCTTGATGTATATTATCTGAGTATATATATCCTGCCTTGGCTTTATAACTGAAATATTGTAAGTGTGAAATTAAAACAGAATTACAGACGCAAGGAATTATGGATTTCGAAGGAAACTTAAT
The DNA here is from genome assembly GCF_009834535.1 of Camelus ferus. Taxonomy (NCBI): domain Eukaryota; kingdom Metazoa; phylum Chordata; class Mammalia; order Artiodactyla; family Camelidae; genus Camelus; species Camelus ferus. Next base: position 50,638,765 of record NC_045708.1, on the reverse strand, counting down.
GATTATCTGGCCCATCACTCTCGCCCTCGTTGGATAGAAGAGGACACAGTGGTCACACACCCACCAGTGGTCCCTCTAGGTAGCCCAGCGTTCCGTCCTTCAGCCTGTACAGCCCTGGTCGGGGATGCCCCCAGAGTGGTACCACGCTGCTGGAAACCTTTTCCAGTTCTCAGCTATGACTATAGCCTGAGTCCTCCCTGGTCATAGTTTTCCTGTTTGTTCCTTCTCACTAAATAGCTCAGATCTGCTAGGAAGGCAGTATCCTCTCTCTTAGCCCCACCACCTCCACCCCAGCACAGATATGCTAAAAGCATTCTGCCGCTCCAGATTATGAGCCAAACCTTCGCATCCGCTGGCTCCTTCCAGGTGGAAAACTGATGTGCCCCTGGCGATGCTGGCAGTGGAAGCATGTTCCATGCCCCAGAGAGGCAAAGGCCAGTGTTCAGGGAGTCCCGTAGGAAGCAAGCCTCTTATAAGCCCTGAAAAGCCAAGACAAACCCTTTTCATTGTTTCAAGACGTATAAAAGGAGTTTGATGTACAATCATGAAGGACAAAAATAAGCCTCTTGCTCAAATAAAATATATTTTATGAGATCCCCAGGATCACCTCTTTGGCAGGTGGCCTGGATGCTACGCTTCAAATTCTGTGCCGCCAGCCCAACACATGGGCCCCGAACCCAGAGGGTCACTTTGAACCCCCGAGGGAGCTGGCTCTGCGTAACCATGAGCCCCAGTTCACCCCCTTTCATGGAGCACAACGGGGACGAACCCTGGGGGAAAGCTTACACAAAAACAGGTGCCAGAACCCAGTCCAGGAGTCTGCTTTCCATGAAGCAAAGACTGAACATGCTTATCAGCTTACGAGCAAAGAGATAGCCCACTCCTTAAGAATCAGCTCAAATTCCACCTCCTGTATGATGTAGTCCCTAAACCTCTGAAGCCATACGCCTGTCTGCCTCCTCTGCGTGTCCCTCCAGGACATTTTCTAGACATATGAGCCCATATGTCTTTATGGCTTTTTTCATATATCTCTTATGATCTAGCATCAGTTAGTTACCAGCTAGATTCAGACACACATTTTCACGCTCAGTCGCTCCTGAGTGGCAGTTTGAGACATAGACCAGTACACATGTATCAGCAGACGGGAGCTTGAATTTTGCTAAGCCTCTTCCTAATGCAAGATATTTAACCTAGTGGAGGGCCGGTATCCTGCTCTGGAAAATGGGGGTTGCAGTGCCTACCTCTCTGAGCTGTCCGAGGTTTAATTAAGTAAGATGGTGCCTGTAAGGTGCTTGCTTGGTATTGGATACTCAGTGAATATTAATGAATATTTTGTTTCCATACCAGCCTCTCTCTTTGTACGGGCATGTAATTCATACACAGAAACTCTTGAAGCCAGAAGTGTTTTGGAATTGAGAATTCTCATGCTCGTAATGCCCTCATCGAGTCTGAGGCAGCACGTTATAAATTTAACATATTGATATTCTCCAGTGATAGGTCTGAATGCATGGCATATGTTTAAATGATTGGAATAAAGTCTATGAATGGCTTCCGATCAGTCTCATCAGGTTGGCTGTCCAACAAGTGTTGCAAACTTCTGAAAAATCTTTCTGTTTTCAAAGTTCTTTGGACTTTGAAAGTATGACTCAGGGATTACAGATCTGCGTTATGATTATTGTTGAAGACGTTACATCCCTACCAGGTATTAAAAACCGGCTTAGCGTTTGTTTTCTCTAGGGCCTGACTCATAGCAGAAATCCAATAACCTTTGTCGAGTGACTAAGCAAATGGAGGAAAGGATGTGGGCTCCTTAAAAAACATGAGAGAGGCCCTTTCCCTCCATCGCTCACAGATGGAATTCGTCTTTGTGCTTCCTCTGTCTTTCCCTCTTGCACGTGTACATGTGACCCAACACCGAGGGGTCAGTGGGGAGAAACAGCATGTGAGCAGCCTGAAGCTCAAAGGCAGCTGTGCCTCTGGCTTTTTCCTCCTTGTGGTTATGAAATTCTTTCTGAGAAAGAAGTAGGATGGGATGTTTGCTGAAAGATTTGAATTGAATGGTCGGACACTGGAAGAGACATCAGCAACTTTTCATTATGGCAGAAATGATTGGAAAGGTATAGTTTAAAATGAAGAATTGCCTTGTACCCGAAAGAACTAAAATGCTTGAGATCTGAGTCTACCCTAGCGCACTGGGTATTACCCTCCTGTGTATGCTATCTGAGCAAAAGCCATGATAAGAACGACACTGTGTGCACATGGAACACAAGACTGAGTACCTTTAAATGCTGGGGAGGTGCAGGGCAAGTCGGAGCAGTTGACAGGTGGAGAGAGTGTTAGAATGATCTCTGAAGGAGGCCCCTGAGGAGGATGAATCCTGAGCACAAGAGGAGGGATGGATTGGCCTTAATTGGGAAGAAGGATGTATTTTCCAGGAATTTGGGAATGAAAGAGGCTAGGATGGGTGGGACTACAGATCAGCTTATAGGAAGCAGGTGTCTGGAGGATGAGGACGTGTTGGCCTGATACTTGCATTTTATTGATGGAATAGGGTCCAGGGTTATCTACTGAGTGTCCAGGGTAAGAGACGGAGCAAGGGGACTTGAGCAGGAGAGGGCCATTTGAGGAGTGGGACAGAGAGCTCCCTCCAGAAACAGAGGGATGACTTGCCATTGAGGTTTCTGTGGACCATGATGCCATGACTGTAAGTACAGCAGTTCCCCAGGCTCTGTGGACTTCCCGAGCTGTGTCCAGCACCTTGGGCACAAGGGCAGAAAAAGCATATAGTTGATTGATTCAAGGTGGGGGGTGATTTGCCCTGTGAATACAGTGGAAGCATCATAGGAAAGGGGGGTTGAGTGCATCTTCAGGGGGTATTAAAGTCATCAAGCATGTGCACTGATGTTAGGAGTGAAGGGCATGAAGCTATGGGAAGAGATTTGATCTTTCTCCCCAAATCTGCCCTTCCAAAAGGTGGTATTGTGCAGTGGTTAAGAGCACGGGCTCTGGAACTGAACATTATGCATTCAAAATCCACTTGCTACTGGTTGGGTGACCTTGGATAAGTTACTTGACCTCTTTTTTACCTCTCCATTTTCATTTACCAAACTATTTACCTCACTGGGTTGTTGTGAGGGTTGAATGAGTTAATATCCTTATGGTGAAATTGATATAAAATAAGACCTATTTAAGTTTTTACCTATTGCTATTCCTCTAGAAGCCTTCATTTCAGTAACTGCCCCTTCATTGATCCAGAAGGTCATTATAGCGATTTGTCAGTCATCCTTGACGTCATGCTCACTTCCCGCATACAGCTCATCTCAAAGCCTTATCACTTTTCCCTCCAGAATAGACCTTAAATCCCACCACTTCTGTACTTCCATTGCTACTGTGTGAGTCTAAAGCACCGTCATCTCGACCTGGACCATCCTAACTTGCTCCCCATCTTCCTCTCCTGCAGCTCTGCTGTCCATTTTCCACAGGTAGGGTTTTTGAGCCTCAGCACTATTGGCATTTGGGGCCAGATAATTCTTGGTGGTGGGGGTTCTCCGGTGCATCATCGTGTTTAGCAGCATCCCTGGCTACTGCCCGCTAGACACCAGTAGCTCTTCCTCCTCCCAGCTGGGACAACCAAAAATGTGTCCAGACCCTGCCAAATCAGGGAGGTAGAACAGCAACCCCAAATGTGCAGAGCTTACTGATACAATATATCGTGTCATAGGTGAACTTCACCACAGATCGGTATAGTCAGAAATAGAGCACATATACTCTGACTCTGATTTCAGTCCTCTTTCCATCAGGCCAAACTCCCTCCCAGTGTTTAAAGTAAAATGTATTTTAGCACCAGCATAGGATGGTTACTTGACATGGCAAAGGGAAAGTAAGGCAGCTAATCAGCTGACCTTAAGGTAGGGGGTTATCTTGCATCATCTGGGTAGGCCCAATAGGATGGTAAAGGCCCTTCAGCTTTGAAGAGGAAGACAGAAAAAGTTTAAAGTGATGCAAGGTGAGAAGAATGCTGCCTGCCGGTTGTAGACGGAGGCCTTCTTTGAGTAATGCACTCACCCCACAAGAAAAGACATGTAGATCCTGATACTGCTGATTCCGTCCCACCAACCATGAAGCCCACCCATTCACCAGCCCTGCTCACGCCCCTTCGAGCCTCCAAGTGGCTTTGTTAGTGCCCTGCTCTTAAACATGTGCTGAGGGCTCAGAGTTGACTGAAGACACTTGGAAAAAACCCCTAACTTGAATATTGTAGACCCAAACTAAAAACCACCAAAAAGGGGGAATTTATAGAAAAGAGAAACAATGTAGGCATGAGTAACTTAAAAGAGAAAAATAACTATCACGAATCTTCTTGTAGAGAAGGGAGACTTTATTGGGAAACTCTACTGCAGCCACAAAATAAGATCAGATTTTTATTATGAGAAGGAAGATTCATAAAACAGAGCTTTTGGAAATCTAAAAAATACGGTAGCAAAAGTACAAAGCTCAGAAGAGTTAGCAGATACCAAGCCAAAAAAAAAAGTTTATAATAAAGTACATACCTTATGGCTCAATGATGAATAAAATTTTTGCCTGGTCATCTTGATGTCACCAGATATTATGATGCGAATATTTTAAGAGTGTGGGGGAAGCAGAGTTTGTGGTGTGTGGGTGTGTGTTTTCTAGGAGGGATAAGAGAACTGAATCATCATCTTCCATAGCAAGAAGTAAGGACAAAATACGTAAAATGGAGAGGTAGTTGTGGAAACTCGTTATTGAGAAATGCAGAGATAAATAAGCAAGGAAACTGCTTAAAGGGTTCACAGCAGTATTCTCTGAGCAGTAGGAACAATTTGTTAGAGTGAGGTGAGTGTGGCAGTCCGACTGATTTACCTTTAATAAGCTTTGTAGAATTAATTAACTTTTGAAACCATGTACATATTTTATAATTTGAAATTAAATTTTAAAAAGACTAAATAGACGTAGCAGCTGGCACCGTGTCTGGCACATTGCAGATATTCTATGTAACATCATCCGTTTTCTAATTTTATGATTCATTCTTGTTATTTTAATTCTGCAAATGTTGTTTATAATATTCCAGGGAGCATTCTGTTTTTCGAAACTTTTTTCTGTATACCAACAAAGACACGTATCAGGAGGTTTTTTAAGGCTTGTTTTCCAGTAAGAATGAAGCAGGCATCCTGCCCTCCTTGCAACCAGCCCACCCATCCCACTGCTGATGAAATCAAGTCCAGGCCATGTTCAACTCCCTTTGCTCAGCCAGGATCTGGAGTAAGATGGGTCTGGGCAGGGATGGAGGAAAGCCACTGCTCTCTCTTTTATTTATTTTTTTATTGAATTATAGTCAGTTACAATGTGTCAATTTCTGGTGTGCAGCATAATGTCCCAGTCATGTATGTATGTATGCATGTGTGTGTGTGTGTGTGTTTATGTTTTCATATTCTTTTTCATTAAAGGTTATTATAAGATATTGAATATAGTTCCCTGTGCTATACAGAACAAATTTGGTTTTTATCTATTTTTACATATAGTGGTTAACCTTTGCAAATCTCAAACTCCCAAACTTATCCCTTCCCACCCCTTTCCCCTGGTTATCATATTCACATGGACCCAGTGCACCAGCTGGAGCTCCTAAATTGATGGATGAGAAACAGAGGATGAGGATCTGAACAGCTCCATTTTTGGTCAGGTAGAGATTTGGCAATTCTGATGCTTTATGCACATACACCTAATTTGCTTCCCTGGCCCTTCTAAATGGCAGCTCATTAACACCTCAAGACCGATGGCTTGCATTTTACATTCTAATCGAATGTACATTCGCATAATGGAAAGTGTGCTTGCACGGAAAAGCGGCCCTATTTATTCAGCTGCCCTGGAGAAAAGGAGATTTTTCTTGCAGAGGTGAGAAATAGCCACACGCTGCTATTAAACACCTTGGAGTTCTAACTTTTCAAATGTTGTTCATTTATGCTAGCTCGTAACATTCTATGGCACATTAATATGTAACATTATGTAACGCTGAAGGACAGGTATTATTGTTGTTCTCACTTGGCAAATGAGAAAACTGAAGTACAGAGAGGATTTGCCTGCAGCCGCACAGCTCAGAAAGGATGACTCACCGAATCCCATCTTGATTTCAAATCTTGAGTTCTCCCGACCACACCAGATAATTCTGTTACGCTTGCTTATTTCCACGTGGACCTAACCCAGAGATCTGAACCAACACTGACAAATGTAAAGATGGTGCGACATGTTAAAAACCCCAAAAAAGAGGGCATTAAGGTTAAGGAAGAGGTTTGGCCAATGACCCGAGACAATTAAGAAAACAGCCTGGAGAGTGGGCTCTTGGGCAGGCCCCCCGCAAGAGCTGAGAGGAGGCTTCCGCTCAGGGAGATGCCCCGGTCCGAGGAGCGGAGTTGCAGAGGTGAGGGCTGCTAGTCACAGACATCACCACAAAGTACAAGTCAGGGAAGGCGGGGCAGAGGGGAAAATACAGGTTCCATCTCTTACGATAGCATTCATCAGGCGGTGGGAGCTGATAAGGATTGTGAGCCAGAGGCCAGCCTCAGCAGGAAGAGTGCGGTGATCAATGTGTGGTGTCTGCCGAGGGCTCGGGAGGGTTTTGAAAGCTATCGCTAAGTGTTTGTCATCCTTGGGCAAGAGTCTCTGTCACATACTCCCTCTAGAATGATAGCATTGTCCTTCAAGCCGTGTCACCAGGAAGGGCATGAAGGTCCTGTCAGTCAGGCAACAGGTGTCTGTTACACAACCACCGCAGTGGCACTTGGTCATGGACAACCACCTGAATCCATAGTGGTACTTTACAAAAATACACACCCTTGGGCCTCACCCCTATTCTTCCCATTTGGTGGACCTGGAATGGGGCCCAGAGTCAATTTTTTAAAAAAAACTCTAAAGTGTATTTTGATGCCTAGTCAAGATTGAGAAAAAAGTGTTGCTGTTTGTGTGGGGCATGATCATATCTGCTTGGGGTGTGTGTGTGTGTGTGTGTGTAAGTATGGATGTTTTATTACCTCCTATCTCACCCTAGTGTTTGGAAGGTATCCAAACATACAACGCCTGACACTGAGCGCCGAGCTCACGGTAGTTGAGTAGACACATAAACTCACAGCCCAGGGAAGAAGGACACCGAGCACCATGCAGCATCACACAGGGGAAGCAGGATGCCCTTGGGGGAGTGGAGTAAGCCAGCAGGGACCATGATGGGGCAGGTTTTGTAGTTAAAAAAAAGAGTTAGTTGACTCCTGGTTCCTGTGGGAGGATGTGATTGGAGGACTCTTGAAATAACTCCAGGGGCTGTCAGGAAACCCATTCAGTTGAGGACTGGGTGAGGTGCAGCTGATTCTGCCGATAAGAGATCTTTCCTGCTGGGCGGGAGCATATCTGACAAAAGCAATGGAACTCACAGTTAGGCCTTTGGGGCACTGTGAGGCTCAAAGATTTCAAGGCAGCACATGAAATTTGCAGTTTCCCAATACAGTCACAGGGGTGGAGGGTGATGAGACGATAAAAGTGAACAGGACAGAAATGGTCCCCAGGAGTCAAGTGGAAAATGAAGGGCAAGCAGACCATTGCCTGCAGTGATAAATGTGAGGACATGGGACTCAGGTGCTGGGGGGGCACCTAATAGGGCAGCTAAGACAGTGGTTTGGTTTTTGTTTTTGAGGGGAGGGGGAAGAAAGATTTAACCAGAAATGTGAGGGTTAAGAGCTGTTAGTATCCAGGTCTTTCTGACTTCAAAGCTTAAGCCCTTCCTCTCTCTCCACTGCACCAGAATGCCTTCTTCTTCAGGATGTATCATACTTATTAGCAGGATGTTATGCACATGGTAGAGACTCAACAGATATTCTTGGCACTGCCTTGTCCCTGAGAGCAAGTTTAAAGGTATACGGTAAGGCTCAAAGATAAGTGATACTCGTGTTTGTTAGGCTGAGGAAAGGAAGGCTTTTAAATTTTAAACCAGGCACCTCCTGTGTATCTGCAGTCATTCTGCTGGGCATCGGGGATACAAGGAACCGACGTGGTCCCTGGGTTATTGAGGTTATATTCCACTGGAGACACACACACACACAACACAGAAAGCAATGCCAAGTGGAAAGAAGTGCTCCTCTAAAGGTGGTGAACAAGGCACGGAAAGAGGAAAAATAGGGGCAAAGAGACCACGGACAGCTGGTGGGAACTGGGCTAGGGCTTACTAGGTACTGTTTAAGCTCAGACTGAAAGTGTAAGAAACAGCCTTGCATGGGGCGCGGACAGAGCTCTGCTGCAGGTAGAGTGACTAGTACGGGTGAGCATTCTGAGGTGGCAGAAGCTCAGACTGGAAAAAGGGAAGGCGGCTCACACATCAGGGTTGCAGAGAGCAAAGGGAGAAAGGACAAGAAGTAGCAGCAAAGGTCAGCAAAGATACACAGACCGTGGCAAGGAGCTTGGGTTGTTTTCTGAATGCAGTGGAAAAGCTGAAGGATTTTTAAGCAGAAGAGTACCATTACCTAATTTGCAGTCTAAGATCACTTTGGCTGACATTGTGACAGATTATAGGGACAGGGAACAAAACAAGTAGCAAGCAACCACTGAGGCGGTTATTAGGTATGGTAAGAGATAATGGTTGGTGGTCCCATCCAGGTGACAGTGGAGGTGGGAGAACTGGATAACTTGAGATGTAATGCGTTACAGTGATAGAATCAGTAGGAGTTGCTAGGGGGTTGGATGGAAATGTAGGAAGTCCAAAATGCTGGGTTTCTGGCTTGAGTACAAATGTTGATAGTGATACCATTTGGGTACATGCAGAGGAACGTGGAAGAATGGAGTTTGACGGGAAGAGATCAAGGGCTCTTAGACCGTCTGAAAACTTCTGTCTTGCTTGAGGCCACAGAACTAGAGAGTGACAGAGCTTGAATTAGAATCGATCCTGTGGTTCCATTACCCTTGTAAATAAATCATTACAAATTGCCATGGTTTAATCTTGGCAAAGGGGGAAATAAATTCATTATGATTTATAGGCAATTACATTAAGCTGCAATTAGGCCTTTGCTCTTTTGGAAATAAACCTAAGAAAAATAAGGAGACAAACATAGGGCGAGGATTGCTAGAACAGTTTATCGACGTGCACTTACTGACCAGTGTTTACGTACACAACACTGCTCAGCAATGCCAGTATTTACAAGGCATGGCCCCTGCCTTCAAAACACTCATAGTGTAATTCAGCAGTTCCCAAATAATTATGTACCGAGAGATATCTGTGGGTGTTACATGAGAATATGGTTCCATGGGCAAGCAGCTAGAGAGAGGCAGATTTTTGTATTGCAGTGCTTCTCAGGGCCTTTAATCAGTTAATTTGTGAGAACTGAGAGGAAAGTAATATGGATATAGCACTTTCTAAGCTTTTTTGACCAAATAATCTTTATTTGGCAGATCTTTGTCTTGTAACATTATAATATCCTCGTGCTTCATAGAACAGAGTTTGGGAAAAGTTTATCTAGTTGGAGATAGGGGAACATGAGGCCTCTGTGTGTGAAGCTATCTCTCTAACAGATCACAAGCTTGTAAGCATAGATTTATACCACAGTAAAGGACTCTTTATGTCAGTAACAATGACAACAAGCACAGTAGCTAGCATTCACTCAGTTGTCATTCTACAAATTTCAGTTGAGTCTCACTTGTATGCCAGGCACTTTGCTAAGAACTAAGGACACAAGTGGGAAGAAGCCAGACAAGGTTAGTGTCCCTCCAGGGAAATGAGAGTCCAGTGAAAAGGTGATGTTAAAACTCAGGCTGGACGAGCGCAGCTGGTAGAGGCTGTGAGCGGGCATGCGCCAGCCCTCCCCAGCCCTCTCCCCATTCTTCTCTATATCCACGTCAGCTGCAGAGCCACCCTCTCTTCTGAGGAGCTGGTCATGGTTGACTTGGGGTGAAGGCAGAGGCCATTCCCACAGCTGCCACAGGGGAGCAGGCTGCTGTCATTTAGCTTGGGGTCCTTTGACACTTCTCTTTCTTTGCTTAGTCAAGACTTAAATGGAATTAACACGAATCTGGAGCAAGAGAACAGAGTAGGATGATCCTGATCCTGAGCTCACCTCCTCCTTGGGCACACCAAAAGCACAATTACAGAGCAGAGGTCCCTGAGAGTGACTTCAAGACGAGCAGAGAAGACTTTCCACAACTAAAGATAGAAAGAAGGAGCCACAGCAAAATGGGTGAAGACAAGATGGATGGCCAATGATAAATTCCTAGAAATAGACAATCTTCCAAGACTAAATCAGGAAGAAACAGAAAATCTGAACAGACCTATTACTGATAAGCAACTTTCTAGGTTTGCATCTGTGATAAATCTAAAGCTGGAAACACCTATTCTTCTGAACCTTGAATTTTTCATTTTTTAAATCTCTACTCTCTTAGCAACATTCAAATATACAATATAGTGATATTAACTTTAGTCACCACTCTGTATGTTACATCCCCTGGACTTTTTAATTTTACATCTGAAACTTTGTACCTTTTAATATTTTCATCCATTTGCCCACCCCAGACTCCCTGACACTGGCAGCCACCAGTCTGTTCTCTATATCCATGAATTTGTTTTGGTTTTGGTTTTTTTTAGATGCCACATAAAAATGAGATCATACAGTATTTGTTTTTCTCTGTCTGACTTATTTCACTTAGCATAATGCCTTCAGGGTCCACCCATGTTGTCACAAATGGCAGGATTTCCTTCTTTTTTTTTTTTTTTTTTTTGGCTGAATAATATTATATATACATATCTCACATTTTATTTATCTGTTCATCCATCACTGAACACTTAGGTCATTTCCATGTCTTGGCTATTGTAAAGAATGCTGCAGTTGAACATGGGGCAAATATATATTTTCATGTTACTGTTTTTGTTTCCTTCAGCTACAGACCCAGAAGCAAAATTGCTGGATAATGTGCTAGTCCTATTTTTAATTGTTTGAGGGCCCTTCATACTATTTTCCATAGTGGCTGCACCAACTTACATTCTTACCAACAGTGCACAAGGGTTTCCTTTCCTCCACATTCTTGCATCACTTACTTGTTTTTCGTAACAGCCTTTCTGATAGGTGTGTGGTGATATCTCATTGTGGCTTTGATTTCTGTATCCCTTATAATTAGTGATGCTGAACACTGAGCCTTAAATTTGACCAGAATGTTTAGAACTCAAAGATGTCAAAGAGACCACCGGCGAGGAACCATTCAAAGATGTTCAACCCTTGTGGGTACTAAGGAGCTGTTCTCTTAAAGCACCTTGGGCAAATCTGTTAGGAAGGCAGTGACCAGGGCTGGTGCTTCCCTGCCTCAGGTCCTTCTCCCTCTTGTTTCCCTCCATTCAGCCAGTTTCTGATTTACAGATGAAGAAACTGAGGCATGGTGGGGTTTTTTAATTTGTCTAAAGTCACACGACTAGTAAAAGTTGGAGCCACAATGCAAATCCAAGTCTGAGGAATTCAGCTCGTTCTCATCATTAATTTTGCCAAAACGAAGCACGTATGAGGGGGAGGACCAGCAAGGGGAGCAGCAAAGGGCAGGTCCCTACATCCAGCCCCTTTATCCCTCTCAAAGGCTCGTGGGGTCCTGGCCAGGACTGTTGGAGAAGGTGCGTCTGAGGATGCTCCAGGTTCTCTCTGATGTAGAGACTTCGGGCAGCTTTCCAGGGAGGTCACCAAGACACAGGGGCCACCCTGATGCCGTGCTTAATTATAATGACAGATGTGCATAAAGCGAGTACTGTGTCCTGGGCATTGACCTAAGTGTTTTATACCTGTGAACCCATACGATCTTTAAGAACCCTGTGAGGGTGGTACTATCATTATTCCCAAGTTTACAGATGGGGAAACTGAGAGAGAGAGATCAATGAACTTTCCCAAGTCTGTTGAGGCTGAGTGGTGGATCCAGGTTTCAAACTGTGGCACGTTCCCTCTGTACCCCTGGCTCTGCCGTTCTGCCTCTCTGCACCGAGGAGCATGCACTTTAAAGCTACATTAATGTATCAGATTCAAATCCTGGCTCTGCTGTGAAACCTTAAGTATGTCCCTTAAGTTCTCTGGACTTGTTTCCTCAGTCACAGTAACAGAGATGAAAAGAAGTGCTTCCTAGGGTTGTTGGGACATTAAATGACTAAAGCTTGTGAGTCACCTGGCAAAATGCCTGACACACAGTAAATATGTGATAGATGCTGGTGGATTTTGCCATTGGATGGATTTAAGCACCCAGTAGACCCCTTAACAAATGGCTCCCTTCTACGATGTGTCGATCCACCTGAGGAGCCCATCTGTGACCTGGAGTGTGACTAGGTAGGGAGAACGGGGGACGTCCGGGGTGGGAGGGAGAAGGAAGCTTCTGCTTGGATCTCTGAGGCTTGGAGCTGCTGAGCTACGAGAGGATGAGAGTCCAACAGACCCCACCTCCCAGCTTCTGCATAAATTGAAAAGGGGGTGCCTGACTTGGAAGGGAAGGAAAGAGACAGAAACCAGACTGAGCTTGCAGAGGGGCAAAGTCAGTGATCACCACACCTCCCATCACTGTTGGCTCTCTGGGCACTCCTAGACTATCCGCTCACTGGCAAATTGCTTCCAGGGCCGGGCACTTCATGTCAGCGAAACCACCTTCCACAGCCTTGAACGCTGGTGTCTGTAGCTTCCTGAGTCTGGACTATGCTGTTTGAAACTGGTTCCCCTCTGCCTGCCCCTGGAAAACTCTCCAGGCCCAGTCTTGCCCTCTCCCCAGACATCTCTGCCTCTGGATGCCTCAGACACCCTGTGATCATCGAAGGGAACCCACGACAGCTTGGGAGGAGGTATAGGTCTGTGGTCTGTCCACATCTGCCCCCGGACATGACCTGAGTGAGACATTACATTTCCTGGAACATTAGAGATCAGGAAAAAAGAGCCTGAACTTATGGAGTTGAGGACAAAGCCCCAGTGAAAACCTGTAACCGTATTATAATAACAGCTGTTAGCTGAGTGCAAGGTGCAGGGCGCTACCCGTGCCATCTCTGCTAAGCCTCAGAAGAACCCCGTGAAGCAGGTATGATTAGGACCCTCACTTTGAGGAACACGAAAAAGGCCAGAGGAGTGAAGTCTCTGACCCCAAGTTATACAAAGAATCGGCTGCAGACCCAGGACGCAAACCCAGGTTCAACCAAGTCTACAACCTGTGCTCTCAAGCCGTGTCTCTGCCCTAAATTCCTGACGCCAGCCCCTGTTTTCTGCTCATGTGTCTCAATCCTGCTGCAGCTGTAAACCAAGTATCAGACAGATCCTGCCACTTGAATGAACTCCCCATGATATTAATTGTCAGTGCTTTTTAAAATCAGAAGCAAACAGGAAAACAGAGTTTCTCCAAAGGTTAATTAATTCATCTCAACTCGACAAATACTTTTTGAGTATCAACTCAGTGACACACAGGTTTAAAGGCGACGGGGAATGTGGAGGGTGTGGCAGGGAAGGGGAGAGGTCAGAAAGAAAATAAAACGGGAAAACACGCAGTCCTTGTTCTCAAAGAGCTTTTTATTTGTAGTGGGAAACACTCAGTGATCAGAACTGGACCTACAAAAGTTTTTAAAATGACTTAGCTGGGGGAAAGAAAAGGTAGATAAAAATATTGTCCAAAATGAACACGAGCCAGGCTGACATTTCCCTGGCTCAAGTGTCAGACAGCGACACACACGCCCCAGTCTCCCGGCTCTGCTCCGCCTCACCATGGTAACCGCCGGGGCCCTCATCTGCCAGATGGTTTTTTTTTCTTTCTTTCTTTCTTTTTTTTTTTATATGCTCTGAATGTAGCCGGAGAGGGGAAGATGGATGAGTACCCTCACTATATCTGCAGCCCAGCGACCCCAAATGTATTTCTCAAAAGGAGTCCTTATACACAGCAAATCTTGAGAAATCTACCGCGTATCAAAAGAGGGGTGTCTGAAACAGGTGCAGAGCAAACCCCAAGCAGCCCAGCCTGTGGGGCAGACCAGGGGTGGTGTATTAGTTTGCTTGGGCTGCCATGAGAAAGTACCACAGACTGATGGCATAAACCACCATTTGTTTTCTCACAATTCTGGAGGCTGGAAGTCTAAGATCAAGGTATTTGGCAGGCTTGGACCCTCCTGCCCTCTATCCTTGGCTTTCAGGTGGCCACCTTCTTGTGGCCTCACATTGCCTTGCCCCCATTCATACATCCCTGGTGTTTGCCCAAATTCTCTCTTATTGTAAGTATACCTGCCAAATTGGATCAGGGCCCATCCTATTGGCCTGACTTTAACTTAATCACCTCGTTAAAAGCCTTCTCTCCAAATACAGCTACATGCTGAGGTAGGGAGTTATGGCTTCAGCATGTGAGTTTGGAAGGAGGGGGACACAATTCTGTCTATAACACCAGACATGGCTCTAGTGACTTGATTTCTGTTTCTTCACTTTCCTCACAATAAGTAAAGGGTTCAGTACTATGATTATTATGTGTTGAAGAAACTTGTTAAGAGAATGTAAGTAACTAGGGCTCTGTCACTAGGAAGTGGTTGTATGAAATTCCTGTTGCCGCTATCACAAATTACCACATGCATGGCAGCGTAAAGCCACACAGACTTATCATCTTAGGGTTGTGTCGTTCAGAAGTTCACAGTGGTCTCATTGGGCTGAAATCAAGGTGTAGGTGGGCTGCATTCCTTTCTGGAGGCTCTAGGAAAGTGTTTTTCCTTGTCTTTCCCAGCTTCTAGAAGCTGCCCGCATTCCTTAGCTGTCAAAACTTCCCCTGTCTGCAAAGCCACAACCAGCAGGTCAAGTTCTTCTCACCTTGCATCTCTTGGACCTATTCTGTCTTTTCCACTAGACCGTGAGGCCACTGATATTTTTCATCCCTGTATGATCCCAGTGCCTCGCTGGACGGGGCTTGCATATTATAGGAGCTCAATAAATTAAGTAAGTAAACATTAGAAGATGAATGGAGAAAGCAAGCAGAGACTAAAGAACTTGGGTTCTTTCTGGTTCTCCCATTCTTCCACTGTGGGAGCTGGAGAAGTTTATTTCACTTCTCTGGGGTTCATCTTTTTCATCTGCATCATGACAGTATTTGTCTCATCTTGAATATCTATGCCAATTCTAACATCTCATGATTCTCAGCCAAGGTACCAGCAGCTCCTGCTTTGTTTTTATTTTTGTTTTCCTCTCTCACAAAGGCTCAGGTTTCCTGCAGCTCCAGGGGGCCTAATCCTTGTCACTTGTCAGTCATGTCAGTTGCCACTTTGCCTCCGACTCATTCCATACTCTCTCATCTTTCCCAGATTGCTTCCTGGCCTGTGCTCAAGCCATTAGCCCTGCCTTCCTCAACAAGCCCTTTTCATCACCGGAGCCTCAAAGCAATTTTCTTCCTCTGTGAAATGCTCCCAGACACTCCAGCCCCCAGAGCTCTCCTCTGTCTTGGCATCAATCACAGCAGTGCTCAGAGAATAAAAGCTTCAGTATCACTGCATCAGGAGTCCAGGGACAAAGGGGGTGTTCATTCATTTAACAAATATTTCTTGAGCATCTCCTGTTTTCCTGTATTCCATCGGCTTCTGGGAATACAGTAATGTGAAAAGCATACATAGTCCCTGCCCTGAGGGAACTTATGTATCTACATGTAGGGGATAACAAGGTTGCCAAACAGAGGGACATCTCAAACATCACAGAGGGACGGGGTGGGAGAGGATGGGAGAGATGACTACAGAGGGGCAACAGGAGACTTTTAGGGGTGATGGTGCATGATCGTGATGAAGAGTTCATGAGTGTATACACACGTCAAAACATCACCTTGTGTGCTTAAAACAGGTGGTTTATCACATAGCGAGTGTATCTCAATACAGCTGTTAAAATTAAGTTTTTCTAATAAATAAGATGAGAAATTCAGCACGCATGCGTGTGTGTGTGTGTGTGTTTGTGTGTGTGTGTGTGTGTGTGTGTGTGTCAGGGGTATGGAGAAGGAAGGTGGTAAGGGGCTTTTTAAAAAGAAGAAAGAGAAGTAGACCTGTGAGATATTTTCCCGTCTTAAATATCCAAGCTTAGAAATCATACAGACTCACACAGTTTCCCTCCTGGAGTCCAAGGCCCAGAGGATTGTGATGGTTTTCCTAAGGTCCTGTAACTCTTTTCTGGTTATTAATACTGTGAATAGCAACTACCATCATTTAGGCAACCACTAAGAACCATGCCCTGTAAGAGATGCTTGAAGTCCATTATCTCGCCCGTCCTCACAATTTCCCTTCTAAGTAGGTGTCATTACTCCCTTTTATGAGGAATGAGGCAACAGGCTCAGTTAAATACCTTTCTGAAACCCACATAGCTAGAAAACTGAAGGGCTATGATTTAAATCCAGGTCACTCTGAGTCCAAAGACAGAGCATTTTTCATTTTAATAAAACCTAGTGTTACCTATGTATAATTATCTACAAAGCATCTCGATTCCAAGTATAAGGTGAAATTACCATATAAATTTTATTTTATCAAACACAGGGCCTTTGGGAGTGATGAAAATGTTTTGGAGCTGGATTGAGGTGGTGGTTGTATAACACTGTGAATGTACTAAACACTACTGAATTGTACACTTTAAAATGGTTAATTTTATGTTATGTGAATTTCACCTCAATAAAAGTCAAACAAATAAACAGATATTTAACTTCCATTAAGGTACAGCACATACCTTTCTTCATCATTAAATTCAGTAAAAGGGAGTTATCATTTCTAGCTTGATATTTTATTAATAGACCTATTATTTTGAAGCCCTCTAGAAATATTTTTAAGCTGCAGAATAATAATATATGACAAATGAGAGTGCATTGGCAGTGCAGCGGGTATGGCAGGAGAAGGTCTCAGCTGGAGTCGGGGGGCTGCGTGGATCTGGGTGGGCTGGGAGCTTACCCACCGTCGACCTGGGGTAAGGCTTTTTGCTTTTTGAAAGCTTGGTTTTGTTAAAAGCAGGAGAGTACAACCTGCTCTGCTTGCCTCAAAGTCCTATTATGAGGCTCAAATAAGAGATCCAGTTGGAAGCTCTTTGTAAATCTAAAAAGCTAAACAAAATTGAGGCATTATCATTATCGTCCAAAACAGGGTAATTTAAGGGAAAGAGCTTCTCTGTGGCATGGCGGCTGGTAAGGAGCAGAGATGATGTTCACGGAGCATCTAATGAGCTCGCAGTGAATCTGGACAGGCTCTGTGACTCATGTGGCAGATCTAATATGGCAAAAGTCATACTGTGCCAGTTTCTGGGCTTAATACTTATAAAACTTACAGCTTCTAATTCCTGTCTCTTCCTGTCGGTCTTAAAGAAGCCAGGCACCATATTAAAAAGTCTGATTATGCAGAGACCACCATGCTTTGTGGAAGCCCAAGCTAGCCACGTGGAGAGGCTGGGTAGAGAGAGGAAGAGATGCAGCTCCAGCCATCCAAATCCAAGCACCAGAGGTGGGAGAGAAGAAACTATTTTGGACATCAGTAGATGCGATGTGGAGGAAAAAAACAAGAAACCCAGTGGAGAGGCAGAGTTGAGACCCCAGACGTTCAGCCCCAGTAGAGCTACCTCAACTACCTCCCAATCTTAGCTGAGATTCCAGTCATTGTGGAGCAGAGATGAGCCATTCCTATGGTGCCCAGCCGAACTCCTTACCCATAGAATCATGACCATGGTAAAACAGTTGTTGATTTACTTTGCTGACTTTTGGGGTAGCTTTGTTATGCATCAATAGATAACCAGAGCACCAGAAGAGAACCATCATGGACCTGGACTCAGGCTGAATTTGATTCCTGGCTCTTTCACTTCCTTCCATATTGTGTGAGATCTTGGGCACCTTAATTAGCATCTCTGAGCCTCAGTTTCCTCATCTATCCAGAGGGAACACACCTACATTGCAGGGTTATTGTAAGAAACATACCAGATGTGTGCAGACTTGCAAGCATGTAGTAGCACTTACTAAACAGTACCTATAATGGTTATTTTAATTATCGCGGAGCTTCTAGTCCTCCTACATGGAAAAAAAAAACATTTTTGGAGATGCTTCTGCAATTAATTTATTAATTTAATTCAGCTGAATTCAAATAGGCTTCCAGGTTGTTTTCTGAATCAGAACCCCTTTCCCAGGACCGTGCCCTGTTGGGAACTGCTCTTTGCTGGGGAGCCACCTCCCATACTGCTGCTGGCGTCCTTTCCACTTCTCCTTTTCCCATTTTCCTTTGAACCTGGGGCTCTGTGTTGGATATCTGGGGGCTCAGTGCTGCAAAAGGCTTCCAGAGTTAGGAACTATAGGTCAGGACCACAGGCTGAGGGTTCAGTCCTTTTGCCCTTTCTCACTAATTAAACTCCTGGCTGAGAATCTGGCAGAAGGCATGAGGTTTTGATTTGCAGCCAACTGTAGACTAGGCACTCTGGGCAATCAATTCCTGTGCCGCAGCTGTCAGTCCTGGCCAGGGTCTCTCTGGATCCTGGGCGGTGATGTGAATGCCAAACATCGCCCTCACCCTCCCTGCTCTGCGCCTTCATTTGCTTTCTTCTGCCACAGCCGCTGTCTGGCATGGGGGCAGTGCGTGGGAGCACAGGCTGACAGCCCCCCTCCCAAGGCTCTTTAATTTCCTGTCCTTCCAAATCCAAGCAGCCTCTTAGGACCTGTTTAGAAAGACTGATTTATCAGTTCCAAATACCAACAGCGGGATTGCGGGGGATCATGAGCAGCCGGGCTAGAGATTGAAAACGTGGCTTCTTTATAAATGTTTCAATTAACTAGACAGAATTTTCCTCGCTTCTTTTTTCCCGCTCCTGTAACAGAGACCCAGCAGGGAAAAGATGAGGGGCTGAGAGAGCGAGAGACACCCCTTGGGCACCAGGCCTTGCTTGCTGTGGCCACGTGAGGAGCCTGGGTGGCCTGGGACCGCCGTCCTCTAGTTGAAAGGTGTTAGAGTTGGCCTCGACCCTGTGAAACAGCAGCCGGAGCACTGCCGTCTTGACATTTATTTCCCCATCTTCCTGTAAACACAGTAACCCCTTAATTAGTGCCCGGCCGTCTCTGACGTCAGACGGCAGTGCTCCTGTGGGCAGCAATCCATTTATCACCAGCTCAGACCGATCTGGCTTCCAGGAGCAGTTGATGCCCCCAGACAATGTTCTCCGTCTGGAAGGAAAAAGCCAGAAGGGAGCCCAGGGGGTGAAAAGAGGAGAGTGCTCACGCCCGCAGACCAGAGCTCGTTTTCTCAGGAGCTGCTGGCCGTTCCAGAGCCCTGGGACGTGGGGGCAGGTAGCTGTGGGCACCTCTCCCCTCTGAATCTTCTACAAGCGAACTCACATTGATTGAATGCGGGGCTTGAGAAAACCCTACTACATGTGTCTCCTCTCATCCCCATTTCACAGAGGAAGAAATTGAGGCTCAGGGAAGTTTTAATCACGGAGCTGTGTTCATTTCGGTACAAAAAATTACTATAAAACAATTCAAGATTAGCAGACACAAACCACTATATATGAAAACAGATAAACAACAAGGTCCTACTGTATAGCACAGGAAACTACATTCAATATCTTATAGTAATCTATAACAAAAATAAAAAAGAATATGAAGAGGAATGTAAGTATGTATATGTATGACTGGAACATCATACCGTGCACCAGAAATTGACACAACATTGTAAACTGACTATACTTTAACTAAAACTGTAAATAACTCTGAAATTAAAAAAAAAAAATGCAAACCAGGTGTCTAAAAACAAAAGGAATTTATTCTCTCACATTGTAGGATGTTAGAAGTGCAAAGCCAAGGTGTTGGCAGGGCTGTGCTCTCTCTGAAGTCACTGGGGAAGAATCCTTTCTCGTCCCTTCTAGCCTCTGATGGTCACAGGCATTCCTTGGCCCTCCTTGGGTGATGGCAGCAGAATTCCCATCTCCGCCTCTGTTTTCACATCATCAGCTTCCCCCTCTGTGTCTCTGCCTCCTTCTAAGGACACCAGTCATTGAATCAGGCAGGGCTCATCCTAACCCAGTCTGACGTCATCTTACTTTGAGTACACCTGCAAAGACCCTATTTCCAAATACGATAATGTTCACAGGTTCAAGGTAATCATGAATCTGGGGGACACCCTGTTTCACCTAGTCCACCTGTAAGTGGACAAGCTCAGATCGAAGCCCCGGTCTTTCTAAGACCGGTGCTCTTTATGCGCAACAAAGTGCTGCCAGGAATGGACTCATGGCACAGGGTGTGTGTCCTGGGAAACCTAGGATTTGGCCCTGGACGCTGGAGACGTTTCTCCTCCAGGACCTCAGTGGTCCAGGCAGACACCGTGTTCCAGCACGTGCCCCAGGTGCCCTCTGACACTGGGCCCTTCAGCACCGGGGCTGTGTCTTCACACCTGTCTAGTTAACACCCAGACTGTTCTCCTCATCCTTCTTGGGCGCCACAGGCACATTCTGAGAGAGAAGTCCCTCAGGCATCAAAGAGCCCTAAACAGAAACAGACTCAGACACAGAGAGCTAAGGGGTAGTTGATGGAGGGGAGATGAGTGGGGAGATGGGTGAAAGGTTGAGCAAAATAGGTGAAGAGGATTAAGAGGTACAAACTTCCAGTTATAAAATAAACGTCATGGGGTACAATGTGCAGCATAAGGAATATAGTCAATAACACTGTCAGCCTTCTGCATGGTGATAGGTGGTAACTAGACTGATCGTGGTGATCATTTCATAATATATTTGACTGTCGAATCATTATGTTGTACACCTTTAACATAATATCATACATCAATTCTACTTCAATTAAAAGAGAGAGCCCTAAAGCTGATGTACATACTTACAATCAGCTCACAAACACTGTCATCTTCTCCACAAACACTGCTATTCCTCTTTGGCACTTCGGTGGAGGACAGAGTCTGCCCCATCACCTCCACGTCTGCCCTCACAAAGGCTTCAGGCTGTTCTGTAGCTGTTCAGTTGCAGGTGGCGTGAATCCGTAGCCCCTACCCCCACACCCCTACAAAATTGCTGCAGGTCTGTCATGCACTCTGAGCTGGGGCCAACTGCCTGGGAGAGGCTGCGAAGGTGATGTTACAGAATAGTCGAGTGACTTAGATTGAGACAGGCTGGAGTGTGACTTCGAATCTTGCTTCATTCTAGCTGCACAAGAAGTGACCTATCTTCTCGGAGCCTCTGTTTCTTCGTCTATAAGATGAGTAAAATAGTATTTACTTGATTGGGTGTCAGTGAGGAACAAATAGGATCATAAGTGCAAAGTACTTGGCACATTGTAAAGTGCTCAACTAATGCACAGCAGGGGCCGCAGGTGCTCCATCCAGATACCTTTGCCCCCACCTTTTCAGTGCACTTCAACCAGACTTCCCACCACCAGCACCCCGTCTTCTCCTGCTGCCGAGGTACCAGGGGAGTAGCGGTACACAAATGGCTGTCAGGAGTCAGAGTTTAAATACCCTGCTCCCTTGTCCCCTAGTAGAATGGCTTTGAGCTGCTCTCCGAAGTTCTCCAGCAGGATTAAGCATCAGTTATCCACCTTGGTGGCTGGCTTGATAAAGCACTCTTTCTTGGCCACATCACCTCTCTGCCATGCTTCCCTACCCCTCTCCCCGTGATCCCTCTTCACCTCGCAAATAAACCACTGGCTCCCAAATCCTTGTCTCAGAGTTGGCTTCTGGGGGACTTGAAACTAACACAAAATAATGCTGTTATTAAAACCACACCCATCTCATTGTTAAGACTCTTTAATAGTTAAAAGACTTCATTATGTTGAGCTGGAATCTGCCTCCAAGTTAGTTTCAATCCTTGGTCTCCATCTTGCCCCTAAGCAATAAGAATTGCTTCCCTTCCCTTTTCTACTCCAGAGATTTCTCATTGGCCATCCATCTTGCCTTCACCCCACCATGAAGTCTTTTACTCTCCAATGTAGAATTTCCTGCATTGTACCCTCATTCTTTATATTACAAGGTTCCCAGTCTATCCCCCTCTAGTTCTGTGGGAACCAGATCTATATCCTCTTGGGGCAACATTCTCCATTCTGCTCTCAGGAATTTCATTAGCTTTTTTTTTTAATGGTTAAACCAGTATCCAGATCTACTTTTATCATCATGGGAGAGAGAGAGTGCAAGAGAGAGGGAGAAGGGAGAAGAAGGAAGAGAAGGAACAGGAGGGGAAGGAGGAGGGGAAGGAAGGAAGAAGCCATCAGGACAAGTGGTTCACCTTCCTCTTGGAGACTGCTTCCTAGTTCCTGAGACTCATCCAGCTCCAGCACTGGGTGGCGGAAAGCATGATTCAGGAATCACACATATCCTGAGTTCAATCATTCAACATATACTTACTACCTACTATGTGCCAGATTCAAGGAACTGAGGAAGGAAAGCTGTAGTTTCTGCCACGCAAGAGCTTCCTGCTAATAGAACTTGCTTGGCATCAATCTACTCCCTCTTATGATACTGGTACCCTAATATTTCCTTTGAGAAATATTCTCTTCCTTTTTTTTTTTTTTTTTTTGATCATGCCCTTTGGATGTAGGAGACTACTAGGATTCACCAATCGAAACATACCATGCTCTTGGCCATATAATTGAGCTGGGGATAGACACAGAACCCAAGCTGTGCCAGTGAGAATCCTACCTGAGGTTTCTGCCAGCCAAATCATTTTGAGGCTTTCTCTTCCCACTGGGGTTGGTGAGGTGGTGAAAGTAAGCTGCTTGTGATTCTCCAGGAGACCTGTCTAATCATGAAGCTAATACAGAGGGAGACAGAGTAGAAACTTTGAGGGAGAAAGACAGGAGATCTAATGATTTCATCAACAATGTTGTTGAGCACCAATTGTAGTTGTGACTTAGATCAGCTACCCTTGGTCTTTTCAGTTATAAAAACCAATACGTTCCCCTTTTACGCTTAGGCAAGTTTTAATTGTGTTTCTATCACTTGCAAATAAAAGAGTCTTGACAAACACACAGCTGAGTCAACACTTTCATTATGTGATATGTGCTATTAATTCAACAAATATTTATTGAGCAGCAACTGGGTAATTCACTTTAATTCTCCATATTTCCTTTGACCTAAATATTGCACACAATTAATAATTTGCCACATGGACTGAGAGACCAGGGAATGCTTCTATGGGGAGGTAACACTTGGGTTCAGTCCTGAAGGACAAGGAGGAGTTTGACTGCAGTGGGAAAGCAAATTCCAGGCAGAGGAATCACATGTGCTTAATACAGAGATGACGTATAGGCAGTACAGATGACGGGAGAAGAGCTGCATCACCTTTTAGAGTTTTCGTTTCCTCATCTGCTAGATTGCTAATTTAGAGAAGCACTTTCATTTTTAATTTTTTTATTGAAGTAATATTCAATTTACAATGTTGTGTTAGTTTCAGATGTACAGCATAGTGATTCAGTTGTGTGTGTCTGTATATATATCCATATGTGTATATGCATATATATTCCTTTTCATTTTCTTTTCATTACAGGCTATTACAAGGTATTGAATATAGTTCCCTGTGCTGTACAGTAGGACCTTGTTGTCTATCTATTTTATATATACTAGTTAGTATCTGCAAATCCCGAATTCCCAATTTATCCCTCCCCATTCCCTTTTCCCCCTGGTCACCATAAGTTTGTTTGGAAAAGTACTTTGAGAATTAAATGCTAAACACATATAAGGCACCTAGTACTAATCTACAGCACAGCTGGTGTTCCTTAAATGTTAGTTCCTTTTCTAAGTGCTCACATATGATACATTTCGTTATTTGTTCTAGAACTTGCCTGGAAATTCATGTTAAGCTCATTGAACTAAGGAAGTAATTTTAGATGGGAACTTGAATCCACAAGGACAAATGAAATGAACCAGAAATGATATGTAGGAAAGTTCATATATCAGAAGATATAAATGTACAGTTGACTGTTGGACAACACGGGTTAGGGGCACAACCCCCATGAGGCTGAAAACCTGCATGTAACTTTGCAATTGGCCCTCTGTACCAGCAAGTTCAGCCATGTGATTGGGCAGTACTGTAGTACATAATTATTGAAAAAAAATTCACGTATAAGTGGACCCATGCAGTTCAAACCCATGTTGTTCAAGGGTCAACTTGTTCTCCTGTACACTTGTTCTCCTTTCCCCCAACTTTTAAAAAAAGACATAAAGTTACATAAATAATTATAACAATATATTATTAGGTTTATAGCATTAATAGATGTAATACATACATATAAATGTATATAAATATTTCCACAAAAATGGGGACAAGAGAATAGAACTGTATAGGAGTAACATTACTATATTTCACTAGAATTAATTTAGTATAAACCTAAAGCTGATTCTGGTAAGTTAAGATGTGTATGGTAAGCACTAGAGCAACCACTAAGGAAATAACTAAAACAAATACAGTAAAAAAAAAAAAAAACAAGCAAAACTATTAGAAATTTAAATATTGTATTAGAAAATATTCACTCAATTCTTTCAAAAGTAAGAAGCAAAGGAAGAACAGAAATACAAAAAGATGTGAAATATATACAAAACAAAGTAAATGGCATACATAAATCTAACCATGTCAATAAGGACATTAAATGTGAATGGGTAAACAATCCAGTCAAAAGGCAGAGGTTGTCAGACTGGATTTAAAAAGAAATACTCCAAGCACATGTTGCCACAGGGAACACACCTTAACATTCAAAGACATACTCAACATTCTAAGTATAGACGGTAATTTCTTCAACCTGATAAGGGGCAGCTACAAAAAAACTCACAGCTAATAACATAGTTAATAGTGAAGGACTGGGTGCTTTCTCCCTGAGACTTAGGAATAAGGCAAAGAGGCCTGCTCTCACCACTTCTATTCAGCATTGTACTGCAGGCAAGAAAAAGAAATAAAAAGCATGCTTATTGAAAAGAAGTAGGACAATCTCTCTTAGCAGATGATGTGATTTTGTATGTAGAAAACTTTAAGGAATCTGCTAAAACTGTTAGAACTAACTAGCATGTTCAGCAAGGTTGCAGGTGTGTGTGTGTGTATGTGTATATATGTATATATGAGATAATATACAAAAATCAATTGTATTTCTATACATTTGCAATGTAATCTGAAAATGATGCACTGTAACAATTGGTTTTTCCTTTTCAGTGAGAATTAAGATAGCGTAGGAGAGGAATTTCTCCCATTGTTCTTTCTGCTTATTGAGATTTGAAATTTTACGGAAATTTCTCCATTCATTGATTTAAAAATACTTTTTGAATGCCTGCTATGTTGCTAGTCTGTATCTGTATGTGCCAACACTTGAGGGCATATGGGTTTATTCTCTTGGGAATTTCAGGTCATCTTCAGCTCTATAGGTCTTCTTTTGTGTCCTGCCTGCAGTCAAATCCTCGTAGGGAACATACCAGGAAACAAGCCTCATTTTCACTTTGTAAGATAAACTGTTTTCCAACATTTTCTAAGTTACCTCTTTGCAACTCCGAATACATATTTGTGTTGTCTGTAGAGTAGCCAACAAATATTATTTAACTCCGAATCTAGGTAAAATGCTGCCTTACTAAAAATGTTAAATGTCACTTTGGGACACCTTGTCTCAAGTAAGCAATATCAATGCTCCCATTATAAAGCTATCAACTCTCATAGGAGACACTGTATTTAATTAGTTATTTGCTTTTCTTTGTGTTTTTCTTAAAAGAATGTTAGCTCAGCAAGAGTAGGCATTGTGCCAGCCTTGCCTACCTCCACCTTGCCAATCACTTAACTATGTCTGGCACATAGTAGGGATTCAGTAAATATTAACTAAATGAATGGATGGGCCCTATTGGCCACGAGTATTAGTAAATTAGACAGAAAAATTAAGCATCGGGATATGAGAAGACAACACGAGGTACTAGAGTGAACATCAGAGGCGAGGAAAAGACCTAGTTCAAATCTCTTATCATGGGTGTGGAGGAGAGAAAATAATTTCCCCTCTACCCGTCTGAGTTCTTGGCTGAGATCTCTGTAATAAAAGATCGATTAACAAGAGAAGATCCCTCATCTGTATCTCTCATGTCTACATGGGAGATACCCAGGGGGAAAGGAATAACTCTCTGAGGTAGTTAGAACCCCAGCTTAAATACCATCTTCCACTGAAGACCTAAGAAGGAAATGTGGAGGGGATGCCAGTTACAGGAAGACTACAGGAAACGCATGGTAAAAAAGAGTAAGAAAAAGAGATTGTTATGTTGATGCCTTCTCCATTGTTCAGGGTCTGAGGCTGTCTCTGGGAATTAACCTTTGTCCTTCCTGGCTAAGAGGGGAGGATGGATACCTTTGTAAATTTATGTCCTGCTTTTGGGCCAGTAGGGGGAAGGCAGAGAACTTTTCTCAGGTCTGCTTCTTGTCAGTTGCCTTCAGCTCAAAAGCATCCTTATGCCAAAGTGGCATCTCTTGGGGCCACATATTCCTGTTACCCCTCGTCTGCAAGCCACGTGCTCTTCAGCAAGGCATTTTGCTTCTCCGAGTCTTCGTTTCCTCAGTATAAGGTGCCTCTAAAGTTCTTCCCGGAGATCGGTTGGTATCGCGGATACTTGAATTTACTTATCTCTCACAAGGCTACTTGAGGTGGGACAGGCGTGATTAGAGAAAGACAGAGAGATAGACAGAAACTTTCTGGGAGAGTCTGAAGGAGACTTCTGAGGACTTTGAAGGACTTTGCAAGTGATGGCACCGTTATTATAATGTCTTCATTTTCCGCGAACACTTAGGCTCTCTTTTTCCTGGCTCTAAGTGTGTCATTAGAGTATCCTTATGCCCATCATTTGTAATTAGGGCCATTTTTGCACTCATGACAAGTCTGGAGAGGGAACATTTCATGATATAATTAGGTAAGAGACAGAAAAGGGTCTGAGGAAAGGAGACAGACGTGTTTGTGTGAGAAGGAAATGACTGGTGATGAGGCAAACTGGTTCGCAAGCAGCGGATGGCAGGAAAAAAACAGAAATCATGTTCTTCGTGAGGAGGAAGAAAGGAAGTGGTGGGGAAGAAGAGCTAGACAAACTGGGGCTACACACTGTGTATCCACAGGTGATCACACGCCCAAGGGGTCGGGGCAGGCAGGGAAAGGCTTAGCTCCACGTGAGAGAGGGGAGGCCAGTTACTCTTTTCTGCTGGTTTTTCTTTTTAAATTTTGTTAACAGAGGACAGTCTCTTTTTACTCAATACCTCAATTCTTTTTGTAGCTGGGGTGCAGTTTTGATGTCTTATCTGTCATAGATGATTCTGCCTGTTTCCTGACATTGAAGCAGGTAGCCAACCCTGTGCTGGTTACCTCTAAGCAGGGGTGGAGGGGGAGCAAGGAATCCTACAGGACAGAAGGGGAGACAAGCCTCAAAATCTCTCCCTAGGAGAGTCAGTGTGTCATGGAGAGTCGTGGAGGGAGAAGTCTATTCTCTGGGCCAAAAAGAGACATCTCAGGCTGAACGGAAGAGGAGGATAAAGGCAGGGAAGTCTACGGAGCTTAGAATAAAGGGAAGTCCAGACTATGTGTCAGAGCCACATTGGAGAGAGCAACTGCCTGTGCTTCCTGGAATGCTACGGAGGGAAAGGAGACACCTGCAAAGTGACTGGTGCCTTATATGCCCTAGAGTCCCAGGAGAAATCCCTATGGCCCAAGCATGGCATGGAAGAGTGTCACTGAATTTGAAGGGGGTAATTAGAGGAGGACAAGAAACCATTCCACACTCCCCAGCCCTCATAAAGTATACATATCTTGGCCCTGTTACGAGTTGAACTGTGTCCCCTAAAAAGACACACTGAAGTCCTAACCTCCAGGACCCGTGAATGTGATGTTATTAGGAGACAGTATCTTTGCGGAAATAATCAAGTTAGAGTGATGTCATACTGGATTACGGTGGGCCCTAATCCAATATGTCTGGTGTCCTGGTAAGAGAGAGAGATACAGGCACAGAGGGAAGATGGTCACACCGAGACAGAAATGGAGCTTGGAGTTATGCTGCCATGACCCAGAGAACGCCCAGGGCTACCCAGGGCTAGAAGAGGCAAGGGAGGATCCTTCCCTAGGAACTTCAGAGGGCATATGGCCCTGCCAGCATCTTGATTTTGGACTTCTGGCTCCAAAGTTACTGTGTGCAAATAGATTTCTTCTGTTACAAGCTGCCCAGTTTGTGGCACTTTGCTGAGGCAGCCTTAAGAAACTAACGCAGCACCCAAAAAAGATCTTGGAACAGTGATGCCATGCAAGAGAAGAAACTCTGTAAGAGCAAATAAAAATTTTTGTTAACTATTTAAATTAAAAAAATTTCCTCTAGTCAACAGAAAAATAGAACTTTCCCCCTTCCTCCCAACTGAACATTTTCTTTAGAAAACTTGCTATTGTAAGGGCTTTCTCTGTTTCTTTGAGATGTATGCAAGTGTGTTTAAAAGTTAATAAGCCACTTGCCAGTTTTGCATCCCAAGAACGCCTTCCTTGGAGGCCTGGGAACTATCTCTGAACGTCAAGGAGGGCAGGATCTGCATCTGTGGGAGTTTAAGTTTACCACTTGGCTCCAAAATGTACCTTTTTGCTTCTCATAATGACAGAAGTTTTATTTTTCCTTTTGGTAAAGGAAGTTAAACATGTATATAATGGATTGTATCTGCCTGGCTGTATAAAAGAGTGAGATTTCTTCCTCTTGGCAATTTCCCTAGCAGATTGCCTGTGACAGGCATCACAGTCTGGTTTAATGCTTAGGATTCACTGGGTTGGCACGAGATTTTATATTGAATTATTTCCCTTAACAACTCCAATACTGGAGTGTCATGCCAGATGCTCTAGGTTTGAATCTGGTAAATCTACTCCACTTACCATTGCCTTATGTTACTGTAGCCACCAGCTTTCTTGCGGTTAGTATTTGGATTATATACCTTTTCCCACTCTTAAAAAAACCCCAAACAATGTCATTTCTCTGCTTTGAAATTTCATTAGTTTCCCACTGTCACTGCACTGTGTAAATCCCTGAGCATTGTATAAGGGGCTTTTTATTATCCAGCTGCAATCTTTCTAGCATCATCTACTGTCAGTGCTTTTTAGTAGGAATTTTTGACATCCTCATATGATGAGGTGATGTCATATCGACTAGAAGCTGAGGAAAAAAGTAGAGCTAGGAAACGTTTTCTAGTCTCAGTGAGACCATGAACTGTTAGACAAGGGTCAGAAAAACCCACTTCATTTATTTGGTCTCAGCTTCTTCATCATAAAGAGAAGGCTGTAATAAAAAAAAAAAAGAGAGAGAGAGAGAGATCAGGCTGTAATAAATGGTCTCTAAAGTACACATCATACATCACTGGTACACATCAGATGTGATATTCTGTGATTCTAGCAGAATCACGTTTAGTTTCTCAAGTCACTGACCAGCATGATGCCTCAGTACCTTGGTTAGATGTTCAAGGATAAAAATCAATTGTGTTTCTCTTTCTCCCCTTCTGAACCTTGCAGGAACAGTTGCTCTGAAGAGAGATCCGTGTACAAATGGCCAGATGGCTCCTCTCAGGGTCTCTCCAGCCTTTGCTCTCCCCTCCTCCCTCCACCCCACCCCCATCCCCTTAAGCTCATAGCTAGAGTTAGTTGAAATATCACCCACACACCAGTTATGAGTTTTCTTCCATGCAGCCAGCTCTGAGTGTGTCTTTCTTGACTGAACCTCTTCATCTGAAAATTTAAGGTTAACTTTAAGATTAGCCCAGAGAGGTTGCATTTGGCCAGTATGTTTCTGCTGGGAGCCCGATTCCTGCCTCAGTCCTACAGCGCAAGTGATGACTGCAGTATGCTAAATCTTGTGATTGCTGGTTGTCAGCTATAGCCAGTCTTCACCTAGCTTTGCCTCTTGATTTCCCCAAAGAACAAGTGTTAAGTGAGCATAGTACCTGAAGTTAGGCCATTTGTTCACCTATTCATTCATTTATCAAGTGCCTACTGTATACCAGATACTGTAGTACACACCAGGGATGCAAAGGTGAATAAGTCAGCTTCCCTGCACTCACAGCCACAGTCTTCCCAGGTGCGGGAGCTCTTCAGGTTGTCCGTGCTGCACAAACCCAAGGTGCGTGTTCACGTTATGACTGTGGGTTGAGAGACCACGACAACTGCACCGCCTCCCACCCAAGGAAGGCACAACCTCGTGGCCCTGCTTGGCACGTTTCTCAGCTCTCACTAACATTCAGTTCCGTGTGAGAGAGCCCTTCAGGTAAGCCAAGCATAAGATCACCTTTAACTTGAAAAAAGCTAGTTAGCAAGAAGCCTGCTAAAAAGGTCTTGTAAGAGTTTCAGTCTCTTCGATTTTAGCTTTAAATGCGTCAAAAGTCAAAGCTGCCAAAGTAGTTCCCATTGGGCACATCCTTATTCTGTTTGATTCAGACCAGTGTCAACAATTCTAACGGTCTAAGGTGCTCTGGATTGACATTTCTCAAAGTATGTTCCATGAAGCACAAATAAAAGTGTTATTTGATGAAAAGGTTCTGAGGTTAAATAAGTCTGGGAAACGCTAGGTCAAGTAGGTTTCTTTATTGCAAAGTCCGGGAGGATGAATGGCTGCATGTGGATCTCTAGGAGAAGGAATAGTGTGTATTAGATCAACACAACAGTTTTCAGGAAGCAGAGCATAGACCTGGTCTTCTGTTACAGCTGTTTTGGGAAATCTTCCAGATGGTTCTTTGACCTTGGCCAGGATCATCTGTTAATACGCACATTAGTGGGGGATATAATATCTGGCAATAAGCAGACCTGGATAGGGGGCATGGCACAGTGTGTCCCTCAGGGAAGAAGTAAACTTGAATTTTATGATCTTCTTTGACACTGACCTTCGAGGCATAAACATGAGACCAGATATTTAGCTCCCTGAGGGCAAGGGTCTGCTCTGCCTCCTCAATGTTTGGGGCAATACCCTGAACAAGTTGGTATTCAAGGTATTCAAGACATCTTTGATGAAATATATTTAATGCACGGGTTTGCACACAAATCACTGGCTTCAGGCAGGGGTATATAGGTTCACGTGCATGAGCAACTGCGTTCACCTAATTCATCATAAACATTTTGTCCTAGGGTAGCATGTCTAGCACTGCATGGATGAAAAACTTCTTATCAGCCACACAGAGGATGGCGAACTGCTTTGTTCTAATTGTTTTCTGAAAGCCAGTAACACTGTGATCAGAAGAAAATCAGCCCTGCTGCTGAGGCTGAGAGCCACTCACAGGTGACCTTTTCAGCATGTAAATTGTTACCCTCTTAGCTGCGTCTGCCCTGAAATTTCCCAGCACTGGTCCCACAAAACAGAGCGCAGCAAATGTTATCCTGCTCCCTGGCTGGTGGTGAAGTAGCACAGAGCAGCCCAGAAACAAACACGCATCCTTCTGGGGAGAAAAACTCTGCCATCGTGACTTGCTGTGGGCCCAGTTTTCCCCCAGATGATATGATTTCTCTTCTGGATTTTAGATAATTTCCATGTTCTAAGGAGAAAGGGAGGGAGCACCTCCCGGAGAGAGGCCCAGGCTGCGCCAGCATGTTCCTGCTTCTCCCTTAGTGTGCGCCAGCGACAGCTCCAGCATACTAAGTACTTTGTGGGGCTGTTTTTCTCTTCTAAAACGTCAGTGCTGTTGTAGCCTGAAAGAAGAACCTGAGTCCCCAGGGGAGCGTTTGGAGAGAGGCTTAGTCATAAGGACACATGTATTGATTTTACCTGCCATCCCCCGAGCTCTGCAAGGACCTGGAACTTTCAGAGAAATGGCACCTTTATTTATTTCCTCCATCTTTGGACTGAAATATCTCCATTGATGGGGCTGAGCTAGTTGCAGTGCGGGGGGTTGTTTTTTGTTCCTGTTTTCATTTTCTTACCGTGAAAAAATTGTAATAAACCCCAAAGTAAGATAACTCAGTAATCATCAAGGCTTTATAATGTGGTTTCATCTTTCCCCCTTTTCTTCTCTTGCTTTAAAGCAAATCCCAGACATCATGTCATTTCATGCCTACATACCTGAGCATACATCTCTGACAAAACATAGCCAAAATACCGTTTTATTACCCAAAGCATGACATCATGACTCATATTTCAAATTCCCCAATTTTTTTTATGGTTGTTTTATTCAAATGAAGATCTAAAAACGGGGGCTACACATTTCATTTGGCTGTATGTCTCTTAAGTTTCTTTTATTCTAGAGAAGTACCCTTTCCCCTGTTTTTTTATGCCATTGACATGTTGAAAATGAGTTACGCTACTTGAAAGAAAAAATGTATCTCTACTGTCATTCCCTTTCTTTTCCATCATCTCCCACTCAGGAAAGGGGGAGCTGTACTGTCCCTGGAAGAGAGCACTGGTTACCGACATTTTTTTCTCTCCTTCTTTGAAGGAATGGAATTTTAAGCTGGGCCCATGACTGCCTGCTGTAAAGACCCTATATCCCGGTCACCTTCACAATGAGATGTGGCCACGTGTGCAAAAGTGACGGTGAGCTGTGCAAGTGCCAGATGGCATCCTTCAAGGAGAGAGGCTCTCCCCATCCCTGCTCAGCCTCCCATGGCCTGAACTCCAGGCACAGTGGGAGCCGTCGTGGGTCATGCAATCGGGTGTGCATCCCAGGGATGGCTGAGCCCTGAGCCCCAAATGGAAGGCAGCAGGCTCCCTGCTGATTTTGTGAAGCAAAGCTGCCACTTCAGCTCAGACTTAGATCACAGACAAACGTCTACATTGTTTCAGCCACTGTTACTCTGGGACTTGGTCTAATGCAACTCCGCATATTTGCTTACAAATTTAATATCCATATTTCATATGTCTTCAACCTAATTTTCTGTTTCTGTGCCTTGGGGAAGGTATTTCATCTCACTAATTCTGAGTTTCCTCAAATATTAAAAGGAATGATATTAGTACCTATCTCATAGCATTGTTGCGAGAATTAATTCATGCATGCATTATTCAACAGATATATATTGAGTACCATGTGTCAGTTAATACGCTGTGTGCTGGCCGGGCATGTAGTGTTGAAGGAGTTCTTCCTGCCCTGCAGGAGGTGATTATCTATCAAGGGAGTCAGAGTAAGCAGACGGAGGACTCAGGCACCGTGTGCTCTGGAAACACAGAGGCGGAACCCCTGCTCTGTCAAGGTGGGGCATTGAGGAGTTCCAGGTGGGGGGTATCTGAGGCCTGAGGGAAGGACAGAATTAGATCAAAAGAGCTTGTACACCATTGGAAACTTCTGGACTGTTTGTTGTCTTTCTCACTTACTCCCTTGAAAACATATGTTGGTGTCCTAATTTTGTACCCGGCACTGTGCTAAGTACCACACACACAGATGACTGAAACACAATGGGTCTATGTTTTGCTAGGGGGACGCACACAGTCTAGTGAAGGAGACAGATGTTAAGAGATAAATTGTGAAACACAGTGAGAAGTACTCCAACAGGACCCTGAATGCAGCAGCAGAAAGAGCACAGATAAAAATAATAGCAATTAACATTTACGGACCTCTCCCCACGAGCTCAGCTCCGGGCTCAGCCCTTCATACGCATATCTGATTTTGAATGATCAGAACAATAACACTTATAGGGTTTGAGCAGGCACTCTTCAGAAGGCTTTGCATGCATGTTTGTTTATTGTTTATTCTTACATAAGAGCCCTAAAAAGTAAGGAATATTATTATCTCTATCTCTCAGATGGGAAAACCCAGGCCAGAGAGGTTAAACCTCTGGCCCGAGGTCATGTGGCTGGTGAGTGGCACAGTCAGGGCATAAACCTGAGCTTCAACTCTATGCTCTCAGCTGCTGTGCTGAGGCTGCCCCTACAGAGCACTAACCACACATGGGGACAAGGGAAGGCTTTAGAGGAGATGAAATGACACGAACCTCAGCTAAAGCAGAACAATAGACAGAGAGTTGTCTGAGGGAGACCTGACAGGACTGGTTGCTTGTTAGATATTGGTGAGAGGTAGAGGAGAGACAGAGAGAGCTAGGGAGCTGAGAAGGGCCCTGGGGAGGGTCTAGCATAGAAAGATGGGAGGATGGCAATGCCATCAATCAAACATATGAGAAAACAGATGTGGTAAGGGAAAGGCAAAGAACCTCATTTGATTGTGTACCTGTTGAAAGTCCTGATGGCTATCCAATTGCAGATTAGGAACTAGAGCTCAGGAAAGAGGATAAGGCCAGGAATAGAGATTGTTCAATCATCAGCATGTGGTGGCTGGTCGTAGAAGCTACGAGATGAGATCACACGTGGAGTGGACGTGCATGGCAAGAATACAAGAGAACCAAGAATGGGGCCAGGAGAAACCTTAATAATTATGGATAGAATGAATTGGTGAGACAATGAAAGAGACAGTGTCAGTGAAAGATTTCCCCTTCTTACTGCCATCCACATGGAAATAAATGCTGGAGCATCAGCAGCTGTCTTATAACCATGAGGTAACAAGAGGACAGAAAGAGCAAGAAAATCAGAGATATATTTATCCTAACATAACTAAGACATCAAATCATACTAGTATCTGGCTTTCTACAGACTTTTATTTTTCTTTTTCAGTTGAAGTTTTGTTGACATACAGTATTATATTAGTTTCAGGTATGTAACATAGTAATTTGGCATTTATATTCATTACAAATTGACCACCACAATAAATCTAATAACCATCTGTCACCATACAAAGTTATTACAATATTATTGAGTATATTCCCTATGTTGTACATGACATTCCTATGATTTATTTATTATATAACTGGTGGTTTATACTTCTTAATCCCTTAGCTTATTCCCCGCCCACCCCCCACTCTCACATCCTCCCTTCTGGCAACCACCTGTTTGTTCCCTGTATCTGTGAGTCTGTTTCTATTTTGTTTTGTTTGTTTTTGTTTGTTAGATTTCACATATAAGTGAAGTCATACAGTATTGTCTTTTATCTGACTTATTTCACATAATTTCCCCTAGGTCCATCAATGTTGTCACAAATGGCAAGATTTCATTCATTTTAATGGCTGAGTCATATTCCTGTGTGTGTGTGTGTGTGTGTGTGTGTGTGTGTGTGTGTGTGTAAAGCACATCTTCTTTATCCTTTCATCCAAGGACAGTTAGTCAACCATACTTCAATTTTTTTTAAAGTGAAGGAAAGAGCATTCTAACAGCAACAAAAAAGGACAGTTAAGTTGCTTCCATAACTTATATTGTAAATAATGTGCAGTGGACATAGGATTGCATATATCTTTTCAAATTAGTGTTTTTGTTTTCTTCAGACAAATACTCAGAGGTGGAATTGCTGGATCGTATGGTAGTTCTATTTTTAATTTTTTGAGGAACCTCTATACCATTTTCCACAGTGGATGCACCAACTTACATTCCCACCAACAGTGCACAAGTGTTCCCTTTTTCCCACATCCTCCTTAACACTTATTTGTTGTCTTTTTGATAACAGCCATTCTGACTGGTGTGAGATGGTAACCCATTATGATTTTGATTTTTATTTGCTTGATGATTAGATTCCTTGAGCATCTTTTCATGTGTCTATTGCCCATCTGGAAGTCTTCTTTGGAAAAATATCTATTTAGTTCCTCTGCACATTTTTTAAACCAGATTGTATTTTTGATGTTGACTTGTGTGAGTTCTTTATATATTCTGGATATTAACCCCTTATCGGATATATCATTTGCAAATGTCTTCTCACATTCAGTATGTTGCCTTTCTGTTGTGTTGATGATTTCCTTCTTTGCAGAAGCTTTTTAGTTTGATGCTCTCCCATTTTTTTTTTTTTTTTTTGCTTTTGTTTCCCTTGCCTGAGGAGACATAGTCAAAAAATATTGCTAAGCCTGATGTCAAAGAGCTTACTGCCTATGTTATATTCTGGAAATTATATGGTTTCAGGTATTACATTTAAATCTTTAATCTATTTTGAGTTTATTTTTGTATATAGTATAAGAAAGTGGCCTAGTTTCATTCTTTAGCATGTAGCTGTCCAGTTTTCCCAACCCTACTTATTAAAGAGACTGTCTTTGTCCCACTGTATATTCTTGGCTCCTTTGTTGTAAATTAATTGACCATGTAAGCATGGCTTTTTTCTGGGCTCACTACTCTATTCCATTTATCTATGTGTCAGTTCTTGTGCCAGTATTGTACTGTTTTGATTACTGTAGCTTTATAGAACAGTTTGAAATTAGGGAGCGTGTTACCTCCAGCTTTGTTCTTTTTTCTTAAGGTTTCTTTGGCTATTCAGGGTCTTTTGTGAGTCCGTACAAATTTTAGGATTTATTCATTCCAGTTCTGTGGACTTCTCTGTCATTAAACAGTAGAGATAGTTCTTAACTATAAAGTGAGAATACCTGTCACTCTCACAACCATCCTCCGTGACAGCTAAGACTAGAACAGTGTTGTATATTCAACATTCTTTAAAGAGACGTGGCATCAAGATATACATGGTAGTAAATTTTTCTTAAGTATTATCTGACAATATGAGATCAAGCAAATAGTTGGATATCTTCTAAGTTGGGGACCAATTGCAAGGGGTAAAGAGAATGGGTT
Source organism: Camelus ferus (assembly GCF_009834535.1). Classification (NCBI taxonomy): domain Eukaryota; kingdom Metazoa; phylum Chordata; class Mammalia; order Artiodactyla; family Camelidae; genus Camelus; species Camelus ferus. The sequence goes on along the minus strand of NC_045708.1, from coordinate 50,602,257 downwards.
ACATAGAATAAATGGTGCAATTTTTGGAAATGGAAAACATACAACCTGTCCTTGATCACTGGGTTCAAATTGCATAGGGAAGAATTTGAATCCAGGTGGGTGTCGACATCTTGGACCTTTCCATTTTGTGGAGAGGTTGAGTCCATTTCAGTGAGGAAAAACTACAAGACTAGTAGTTAAAAAGGGAAAGAGGGCTAAATCTTGTGATTAGAGACAGGGATTCCCATAATTTAAGATTTCAGAGTTAAAGCGGTTTCAAATAGTGACAAGAACAGAAGTGAATGGTTGCAATGCAGTGGAAGTGAAGTCTACTGTCAAAATAATTAAAATTAATAGTCAACATTCTATTTTAGTCCTCGTCTACCAGATTCCAGGTATACTAAGAAATATTGTTGAGACTGCCATAACAAAGTACCACAGGCTGGATGGCTTAAGGAACAGAAATTTATTTTATAATTCTGGATGGTAGACGTCCAAGATGACCACGTCGGCATGTTCAGTCTCTTCTGAAGCCTCTCTCCTTGGCTTATAGTTAGCTGGCTTCTCCCTGCGTATTTACGCGGTCTTCTTTCTGTACCTCTGTGTCCTAATCTCCTCTTTTAATAAGACCCCATTTGTATTGGATTAGATCTCACCCTCCTGATCTCACTTTACCTTAATTACTTCTTTAAGACCCTGTCTCCAAACACAGTCGCATTTTGAGGTCCTGGGGGTGAGCACTTAAGTGTGTGAATGAGTATGGCGTGGAGCAGGGGATGGGTCACAATTTAGCCCACATCCCTAGGCAGTGTGCCATTCTTTTCTATATATGAGCGCTCAGTTACTCTATGTAGCATTTAATTCTCACATAGCCTTTTGAGAACAAAGGTACTATTTTCAATTTTACATATTAAAAAACTAATAGGTAGTCTGATTAAGTAACTTGCCCAATGTCTTAATCAGTTCGAGCTGCTGTGACAAAATACCGTGGACCAGTTGGCTTCAACGACAATTTATTTCTCACAGTTTTGGAGGTCTGGAAAGTCCAAGATCCAGGTGCCTGCCAATTCAACGCCAGTGAGAACCCTCTTCCTGGCTTGCAGATGGGCATCTTCGTGCTTTACCCTCCCGTGGCAGAGAGATCTCATGTCTCTTCCTCTTTTTATAAGACATTTATACCCTTATGACCCTCATCTAACCCAAATTACCTTCCAACGGCGATGCCTTCAAATACCGTCCCAAAGGGGATTAGAGCTTCAGTACATGAATTTGGGAAGAACACATTCAGTCCACAGTACCCAAGTGCACACTCCTGTTGCCTGGCCATGCTTGTATTCAAGCTCAGATCTGATTTCCAAGCCTGTGTGACTTCTTTTCCACCTTGCTTCTTCCTCTAATTTAAATTTTACACCTTCTCTTCTTCCAAACTGGATTAGAGGAGCCATCCTCCTGTCATTTCTAACATGAGTCAAAAGTACTTTTTATCCCCGAGTTCTGTGTTTTATTTTTAGAGGTATAGAAGAGGATTCATTGATCATGAAAGGGATCAATAAGGAAGTCTTAAAGGAGACCAGTGTAGGGAGAAGAAATAAATAATCTCCTAAGGGGGGGCTACGAATATCTCTGTAATTCCAGGATGCTGCATTTCAGTTTGCCTACAGTATTAGTTTCCTATTGCTGCTGTATCAAATGAAAACAAATTTAGTGGCATAAAACACTACAAATTTCTGACTGTTCTGGAGGTCTGAAATCTGAGTCTTATAAAACTAGATCAAGTTGGTGGCAGGGCTGTATTCCTTCTGGAAACTCTAGGGAAGAATCAATTTCCTTGACCGTTCTATCTTTGAAAGGTTGCCTGCATTCCTTGGCTCATAGCCTCATCCTCCATCTCCAAATTGCATCAGCCCAATCTCTATTTCTATCATTACATCTCCTTTCTCTCACTGTGGCTCTCCTGTCTCTCTCTCATAAGGACCATTGTGATTATAATGGACCTGCTCAGATAATTAAGAATAATCTCCCCAAGTCAGGACCCTTAAGCACATCTGTAAAATCCCTTTTTCCACATAAGTAACATATTTATAGGTCCCAGGGTATTAAGGCATGGACATTTTTGGAGGGGCCAGTATTCAGCCTACCACACCTACTAATGCTTGTCCATTAGTGAATAGTTGAACTAGGAAAGACAGAACCATGGATTTTATTAAAGCAGATTGCAAATCTCAGCATTTAAACACTTTTAAGAGAAAACATTGGGAGTGTAGCAACAGGAAACCTGTTGAATAATGCTCCTCTACATATTGATGTATGTAATATGTATGGCATAGCCAATTGTAGCTGACAATGATTGCTCTGAATAATGAGTATTTCCAGGCATAAGATGCATGACTCTTATTGTGTTAATGTTTGGAAGCTTAAAAGCAGAGCATGAGTTATGTTTATGATTCACTCCGCTATGTGTGATGTAAAAGGGGCAATAAAACATTGCTATCGTCAAGTGCAGGACTAGATTTCTTTCTTTACCCCTTATAGCAAAAGTCATCTTAGGCAAACAAGATGTACTTTCTTATCTAGAGAAATGAAATAATAACTTCTTTGTAGGATTGCTTGGAGCTTAAACAGAGGGTGGGGGAGGTGATGCATGAGAACATTTTATAGTGTTTACTTTCATTAAACTACCTATGGCCCTGCCACCATTCACAGGTATTTAGTACCCACTCCTTTCCAACTGACAGTAAAATTGCCCTTCTCCCATCCACTTGAAGTTAGAAGGAGTCGTATAACTTGCTTTAGCCAACAAAACATGATTGAAGACTCTCAAGCTACACTTTCTCTGCCATGGTGATTGTAAGAGCAAGTCTTGACACCAAGTATCACACAAAATACCTGAAATTCTGAGCCTACACATGGAAGAAAATTGCACTGAAAAGCAGCCCAGACTCAAAGTGGAATGGATGTGAACAAGAAATAGACTCTTGCTTAAAGCCGCCAAAATTCTGGGAGGTTTGATTTTGTAGAATTAAACAAGCTTAATCTGGCTAACAAACTATTACAGAGATTTTAATGCTAAACTGCTGCAGAGCTTTAAGGCTTTCAGACTAAATATGTAATGGTTATATTAATAGTAACATAGCTGTTATTGTTGCTTCTGACTCTGAAGGCACCATATAAGGGCCCTTTGGATTCATTGTACCCATCTATACTGTTTTCACACTGCTATCCGAAGTGCCGAGAACGGTGTAAAAGCACACAGTGGGCACTTAGTAAGTATTCACTGAATTAGTAAATTTCTATTTTCTATTAGGAAGGGATTTTATCAATAAGTTAAAGAAAACTAGAATTTAAGTGGTAATTAACAGATATTAATGAGTAAGGTAGCTCGCCATACAGAGGCTTTCATTGGCTTTTCAGGCTTTCCCTTTAGTACTAACTGTCATCATTAACCAATGTGTTGATTGCTTGCTATGAACACACCTGCTTCAATCTTTAATGGCTTTCCTAGATTTTTAAGATTGCTATGACAGAGGTAAGGTGAGCAAGCAGAAGACAACAGGTGTCATCAGAGGGAAGAGTAGAATCTTTTATGATGATGATGATGATGATGATGATGATGATGATGATGAAATATTTCCTACATTCAAAAGAGTATGTATGCATATTTGTCTAGTTTAATAAGAAAACACACATGCCATGTACCCCCCCCACCCCCAGAGTTTCACAGAAATCCTGGGACCTCTGAAGTCCTCTGTGCCCTCGCCTGATGAACTTCACCTTCTTCATGCAGACATGGTCACCCTCCTGAACTTTGTGTTAATCATTCCCCTTTTCTCTTAAAGTTGTACTTCCTATGTGTATGCAGCACCCCTAAAGAATATATTTTTGCATATTTTTAAACTTTATATTATACTTTGTATCATACTGTATGCATTCTTCTGAGTCATTTTATTTTGCTTAATAATATGTTTTGGAAATTTATCAACATTGATGTGCATAGCTGTCATTTAATCACTTTCATTACTGTAAAGTATAGTTCATGACTCAACAGAAAAAGATATATCCATTCGATTTTTGTTGGATTTGGTCAGTTACTTCTTTATTTCTACAATGATCAATTGTGCTAAGGATATTCTTGTACACGTGCAAAATTTTGTCTAGGTACTGTTTCAGTTAGGCTTGGTTTCAACCCTAAGTGATAGTAACCCAAAATAGCAATGGGTTAAACCAGACAGAAATGTATTTATTACTTAAGTAAAGTTCAGGTAGATGTACCTGGCTAGTACAGCAGTTCTGCTCTCCTAAGTTTGCAGAAACCCAGTTTCCTTCCAGCGTAAGATGCTACCATTTCTAGAGTGTGGCTCTCAGCCTCACAATCCAAGATGATGGCATTTTATTCTGTATTTTAGCCAGTGAGATGAAGGAAGAATGAAAAGCCAGGTACAAAGCATATACATCACCTATCTATTAAGAAAGTTTCCTGGAAAATGCTACACATATTTCTACTTATATCCCACTGGCCAGAAGTTAAGTGCCCAGGCCTAGGTGCAATGAAGGGTGAGAAATGAAATCTTTATTCTGGATGACCAGCTAGAAATTCTACTTCCATGGTGGAAGAAGAGAATGGATATTGAGAAAGAACTAGAAAGCTTTCCCATAGGTGCATACCTGGGAGTGAAACTGCTGGGTGACTGGCTATGCATACACTCATTTGTGAAAAGCAATGCCAAATCATCCTTCCTCGTGTTTGCACCAGAGGATAAAATCTGCATATATTCATCCATTAAACAAGTATTTATGGAACACATTATTCAAAGAGCTAGACTGTCACAGTCAGCTCACATTCCAGTGGAGAACATCAGGAAACAGGTAAATTTTAAAATGTTATAATTTGGTGAGTGAAGTGAGCAGCAGTGAAGTCATGTAGCAGGCAGAGATTGTGAGAGCACTAGGTTTTGGGGACTGGCTCCAGGGGCCTGGAGAAACAGAGCTGAAAGGGCACACGTGGACTAAATTCAGATCCTCCTGTGTCTTTCCTTGGCACGGAAGAACAAAGTTGTCTTTTCTAACAAGTGGCCTTCTTATTTATCATATCAAAAGAACTGAGCATGCTGGTACTGATGATGTATTCAAATAATGATTATGCTGGTGAGGATCTCTTACCTGGAATACAATGGAGCTATCAAGTTCAGAGTCTAGTCTTTCATTTTCCATTCATTCATCAAGTACATCACATGTGCAAAGCATTGTACTGACTAAAGGGGTATTTAAAATTCGCAGAGCAAGAGTACCTATACTAGTTTGCAGGCACAAAAACAGTGCAGTTATACTGCCATTAAAGTGGGTGCAGGGAGACAGGTTACCTGCCCAGCAACGTGCAAGACTGGGGTGCCTGCTCCAGGAAGCAAGTCCCAGGTACAGGTGCTCATGTTTGAATTTTCCCAAAATATGCTGAGAGGGCTTCTTCAAATCAGCAGCCAAGCTGAGGAATTTTTCTTTCCTGCTGTAGTTGTAATTCTGCTACCACAGATCTAGCTCCCATTGCCTAGGGAAATTACGTAAGAGTCAACACAATTTGAACATTATACAGACACATTCTCTCTCTCTTTTTTAAAATCAATCCTGTGTGACTTATGTGGTACTATAAAAACACACATTGTAGCATAGAAAATTCTATTTACACACTCATTACATTTTTCCATACTTGACTATCCAATCCTTTGAATGCAAAACCTTACGTGATGTAATGCAAGTTATCCCCCATCCCACTATTTGATTGCCGATTGCCAACTAAAGTTTTGCCTGAAGGGTCAAGCAACAGCATGGTGCAGCAATGTGCCCAAACCTGGCTTGAACTTGTAGCCTTGTTGTAAATAGGCCTCAGCTTCAGGCAGCTGAGGGTACCAACCTCAAGCAATAGGGAAGCCAAAATGAAGAAAGCAGCTACCATTCAATAAACAAACGCCCAAAGTGAGTGTAAAAAGCATTCTCTTCATGAAAACTGGTGACCTGAAACAAATATTTCTCCAGCAATAATAGGGTGACTTGGAATTACCATAGAAATACAACTCAGGTTCGTCAAACGTGGTGAGCCACACGCAAGTTCCCCATAGGCCAGGAAAGAAGACCGCTGTTACAGAAGGGGAAAAGGAAACTGGGAAGTTGATAGTAAACAAAGAGTCCTCGGCTGAGTTGTTGCCAGGAAAGAAGAAGGGTCTTTGATCTTCTTGTTGGGCTCTGCTATCATTCCAAGGCCTGAGACCACCCCCTTCTGATCTCCTAATTCTATTTAGTTGAGGTTTCCGTTTATTACTATTATTATTTTATGTTTCCCCCTGTTGATCAAGATTATTCTCTGAAAGCATCAGTGATCAAGAGTTGGGTTTTCTAGTTTCAGCAGCTTTTTGTCCCCCAGTGCCAGGAACCACTTTTCCTGGGAATAGTGTCTCACATCGGGAGGAAAGTTCACAGACTGGAAAACTACTGAGGTCACATTTGAGTAAAGAGGAAGGGTAGAAGGAAGATCTCCCAGGCATTTTTATCTGAAGTCTGCTTGTGCTCAATATCATAGACACTGAAGTTCATCTGAAGAGTTATGTCATCATTAAAGGTCTGGAAACAAATTTCCAACAGACCTGGTACAGATATCTTGGGAAAGCCATACAGCACAAATTCCTGGCCAGTAAAATGAGTTCCTTGATTATTATGAAGTTTGAGAGGAATTCCTCAGGTAGGGATAACCTCTCCCAAAAGAACTTTAGCCACAGAAGAGGCAGCATCCTGTTTATAAGAAAAGACTTCTGTCGAGTGTGAAAACATACAGACTATGACTAAAGCATTTATATCCATGAGACAACGGAAGTTGTATGAAATCTATCTGCCAGAACTTGAATGGTCCATTAGGCAGTTTAAAATGTCCAGGAGCAGTACAAACAGGCTTCTCTGGGTTGTACTTCCAACAAGTGGGACAACTGAGTTAGGCACCTTCTGAGCCTTGATCATGAACACTGTCTTTTTGCCAGTAGACCAATGGCTGAGCACATATTCAGTGGTAAGGAGTAGGACTTTTAGGGTCCCAGGTAGGACTGGGTTATTTGGTCCAAACTAGAGCTTTATCTTTTTATCAAACCAACAATTGTTGAATTTCCAATTTTTTTTTCTTTTCTGGGGCCAATTGTTGGGCTTCTCTAGTTATCATCTGGGGAAATATCCCTTTAGATCCTGACAAAGTTTCTGCTGCTGTTGGTCCCTTTAAGGGCAGCATTCCTTGCAGAATATCAGCAAGGTGACTTCCCTCAGCTTCCAGAGAGTCAAGTTTAGAGTGCCCCTTGAATCTTGATAACAGCTAAAGCAGAAAGTAAGAGTATTGCATCCAATAACTCCTGAACTTGGGGCCATTTTTAATTTTATTTCTGCTGGAAGTAAGAACCCACATTGTTTCCATAACATTCCAAAATCATGAGCTACTCTGAAAGCATATCTACTGTCACTATAAATATTGGCTGTTTCGTTCTTTGGCTAAATTATTAGATGATGTAAGAGTGTATAATTCAGCCTTTTGGGCTGAAGTAGCCTTAGATAGAGGTGTTGTCTGAACAACGTCAGAAGAAGTTACAATTGAAACCCAGCACAACATTTGCCATTGGTCCCTTTTAGATAAGAACCATCAGTGAACCATGAGAAGTCAATGTTACCTGGAGGAATTTCTTACAGATCTTCACAAGAGTCAAGAGGTGATCCATCAGCATTAAGCAGTCATAAAGGGCTTTGTCAGTGATTGGGGGGAAGAACAGTAGCAGGGTCAAGGTTATTATAATATAAAAGAGTTATGTGAGGACCAGTTAACAAAAAGGACTTCATAGGAGGTGAGGCAGCTGGCTGAGAAATGTTGAGTGTGATGAGAATTCGAGAAAGTGTCTACTGTATGAGTTACAAAAATTGTTAAAGGGATCTCACAACAGCCTCCTTAGTGGACTTAACCAAAAGGACAATGGCTCTAAGGCAAGGTGGGGCATCTCTGTGCCCCAGCGTCCAGTTGCTGGCTGTAGCACCCTGTGGATTGCTGGTGGTCCTGTGCTTTGGGGTGAGTACTCCAAGAGGGTTTCTTTCCTTTTTCTATACAGAAAGGAAAAAGGGAATCTGACAAGTGGAATGGCCAAGAGCAAGTGAGCTCATCAAACTGTCCTTTTAGGCCTGCTGAGGCATCTAGTTCTTCCCACACAACTGAGTTGGAATTGTTATTGCTTAGTAAATTATACAGAGGTTTGGCCATCAAAGAGAAATTTTGGATCCAATTTCAGCAGTAACCAACTAGCCTGAGAAAACCTTACAGTGGGCACTTAGTTTGGGGTTTTGGGAAAATGAAGACTCCCTGGATCTAGGTGTAGCCCTTGTCCTAAGGGCAGATGCCCTAAGTATCAAACCTGTGTGTGAGCAAATACAATCTTTCTTTGGCAATCTTATGTCCCTTTAATGATGAAAGCTTTAGTAATCGGAGGCTGCCTTCCTGTGAGGAAGCCTGAGCAGAGTAAAGAAGCAAATCATCTATATGTTGCAACAAAGTAGACCCTTTAGGGAACTTTATGTTATCCAGATCAGCCTTCAGGATCTGCGAGAAATAAGAAGGACTCTCAGTAAAACCCTCAGGCATTACTGTCCACCTGAATTGTTTTTCTTCCCAAGAGAAGGTAAAAAGGTAACTTCACCAACTGGAACTAAAGAATGCCCTGCGTAAATCAATTACAGTAAAGAATTTGCTGCCAGTGGGAATGGATGTTAGTAACGTATGAGAGTTAGGAACAACAGGGTGGTGTTTATAGCTCAGGGGTCCTGGGCAAACCTCCACCCTCAGCCCTTAGGTTTTCTCACCAGTAAAATGGGAGTGTTACAGGGGCTCGTGCAAGGGATAACGAGGCCTTGAGACTTGTAATTTTCTGTTGTGAGCTTTGTGCCTTGAAGGGCTTCTTTACTTACAGGGTTTTGACTAATTTGGGGAAGAGGTTTTGAGGGATCTATTTGAAGCTTGATGGGAAGGGCACTGTGAGTTTTGTCAGTGTCAGTTGGAGATTTTGTCTATAAGGAAGATGGTAGCTGATTCAACAGGGACAAATGATCAGTGTTTCCAGAATCACCTCTTCTAGTAGCATCAGACAGAGAACAAATAAAAAATGTCAAAGGGCCATTTAATTCACCTCATTGGTTACTCTGATGACTACTGTCAAATTTTAGAATTATTTCCTCCTTTTTGGAGAAAGAAATTTCAACACGATACTTCTCTAAGAAGTCTCAGCCCTATAACTGGGTAGGAGCAGAGGAACTAAGGAGAAAAGGCTGTGTGTCTTTCAAAAGGCCTGAACAAAAGGGAATATGTTCAGAGACAGAAAGGTCTTGAAGTTCATTAGAGAGTCCCCACTATGTAAATTGTCTTAGTACTCCAGGACAAGGGCTGTCTGCTTCACAGTAGTGGGACTGAGCACCAAGAGTGTGGCTCCAGTATCAGTCAGGACTGGAAGAGATTTTACCCAATCTGGATAAATGTTTCTCCAAGCTGATTAAGAGGGAGGACTGGGAGGAGCCCCTGCAATTTCTTGGACAATTGGGAGGACACTGGAAAGTCTGGCTAAAGGCTGAAGATATTTAAAGTGCTTAAATTTGTAACAATCTGTTTTCCAATGTCCTGGCTTTTTGCAATAATAGCAGAAACTAGGACGGTTTTGGTTTCCTTTAGGACCCTTCATTTGCTGGAGCTGAAGATTAAGAATTTTGGCTGTCTTCCTTTTAGGTGGCTCATCTAGAGTGAGAGGGAGCTAACTTGCCAGATTAACTAAATCTGAAGTGAACATAGTTTCCGATTCCATCTTGGTCCTTTTTACTAGAAGGAAAAGGTCCCAGTATAGTCCATTAATAAACAGAGTTAAAAGCTGTGCAGGTGGAATCAACATCTGAAGGAAGATAAGAATTTTCCTTAAAAATAATCTGAAGTCAATTATAATAGTCATGAATAAGTTCATCAGATTTTTTTCCTGCAAGCCTGAATTTTGTTCCAATCAACAGGCTTCGGAAAAGCACTAGGAATTGCTCAATGAAGTCACCTAGTGATTACTTGAGCCTGATTATGTGGGTTAGCAGGCTGGTCTCCCAGTTGTAATTCTAGAAACCTTTCAGAATTTTCCCAGTTAGAGGTTTTCATCCAGTGCTGCATATACCTTCACCAATGAGCATATGAACTCATTGATAAAAGTCAGAGAAACCGGATTGACTATAATAAATTCCTCAGCAAATCTGTGAGTATCCTTGGTTACTTTGGGGAAATCTTTGACTATGGCTTGCAGTTCAGCTTTAGTCCGGAGAATATAAGAAATCAAGGGTTTAGGCTCTGGATCCTCAGAAGGCTTAAACTGAAAGGGACAGAGTTCACGAGTTCAGAAGAAAAGGGAGTGGAGAGAATTTCAGAGAAAAGGGGAAGTCTGGTAGGATGATTAGTATAAAGGATGAGGATACAGAGGAGGTATGGGTGGTATAGAAGAAAGGAAGGAAGATGATGCTGAAGGCAGAGTCTGGCCATGAGAAGCCAAGGGAGAGAGACAAGATGGTGTGGAGGTGAAACCTGTGATGGAGCAGCCAAGGAAGACGAGCCTGAGGCTTTGGGATCTATTTTATCTTTCCAAAATTATTTGTTTGCCTTAATTAATCTTAAAATCTTATTATGCAGGGAGGCAGTTTTAGGCTTCTGATAATGTTTGGAAGCCTCAGAATACCAATCAGAAGAGGCATCCACTCAGTTCTGGACTTTTGAGCTATTATAATCCAATTTAGTTTTTTTTTTAATTTTTAATTTTTAATTTTTAATTTTTAAATTGAAGTATAGTCAGTTACAATGTGTCAACTTGTACAGCACAGTGTTCCAGTCATGCATATACATACATATATTTATTTTCATATTCTTTTTCATTAAAAGTTATTATAAGATACTGAATATAGTTCCCTGTGCTATACAGAAGAAATTTGTTTTTGTAATCTATTTTTATATATAGTGGCCAACATTTGCAAATCTCAAGCTCCCAAATTTATCCCTTCCCACCTCCTTTCCCCTGGTAACCATAAGACTGTTTACTATGTCTGTGAGTCTGTTTCTGATTTGTAGATGAGTTCATTAGTGTCCTATTTTCTCTTTTTTAGATTCCACATGTTAGTAATATCATATGATATTTTTCTTTCTCTTTCTGGCTTACTTCACTTAGAATTTAGTTTTAAGAAACTTGAGTTTGGGGATTTCAAGAGTTCCTTATAATGGCCATTGATATTCTACATTGTCTCTGGTCGGGTTTCTCCATTTACTTAGAAATGCACATGAAAGGACTGTGGTTTTTAAACATAAAATCAGCTGCAGTCCCTATTGCAGGGGTGGGGATGGGTGCCCTCAAAATATTTAGATAACTGGGATTCCATTTTTCAGAGGTTTTTCTTTACAGTAATAGAATAATTTTCAAGCCACTCAAACAGCTTGCAAGCTAATACCAGCCAGTTCCAAGGAAACAGCTTGACCTCGGAGGAGCTAGGCCAAAGGCTTTCCAGCCAGTTTCCAGAGAATACCCCTCTTCCAAAGGAACAAGCTGCCAACTGAACTGGCACAGTTTCAATGAAGCAGCTCCTGTTCCCAAAGGAATGGGCCAATGACTTCTCACCCAGCTTCAGTTGAAACAATCTGATCTCAAAATCAGACCAGTGTGTCAAGCAAGTACTCACATACAGAAAAAGGCCCTAATCAGAAAGACAAAACCCTAAAATAGATTCTAAATAAGCCATGGAGAGCTTCAGATGCAAAGAGGGCATGAGATTGGAGCCAGGAGAAAAATCTCACTTCAAACTCCAGGGTTAGAGAGAAAAGCAGTGAGTGACAATGGGCTCAACTGTGGGTCCTGCACCTGTTTGCTCACCAGCCCCAGAGCCATCAGAGGTCTTCTCTGGTCCCTGTACAGGCCACCAAAATTGACCCAAAACAAATAGACTACTAGATATTTATCTAGCAAAGATGGGTTTATTCAGGTTCAGCAGAGAACTACAGTTTGAAGTCTGCAACCTTGGTGAGACATGTGAAGTCCCCACAGGCAAAAAAAAAAAAAAAAAAGAGGAATGCTATTATAGAGGGAAAAAGGAAATTGGGGGTGGGGGGTATAGTAAACAAAGAGTCCATGGATTTTCACTGGCTGAGTCCTTGTCTGGAGAGAAGAGGGGTCTTTAGTCTTCTTGTTGGGCTCTGCTGTTGTCACAGAGCCTGAGAGCTCCCCCTTCTGGTATCCTGACTGTTTAATTAAGGTTTCTTTTCTTTTCTTTCTTTCTTTTTTTTTTTTTTTTTTTACATTTTTTATTGATTTATAATCATTTTACAATGTTGTGTCAAATTCCAGTGTAGAGCACAATTTTTCAGTTATGCATGAACATATATATATTCATTGTCACATTTTTTTCTGTGAGCTACCATAAGATCTTGTGTATATTTCCCTGTGCTATACAGTATAATCTTGTTTATCTATTCAACAATTTTGAAATCCTGTCTATCCCTTCCCACCGTCCACCCCCTTGGCAACCACAAGTTTGTATTCTATGTCTGTGAGTCTATTTCTGTTTTGTATTTATGCTTTGTTTGTTTGTTTTTTGTTTGGTTGGTTTTTTTTAGATTCCACATATGAGCGATCTCATATGATATTTTTCTTTCTTTTTCTGGCTTACTTCACTTAGAATGACATTCTCCAGGAGCATCCATGTTGCTGCAAATGGCGTTATGTTGTAGGTTTTTATGGCTGAATACTATTCCATTGTATAAATATACCACTTCTTCTTTATCCAGTCATCTGTTGATGGACATTTAGGCTGTCTCCATGTGTTGGCTATTGTAAATAATGCTGCTATGAACATTGGGGTGCAGGTGTCATTCTGCAGTAGGGTTCCTTCTGGATATATACCCAGGAGCAGGATTCCTGGGTCATACGGTAAGTCTATTCCTAGTCTTTTGAGGAATCTCCATACTGTTTTCCACAGTGGCTGCACCAAACTGCATTCCCACCAGCAGTGAAGGAGGGTTCCCTTTTCTCCATAGCCTCTCCAGCATTTGTCATTTGTGGATTTTTGAATGCTGGCCATTCTGACTGGTGTGAGGTGATACCTCATTGTAGTTTTGATTTGCATTTCTCTGATAATTAGTGATATTGAGCATTTTTCATGTGTCTATTGATCATTTGTATGTCTTCCTTGGAGAATTGCTTGTTTAGGTCTTCTGCCTATTTTTGGATTGGGTTGTTTATTTTTTTCTTATTGAGTCGTATGAGCTGCTTATATATTCTGAAGATCAAGCCTTTGTCGGTTTCCTTTGCAAAAATTCTTTCCCATTCTGTAGGTTGTCTTTTTGCTTTACTTATGGTTTCCTTTGCTGTGCAGAAGCTTGTAAGTTTCATTAGGTCCCATTTGTTTATTCTTGCTTTTATTTCTTCTAGGAGAAAATTTTTGAGATGTATGTCAGATAATGTTTTGCCTCTATTTTACTCTAGGAGGTTTATTGTATCTTGTCTTATGTTTAAGTCTTTGACCCATTTTGAGTTTCTTTTTGTGTATGGTGTAAGGGAGTGTTCTAGCTTCATTGTTTTACATGCTGCTGTAATTAAGGTTTCTGTTCGTCAATTTTTTATGGCACCACAGTGGCTCCCACAGGATGCCTGTCCTTGAAGTGCAAACAGTCAAACAGGGCATCACATCTGCACATGACTAATATTATAAAGTACAACATGGGATGAAGTAAGTGCTGTGCAACCTCGCGGTGATTTGCACTTGCTTCTTCTGGAGCCACATAAAGATGCAAGTGCAAGCCTCATGTTGCTAGTTTCGTGACTTGGCTGGGACCATCTATGGCACTGATGCAGACGAGGCTCCTTACCATTCCCCACCCCACTGTACATCTAGGAAGCAATCTTGGCACACAGTTATATTACAGAATGTTATCACCCTCACATAATCTAAAGACATTGTCAGGAACCAGATTAAGACGTTTGGCAAGCCCCTTCCCCAGGATGCCAAACTTCTGATCTTCAGAGTGCTCCTCGCTTCACCTATCAGATACAGGCCTGGAGTTGAATTTCCCAGTTTTTAACTAACAGATCTTCAGTTGTCAGGGACACATTCTCAACTGAGTGCTGTTATTGGAGCCCAGGGGTCCAGACTATATGTGGACTTCAACAGAAAGGAAATGGAGACTTTCTTAGCCAGTTATCATCTTCTGTCTCTGGCATTTGTCCTCCATCTGTCTATACTTAGAATATCCTTTACCACCCCACAAAAATGGAGGATCACTTTCTATCTCTTCTGGAGGTCTTCACCACTCACCCATCCACAGATCTTCATTTCCAACCCACCCCCCAATCAAATCCCTGCACTGCAATATCCAATAGCTGATGCATCCGATAAAATTCAGCTTTTAACAATTAGGCATTTCATTGAAATGACATGCATTGGACTTGTTTAAAGTTCTACCGCAGCTACAGGAATGAGGAATAATTTAGTAATTCCTACTGGGGAACTGGGAAAGTCTTCTGAGAGAAGGGGGCATATGAACCATATCCTGGAGGTTAGAGTCAGTCTTGATAGGCTAAAGAGGGAGTCACAGCATCCAGGTTGATGGAACAACATGAGTAAAGGCACGCTCAGGAAATACTGAGAAATTTGGTGACAGCAGATTGTATGAAGTTGATGGGAGATAAAACTGGAAGAATGGGCTAGAGGTACATTGTGGAGCATCTTGAACGCCAGGTGAAGAATTTGGATTTGATTCAGTAAACGATGGGGGACCATTGAAAACTTTGGTGGAAAAAACTTCACCTGTCCTTCAGGAAGTCAGAGAGACAAACTTGGAGGCCAGCTAGAGGTTACTGCAGCACTCCAGGTGAAAGAGAGTGGGCATTTATCCTAGAAAGTAATAGAACTAAATAGAGGGGACCAGATTAGCAGGTCATTGGGGAAGCTAGGACTTGGCTGCTGATTTCCTAATTTCTAAATTGAGATGGATTGTTTAACCCAAGGATATCTAGAAAAGTCACGAGTCTGCGCACATTTTTATCCAGAGGCAAGGAAGGAACTAGCCGTAATGAATAAATGTATGGAGACATTGGGAGACATAAATAAAATTAATTTGTAGTTAAATCCCATAAGTCAGGTACTATCAGTACACTGTTTACTTTAAGGTCTTTCTTATATATTCACCAGGAAAGGTAGTGTTATCCCTAAAGACAGCTGAGTGTCCTCAGTAAGTGGGAACAGTGTCATTCATTCATCCATCAAATATTCATTGATCACTTATTATGTGCTAAGTGCTCCGTATATAACAAACAAGACACATCCCTTGCCCTTGAGTTGTTTATCATCTAAGGTGATGCTGAGAGTCACACAAATGAAGCAATTCCAATGGAGGGGGTAGCAGTTAAAACAGAGGCAAGCCTGGGGCCCCCACAGAACACCAAGGAGGCAGCTAACTGGCTTCTGAAGGAATAAAGAAGCATGGGCCAGAAGAGCAGGAAGGCAGTGAAGGGAAGGACACTCAAGTCAAGGAGAAAAATTTGAATAAAAGCCGAGCTTGAGAGAGAGCTTGGTGGGTATGAAGGAAACAAGTCACCTGCATGGTGTGAGGGGAGAAGGAGTCAAGAACTGTGGGTGGAGTGCTGTGTCCAGACTGGGCAGCCTCCCAACCATCCCATGGGCTTGGGACTATATCCCAGGAGCCACTGAAAACTTGAAAGCCACAAAATGACAGTCTTGTGTTTTAGAAAGCTCACTCCAGCTGCCAGAAGGAGGAGGGATCAGAGGGGGATAAGGCTGCAGCCTGGGTGCCTACCATTCATCATGTGGCTGTCCCTGCCCAGTGCCCCCTTCTGCCTGTAGAAATCCACGTCATCCATCAAAATTCGGCTCCTGGGACACCCTCTCTGTGCTGGCCAGTCAATCACTGTTCATTGCTCCTGCCTCAGCATTTCCATCATTCGGTTGCATCTACCTCTGTTTCCCTTAATAAGCCCAGCTCTACAGGACCTCCCGGGACTTTGAAATCCTGAGAATGCCCTTTGTAAATTATAAAGTGTTGTATAAATATTTGCAATGCTATGACAGTAGCAATGAGGCTGTTTGTCTTCCCAGCTAGACTGGGAGACCTCTGAGAATGGTGATTGTGTACTAAATCTCCCGAGTCTGTATGTCTCAGCTGGAGCAAGTCCTCATTTCAGAGTCTTTCATGCTGAAGAGGCACTGAGATATATATCAGAAAGCACTTTGGAGCCAGGCAGACCTGGGTTTGAATCCCAGCTCCTGACCAGATGCGCAGGGTTGAGCTCATTGTACCTCCCTGAGCTTGAATTTACGTGTCTGTAAATAGAAATAGAACTACTTAGCCCACGAGATTGTTGTGAGGACCGAGAGTACATATAGAAAGTGCATGGCAAGCTAGCTGGTACAAAATAGGCTATTCTTCTATTGTCTCCTTTTGTATAGCCATCCGGGGGAAACCAAATCCCAATTTAGGAAATGATATTTTGAAGAAAGTAATAGATGAGCAAGAAAAGCTACAATGAAAAGTCATTTTGCTCAGATAAAATTCAACAAGCAAGTCCCAGAAAGACCAGCTCCTCATAGTGACAGTGTATTCAAACAGAATTTTCTGTGATGATGGAAATGTTCTAAATCTGCCCTGACTTAACATGTAGCCACTAGCCACATGTGACTCCTGAGTGCTTGAAATGTGACTAGTGTGAATTTTTAATTTTATTTAATTTTAATTAAGTCTAAATGATGACCCATGGCTTGAGGGTACCATATTGGACAGGATAGGTAGATGCTACACCCTCTAAGTATGTGTGTAGAGGGGAGCTTTGAGAGGATGTGCAGAGACGGGCGGAATGGATGGGGAGACTGCCTTCAAAGCTGTCCAGAAGGGCTGAAACTGCACATAGTAGTTATAAGAATTTATAAGAAGTTATAAGAAGAAAAGGCCAAGGGCCAGGCAAAAAGCTAATAGGGGCTTAGTAAGGAGGGCAGATGCCACACCCCAGCATGAGGAAGGATTGGTGATTACTGTGTGCAGGGAAGGGAAAGCCATCCCCAGAAGCCTGTGCTAAGTACAGGCCCTCTCTGGGTTATCTAGGTTGTGTAGGTATAGCATTCTTATTGAGTCCTTGCAAATGAATTGTGGCAGCAGGATGGACAATTTGAAGTGTAGGAGTTTTACAATCTTACTTCACGACTTTTTGGCTGAACCCTAGATTTTACCCCAAAGGCAGTGCGTTCTGGGAAGCAGTGAGCAGCTGTCGGAGACCGCAGGGGAAAGATGATGTGCTAGAGAAGCATCCTGAGCTTCCTCTCCCTCGATTCCCCCTCTCACAAGGTCCCCCGTGAATTTCACTACAGAACAAGAGAGGAAAGGGGCTGGAACACCTGCCTCTCTCTCCCGTTCCTTCCTTCACCTGCCTGCAGCTGGATGACAGTCCCAGAGAGTCACCTTCCTCCTTCTTTGTGGGACCATCGAACAAACCAGAGTGGGGAGGAGGCTGATCCCACACCCACTTGGTCATGTAGACGAGGCAGCGGCAAGCCAGAGCCTGAGAGAGAAGAGGAGGGAGGGAGGGACAGCACCGAGGCTGTGAAGCAGGGGTTTCAGCTCGGTGAGACCTGAAATACCTAAAAATTCTAGGGAATCAAGAGAACATAGTTCTATGGAATACGTACCCACTCCCACTCCTAATTTTTCTTCCTTGGTGATATAACTAAATATTCAGGTTGCACATAAAGTTTAACTCAATTCAACAAATGTTTATTGAACATCCGTTGAACAAGGCCCTGAGGGGATACATTCAAATTAGGCAAAATCCCAGCCTTTCAGGAAGGAGCCAGGAGTGTAACAGCTGTCAGAGAGAAGTAAACAAAGCACAGCAGGAGCGAAGGGGGAGGGATCCCAACAGGTTTTCAGGGAAGTCTGCAGAGAAGAAAGATGCTGGAGTTGTTCCTGGAAGAGTAAGAAGAATTCCAATCAGCTTAAAAAATAAATCAAAAACATTCTTAGAGGAAAGATTAAGTGAACATAGGCTCAGAGACGTGGAGGTGCCAATGGGTGACAAGGGACAGAATAATAATGCAAGGTGGCTGTATTGTAGGTGAGGACAGGATATGAGAGGAAACGGAACAGTGGGGAATGGAGCAGGAAGCAGTGATAATGCAAGATTTGGAAGGCACTGTGGATGCCATGCCAAGGCTTTCAGACATCAGGCCAAAGGAGCCAATGAAGGTTTTTATGCAAATAAGTGACATCTTCATGAATGTTTTCTTTCAACAAACTTTGCTGAGGACAAATAAAGATGAAACAGACTTAAACCTTTTTGTTGGGTTCTTAGAGCATAAATGGCAAGATCAGGCTTTTGGAAGAATACCAGGGCAGCAATGAATGCAGGGTCTAAGTGGAATATTAAGGGACTGCAGCCAGGAGGTGAGTTAGGAGGCAGCTGATGACAAAGGCCCATTCCAGGGAGTGGTGATGGAAACAGAAGAAAGACATGGTTGGGTGGGAGATACCCAGCTGGCCAAGTCACTGGGACTCAGTGGTCCATAGAATGGGGGCTGGAGGAAGTGGGAGGGACTGAAAGGAGAGGCTGTATGAGAATTTAGGAGGTACACACAGAGAATTTCTCAGTCTGGAGGAAAGCAAAAGGATCAACTCTATCCTTCCTCCCGTATACCCAGGGAAGTGAATTGAAAACAATAATAAATTGAACCACAAGGCAATCGTTCATATATACCCAATATTGATCACCATCCCAGAGAAGACCACCAGTCATTATATCAACCTGTCCCAATAGCTCTGCATCACACGTGCAATGTGCACGTGTACTACACAAGTATGCCCAAACTGCTACTTGTTTTCTCTTACTCAGCACTCTTAAGTTGCTCTCAGTAAGGGGCAGTCATTCTGTGTTCCCTGTGTGTCTATCTAAGGCAATGTGTTGAGGAAGAACAGACCAACTCAGGGTAACCAACACTGTGGTATGCCACTGTGCATCCAAGGTAAGCTTTGGTTTGGGTTTGCTGAGTTTACTCACTGAAAGCTGAAGAAAAGAAGGCACAAGCAAGTCAGGACAACACTAAAACAGTTTAAAAAAAATTTTTAACTTGCTGTCCCACGATTCAAAAATAAATATCTGGATACTATCAAGGAAGTGAAAAGACAGCCCAAAGAATGGGAGAAAACATTTGCAAGTCATGTATCTAATAAGAACCTAGTAACAAGAATATGTAAAGAACTCTCATAACTCAACCATATAAAGGTAAATGAGCAAAGACTTTGGTAGACATTTCTCCAAAGGACATACATAAATGGACAACAAGCATATGAAAACATCCTCAGTGTCATTAGTCACTAGGGAGGTACTAACCAAAATCACAATGGAATGCCATTTCACATTCATTACACTAGCTATAATTAAAGACACAGACAATAGCAAGTGTTGACGAGGATACAGAAAAATTGGAAACTTCATATGATGCTGGAGGGAATGGAAAATGGTGTAGCCACCTCTGGAGAACAATTTGGCAATGCATTAAAAGGCTAGACATAGTTGCCATATGACCCAGCAATTGTAATTCTGGGTATGGACCAACAGAATTGAAAACACATGTTCACACAAAATCTTGTACATGAGTGTTCATAGCAGTATTATTCATAACAACCAAAAATGGAGACAACCCCAACGTTCATCAACAGATGAGTGAATCAACAGAATATGGTGCATCCATTCAATGGAATATTATTCAGCCACCAAAAACCCACAGTAGTGATTCATGCCACAATATGGATGGACCTTGAAACCTTTATGTTGAGTAAAGGAAGCTAGACACAAAATGCCACATATGGTATGATTCCATTTATATAAAATGTCAAAAACAAGTAAATCCATAGAGACAGAAATGCGATTGTTGGCTGCCGGGGGCTGGAGGAAGGGAGTGGAATGAATAGTCACTGGTCATGGGTTTGAGATTTCTTTCAGGGGTGATGAAAATGTTCTGGAACTAGGCAGTGCTGATGGCTGTACACCTTTGTGAAGATACTTAAAATCACTGAATTGTACACTTTAAAATAGTGGATTTTATGGCATGTGAATTATGTCTCAATTTTTAAAGATCGTTTGACTCCTTGATCTAGTAGTTTAGGTATTCTTTTAAGGGTAATACATATTTCTCACTTGTTGCTTTCAATACACACTATGCTGTACCTTGGGGTGTATGTCTTTTAACTTAACCTGCTTGGAATTCATTGGCCTTTTGAAATTGGAGGATTAGAGTTTTTCATCAATTCTGGAGCCACTATTCTTCAAAAATTGCCTCCCATTCATTATCTCTCTTTCCTCCCTTTGGGATTCCAATTAGACTCATCATAAATCATTTCACTCTCCTTTCCATACCTATTAACTTCTCTTTCATATTTTTCATCTCTTTGTCTCTCCTTGCTGCGTACTGGTTGATTTCTTTAGATTTATTTTCCAGTTCTGTCTTGAGCTATACCTAATCAGCTGCTAAGTCATCAATTAAGTATCTAATTTAATTTATTATTACCATCCAGGTAATGGGAATTCAGTCTAAATGGGGCCATATTGTGCTTGTGAATGTTCAAGTAGGTACCCCCCTCCAATAAGCATCTAAGCTCAAAATGGGCAGTTTTCCCATCTGTCCCCTGTTGGGAAACAGGTGACTATCTTCGTGTTTGGATATGAGCAAAAATGTCCGGCAAAGAATGAGTGAATGGCAAATGCTGGTTAAAGACGGTGTACAACCCCAGAGAGATATGCGAGTTTATCTCCCCTGGAGCTATCTGTCTACATCTCAAAGGGTTGTAAACACCTAGGGACTTTCCCCCTTTCTTCCCAGAGAGGATCTGTTTACATTAGAGAGCAAACATTTCTCTCCCTCTCTGCAGAGGGAGGGTGGCCGCCCTGCAGAAGTTCCCATATCAGCTCTGAGAGTCCTAATTTCAGGCTCCCCTCCTGTAGGACAGACCCTTCTGTACATGCAGGGTGAACACCCACTTGTATCGCATCACCCCAAGGGGGAAAATGGAGCCTGGGAAACTAGCCCTGTTTCTGCTGTAAGTAAATGTTGGTCTGATCCCTGATCCAGAAACTTGGTGTTTGCTATAAAGATAAAATAACTATAGTGAGAGATAAAACAAATGAAAAACCAAAAAACCAAACCATCACCCCCTGAGTGGGCAGAGGGTGAGAAGTTGGTTTACTCTCTGGTCACTCTTCCATGAAAGGCGTAGAACTTTGCGGTTCAGCTTTGTACGGGGGCTCTCCCACTCTTCTCATCCATTTGGGCTTTCTCTCCATTTCCCATTGCCCTGTGAAGGTCTGAACAGGAAACTCAAGATCACCAGAGTTTGGTGCATGCCCTCAGGGTAAAGCACTTCACAGCTGAAGTTTAAGTTTGAGTTCCTGGTATCACTTTGTATTTTGTTATTTTTTTTTTAAACAATCTTTTTGCTGTATAGTTGCAGTACCATGAACTACACATACTTGATCAACTTTAGGAGAATACACTCTTGAAGTCATCCTTATAATCAAGACATTTCCATCCCCCCAGAAGTTTCCTCCTGCCCTTGGTCACACATCCCTCCATCCACCCTCACCCCCGGGGAACCCCTCTCTGTCTCTGCACTATCTCTGTCACTATCAGCTTACTTTCTGCCACTGAAGGTTCATTTGAAGTTCCTGGACTTTACAGAAGTAAAATCATGCAGTATGTACTGTTTTCCTGCCCAGCTTCTTCCACTCAGCATAATGCTGTTGGGATTAACCTAGTTGCATGCATCAGTAGTTTGCCCCTTTTTATTCACTTTGGTTTTGAACTCCAAGTATTCTCTACTTTCTTTCCAGCTCGTGCTTCCATTTAATTTTTTAAAAATATTTGTATTCAGACTTTTCAATTGTTTCCCATAGGAGGGTCAGCCAGAGCATCTTGTTCGCTAAACTTTCAGAAACAGAAATTTCATCTTAATGTCCTGCCAAAAGAAGTGTCTTCTAAGCCCTCATGGTCGCCATTGTGGGGGAAGTGAATGAGTCATGCATAACAGATCCACCCCAGATTCCTGTCTCCCTGAGAACTTCATTTCTTTTGCTCCCTTGCTACCAACGCACTTCTGGTATTTCGTGTAGGTTGCGGAAGGCATAGGGCTTTATTTAGAGACCCGCAGGGAGTCTGAGGCAGTCCTTAGCTTCCTCCTGAATCTCCGTCAGCCCTTTATACTTTGATGGGGACAGTTGGTTTTTCAGCCTTATGTAAAGTTTCAGGCAAATGCAGTTTGCCATGTGTCCTCTCCCTTTCAGTTTGATCACACCTCATAATTTCTTCATGCATTGACACTCTGAATTATAGCAGTACGTAAGGGAAACTTATGGGGCCATTTTTTTTCCATCAGTGTGTATTGTGTCAACAGGCAGGATCCAGGACACTAAACAAGCTAAAGATGTTACAGGGTGGGTCTCAGACATGCCAGAAGGCAGTGAGTAGACCCAAGGCAACAGAATGGCTATAATCAGGGGCATTCCTAGGGGATGGCAGTCCTGGAATTTATCCATACACTATACCTTCACCAATACTCAACATGTTTCGGCAGATAAAAATGAGGTTAAAATGAAGCATTATGGCAGCCCAGAAGAGGGAAGAAAAGTCAAAAGTCATCCTACATCACTAATATTTAGAATATATATAGAACTTGTAATTTTATAATAATAAAACAAATAACCTGCTAAAAACTTTAAAAGAGGATTTGAACATGATCTTCACAAAAGTAAATATACATATTACCAGTAAGCATTTGAAAAGATTTTTAACCTCATTAGTCATCATAGAAATGAATATTGAAAACAGAATGAGACACCACCAGACACACACTAGAATGGTTAAATTGTAAAACATTAACAATATTGAATGTTCTTAAGGACCTGGAGCAACTGGAAGTTTTACACATTGCTATTGGGAATGCAGAATGGTATGTCCATTTTGGAAAAGAGTTGAAGTTTCCTATATGGTTAAATATATACATAGCACATAACCCAGCAATTTCACTTCTAGGTATTTATCTGAGAAAAATTAAAATACTTGTCCCCATAAAACTTGTATGCAAATATTCGGAGCATCTTCATTTCCCTTAGCCCTAAAGTGAAAACCACCCAGAGGCTCATCACCAGGTGAACTGATACACAAACGTTGGCATTTTCTTCCAATAAAATACCACACAGCGTGACACTTTTGAGATCCATCCACATTGTTGTGTGCTCATTGCTTTTTATTGTGAAGTGAAAAGAGCTCAACACAGAACACTTGGTACTGTAGGGTACATTCTAGAAAAAGGCAAAACTAGTATGACAGGAAGCAGATCGGATGTGCTGCTATTGGGAAAGAGGACCCAACAGCCAGTTTAGGGATGATGGAATTGTTTCATGTCATGATATTGCTGGAAGTTACATGATTGCATACATTTGTGAAAATTCATAGAGTTGTGGATTTAAAATAGGTACACTTTGTTGGATATAAAATAGGCTTCAATAAAATTGAATGGAAAACATCTGAAAAAAAAAATCATCCTGTGTCAACTTCTACTATCTGTGTAGAGTAGAAGAGCCAAACCCAATACAGCAAATGCTTAAGAAAAAAATCAAATCGGGTGACTTATTTAGGGATAAATACTTGAAGCACTAAAGAGATCCTCCTTCCTTATGGTTGCGGTATAAACTTATTTGCAAATGTTTACTAAATGTTTGCCAAATTCAACCCAAACCAAAATAAACAATTGCATTGTTTAGCGTAGGCCAGAGAAGAGGAGACCGTCAACATGGGCGTTATGGGAAGAATGGACACAGTGTCAGAAAATCTGGATTCCAGTCCAAGCTCTGCCACTTATTAGCTGTGTAAATAAGTCCCTTTGGAGGCAGGGAAGAAGTGACTCACTTTCTTCATCTTTAAATGGGAAAAAGAAAAAAAAACCCAATCTGCCTTGATTACCTTATTACTTTACCAATGGTTACAATCAGCAAGGGTGAGAATAGAGATGGAATCTCTTTGAAAAGTGTATGGTGGTAAATCAGTGTAAGGAATAATAATTATTATTTTGCTGCTGATAATAATAGTCTTTCATTTGAATGGGTACTTTAGCACAGGAAATCCAGGCAGGAAAACCTATCTGTTGCTTTTGCAAGAACCTAAGGGGCTCATTTATGAGATATGTCTAGGTCATGACCTTGCTTCCTCCTTGCCAACTTCATGACAAATTGGAAAAGACCTCAAATTAGATAAGACAAAAAAATCATTAAATGGCAACTTTGTGGGCCAGATACTTTGAAGGAGGGTTTGGGTTTTTTCTCTCTCTCTCTTTTTTTTTTTTTTTCCAATTTGTGTGTGTGTGTGTGTGAAGGAGAGTTTGCATGGATTGGAGGGTGAAGGACATGGTTCCCTCAGTGACAAGAGTTATTTTAACCCCTTTTAAGATGGAGGGCCATGGGCTATTTAGAGCCAGGAAGCTCCAAACATAGGCAACCACCTCATCCTGACTCACAAAGATAATTTTCCTCTCCACAGTTATTCTCCCATTCTCCTGACAAACAGAAGTTATATTTTATTCTGGTGTTTAATCCCTTCTTTGCATGACTCAGAAGGAAAATCCTAAAAGTTTGAGTCAATCCTGATCCCATTTCCCTCTCAATATACATTTAACGAGCATCTAGTATGTGTCAGACACTGCCTGAGGTTCTGGGTTCTCAGCAGTGGAAAACACAGTCCCTTCCCTCAGACTGCAGGGTAGAGAGATAACAACAAACAAAAACATTTCGTGTTACATCGTATGCAAAGAAGTGCTCTAAGCAAAAATGAAGGAGAGCAAAGGCTCAAAGAGAGTCACAGAATGTACTATTTTAAAGTAGTCAGCGTAGGATTTTCTGAGAAGGTAACACTTCAGCAGAGACTTAAATGAGGACAGGTTGAAAGAGAATCACAAACACACCTTGTTGTAGCAGTACCTACAGCACTTTTTGAATTAAGGGCACTTTCTATTTAAGCTTTTCATCAATACTGGTCTTCCAGTATTCACAGTGATGTGGCCCATGGTGGGTGGGAACAGCTCAGTGGTAGAGTGTATGCTTAGCATGCACAAGGTCCTGGGTTCGATCCCCAGTACCTCCATTAAAATAAGTAAGTTAAGTAAGTAAATAAATAAATAAATAAACAAACATATTGGTTAAGTAAAAATCAGAATGATGTGGCCCAGGAGTAGACAAGCACCACAGGCCACCATTACAGCACACCACAGGACCAGCACGCAGAACCACAGTCAGCCCTTAGCCAGTCGCCAGTTTCCCGTTGCCTCGTGGGTCACCTGAGTGCCGCGTTTATGCGCATCTGCTCACTTCCTGTAAGAAAACCAGCTGTGCGGTCCTGCACAGGTATCTGCAGAGACATGGCAGCGTACACTGATTAAAGAGTTAATTCTTCCAGGTTTTTTTTTTTTTTTAAGTTAAAGAAGAACATACTGAGGGCAGCCTTCACAGGTATTACTTCCGAGGCATGAGGTCAGGTTGCTCAATGTTGCCAAAACTGTGATTATGTGATTCAGATGAGTTGGTTTACAGGCAGCCATGTGACTCGGATCTGCCCCATGATGTGATATACGAACAGAGGTCTGTGGCAGGAGATGTCTGGTCATGTTCTTCTTGCTCTTAAAGAGAGACACATCCGAGAAGGCTACATACAGTACAATTCTACTCATACGGCATTCTGGAAGAACTATGGAAACGGTAAGAAGATCAGTAGTTGCCAGAGGCGAGAGGGGAGTCAGGAGTGAGTAAGTGGAGCACAGGGGGTTTCGGGGCCAGTGGAGCGGCGCTGTATGATAGAGCAGTGGTGGATGCACGTCGTTACTCATCTGCCCAAAGCTGCAGAACATACGACACCAAGAGTGATCCCTGATGTAAACGATGGGCTTTGGGTGGTTGTGATGTGTCAGCGTAGGGTCGTCAAATGTACCACTTTGTAGGGATGTTGACAGGGAGGAAGCTGTGCCTGGGTTGGGGAAGAAGTATATGGGAAGTTTATACTTGCCACTCAACTTCGCCGTGAGCCTAAAATTGCCCTAAAAAAGTCTGTTGAAAATAAAAAGGGAGACAGAGAGAGAGAGAGATCCATGAGCAGAAACAGTGCCTCTTCCTTCATTGAGCTTTGCCGTGGTAGCAGGCTATCTTGTAAAACACAAGAACAGCCAGGTGAGGATGGGTGAATAGGAAGTTAGGAAGCTTAGACTGTCGGATTTCTGGACCAACCAACCCTAGGGCCACCCTAAATTTCTCCACTATTTAAGTCTGTTAGGATTTTCTGGAACTTGCAACCAAAAGCATGCTAATTAATACAAACAGTGCTGACTAATATGAATATAAATTGTCCAGAGTGAGAGGAAATGAAGCGCCAGTGGCTGGGGAGAGACAGACCACAAGCCAGCCTCTTGTGTGGCCCTAATCCTGGTCACTGGCACTCAAGACACTCTGGACAATGTCCACTGAGACCAGGCTCTCTTCCCAAGATCCCTTCCACTTGTGAGGAAGCCAAGATGAGTCCCTGTTCCTCTGTTCTCAAGAAGACTCTCAAACTCTGATTTTTTCTGGAAAGTCCCCAGAGGGCAGAATCATTAAGATCTTAAGAGGAGACCATCCTTAGGCAACACTATGCCTGCCCTGATTGCCAGCACCTACCCCAGCAACCTCCACAGGGCATTTCTTTTACACGTACTCTGGCCATTCTCACGTATCAAGTGTGCATGATATATGACTGGTGCGCCCATACTTACCTGTGGTCCTACAGAACCACGTGTGCAACCGCAGAGGTATATTCATTGGACACATATGTATTTGTGCCACTTGCTTGTAGCTTCATGATTTTAGTAGTGAGATGATTGATCAGGCAGAATGCTTGTCCTTTCTCCTGTCCCTTACGTGTTACTTTATCCAGGACCCTCTCCTTGGCCGTCAGCCCTCACACTTCCTTCTTTGAGCATCCTTCTGCTGACTTCTGCCTCGCCTGGGGGCTTCTGCTCCTTCCTGGGCTCTGAAAACCTCTAAGTCACGATTCTCCAGCCTACATCTTCTTTTTTCCAGTTTAACTGAGATGTGGTAGACGTGCAGCGCTGTATATGTTTAACATGTATAGCATAATGGTTTGACTCACATGTTGTGAAATGATTTCCACGATAAGTTTAATTAACATCTGTCATTTCATATGGATACAAAAAAGGAAAAAAAAAGAAAAATTTTTTTCTTGTGATAAGAACTCTTAGGGTCTACCCTCTCAACAACTTTCATATACACCATGCAGCAGTCACCATGCTGTACGTTATCCCTGGCATTATTTATCTTTTTAGGGGAAGTTAGTACCTTTTGATTCTCTTTCTTCAATTTCCCCTCCGTCACCACCTCCCCGATAACCATAAATCTGCACAAATCAGATTTTTTTAAAGAGTTTGGATTTTTTTTTCAATTTTTAGACTTCACATATAAGTGAGATCATATAGTGCTTGTCTTTCTCTGTCTGACTTATTTCACATCTCCAGCCTAGCTCTCCTTCCACCTTTTCACAAGCAGTTAAAAGAACCAACTCTACTTCCTATGACTACTACTGTACCCACAGTCACTCCGCAGCCCTGGGGTTTGATTTTTTTTTTTTTTTTTTTTGCCGCACCTGTGGTGGCTAATGTCGCATCCTGGTTTGCCTAGAACTCTCTCAGCTTTGGCGCTGCACACCCCACATCCTAGGAGCCCCCTCAGCCCCAAGAACGGGAGCAGCTGGCCGCCTCAGTCACCACTTCACAGAATCTTTTTTGACAAAAGTCATCACATCTTCTCTGTTGTTAAATCCAGTGGACACTTCTTAAACATTATCTTACTTAAGCTCTCTGATTTTTGACACTGTTCTCCACATCCTCCAGCTCCTGTGACTCCATTCTCTCCAGAGTCTACTCCTGCAGCCTGGTTATTCCTTCCCAGAGTCTCCCCTTTTTCTTTTCTCTCTTTTTAATGTTGTTTGCCGAAGGTTTGGTCCTCAGCCTACTTCACTTGGTTCTAGTCCTCATCGTCTCCCTGTAAGGGAGGGATCTCATCTGCTCAGCTGACATCACCTCGTCTCTGTGACTGCAATTCAGCAACCTTTATCGTAGGACCTCTCAGGAGCCCCAAACCACTCCATGCAACTCTTCTGGGTGCTCAGATCGAGATGGGCTGTGCAGACTGGCAGGCCTGATAAATAGTTCCTCTTTGTAGACTATTAACAAGGCTTGCTTACATCAGAGTGTAAGACAGGGAACACTGGGAGATACACAAAGATAAATAACACATGTTCTCTGGCCTTAAGGTACTGTTTTCACAGTCTAGTAGGAAAGACTGATTGTTCTGCAATGCCCACTAATTCAAGATAGAAAGTACCGCAGTGAAGTCCAACTACGGTGACAGGGAGTTCAAAGAGGAAAAGTTTGCATCTAGCTGAAAAAATCAAGAGTGCTCCAAAGAGTTCAGTATTTCAGCTGGGACATGAGATTCAGACACGCAGTGATGGCATGAAAGTTACTGCAGGTGACAGGATTTACGTGCACAGAGGCAGGGCAGCATGGAGACTTGCAGAGGGCTGCCTGGGCGCGCACACACACACACACACACACACACACACACACAAATAAAAGTAGCACATGAGAAATTGCCACAACTGCTATTTATCCCCATTAATAATGATCACCAACAGCTTGTAGTCTTTTTTCAGGTTGCCTTATGATCTTTAGTGCCAGCATGGGCCATTCAGCAAGCCAACTCCAGTCTCGGGGAAGCAAATACCCCACGGGTCTGAAGCCTCAGAACTAGTTCTCTCTCATTTGCCCCTTTTATCTATTGTTCAGCAATTTGTACATTAGTTCTTTATATATACATGTCAGTGAAATTTTTCCTTATCTTTAATATTTAGCTCTCTAAGCTGCAAAGGGGTCCCAGGAGTTAATAAGGTATTGAAGACAAATGTAAGCATAGGGCTGCATTACCTTGCCTCCTCGTAACTGAGATATAATTAATTATGTAAGATAAAAATCTGCATTTAGCTAAGAAAAGTCTTCAAATATATAAAGGGTTGCCACTTTTAAGGGCCCTTGTGATTTCATACTAAAAAGGGCAATATTTACAGTGTACAATTGATGAGTTTTGACATATGTTCCAACCTGTGAAAATGTCACAACAATCATGATAAAAAACAATCCATCAACCTCAGCAGTTTCTTTGTGCCCCTTTATAACCCCCTACCTCCTCCTTCTCCGTCTCCTCCTCCATCCTCATATGGCTACCAATCCGATTTCCCTCAGTAAATACTAGCTTGCATTTTCTAGAATTTTATATAGATGGAATCACAGAGAAATGGATAATGTATGGTAATATCTCTAAATCTAATGATGTATTGATCATTAATAGCAATAATAAAAATAGTTTTTGCAAGTTTAGTAACAAACTAAAACAGATACCAATATCAGGTTACGTACATGAACAGAGTTTGCGAGAAAGTTGAAATGTACTAAAACCAAAAAAATCTGCATTTAGAAAACAACCCCCATGAGCTTAACCCTGTCCTAGGCCCGCCGCGTAGAATGCAGAAAGAAGTAGATGACGGTGTTTCATATCTTTCAGTCTTGTTAAGAATATAAGTTGTGCAAAAATAAATCATGTGGAGAACAGTAAGTAAAGGGTAGCCTGGCCCAGGTCGTACAGAGTTCCTGGGAAACGTTAAAGTCAGTGCCAGGTAAGGTCAGTTAAGACGGGCTCTTAATTATCAGAGCTTCGAGTGGGACTTGATCATTAAAGACATTGACCCCACCCCCTGCCCCTGCAAGCCACCACAGAATAGTCACTGCACTCCTCCTGCTGAGCTCAGATACAATAGAAAAATCCCTGTCAACACAGAGCTCTTGGCAGCCACAACAGATGGACTGGAATTGCCAAGTGAGATGAAATCTGCTCAGCATCCTATTTACAGACCAGCAGTCTAAGATGCAGAGAGAGTCAATCATTCAGACCAGGTTAAGACCGTGCCAGGCAAAAGCTCTAGTTTCATGACTCCTAGAATCACAGAGAAGGAGCTCGTGGGGCTGTTTAGCATGGAAGTTGGAATGAAAATTGTCCTGGATTCTGTCATTTTCTATATCACATTAGACAAGTTACTTGACCTCAATGGCATATCAAAAGCAGAACATAATACATACTTTATGTAACTGTTGTGAGGATTAATTAAGAAAAAGCATGTAAAAAGCCTAGCTGTCAATGAATATTGTTATCACTGTAGCTTATAGACTTAGCAAGTGTCTTAGAAGAAATCTAGCTTAATGTCACGTTCACTCTCAGAAAAGATATGAGGAAAGGCACCTTGGTATATGTATGCTGGACACAGCGCTGGACTGGGAGTCAGAGCACTCAGATTCAGCCTCAGCTCTGCTGTTTATAATACTTATAAATAAAATATTATAAGCTGCAGCTGTGTGATTTGGGGACATTACTTAACTTCTCTGAGACTATTTCTTCCTCTCTTGTATGGAGAGAACTCAATGTTTTACAGGTTTGGTCTGAAGATTCAATGAGAAAACAAATGTAAAAGGACTTCTGCAAACCAAAAACTGTTATATGATATCTGTTGCTACTATTTTTTTTTCCCTTTGTAATGACAAACTTGTTTATACAGACTGTGGCCATTTGAAAGGCACTCACTCCCAAGGAAAGAAAAAGTATGACCATATATAACTAATCATAGATTTAGCCAAGCCCCAAACAACTGTAGTAGCACCTGTTTGTAATTCTAACACTGGCAGCAGACTCCCTCCCCGGGAGGAAAATTCAGATGCATCACACCTATCCATGGCTGGTATGATCTGGCCCCTGCCTGTATCCCACCCACATCTGCTCATCTGCCACGTTCCTCCTCATTCCACCCTGGTCTTCTTCCACTCCCCTGAACATGCCAAGTTTGTTCCCCCTCTCCCCCATGTCCTTCACACATTCTATTTCAAAATGCTCAAAATGTCCCTCTCTCACTGAACAGGCCTCTACTCCTGACCATTCTCAAAAAAGCAGGTGCCACCCCACCAAACACTGTCCATCCGTCTCTTTCCAGCCCTTTGTTCATAGTGCTGCAAAATTAGATTCTTTTTCCATTGACTTACTTTTTGTCCATCTCCTCTATGCAACTGCATTCTCCACAAGTACAAGGATGGGGTCTGCATGTTCACCATTGTGTGCCAGCACCTACCATGTGAATATTTTGAATGAATGATGAATGGCACAGACTGTCTGCAGCTATGAGTCAGGGTCTACAGCTGAAGGCAACGTCTGTGGTGATGATTATGTCTCCATCACAAGCCTCCATCTCTAGGTTCTCTCTGTGGCTAAGTAGTGAGCAGGTCTCCCAGGCACATGGCCTCCTGCAGACTAGTTTGCCAGATTCCTGCAGAACCCTGAATGCTTCCAAAGCCTCTGCAGGAAAGCATGACAGTTTCATGATGCTCTAGGCAAGCCACAGAGCAACTGCTTTGTAGTAGCAAGAGTGAGGCTTCTCTTTCCAGTACTTGGATGCTTCTCTTTAGCTCCCTCCATTTGTCCAGGGTCTCTGAACCCTGACAGTTGTCCCCTATATTAGGGCACAGCCTTGGGAAAAAGACCCCCCCAGCACGACCACCGCGGGATATACTCCTTTATTAAGTCAGAGACTGTTGAACACAGCATGCAAAATTATACAAATGTTCATGCATATGCATCGGAATGTTAATTATGTGAAATTTATGTTCTGACCGCCTGGGGCTGGAAATACGGTAACTTTAATCAATGGTTCCCTGAGGGAGGTAATGTTGACAACTTGCCAGGAACTTGAGGGAATCCAGGTGTGTTTGTGGAGGAACTGTTCTGTAAGAGCAGCTGCTTTTTATTCCCAGCATCAATCACTGTTAACCAACAGCTCCCGCGCCCCTCTTATGAACTGGGCACTGTGTCAGGCACTGTTACCTGCCTTTACCTGCCTCCTCTCCTCCCTCTTATTTGGACGATGGTGCATTTTTCAAAACACTTTGTAACAAGGTAACACGCGTTAACTCAATTCTCAGACTAACTCTGAGCTGAAAGAGAAGGGGTATTATTATGCCCCTTTTATAGATAAGGAAACTGAGGACCTTCAGAAGCAACAGCACAAGACAGAAGCACACGATATACACCAAAGCTGATGCCTGCAGTGTGCGCTCCAGGTCGGACCCTACACACCTAACGTTGTGTGGGTAGCACAGTGCAGAGGGAAAGGCCAGGCCGAGGGTTCCAAACATCTGTGTCTGGTCCCACCTGTCCCCCTAACTAGCTTGTGAGACTTCACCACCCTTCACGTGTTTCCCTGATGACTACATGAAGGCAGTGGACGAGTCAGTGTTTCTCTGCCTGGGCTGCACGTTAGAATCACCAAGGGAGATTTTAAAAATCCCCATGCCTGAACTACACCCTACACCAGTACAACGCAGTCTCTGAGGCTGGAAGACTGATTCACCCAGGTTTGTTTAATGCTCCCTTGTCTATTTGAAAATGTAGCCAAGGTTGAGAACATTGGCTCTGAACTAAATGATCCCTTAGATTTTTCACACGCTCTAAACTTCCATCTGAAGACAACTTGCAGCCTCTGATCAATATAAATGTTCACTAATTGAGCTGTCCCCAAAGAAACCCATTTAACATCGTTTAACCAAGCCTCTCCCAATCGCGTGTGAACACAAAAGCTTTTCCTTGTGTGATAATTATGAATGCCCTATTAATAGCCCCGAGTACTAATGCGTTCTGGAAAACACTCCGTTCAGGGTCCATCTTGAAAAACAATTTTGAAGAATCTGATTCTCTGAGCCATTTGGGAATGTAGATTTATGCCTTAGGAAATACTTTCTTGCAAACTACCAGCACCTCCCAGCACATCCCCAGATGGAATGATGGCCACTGCTACTTACCGCTCTTGGGTTTGGGTGAAGCTCTATAAACGAGAATTCTCTTCAGCATGTTTTGTGTTTAGAGTAAGAAGATAGGAACTTCTGCATATGTTTAATATGTTCTAGATGCTTTAAAGAACCAACCATGAAAGCAAAACCATAAACGTATAAAATACAGCGGAACACATAAAGACACAAAATGCAAAAGCAAGGAAGATAAATACATTTGAATACATCAAATTTTTAAATGGCAGAAGACTCCACAGACTAAACACAAAAGAAAGTGTAGATTGGGAGGAAATAGCTATCACATACATTAGAAAGAGAAATGTGGACTATGTAAAGTCTAATAAATCAACAAAACAAAGACAAATAGCCCCTAATAAAAACAAATGAAGACGTGAGGAGGTAATTTGTAGAAGAAAGACAAATAGCTGATATGGAAAGATGCACAGACTCACTAGTAATCAAGGGAAAACAAATTAAATAATAACAAGGCATCATTTTTCACACATGAGATTGGCAAAAAATGTAAAAAGATTGGTAACAGCAGGTTTTCCTGAGGAATAGCAAAAGGTGTATTCTTGCACACGGTTGGTGAGGAAATAAATTGAAAAAAGCCTTTTTGGAGGATAATTTGGAGTAGCTAATACATTTCTTTTTAATTCACATTCCTTCCCACCAGCAATTCTACTTTGTGGTCTCTACCCTGAAGAATGACTTGCAAAGCCAAGCTGTTAACAATGGAAAAAAACTGGGTAAATCCTAAATAGCCATAAAATACCTATATGTAAATGCAAAGAGAAACATCTGAAACTCCAGGGACGCTGGTATGTGGTGGTCCAAGTGGACAGCTTTATCTGCATTATTAATTTTTTTATTCTCTTTTTTGGATAAAGTTGTCTTAATGATAGTGCCCAACTCATACAGTAAGTTTTAGATGAGTGCATATGTTGCCAGTGATTAGGCTCTTGTCTCATTGCAGGAAGAATTCAGAGACGAGACACGGAAGTTAAGAAAGTAAAGTGAGGATTTATTAAGGGATGGATAATACACTCTCAAGGGGAGAGCAGGCAGGCTCAGGTGAGCAGCTGCCCTGAGTTTCTTTGGCAAGTTGGTTACATAGGGTGTAAAAATGAATGGGTGGAATATTCATTGGGGAGCGAAGGGTTTGGGGTCTTATTTCCTGATTTCCATCCCAGCTCCACCTTCCCGAGGGGAAGAGGGATTTTTGTCCTCATTTTGTCTGGATCTGAAGTGTCATGGCGTCAGTGCATGATGGGTACTTCTAATCTGCAAGACTAATTTTATTTTAATGAGTGTATAATGAGCAAAAGGTTACATTTGGACACTGGAGATTCCTGCCTTTTCCCACCTTTCCTTGCCCCTAGGACTTGTCACCCCAAAATGTGTGATTTCTTATCAGTTCATTTGTACCTGCTTTTCTTTGCCCAAGGACCCCTGTTGTTGACATAACGTATGGTTTCCTGCATTTGGCCCGTGCCCCTCCCTTTTTGCTCTATTCCTGCCATTTGGCTC
This sequence comes from Camelus ferus, assembly GCF_009834535.1. NCBI lineage: Eukaryota > Metazoa > Chordata > Mammalia > Artiodactyla > Camelidae > Camelus > Camelus ferus. Next base: position 50,567,669 of record NC_045708.1, on the reverse strand, counting down.
GCGTTCCCCTTTCTCTGCTCATATCTAGCTATCTGCCTGCTCTAATACATATACATAAAGCATTCAATGCCTGTCCCACAGTAAGCATTCAAACACATCATTGGCAGTCTTTTTGTCATCTTTAACAATAGAGATTTAATAACTGCCTGTTACCGAGGAATGTCTTCTTGCCACTGCTCTGCCATTGCTGTGGAAGGCCTATGTCACTTACCTCTGGCTTCTGGGAAGTCCTGCCTTTAAAAGCCCCTTCCTCCTCCATTCATGCAGTGATCCATGCACTGATCACTGCATCTAGCACTCCTGTGTCCACTGACAGAGTGCACAGTGCTTTCTCCAGCCTCTGAGGTGGAGCATCATGGGAGATGTGCAAACCTTGGTCTACACGCTTAGTAACAGTGCTTTGCAACTAGCAAGTAGATTCTCTAAGAATACGCATTTTCCTCTTCAGAGAAGATCCCAGGCCCTGCTGGTTGTGGGATGGGGGCTGGAAATGGGGGAGGAAAAGAGTGAAGGGGCATTGCATTTCTGTTTCAGACAAATGTTTAGTCAGACTTTGGAGACAGTCTTTCTCAGCTTCTTCTCTGAAACGGGTAGGCATCTTAGCCCTGGCACTATTGAACCAACAACCACAAAGAAAACGGTTTTCAATAAATTAATTTTTCTTGCAGCACTAATGAAGCAATAGCCAAGCATGGGGGAAGGGCTCATTTTAGAGCTTGGTAAATTGGTGCCGCCCCAAGAAGGAAATTACATTGAGGACCCCAGGGGTGAATGGTTGCTCAGGGAAACAGGGTGGAAGGGAAGAGCCACAGGTCCTAGGAAACACGCAGCCCCTTACTGGAGATCTGTTTATTTTCTTTCCCCTCCTCTAACATACTTTTTCTTTCTTCTTCTAATTTTTTTTTTTTTTTTTGCTTTCTCTTTTCAAGTAAGAAGACCAGACACCCCAAATCAACCCTATCACCTTTTCCTCCCTGCTCACTTGAAACCCTGCTTCCTTTTTGCCTCCTTTACCAGGAAGTCACTCTGACTCCTATAAAGTCTTCATCCCATTCACCTTTTTCTGAGTTTGACGTAGTTGACGTCTCATCCACTTAGGGAGGTTTTACCCAGAGATTTGTGCCTATTCCCTGCCTTTCTTCTATTTCTCTCCATTAGGGACTCTCTCTATGCTCAAACTTTTATTTCTATTCAGAGGCAAGGGGTCCCAGAGATTCCTTGCAGATTACAGTTCTGACGCAAGGCTGTTACTTCCAAAGATCTCATTCTCCAGCTCCATTTCCTTGGGTTCCCGCCACAGTCCCAGCTGTCCTCTGGACACCGAAGTGTTAGCGAAGATCCCCCTCATTTCTCTTTGCCAGTGTAAATCTCACCAGGTCCTACTTCATCTAAGAAGTCTTTCAGGTCCTCCACAGCCAGAAGGGATTTCTCCTATTCTGAATTTCTGCAGCACTTAATGTCTATATTTCTTACCCCAGCCATCTCTGTCATCTGTGAAGAACTGCAGGAATAATCGTGGTGCTCACCGATGAAGGCATATGCTTCTGTTCAGAGAAACAGCTACCTTCTCAGGGCAGTGCTGGGCATAGGGAGTGCAGAGAGGATTTAAAAGGGATCCCTCCCTTACAAGTCTAGGGAGGGAAACACAAATTTAGCCACATTTTTCTCCCTTGATTGAATTGGATGGTTGGAAGTATTACCATCTGGTCCTTTTAGGGTCAATTGTACCTAATTCCTGAATGATTCAGTATGACCCAGGCCCTTTGATGAGATCATATATACATAATACCTTAATCTGGACAATTTTTAGATTAATTCCTCAAGGCAGTTTGTTTCGTGGCATACTAATTTTTCATTGGTGTATTTCCCTAGTTTCTTTCCTCACCACTATAGGAAATATCAGATATACAGGGCAAATGACTATCACAAAATCATACTAAAATATATATTTAAGAGAAAATGCTATAGGACGTTCATATCTCACATTGAATATGCAGATCACGTCTAAATGCTGAGCATCCCTTGGTGATCCCAGCTTCTAAAATTCATTCACTTTGCCTACCTCAACTGCTACCCTAGCACTCCTAACAGACTCATTTCCAAAACCTCAGATTTCCAATTTTCTTAGCTGTCCTAATTCTACTATATTTCTTGATTTAGATTCCATACAAACCTGCTCTGGAAGCAGCTGTATCAGATTTTATGTTGCCCTTGCCCATGAGATGCTCCAAATATTCAGACTGAGCAGGAAACGCTCCCTAGGTTTAGAAGTACTATTTCTCTCACCCACCTAGATGTTACTGGCCACCTTTTAGGCTCTTTTCCTTTGGCTCAGAATTTTCAAACCTGTATACATTCTTTTAAAAAGATTATTTCACTGGCTGGAATTCTTCCGTTTCTGTTCCCTTTTAGATATGTTCTCTCACTCCTTTCTCTGTATTTATGCCCCTAAGCGATTTTAGGTTCTCCTTGGGCCATTCCAGTAGCTAATCGATTTCAAAAGGTTTTCCGCTATACATAGCATTCCCATACCATGGCCTCCTTCCTAGAAATCACTTCTTGTTCCATATTTTATTCCTGTGTCTACCAGCTCTAAGTTGTCCCTGCTGCATCAGAACTAGAGGACATTGTGATTCTCTTGTACTTACCCCATTCTGTCTCAGTTTAGAATCACTCCACTCCATAGCTGATATCCCTAGTGAATTACAAATTCCTTGAGAACAGGGTCTGTGGCTGACTCATATTTCTATTTGCCATAGTATCTAGTACAAAGCCTGACTCATGATAGATACTCAGATACTTTTGTATGAATTAATGATTAATGGGTGGGTGGGTGGGTGGGTGGATGGATGGATAGGGTAGATGGGCAGGGAGGGAACATGCGATGAAGTGGAAAAACTTTGGACTTAGGTTCCAAAGAACAGAGTTCAGATCCAGTTACTCTGTTTCTCCTTGTGACCCTGGACATGCCATTACACCTCTTTGGGTCTCAATTTCTCCAAAAGAAAAATGAGGATACTAAGAGCTGCCTTACCTAAGGTTGTTCTGAAGATCAAATGAGCTATTTTATGTGAAAATGCTTTATGAACTATAAAGAACCTTAAAAAAAAAAAGGAACCAAACAGTGATTTGAAAGTTTTTCATGCAAATTGTATTTAAAGGCATCCAGATAATTTCTTTCTCTGATACCATAAGACCCCTCTCATCCTCAGCAAGACAGGTCAAAGACTAAAAATACAAAGACAGCTAGGTACATTGGCATCAACCACCCTTTAAGTCATCCTTCCAGTAACAAATAGGAGTAAATTTTGATAATTAGATGAGTTGACAGCACTGTTATCTTAAAAGTAAATTACAATATCTTATATTATAAATTTGTGTTGAAAAGCGTAAAAAAACTTCAGTGCATTTTACAAATACCGCGTTGCTTCTATCCTTCTGCCTTGGGGACAGTTGGATGCTCTGCTTGTCTTAGAAATGGAATGTACGACACCATGTTTCCCAGGCCTTAGCAGCCTAGAGGGAAGGTGGGGGCATGTCATCAACAGTAGGTCTCTGGCCCTGCCTGTGACTTCTGAGCTAAGGAAACTCCAGCAGACAGCCCCACCCCAGGCCTCTGGGTCACTGTGATTCTCTACCACTGCTGCTTGGACACCCTTCTCTCTGTGGGGTGCATGATTGGAGTCCAGACTGATACCCTTCACATGGCTACCAATGACCTTGAGGATACCCGGGACCTATACTGTGAGTCATGAGAGGTGATCTGGGAGGTCTGGCTTCCTGGCCAGTCTTCCATGGTTCTGTCCCTTTGAGATGTGGCCACATCAAGCCAAATGGGGAAATACTCCTCACCTACTAAGTAATTCTATTCTTGTTTCCACTCCCCTTTCCAAGTCTTGGTCAGAAATTCCTGGTGCAAAGTGTAGAACCAACGTAAGTGTGAGGAGGACCCCTCCCATTGTGATTCTCCCCAGTAATGGTTCTTTGTTCACAACCCAAGCAGGCCTCTTTCAGCGGCCTCTCCTCTTAAACTAAATTCCTTCCCTTGAGGACCCTTGGACCAATGGATCCATGCCTCCCATTGGTAAGTTTGTATACCCAGCTCTCATCATAAGACCTTGAAGACAAGTTCATCATGTTTCAACTGTACTAACCACAGGCCATCCTCCAGAACAAATAGCATAAGATCTCAGATATAGGACCTTTTTAAGAGTCTGCCCCCTTTTTTTTTAACCCCTTGGCTGGGTGGAGGCATTATAACACAGTTGTTAAGAGGGTAGACTCAAGAGCCAGATGCCTGCTTTTGTATTTATGTTCTCCTTTTTTTTTTTTTTTTTTTTTTAGATTCTACATATGAGTGATCTCATATGGTATTTTTCTTTCTCTTTCTGGCTTACTTCACTTAGAATGACATTCTCCAGGGACATCCATGTTGCTGCAAATGGCGTTATGTTGTCATTTTTTATGGCTAAATAGTATTCAATTGTATAAACATACCACATCTTCTTTTTCCAGTCATCTGTTGATGGACATTTAGTCTGTTTCCATGTCTTGGCTATTGTAAATAGTGCTGCTATGAACACTGGGGTGCAGGTGTCTTTTTGAAGTAGGGTTCCTTCTGGATATATGCCCAGGAGTGGGATTACTGGGTCATATGGTAAGTCTACAGAAACAGACTTATAGGCATAGAATACAAACTTGTGGTTGCCAAGGGGGTGAGGGGTGGGAAGGGATACACTGGGAGTTAAAAATTTGTAGATACTGACAGGTGTATGTAGAATAGATAAACAAGATTATACTGTATAGCACAGGGAAATATATACAAGATCTAGTGGTAGCTCACAGCGAAACAAAATGTGACAATGAATATATGTATGTTCATGTATAACTGAAAAATTGTGCTCTACACTGGAATTTGACACAGCATTGTAAAATGACTATAACTCAATAAAAAAAAAATCTTTAAAAAAAAAAAAAAGAGCCAGGATGCCTGCATTCAAATTTCAGTTCAACCTTGAGTAAGTTTTTTTTTTTTTTTTTTTTTTAGCCTTTCTAGGGCCAGTTTCCTTATCTCTAAAATGGAGGGATGATAATATCTATCTCATAGTGTGGTTGTGAGAATTATCAAAATTGTTCATAAGCTAGATCATAAAGCCTCCACTAATTTTGAAGTGTTGAAATTGTTCAAAGTATGTCCCATGGAATTAAGTTAGAAATTAATCATAACAAAACTGCTAGAAAACCCCCAACTGACTGGAAGTTAGTTAACCTGTGGCTCAAATGGGATCCTCAGGCTTTGTCTGGTTTTCCTACACGCACTGTATACCTCGATTGTCAGACTGATTGATTGATTAATTAATTAATTTTTTAAAAAAAGCCGGGGGTGGGGAGAGGCTGCCCAAGCAGAGAGCCTGGCTAAGCGCTACCTAACAGCTGCCCCCCTTAGCCACCACGTGCAGGCGGCTGGGTGATACAGGACCCTCAGAACCATGGACTTGGGCTTCGTCCTTCATTTGGGAGCATATGTTCACACTAAACAGGAGTGTCGCCCCTTCTCAATACACACATTTGCTGCACAAACACACAACTCAGTGAATTTTTGTAATCATTTTCTAAGGAAACGAGCACATTTTGCAGATTCCTAAAAAGGGGGGTTTATCAGGGATTTACCCAGTTCCTCTTTTTCTGTTCAATAAGTGTAGGAATTGTGGGAGGACAAAACTGGAAATTAAAGACATTAGTTCTGAGAAGTAGAACTCACAGACGGGGGGCCTTGTGGGCCAGGAGGGGTGCTAGCTGATTCAATGGTGTGATAGCTGGAGGACCGTGCAAATGTTTCCAACTTGCTAAACAATTTGCACTTGGCTGGGACCAGGAAGTTTTGTATTTGCGCCCATGCCTGGTCTTTCCATTAGCACATATGCTAACGATATATCTCCTAGGAAACATGAGGGATTAATGATTAAAATGTGAATCATTATCCAGGGTTAGGAATTAACCAATCCTATTTCACTCAACAAACATTTATAGAGCAACTATATTTAGACTCTGGGCTAGGGTAACAGTGCCATTAAAGGCAAACATCCAGATGGACTTGTTATTGAGAAAGCATTGAGTCGCAGATCAATTTCACAGGCAAGCTGGTCTAACGAATGAGCAATGGATGTGGGATTGGAAATTTTGTGTCCTAGTTCAAGCTCCGAAACTTTCTCACTGTGTCTCAGCGGCAAGTTTATTAACCTTGCTTGCTGTCTCACAACAAGGAAAGAGTAAACCAGTCATTTTCTAATAAGATAATGAATGTGAAAGCTACTTTAATAGAGTTGAGGAAGCTCTTTGTGTAATGTTTAGAATGCTCTCTAAGAAGGTACTCGGTTTTTTGGGGGGTTTTTTTGGAAAAGGATATAGAAAAGTGCTTCCATTTTTGTAAAGAGAGAAAATGAATACATCTGTGGACTGTTAAGTGCGTAGAGTATCTTCAGAGGCATACACCAAAAAAAAAAACACAAAACAATAATACTGCTGACCTCTGAGGAGGGTTACAGTGTGGATGGTTGAAATGACAAAAAGGTGAATTTTTAAGATAAATAAATTGAAACAGGTAGAGGTTAAATAACGTGCCCGAGGACACCTGGTTCATATCTCAAAAAGCAGGGATTCAAAATTAGGGGGTCTAATCGGAGAACTCGCTGTTACCACCATGCCCCATCCGCCTCCTGATGCTCCGAGGAGAGGGTCTCTGCTCTAAAAGGACAGCCATCATCTGTAAAATTCAATCTGCTGACCATTTTCCCCCCATTTCCAGGCTGATGTGCTACCCAGGCTGGGAACATTATGTGTTTCATTAAATTACACTTTATTTCTCAGGTACAAATCAATACAGAGCCACAATGATTTCTCTAAAAACACGCACAACATTCGTTCCCCTGGTCTGTTCTTTTCTTCCACATCACATCCCTGAGAGCTAGAGAAGAATCACTTATTTTAACAGAAAGGATCCTCCCTTGAATGACACTAATTGAAATGTCATTCATGTTCAGAAGACATCTGAACAGAAAATATGTCTAATTGAATTTGTCAATGTCTTTCCAAAAGTCACTGTCCACCTCAGGGAATCTTTGGCCAGACATCTCTCAGCTCCTTTCACTGAATTGGAGACGTCTGCACTGTTTTTTGGTTGTGGTGGTGGTACCTGCATTCTTCTTACCATGCCTCTCAAGCTCCCTGTTGTAAAGCACCCCTTAGCCCACTTGTTCTTTCCAGAAATGTTCAATGTGACCTGCCTGTTTTAAGACTGGAGCTAAAACTGTTATTCCTCTTGGTGTCAGTTACCTTAGCAGACTTCAGGTTGATATTCTGCTGGGTTACTGCAGTGACAGCTCAGCCCCGCCCCTCTTTCATCAAGGCCCACATTGTCTGGCCCTTCTTTGTACCCGTAACTATTTCTGTTCTACTGCAGTGATCTCCTCCTCACTCCCATGGCTGCACCCAGGCTTTAGCATTACCATTCTCTTGATTTCCCACCTCAGAAGTACGAGACTTAGAAATCAACCCTGTTCTGGTCACAACTGGTGGAGCCTCTACCTGTAGGGCCATAAAACCATTAGAATCCAGCACCCTGGGGTCATCAGTCCTCAACTGGCTTCACTTTCTTTCCTGCCCAACCTGGATCCCTGGTCAAAGGTCAAAGGCTTCAACCCCAATCACTGCGGCATCCTTAGTCCCTCACTCAACTGTTGTTCGGCTACATCTGCTGGAAGGGCTCCCAAGTCTTGGTCTTCCCACGTCTGTGCCTCTGCTTCTGCTCCCAGGGTGCCTAGGGTAGTTTAAAGCACATGATAGTGCAGATGGATGACTCCCTCCACTGAGGCCTCAGCTCATGAATCTTTTTCCTGGACCCTAGTAAGTTCCCTTTCCCACTCACCATAAAGCTTTAATAAGCTCCTGTTTCAGCTGGGATTGTATTTAGGTGCATATAACTGAAACACAAAATTATAGTGGCCCTAAACTCGATCTAAGTTTATTTCTTAACTAAGTAAAAGAAAATCAGAGATTGGCAATCCAAATGTGTTACAGTAACCCCACACAAAGTCATCAGAACCTAGGTGTCTATCTTTCTGCTCTACCATCCTTAGCAGATGACTTCCATCCTCAAGATCACCTCATGACCCAAAATGGCTGCTGGAGCACCAGTCATTATATTCTAGACAGCAGGAGGGTGAAAGGCCAGAAAGGCAAAAGAGCACCCCTCAAAGCTGAGTTATCTCCCTTTAAGAACCCTTCATAGAAGTTCCATATAACTCACAATACACAACACACACACACACACATAAAATACAATAGTCACATGATCACATTTAGTTGTAAGGGAAATGGGGAAATGTAGTCTTTTAGCTGTCTATGTCACTCATCTAAACAAAAATCAGGGCTCTACTACTAAGGAAGGAGAGGAGAATGAATTTGGGGTAAGCATCTAACTGCCTATATGACATCTCCTTCACTCCTCCATTCCCACACTACCGTTCTCATTTCGATCAGATAACTCAACTCTTTTACCAGGAAAAAGAGACCATCAGATGTCAAATCCCTTAATACCTCTCCCCTTCACTGCTGACTTACCTCCCCTCCACTGCTAACCGGACCCACCCTTAGTTACTTTATTTTTGTCTCGGAGGAAGAAGTGCCTATACTCTTCCCCAAGGCTAAATAAAACCTGTGTTTTAATATGTGCAGTTTAACATATGTCAAGTATACATCAATAAAGCTGTTCAAATTTTATACTCATTCATTTCTTAATCCTTTACCATCTGTTTTCCAGTCATTATTCTCCTGAAACTCTTCTAGCTAGGATCAACAATTAATATCAAATTGCTAAATCAAAAGTAAGTTTTCAGAAAACAGTTTGGTGGCTCCTCAAAGAGTTAGACATAGAATTATCATATTACCCCACTATTCTACTTCTACGTATATACTCCAAAAACTTGAAAACAGATACTTTTAAAAGTACATATACATGCAAAATCATAGCAGCACTCTTCACAATGGCCAACAGATAGAAATAGCCCAAATGTCCATCAGTGGATGAATAAATAAAAAATCATGGGATAGATATATATAATGGAATATTATTCAGCCGTAAAAAGGAATGGAGTACTGATAAATGCTACAATGTAGATAAACCTTGAAAACATTACTCTAAGTGAAAGAAACCTGACATAAAAGGTCACAGGTTGTATGACTCCATTTATATGAAATATTCAAAGTAGTTAAATCTATAGAGGTATAACACAGACTGGTAGTCACCAGGGCCTGAGTGGCTATGGAGAAGCCACTTAAGGCACATGGGGTTTTACTTCAAAGTAATTGAAACATTTTGGAACTAGATAGAGATGATGGTTGCACAACACTGTGAATGTACTAAATGCCACTGAATTGTTTACTGTAAAAGAGTTAATTTCATGTTATGTGAATTTCACCTCAATGAATTATTATTTTCTAAATCAGTTTCATCCTCAACTTACCCACATTTCCCTCCATTGACCAACAGTCTACCTTGCAAATTCTTCCTTCCCTTGATTTCTTAAGCATTAGATTTTTTTCTGGTTTTTCACCTGTTCCTCTGACCAATCTCACTGTTTCTTTGGTTGGTTCAACTTTTTTTTTTGTCATGTGATTTTGGAGAATTCTCTAGACTCTTTATTTTGGTCCTTTTCCATTCTTGTTTTACCAGATTTCTCACACCCATTATTTCAGGTCTATTGAAAAAACTTGACAGTCCTATCCTCATGTTCCTGGATAAAGAACTTTTTTCCTGGAAGGAAGCAGTACTGGAAAACCCCGGCTGAGTGGTACCTTCTCTTCCCAGGGAAGGAGGATTGATTTATCTAAGTGAAGAATGACAGAAATCTGACACCCATGGAAGAGGTTATGATGTTAAAACCCCTGGTTCCCATGTGGCCCGTCCTCTCTCTTTTTGTGCCAACCTCCATGTGCAAAGAAAAAGCCCTGCTTTCCTCCATGTGCTAAGCTTAACTGAAGGCCTCTTCATTTCAAATCAGAAACCTAATAGGGGCAACAGATCCAAGCCACATTTATCATGTTCACCAGGCCAGTCTTGCTAGAAATGAAACAAACCCTGCTCTCCATCTATTGACATCTTTATTTATTTCTCTCTTGGTTCTTAATTCAGGGAAAGAGGAGTATGAGCTAATGTCCCTATAAGCCTCAACTGTCTCCAACCACAACATCAGTGCTAATTGTTCCCAAAACTACCATTCTGGCCCTGACTCTTATTTTCAGTTGACCACCTGTCTTTCCCACCCATCCCAAAATTCTGCATTATTTTAGTTTGGTTGGCTTTTAAACCTTTAACCTTATTTAGGTATAATTTTTGAAGTTGCAAAGTATACACCCTCTGGAGGCTCAAAATTGTTATACATCAGAGAATTACATAATTGCTGAAGATTACAAAATTGAGGAATCTCAAGGATGCAAGGATCTAAGGAGTCATTTTTTCCACATTCTTGATCTTGAAAAATGGCCCAGCATCCAGCCAATCTCAGTTGGAGAAGATGAATGGCAAAACCTCACAGGAGCCTGAAAGAGGAACTGGGAAGCCATTAAGAACCAAGACAGCTGACCTTGTTCTTTTTAAAATCTTCTCATTATTCCAGGAGCCACTGCCATGCCCTTCTCACAAGTGCTTTTCTGTTACTTCCAGTTGCTTTCAAGAGTTCCTCTTCCTTGCAACCAATATCTGGTGTTTATTACATCCTTTTTACTTTTCATTTTTTCCTGGGTTTTCCTTGAGCATGTAATACTTAATTAAAGCATGTTTTTAAGTATAAAGTAACACACCCACATATCTTAGTCTGTTTGGGCTGCTGTAACAAAACACCATAGATTGGGTGGCTTACAAACAACAGAGATTTTATTTCTCACATTTCTGGAAGCTGGAAGTCCAAGATCAGAGTGCCTATGTGGTTGGGTTCTGGTGAGAAGTCTCTTCTGGATGGCAGACTGCTGTCTTCTTGTATCTTCACATGGTGGAAAGAAGAGAGACGAAGGAAGCTTTCTCCTGTATCTTCCTATAGGGGCACTAGTCCTACCCATGACCGCTCCACCCTCATGACCTAATCACCTCCCAAAGGCCCCCACCTCCTAATACCAATCCTTTGGGGGTTAGAATTTCAACACATGAATTTGGCAGGACACAAACATGTTCTGTAACGCCGACACTACCCCTCATTTGCTCCCTGTGGTGAGCTGATGGACTGACTCCCTGTTCAGCCTCCTTTCCTCCCTCTTGCTGGTGTGCCTGTCCACACCGCAGAAGCTGGAAGGCTTACAAACTGCATTTCCAGACTCCTTTGCAGCTAGGGTGTTAAATTACGTCTCACCAGTTAGATGCACTTGTGCAAAATATAGAAAACAGAAATGGGGTAGAGGCCTTCTCCTTGCCCTTTTTGGACTGTTTTTCTTTTGGCAAACGTTGTCTTGGACACAGGAGATTTTTGCTGTGGCAGGGTTCCAGGGTCTGCAGGAGAGGCAGTTGCCATGGAGGCAGTGGGGAAAGAAGCCTCCTGATTTTGGCTTCCTGATCCTTGGAGGTACAATTCAGAATATACAATGCAGGATCCTTGGCTACAGGGTAGTGCGTGCTTCTACTCAAAATTTCTAGGGGTGGCCTCAGAGGTGGTGACTCTCCAAGGGTTGGTCATGCTCTTCAGGTAGCAAGGATTTTGCTCCTCCTCCCCACCAATGATTTTTACTAGCACCTAATTTTCTTCATTAAATCTCTTCTTGCATAAACTAGCTAAAGTGGTTTCTCTTTCCTGCACTGAACTCTAACCAATACACTTTCTATCCTGCTTTCTTTCCCCCATAGCAGCAAGGAGTCGGAGTGAGATATTAATGATTTTATGGCCAGGAACCGAGGAATGCCCAAATCCTGCTCTGCACATCTCCCTCTTCCATCGGAGTTCCTGAGGGAGCCATCTAAAAAAGGAATCATAAATAAAAACCAAAGTACCACTTTAGTGTTAGTTATGCACAACCTTAAAACCCAAATGCAATGCCTTGATAAAGGTTGCAGTGGGGCCTGGGACCTCCCATCCCAAGTTTCCATCTTGACATCTTAGCACTTTGGCTAAACACAGGCAGGAAGGAAGGTGAAGAGAGTGAGCCAACATTATCTCAATTCTCTTACTTATCCAGCTGTGAGAAGTAGGAGAGGAAGAGAGGAGGTTCACGCCGTTTAAGGTGCAGTAACCTCACCCACTAGGCAGCATGGCCCAATCAATTGTCCCAGACCCTGACCCCACAAACGAGCAACTCTCCCCATGGGAGGATTAGACAAGGGACCCCGAGAACTGGGTCAGCCGTGGGAAAATTGGTGGATGCCAGAGAAGGCATGGCCAGGTAGGGCAGAGGCACAAGGACTAGTGAACATCCCTCAGTAAGTGTTGCCATCTCTCCTCTTCTGCCCCATGTGAATGCTCCAAAGTAGGTTTACATCCTGTCTGTCCCTCTGAAGTCACTTGCAGAGCTAAGTCCTTTGGTTTTCATGAACTTGGAATAGAAAAGAATGTATGTGTGAAGGAAGGGAAGATAAGAGAGATGGGAAAACTGACCTGTGGGTATTGGTATTAATAAATCAGGAGGTATTGATCATCATCATCAAATATGGATGAATTTTTAAAATTAATTGGCCTTATATTTCCAGAGAAGATTCTAATTCAAATATATTCATGCACCCCAATATTCATAGCAGCACTATTTACAATAGTTAAGACATGGAAGGAACCTAAATGTCCATTGACAGATGATTGGATGAAGAAGATCTGGTATAAATATACAGTGGAATACTGCTCAGTCATATAAAAAAAGAAGAATGAAATAATGCCATTTGCAGCAACATGGAATAGACATACAGTATATCATAATAAGTGAAATAAGTCAGAGAAAGACAAATATACAATATCACTTATATGTGGAATCTAAAAAAAAAAAGACACAAACTTATTTACAAAACAGAAACAGACTGACAGACAAAGTAAACCAACTTATGGTTACCAAAGAGGAAAGGAGCTGGGGCAGAAATAAATTAGGAGTATGGGATTAACAGATACACACCACTATATGTAAAATAGATAAACAACAAGGCCCTGCCGTAGAGCATAAGGAACTATATAAAATACCCTGTAATAAACCACAATGGGAAAGAATATGAGAAATCACACATACACCAGACATAGACCAGAAACTACCATAACACTGTAAATGAACTATATTTCAATAAGAAAATAAAAATAAATTTTTAAAAAGATTAATTGGCCATAATGAAAATACTAGTAGAGAAACTGCTAGAATAGACTGATTTTTCTGGGAGAGAGACACTAAAACCAGAAATCCTGAATGTACCTCTAATAGGCTGTTTGACTCAACCAACCTGGGAGGCAGTGGGTGATATGAACTTTAAAAAGTTCCTTCTAAAGGTTTGTGCCCAAAGTGGGAGCACCTCAGAGTTTCTGCAGTCTCTAAAAAGCTTCCTGACTCAAATAAATCAACAAACACTGCCCTCTGTGCTGGTAATAGCTACCTCCTTAAAGACACCCCCGCCAACTCCCCATATTTTCGCCTGTGCTAAAGAAAAGAATACATCTTTCTGAAAACAAAGAAGGTAGACTTCGGAATTTTTTTTTAGATTCAAATTGATCCTTTGTGCAAATAGGCAGGAAAAAAAAATCAGAAAAGTTATATTATCCAGAAAATAAAACTGTCTAAATTGTTGAAAATATTGTTTATATTGTTGACTGAGCTGATCTTAAATGACTCCAGTTTACAGCCGAGTCCTTAACTAGCACTCTGACAATATTTAAGACTTTGCATCAGTACTATCCTTGAGAATATATCTTGAGAATTGTGTCGTCTCCACGAGAGATGAAATTTCTTGGGGGCAAAAACTGTCTCATTAACACCTACCCCCTTCACAGCATCAGTGTGACAGAGTAGACTCTAGGAACCATTGGATGAATGAAGAGGTGGTGGGATGGATGCTTAAACAGATGGCTGTGCAGATGGCTGGATGGAGGAATACGATGAGTTATTTTTGTTATCTCAATCAATACACTCTTTTGGAAGGGCTTCAAGATAAATCTGTATAATATTAAACTCTGTTGAAAAAGAGACAGGAGGAGCCGGGATTACAGTAAAACCCAGACAAAACACAACAAAACGTACTAGGACCGAAAGTTTTTTTAAAAAAATTTACATTCTGAAGTCTGTAACTCTGTTTAAATGTTTTTCTTGTAGTATTTTAGAATCTTATTTTTCGTTTCTTAACTTGCGGTACCCTTAAAATAATGCTGTGTCAATATTTGCTCCAAGGAAAGTGTCAGAATACAGCTATGCTCTAGGCTGGAGCCCAGCTACCCAAAGTATGGCCCACGGAACAGCAGCACCTCCATCTCCTGAGACTATGTTACTGTGGACAGGGAATATTGCCTGCCATTTAGTAAACAAGAATCAAGCCGTCAACCACTGCAGCCACCTTCTCCCATCAGTGAAGCTCCCTGAGGGGAATTCAGGATGGAGGAAAACAGGAAGAATTATGTGCGTCAGATACTGGCCCCAGATAGTTAAGATGCATATCTAGCGAATAATTTAAATGAGCCCAGATTCTCACATCTTTCCCTATGCAGAAAAGCACTAAAATCATTAACTTGAGATGCCTGTTTCTTGTGATTAACAGTAATCTTTTAATATTTGACTACATGTTTTTTTCCCAGCCAAAAAAAAAAACCAAAACCAAAACAAAACAAAACAGTTCTTCAGAGCTATCTGCGATTGTCTCCTGGGCTAACATACTCAATAAGGTCCCCGAATAAAACTTAACTCGCAACTTTTAGGTTGTGCGTTTTTCTTCAACAGACATTAGAAATGCAGAATTTCGGGCTCCTCCCTAGACCTACTAAGCCAGAATCTTCACATTAACAAGTCCCCAGGTGATTCTTATACACGTGGAAGACTTAGAAACACTGGTCTAGATTCAAGATAATAATGATTGGAAACTGGGACTAGCCCAGAGCCAGGGTCTGTGGCATCAGAGACTTAGTGTAAGCAAAGTGTGATAAATCCCCAAGTCCTGTCCTGCTGGTTTGAGAAGAATAAGGTGCTGAGGAGGAGTCTGACTTGTTGGAACATAGATGTGAGTTTTGGAGGTGGAGAATGGAGGCTGTGGGGAGGGGGACAGTATGTGTATGTATGGGGTGGAAGGAACTGTAGAAAATCCATCTTCTGAATAACAGGAACCACAGGAAATGTAGGAGGCTACAGTCAGTGTGTTGAAATCCAATGCGAGCCCTCCATTGCACTGAAAGAGGATGGAAAGTTCTATGGTACTCAAGTTGCTCCAAAGTGCCCTGACTTTTCTGACATCACTGCCAAGCCCTTCAGCCTCAGGAAGGGGCCGCCAAGTCCATGTCCTGCTTGGGGAGGAGGACAGATGAGAATGAACAACCCGACCACATCAGATTGTCTAACTCTGGCCAGAGGCCAGGTAGTCTGCAGTGTGTCGGGGTCTGACTCCAAGGAACTAAGTCAGACGGGAGACGGGGGGTCAGAGCCTAACAGCAAGGATGTGTGGCTGCTGTTGACTTCCTGAACTGACATACGGAGAAACTGAGGCACAGAGGTGAAGCGTCTCCTCACTCCCACTAGCTGGTTGGGTGATGCTATTCAAATTTATTCACTTCTTAACCACAGCTTTGGAGTTCTTTTCTTAGGGACTGCTCTCGGGACTACAATATACATCTTATTACAGTTAACTTCGGGTTAATACTGACTGAATTTTGGTAAATTATAGCAACTGTGTTCCAGGATAGCTCCATTTCCTTCTTTGTTCTATGCGCTGTTATTGTCATTATGTCTATGCAGGTGGGTTTCAGGTCCACTGGGTCCCACCAGGACCTCGTGTGTGTGCACTTCCTCTCGGTCAGCCAGTGATACGTGGAGAGCCTGTCTAATTTCCAAAGTCTCCCTGTTAAACTTCTGGCCACAACCCCAGGCTGGGCAAGGCTATAGGCTTTTCCTGTTTGTTTTCTAAAGAGTTTTCTAATTTTTCTGACAGTGACCTCCACTCCAAATCAAGTCAGTGCCCTCCGGCAGCCAAGCTGCTGGTTTTCACAGGCAGCTCCATCCCAGTAGCTCTTTGGTGCCAACAGGTCTAGGGCAGGAGTACAGAGCAGCCCCAGGCCAGCGGGCCACAGACTCCCATTGTTCTTACTCAAAATTCAGCAACGTCTCACGAATAAATGTTTCTCAACTTGTTACTTGCCTTTGTCAGTTTCCAGAGCCCTGAAAGAATTGTTTGGAATCATTTTCTCCAGCTATTTCTGAGGGAGAGAATCTGTCATCTTCTTTGCTCTTCATTGCTGGAAATCCTGCCTCTTATTCCTTTTAATGGGCTTTTGACTTCTCATCAATAAAATAGGAAGGTTTCTTCCTTCCTAGTCCTGCTTGGGACCAAAGGTTTTGAGGATCTCGTGGAGTATTAAAAGACGGCATGGGATGTATCACCTAAGTTTCAGGCAGAAGCAACCTCGCCTGACTCTGACTGGCTACAGTATCTTAGAAGGATATGTGGCAGCCCAGAGACAAGGCTGCAACTATTACAAATTTAAAAGGATGTTCTTTCTTCAAAAAAAAAAAAAAAAAAAAACTTGCTGTTAGTTTATTATCGCACAAATAAACATCATACCACCCAGGAAAATTAGAAACTAAGCAGGTGACTGTCTCACTGGCATAGGAAGGATAAGAGTAGGGGAAGGGAAAGGAGCGAATGGATAAAATGTGGGGGCAGGAGTCCCTCAATCAAATTTATTTTGCAAATTGGCCCAAATGTATATGTCCACTCAGAAAAAAGTAAAACTAAAGCCTCTTGCTTGGACACCACTCTAACCTGAATGGTTGTGTCCCCACAAAATTCACATGTTGAAGTCCTAATGCCCAAAGCGATGGTATTAGGAGGTGAGTCCCTTTGGGAGGTGGGTAGGTCAGTAAGGATGGCGCCCTCATGAATGCAGTTAGTGCCCTTATTCTAAAGGCCCCACGGAGACCCCTCATTCCTTCTGTGTGAGAGAGAAGCAGGCAGTCTGCAGATTGGAAGAGAGCTTTCACCAGAACCCGACCATGCCGGCACCCCGATCTTGGCCTTCAGCCCTGCAGAACTGTGATACATTTACTTTTGTTGTTTATAACCTCCCCAATCTGCAGTATTTTGTTATGTCAGCTCAAACTGACCAATACAGAGAGACATTAGCTTGGTTTTCCAGGCCCTTCTAAAGGAAGCTTGCAAGGGCTCTGGCAATCAGAGGCTATAATAACATGCATGCATGTATGTGCTCATATTTCTAGCTGCTCAGACACATCCTGATACCAGAGCATACATACCCTGGCAGTAGGCACACTCCACACCCTCAGGCCAACTCCCCAGCCAAGGGGACTGTGTTTAGATAGGTACTCTCTGAGATGTGTCAGTGAATCTGAAAGCAGTGGCGGAATGAGAAACACAACCTCAGGAAACACCCAGAGTTACAGAGGGACAAGACCAGGTTGTGCATGTGCAGGCATCAAACAGACGTACAGGTCTCCAAAGTAAATGTACATTCCTGGACGCCATTCAAGTTTATTTCACCAGGAGCTTTCCTCTGCTGCTCCAAGATGCAGCCAGAAGTCCCAGACTCCCCATGACCTATCCCCATTCTCATGAGTTCAAATAAGCCTATAAGGTGAATGCCTTCCTCCTCTTAGACACAGTACCCTCATACGTTCTGCTGGGCTGCACTTGCAGGCCTGTGTTCGCCCAGCTTCAAGACTGAAGAGAGAGCCTGGAGGCAGTGACAGAGACATCGATGGTTTAATGGAATGGGGGAGCTTACATGTCTGAAGCAAGGTTCTGGAGCAACTCCCTACCAAGTGCCGTGGACAGCACACAGCAGCAGTCTTGCTCCAGGGGGCAGGGGAGGTTAGCAGCTATAGGGGGAATTGACGTTAGGATGGCTCATTTGTTACCAGGCGAACCAGCAGAGGGGCAAGCTCCTCACCGCCCCTTTGATAAGAATCACTAGCTGAGGCCTGGGGCAACTATGTTGGAAGGCCAGTCAGGTGAGTCAGGTGTAGGTGAAGCAGATGCGGGTTGAGCAGGGGATGTGCAGAGAGCAAGAGAACAGCCACATTGAGTGGCCTGACCATACAAGCGCACAGCGTGAACAATCATACAAGGGAAAGCCGAATAACCAAAATATTAAAAGCACAAGAAAAAGAGCAATTTGAAAGATCCGGGAATCAGGACACCAGGACACCACCACTGGGATAAATGAACTTCAACTGTATGTAATCGTTTCATTGCTCCCCTCAAGATACAAATTCTGAGGAGAAAGCATCTTGTTGGCCTATCTTGAGCTGTATATCTGTATTCTGGCTAGGGCAGAATGAGGCATCTTGATTTACAGCCCTCCAGCACTGCATTCAATCAAGAGGATTAGTTCCCCAGAACAAAATTAGGGTGCGGTTCCCAGAAAGGAGAACACATGCTGAGCAGGTAAAAACAACAGATGGGTAACACAGAACAACTAATTAGAGATCAGATTTCTTTATTGTAGGCCTTCTCAGAGCCTCTCATTAGCAAATTTTGTTTTGATGAATCTTTAATAGGAGAAAAATATGCAACATTTCTCAATTATTTTACCAAGGAAATTTTTTTTTTGACAGAATATTTCAAGAGACTAATAAGCTGATTAAGATGGCAGAGCAGGAAGACCCTGTGCTCACCTCTCCCCACAGGCACACCAAAAGTGTAACTACTTACAGAGAAGTTGTCTATGAGAATGACCTGAAGACTAGCAGAAAAGATTCTCCCCAACTAAAGGTATAAAAACGTAGTCACAACAAGATGGGTAGGTGAGTAGAGCCATGGTCTAGTCAGGACCCCCAGCCCCAGTCCATGACCTACAAACTGGAGGAGGGCCTCCCCGAGGAGCAAAGGGCCTGAGCCCCACACTGGGCTCCCCAGTCCAGGGGTCCTGCATTGGAAAGATGAGCAAACAGAATGTCTGACTTAGAACACCAGCATGGCTCATGTTCAGAAGAGCCAGAGGGCTATAGCAAACAGAGATTTCACTCTTAAAGGGTGAACGCAAAAGCTCGCAAGCTCCAAGTCCCAGCACAAAGGCAGTTATTTGAAAGGTGCCTGGGTAGATGAGTTCACTTTATCAAATCTCAAAAGAACAAACAAACAAAAAAGAGAGTATTAAGTGTCCCCAAACACCTTTAGGGAAATTAGACCATGTCACCTCAGTGCCCACGTGTATTGTAGCCCCTGAGGGCAAGAAATTGCCTTTCTTATTTATCACTGAATCTCCTATGCCTAGAATAGACCTGGCACAGAGAAGGCACTCAATAATGAATGAATGAATATGTTTATATCATCTGTGTATTTCATCCCTGAAAGTCTGAATTGAATGAGGCATTGCAAGAGTCATGCTCATCAAAAGGAAATTCAGTTAACTATATTGTGCTCAATAAGGTCTGAGCGAACTGTCCATCCTCCACAGAGCCCCAGAGTCATATCACTAAAGGGAGAACCCTACCAGTCAGTCCTACACCTTAAACTCTCTCATATTTATCACAGGCCCTACATAGCATAAACTCTGTAGCATAATACACGACGGTTTTCAGTCATGGCCCCTGCGCCCCATCTAATGTTATATCTTGCGTTTCCCCAACCCCCACTTTATGCTCCAGAAAAATAGCTTACAAGTCTTCAGAATAAGGTTAGTTTACTGCTCTGTAACTTTGCAAACACTGTCCCTCTGTTGGAAATGCCACTTGCCCCTCCCCTAAGCCACTTACAAAATTTATCTTCAAAATCCAGCTTAATTATTAACTCCACTGTGAAGTGTTCTCCAATCTCATCCAGCTGCTAGCCTGCTCCTCCAAGTAATCTCTCTCCCCTGAACCGTGCACATTTGTGAATTTGCTGTGCTCACCACGCACTGCTGTTCTGTAGGCTTGTTTGTCTTCCCTTCTAGCTGATCAGCCCCTGGGGAATAAAGTTCATGCTTGTTCACATGCGTGGTGGTAGTACCTAGTACCTTGTTTCATCTAACCGGAATGAGAAAAATCCCTCCAAGGGTTTCAGACAAAAGGACTGTACTGCCAGGAGCTGGATGCATGGGTGAGAAGAAGAAGCTGAGAAGCTAACCAGGGACAGTGAGCATCTTACTTGGGTTTCCAAGAAGCAGGCTCTGAGACCAAGATTCAAATGCAAGCAAGGTTTCAAAAAATGCAAGGAGTATGGGCAGATGAGGGGGGACGGCTACAGGAAGGGAAGGAAAGGTAACTTGCCCACGAGGACATCTCTTTAGCTAGATACCAAAGTGGGCAGCTGGAGCTTAATTTACATGGACACTCTGGAAAATAGCGCAAAATACACATCTCAGAATTATCCTGGCCAAGGGTTAAGGGAGCTGGGGTGTTTATACTGGTCAGCCCTGGTTAAGGGCTATCCCCTGAGGGGATGTTAATTTGTGAGCACTGACAGCCTGCTGTACACACAACATAAGGTGGGGGTCACCCTCCAGCCAAGGCAGGCAGGAAATTACCTTTGGAAGTCAGGCTAGCTGACTAAAATGGTAAGGGGATTCTTAGAGATGTGGACCGAACATCTTAGCATCGGCTAGAGTGAGGCAATTCGGACGTTGACAAAACCATTAATTGCCACTACCCCTGACCTTAATGTACAGAGGGTGGGGTTGTGGTTACTGGGCCCCAGAAGCCAGGAATATATGGAGAAGCTGGGATCCTCACCGGTGGGCAGACACTAGAGCCTTAACGGGCATTTAGCCGCTCCCAAAGACTCCACAGGAGGCAGACAGAGGCTTCTCCCTTCCTCTCATCCTGCCGGCTCCTACCAGTGCCTCCCATCAGCCAAAACCAGCTGGATGTCCCTTGACAAGAGTCTGGAAACCAGCCTGCCCTCCAGGATGCAGAGCAGAGCAGAGTGGATCAGAGTAGCAATAACGTGGCCCAGGACTGGCAGACTACTGTGACGTAGAGGGGCTACGTTCTCCCCCAAACCACCAGCATCAGAGTTACCCGGGCAGTTTGTCTAAGATGCAGATTCCTGGGCCCTATTCTTGGCCTAATGAATCTGAACCTTACAGATGAGGTTGGGGCCCCAGGAGTCCATTTTTTAACAGGTCCCTGAGGAGATTCTTATATGTAACTAACTTTGGGGGCCACTGTAAAAGTAACTCAACATAAATGTTACGGAGATTAAAAAAAAATTAAATGGAATGGAGTATGTAACAAGATGAAAATTCTATTTCTTGCCAATCCAAAAAAATCAATTAACAAAAATGGTCCTTTCTAGTCAATCTAACTGCTTAACAATAAGTCTTTGACTTTTGTTTTACCAAAAAATAATCAGAGTCAGAGGATATTAGAAAATACATCCATAAAAGCCTGAGGTAGCGCCAGGGAGCAGAATTCAAATTGTAGACGCTTTGTTGATGCACTAATCATACTATATTGTCATTATTATTTAATTGTTATTTATTATTGTGTTTATTGTTGTTTGTCATGGCTGTCTACCCTCTACTAGACTCTGAGTTCCTTGAAGACAAGGACTGTGTCTTACTACTTTCTGCACACCCAGCACAAAGCATAGCCAGTTACACAGGAATCTGAAAACTTCATGTAGGGTTAAGTTCATAATCTAAACCTTCCCCTTAGCCAGTGGCGTCTTTGAAGCTGGCTCTTTCTGGCTAAAGGATCTCTTTTCCTTTATTTTTAATTTCCAAAACCTTTTCAGGTTTTCCATACAATTGGCCTTTATAACTTTTTCTCTTGGTTTTGTGCATTCATGTGGTAAATTTGTTCAATGATGCATTAAGCGTGATATATTGTGTTTATTTTGGAATAATTAAGCAATTGTTATCATAGAAATTGCATTACTCAGTTTTATTAAGAAAAAGCTCCTCTTTCCTCAGACAGTAATATATTCAGATTAAAAAATATTCCAAGGCAAGAATCAGACAAAATAAGCATTCAAAAGCGCAAATCCAAAATAAGAAAAAGATTAACTGTGTTCTAAAATGAGATGAACAAAAACAATTTATCAATTTTACTGTTTCAAGGGACTGGACAAGAGGATGAAAACTGCATTAAAAAGATTTCCATTACCAGAAAAACTCATATAGGGACATTTATTTATGAGGAAATAAAATAGAACACAATGCTGCATGTAAAATCAGAAGCCTGTGAGCCCAAAGCTAGGTCCACTTGGGAGACAGTTCCCAGAAATTAAGAGGACACACTGAAATCAGTCAGACATGGGCAGAAATCTAAGACCCAGCATAAAATACTTACATGATCTTGAGCAAATTACAAGATCTGTGCTTTCATCTTTTCGAAAATGGTATCAGTAGCACCTACTTTATAGGGCTGGTTAATCAGCACACTCTTCAATGGCTAACTACTGCCTCAGTATTTATAAAGTCTGAAGCTAAATCAAAATACAAATGTCCCCTGTAGAATTGACTTCTGGCTACCTACCGTGCCTAATGAAATAATCCAGCACAGAAAGGGGACTTGCAGGGACACGCAATAGTAAAGAAGCACGGACCTGGGGTCCACCATGGAGGGACATCAACTAAGGGGCAGAAGGGGCACAGGAAGGGAAGTAATTCCCAGATCAAGCAAGCCAGGGGGGTCAGGTGTGTTCTCAGATATAGGGTAGTGTGATGAGGAGCAGGGACTTTCCTGTCACCCTGGGTCCTAATCCTCACTCCATCACCCATTAACTAGCCCTGTGAACTAGAAAGTTTCATATTCTCTCTGTGCTTCAGTTTAATCGCTTAAAAGAAAAACATCATAATTCATTGGGCAGCTGTCCGAGAATTTAGTGTGATCATGTGCCTAGTGTGATTATCACCGTGCCAGGCCTCTAAGAAACGTTCAGAGAATGCTAGCTAGTAGTAAGAGGAGTAGCAGTGCCACTTTCCAGGCTTGGGTTCAGGAATAAAATGCCTGCTCCAGCATGAATGAGGATTACAGTCACGGGTCTGTGTAGACCATGTCATCAAGGCCGGCACTTGGGGAAACGAGGCAAAGATATGGATCTAGAAACAAGATACCCATGGGAGATCAGGACATACTACTACGGTGGAAATGCTGTAACTAAAACTGGGACAGATAGTCATCTTTGAACTTGCAGCAAGTGTGACGCAATGAGGTTGGGTCAAATCTATCCACAGAGATCAAGCTGTCAGCTGCTGGTAGGGAAGAACTCTGGGAAAGGCAGACAGGCAACTCATAAACATATCAAAACTGAAGTCAGTAAGTTCTTATCTATCTAGAGATCATTTATTCAGTAGTCTCTCTGGCTCCGTGTAAGCAAACAAGGCTTGTGAGCAACCTAAATCATTGTCATAAAGCCCGTGAGAAAAATGTATATCTTTTACTCATAGGAAACTTTTCACCCTCTCATTCAGATCCTGTTTACTCTTACTTTACATGCAATTTTTTTTTTCAGTTTTATTAGGTAGAATTATTACAGTTCAACTGCACAAATGCATTATATTGCATTATTTTACGTGATTTTAATGAACATTACTATTTGGTTTCCTAGCCCAAGACAGATTTGGGGAGAAAGAGGAAACTTCTGGTGGTGGGAATCCTATAAAAAAGAAAAAACTATAATTTTTGAAAAAAATTTTTAAATGACTCTTTATTCATTCTACCTAGGCAATAGAAATAAATGCAAAAAAATAAACAAATGGAACCTAGTTAAGTTTATAAGCTTTTGCATAGCAAAGAAAACCATAAACAAAATGAAAAGATAACCTACAGAATGGGAGAAAATATTTGCAAATGATGCGACTTACAAGGGCTTAATTTCCAGAATACACAAACAGCTCATACAATTTAGTAACAAAAAAACCGAAACAACCCAATCCAAAAATGGGCAGAAGACCTAAACAAGCAATTCTCCAGTGAAGACATACCAATAGGCACATTAAAAAATACTTAATATCGCTAATAATCAGAGAAATGTAAATCAAAACTACAATGAGGTATCACATCACACCAGTCATAATAACTGTCATTTAAAAGTTCACAAACAACAAATGGTGTGGAGAAAAGGGAACCCTCATACACTGTTGGTGGGAGTGTCGTTTGGTGCAGCCATCATGGAAAAGGGTACTATAAAATGACACACGGTAGAAACAGTCTTTTGTTTTATAGTTTATAATTTTAAAACTTTAAATTTGTCTCACTTGGAGTATTTTGGATGAATATAGTTTTTCTGTCTAATCTTCTATTTTGGATTAGGAATAGTCTTATAAAAAATAGCAGTTTTGTACCGTTTCATATCAGGGCAAATTGCCCCAGATCCCTCACAAACCAAGAAAGCACAGTATAGCATTAGATATTCATAATGATGATTTGGGGTCCCCTCATCAAAATAAATAGTATCACCAACCACCCAGTGGGTGAGGCCAAAAACCCAGAAGTTACTTTCTTTGCCTCATTCTATGAATCCAGTCTACCAGCAAGTCTTATCAGTCATAAATCCAAAATGTGTTCTGGATTCGTTCACAGACCTCTCTTTACCTCCGTTTTCACCTCGAGTCCAAGCCACTGCAGACTCTTGCCTGGACTGTGGCAATGGCTCCTAACTGACTTCCACAATAACCCACTCACCTAAATGAGCTTTTAAAGATAAATGTTAGCATATGTCAATTCCCTGATTTAAACCTCTATTATCACTTTAAGAGAAAATTCAAAGCTGAGTGTTCTGTTCCTGAGACCTAAGATCATCCGACTACTGCTTTCCTCGCCAGCTTACACACCACCCTCTAGTCACACTCTCCTTCTCTCCATTCCTTAAGTACTTCAAGATCACATCCATTTGAGACCCTTTGCACTTACTCTTCTCTCTTCCTGAAATTCTCATCTCCCAGATCTTTGCAGGCACCAGCTCAAATATCCTCCTTTCC
Source organism: Camelus ferus (assembly GCF_009834535.1). Lineage (NCBI taxonomy): Eukaryota > Metazoa > Chordata > Mammalia > Artiodactyla > Camelidae > Camelus > Camelus ferus. Next base: position 50,542,605 of record NC_045708.1, on the reverse strand, counting down.
CGCAAGTCTTCGATCATTCAGTCCAAAGTAGCCACCCAGTGCTCTATTAATTTGCCCTGTCTGAATATTTTGCCTCGCACTTAGTACCACCACAGGGTATTTCTTATTTTGTTGAGCACGATCTGCCTCCCCGCAAAGGAAGGTGATCTTTTCTCTCTCATTCGCCCTGGTGTCTCCAGTACCTAGAACAGTACCAGGTACCTGATAAATGGATCATAAATATTTGCGAAATGGATATAAATGAATAAATCTTCTCCAAAAATGTTTATGAAAAAGAAATCATCTACACATCTTAGAACATCATTACTGGGTACATATAAGTCACCTGTAACCCGCTCACCACTAATTAAGTCCTACTAATGGCTGAGAATCTCTACTATGCCTGACAACAAGAGGCGAGAGTGTTGCCTTTCAGGAGGGCAGCGTGATGGAGGAGGTCTTTGAGAGAAATGAATCTGTAAATCATGTACAGGACAGACCAGAGGGGGAAAGGCAAGAGCCAAAGTGACCAGTTTCATATCTGTTTTAGCTGTCCAGATGTGAAGCGCTGGAGCCTGAATTAGAGGCAGCGAAATGAGCAGATGCAAGGACCGTGGTGATGGAAGAAATAACAGGGTTGGAGGCCGATTAAATTTGTGGAGAGAGCCACAAGGGTGGCCCTCAGGGAGCTCAAAATCTTGGCAATGATCTCCCACTTATACAAAGTCTGCTCTATGTAAATGACAAGCTGCTTGATTTAATAGAGAAATATAGACTCATAAATTGATGTAGCAGAATGTTCCCTTATAATTTGATTCTCCTTACATGATAGTCATGAAAATCATGCATTTCTTTAAAAGACTGGAAAGACTTATTTGATATCAATAACACATCAATCAAAAATGTTAAAGTAATCATAGTTGTGTACTATATGAATACAATTATTTTGAATGAATTCAATCAAAAACAACAGTTAGGTCTTTTTAGTTTCTTTAACACTTTGATGACTTGGGTGAATTTTTAAATCTTCCTCTACTTGGTGCGGTCTGTTAGTTTTCTATTGTTGCTGTAATAAATGACCACAAAGTTAGCAGCTTAAACACAGTTCTGTAAGTCAGAAATCTCTCACGGGTCCTGCTGGGTTAAAGCCCAGGTCTGGGCAGGGCTGTCCTTCATGAAAGCTCTAGGGAAGATGCATTTCCTTGTCTTCTCTGGCTTCTAGAGGCTACCCACATTCCATGGCCTTGTGACCCCTTCCTCCATCTTCAAAGCCAGCGATGTTGTTTCTCTCTAACCCTATTTCCATCATCAAATGTCTCTCTCTGACCAAAACTGGAAAATGTTCTCCACTTCTAAGGACACTTGCAGTTAGATTGGGTCAACCCAGAGCATCCAAGATGACTCCCCATCTCAAGGTCCCTCCCTGAATGACTCATGCAGAGCCCCTTTGCCACGTAAGGTACCATTCACAGGTTCTGCTGGTTGGAGTGTGGCCATCTCTGGAGGGCCATTATTCTGACAGCCACGTGTGGAATCCCATAGTTACTGTGTGTGTCTACTAGGAGTGGTTTTTCAAATGGTGCCTATTCCTTGTTTTGTAGCTAGATTCTCCTGGTGGCTACGCACAGTCATGGGAGGAAGAGATGAATCAAAAACTTGACTTAATGTTATTTCCAGTTTTTTAGAAATGTATTTTATTTCATTTACACATATCCCCAGTTTGGCCCAAGAAGAATTTAAGGACCCTTAAGAGTCCTTAAGAATATGATAAGGTTGATGTGTCAGGTACAGGAGTGGCAGTCTCCTGTCTTTCCCTCTTTTCATAGAAACCATCCTGCAAAAGTAGAGCCTAGCAGTTCAGAGCACAGGCCCTGGGGCCAGACTGGGGCAGGGACTGGACCCACGCCCGGCTCTGTCACCTAATAGCTGTATTCTCTTCCTAAAGTCTCTGTGACTCAGCCTCCTCACCTGTAAAATGGGAGTTCATTCATTCAGCCAGTATTCATTGAGCACTTTCTATGTGCCAACATAATTCTAGGCACTGGGGATTCAGCCAGAACACACGTGTACAGTGTCATCAGTTATTAAGCAATTCACCCACCTTCACCCCCAACTTCATGTCTGCCTCAACTTCTGCCCCAGGACCCTCTGGACTTCCCACAATCTAGCAGATAAAAAGATGAGACATGGCAGAGCAGGGACCCTCCAGAAGCCTACTCTTGTACCCCTGCCTGCATCTGTGCGTGCCTGTGCTGGAGCAATCGTTCATTGTGTTTTACTATGGCCTCTGGATTCAGTAGTGAAAAATAAACAGACAAAATTCCTTTGGGGATCCTGATAGAGGAGACAGGCAACAAGCAAGGCATATTGTGTGTGTGTGTGTGTGTGTGTGTGTGTGTGTGTGTGTGTGTGTCTATCTTGCAGGGGAATCCGTGCTATGGGGAGAAATCTAGCACAGAGGAAGGAGAGAGAATGTCAAGTGTAAATAAGGTATCAGGAGAAGACTCACTGAGGAGGAGCCACTGGAGAAAAGACCTGAAGAAGGTGAGGGAGCAAGGCACGTGGGCATGTGGGGAGGAACTGCAGAGCGAAGACCTTTGGGAGGTGGGATGTCTGGCCTGGCCTGGGGACCACGAGGAGCATAAGTGAGCCTGGAGTGAAGGCAGATGATAAAACATGATACTAGGACCTGCCTCATGGGATAGTTGTGAGGATTAAATGAGTTACATTTCATTAATTAATTGAATGACCCTAACCCTTAGAACAAGATCTGACATATGAAAAGTTTTAAATAATGATTTTTACACTTATTATTTTTACCATTATTTTTATGCCCCATTGAACAAAGTTCAAATGTTTCCCTCCCATGGCTATAATTGCATTCCTCAAAACACCCTCTTGGGGTGTTTCAGTACCTCATGGGTTCCACTGTGACCTCAGTCCTGCGTGAGCATGTTAGTTCACGTCTCTGGAGATGTCCAGACTTGAGGTACAGGAGTTCTTCACATCCAGAACCTACAACATCAGATCTTGCATGTTCTTCCTCCAAGGAAAGATCCCATGATGTTTGGAAATTCAGAGTTTGAGTGAGAATCCTTAATAATCACTCTCCATGTATTGCCTTGGAGAGTCAAGATAAGGCTCCATCTTTTACCACTCTAGTTTGCTGTTCTTGTCTTTTCCTCTCCCCTAACTAACCTGCCCACCACTCTGTATTTGCCCAGGGGTTTTAAAGCTTTCCCTGAGGCTTTTTCTAGGCTATCTTCAGCCCAGTCCCCTGGTATCCTGCCAGTCAGCAGTGGCTTTTCTGATGATAAGAGTGGTGACCCTTATCTCAATCACTAAGGGGTTCCATTTCTAGGGGAGGATGATCAGTTTATGATGCAGATATGGGGTATCCAAAGAGTTGTGAAATACCAGTTGAACCCCCATACACACACACACACACACACTATAATTAGTATGTCCCATCCCACAAATTGAGAGTACAAATATGGTCATGTCATTAATACTCAGACATCCTCCTGCCTATTAGCAGGAAGTGGTGTCTGGGGATATCCCCAACTCTGTCTAGTCCAGGGATCTCCCAGGAGCTTACACAATGCAACAGTGTTCACACCTGCCCTCCGCACCAAGCTGAAACAAGTGTGTGGATGGGTCCAGACCTGCCATGTTTCCTACCCAGTGGCTTGTGGGGCCTGGTTCTGCCCATTCCTTCCCATGCTTGCCCCCTCATTTTGACTCTGAAGTTACAGATCTTTCCGATGACGCCCTCATTCTCAGGAATTCTCCCCTTCATTCTTTTACTGTGCCAGGATAGCTGGTCCAGAAGAGCTCTTTTTATGAATGAAGCCCTGTGTAAGAAACTAGCCCTATGTTACAAACTTTAAGGCCTTGGTCCCAGGTCATCAGCCTAGACATCTCCTCTCCATAACGTTGATTTTATTTTTGGAACCTCAGAGCACTTCCCTGCGTTGGGTTTAATGGGAGCCCTCCACCCACCCTTCTTCAACAGCTCTAACCAACCAGACCTCAGGGAGCAGAGTTTGGAGCCTTGGCCTCTTGTCTTCCAAAATACCTTGGGCTCTCATGCAAATCAATTGTCATCTTCCCTCAAAATCAATTTCCCCAAGTAACAGGCTTGCTGGATTGACCAAATTCAGATATGCCCCAAACCCGAACAGCAGTTGCCTCCCAACCCTATGTTAAACCACTAAAGGGGCCACTCAAGAAATAGCACAGCAGACAGACAAGCCTCTCTTGATAATATATATACCCAGACATTTCAGATGAAAAAACAAAGGCTGAGGACAAAATCAGATAATGTAGTGTGAGCTATTTGTATCTGACACATTTTTATTTGATCTGTCTAAACATCATAATACATTTCATTAATCTCCTCTTTTGTCCAATTTGGGTGAGCCCTGGAAGACTTAGATAATTAAGATGTGCAGACAGTAATATACGTAGTATAACTCTTCTTTAAATATGTTGGTTACTGACAGAGCTTCCAGGAAGATATTTTCATATAGAAACTCTATTCTCTCCTTGGTTAAAAATATTTGTTAAAAGCAAATTGCTAGCAGATGAAAGCCCTCAAGACCTTCCACGGCAAGAGGAAAGCATTGCCACTATGCGTAAATGATGCTAAAGGTCCAAAGACATCAACCTGTTTCCACCCTTGTGCTGAAAGAAGCAATAGCAGGATGCGTCATTTATGCTCGATTGTGCGTTATGGCACAGAGACGTAATGCTTTAAGACGCACGAGTTGAAAAAGCTGGGAGAAACACATTCCACTCACCAGAATTGTTAAACAGTTTATGAAACAACACTTTGAGAGAGGCTGGTCCCTGGCCAACAATATCCGTGACTGCCTTAATCTCTAGATCCGTCTCCACGCGTCTTTTTGTCTGGAGCTTATTGAAAAACCTCAATTTCCTCTCAGAGGGAGAACCGATTAGGAGTCAGCTCTCTCGGACTCTGAATCATGTCCGCCTGAGCCAGGCAGAACAAACAGATTTTCATCTAAAGGGCCAACTCTGATCAATAATGGATTCTGCATCTACATCTAGCCGACAGCCAAGAGTAATGTCTGTGTAGGCACGGGAGGGGCGGGCGCGGGCTGTGCTCTGTCTCATTCACCTCTGTGCTCCCAGGGCCTCGAACAGTGCCGGGCTCACAGTAGTCACTCAGTCAAAGTTTGTGAATGAAGAAGTGGATGAACTAATTAATCTATCACCTCCGGCTCATATCTTTGAAAAGGTACAGGGTTGCAGAAATCACACTAAACCAAGGCTACCAACTACCTGGTTAAGTCTCCTCACCGCTGGGTCCCAAGTTCTCTCTCTGTAAAATGCATACAGCAACATCCGCCCCGATTGATCAGCAGTTGAAATAATGCACTGAAACACCCCAGCATCAGACATTTTTCCCGAGCTGAATCCATCAATTTGCTATTTTCTCATCAGCGTTTCAGAATGAACCTGCCTATTTCAGCCTGTCTGAACTCGGGACCTCCTAGAGATATACATGATTATCTTTCAGGCACAGCCCCCCATGCCCCGGGAAACCAGCCTCAGAAGGATGGAGAAGGACTAACAAGCAGAATGTCACAAAAGGGGATTTCAGTGAATAGACACATCGGTGATGAAATTGTTAACTCCTGCACAAAATTACATGGTGAACTTTACAATAACATAATAAAAGAAGAACATGAAAAATCTAAGTGCTACACAGTGACATTTAGATACAAGAGAAGAGGTTTCCAGAGGTATCTCCTTGACAACCAAAGGCAAAATGGAGGGAGCTTAACCTTCTCTAGCCTGTTTCTGTCAAAACAAACTATCACATCATTACATCTGTTCTAGGTGGGGGGCCTCTTTGTGTTCCACAAAAAAAAAAAATCATATTTATTCATTAGAGTAGATTCCCTACTCTGCTTCAGTGATTCAGAAATGAAACTCGCAGTGACGTTAGGGAATCACATTCAAACTTTTTAGGGCAGCAGTCCAGCTCCTTGATGATTATGCCCCATCTATCTCCCATTCTCTCTCCTCTGCTCAGATCTTTCCAAAGACTTTCCGTCTCCTTAGAATAAAAACTCTGAACCCTTACAACACAGTCAAGACCTGCAGGGTCTGGCTCAGTGCTCCTCCCCACATGCATGTGCTGCTGGATTGTCCCATTGTCCCCCATCTACTCTGCTGTCGACTGGAGATTCCTTAAACAGTGATTCCCCCCTCTGCACGTTTGCATGTGCTGGGTCCTCCCCGGTACACTTTCCTCCTAGAGATTCACAGAAATCTCTCCCTCCCTATTGACATGTCATCTTATCAAAGAGGACTCCCCTGGCCATTCTACTTGAATTTGCAACACGCACCCCATCATTCTTGGTTCTCTAACCCTTTTAATGTTTTTCTTCATTGCTCTTATACCATCTGACATCTTTTCATATGTGCATGTGAGTGTGTATATATTTGTTTACTAGCTTTGGGTTTAAGCCCTCTTATCAGAAGGTAAGCAAGCCCTTGAAGGCGGGCACTTCACTTTGATTCCACAGCTACATCCCCATTGCCTAGAGTGGTACCCAGTGTGCACTCAATAAAAACGCATTGAATGAAGGAATAAAGCCCTCCACCGAGCCTGCTCTCCTGTCGCATTCATCCACTCTCCCTTCCTCACACACATTGCGTGTCACCTCTCCAAGCCCTCGCACACGGTTGCCCCTCCACTGAGAATACCTTCTCCCCTGTTCATGGCTCCCAGGGGGGATTCTGTCTACCACATATGAGTGAAACCAACTGGGATGAAAGGACCGGAGATGGGAGAGGAGGAGCTGACGAGAAAAAGGTTGCAGCAGGAAAGAATGGTGATACGAACCCCGGGGAGAATTGGAGGAAGAATTTACTTTAGAGAAGGAGAAGGGAATGGGGGCAGACACTTAGCAAGCATCCTCCCCAGCCTCAGCCTCGTGTTTCAGAAATGCATTTAAGTGTCTGCTTTGTTGCCAGCATCAAGAATGTATCCTCTCACCTGTCCTCTCTTCCCACCTTTCCATCGACCAGGATCTTTCTTATCCCTACAGGATCAATTTAGATGCTCACCCAGAGGCTCCCCTCCCCACCCCTCAGGGTTCATGTAATCCTGAAAGCTTGGTGAGGTCCTCTGTCCAGCATTAGAGAAATCTTTCTTTTTATACTTTTTTTTTTCTCCAACTAGATAGTAAACTCGTTGGAAAGCAAAGATGTATAGACTTTTGAGATGTTTGAATCCTGACTCCAACACTTAGTACTGTATTTCATTGAATTAAAGCTGATGTAAGTCATAGTGTTATTTTATATACCAATAAAAACAGAAACTACTGCCAATTAACTATAAAATATCATCAATTGTAAAATGCCTGATGGCAGAGATTTGAGGACTTGAAAAGTGTGCATCATAAGAATTAGTGAGATCTGGAAGCTGTGTAGCCTTAGACAAGAGGTTAAACTTCTTTGAACTTCAGGCTTTCCATTTGGGAAATGAAAACCATGCTTTTTCATTTATTCAACAAATATTGGTGCTTAAATGTTACAATTTTTTAGTTGAAAGGAACAGGAACTGGCTCTGTTTAACTTAAGCAAAAGGAGATTTACTTAAGGGAGGGTATTGGGAGCTCAGAGAATTAAAGAGAGGCTGAAGAAGCAGGACCCAGAGGAGCAGGAGGCCTAGGAAACAGAAACCATGGCAACAGTCTCCCACCAGGAGGGGTCTGGTTAGGACAGAGATGCGGGGACTTAACGCTTTCTCTTGTTGCTGGGTAAATTCAGGAGCCTCTGATGGATGGAGCCCGCCCCCTGGTGAGGGGTCCTGGCCAGCATCTGCCCCTTTTGGCTTCCAAAGTAGGAGACAAGCACCTGAATTTGCCATCCGACCCAGGCTCCCCACGACAGGAGAGAGAGAATTCCCCAAAGTGCTTTGGGACTTATTAGGAAGGCAGGAAAGGAGGAATGGATACTATGTGGCAAGACAAAAATGAAAAGTGAGTTCCTAATATGTGCCAGCTTTCATAGGGGTTACTATCCAGTGAAAGAGGCAGACGTTACCATATATATTTTTTTTTCAATGAAGAAGAGACTGCTGTGAGAGAGAATAACTGGGAGACCTACTGCTTGGCTAAATCCGATGGCCCATTCTCAGTCCTCATTTCACATGAACTGTCAGTAGCTTTTGACTCAGTTGATTATTCCCTCTCTGTGAAACATTTTCTTCATTTGGCTTCCAGAAGATCATGTCCTCATAGTTTTCTTTCTCCTTCACTACCTATTCCTTCTCTTTTGCTAGATCCTTCAACTCCCCAACCCTTAAATGTTGGCGGGCCCCACGGTTCAGTCCTCAGACCCCCTACTCTGTCTACACTCACTCCCTTGGTGAGTCCTCCTAATCTCAAGGTTTTAAATAAAATCTGAACACTGAAGACTGGTAAATGTATTTCTCCATCCAGAACCTCTACATTGAACCCCAGACTCATGTATCCAACTGATATCTCAATATCTCCATTGAGATGTTTAGTCACAGGTTCAAATTTATCTTGTCTCAATCTAATTCCCCATCTTCCCTTGCCAAACCGGATCCACAGTCTTCCCCATTTAAGGCAATGAAAACTCCATCCTCCCACAAACCTTGGCAACACCTTGGATGCCTCTCTTCCTCTCATACCCTACAGCTAATCCATTGGCAAATCCTGTTGGCTCCAGATCTGACCACTTCCACCACCACCACACTTGGTCCAAGCCAACCTCATCTCTCCCGGGCTGCTTAACAGCCCCCTAATTGGTCATCTTGTTTCTGGTCTTGCCCTCAGCATTCTAATATATGAACAATGCCTCTAGGAATCCTTTAAAAATCTAGCTTGGACATTGTACCCCTTCTCAAGATCTTGTGACAGCCTCATACAATCCTCCTTTTAACTTCTCCAAACCTTACTCCTGGCTCTGTCTCATTTATTTGCTCTAGCAGGATTTCCTCCTCCAAGTTTTGCAAATGCTCTTGCCTCCTCCCAGAATGTTCTTTCTTCTAGGCTTTCCTCCCTCACCTTTTCAGGTTTTTAACAAAACATCATCTTTCCAGTGAGGTATGCTCTCACTACCGTATTTAAAATTGCAACACCAGCACCCTCAAATACACACCCACACATCCTCCCCTACCTAGTTCCTCATTTTATCCTCAATGCCACTCATCACTCTCTGGCATATTATGTATTTTATCTGTGTGTGTGTGTTCCCCACCAGAATGTAAACAGTGTAAGGGCAGGGCTTCATTTACTTCTTACAGCATTGCCTGGCACACGGTCCACTCGCCATAAATATTTGTTGAATGAATCAAGTTGCCTAATCTTTCTGAATATCAGTTGAATAAACGTGGCAAATAACCCATGCCTACAGTATAAGATTCACGTGAGAGGCCAGTGAAAAACTGTGCTTTCTAAACTGAGCTGCCCTGTAAAAACGTAAGGAAGTATGAGAACCTGAGTTCCACGTGGCCACACTTCTGCCCTCGTCTCATTTGGCAGTCTTTTACATGGACTGGAAACATAAAAATTGGTTTTGCTGCCTGCAATACACGTTAAAAGCCAAAAATGTATTTTCCTTCCCTCTATGACAAAGGTGTATTTCCTAACCTCTGCTCACTACATCCTCATTACCCCTCTCAAAAAACCCACATGAAATAAAAAGAAGCTGAAAAACACCTAATAAGCAATGTTACCGGATAATAACAGTAATAATTGGTAGCATTTCTTAAAACATGTTTTTAAAGCACATACATATTTTAGGCTTTTATAAGGGAAAATGAAGCATCTGGAGGGCTGAGCTGGTAGGGAAGGAGGAAGATAAATACAGTGGGGGAGCCGGCTGACCCCTGCAGCTGAACCACAGGCACTGGCATCGAGCTGACTTCCTCTCAAGACAAATTGGAGCTGCATTCATACTGCGTCAGCCTCCAAACAAAACGGGCGCTTGGACCTATCCCACCTGGCAGGCTGGGAATATATAATTATAAGTCCGCTGATAGCAATTGTACGTGTTTCAGTAGATTAGGAAAAGCAACTAAACAGAGAGTAATTGAATTCAATGCAGCGTGTTAGGAAGGGGCTGATTTTCTGGCATTTGTGTTCCATTCAGGCGCTTCCTCCCTCTCCATCTTCATGGCTCGCCTGTCCAATCAGACAAGTCAATTACAGAAGGACTCCATCTTTCTGTAAATGCAGTGGGGAGGAAGGATTATCAAAGAGGAGCACCTGCCATGAGGCAGCGCTTAGGAGGACCTGGAAGGGAGTCCGCCATCTTGCTGTGACTCATGTGCTTCCCTTGTGAGGTCATGCCTGGAAGGCTGCCCACGACTTAGGCTGACAAAGGGTAAAGCCTTGGGGGAGGGAGAGTGGGGATAAAGGTCATGGTGGGGACACTATGATAGTAAGAGCTACATTTATTCATGGTATGCTTCCTGCATACCAGGACTATGCTAGGCACCTTATAGGCATGCACCATCTAATTCTATACTCGCCATAAGCCAGTGAGGTTGGTACTAGCATGTTCACCATTCTACAGGTGAAGAAGGAGGCTCGGAAAGGTGATAGGAAGCTCCCAATGTTACTCATGTGCTAACGCTCAGAGCAGTTAGGATTAAGGGGCTTCTCATGTTATGAAGCACCTGGTCCCAGTTAGCGCAGACACACTCGCACACGCGCACACACACATTCACTCACACGCACGCACGCACACGCGCACACACACACACAAGCCTTTGTCTCCTTGTAAAAGGCCTCGGAAGGATCTTGCTCGTAAAACTGCCACTGCCTGTGCATATTACTATAAGTTGGCGAGCTGGGCTCCACTTCCAACAATTTTGACTAGACCCTGGCTGTGTGCCCCCCAAGAATCTACCTTGACGTAGTGGCGAAGGTATGGTTTCTAAATCTGGGTTTTTATAAAGAAATATTGCCATCTGGTGGACACCTGCCCACACTTTTTAAAAATCTCCATATAAAATCTCAAAAGCAAGGGGAAGGGTGACGATGTATTTTGAACTTGAGTTGTTCTCTTTTAGTCTCAACTCTTTTAGACTCGGGTATATGTTTCTCATATGTGCTGTGCTATTAGGCAGGCTTATTCTTTTTGTAGACACATGTCAGTCTTCTGAATTCACATTCATCTAAAAGCAGCACGACCACCATCCCCCCCGCATGCAAATCACGTCCTCCTCTTGTTTTCACCATCTTATGAAGTCGCTCCCATCAACCTGGGGATTGTTTCTGACACCTCCTTCCTCTTCACCTGTGCTCCCTGCCCCACAGCATAATCTCTCACTGTGTTTTATCAATCCTATCTCCAAAATACACTTCAAACTTCCTCCTTCTCTCTCCATACCCTTGGTCACAATGCTGATTCAAGCCACCATCTCTTGCCTGAACTCTGTAGTAGCCTCCTAACTGATTTTCCTCTTGCCTAGTTCCTGCCTACATTGCTGAGCTCACTTCACATCACTCTTCCCCAGCTGCTCTGCAGCCCAGCCACACTTGCCTGCTTTGGGATTTCTCCTGCATCCCCAGCTCTTTCCCTTGCCTCAGGACCTGCCACAGGCAGTTCTCCTGGGCTTAGTTGCTCTCGACCCATTCATTTTTCAGCTACACGTTGGAAATACTTAAATCACAATGTAAATTGTCTCCAGTATTCTTTTTTGTGACATCTTGGTTTTTTTTCTTTTAGGGCACATCATTTTTGTAATTATACATTTCTGTATTTGTTTTTTTTTTTAATTTGTGTCCAATTCCTCACCTACCTGGTGAATATAAGTTCCACGTGGAAAAGAGCCATTTCTGCTAACCTTTGTATCTCTGGTGCCTAGCACAGAGCTTTATGCATAGGAGATTAGAAAAGAGAGAGAAAGATTGAAAGTTTATTATGACCAATATTACTACCATTATTAATAAAAATACCCCATTTTCCTTTATCATATGGTTTATTAAAACTGCTGTGGGCCTTTAGAAGGTAATTAGGTCATGGGATGGAGCTCCTATGTTATGATTAGTGCTCTTATAGGAAGAGGAAGAGAGCTGGTCCTTTCTTTCTCTGTCATTTGAGGACACAAAGAGAAAATGACTATCTGTAAACCAGGAAGAGAGACTTTACTGAGAACCAACCATGCTGGCACCCTGATCTCAGACTTGCCGTCTCCAGGACCGTGAGAAATAAACGTTTGTTGTTTAAGCCACCCCATCCTTGTTACTCTGGCATAGCAGCCTGGACTAAGACAAATGGCAAATAAGCACATGAAAAGATGTTCGACATTATTAGGCGTCAGTAATCCCTCTCCCCATATCTACTCATATCTTTTTAATTGTATTATTCTTCACAGTTGTACCAAACTACACGTCCTCGTCAGCCACTCCTGTCCAATCTAATCTGTGATTCCTGTTTTATCCATAACCAAATGGTCCACTGAAGTGTTTTACAAACAAGAGCCGTTCTTTCCTCCAATATTGTGTCAACAGACCTCCTAGAACAATGTTTTCCATTTGAGGGGCCCGACCCATTACTGGGTCAAGAAACCCATTGAGTGGGTTGCAACTAACACTAATATAAAGGCTAAAATAGAAGAAACTAGCTACAGGAGATGTTTAAAATAGTGGCATTTTTATCTCCACTACGCAGAACCATTGAGAAGAGAACCTATTTTTTTTTCTTCTCCCCACATTCCCACCTCAACCCACAGAAAAGGGAAGGTTTTTTCCCAGTTTCCCACCCACATGTCCAGCCCCTCCCCAGGCCATGTCACAGTTGCCTCAAGGAAGCTGGAGAGCGCCAGTCTAAAAGGGCGGAGCCTAAGTCACCGGGGGGCACTTCTTAATGGCTGCCCTGCCCGTGAGCAGCACCCTCGTCTGCTTCATGTGCCATCGCACAGCGGCAGCCACGCCCTGGGCACCGCCACCGCTTGGAGGCAGGCCGAGCCATGCCTGTGCTCTCTGCCCGGCGTTTCGGTCTGCGCTGTGAGCCTCTCTCTCCTGCACAGCGGGTTAGGTGAGCGGATGAGGACCTGCTGCACAGGTCTCGCCCTCTTAGACTCAGCCAGTCTCCACCTGAGGGAGCAGGAAACCCCATGGTGGCTTCTAGACCCAACCCTCCCGCACAGCCAACCAGACATCCCTGCTCTTTTATCAGATAGACCTGGTTCCTTGTTTCCTAATTGGCTGTTGATGTGGAACTCCCTCAGCAGGGAGCCTTGGGGGTTGGTGGCACTAAAGCACCACTTCAAACTCCCAACAAGGAATATGTGTGACTCTGATAACAAATAAACCAGACTCATGCGACGGATATTTTAAAAACTTCACTCCTTTGCTGTAAATCTCTAGGCAAGTTTTTAATCTCTCTTAATCTTGCATTTATAAAATAAGGCGATAGAACCTGATATCTCACTCATAGAGAAGCGATAATAATACCTGTCTCATAGGAGAAGAGCAAAATTTCAGAAAATAAGGCGTATAAAGCCCTTAGGACAGTGTCTGGCACATAGTCAAGAGCTTAATAAACATTAGCTACTAGTTCCCTCCAACTTTTAAAAAAAGGCACTATTTGACTTAGTGTTTAATAATAGTAGTTAAAATAGTAACACTCTTATTTTAGATATAACAAGACATATCTGTGATGACCGGGAATTTAGTCTGAAGTGTTTTCTCACTGTGAATATCAAAGCAAGGAAAAGACGATGGACAATGGTAGACATAAAAAAAAAAAAGGAAACATGATTTGAGGGACAGGAGAGTTAAATGAGTCACGTTCTAAGGGCCAAGAGAAAAAGAGACAGAAAATGAGCCACAATAACAGAGGCCTAGAAACACTGTGTGATCTTACTCTAAATTCAAGCAATTCAGCTTCACGAAGACAAGACTATCAGAAAATCAGAACCTGGTATTACCACCGTCCAGGGTGGCACTGTTTCTACCTGTCAGGCAAGCAAATTTGTGCCCATATAGAGTTGCTGGTACGTGATTAAACAAAGCTGATCGAATACAGAATTATCTCTATTCCTTCCCCAAATCCCCACTAAAATAACATTTAATGAAAAACAAAAAGGTGTAAGTCACAAGAAGAAGGAAAATGGGAGGGAAGACTAAAGCAGACAAGAAATAGAAAGTAGATGAACAAGTGACAAGGCAACTGGCTTGGCAGAACCAGGAAAGCTGAAATCTGAATGTCTGTGAAGGCAGACGCTGGTTCCACCATGCAAAGCCCAGAAGTGCTCAGAATCAGAGGCACTGAGCACTCTTGGAGACAGGGATGTGAAGTGGAGCTGAAAATAGAGGACTGGTTGAAAGTTTTCATAAGGAGCACTTAGACCTCCAAATCCCTCCACTTCCTTTTGCAACCACCTCCCACCCTGACTCTGGCAGCAGACTGGAGAAGTATTTCCACCAGAATGTAAGCTCCATGGAGGCAGGATTTTCATCTGTTTTGACTCCTGGTTGGTCCTCAACACCTAGAATTATGCCTGGCACAAAGTGCTAAGAGGTTCTGGATAAATATTGAATGAATGAATAAATGATCAGGCACCTAGAAAGCATGGATATGAGCCACAGGTGAGGACAGGGTACTCAAAAAACAAGGTCAACTGAAAAATATGGATTTAAAAAGCAAAACAAAAAACCATGATGAGATTTCCAGGCTCCTAGAATGATGGCAGCCAGGCTTAAACCTTCCCTGTGCCCAACTGCAGTGTCTGATCCTTTCTGGTGTATCTGGCTAGCCCAAGAAAAGAGACCTACAGAAGCCAATAGGGGTCTGAAGGCAGACAAAAGAGCCAGATCTCTACCACTTCACCGACTCCCCACACTCAGCAGGCCCTGAGCACACAGAGACGTTCCAACCAGAATCAGCCAAGGATCAGTAGACATTTGAAGAAGGCTGCCAACATGAAAGACACATTTTAAAAAAGAAACAGAAATTTTTTAGAAGGTAGAAGGAACTCAAAAGAAACAACAGAGTCAATAAAAATAACAGAAAAAACTCAAAAAAAATATCATTAATACTCTCAAAGATATGAGAAAACATTGCATCCATATAACCAAAACATTTATTATTTAAAAAAAAAAGGGTATATGCGGGGAGAGGGGTGAGAAAGAAGACATTCAGAGAATAAAAGAGTTTTTTTTTTTTAATGCCAAGAAGACAAAAACAACTGTCAGTAACAAAAGACATCATCAGAATATGTATTTCTTAGAGGGGAAATTTATAACAGGTGAGGTACTTTTGGAGAAAATATGGCCCAGCATAACATTTAATTGGAAAAATGTATTATTATCCATATGTAGTGCTATTCATACATAGAAGTATACAATACCATTAATATAATACAACACCAAAATACGTGTACAAAAATAACAATATATATTTTATAAGGACGCGTACAAATAAAAAGATCCACAACAGAATGAGAATGTTTGTCTGTGAATATGAAGGGAATAGGAGGAGGAATAGGGTAAAAAGGGTATGAATGAAAATTCAATCGATCAGTCAACTAAGAGAAGCCCTTGAACAGATAAACAAGAATCAAGAAACACGATTAGCTGAAGCTTCTGCACCTGAGTTAAAAGAGAGTGTCACAATTCTCTTGGAAATGACAGAAACCCAACGTGTACCAGCATAAACAAATGAAAAGGAATGCACTGGCTCACTGAACCACCCAGGGCTGGGTCTGCTTCAGGCAGAGTTAGTGTCTGCAATTTTCAGTTCTCCTTTACCAAAGCTTAGCCACCGAAACATTTTATTCTGTTCATGAGCTTGTATGTTAGGAATTCAGGAAAGGCTCGATTAGACAGTTCATTTCTTTTTTTCTTTAATTTTTTTAATTGAAGTATGGTCAGTTACAATGTGTCAATTTCTGGTATAATCTGTCATGCATATATATACATATATTCATTCCTAATCCACTTGGTGTCAGGTGGTATCTGGCCAGGGCCAGAAGTTCCTGTTGTACAATAGCTTCTTCATTCACATGTCGGTGCATTGTTGATCCTTGTCCCCACTCCTAAACACACACACACACACACACACACACACAACATGGTGTGCTGGAGCTTGGTTTTTACTCAACTACTCTTTCTGTATTCTTATAGTAAATAACTTAGCACATCTAAAGTTCCTTATTTCCATCATCTCTTCAGTAATTCTTCCTGTTTACATGCACTGATGGAGCCTTGGGAAATAGTCATGGCCTTGCAGTTATTGTTGTGGGTCCGCAGTTTCGTCTCTGGGGCTAACAGCCTTCATGGAGTAGAACTAAATATACGAAAATCTTGGCTGAGAGCAGACCCATGTTCTTCTGAAATCAGAAGGCCTGTAGGCAAAGTTCAGTGCATTTAAAATTATAATGTGTGGTACAAATGTGAGGGCTTATTAACAGTCTTGGGCTGAATACTGTCTCTGCATAGAAAAGCTCCCTTCTTTTCAATTGTTGCTCACTGTAAGTTGTTTTCTTATACTGAAGCCACTGAAGGTTTGGGGATTTGGGGTTTTTGTTTGTTTGTTTGTATTGGCAGAGGAGAGGCGCATAACTAGAGATGCCTTCTAGAAGGAGTAATCTGGCCTCATGTTGGGTGCATTAGGAGAGAGACTAGATCTGTGATCTCTAAACATTTTATATTATGTACTTCAACAGTAAAGACTTTGAGTATGCAGCCCAATATATGTATTTTTATTCTATATTATATCCCTAAACAGCTGTCCTAACAAAAGGAAAAAACACAAAATAAGTGTAGGTATAACTTCTAATATTTTAATACTGCCTCCAGCAGACTGTTTTGAAGACAACTCAGAAGGACCATTGGAGAGGCTTTTGCAATTATCAAGTGAAATGTTGAAGAAAATTACTCACTTGTCAAGCTCATCATTAGGACACTAACTAATTAAGGATGTTGGTAAAGATAGTTCCCTAACCTTTCTCTTTTAGGAAGGAGGAATAAGCATGCTATTATGGGCTAGGGGTGCTGAATCACTAGCCCTAGAGGGTATCACTAATGCACAGTGATACAATCCCAAGAAAAGAGGTCAGGGTGGCACCTCCATTGTGAGACATAATTTATATTTGTAAAAAGCTTAAAGCCAACCAGATTAAGAGGCATGGTCAAAGGCAAGATTCACTATGATGGCCAGGTTCCTGAATTCCAAGCAGATTCCAAAAATGTCACCTAATCTACCAAGAGCTGGAGTGAAGTCACCAGCATTGCACTCCACAATGCCGTCAAGTTGCAAATGACTAGCATTTTACATATGTCCTTCTAGTCTTGCAATAAGAGCCTCAGCTCTCAGCAAAACTTGTTCAGTTTCAGTGTTTGGCAAAGTCCTCTTGATCTGGCCCTGTCTCACTTTCATTCATTCATTCAATATTTAATGAGCACTAGTATGCATCAGGTAATGGTATAATAGCTGAGGATATACCAGTAAACCAAACAGACATAGTACGTGCTCTCATATAGCTTGCAGTCTGATGAAGGAGACAGACAATAAAAAAAAAGTGTACAAAATAATATTAGATGATGATAAGTGGAAAAGCAGAATAGTGCACGGTTTATTTAGAGTGATCGGGAGACTGCTGCTTACAGTCTCCATGGAGTAAAGGAACTGGTTTTCTCCTCCTACCTGAAATATCCTAAATACAAACAAAATATCTGAAACAACAGTTTGTAAAACACATTACACCAGGGGACAAAAGGAGAGTGATCCCAGAGAGATGGAAAACAAACGGAGTCTTACAAGTCCCCTTGCTTACCGCTTTGAAGGCATTTTCAAGGCACAGCAGAGCAGGAGGGGGAGTTCAGGAAGAGGTGGTGGGCTTCTTGAGTTGAGAAGATGGGGATGTGAGCTCAGGGAGATGAAGGCAACTAGGATTCACAAGACAGAGCATCCGACAGAAGAGAGCTGAACAGAAAGAGAACCCAGAGACTAGAAGAAGGTCCCCCTTGAGTGTGATGTTGGGTACCGTGAGTGATGGTGAACTTGTGTAGGTAAAGCAGCCACCCAAGGCCAGGGGAAGAACCAGCTGTGAGGATGAAAGGAGGAGTGCCTGATGCTGGCACAGGACCGGGAACGTTGTCTGTTCCCACCAGCCAGACTGGAAAACCTCAGGATTTATGGATCATTGGGTAGACACACAGGTCTTGCTTCAATAGGGGGGAAAATGAGCCCTAAAGTGATAACTGCTCGAATCCTGCCAGATTAATCTTAAAAGCAAGACCTAAAATGATAAATTTGGTTCCAAGTAAGTTAACTATATTCCAGAACAAAGATCAAGGCTATTTATAGCAATACAAAAATATCCAGCACAATTCATGAGAGACCTCTGGAAGCAGATCCACTCCCAAATTGGTACTAGGACCATACGTGACTAATAAACATAAAGAAAGACACTCGACCTTCCTGGTAAAATGGGAAATAGGAAAGAAAACAGCAACAAGACACCTGGGGAGTGTTTAAACGGGAGAAGGACATGGTCAGAACCCTCTTTAAAGCATCTTTATTATATTCAGAATTTTAATGTGGTATGTAATTCACAGGATAGTCTCAAGACAGAATTAGTCCCTATTTTTATTTTGAGAAATACCAAGATAATTGAATAATACCAACAACAATACCAGGATTTTGTTGTTGTTATTATTCAATTATCTCAGTATTTCTAGAGTTATACTAGAATACTAGAAAAAATAGCATTTTAATCACATTTTTCTGAGATTCCCCCATACTCTGAAAAAAACATCTTAGATATTTTGAGAACCATGCAGTGTAAATTGGAGTCACAGAGGTTGCAGG
Source organism: Camelus ferus (assembly GCF_009834535.1). Classification (NCBI taxonomy): domain Eukaryota; kingdom Metazoa; phylum Chordata; class Mammalia; order Artiodactyla; family Camelidae; genus Camelus; species Camelus ferus. Next base: position 50,523,789 of record NC_045708.1, on the reverse strand, counting down.
CTGGGTATTTTCCATTCTCACCAGAATATAAAGCTAAATGAAATTAACAGGTCTGTTATCAGAGTGCCAGAGAAAATACTTTCCATTCTCGTCACAGCTTAGCTCACGGATCCACATAGTTGACTGTTTCTGAGTCAAAACCCAGTAGCACAGGCTTAAGATGGACCGATGATCTAATCATCTAACAGGCTGCTTCTCTTTTTGACACTGTAAGGGCCTTATATTTCCTTCAGGGAGGGTCAGGGGTGAGTGGTTGATAAAGAGAATGTTTCTGTTGAGCCATTTAATTACTTAGCATCTGAGTACATTCCACACTGGGGCCAACATCCAGCTCTTCTGGCCAAATTCTGGAAATGAGCAAGGGCCTGGCATGGCCAGACGGGCATTAACTACTCTTGCTTGTGTGGTTTCTGTAAGTGAGAGTGTTGATGCTGGGTACCACTGATGGTGAAGGAGAAAAATCCTAAACCTCCTCTGTGTACTGGAGGCCAGACGGCTTACACAGGAAGGGAAGCTTTAAGGAAAACTGGAGGAGGGAGTGACGGAGGAGTGAGGGGAGAGAGAGGGGATTTGCTCCATGCAGTTCCCAGCCTTGGAGCTTGGTACTCCCCTATCTTCCACAACTCCTCCGGCTGTTTCTCCTTCAAGTCTAGGTGGATTCTTTGGGAGCTCATCCCTCCTCCCCCAGAATAATTTTTTGTCCAGAACTTCCTCAATCATTTCATCTTGGAGAGAACCAGCCAGCAGGAGACAGGGGCCTCAGTCCTCCACCTAGTCCTCTCTCAAGCAGAACATCTGAGGGCAAAATGGACAACTTGTTGGTTACCCTATCTCATTGGAAGAACAAGAAGGAAGAGCAGGAGGAGGAGGAAGAGCAGGAGGAACAGAAAGAGAAAAAAGGGAGCAGGAGAAAAAGAAAAAGGAAAGGGAAAAAGAAGGAAGATACACAGACTTTACCCAAGTATTGGTGTCGTCTCTTTGTTGTTATTCTAATCACTACTTAAAACTGGGAGGTACTTTAAAATACACAGACCATGTTTGTCTGTTTTAAAGAAATTCAGATACATTAAAATCTGAAGAGTTAGTAAAATCTAGGCTGCAATTTGCCATACTGGAAAAGTTGCCTAGTCTAATTGTCCACATGAGATGTTGCCACACTTTTTCTCTAAAGAGGCAGATACATATTTTAGGCTTTGCCACCCACAAGGTTTCTGTCATTGTAAAGTAAAAGCAGTCAAAGACAATGGACAAATGAATGAGTGGGGTAGTGTTCTAATAAAACTTTATTTACAAAACCAGATGCCCAATAGTCTGGACCTCTGGCCATAGTTTGCCAACCCCTGGTTGATACCTGGTTGACAAAAATGCCTTTTTTCTTTTTATAATATGAAAAAAGATCTATTGATAGAATAAAAAAAACATTATTCAAAGAAAACCTATATTTTCACGGTAAAAAAAATTCATGCAATATGAAAAAGTATAGGTTACCCAAAACCCTACCACCCTGAGAAAAATCACTGTTAACATTTTGCCAAACATATACTCACACAAACATTTGTGCTTCTGTGCGTATGCTTTTTTTTATACATGAGTAGGAAATTCTATGCACAGTCTTCTATAACTTGCTTTTTATGCTCAAAAATATATTCAGGCATTTTTTTTTTAATGTCAATATATTTAGATCTACCTCTTTTCACAGGGTGCTTAAGATGGAGGTACCCTGTGTCCCCTGGTGGGCATTTGGGTTGCTTCCCTTGATAGCTTCTACATCTCTGCTTCCTGATTGACCACTCGTTGAACCCCTCCAGTGATGGGAAATTTGCTAATTCTTGAGTCCACATATTTGACCTTTAAACAACAGTGTCTGGGGACTTCTGCTCTCTAGAGCTAGAGAGCCTAGCTCTGTAATAAGCCAGAAAGCGCATTTTGAGTTAGTAGTAATCAACGAATTTGAGTTAGTGCCTCAGTTTTGGGCCACTCCCACCCAGGCCTCTGAAGGCTTCCACCCATTTGAGGATGGAACAGCATTGAATTGACTACTGATCTGAAGTCATAGCTTTGGTCATAGCTCCTGCCTGTGGCGATACGCGTTTCAACAAGTTACTTGGGGATTTCTGAGACTGTGGGTGCTTCTCCCTGACCTAACTTCTCTATGGGAAGATGGCAGCCTCTGACTGAGCAGAAAAACCAGTTTGTGAAACACTTACCCAGGTAACCTATTCAAAAGGAGGTAGCTCTCCATAACTTTTTAGGGCAGGTTCAGACAACGAGTCTGGCCATGTGCGATAGGATAAGTAAAATTCTTAGGAAGCAACGCTGATATACTAGACAGACTATTCTGAAGTCTGTGGAGGGCTGATCACCCACAGACTGACTGATTTGACTCATTTTTTTCATCTTTCCCCATCTCCTTCTGACTGAGCCTTTAGTTAGGGTTGATTTTTGGATATTGGGTAGAAATTCACAGAAGTAGGGTTTCACCTATCAATTGCAATTAAGTGAAAAAAAATCAGCTGTCCTGAGTTATAAAATCATTTCTCTTGCTTGCTTCCTGAGGGATTATACAGCAGAGAAAGCCATCTTTTAAATTTTTTTTAATTTTCATAGACTTGGGACTTCAGAGACCATTGTAAATCCCTTTATTTTAAAGACAAGCAGCAGCCCAGTAAGGTGAAGTGATTGCCCCAAATTCACAGAGATTGTTAGTGGCAAAGCCAGGGTTTAATCTCAAAGGCCTTGTCTCATTATGCATAATATTTTACTTCAGTACACTGCGCTCTTTCATGGACAAGTGATTGATGGACTGATTGATTTGTCTCGAGTGCCACTGGAGGATGGAAAACAGTTGGACCGGAAAATAGAAAGGGAAAGAAAAAAGAGTTTTAAAGAAGGCTGGAGGAAAAAAATCAGAAATTAAATAGCTTTATAGTATAAAGAAGGCAAAATATATTGTCCAAGGGCTCCATGGAAGACCAAGAGGTCAGGCCTGCCTGAGCTGGGCTAAGTATGCCAGTTATGACTGAACATAAGCCCAAGTGAGGTCCTGGATTGGTTCCTGACCGCTCACAGCTGTGCCCATTACTGGGCGTTGCCCTGAGGGAACTGCTTTGCCCAACGTTACACCTCTTCCCAGGAATGCAGGATATGGAGACACAAAGGCCCAGCACCCAGGACTCAACTTGGTCCATTTTTGAAAAGCCATCCACCTCCGGTACCCCCTGGACTTCAGGCCCAGTTGTTACTATGTTGAAAGGCAGTGTCTTCCTCTGTCCCATCCTGCCAGCCTCGCTTGCTTTTTAAATCACTCACCAATAAGCCTTCTTCTTCTGAGATGTATGTTTCCAGGTAACTCAATCTAAGATACCACCCAAATACAAACCACAGTTTGTATCATGCAGTGTCAGAATTGGGAAGAAAACCCGGTTTCCTGCCTCATCATCCTGTTAACCTAAGCCACTCTCAACAGTAATACCTCTTCCTCTGGCTCAAGCTCTTATGTACACCTTGTCGTGAAGCATCCTCCTATAAGGCGGGCCTCCCAAGGTGAGGGATGCTGACCACCAGTGTGTTACACAAGATGACTTTGGCAGTATTTGGATGTGCTGGTTTTTACTTTAATAAGTGTTGTCTTAGCTTGAAGTGCCCCAGAAGCAGACCCTGAGATGAAAACTCAAGTGAAAAGGACCTATTAGCATCCAGGCCAGCATTGTTGTTGTGCAACCTGTAAAGTCACACACGGCCCCATACTTGGTTTAATATTCTGCGGTTGCCACCTTGAGGTTCCTCATAATTTATAAACATTTTTTAATCTTGCATCAGGCCCTGCAAATCACATAGTTGGTCCTGATTAGTACGTGTTCCTAGGAAGCACTGGCAGGGGAGTGGGACTTAGGACCCAGAGGGGTAAGAAGGACAAGCAAGCATGTGGTATCAGGTCCTGGAGATAATGGAGATCCACCCTGAGGCTGTCCCAACTGAGGGCAAAGGAACCTGAGTATTTATACCACCATGCTCCTTAGTCACTGGTGAAAGGCTGAGGCGGGGGTCGGGGAGCACCTGTTCCCAGGCACTTCCAGCTGTCCTGGGAGCAGGCAAAGTAAATGCTGCAGCTGAGGGTGGTGATCTGACAACAAAATGCTGGGGCCAGGTGCAGGTGGTGGGAATGAAAGCACACCTGGAGCCAGTGTGCACAAAACAGGCGAAGGGTCAGAGGGGATATGGCGGAGCCCTGATAGCAATTGCTGGCATTTGGCATGTATTTAATGTGATCTAGATTAAGAGACTTGCTTATCAAAGTCATGATTTCACAGGTGAAATTACTAACAGCAAGTATAATATATGTAAGAAAAAGCAAAAGTAAGTTGATCAAAAATATAAATTTAAAAAGCACATAGGAGGCACAGTGATATGAAGATGAAACATGAATGACTGAAGTTTGGACACAGCAAAGCAGAAAGAGCACTGGACCATGGGTCATGGGTAAAAGCACAAAGTCTGGGGTCAGGCTCCCTGGATTGATTTCTAGCTCTGACACTTTTGGACAGCGTGGCTTAACCTCTCTGTGCCTACCTGCTAGGGCTGTTAGGAGGATTAACAAAGTTAATATATGTAAAGCACTTAAAGTAACATCTGCCATGAAAGTGTTAGCACTTATTATTCTTGCCTTGCTCCTAACTAGATCAGTGCATCTCAAACTATCTGTGAGATTTTATTTTCAATCTGTTGCAGGCTGATGCTTTTATCCAACATGATAAATACAAAATGGATAATAAGAAAAATGAAATAAAAGAGACATACAAAATACAAGGTCATATTTTTAGTTACTAAATTCAGCAGGCAGAAAATTACTCAGTCAAATTGCTATAAAAGTTTTTACATGCTCACGTTCAAGTTCTATGCTTATCCCATTACAGAAGGGTGACAGTTCCCAGACGATCATTGTTCTATGGGCCACACTTTGAGTAGCACTGAATTAGAAAAGCTTCAATAAGCCACTTAAATTCTTGGTGCATCAGTCTCCAGATGAGATTATGTACCTGAAGGCATTTACTAAACTATAAAGTGCTCCAGAAATGGACTTACTAGAGGGCTTTAAGAGTCAATTCTATAGTCTATGGCCAAAAGATACAAACTCCAGTGTGTGATGGTCTCAGTCCCAGTTGGCATCAGGCTGCTCTGTTTAGAGTGTGTCCTTGGAGCTGTCAGTGTCTGTGGATCAGTCAAGCATTTCCTACCTCTGTACAAAGCAGGGCATAAAGAGCTCCCCTGGCAGGCTGTGGCTTGTACCCCAACAACCACCACCATCCATACATTGCAAGAACCATGCTCCTGGTGTAAGGCATCCAACCACAGACTTCCTCTAACCGGGCAGCATCCCTTCTGCAGCCTGGTCAAAAGACTTCACAGAGAGTGATACTTGAGCGGGGTCAGGAGGGAAGGAAGAGTAAAGATAATGTCCTCACTGCAATCCTTGACTCCTTGTTTCCCTAGGCCTCACTTCTCTTCCGTTGGTGAAACTCAGCACAGAGACATCCTTCGCCAACCCTTTAAGACTCTATTTCAAGTATGGACTCTGCCCACGCTGGTTCTCAGTGACCTACTTTGGCCTGCTCGTCTCTGTTATCTCCACCACATCAAACAAGAAAGGAGACACCTAGGAATATGCGGGAAGTCTACTGAGTGGTGAGATTTCTGCACTTGTATCTTTTTGACTTTCTGGACTCTTCCTGGACTTTTTGGGGGTGAATCCCCTGTCTGATTTATCTTAGTGTTTCCCCAATCACCTTTAGCACAATGCCTGGTGCATAGCAGGTGCTCAGTGAATGTCCGCTGAATGGCTGTATGTGTGAATAGTTTGAAGTTTATGGAAAAAGATGTGGCTTTTCACACTACCCTACCCTGAACCCATCTACAAAAGACTAACCAAATCTAATTAATTCTTTAAACAGAACTCTGCCAGGTACTGGGCATTCGGAAACACAGATCTCATGGCGGAGAGCTAGAGGGGGAGCTCATAGTGGGTGGTCGTACTTCAAAGTCAACAACCCTTAGTTCTAGTTCCACTCTTCTGGGAAGCAAAATCTTTCTGTGGCCCCAGGGCCCTTTAAATTTTACTGTGACTGTTTTCTTAAGAAATTCCTGGAGCAGAGCCTAACTTTTGTGTCGGGGTTGGCAACGCGCATATTCTCGGCCTAAGGGACGGTTGGCATAAGGGTTGGCGAGGCGTTACTTGCGAAGGAAACTTCCAAGGAGGCAGAACAATCCCGTGGAGGGTCGAGAAGCGAGGGGCCCAAAAGCCCTTGAACTTGAGGGCTTCGGTAAATTCGGGGAAGGAAAACTGGGGATGGCCAAGGCAGCCAGACGTTTGCGGGACTTCAACGCTCCTGACCTCTGCCCTCTGCCCGCCCGCCCAAGACACGACGCGGGTTCGGCGGCCAAACCGGGATACAGCCAGGGCGTCTGGGCAGGAGGGAGGAGGGCCAGGCCGGGAGGAAGGAGTCCGGGGCCGCTGCCGCCCCGCCCGTCGGGCTGTCCGCCCCGCCTACCTCGAATGAGGCGGAGCCGGCGCCCGCCCGGAGGAGCAGGAGGAGGAGGAGGAGAGGTCGGAGCCGTCTCCAGGAGCCCTTAGAGACAGAGTCCCCGGCAGCGGCGGTGGCGGCAGGGGAAGCGCACCGGCAGGCAAGTGAGCACCCAGCGGCGGGCGCAGGTGGCTAGTCTGTCCCCGAGGGGCCAAGGGCGCAGCGCGGGGCGTCGACTGACCAGTTCGGGGGCCGCCTCCGAGTTCCCGGTGCTGGGAAGCGAGATGGAGGGAGGGAACGGAGGAAGGAAGGAAGGAAGGAGGGAAGAGTGTCCCAGAGGGCGGGGACTGGTCGGGGCACTGGGCGCCAGAGACCGGGATGGGGGAGGGAGGGCAAAGGACGCCGAGACCCGGAGACAGACGGCGCTCTTGCCCTCGACGGCCAGCGGCCGGCGGGCGCGCGAAGCCTGGGGCCCTGCGGGATCAGGGCGGGGGACGCTGCCCCCGGGACGAGGGCGGGAGGAGCGGTCTCCCGGCTCGCTCGCTTCTCTTCCTCGCCAGCCCGTGGCCGTGCGCCCCGCTCCGGGTTGGGGCTGGGAGTCTCCGGGGTTCCCAGCTCTTTTCTTCCGGCGGTGCCAGGTTTGGGAGGAGGGCCGGCAGCTGGGGGCGACGGGGGCGCCACGCCCCTCTTCCCTACTTTCTTCCGCTCTTTCTGGGGACTAGGCGGCGGGTGCGCAGCCCTGGAACTCGCTCGGCGCTAGGGGTCTGGCGGGGAAATAGCGGGTCACGGAGAGGAGGACCCAGATCACACATCCTGCGAGGGTCCCCCGAGCAGTTGAGTGGCCCGGAGACTATTTGCAGATGGCATGAGGAGGTCAAGACTCAGACGTGAGTCTTGCGTGATTTTTTAAAAAGTATTGCCCGGTCACTTATTGCGTGGATCAGAGTGACTTCCTTTAAAAACAAATTATCTTAACTAGGGCGTATCAATTAAAGCTAATTTAAAAAGGCTGTCCCTGAAGTCCCCTGACACTCACTTGTCCCTCGCCTTCTGTTTGTGTCTTGTAAACTTGACTACTTAAACCATTCATAACTTTCGAAAAGGAACTCGTGATTCTCGCTAAATCCCTGCTGTGGAGTGAAACTTTTAGACAACTGGAAATCTGAGTGAAGGAACTGCTGAGGCCTGTCATCTTGTGGTCACCTCGGTCCGGCCGGGCGTGGTTGTATACAAACAAGTGCACAGAGAAGGAAATGGCCAAAAACCGGAGAGAAGGGAGGTCCCCTGCGCCCACGTGTCAGGGCACGTTTAATGGCTGCTCTGAGTGGAAACAAACCCGGAATGTATTAGACCCTGTGGAGTTGGACAAACTTCACATGATTAGCTTCCTTCCCATCAGTTGTTTCCTGTCCACACCGCCCCCTCTCCCCCTGCTGTCTTTGCGGACGCTGTTTATATTTCCTGGGGCTGTTGTAGCTTCGTCTGAATAGATTGACTGTAAGGAGCCTTTTGGACGTTGTCGGAGGCAGGGACTGTGTCTGTGTGTTCTCTACTTTAAAAGCGGAGTTCGGCGTTGTTTTTAAAGTGTCTGTCACCACACTGCACCATTGCTGGTGCCTCTCAGCTCTCTGTAAATTATCACAGGATGGCGGCCCTCACCTAGGAGAACCAGGAAGGCAGGCAGCGCTAGAATGACGGAGTTTGGTTTAACTATTGCCAAAACAGTCACATCCAAGCAGGGAGCTGTTTTGCTTAAAAAAAGAAAAAACCCAAAGTGTATGTGTTAGCAAGCTCTTGTTTCAATAAACAAACATATGATTCACACACACATACAACTTCTTAAAGAAATCAAACGTTTTACAGAGACTTCAGTGGTAAAAGAACTTTGGGATCAAATGTTCAGCCCCTCTGCCTTCTCTAACAGTTAACTAGCACCATAAAACCCTGGTTTAAGTCCAAAAAATGCTGAGCAGTCTTACGACTGCGCCTTTAGGCCTTCTAAAAAAAAATGCAGTCGTGTTTTTACTGTTTTTAACCCAGGTAATTCAATAAGGTGTTGAATCTGGACGCATTTAGATTTGTAGAGATACATAAAAATGTGGATTTGTGTTTCACAAGAGACCAAAAAGATTAATACTATGAAGATTTTCTGTGTAGCAAACTCCAGTCCCATTGGAAAGACTAGCTCTCTAACAATGAGATTTGCAGTGTCCAGCTTATGTTGTCACTTGTTGAAGGATTTGGGTGGTTTGTCAAGTTGCTGCATAGTCAAAACACTTGAAGAAATGGCCAGCTAATACCAGATTACTTCTGGTTTTTTATGTTGAAAATTTCTCTCTGAAAGAAAAAAAAAATCAAATTTAGAATTATGTTATTTATTGTGTTGGGTTTGTTGGATTTGTATTGAGTGTTTTTTGTTGTTTTTTTTTTTAAGTTTTATATGTCAGCTTAGGCTTAATTTAGGGAGGCAAGTTGTGGAGGTCAGATACATTTTTCTGGGGCCTGATTTGGAAAAGAAGCAGCTTAACAGAGGTTTGCGGTAGGGGCTTTGGTGTTGGATAGATGTGGATGGGAATATTAGTTATTTAACCATTTTCAGTCTGCTTTGTAAAATGAGGATGACAGTGGTCTCTGTCTTGGGGGTTTTATGAAAGTATATGGAACAATCTTTGGAAAACACTTTGCACCTAATGGACAGATAATGTTCAAAATTGTTAGGTATTTTATCTACTGACTTTAGCAGCAGGGTATCGGATAAATTACAAGATGGCAGTTTGAACCTTCTGGAAACACTAGGTGGAACAAATAAATCAGATAAAAAACACACCTGATTTTATCTATGGATGGATGGACGGATAGAGAGAGAGAAATGCTAGAGCAATTAAATTCCAAAGACGTTACTTAGCTTTATAGATAGAGCTAGATAGCCATCTATCTATCTGTCTACCTATCTGCCTACCTATCTAAAATATTTGTGTACGTGTGCATCATGTTTCTACCATAGTGGTATGAATAATTATGATTAATGGATTAACAGTTTTAATGTGCTTTTAGTGTGAAGTTACAGTCATATAATATTTTTACCACCAGGCAGTCAGAAACATTTCATTAATCACATTTTAAATTTAAAGAGAATTTATATTTAAAACAGCAATATTTATTAGCCCTGGATAGGACATTAAACAGAAACAGAAATATTTGTCTTTAACCTAGGATGATTTCTAACTAAAAATGTAAAAAATGTGACCCAGGGATATACAGTTATTTTTCAGGTGCTGATGTCCACTGCTAACAGGTAAGCCATTAGAAGTGTTTAGGAAATGACTGGGAGCATTTCATAAATGTTTTGTAAAAGTGTTGTGACTGATTGTAAACTTTTGTGAGAATGGATAACCAATTAATTCAGGGAATCTACTCATCACGTCATTGACTCATTTTCAAAATTTTAAAAATGCTTTCATCTTTAAAACAAACCCTTTTGAGTGCCTGTTATTTTCTTAATGCACATCAGGTGCATAGGATTGGATTGATACGAATTGTAGCTCGTGCCACAAATGGCTTCTCATTTTACTAATTGTTCCACAGGGATGCAGAGGGGGCTTTATAATATTTTTAAATAACTGTAAAGAGTACAGTATTATTATGAATCATTTCTTGCCTGTGACATTATACTCTGAAGCAGTGGAGGATTCGATTGAATAAATTATTGATTCTTTTCACTCCTAGAACATCACAGCATAGTGATGGATTCCAGGCTCATGCTTCTAGGTGTGTAGAGTGTGGGCGAGTTACTTAATACCGCTGTGCTTCAGTGAGGTGTTGGGAGGGATAAATGAGTTAATCTGTCTCAGGCATTTAGAACAGTGCCTGACACACAGCCTATGCTCAATAAATATTCACATTAAATGATTATTATTGAAATTTTCTATATGTTATATAATAAGCATGCATTCTTGTTGTAACAGGAAAACCACTATGAAATTTTAATGTTTCTGCAACATCTAAAAAAGCTTAGTAGCTTATAAAGTCCTGTCAAGCAGTGCTTAAAGAAGTAAGAGAAGATAATCAGGCAATTGTCATTGCATCTGTTATACATGAAATGGATTTCAGTGTTAACTTAGTCAACAAATTAATTCTCCTAGATCTCAATCCCATTTTCGTTTCTTATTAGAAACTTAAAAAAAAAGTCAGAATTCCATGTTAGGATACGTCAAGTACGAGAAGGGTGGTGTGTCCAGTTTTGCAGTATATGATTACAATTATAATTAGGTTTTTAAGTTTTTACTAAGCATAGAAAAGAAAGTCCAGATGGATGATGGAATTGTCATGCCCCTCGCCCTGTTTTCTCCATGAGCATGTGTATATAATAAAAAAAAAAAAATCCACTTCTGTATAACACTCAGTAAAACCAGGTTTATTAGCTTCATATAGCAGGATTTTGTTTCTGTTTTAGGAAAAAAAACACCTTGAACAGCTGTTGAAGGTCTTTAAGTTAAATGTGAGAATTAGCCAGCAGTAAGCAAGAGAATCTTTCAGAAGTTTATAGGTTTATCTTCTGAAAAGATGTTCGAAGTTTGGATCTGCACACAGACCCTGTCCAGAGCTGTCACGTCCGTCCGAGTCCTGTATTGAGGAGCTATGTGCAGACAGCACCTGCACGTGTCCGCGGTCTCCAGGACTGCTGCAAGGAAGACACACGTGCACATGGTTTCATGGGAAAGTTCCATGGGTAAAAAATCCAGCACAATTGTGCGATTCCATTTATGGAGCTGCCCTGCCCTCTGGGACCCGTCTGAGCCCTTTCACCTATGATCTTGCGCAATCCTCGCAGCAGCCCAGGTGAGGAAGCAAGGCTCCCTTGGGGGCAAGACGAGAGTGGGACCCAGAGGTGTCCTGCCGCCACATCCCATGACACACCCAGCACTCTGCTGAGCACTGCAGTGGGGATGCATCCAGCTCCACGGGGGGCGAGGAGGACTTGATGGAGGAAGTTTGGTTTAGAAGCTGTCAATCAGACCAAGAGAAACAGGAGGGGGTTCCTTTTAGGGGTGAGATGACCCACCTGAGGAGAATTATCGGTGTCTTGCCATTGGGCTTACCCCTCTTCAACCACCGAAGTCCAAGTGTCCAGAATTGCCTGAGAGCCAACAGGCCTGAAGGGATGTGTGCAGTGGGCCTCTCCCATCCCTGGACTCCCAAAGAAGGCCTTGAGAGGAGACGCAGGCCCTGGCAGGTCCTGATCTGGAACCAACTCACACCGACAGGTGCTGTCCTCCCCACTTCCCTCCCAGAAACCAGGCGGCTTGGACCCAGGACAGAGAGTGGAGGGGCTTTGACTGAAGGTTACTTCTAGATGGATTATTCCATTTAGTGCCGAGTCTCTGGAAAATCATTTCTCCTGTCACTTAAATGTCTGGTTTATTGTGTCAGGCTTTATTGGATATCGTAAAAGTGCTTAGCTGGAAGTGTCTGGTTGCCATCCTCCGACAGGGAGGGTTTTTGTCTTCTTTTAATGGGTCTGCATTTCGGAGGATTACTGTATAATAAAAACCGGGGTGTTGTAGACTGTTACGACTTTTGAGACTTTCAACTCTACCGGGGAATTAGTAGCTCAAAGAGGAATTCCTTTTAGGTCTGCCTCTGTGAGTCAGTTGCTCAGAATCTTTTGTAATTTTTCACATTCACTCATTGCAAGCAGTGACCTTGGGGCCAGAGGGACAGGAGGCCTTGTAATCTGCTTTCTTATGGAATAGACTGCCATTCCCCTTGTAGGCAGTGTCATGTAACTGACATAGGATCCCCTTGTTCTGCTCTAACTTGGGTTGGTGTCACCACCAGCGCTCACCGGAGTGGGCTGTGAATCAGTGGTCATCGGTGCACTTGAGCAACACGTGTAGAGAATTGCCTTCATTCCTGATGACTGTAACCCGGCTGAGCCCATGGGGTAGAATCCTAACTTTATTCATGTAGGATAATCAGGCTTTTATTTAGCTGTACATGGTACAGCCAAGATTTCCCTGAGCATTGGACATTAAATCTTCAACCCCCACTGGGACCCTTTAACTAAGACCCCAACCTTGCAATGACCTCAAATTTTGTCTGCTTTCCAGGGAGAAACTATTGCAGAGGTGCAACACAGTTCAGCTCTCAACATGAGCTAAATAAATTTAAGGATGGACAGAGGAATCAAAATTCAAAAGCTGCTTGGACTTTATTGAGGTGTAGTGAGCACTTTATTGGTATGAATCCATACACCAGATTTATTCAACCAGAATCTCAGGCAGATTGGAAGAGTATTGAAATCGGCAGACTCGGTACCTGTCCTGTACCTAAACTACTGAAACCTTTTGCGCTGTAAGACCATGACCTACCTGCCCTTTAGACCCCGAGGCCTCACATGGGTGTGTAAAGTCATGATTGGCTACTCAGACAAGTTGTCAGGGGAGAGTTGGATGTCTGGCCAAGAAGCAGAAGAATTGGATTGTGACTTCTTGACAAGGCTGCCTTGAACTCTTGTACAGGTTGTTGACTGCGCAAGAGTACCAGGGAAGTTAAGTAGGGTCTCAAATCCACTCAGAAAACCACGTGTCCTGAGCTAGAACTGCCTTTGCCAGGAGGAAGGGGCACTTCTTTCTGACTTTCATCAAGCCTGCAAGGCTAGGTCCACTGGGAGCGCTGGCCATTGTAGCTCACACGAAGGTCCAATGTGGCTGGCGGCGGCCCTGCCTCTCCCTGCCCCGTTCAGCCACAATAACCCTCTAAATGCCAGGAGCCTGCAGAATCTGGCACGTAGTCAGTGCTTAATAAATGCCAGTGGAATGGGGGGATAAAACCACATTCTCTGCAGTGTGTGCCAGCAAAGTGGATGAGCTGGTGTTCTTTTTTAATCAAAAAAGTAAAATTGATGATGCCTACTGGGAAATGCACGTTCAGCAGTGCGTGTTCCCTGTGACAGGCATCTTCCTCTTCAGTTCCTCGAATCCTAAGGGGCGGGTAAAGCCCAGCACTTGAGGTGTCGTTGACATTGTTTACTGTGGGTCGAACACCAACAGATGTGCTCAGCATTGCCTGAAACCTGTGGGGTCCCTGCACTGGTGCCTCCTGGGAATGGACAGAGGGATCCAGGGTACTTAGTGACCACGGGCCCTCCCCTTGGGGACAGGATGTAAAGGACAGTGGCCGCAGGAGCCTTTGGAATTTACCTGTGAGCGGTTGCTGCTTGTGTAGAAAGACTGTTCTAGTTTGGGGTAAGAAGTGGGGACCCCTGTTGCTAAAGCTACCAACAACCAAAAAAGGGGATTGTCTGCGTCCCTCGCAGTGCCGGCTGGTGCTGCTGGCCTGCTTTCTGTTTTAAGTCGATCCTTGAGAAAGCCGCCTCTCAAAGCTAACTTCCTCTTGGCTCCTCTCCTGAGAGACAGTCTGCACAGCAGGTAGGACCAGCCATGTTTAGTGGGTTAAATTGCTAAGGCTGTGGTTCTCAGGACAGACGTGCCAGTTTGCACTTAGGACCTTGGCCTTCTGCTGTTTTACGAACAGGCTGCACCTTGTGAAAACTGCCCACAGGTGCATAAACGCGGAATCTTTTCACATTTAGTCTGCTTAAATGCAGCCTGCTTCAGGCAAACTCAGATTCCCCAAACAGGAGAAGCAGGAGATGAACAATTCCTAAAAAGGATTCCTTACAGAATTTCAGCGAGCAAACTTACCTGTTGCCTTTACAGTTGCATTTGCTTTTACGAAATTCCAGGAGACTCAACTTTTCAGGAATATCTCTCTGTTGAATTAAGCAGAATATTCCGGCACATGCTTTGCCCTCTTTTTGAACATAAATATTTGATGAGCAGCATGCTTCAGCCATTACTGTCCAAATCCAGAAAGCAAATAGATGCACCTGGCAAGCTGCCTGGGAGGAAATCCTAACATTTCTCACCTCCAGCTCTCTGACTTCCTCCTGCTGTAGTAAACGTCAGGGGGCTCAGGGACACCCACACCCAGCTGGTGAGATCCAGCGGGCAGAGGTCAGCCTCTCCACGTGCACCTCCTGGGCTCTGGACCCAGGTTTCTCTGATTTACCGATGTCAGTGTGAGAAATCAGCACGGGTTTCCCGGACCCCAGACGCCTCCCCAGTTCTGTGTCTTCCAAGCTGGTCTTGTCCTGTTCATCACACTGCTATGAAGAATGGCCTATACAACCTCTCCATCTTTTTAAAATTGGTAATGTATTTATATGGTCCCCACAAACCTCACAACCATATAGAAAGGTGAACACTGAGAAATCTTGCTCCTGTTTCATCCCTATCCGAGCCTTCTCCACACTCTCTACAGGCTGAAACGTGCAAATACAAGCAAATGAGGAGATATAGATACATATATATGTGTGTGTATATATATATACACACACATATATATATGTTTAATGCTTCCTCCTTCTTTCACAAAAGGATATTATATATATATATTATATAATCTATTCTGTTTTCTTTTTTAAGTTAGCAGTCTGTCCTGGAGATCTCTATCAGCACGATTGTTTTCCATTGTGTGAATATACCACATTTTATCCTACCAGTCCCCTGTGGCTGGACCTTTGAATTGTTTCCAGTCTTTTGCTATTACAAATGGTGCTACAACAGATAAAGGTGTCATTTTGCTTTTGTGCAGGTGGACCTAGAGGATTGATTCCCGGCAGTGGGACTGCTGAATCACAGGGCCCTGTCATCCCCGCTTCAGAAGGCTTGACTCACTTTGCCCCCTCCCCAGCAGTGTGTTAGAGGGCCCCTTCCCTGCAGCCCCACCAGCAAGAAGTGTGTCAGCTGTTTTTATTTTTGCTAATCTCGTTGGTGAGGAATGTTAATTTAGGGTCGGTTAAATTTGTTGAGTTTTGAGTGAGGTAGAGGTTTGGGGCCATGTGTACATCTTTTCCCATGGGCGGTCCAGGCCTGCCGGTCCTCCTGCGGCCATTTATTGACCTTTCATCCTGAAGCAAGCCTCTTGCCTACGTCACTGTCAAAATCTCTTAAATACAGACTTAAGAATGTGATAGCTCTTTGGGGCCTAAGGGCAGAGTGGGCTGCCAAATCGTCAGCGCAAAATCGAGAGACATGGCAAATAGGGTTTTATGCCAGCTGCTAATGTCTGATTTATAAATAGTTTTCAGCTAATGGTATTATTAAACTGGGACGTCTCCAAAACCATTATGAAGATGATCTTCTAGTCTAGAATTTCTCCCTCTCAAACAAAAACAAGAAAGATTGAGAATGTATAAATTCCAGTGGCATTTCCTACAGAATCTTCTAAGAAATCTAGATTTTCTTCCTTTCCCATGCATCTCCTGAAAGGTTACACAGGCCACATTTTGTTTACATGCTGGATAGGGCTCCTATTCACCTTTTGGTGTGACCATCAGAGAGCTGTCTACCCCATTTCCAGCGTGAAAGAGAAAAGGGAAGAGCGCAGTGTGAGGGGAGCGGCCAGAGTTCAGGATGCCCCGGAGGGCGCGGGTTGGAGTTGCACAGGATCGTCTTTCTCTCTGAGGTGCTCTATCCATCAGCCCTGGGATGCTCTTTTAATATAAAATTAATTTTCATCTTTTCAAAAATGAAATCCATTGAAAGAGAAAGGAGTTTTGGTTTAGTGAAAAGATGACTATGTGGTTTATTTTTTGACTTCTTGATTTTAGAAATTCATCTGAGGCAGTCCTGTTTAAAGTTAGCCCACATCTCCATCAAAAAAACCCAAAAAACAAGAAAGGAGGGAGGGCTTAGAGCTCAGGGTTAGAGTTTGTGCTTAGCATGCGCAAGGTCCTGGGTTCAATCCCCATTTTAAAAAGTAAATAAATAAATAAACAAACAAACTTAATCACCCCCCCCAAAAAACCAAGAAAACCCCACCACCACAACAAACCCTCCTCAGAGTTCCCACGTTTGGCAGAGGTCTGTGAAAGCTCTAAAAAGGAAGGTCTGATCCTCTAGGTGTAGTGCTCTCTCTTCAGCTCCGACGTATATGCGTTATTATCTTGTGGAGGTGGGTTTTCAGCTCTCTGGATGCTTTGTTTTCCTTCCAGTGAGTTTTGTCGCTAGAGCATTGCTCTCCCGCCCTACAGTGTCAGCTCTGTAAGGACAGGCTCTCGGTTGCTTGTTCTAGCCCAGGACCCAGAATGGTACCTAGCGCCTCGGGGTGCTCCATCAATAGTGGATGACTGGGTCTGCTGCGGTTAGGGCCTTCTGGACCCAGTGGGTCTCTGTGGTCAGCCCAGGCCCGGGTTGGGGATCACAGTAGCCGTTCTTTGGCCTTTTGGTGGGATTCTCCAGCCCCTGTGCACTCTCTGACAATGTGCATGATGGCTTGAGGTCTGGTCCACCTGGACAAGTCACCTGACCTCGAAGGGCCTCTGTTTTCCCATTTGCAAAATAAAGACGATGACACCATGTTTCCAGAAATCTAAGATGCCATCAATTATGAGATGTGCCATTCTTCTACTGGCCATTAAGAAAGAAAAAAGAAATTGCTGCCAATTGAGCTGAAACCCACATCAGTCCTAAGGATGTATTAGCTTTCTATGCTTGCCGTAACAGATTACCACAAATTTAGCAGCTTCAGACAACACATCTGTGTTATCTTATAATTCTGAGGTCAGAAGTCATCATGGGCTTGGCTGGCTTCTCTGCTCTGGGTTTCACACATCCAAAATCTTGTTAGGAGGCTCTGGGAAGAATCCATTTGCAGGATGATTCAGGTTGTTGGTAGAATCCAGTTCCTTGCAGTTATAGGATTGAGGTCCCTGCCTCCTTGCTGGCTGTCAGTTGAGGGCCACCCTCCCCTCTTAGAGACCTTGCTTTGGTCCTTGCACTTGGGCCCTACATCTCAGAGGCAGCAACAGTGTGACAAGTCCTCATGCCTGGAATCTCTTTGAGGTCCCCTGCTGCTCATCTCTCTGCCTCCATCCAGAGAGAGTTCTCTACCTTTAAGGGCTCATTTGATTCGATTGGGCCCAGCTGGGTAATCCAGGCTACTCTCCCTTAATTACATCTGCAGAGTCCTTTTTTGCTGTGTAACATACCGTATTCACGAGTTTCATGGATTGGGAAGGCGTGGACATCTTTGGGGACCCATTCTGACTACCACAAAGTCATCCCAGTATTGGGGATGTTAAAATGTGAACAGAATTTATTTCTTAGAATTGATTAAATACTATCTATCTTTGGCTTAAAAATTAAAGAGCTACTGGTATATATAAACAGTAAGTGCTCAGGCATTAACTATTATTATTGCAATGAATATTATGATCGTAGTGCTCACACAACGCCCATCACCTTTAATTTCAGTTGAAGTTATTCTCACAGCTAAATGCATTTGACAAACGCTAATTGAGAGAGTAGAGTGCGCGGGCAGTTAATTCGATGACAGTGATGATGACAGTTACTCCTTGCGTGACAGCCGGGTACCGACGTGTGCTAGGACCTCTGCACACTTTCTCAGGCCTCTCAGTAGCCCTTCCAGGTAGGTAGGGAATACTGGTTCCATTTACAGGTGAGGAAGCAGGTTCAGGGAGGTTGAATACTGCTTAAGGGCTCAGTAGTAAGTGCTGGCGGCATCTTTTTAAATCCAGGACTTCCTGGCTCTGCAGTCAGTGCTCTTCGTGGCACCCTGTTACCTGTCCTGGTGTCCAGCAGGAGTGCGGGCTGGAGGGAGTGGCCTCCTGGAAGGGGAAGGAACACGGGGGAAGAGACACTGCCCTGTGATGTGTCTGTCTTGTACTCAGATGTTTCTTTGCTTTTAACTGTTAAGCTCATCGAGCAAAAACGTCCTGTCTCTTCATCCTTTTCTCAGTTTTTAATAAACTCAAAAATGATCTCTTTTCATTCAACAGGTGTTTCTCAGTTACCTACACTGAGGATAGGTAGGATATGGCTGTGAACAATATTGTGATTTATAGTAAGAGATATATACACAGTTTCTGTACAGGTCCTGGCACAGAACTAAAACCCTTGGAATTCCTCAAGTGATGAAAGCAATAAAGGTGTCTTTTGTTACATCATTGAGGTGACTTTGGGCCACACCTAAAGATTAGGGCTGTTTGCCTGGAGAAGCAGCCATGTGATTAAAAGGTTGGAACTTTCAGTCCCACCCCTCAGACCTCCAGGGAGGGGAGAGGGGCTGAAGGTGGAACCAGTTACCCATGGCCGGTGATTTAATCAATCGTGCCTAACTAATGAAGCCTCCAAAAAACTCAAAAGGACAGGGTTAGGAAAGCTTCCAGGAGTTGCAGATGGGGAGATGTGGGAGAGGGGGTCCTCTCCAAGAGAGTATGGAAACGGAGTGCCCTTCCCCACGCCTTGCCCTCTGCATCTCTTCCACCTGGCTGTTCTTGAGTTATATCCACTTATAATAAACCAGTGATCTAGTAAGTGAAATGTTTCTCCAAGTGCTGTGAGCCACTCAGAGCCTTTAACTTGTGGAATCTGATGCTATCTCTGGGGAGATAATGTCAGAATTGAGCTCAATTGTAGGACACTCACTGGTGTCCAGAATTACTGGGTAGTGTGAAAGCCTCTGCCACAGATGGGGATCTACTCTCAAAGGGAGTTAAGTTAGCATTGAGGAATTTCTGCTTTTTAAACTATTTTAAGTATAACTAGAGCAAAGGGAAAAGGAGAAGAGAAGGAGAGTGGTTTAGCAGAACTGGAGTAAAAATAGTAGCTACCTGAGTTCAGTAAACTACTCTGAGATCACAGCCTCTAGAATTTTCCCAAGACACAATGGCAGGTTATCTTAGGCTCTTCAAATTTAGGTAGATTGTTGAAAACCAATCTTATCATTTTGCCCTCAAAACCTGCTTTTTTCCCTGCCTTCTCTAAGTCAGTGGACATCTCTAGCCATGCAGAATGCCAAGCTCTGGACCCCTGAGTCATGCAGAATTCCCCTCCTCTTCCCCTCCCTCCAGCTCAGACACCCCGGGCCCCCACCAGGGCGTGTCACATCCACTTCCTAACTGGTCACACATCTGCTCTCTCCCCTACCCCCACTGCCTCTCACCTGGATTGTCACCACGGCTTCCTAACTGATTGCCCCCTTCACACTGCCACCACGGTGATTTTTCTAAAACATAGATCTGAATGTCACTTCTGATCTGGCAGCTTCCCAAAGGTGTCACAAGCTAGTGGTTAAGCATTCGCACTGTCCAGGTTCAAGGCTGCCTACAATTCCTACAAGCTACAGAATCTTGGAAGCATTATTTAGTTGCTCCGTGTCTTAGTTTCCCCACCTCTAAAATGGGTGTAATAATAGTACCAACCTCACAGAAAGGTTCTAGAATTTAAGTGAGTTAATGTATGAGGCACTTAGGAGCCTGGCACACAGATAGCCCACTGTAAACATTATTAACCCACAGTCCTTGATAGCAGGCCTGGAGCCCAGCTTCCACCCTCCTGGTACCATTCAAAGCTCGCTCTACCAACAGACTCTTAACGATCTGACACTAGGTAAGTACCCACACAGAGAGTACACAGACATTTTCACAGCAAGTTGACAGTCATTTTACATCTTTGGAGTCTAAGGGAAAGTTGGACTTGCATTTTACATTTCATTTTTCTAGCAGTTCTTTTTACTGCATCTTATAAAAGTATGGGACCATAATGAATTAGGAATAAAACCAGAAAGCTGCTCTTCCACAGCAGTTTGAAAGGCACTTCTGGGTCCCCCACACCCTCTGGATGATTCACACTAACCAGGTTACCCATACTCACTGTGGAGCCTTAAGTCTCTGGATTTCTTCACACTGTTGCCTCTGCCTAGAGTTTATCAGATATTTATTCAGCAGCTGTGTGTGCTGGGTCCTGGGGATAGACGAGTGAGTGAGATACTGCCTCTACTTTGAGGAAGCTTCCCTCCAACTACCCAGTGGATTCTTGTCTGTGTTTTGAAACCTAGCATAATTTCATTCTTTCTTTCATGCATAAAGAAAGCATTTATTTAATGCCAGCTGTTTATGAGGCACTTGCTATATTCTGCTTCTCCCCTTGAAGGACCACCAAGCTAATGAAGATGGGGTGGTGAACAGACAGAAAAACAATCTCTGTAGGATAGGAGTGTGAGACAGCAGTGTGACTAGAGAAGCATCAAGTACAGAGGAGGGTGTCTGACTTTGCCTTGGCTAGATAAGGGCTTGGCAAGGTCAGAAATGGTTTCTCAGTTATAGTAGAGACAGTGTCATCAAAAAATGAAGACCTGGGCCTTGAGGTCAAGCCCAGGTCCACAGCTCAGCTCTACCACTCACTAGTCATGTGACTTTGAATGACTCTCAGTCTTAGTCTGTTCAAGCTGCTGCAACAAAATCCCATAGACCGGGTGGCTTATAAAGGGCAGAAATTTATCTTTCACAGTTCTGGAGGCTGGGGAGTCCAAGACCAAGACAGCTGCAGATTCAGTGTCTGATGAGAGCCCAGTTCCTGGTTTTAGACAGCAGTCTTCCCTTCTCACTGTGTGGGGTCTCTTTATTTTATTTATTTATTCATTGAAGTATAGTTGATTTATAATATTGTGATGATTGGCTTAAGAAGATGTGGTGTATATGCATACATACATACAGTGGAATATTACTCAGCTGTAAAAAGAATGGAATATTTGCAGCAACATGGATGGACCTAGAGATTCTTACATGACAGCACTTATTTGGGGTCTCTTTTATAAGG
The DNA here is from genome assembly GCF_009834535.1 of Camelus ferus. NCBI lineage: Eukaryota > Metazoa > Chordata > Mammalia > Artiodactyla > Camelidae > Camelus > Camelus ferus. Next base: position 50,502,584 of record NC_045708.1, on the reverse strand, counting down.
GCACTAGTCCCATTTATGAAGGCCTCACCCTCATGACCTAATCACCCTCCAAGGCTTCACCTCCAAATGCCATCACATTGGGTTTAGGATTTCCACTTGAATTTTGAGGGGACACATTCAAATCATAGCACTCTCTAAACTTCAGATTCCTCATCTGTGAAATGGGGATAACAGTACCAATCTACCTCACAAGGCTGTTTTGAGGCTTATCTGAAATTGTTATATACATAATGTGCTTAGAACCATGTCAGTCATATACAGCTGCATAAATGTTAGATGACATCACTCTGTTACCTTCTTTTTCTCTCCTTGACCCTATCTCTGGACGTATTTAAATTTGCTCTTGTCTGGGTCTCCAGTGGCGTGCTCTTCAACCAGCAGACTGCTTATTACATTGACTTGTGTACTTTTACCTGCCATTCTCTGCCTCCCCTCCAGAATGTCTTATATCTCTTGAAGCCAGTGACATTTTTGACTTTATAGTGCTAGTGACAATGTTCAACTCATAGAAGATTAAATAAATGTTAGAGAATTTCTATTGTATTAAAATTTAAATTGGAGCACATCTTGTCAAAAAGCTTTGTGAAGAGTCTGATTGTTATGGACTGAATGTTGACCTCCTCCCAAAACTTACAGGTTGAACTTCAAGCCCCCAATATGATGATATTAGGAGATGAGACCTTCAGGTGGTAATTAGGTCATGAGGGTGGAGTTCTCATGAATAGGATTAGTGTGCTTATAAAAGAAGCCCCAGAGAGCTGTCTCGTCCCTTCCCCTCTGTGGGGACACAGTGAGAGGGCGACCATCTATGAACCAGGAAACAGGCTCACCAGACTCTGAAACTACCGGAACCTTGATCTTGGACTTCCAACCTCCAGAACTGTAAGAAATCAGTGTTTGTGGTTTAAGCTACCCAGTGTATGGTTTTTTTTGTTATAGCGGCCTGAATGGACTAAAACACTGCTCAAACATTAGTTTCCGCTTTTCAGAACTGAGGCTCTTTCAAGAAAGTTTCTATTACTTGCCCAAGGTCATGGAGCTCACAAAGGGCAGAAGTGAGATTAGAACCCCACATCTCTTGTTCTTCTGTTTTGTGCTGCTGTATCACATCCATCCTGTGAGCTGGAGGTCTGAGTGCTGGCCAGGCTCTTATCACTGGCCCGCCTGTATCAGGATCATGATGTGCGGGAAGCAGGCCTGGAGAGACCTCTAGACACACCCTCTCTCCCCACCCCTCCCCACCTATCTCACTCACTGCTGCCCCACTGGTACTCATGGGTCACACCTTGGCGGTGAGTGGTGAGCGTCCACCTGGAAACGTGGGGTGGAGGCGGGGACAGAGCCTGCCTGTGGGAGGCAGGAGGCTGCCTGAGAATGGAGGAGGAGGGAGGACCTTGTCTAAGAGTGAGTAATTTGTAACAAGACTCCAGGGCTGAGTCAAGGAGGAGGAGTCCAGTGAAGTCCAGAAGTTGCAGAGTTGGGAAAACTCTTGTAAGGATATCCAAAGGCAGTGGAGCTGTTCTTAGACTTCTTTTCCCTTCCAGAGACGTCTCAGTGCCTCTCCCTTCCCACCCTCTTTGAAAGGGGCACCCTTTACATGCTGCTGAGGACTATATTCTGTGCTCTCATCAGATTTGATTGGCTTATAATCCTTACTGTGGAGTCGGGGCAGAGTGGTGAGTCCATACCGTGGACTCTGACCGTGAACTTTGCTGGCTTGAGAAAAGTTCAAAATTTATGACTTCATACATTATCTTTTTTTTTTTTAATCTTTCTTAAAAAAAAAAAAAAGAAAAGAAAAGAAAAGAAAAGAAAAGAAAAGAAAAGAAAAGAAAAGAATTCTCAAACGAGAAAGGATCTAGTGGCTCAGGTAGCCTCGAAAGCCGAAGAGACCAGGGTAATGGTTTGCGAACTTGTCTGCGTATTAGGATCAGCTGGGGAGTGAGTCTGACCATCAGGAAGCCGGGGCTGCACGCAGACCTGTGAAGTCAGCCCCGCTAGCGCGGGGCCGGAGGGCGGCCGTGCCTGTAAAGCTCCCGGCTGGCCCCAGCGCACGGTCAAGGGCGGGAGCGCCCTGGAGGGTGGCCCTCTTACTGCCCAAGTGAACTCTAGGTCTCTGCAGCGCAGATGATTGACACGAGAGAAAGTCGTGACTTGGCTGCCAGTCAGCCTTATGGCCACTGGCTCATTTTCCTTGTTAATTCTGGGGTCTGGGAGCAGTCTTTGAGCACAAATCCTCTGTGTCAGCTCACAGTGCCCCTTCCTCAAAACATGCTGAGCTCTACCCTTGAACTGTCTAATCCAGATCTTCCTGCTTCTGAACAAATTATTGGTGTATCCTGTTAGGTAAAAACAAAAAGGAGTGACCTTGAAGGGAGTCAGTGTTCCCAGTTGGACACAGTCACCCACGGTGGGAGGGCACAGCAACTCTGGTGTGAAGGGGGTCTTACCCAAGGCCTCTCTCGGTGGCACGCCACACCACCCCATTGACAAGCTTCCTTGAGAAAGCTGAGTCTTGGATTCAACTCACGTTACTTGTGAGTCGTGTTCAACATGGCCAGGTTCATTATGGAGCCTGGGAACAAATTCTTGTGTTTGAGGAGCGTGTGTAGGCTCTTGACTTTTGACTACAAATGGCTTTAATGGTCAGCATTCATTGTGTTTTATGTCCAGGAGCATATTTTATTTTTATCAGGGATTTAGTAAAGGAAAAATTGTGGGGGGAGGTGACCTGTAAAATTCACATTCATAGAAATGATTTGTGGATGTGTTTTGCTGGATACAAGGGCAATTTTATTTTTAGAGAGAGATTTTTTTGGGGGGATTGAATGTCCGCTCCACATAGATTTCCCCATTACCCCTTGAGAGCTAGAAGCTTTCTTTCTGGATGGTAACACTTTCCAGAAGCATCTGAAAGTGGGAGTCCCTTGGGAAATTTCATGGTCACACCCTGGATTAAAATGAAAAGTGAAATCTCAAGAGTGCAACTTGGTTTTGAAACTACATTTTTTACAGCTTTGATGATGAGAAGGAGAGAGAATAAACTTTCTTGTGCACCTGCTCTTGACCAAGTATTACCACCTTATAAAGAAAGTGTAATTAGTTCATTTTATGGAAGAGGAAACTTTTATGGAAGAGGAAACTACAACTCAGAGACGTTCAGTAACTTGCCCAAGGCTGCACAGCTCATGAGGAGTAGGGCCAGAATTCAAACCTGTGTCTGCTAGACTGTACCACGCTGCCCTCTAGAACTAAAGAAAACACACTTAACTTCATAAGTGTTAATTTTCTAGTGCCTTTAAGAGACTTTTCTTTTATTGTCCACAGAAGATTATCCTGAGAAGCATATAAAATATAAAAGCACATAAAAGCATTGTAAAACCTGAGGTACTGTAAAAATGGGGGCCACATCTGCGGGAGGACAGAAAGTCCGGAGAAGAGAAAGTGGAACTGCTTCCTGGCAGGTACCATGTTTATAAAGAGCCCAGCAATCACTCTTGTGAATTTGTTTTTAAACTGACTCATAACAGCTGCGAAGGCTGGAATTATCAGTTCCCAGCTCAATTGTCTTTTTATTATTTGTGACTTGCCCTTGTTAAATATGGAGTTGTATTAAGGAGGAACAGTTTTACCGATTGTTAATGTGCTTTTGGTTGACTGTTGCATTGAATGGAGGCGTTTTGGTTATTTCACCAGAAAACAATGCTGAGGAAATTCAGAGTTAAGTGTTGGAAAAATGACAGATCTAGGGTTGGCATTCTCCAGAATTTCTAAACAGGAAAGGCTCAGGGCTGGCAGGCTGGAAGAGGTGTGAGGGTGAAAATCTGGATGCTGTGTTTGCTAAGCAAGTACTTTTTTTTTTTTTTTTATTTTGCTTGTATTTTTTTTTTAATGTTTTCTAAAGATGTTTTTAAATTTATACTTTCTAAAGTGAGACAGTGTTTACTGTCCCTGTTGAAGAGGGCTTCTGCAGTGGCAGGAGGCTGACTGGCCGAGACTAATCCCAGCTCTGCCACTTGCTACTCTGTGACCTTGAACAAGTTACTTAACCTTTCGGGACCTCAGTTTCCTTTCCCAGAAGATGGAGATGATGCTGTCTGTGCCTCCTTCCTGCGGTTATTGTGAGGCGTAAGTTAATACAGATAAAGTGCAGAGAACTGTGCCTGACACCGAGGACACTCAACGCCTAATAAATGTTTGCTGTTGTTCTTTTAATTAATTGGAGTTTAATTTAATTGGAGGGGCTAATGGAGATGATGGCAGGGAGGAGGATGCTGAAGTTCCTCCAAGCCAGCCTTTTGCAGATTCTGCCAGAATAGTCCTTTTCAGCTCAATGATTTGAAGTCCGTGTTTTTTATTCTCACATTACTCCAAATGTATATTTCTGCAGTGTGGTACAGTGGGAAGATCATTCAACTGTTTATTTTTTAAATGTGTTGTAATTCCAGCTGCACCTTCACAAAGTGTTAGATGTGGCCTCTGCTGAGAGTATATATTCAGTAGGGAAGAGCCACAGCCCGGAAGCCACCAGGAGCCCTGACGCGAGATGACATTGTTCCAGGCGCTGTGGAGAAGGTGTTGACTGACGTGTGATCATCTGTTCCTCTGAGAAGCCAGTACCTGCCCACTAGCTCCCTCCGAATCGCAGGAAACAGTGTATTCTCATTCTGCAGCTAAAGGAAATGTACCAGTTTTCTGGAGAAATATTTTTTCTGGCCCTAAATGCCAACAGATTTGTCATTTAGGTTCTTATGTGAGGGCATTGGGGATAGATTCCTTAGTATCTTCAGCAGTTACTCCTGGGGAAAATCTGGAGAGACTGTTTTTGTGGCTATTTCTTATGTTAACCCTTGAAATGATGAGAAGGACGCTATCTGATTCTTATTCAGTGACAGTGTTTCTACAGGAAATAATTAAGTCCAAGTGCATTGTTCTCTTGATCTAATTTGATAAACAGCCAGCAGGGAGTCCTAGGAAAGAAGAGAGGGGCGAGTCAGGAGCCTGCCGTCTGGAGTTTTAGGTACAGAATTATGGGATGTTGCAGCTGAAACGGGCCATTGTGATCACAGAGCCCAACTTCTGCTTTTTACAGATGGGGAAACTGAGGCCCAGAGATTAGCTTGAGTTTGTAAAAGAACTAATTTCCGGTACCCCTAGGACTCCTGGTTCCAGGCCCAGCTGCCTATTCCACCCGACTACATACTTGTGCTGTGTGTACTTAGAGCAGGTCTGTACAGTAGAACTTTCTGCAAGATGGAACCGTTCAGTCTGTCCAGGATGGTGGCCACTAGCCACATGTGGCTCTTAAGTACTTGAAAAGTGTAACTGAGGAGTTGCATATTTTTTGCTTTATTTAATGTGAATTCATTAAAATTTAAATTTAGTTAGCCGCATGTGGCTGGTGACTACCATTTTGGATCATCCAAGCTTTAGAGGCACTGAGGAGGGGAAGAAGGCCAGTCCTCATCTCCTACGTCATTCTCAGCAGGCGAGAGGCTCACCTTTCCGGTGGCTCAGGTGCACCAGGTCGTGTGCTGGAGAATCAGGCTGGGCCAGTCACCCCCTCTTTCTGGATGAAAGGTGGCTCCTGTGTGAAAGAGGGGGTTGGATTTGATCTCTCTCCGGGGTCTCATTGTGACTGCAGACATGGCTCTGCACTGGCAGCGGTGTGACCTTTGGAAGGGCACTTAGCTTACCTGGGCCTCAGTCTCCTCATCTGTCACCTGTTTTTAACACCTGTTCTGCTCCCCCATCTCAGTAATGTTGGGAGAGTCTGGGAGTAGAAGATCAGTGACAGGAAATCCCTTTGCAGACTTTTTTTTTTAATGGTCTTTGGTGTTTGGAACTATTTTTCATTTTGAAGCAAGTTGCAGATGGGTTTTCTTTTCTCTAAGGTGCCACAGTTGGGGAACTGACCGTGTCAAGGTGATCCTCGTCGCCAGAGCAGAGACAAATAATGTGCAGCCCGTATGAAATAAGAGCTGGGAGACATGGTCCTGATGCAGATGACTGATTTGGTCAGTGGGTGATGGTTTTTCATAATAATCTTGCTTACCTAGGCATTCCCTAATCTCTCTGCACAGTCAGCTGTTTCATCTGAGGAACCAAAGTGGATCCCTTTCGGAAGCTGTGGCTCCCCTCCAGGCTTTTCTTCCTTGTGCTCCTTTTCTCACGTCAGCCTGCGTGAGCCCCATGTGGAATACGTGGTACCGCGTAGTAGTCAATAAACAGATAAAACCTTCTCAGGTCTCCTTGGTGATCGCCTCTCCATCAGTGGTTCTCACACTTTGTTCCCAGGTGGTGATTCACCACTGGCGGGCCCGCAGCTCACTGGTGGGCCTCAACTCTCTTCAGAAGTGTGCCATCAGATTTGGATCAAGGCATAAAATGTACTTTTGCTACCACAGAATAAGTAGGTCTGCTGGCCTGTGTGTGGGGGGTACAGTTTGCTTGGGTAGCAGGCAGTGTAACATCAAACTGGGGCCAACGAAAGCCAGGTGGCAGGTGTGGGAAGTTTGCCCCCAAGCGTATGAGACAGCTGAGTTGGGCCAGTGATGTGGTGCTGGAGGGTGACCCTGGAGAGTGACCCAGGGCAAAGTGACAGCTACAGATGTCCCTGGAAGCCTCAGGAAGCAGTATTTTTACTGCAGCAGGGTTTATCTTGTAAATATGGTTGAATAGTGCTGGGTTGAGTCTTTGAATTCTCTCAGTGATGCCACCCCAAATGGTAGCATCTGTGACTGAGGCCAAAGACCCCTGTTTCCTACCCCTGGGGTCCCTAGGGATGGCTGCGGGGAATGAGGCAGGACCTGGAAGGTACACGTCGGAGCTCTCCCCTCCCAGGACCTTCAGAGCTGTTTCAAATACTCATGTTGCACAAATCAACCTTCTGAGGAACCTTTTGAAAAAAGGAGTCCTCTGCTTATGTTTTAAAAAGTTGAAAAAGCACTACTCTAGAGCAGTGCTTCTCAAATTTTAGCACCAGAGTTACCTGGAGGGCTTCTTAAAACACATTGCTGCGTCCCCAGCCCCGCCCCGAGGAGTCAGTGTGTCTGAGTTGAAAACTGTATCTCTAAGCAGTTCCCAGGTGATGCTGGCGCTGCCAGCGCAGGGGCCACACTTTGAGAACTGAACCACTGATTGTGGAGAAGAGCAGTGATAATATTAACCATCTATTGTGCGTCTGGTACTATGTTAGATACGAACAGTTCAGTCCCATTTGGAGCTAAAACCCTTATATTACTGTCCCCGTTTTACCGAGGTGAAAACCGAACGGAGGCATTGCAAGCCTCTGTGAAAACTGAGGCTTCGGTCACTCATTTGTCACTAATTTGCTGGTCATCAGAGAGCTGGAATTTGAACTGGCGTTATCCAGTCCTCTTCCCCATCTAGGCTGTCACTTGCCTTTCTTGCAGACCACTTGTCCCCAGCCTGTGGTCTGAGATAGGGCTTGGGGGAAGAATATTGCAAAGGGGCTTGCAAATCCAGTCTGTGTGGCCCGCAGACTGAATGTCTCACATGTTAACTGTCTGTTGTACAAATGCGTTTTTGTGATAAAGACACTGTGAAGTCATATTACGTGTCTCAGCTGGACACAGTTAATGTGGAGCGAGCGTTTTCTCACACCGTGGATGCTAAAACAGCAGCTACTGTCCCTGAGCACCTCGGAAGTTGTTTTGTTCTTTGCTTCTGCTGGCACGAAGTTGCCTTCATACTAGAAAAGGGGAGGAATTACTTCACTGAAGCGCGGTGTCTGGTTGCCTTTTCTGAGTCTGGGCCTTTAGGGAGAGAGGAGGGAGACATAATATTAACTGATTCTCATTTGAGAAGGTGCCTGGAGAGAGGAATGCGATTGTGTGGATTGATTCTACCGGGAACTCACGCAGTCTGCCTTCAGCTGCTGGCCCCAGTGGGGACAGGGTTTGTCCAGGCCCGGCCCCCATCACCTGCCGCCAACCCTGAACCTGCGCTCTCCGCTTCCTTCCTCTCTCTCCCTGCTGGCCAAGGCCAGCCCTCCCTCCTGGAGTCTGTCATGTCCTGTTGCCTGGATTCCATGTCCATCAGTTGTCTCCTCTCCCATTTGCGTTTTTGCTTCTCTGCTGTCTCATTCAAATGACACTTTTTTGTACACTCACTGTGGTATGTCCGACTTGGACTGTGCTAAACTTGCATCATTTACCTCTGGCCACTCATGGGTCCTTAGATGAGTTACTGCCATTCCCTAAGCATCTGTAAAAAGGGGACGTATCATCATAAAGTTATTGTGAAGATAAAGTCACAGCGCTTCACACAGGGCCTGCCTGACGTGTCTAAGTGCTCGGTGTGGTTAGAGTTCAGGAAGTTTACCTACGGAGGGAAGGAGAAATAAGCCATGATCACTGCAATTTCCTCCACCGTCTCCTGCCGTCAGTCCTTACAGGGGGCCCTCCTCTCACCCCTTTCACTGACTCACCTTCTAGATCAGTGCTTCCAACCTTTTTTCACTGTTACCCCATAAGGAGAAAAATGAACATAAGTTTCATTAAGTCAGTTGGTTTAGTTAAATATTAAGGAATACAGATTTTATTATGTAGGGTTGAGCTTTATAGAGGGCCACAGACCATTGTAATATTAAGAATTTTTTACTCCTCTCCCCACCAAGAACCAATTTCCACCCCTGGGAGGGGGCAGGACCCCTCCTGATGAAAGCGCATGCGTTAGACCCCGAACTGTCTTCTTTTTGTAAGACCCGCTAGCTTCCTCTGACCTGCCATCCTTGGTCTGGCCTCACATCTCCGACCAGCGGAACCCCGTCCTCTGCCTCTGCTCCTCTTCTGACACCTCTCTGTTTTCCTGGCCCACTCAGCCACACAACGGGGGCTGAGCATCTGAGACTTCCAGGACAGGGTCACCTCTCAGGAGAGGAGACGTACCTCATTCTCCTACAGCAGGACACAGACCGAAGAGTCGTGGACAGAAGGAACAGGGTCCAATGGGACCTGGAAAAGGGGCTGGGAGAGGCGAGTGTATGGTGGGGTGCGGAGGACGCAGTGGCAGGGCAGGGAGAGGTGGCCGGCAGGACTAACCCAGGGGTGACGAGAGAACCAGAGCTTCCAAGGTACCACTTTGAACACTGCTCTCCCTGTTTTGTTGTAATCTTAACATATGACCTTAAAAATCACAGGTACTGCTTTTGAGAAACTATGCTTCTGGGGCAGGGCAGTGGATACCCTGGGGGCACCTGCATATCAGCTCATTTTTCTGGTCACACAGGCTTGAAACCTTAGAATGATCTGATGCCTCTTTCTTATTCTCTAGTTGAGAAACCACAAGCAGGGCTTAACAGATTCCCTCCCCCTCTGGCACTGCCCAGTTTTACCTTACTCAGGCTTCAACAAATGCTTCCCTTTCCTCCCCATACTTCTCCCCCTACCCTGCCTCCTTCCTGCTTTCTTCCCTTCCTTCTCCTTTTCCTGCCCCCACCCTCCCTCCCTCTCATCCTTCCTTTTTTTTTTTTTTTTTTTTTTTTGGTAGCTAATATTGAGCCAAGAACTGTGCTGCTGCTTCAAGTGCATTTGTTTTTCATTTAATACAACAATTCTATGAAATTATATAGTATTATTATCCCATTCTGCAGATAAGGAAAGTAGGGATCAAAGAGGAAGAGTAACTTGTCCAGATCACATAGTTAAGTGTCAGAATTAGGGGAAATCTGGGATGTCTATCTGACATCCACCCAAGTCCTGCTTTTCACAGCAACCACTGAAAGGATCCAAACTGGTCTCTCCTCCTGTCCCTCTCCACTCCAAGCCTTCCCAGAGCCTGCTGGGTTTAATCCTCCACAGCACAAATGTGATCATGCAACTCCCTTCCTAAAAATTCCTCAGTTCGTAAACCATTTGTACTGACATCCAAGTCCCCTACGCCAGCATGGGCTCTGGTTTCTGTCACTTTGAAGACCCTAGGATCTGGTGGGAACAACATGGGATTTGGCTCCAGAAGACCTGAGTTCAGCCCTGGAGCCACCACTTTCTAGATGTGTGATCTTGAGCAGTCAGTTAATTTCTCTGGGCCTCATTTGTTTATTTTTTCAGTAAATGTTTATTGTGTGCCTTTGATATGCTGGTCACTGTGCGAGGGTTTTGAATATCCTTAGTGAAGAAAACATACATGCTTTCTGCCTTCAAAGAGCTTCCAGATTGAACTCAGTTTCCTCATCTGTACAGAGATGATGGTGACACTTACTTCACTGGGCTGTTGTGGGGAGTTGACAGAGATGACAGGCAAGAACGTGCTTTGCTGCATGTAAGGCGCTGGTCATAAGTTCTATTTTCTTCTGCTTCTGCTCCAGGAAGGTTCCCTGCACATTTCTAGCTCCTTCTCTTTGCTTGTACTCCTCCCAGCCTTTAAACTTCCTTTGCGGTCTTGATGGCCCAGCTGAACAGGTATCTTATCCACTAAACCCTTCTAGAACCTCCCTACTTAATATGAAGCTTTATTCACTCATTGAAGAATTCAAAAATATTTATCAAACACTTTTTAGAACAGTGATTTCCACTGTGTAGTCCACAGACCCCGGGGAGCTCAAGAACCTTTCAGGGAGCCCACATGGTCAAATTTCTTTTTATAATATTGAGATGATATTTGACTTTTTTGTTAGATTGACATTTGGAATAATGCTGCAAAAGCAGTGGGTGGCTAAAACTTTTTGTACCTAATCATTCATCAAGGCAGTGGCACCAAACTTACCAGAATCCATATTTCTCACCACTATACATCACAGTAAAGAAACAAAACAAAATGCCATTTTCATTTCCAAATGTCCTTGAAGCAGTACAAATTATTGACTTTATTAGGTCTCAACCCTTGAATGTACATCATTTTAATGTTCTATGTGACACAGAAAGGATTAGAAAAGCCCCTCTGCTGAAAATATAGTGTGATGATTGTCTCAAGGAAAAACACTTGTGTGATATTAGAGTTGCAAGCTGAATTAACTGCTTGTTTCACCTAATGCCATTTTACTTGGAAGAATGTCTGACAAGCAAACTGTGACTGTTCAGACTTGGATATTTGGTGGTTTTCTCAAAAAAAAAAAAAAAAACAAAAAAAACAAAGTCGGCCTGTCACTTCAGGAAGAGTGACTGGCAGTATTTGTTGCCAATGATAAAATTCTAGCTTTCAAGCAGAAATGAGGATTTTGGAAAACTGGTATCTGCCACCACGAACTTGACAGCTTCTCGAACATACTTTAAGAAAGTGTAAAGACTTTCCTGAGATTGGTGGTGGTGTTAATGAGTATTCTTTTTTGATATTGTGTGATGAAATGTGTCAAGATACGGAAAACCTACAGAACTCAGTGAACTAATATTCTTCAAAGACCAGTGTGTGATGTTACAGCCCAGCATAGTAAAAGGTCTATTCAAATCCAAGATGGACTAAGCAATTTTAATCAAAGAATATGAAAAGTTCATTGAAAGGGCTTCAGCTAACTTTTAAGAAATCATTACTTGTTAAGTTTTGGTGTAGTCAAGGAGAAACATCCACAGTTACCTACTTTCCATCTGTATCAGTGTGAGGCCAGACTTTGTTCATGTACCACCACCAGTACAACGTATCATGACAGACTGGGCGTAAAGGCAAAAATGAGAATCCAGCTGTCTTCTATTAGAGAGATTTGTAGAGACTTGACGTTAAAGAGATTCACAAAAAGGTAAAACAGTTCTACTCCTCTCACTAAATCTTTTATTTTGGAAAACACCATTGTTTTTCATAAAGTATTATTTTTGTTAGGATCTAATGGATTTATCATTGTTATGTTTTTAGTTCATTAATATTTTCAAATTTTCTGTTTTAATTTCCAATTGTATAGATAGATAGATAAAGATAAATAAACAAAAGCCCTTTGTGATCCTCAATTTTGAAGAGTGTAGAGGGATCCTGAGATCAAAAAGTTTTGAGAACTGCTGTATTAGAACAGTTCTAGTCACTGGCATACATCAGTGAGCACTCAAATTCCTCCCTCCTCCAATGAAGTTTATCTACAAATACCACTGTGGTTCTGGACTCTCTGGCATGACCTACCTAGGTACCAAGTCAGTTCAAATAGGCGTGGAATGATTACAGACTAGAGTACAGTGCTTTGTCATCCCTACCAAGCCAGGGACGCATAGCAACATGGGTACATTAGAGATGCAAAGAAGGGCAGTTCACCCACGAGACTAATAAATATGTCTGCCATGCCTATCACGCCTTCTAAAAAGTCCAGAATCTGCTGAAGGAAGCAGCCCAGACTATTAGCTAAAAAGGGGTGGCCGTGTTCCTAACTAGTGTGACTTCTCCCCCGACCCTGCTCCCTTAGCCTCAGATGACTGGGTCAGGAAGAGCCCCTGACCCTATGGCAGCCATCGTCTGACAAGGAGCCTGGTCTGCTAGTGAAAACCTAAGCCCAGTTTAAAGGTACCATGTGCGCAATTGGATTCCTTATACAAATTAAAAAAAAATTTATGAATGAAAGACACCCAGGACTGGGAGAGCTGGCAGTTGGCACTCTAATCTGTGGCCGGGAAGACAATCACAGAAGCCACGTTGCTAACTCTGAGTCAGCAGAAGCTACGAGGAAGCAGAAGCAGGAAAAACAAGGCTGAGTCAGCAGTGTACAGGGCCCCGTATTCCTGCTGTTAACAGGAGGCCACAGAATCCAGTCCCCAACGCTGCCTTGGCTCCTCTCCATTCTTGAACTGCTTTGTTTGGTCTCAAGGAGGCCTGTCACCATGGCCCTTCCTTACAATAAACCTCTGATACGTCAGGTCACCTGAGGGAGACTGTTCCTTTCCACAAAAGAGCTTCATATATAGGAAGGTGATGGGAAGTCGGTTGGGGTGGGGTAGAGGAGACGCCTTGGAGGAGACGGGGTTAGCAGGGCCTCATAGGACTTGAGTGGACAGGGGGCGTTCCAGACCTGGGCCTCAGCATGGCTGAGAGGCATGTGTGAGGAAAAAAGGGTGGGAGGGGAGGTCACCAAAGTAAGGAGAGGGTTGGTTGGCTCAGGTGGCCTCGCGCACAGGGCACCGGGAAGCAGACAGAGGAGGGCAGACTGAGGCAGGAGGTGAAAGGGACCTCATGTAGGTCCTTGAACAGGACTGAAAATGGAATTTGGGGAAAATTAGACTGGCCTGGTGAGCAGCAAGGATGTGAGGAGAGAGCATTTGAGCCAGGGATGCTGGTTTCAAGGCCGTTGTGGTGACCCTGTAGTGCCAGTGGACATGCTGGTTGCCTCAGTCCTGCTTACACTAGACCATGAAGAGCCTGGCCTTTTCAGTCCCCCGAGAGAGGTCTTGGTTCCGAGGAAATGGTTTTCTTGTTAAATACCAGGTGTCCACGTTATGAACATCCCAGGGGCAGTGCCCACGTTGACTGGAGCTGGACTGGCCCTTCTTTTTTCCATCTCCCACCCGTTTTCTAGGTAAGAACTTCTTCAGGAAGAGTATGAGATGTTTAATGGGGAATCATTTGAATAAAATCAGTTGGGAATTTTGCAAAAGTCAGGACTACCCCAGCAAGGGGCCCTGTTCCCGAAGCCACGTCCTTCTGCTTGGGCTTCTGGAGATTTCACGTGTGGAGTGTTAACGTTTTATTTTTGTGTTATTCATACTTCAGTTGTCGTTTTTTTCACAGTCAATTTAATTTATGTTTTTCTGCTGCCTGACTCAACTGTGCTTGTGGATATAGGTGCTCAGCGAGCAGCAGGGCTGCCTTCCTCCCCATGCTCTTGTCTTGTCCGTGGTGGCATTAGGAGAGCATTTCATCCTTCCAATGAGGAAGAAAGGGTAGGGGGCCCTTGCCTTTAAACGACCTGTATCTTAATGGCCGGGCGAGTTGGAGACGAGTAGAAAAAGAATTGTAGCAATTATTGTGGTGAGCATGACTTCTTGTATTTTGCCAGTTAACCTTTAACTCGTACAAGTGTGATATTCCAAGTTAGAATGAGCCAGGTATTGAAATGGGATGAGCTGAAGTACAAAGCTGACTAATCCGTTTCATTAACCTTAGCAAAATGTTAGCCACTAAGCCACTGACTTCACCTTTCTGCACCCCATCTCTAAAATGTTGGTAATTATAATACCTCCTTCTTAGTGTGGGCGTATGAGTTATACGAACTAGAGTAGAACTCAACGGGTAAACACGTACTTACTGACCATCTGCTAAATGTTACATACTCTGTGCGTGGGATTATAGTAAAAACCAAGCTTGAATTGGGCTCACAGGAAAGTGCTTACAACTATGCCTAGTATGTAGTAAAATATTCAGTAAATGGTACCCAGTATGATTATTACTTGAGGGAAGTGCACCCAAGTTTAGAAATTTTTGAACAAGCCAGAGTTAGCCAAGGGAAGGGTGTAGAAATCCAGGCCTCAAGCAGAAAGTATCCTGAGTGTGCCAGCCTCAGCAGGGAAGGGTTGTCCCTGCAAAGCAAAGACTGGGTTGTCTGAACGTACAGTTCAGAAAGAATCATGTATTATGCTTGTCATAGACATACACACAGAACCTTCATTATCACGTGGCCTTCAGGCACCGAGAACAATGTATATGTTTAAGCTAGCGAATAAAAAAACGCGTGTTTTTTTATCAGCAGGGCATTCATTTTCATGGTAGGCACCCAGAAGGCATGTTTTTCAAAACTGGTCACATGCTAAATTGTGAACATGCACTTTGTAAAAATTCTGGAATATTGATCATAGGAAAAGGCTATGGAGATAAAGTGGAGAGAAGAGCCAATTGTGAGTAGTTTTATTAAATTCTGAGTTTTCACTGGACACTTGAGAACTGTTTCTATGAGTCCTCACATTCTAGTGCCAGGTTCCCTGACGTGCGTATTTTTGCATAGTTGGGTCAGTGTGTACATCTTTGTTGGTCTGCTTTTGCATTTGCATCAACCTTGGTTGATGTTGCCCTCTCTTCCTGTGTCCTTACAATGCACTTCTTTCCCCTTGTGGTGACAATAAAATGATCTCCTATACTGACAAGTAGCCATTGGTTTAACTTTGCATCCAAATACTAGACTTTTGGGTGGTTCCCAGCGTTTCACAGCGAGGAGCATATTTGCTATAAACATGCTGTACAGGCTGCTTAGTCAGCAACCTACCATGCAGCTTCTGGAATGGCACTCTCAGCCAAGGGCTTGGAAGTGATGTCAGCTCATTAAACTAAGAGTCTTAAGAACTGGCACTCAGGAGTTCCTGAGACAGCATCTTAGTATTGTGCTTAGTTTTCTTTATATAATTAATAGCTACGTAGGGAGAAGCTATCATGCGCCAGGGAGTACCAGGCTCTGGTGAGCAAGGTGGAAAAGGTCTTCCAGCTGATGGGGCATGCAGTGGCCAGTAGATGAAGGGTGACTGCAGTGGAAGCAGTCATCATCATGGTGACATTGCTATCCCATAAGCAGGGACTTCCAGGTGAAAAGTGGATATTTGGTCTGGGTGGATCTAGATACAGTATAACTACTTTAGATTAACTGCAGATGGTGGAATGAGAGGTCATCAAAATTGTAGAATGTTAAAAAGCTATATAATTTTTGTTATTCTGGAATTAGGCTAACAAAGTGATGGCTAGGTTTGAAGCTGCATGGTAGAGTGAAAAGCATAAGGCCTGGTGAATTCAGATAGTCCCAGGTTTGACTCTTAACTCTGCCACTTGTAGACTTGTGGCTTTGGCAGTTAAACTTTCTGAACCTCAAGTGTCCTTATCTCTAAAATGGGTATAGTATTTTCTATCTTTTGGGGTTGTTTGTATTCCCAGTGCCTAGTGCAGTGCCTAGCCCTGGGTGGAGGGTCAGCAGTTGATTGTTGGCAGAAAAAAAGAAAGGATGGCTGGCTGGATAGATGAATGGATGCATGCATGGAATGATCATTCTGGATTGAGTAAGAAGGCTCTGTGCTAAATAATATAAGTACTTCTATGGCAAGTCATATTTGCCCTATTAGCCTAGATTTGCCAAACAAATTTTCTCACTTCTAAGTTAGTGGGGACCAAATTAAGAAGCCATAAACCTCTCTTTTGTCATCTCATGTATATCAAGGCTGTAAGTGACAGAAAAGAAAACATGACTAATTGTGACCCTAACAAATAGGGAGTTATTTTTTACCTATTCAGAAAGTCTGGAGGAGATGGTTGATTCTGCCAGTTGCCGCTAAAGATCTATGCTTTTTTCATTCCTTGGCTCCACCTCCTTTGCTCTGTTGAGTTTTTAAAAGTTAGACTTGCTTTCTCATGGCCACCAAATGGTGGTCACTTCACCACTGGTTTCAAAGTTGAGAACCAAGGAGGCACCTATCACATGGCTCCTGTCTTCCGGTGAGGAGGCAAAATCCTTTCCCAGCATCTTCACGAAATTTCCCCTCGGACCTCACTGTGTTGACAGGGCACACGGCCACCCTTAGGCCAGGGCTCTCGCCTTTCCTGAGCTAACAGCATCTCCCCTGAACACACTGGGGTTTCATTAGCAGGGAAATGTTGAGGGGAGTCACATTTTCACACAAGTAAACGGATTTTTTTTTTTAAAGTAAAGTTCAAGTTTAGTGGATACGATTTACTTGTAAGACTTCATTATCTGCATTAGGGAATTCAGGATTTGCAAGCCCCCAGTTGGGATGTTAAGATTCTGTTGGTTTTCAAGCTGGGTAGAAATGTTTTTGTGACTGTATGTCTCTTTGTTGTGTGTGTGAGGGTTTTTCCCCCTTCTTTTTCCTTCTTTTGAGTGGTAGAAGAAAAGAGGAGTAAAAGAGTTAAAACAGGCAAATATTTTCTGGAGTTAATGCTAGGCCTCTGAAATGCTGCAATCCTGACTTTTGCCAGAAGCCCTATGCTGAAACTGGCCAAAAGACTGTTCACAAAATAATTCCTGACCAAGCTAGTAAAGAGAAGAAATGTAAAACAGTGTGGCAAGGGGGGGATTCTAAAAGGATGCTTGGCAGTGAAGCTTTGCAGAAAAGTGCAGGAATTTGGGGCTTGTTCAAAATGTCACTAGTGTGTGGTTGACGTTGGCTCTGCCCAGGTTCACTGCTCAGAAAAGCAGCGAAAGAAAGGAAATTGCTCGTCCAGTCTGAGAAGGCTGCAAAGACTACAGTGGAATGAAGTCCAGAGTTAAATTGCACACACAGACACACACCACACATATTCTAGGAATCCAGATTTGTGGTTTAAAAAATACATATCAAACTGTTTTTGTGGAAGCTTTTGACTTGGATGACAAAATGCTTAATAATAATATCAACCATTGTCCTCTTTGGGGGAAGCCACCCAACAACTTACATTATTAAACAAATATTCCCAAATAAATAGGATTTCATGTCACGAACATCAAAACTTTTTAAGCTTTAAAGAAATACATGTGTAAATAAATGTCACTGAGGCTTGCAGATAATTTTTTTGCATGTCATTTATTGAGGAGATAAAAGGGCAAAAGTGATCTGATCAATGTTTTCTATTTGTGTTATCTCTCATGTTAGAATTTGACCATATCTTTGAACTGGGCTATTTCTCAAGTGACTGGAGATGAGTAATACCCTGTTTTTATACAGGAATTTCCAAGTCTCACATATAAAAGCTCCAGAAAGATGATGCTTTAAGGAAAGGAGAAAAGACATAGTAGACAATGCCAACTGACTCAACTGTCCAAGGCTGAGGTTTGCTAGGAGGCCAAGTGAAGGAGAGAAAGGTGGAATTCAGGGAGAGATACTGGTCTCTGCAGGCTGCATTCCCTGCCACGCCGGGGAAATGCCAGAGGGCTGGGAGAATGGCTGTCCCCTCGGAGCTGACACTGACCACTTGGTACCTCATCATAAATGGGGCTCATTCATGAAGGAAACACTGCTCTTCTGGAAAGCACCCATATTGAAGAAGCAACCAGAAAACCCAAATGTATAGGAGATGCCTGACAAGAGGGATCTGTGCTTCCCTCTTCCTTCTGTCTCTCCCAAAGAGTTTTCTTAACATTCTGCTGTATTTTCTGTGGCCCCTGGGCCCAAGCTGCCTGGAAGCATACAACAAAGTAGTGCAGCAAACCAGTTGGCCTTGACATCTGAGCCCACCGTCTTCAGAATTAACTGAAAGAAATTGCCACCACCGTAAATAAGGTAGACAGCCTCTTTATTAGTTGAAGTCTCCGAGCATTTTTTGAAGGTAATAAAGCTTTAAGGCTTTAGTAAGAGGCAAAAGACTGTAAAACACGTCAGATGCTTAAGAACGCAGGGTATAGCCATGAGTTTGAATACACGGAACTCAGGCTCACCATGGGCAGTCAAGGGGACGGGGCCCCCAGCCCACTTCCAGGGGAGGGGGGTTCAGAAAGAGCAGACGCATCAGAATCCAAAGTGTGTGGGGGTGTCGTTTAAAAACCATGTCTTCTGATTCACTTGGAGAAAGGGGAAATATTTATTTTCATAATACAAACATCCGAAAATCAAGTTCAACAAAATATTTCTGGCTGGTTGACAGTATGCATTCATTCAGTAACAACAACAACAAAAAAAGATTTTATTGAATGCCTAGTCTGTGTCAGGCATTGCCTCAGGCGCTGGGGTGGGGAGGGGGACAGCAGAGAACGAACAACGTCCTTTCCTCGTGGAGTTTACATTCCAGTGAAGGAAAGGGCTCATAATTCAGGAGAATAGAAAATAGAGTGTTAAGTACTATGAAGAAAAGCAGAGCAGGGTCAGGGAAGAGAGTGGGGCCTCTCTGAGGAGATGACACTTGTCAGAGCCCCGGAGGAAGTCAGGCCGCCCAGCATGGAGGCCCGCGGTGTCCCTGAGAAGAGGCCTAGCGGCCAGGAAGGGTCAGCGTCCCGGCCGAGGCGAGAGTTGCCGGGTGTATTTGAGGGGAAGGGGAGGTAGGCGTGGCCGGTGGCGCGAGCGGGGTCGGCCTGACGGGGGGCCTCAGTGGGTGCGCTAGGCCTGCTGGGAAGCCATGGGTGGACACGCCCCCTGCTGGGACGGGAGCAGGCGTGAAGCCCCGAGATCAGTGTGGAGGCTGCTAAAGGCCTCCAGGTGGGGGAAGCCGCCAGTTCGGACAGGGAGACAGGGGGCATGCTGAGATGTGATTGGATCTGCGAGATGTTTTGAAGGTAGGGCGGACGGGATTTGCTGACTGATGGATTGACTGGATGTAGAGTAGGTGAGAATGGAGCCAGAGATGACTGAGGACTCTGGCTTGAACAAGGGCATGAATGGTGGTGTCCCACTTTCAGTGCTGGGAGCCCCAAAGGAGGAGCAGTGTGGGGAGATTTTTAATTTGGTTGTCGCCGTTGTTAAGTTTGAGATGCCTAATAAGGCATCATTGGAGAGACGTTCAGAATGGAGATGTAGATGTGAAAGTTATCAGATATAGGGAAGAGGAGAGAATCCAGCCAAGGGGATGAGAATGCATATCACAGTTTCCCAAAACACAAGGAAGAGCACATCAGAATGGGATTGGGGGAAGGATGTGGAAGCTTTTTATGGTTATCAAAAATAAGTATGAGTTTTAAAAGGTTAAGAAAGACTGTCTTACATCGTCAGTATCCACAGCCATTCCTAGAAGTAGGGGAGACATACTCATTGGAACAAAAGCTAGCTTTGCCAATAGAAGATAAGTAGGAACCTGATTTCTGAATTAGCTGTTCCATTACTTTTCTGCTAGGCCATTGTAAACATCTTAGATATAGATAATTAGATAGAAGTGTGTACATCCTAGGACGTGTTAAGTAAAGAACTCATTTTTTTTTTTACACATAGCAATTTTTTTGTTTAATTTTTAATTTTTTTAACACTTTTTATTGAGTTATAGTCATTTTACAATGTTGTGTCAAATTCCAGTGTAGAGCACAATTTTTCAGTTATACATGAACATATGTATATTCATTGTCACATTATTTTTTTTCACTGTGAGCTACCACAAAGTCTTGTATATATTTCCCTGTGCTATACAGTATAATCTTGTTTATCTATTCTACATATGCCTGTCAGTATCTACAAGTTTTGAAATCCCAGTCTGTCCCTTCCCACCCCTCACCCCCTCAACAAGTTTGTAGTCTATGTCTCTATGTTCTTTTTTTTTTTTTTTTTTTTTAGATTCCACATATGAGAGATCTCATATGGTATTTCTCTTTCTCTTTCTGGCTTACTTCACTTAGAATGACATTCTCCAGGGATATCCATGTTGCTGCAAATGGTGTTATGTTGTTATTTTTTATGGCTTTATAGTATTCCATTATATAAATATACCACATCTTTGTCCATCATCTGTTGACGGACATTTAGGCTGTTTCCATGTCTTGGCTATTGTAAATAGTGCTGCTATGAAAGGAACTCATTCTTGTGGGAAGGAAAACAAATACATGGAAGTGTAAAGTATGATCAATGCAGTTAAAGGACTTTGTAATCCAGTTGTCCCTGTATGTCAACAAATGAGAAACACGAGAGCCCAGGGACAAGGCTGGGCATGAAAATGGCTAGCTCCACAGTTAGAACCCTGGTGACTGTCTTGGGCTGCTTTCAGAATCCTCCCAGCAGAATGGTGAATGACAGATTTTTTTTTTCCCCTTGTCTCAGTGGTGGTGGTTTTTTCTGGTTCCCAAGGGGGTTCAGCAGATTATGTCATCCAAAATGTATGTAAAATGGGAAAGTCCATGAGAATGTCTGGAGGCGGGGTGCAAACTAATGTTAGAACAGAATCAGCAAAGGTGGCTTTACCCAGGAAGCAAGTGGTAGGTGTAGGAACACGTAGCTTGTACTGGATGTACCAATTTTCTTAGGAGCTGTCTTCCTCCTGTTGAACTGTGGTTTTGAGTGGATTATGTTGAACATAGTTGAATTTGTTTGTTTGTTTGTATAAGCTGCTGATCTCTTGATGATACAAGAAAAGGATATCATAAGTTCTTAGAATCTCTTTATCTTATCTGGTCCTTCCTTGGTTTTCAATGACAAAAAGATTCTCAGTGCCCTGCCATGTTTTGGTGGCTATAGTGAAAGACTAAACTGTCCAGCAGAGTCCAGGCCCCGAAGTAGGGCGGGGTAATTCATAGCACACCCTTTCCACGTGCCTGTGAACATGTGAGACTCAGAGGGGGCCACTCACAGCCTCACTTGAGAACCACTTCTCATTTACTTCTGCTGCTGAGTCCGAGGCCTGGAGAAGTGTGCTCATCCACAGCAAAGGTCTGGCAGAGTGAAAACAAAACCTCTGTCTTGTTTTTCTGACCCAGGCTCAGGGCAGCGCCCTTTGCTACATCCTGCCGTTACTATGCTGCCTGACTCTGTGCAGCGGACGTAACGGGAATATTTCTGTGATGAGTCTGTCTCAGTGTCTGATGGAAAGTGTGTCATCAAAAGGGGTGATACAAGTAGAGAGCTAAGCCTCCTGGACAAAATTATCATTTCCAACATACAGCAGAATCCTAGTTATCCAGAAAGCACCCATAAAACTGGAATTTTTAGAGGGAAACACAGTTCTAATATATATTATAACTGGTGTTCAATGCTGCTAAATTTTACTTTTTTTACTTTTTTTTTTTAATTTTCTGAGGCTAATAAAAGTTCAACCCTACTGAATAGGTTTTTTTCCCTGAATAGCTCTCTTTGAGCACAATTGGATTTTGAAAATATTTTTTTCCTTGAAAACTCATCAGCAGTGTGTTGGAGATCATTGTCTGTTGCCAGAGAAAGAGTCTAAGGTCGTATCTTCATCCATCCTGTTTCAGGAGGGCTCACAAAGCACATTGAGCTAAGCTTTGTGGGGGCAGGGGTGGGGGCTGGAGTGCCTTTGAATCAGGATTTAATGGTGGGCCCTTGGCTCTTATCAGTTTGAAGTCTTTCTGCATCTTCTGCTGACTGAAGGCCGCAGGGGCCATTTTACCATTAATTTGTTGCAAAGAAAGGCACACTTCTGTTCCCTTTTATCAGACAAGAACTGTGGGGCGGCTGCCAGAGTCAACAACACTGCAGCAAAAGCTCAAGTATGGTCACCATGTCATCCACAGTCCCTGGAAATTTTCTCTTCTGGAGTTCTTCACGGCTCAGTCTCTCACTGTCAGTCATCTTGTAAAGATTGATCCGCCACCCTCTGCCTGTCAGATACTGCTGTCAGGGAACATCCTGTTGGGCCTGCCATTATTGGGAACTGTGTTGTGTTGTTTTTCTTTGTCTTCTAAACTTTCTTAACTGTCTGTTGACCAGTAAGAATATAAGCTGTTGCAATGGGTAAGGTCCCAAGTTAACAAAGGTATATGAAACTATGTTTACTGCTCAGCGTGGGTCAGTAGATTCATTTATTTAAGGAAGATTTTCAGTATTAGATTTGAAAGATACCTGGCTATTTCTCAGTTAATAACAAGCACAGAAATTAAATTCAGACCTGTCTTTGGCTAATTACTATTTTCTGTAAGTGTTAAGTGAGTGATTCTTCCCCTGCTGCACCACAGCTAGTGATCACTAGGCCCTGAGCTGGTCCCTGTGCATTGCAAATATAATTCAGCATGAATTGTTGCAAATGATACAGGCCCCAGACAAGCCCCCAAGATATTCCAGAGGGTCTTGTAGCTCAGATGGTCTAGGTTTGCTTTTAGGTGGGTGGGAGTTAGGTCACATTTAACTTTGCGCCAGTTCTAATATAAAAACCTAGGGCATGAACCCTGGGGTCCTCTTCACGCACCTTGCAAATTCTGGGTGGGTGACAAGCATCTTGGTTTGTGTGGCACCAAGGGGATTCCTGGAATGTGAGACTTTCAGGGCTAAAACTGGAAAGTCCCAGCCATACCAAGATGAGCTGGTTTCTCTAGTCAGAAGTGGAGTCACTTAACAGAAAGGAACATTGATAAATAGCAGCTTCTAAAACCAGCAACTTATCTGTAAAATGAAGACGATTCTGTCTTCCTCCTGGGGTTGTGATAAGGCCTGCCCACTATTGCTGTCTGTGGGGTTGGGTAGCTGGCTCTGGGTTTTTCCTTGGAATGGGGACCAGCATCATCTCTGAGGGGCAATCTCCTTGCTCTCCAGAGGCCTGTAACCGCAAAGGGCCTCCTTGGCTGTTCCCTCTGGATGAGTCAGTGCCAGCTGGTTCTGATGTGAGGATGCTCGAGATCTGGGGTTGTTTCCATTGAGCTCATGTGCCTCACGGTGGTTACCCTCTTTGGGTTTTGTCTGCTACTGCCTCTTAGGTAATAAGGCCTCTCACTGATCTGAAACTCTTTACTCTTAAAATTAATGCACGAAGCCATTTGCAGCCCCTAGTATGTATAGGTGCCCCCTTCCTCTCAGGCATTTGTATAGGCTGTTCCGTCTGCCTTGCTCATGCCTCCCTCCTTTCATCTTCTGGCTAGCCCTGGTCGTTCGTCACTCTTCAGCTTTGATGCCGCTTCCCCTTGGAAGCCTTCCGTGATCACCCCCACGCTGGTCTAGGTGCTCCTCCTCAGTGCTCTCAGAGCTCCTTGTACTTACACGGTAGATGAGGTGCCTCTGGCGCTGTAATTACCTGATCAGTGGTCCGCAGGACTCACTGTAGGCTCCTTGCAGAGATGGACTGTATTTTGTTCTCTGTTGCACCCCCGGAACCTTCCACATTGCCAAGCACACAGTAGGTATGGAGAGGCTTATAAGGAACGGGATAGTGGAAGAGCCACCAAGGAGGAGACCACCCTTATCTACAATTGGCTTTGGCCTTGCGGTAGCCCTGCCTGTCTTTCCAGTCCTCCTTGGGAGACATAAGCCACTCTAGATCTGTCTCAGAAGAGCTATATCCTCTTTATCCAGGGACCACCGTCTAGTTTAGTTAGATCTTCATTTGCCCTGTAAGGTACTGAGCACATTAGGAAAATACGCAAGTAGTAAGCAACCCAACTGCCAAGGGCTAGGTAAGTATCAGTGGGGAGACATAGGACCCAAGAACATAATGTAGGGTGAGGACCTTCAGTTTTATGTTTAGTTGGATGTACATGGAATAAGAATATTTCTGCTCTCACAAGTTTTAATACAATGTGAAATCTTCTCGAAGATCTGGTGACTTACAGGCTATACTGTATTAAATTGTGAATTTTGGATGTTTCATTTCATAATTTGATCCAGATTATTTTTCTTTCTCCCTAGTGGACATTAATCGTTTCCTGTGAATTTTCCTGGTATTAGGAAACAGATGTTCCATATTTTTATCTGAGTTTTTTCCAACTGCTGAACCAGGATTTTTTTGCATGTGTGTGTGTGTGTGTGTACACAGTGAATTTTTGAGGAATGAGTTATATCAGAATTTGCCAGTAAAAGCATAACAGATATAACTACAGAATTATACAGATTTGTCCAAGTCTGGAAACACTTTTGGACAGTCTGTTTAACGTAGTTTAGTATTGTTTAGCTAATGCAGACCTCTGGCCTAAGAATGCATTAGAACTGTCCCGTGATAGTGTGCTTGCCGAAGGAAGGACTGGTGTAGCAGAAAGCACACAGTTCACGCAGCCTGTGCTTCAATGCTCTGATTTTTAACCAAACTAAAATAGTTTTTGCCGTTGTTCCGGGCAGAGTGCTAGGCTCTTTGAGAAACACAAACACAAATAATATATGGACCCTTGATACCTTCTCCTCCAATAGAAGAGTTGAACCACATTCTGAAGTACCTATAATGGCAAGTACGAAGTGGTGAAGGTTGTACACTTTCAAGGAAAGGAGGGATTTCCTTGAGCCTACGAGTGAGGGAATACGTAGGGGAAGAAGTGGTACTCAAGTTAGGGTTAAAAAAGAATAATTCTAATAAAGCAACACAGTTTAGGTCTAAGGTATTTAAATTATTTTAACTACGTGAAAACTGCGTAAGGACTGCCCATTATGTAAGCCATCATTTTGGTGGACTTGCTCTCTAGTGACTTCAGCACAGTGGACCCAATGCTCCAGTGCTCTGTATAAAGCCTTTTTAATCGGAAACGTTGTGGAATTGGTGCTTCATATAATAATTCACTTTGCACAAAATACATCTCTTCATTCATCTCGCAAGCTTCCTTTCACAAGGAATCCTTGGGTTCAGAGAACGGAGGACTGAGGCCAGTGTTGGCCAACTCCAGGACGTGGCGACCCTCTGTAAGTCAGCTGCCTGTGTGGGTCTCACTTTTCTCCACCGTAAGGTGGGAATTGTCACCCTCCTCAGCCACTCACGTGGCTTCTGGGAAAATCATAGTTGGTGTAAATGAACACTGAAGAACAGTCAAAAGCCAAACATTTTGCCACAAAGCAATGCCATAGCTCATGAAGTTTATACAAAATCTGGCTGTTGCTTATTATTTATTAAAATGCAGTATAAATGAAAAGATGTCTGTCTTAAAATTGCAAAATATCAGAAATATATTTGTAGCAAATACATGTATTAACTCTTGATTATCATGTACCGTGAAGAACTCATTCAAATTCAAAAGAAAAATATCAAGATCCTACAACATGAATAAAGAATATGAACTTGTTTTTCATGGTAGCAAACCATTAATAAATAGGAAAAAATGTTCATCCTCACTAATTATCTTAGAAACACAAATTAAAAAGCAGCATTAGGAATACCATTTTAAGTATAAAATGTCAAGCTCTCAGAAACTCAATTATTTTGTTGGTGGTATTATCGTATGTTAATAAAACACCCCTTTAAAAGCAAAAACTACTGATTCTACTGTTAGGTATTTAGGGAAACTAGAAAAATAAATTAAAAGACTGAAAAAAAGCTAAAGCGTGAAGATATCCAGTGTAATCTTATTTATAGTAATAAAAACTGGCAATAATTTAAATATCCAGCATTAGGGAAGTGATTTAGTAAACTTGACTTTTCAACATGAAGGATTGTTCTCAGGTCCCTCAAACAGTCATTATGAATATGCATAGAAGCACACAAAAAGATATTTGAAATTTAAAGTAAAATGGAAAAAGTAGCAGTCGTATGTGGGTTTTCTCCTGATGGCTGTGTCCTAGCGTCCTCCCTTTTTCTTAACCTTAGAGCAGCAATATGCAGAAGGCTTTTTAGTCCTACTTTACACCCAGAAAATTGAGGCTCAGGGGTAAATTGTCCCAGGACTTGCAGCTCATTAGCTGAGGAGCCAACATTCAAACCTAGATCTGCCCAACTCTAAAGCCTTCACCACCAGTTGCGTATACACCGTGGCTGTAGCCATGTAACACACATGTCTTTTGAGGGTCACAGAAATGAATAGTGGCCCCAGGATGGTGGGACTGTGGGTCGTTCCGAAGAAGTTTGCTGTCCTTACAAAACTGCCATTCCAGGAAAACAAACAAACAAACAAATAAACTGCCATTGCCCATTCGAAAGAAAAATGGGGGAAAATTATATGGGGAGTGTAACACTTCACCCTTTCGTTGTTTACTCTGACTTTTTATACATTCTGTTAAAGTTTGGCAAACTAGGAAAATACATGGGTATTTTTTAAAATTCCTCAAGGGCTTTGGCGTTACGGTGCTACTTTCTCCTCAACTGACCCACAATTAGTTGAGGACATACACCACCAGCTCCTCAATTAAAAACAAATTTGTAGTCACTAGAAACTCTCCACAGATTAAGAACAGTGACAAGGTGGAAAAGTCCCTCCCAGTGAACAGCCCAGACCAGCTCTTCCGGCCAGGAGATAGTCTCAAGGTGGGGAAATGGGGTGGCACCGTCGGTTAAAGTAGGCCAGCTCACCTGCTCCAGGTGTGCCCTTCCCTGGGACAGAAACCTTGCACAGTAAGGGCAAATGTGACCATTTTGGCTCCTACTGTCTTTTACCTTTAGGGCTCAAGACTTGATTTCATGATGCTTTAACCCACACGGCAGTACTTTGTAAAGTCAGCCCTGCCAGCATCTCCTAACACATCACTTTCTGTGATGAGTTCAAGGCACAGGGCATGTTTCTTTCAGCTTTGCCTCACCTTTATGGAGCATGTACCTTTCATGCCCACAGTAGGGTCCTTTATGTGTCTCAAAGGCCCTTTGATAGCTTTTTTGCCATTTGTGTTATGTTGTTTTCTAGAGAATTAAAATGAGACTAGAAACAAATATGTTCAGACAGATCAGAATCTAATCACCATTCAAAGCTAAAAATTTCTAAGAGCTATAATTTTCTTTTATAATTGTAAGAAACTTCATAGTAATGAAAGGAGTCTAGCAGGTTATCATGTTCATTCTAGACAAGTCCTGCCCAGTAGTGCTTTTTGTGGTGATGGAAACATTGCACACCTGTGCTGTTCAGTACAGTCGCTGCTTCTGCGTCTACCTGACCACTTGAATGTGGCTCATGCAACTGGGGGAATAAGTTTTTAACTGTATTTAACTGTATTTACTTTAAACGTAGATCCCCCCGTGTACCCACATGGCTACTGTTTTGGACAGCACAGTTCTACATTTCTCAGTACTTTCTTGATTTCTCCACTTGGATGTCTCCAAGTTAGCAAGGTCAAATCAGAATTCTTGATTTTCTTTCTTCTCTCAACCCATTTCTCTCCCCAGTGAAGCCATTGCTGACTCAGTTGCAGGAACCAAAACCTGTATGTCATCTCAGCCTCTTCCTCTCCCTCAACTCCCATATCCACTTCATCAGTAGGAACTAATTATTTTACCCAGAACCTATACTGAGTCCATCCATTTCTCTCCATCTCTACTGCTACCATCCTAGGCCAAGGTACCATCATATCTCATCTGCACAACTGAGTAGCTTCAGAGTTGGTCACCACTGACCTGTTCATCCTCTGTTGCCTCTTCCGGACTCCTCCCTGCAGCTGCCAGAGAAGCACTGATCCGCTCTTCCGTAGGTTGCATCACTCCCTGCTCCTATGAAAGAATTTG
Organism: Camelus ferus; assembly: GCF_009834535.1. Classification (NCBI taxonomy): domain Eukaryota; kingdom Metazoa; phylum Chordata; class Mammalia; order Artiodactyla; family Camelidae; genus Camelus; species Camelus ferus. Next base: position 50,474,774 of record NC_045708.1, on the reverse strand, counting down.
TAGAACTTAACACTGTTGGGGGTCTCCTGTATACTTCTTTATATACTTGTTTATTTTCTACCTCCTGTTACAATGTAAGGGCTGCTCTATCAGGAACCTCACTTACCTCATTCATGGCTGTTATCTCCAGCATGTAACAACTGTGCCTGGCACTTAATTTGCACTGGGTAAACCTCTCAATAGTAATTAAATTACTGTTTATCGTGGAAGGAGATGAGAAAGCAAGAGTCAAAATGGAGATTTATAATTTGGTTGTTAATATCTGAGAGGATGCTGACATCTGTACTCACGGGAAGTTGGTGGTTTCTTTCACATTCTGGGTGCAAGCAGCTGAAGAACGGGTATTCTGCTAACTGCGTTTATCTGTGAGTCGGCAGTCTGACCCACGGTCCTGATGCAGCCTCTGGCGTGAGTCAGAAGAAGCTCTGTTTCTCCCTTGAGGGCTGTGTATGTCCCAGATCTTGAAACTTTGTCTTTCCCTCGTTAGAGAAAGAGGAGAATGTCCTCCTGCAAGGACTTTTTATATCCATCCAAGGGGAGTTTAGACAGTGATGGAAAGAAACATATTACAGAACTCCAGGATAGAAAATGGGCACAGCCATGTCTGAACAGCACAAGGAGATTCTCAACATGAAGCTGTTGTTAAATAAGTAAATAAATAAATAAATATATATTTATATATATATATATATATATATATATATATAATATATATATGGAATATAAATATATATTTGGAATATACTCGCAGTTATTTGAAACCAAAGAAAACTTTAGGAAGTGGTTCTATGTCCTTTTTTATTTTTTTTTTGAATATTGCATTTTTTAAAGGAAAGTGCCTTTTCCGGCATCTCCTTCTGGTGGCCAGCCAAGGCTTTTAGAGGCCATGTCATTACTTAAATCCCTGAGCAAAGTAAAATGACACTGACGGACTTGTTGGCGACCTGGTCGAGTTGGCCACACTCTGAGTCGCTTCTGCTCCCTCTCGTACTAAACTAGGAAAGGATCATTCCCTCAGCGCTGGCTGAATTTAGAAGATGAAGTTGAAGCTTGCTTTGTTTGACCGCTTATTTGGAGACTTTCTCCTGGTGTGTTTAGGCCCAAGTTTGTCGCCCTGTCCCCTGTCCTTTGACTGCTGTGCCAGTGTTTCCTTGGGTGGGCCTTTATTTAACATCTGCTGTATACCAATCACCTTGCAAAGCTCTGGAAAGACAAAGGTGAATTAGACACGTTCTCAACCTTCAGAGAGTCTGCCAACAAGTGGGCAGAGGGACCAGTAAATGAAAAACTGAAATACAGGAGCCTTGAATTAACAGAAGGAAGTACCCGGGCAGTGAGAGTAGAAAGCAGTGGAACAGAGTGGGAGGCGGGCACGGTGTGGCGCTGGGACCAGGCTGTCCGGGTTCTCAGTCTGGCCCCGCTTCTTATAAGCTGCGTGACCATAGGCTACTTATGCCTCAGTTTGCCCACCTGCTAAATGGGGTAGTAAAAGAACCCATTTCAGATGGTTACTGAGAGGATGAAAGGAGCACATAAAGCCTGGCACACAGCTGTACAAAAACCAGCCTGCCTTACTATCAGCGGGAGGAGTAGTACATGCCAATCGATTGAACTGAGTGAATACTGCTTTACTACTGTTGTTGCAGAGAGCGTGGTCCTCAGCCAGCCCAGGGAGTTCACAGAGGCTCCCTGGAAGTGGTGGTTTTTGAATTGAGACTTGAGGGCAGGCTGATACTGTAGGGAAAGGACATGTTTGACAGTAAGAACAGAATCTGCAAGGCACAGAGGAGTGGGGGGGGGGTGACATTTAGGGACCCATAAATAGGTTTATGTGGATAAAGGACAAGGTGCCAGTGAGAGAGTGCCCAGGAGGGGGCAGGCACGAGATCACTAGGGCTTTGGAGACTGGGCTAAGGAACTTGGACTTGATCCTACAACCTAGAGAGAGCCACTGACGGATTTTCAGCGGATTCAGGGCTCGCCGGGGGAGAGTGGGAGGCAGCATCCCCTGTGGCCTCAGCCCATGGACTGTTGATTCTAAACGGCCACCCTGACCGACCTCCTTCCCTAGAATTTGAGCAGAGAATCCGTGTGTGTGTGGATCTGATTTTGCTCATTGGGTGTGATTTCTGTGGAGGTCACAGATTAATAAAGTAAAAGGACATGTTTTCTTAATTCCTTTTTACCTGATTCTTCCTCTTACTCCCTGCCCCTGCCAAGACAGATCCAGAGATGTCCATCTTACAGACACATTTGAGAATAAGATAAAAGTGATAGATTCTTCCTTCAGAAAAATCACAGACACGATTTTGCAAAGAGCCCACATTAACCTCCCCCTGCACCCTCTTCCTGATCCTCCAGACAGGCCCCCCAGACCAGTGCAGTCTTTTTGACCCCAGGCTTGCCTGTGGTTTTTGTGTTCCCACTCCAAATTACTTTAAATTTAATTTGTTAGCGCACCCCATAACTCTTCCATCTGCCATCACTGCTATTATCTGACCATGTATCATGGGAGCAGCCTTGGATCACTTGATGGTTATAATTAAAACTGAAAGTAATTGTCCTATTTTGAGCCGCTCAGATTTAATTGAGAGTATAGTGGCTGAGGGCATGGGCTCTGGAGGCAGACTACGTAGATCAGAATCCCAGCTCTGCCAAGGTCTTACAACCTCAAGTAAGTTACTTAACCGCTCTGTGCCTCAGTTTCCTCAGTACAGGAACAAGCATGATAATACAAGTCCCCTTGTGAAATTATCGTGAAGGTTCATTGAGGTGACATGGGAGCATGCCAAGAATACAGAGTCAGTGCTGTGTAAATATTTGCTATTATTATGTTATTATTTCTACTACATGACGTCATGGAAGAGGGTACTTAATGATGGATTCTGAGGAGCAGGAAAATAGATGAACAAAATCTCCATGTGCATTTCACTCACTTTGGATCCTTGCCAGTACCTGAAGGCCAAGAATAGACTCCCTAGGCCTGCGCTGTCTGGTGTCAAAGCCACCGGCCCCTGTGGCTGTTGAGTACTTGGAATGCTGCAAGCCTGGGTTGAAATGTACTGGGTCTTGAAGATTTAGCACGATTAAAAAAAAATGCAAAATAGCTCGTTAATGATTTTGTATATTGGTTGCGTGTTGAAATGATAATATTCTGAATCAATCAGGTTACATTAAATGTTAAAATTGTCATCTGCTTCTTTTTGCTTATTTAATGTGGCTACTAGATCACTGAAATTATGTGGCTGGCGTTACATTTCTGTTGAATAGCAGTGCCTTAGGCTCACCATTGTCAGTAAAAGCCAAAGGTGTGGTTACGTGTGATCAGGTGACCACGATGGGAGAGCCTTGTACATTCCTCCCCTTGCCCTTCAAGTTATACTGGACCATCCATTTTTTAATTGGTCCCATACAGGGAGTAGTGGTTTGGTGTTAGCAGAAGGGAGTTGAGGGAACGAGGCGAGAGCAATGACTAGGGAGGCATCCCCGGACTTGGAGGGGTTTGGATGAAAACACTACCATTTATAGTTATACTGGCCTGGACGCTCTGCACTCCCTGAAGGAGATGGGGGAATGCTCTCTGCTCAGGAAGTTGAAATATGTGGGCGAAAAACTCCCTACTCCATCAGGAGCCAGAAAAAGCTTTGCTAATCTTTAACTGAAAGAATGAATGCTCAGCATGATGGCAGTCACTGGGATCGAAAGCACACCCTTTCCAAATGTGGTTTACTTATGGAATGTTTGTTTCTTTCTATTTCAGATTCATTCCATCACCTAAAACCCGATAACGGTGGGCCACGCAGAGTCTTACTGGTGAGTGTGTTTTCATTTTTAAGACAAAGTGACTGTTTAACATTATTTTTGAAATGATATTCACACTTCTAAGTTAGATGCACCCCTACTGGTACTATGATTAGATGTCTATTTATTCACATTTTTTTTTCCTCCCCAAAATGGTTTACAATGTTTCCATGCCTTAAAAAAAAAAAAAAAAAAAAAGATCAATCCATGTTCTTTTGCTAAGAATGTGGTCAGGGAAAAGATCTATGATTACATGCCAAATACTATTAAATTAAAACTTTTTTCTTGTAAGAAACTATTTCCAGGCCCCTGTTGATGATCTGCTTGTTTCTCACAGTATCCAAAACAACAGTGTTACTTTGGCCAGGGAATTTAGACAGTCCCTTGCGGTGTGTTGTAATGAAAACTGGCTCATAGCTGTAACATATTAGCTTCCTGACTGCCCTGTTTTTTTCTCTCATCTCTCTTTAAACCTAAATGTGATTGTTGTGACATACCAGTGCTATAGTGGTAGAAAACTTCCTTTAGAAAGTTCCTAGGAAAGGAATATGCTTTTTAAGTGGAAAAGCTTCTGAGGCCTCATGTGGCACTACTCCCTAATATGTGGCAATGCTGTTATCTGAGGTGTGCATCAGTTAGCTTTTGCTGCATAACAAACCTCCCCCAAATTTAGTGACTCAAAATAATGATCATTTCTCTAGCCCATAATCCTGTGGGTTGACAATTTAAGCTGGACCCAGGTATGTGATGCTTTTGGTTTCAGCTGGAACCATTCATGTGTCTTCAGTCAGCTACAGGTCCAGGTTACTGAGGCTGGGGGTCATTTGGCTGTCGGCTGGAGTGATGACAATGCCTAAGACGTGTGTCTCACTGTCCTACAGGCTACCCTGAGCTTGTTTACAGGGCGCTTGGGCAGGGTACCAAGAGGACAGCAGAAGCATCTTGAGGCCAAGGCTCAGAACTGGCGCAACATTGCTTCCACCACATTCTGTTTAGAGAAAACTCTGTGGCTAGTCTAGATTCTACCTCTTGGTGAGAGGAGCTGCAGAGTCACATTGCAGGGAGGATGGAAACACAGGGGAGAAAAATTGTGGCCACTTTTACAGTCTACCCTACAGTGTTTATGAGTGGCATGAAAACAGCTGTGATCAAATAAAAAGAACCTGGAGAGTGAGAGGGCTCAGATCACGCTCCCATCTCACAGCCTGTCTTCTCATCCCGTTGTAATCAACAGACCCTAGGATTGCGGTCTTGGTCTTTGCCATATGGCATCTCAGGCAGCTCGGTGGGATCCTGGTCTCCACTCTCCGATACTAGATCTCCATTGTCCCACCTCCTGTCATTATGCACAGCACAGCCACACCAGTCATCCTTCAGTTTAGCTTCCAGGATGCTCCTCCTTTGCTCCAAGACTGTCAGTGCCTCTGTGTCATCCACACCAGCCTGGACACCTCTCTGGCTTCTCCACTGCCGTTATCTGGCCCCACCCTCTCTCGTTCACCTCCCACTGTCCCTTGTATTCTAGCCAGACTGGCCTATTTACCATTTCTCCTGAGGACACCTCATGCTGCTTACCCCTTCTCCGCTTGGAAATCCCTCCCATTCTACAGGGCCCAGGAGAATCTTCCCTTCTCTGTGACATGGCCTTCCCTGCCTGTGATCTTCTCCGCCCTGAATACTTCAAAGCCAGACGCTGTCTTCTGTGATTCACTCTTCTTCCCCTTTGCTAGTCTTCCTTCCTCAGCAGCTCTGTCAGCGCTCTGAGAGCGGGAGGCTCCCCTTGCCTCCCTTGCAGTACTCAGCATGGGACCGAGAGCACAGCCAGGACCTAGTCAGCCCAGAAGCAGCGTGGACCCTGCCCCAGGTCCCCCACCAGCAGCTCCTCGGAATCACACGAGGCACCTGCTGAAATCCAAGCTCACAGTCCCCTCCCTGAGCCGTCCGCATTCATTAGGTGGACCCCGGGATCTTGAAGCACTCAGATGATTCTGATGTTGGCAACCACTTGTGGAAAGAACAAGAAATGTGTATGAGACCTGGGTTTGAGTCCTGGCTCTGCTACTTCTTGGCTCTAGGACCTTATAAACTCGATCTTTCTGAGCTTCAGTTTCCTCTTCTGTGAAATGGAAACATTTAACTTGAGGGTTGCCAAGAGATAAAAAAGGGTGATGTTGTGCGAGTGATTTATAAACTGTAAAATATAATTAAAATACGTGATTGTGGATCTGTGGCTGGCTAGTGTTTTGAAAGGGGCAGTTACCTCCATGGTAGTAGCCATGGTAGTGACAGAGGACTAGACAGTGAGTAATCAAGTAGTGGAAGAAGGATTAGTAATTACAGCAGCTATAGTCATAACTAGTGTTACTGTTTATTCAATACCAACTGTGTGCCTGACACTTCAAACTGCTTTACATGGAATGATTTGAGATTTATAGGAAAAACCCCTTATTCAATTGCATCTGTATCATGATTACAGCCTATTCCATCATTAGTGATTCAGTGCTTTGGCTTCTTCCTTTTCATTCGTGAGAGAGGAAATAGTTGGGTAAGCTGCTATCAACCATTGACAAGTTATCAATGTCAAGTACAAGGTCCTGTAGAAGTGTGAGCTGCTTTGATTTGGTGGGAGAAGTGAGAGCCACCAACAGTCCTAGTGAGAGAGTAGGCGTGGGACACGCAGGAGTGGACGAGAGGACACCCAGCTGCCTGAGGATGGAGGGAGAGATCCCCAGGAGGGCTGGGGCGGGGCCAGTCTGAGACATTTGCTGACTTGACGGCTTCTCCCAGGGCTATTCCTGGTCCAAGGCCACCACCTTCTCACCCTGCTCATTTAGAACTTCCCCATAAGGGCTACCACAACAGGCAGCATTTGTAAAAACTTTTCTCCATTCACCATACGATTTGTTGTACAAATCAGTTATTTTGATTGCTGTTGGTTTAGTATACATGCCTGTCTTCTTTTAAAGATTTTTGAGGTGGCTTTTAAATACACGTATAGTAAGATTAAGAAAAATATGGAAGGAAGGAAATTTGTGGGGAAGGAAAAGTGAAGTCAGAGATAAGGTTAGGCCCCCAGTTCTTGGGTGAGAGCCTGTATACCTGCCAGCAGGTCCCACAGTCTTCCCTCTGAGCTTCTGAGCAATCATTACCAGGAAAACATGCTTAGTTAACAGTTCGCGGTGGCTGGAAGATAAAAGCATGCTAGTTACTCAGAAGAAGTAAGGTTAATTGTGATTCAAGACTTAAAGTAATTTCTCCTGAGTGCTCATGGAGAGGATACCACATAAGGTAGCAAACAATGTCCCAGTAGAAATAGACGCATGAGGACTACCGCTGGTGTCAGCCAGTGATGGGACGGACACCTGAGTGTAGCTCAGGAAGCGCCCTTCCAGTCCAGGTGTGCATTTCTCTGTTGGCCTTGCTAAGTCCAAGGATAAAGTGTCATAGTTTCACCTGGAATAACAAGTGCATCTATTCATTCCCCCCCCCCCGCCCCGCAGCCCTCCCCACCCCCACACGGACCCCACAGACTGTCATGACTCTCGGTGCTGAGTCTGGATGCTTGGCTGTGAACCAGATCTGGCACACCAGATGAAATCTACTTACCATCCCTGTTCTAGAAGAATAACAGACAACTTCCTGAAAGTATTCTGTGAATGGTATTTATCCCAACCCCAAGTCTTGCTGCTCCCTAACTCAGTCTGTGGAGTGGCTTTTTGATACACAGATTTTACACTGAGGCGGTCCTCTGTGACCTGTGCGGCCCACTTCCCTTGCTCCACGTGTATCTCTCCTTCTGTTTTAGGCCCCATGGCTCTAGGTCATTTTAGATACCAGAGAGTGCTCTGACCTTTTGGGGAACCAGGGCAGTGTGAGAGGCTCGTTGGAATAGGAGTGGTAGACTCTGGGTATGTATTCAGTGGCAGTGAGCTATAAACTGAGCTACCGTTGTCCGCTTCTGGAACTCTCTTCTTCCAGTCAGTATCTTTACTATTTATTGCAAGAGGTAGTATTTGATTGGTTGCCAGCATTGGTAAGATGAACCATCAGGAGCAGAGGGTGGTATGAGAGTAATGTTAAGCCCAGACTTTTTGCAGGAATGTTACAGGATGAAAAATTTTTAATTTAGGAAGGATCATTGTTGGAGAAGAGCCCAGAATTCCATGAGGACTGCCCATAAATGGGCATTTCCTTTTGGGCTTGGTTTTCATTTAGGTCAGGTTTCTTAGAATGATTTTGGTTGCAAGTAACAGAAATCCAACTTAAACTAGTGTCTTGACTTACACTGGCATAGCCTTCCGGCATAGGTGCATCCAGGGATTCAAAGAATATCAGCAGGCCATTATCCTTCACTCTCTGTGTTTCTTGACTCTGCTTAACTCTCTCAGTTTCATTCTCAGGCAAGCTCCCCCTCACCATGATGCAGAGGTAGCCATCAGCATTATAGTTCCATCATCTTCGCAGCTGCGGATTCCAGCGAAAAGAGAGTGTCTCTTTTGCCATTGTTCTAGCAATAGCACCAAGGAGGGATCTTGACTGGCCCAGGTTGGACTCCTTGCCTAAATCAACCCGGCCGGAAGTGTGCAGTAGACCACAGGCACTACATGTTTGGTCAGGGCTTGTTCATGTGTTCCTTGAGAGAAGGTGAACCCCACCAGAATCGCAGCAGTGGGGGGCCCTAGGCAAAAAGGAGGAATTCTGTTACCAGAAGAAGAAAGGAAGAGAAAGAGCATTCCAAGCAAACACAGTTTCTAGGTACTAGAGTGCACTGATTTAGAAATTCCTACTTTGGGGTCTATTAAACTTGAAAGGTTTAAAATTAGATTCAGCTTCAGTTACACTGAATACCTAGTCCAAGTTTGGTGTCATGATTGAGCCTACGGAGAGGAGGGAGGGTGGGCAACCCCACTGTGGGGTCAGGTGGGCAGCTTTTGGCCTGAGGACCCCCAGTCTGGATGATAGACCTGAAGATGATGAGTGGGCCTCAATGGACCTGTAATCCATTGAATGAATCAGTGAATGAGCTTCTATAATTATTTGTAGAATGTGTGTGAACTTTTTTCCTGGAGGAAGGGATCATGCTTCCATCATTTGCTCGTAGGACTCCCTGGTTCCCTCTACGGCTTAAGAGCCCGTGCTTCAGGCTCACTCGAATTGTTTTAGATTTGGCGAGCTTAATCTTACACATTCATTTCTTGTTTTGGCTCAACTAGTAGAGTTTAATGTCCATGATAAACACAGCTCCTTATGGAACAGACACAGTGATGTCAGTGGCTGAGTATGTTGCATTAAATTGCATGTTGAGGCTTTTAGGCCTATATGTAAACCATTCACAGTCGTAGTTGCCATTTACTTAATGCTTACCCTGGTGCCCGCTCTGTGCAAAGTGCTCGGCGTGCATTATCCAACTATGTGTTTATACATGTGACTGCAATTCTGTGGACCTCAGGTCTGTTACGGTACCACCTGCTGGAACCAGCTCCTTCCAGCTGCTTCTCTGAAAACACAGGAGACAAACCCTGAATTTTTCTCTGCCCCATGTCTGCTGAGTCCACCTCTCTCCACCTCCCCACCCTCAGATGACAGAATTATCAAATCCCAAAGTGGGAGGAGGCTGCTGAGATCGTGCCATTTAGTGGTTTGCAAACTCTGCTCTCTGGTTTTCCATCTCAGGGACTCCTGAGAGGGAAGGATGGAAAGGACCCAAGTCCCTGTCCTGCTTCAGTCACTGCTGGCTGCTGAAAGCCAGTCATCCAGGAGAAAAGAGAGTCTGGGGTTCAGTGTGAGACTTGAGGTTGAGTCCAGGCTCCTGCTTTACTTACCTACCTGTGTGACTCTGGGAAAGTCGCCTCGCCTCTCTGAGCCACAGTTTCCTTATCTGTCAAAAGGGACGACAGTGCTGGCCTCACGGAGCTGTTGGGGGCCTGGATGAGGTCATGCCTGTCAGGTTCTTGTCCTCGTGCCTGGCACACAGTCAGTGCTGGCAAAGGTCAGCTGTGACTAGGACACTGCACAGTGCAACTTGTGAGACATAATTAAGACGCAGATTTATTCCTGTCCTCTCGCTGTGCCATTCTAATTGATTCAGTGGTGGTGTGTTTTTCCCCATTTCCTGACAAAAACTTGATTAGAGCTGTGGTTTTTCTGATAACTCTTAGGTGACAAAAAGCCCTATGGCCCCTTGAAGACAGACACACAGACACACACACACACACACACGCACGCACGCACGCACGCACGCCACACACACACACGCCCGAGCTCAAGCTGGAAACTGGAAGTACCCACTGTAGTCTATCGAACTGTCAGTATTCCCATCTTGCCCACCGCTTCAGCCTGTCCAGATGAGGCAGAGAGAGAGGACACTTCTTAACCCACTGCTCCTGGCACTGGGTCTCTGAGCCTGGCTGGTGGGGAAGTGGCCTCTCTCCCTCCTGGCTGCTTCGGTGGCTGTCCCGAGGACTCCCCTTCCACCCGGCTCTCCCGGGATGCGGGCGGTACCTCTCCTGCTGGCTGCCTCCATCCTCCAGCAACCTCTGGTCCTCATTCAGGTTCCGTCTCTGGGGTCCTCTCACCCCCAGGCTGAAGCCCTGGTGGGGAGAGCCTGTTTTGGGGAGATGGCAGCTGGCATTCCTGGTACCCAGCATTCACTTCCTTTAACCCCCGATGGGGGAAAGGGCCAGCAGTCACTGTCTTCTCTGCCACCTTAGGTCACTTCAGCCCTGCTCCCACATTTTGTGTCCTCAGGCAGGTGTCACATACCAGTCCCCAGACTCTAGGAGACACCGGTCTAGCCCTCCAGGTGTTGCCTTTGAAACCCTTGTCTCTAGGTTTGAGATGAAAATCGGGCTCCCGCCACCCTACCCACCTTGAGGAGGGTGGGAATCAGCGCATTTCCGAGGAATCTGCCCCTCAAAATCCCCCGTCACTTTCCACTGTCCCGAGCCTGTTTATATCCTCCTGATGGCCCTTTGAGCCAGCTCGGTCAGCTTCTTAGAAATTTCCACGAAATGGTCTGGCCCCTGGCTCTGGAATTTCCCATCCGTTGAGTCGTGTTGCCGCAATGGAAACTTCCACTTGAGCATCTTGTCGTAGTAACTGCTGGTCCAGCACAAGGAACTCCTCTGCAACACCCCTAACGGCGGTCCTTCATCCTGTGCGAAAAGCTGTCCAGGCGTGGGGAGCTCCCTGTCCCCCACTCCCCTCCCTCCCGCACACCGCATTCTGATTTTCAGACACTTGCAGTTGTTGGGAAGATGCTACTTCCATGAAGCCAAGCCTGGGTCCCTGTAAGCTTTCCTGTAATGGGATCGGGAGTGTGCATGCAAACCTCGTCTGAGAAAATCTGCCTGGGCTGCAGGGATTTGAGTGGCAGCCAGGCTTTCCCCCACACCCTGTTCTCTGAGACCACACGGAAGCCTCTGACCTTGTCTCTGTGTGGGTCTCCTTTACTGTCCCGCCAAGGTGCACTTCACATAACCGCACAGAAAGCTAGTGTTGGGAAGCTCTGTGCTCAAGCACCATTTCTCATGCCCATGGCTCCAACATCCTTTCTCTTGGTAGAGCTGACTTGCCATGCTTCACGGGGGGCATTTTGATCAGGAGTCCGTCCACAGTTTATGAAGTCTCCAAGATCAAGCCTGGCAAAATGTGCCCTATTGCCCTCCAAAGACACCCCTGTCCCCACTTTTCTGTGGTTTTTCTTCTATGCTTAAGCGTCCTTTGGACTCAGCTGATTTGTCTGCCCCAGCATTGTGAACTTGGCTTCTCTGCCCAGGGGTCCTTCTTTGTCATGTGCAAGTTGGGCCACAGTGATGGTGGATCCCAGAATAAGGTCACTGTGTTTAAATTCTCCACCCCATGGTGAGGGTAGCATCTCAGATGAGCAGGTGATGTGTGCTAGCAAGATGCTTGGGTCAGCTAAGGTTGGAGTTACTTTGGGGACCGTGGCCTAAGAATGTATTAAATGCATTTTGGGTAGTGCCTTCATGGACTAGTTCCCCCTGACAAGTCTGTACATTGTGTATCCAGTTGTGAACCTGATTTATGTCCTCGAGTTACTACTTTTAATGGCTGTCCTCAAAGACGTGAGATGCTTCTCGCTCCCACTCCTCAGCCCCATTCCCTCCCTCCTGCCCTGATAATGTGGAGACAGAGGCCCAGAGGGCAGAATTGATCTCCTGAGCACTGCTTACCTATCCTCTTCTCTTGGCCTGAAAGAGTATAGTGGGTTTTATTGGGCCATTCAAAAATCTAGATCTATAAAAGAGCCAAGATGCTGATACCTAAAACAAACTTTGTATTTGTAAGCAGAAGGACTAGAGTTCAGACCTTTCCTCAGCTACTGGAGACAATTGGGACAGAAGTGGTTTCACCTCCCTGAGCCTCAGTTTCCTCATCTGTTACATGGGGATAATGCCATTCGCCTTACAGGATTGTTGGGCATGTAGTAAATTCAACACAGTGACCTGTCACAGGGTATGCATTCAATAAACGAGCTATTACCATTTTTTGCATTGGCCTATTGGGATGATTTCTAAAAACTTTTAAAGCCTTGGAAAAAGTAGCAGTTCTCCAGTAATAGTTGAGCAAGTCACTTACTCTTTTAAAAATTTTTTATACTTTTTTTAATTGAAGAATAGTCAGTTTACACTGTTGTGTCAATTTCTGGTGTACAGCATGATGTTTCAGTCATATGTGTACATACATATATTCATTTTCATAATAGGTTACTGGAAGATACTGAATATAGTTTCCTGTGCTATACAATATAAACTTGCTGTTTATTTTATATATAGTAGTTAGTATCTGCAAATCTCAAATTCCCAATTTGTCCCTTCCCACCCCCTTTCCCCCCTGGTAACCATAAGTTTGTTCTCTATATCTGAAGCCTCTTACTCTGTTAATTTTAATTTTTTTTTTTTATTGAAGTACTGCCGGTTACAGTGTGTCAGTTTCTTGTATGCAGCAGGTACAGTGTCCTAGTCATGCAGATACATACTTTTTTTTCATTAAAGGTTATTACAAGATACTGAGCATAGTTCCCTGTGCTATACAGCAGAAACTTTTTTTAATCTATTTTTACATATAGTGGCTAACATTTGTAAATCTCAAACTCCCAAATTTATCCCTTCCCACCCTCTTTCCCCGGTAACCATAAGATTGTTTACTATTACTATGTCTGCAAGTCTGTTTCCATTTTGTAGGTAAGTTCCCCCCCCATTTTTTTTTTTTTTTTTTATGATTCCACGTATGAGTGATGTCACATGGTATTTTTCTTTCTTGTTCTGGCTCACTTAGAACGACGATCTCTAGGTCCATCCATGTTACTAGTGAATTGAAGCCACTTACTCTTAAAGCCTCAAATTTCACATAATAAATTGAGGATAATACTGCCCAGGGTTATTGAGAGGATTAAGCAAAATAATCTGTAGGAAATGCTCAGCACAGGGCCTGGCACATAGTAAACATCCACAGAACAGTGGTCTCCGTTTTCCCATCACAACATTATCTCCATTTTACAGAATCTGCAGAACACTTTTTTTTCCTTATAATGGTCTCTTGAAGACACTTTTATATGTAAAAAGTTGTTCTCGCTGTTCAAGAAAGAACAAGAATATTTAGTCTCCAGTTTGCTTATAAATAACAAACAGTAGCGTATATGAAAGCAAGCTATCTGTATGCCTAAACCAAACAGCTCTCCTTTTCTTTAGATTTCACCTCATTTCCATGTTAAGTTTTGGGTAGGTGAATTTGCCATGAGACGAGGACAAATTTATATGTTGATTTTACAAGTACTGTGAAAATACTCAAACTTAGCTATATTTAGTTAGATGCTCTAAATTGAGATCGGTTTATTTTGTGCTCTTTCAATAAAGACGCATAGTGGGCTCCTCATGGCACCCAAGGAGGTCCTGGAAGGGAACGTGGAGGAGAAGACAGGGCCTGAACTGTAATAAGATGACCCAAACCAGAGACAGAGACATAGTCTGGAGGGTGGAGAGCTGACGCCTGCCCGGGCTGGGATTCCTGACGGGGAGGCTTGCTCCCTCTGATACAGCAATGCCTGCATTCCGTCTAGCAGTTCCGTCCTCCTGGAGCAAGGGGCAGTCCTGAGCCAGCAGAGCGCCAGTCCCCCTTGCTTCTTACTGACCAGGTGCCCGTGCTGCAGCAAATACCAGGTTTGTGCAGAATGACACTGACGTCATTACTGGTTGGACTGATTCTGAAGTTCGTGTCACTCATGCCTGGACACCTTTGGTGAACGAATGATCCCAAACTCACTTTTCGTTTGGGTCTGACTCACCTCCTGCAGACAGACGGTTCAGCAGTAATCTTCCTTGATGTGGAAACTTGAAATGTGGCTGCGAAGCCACAAAGAGGGGAGGGAAGGGTGGGTGGCAGAGCAGTGGGGCCCCTTCAGCTGCTTGGCCAGCGCATGTGTGTGCAGCCTCTGCCATGCGCTCAGGGCAGGATGAGGATGGAGCGGGACCTAAGGGAGACTCAGGGCGGCTGCCCGCCCTCTTCCTTCCCCAGCTCTGTAGCCCACTCCCTGAGGCAGGAACTGAGCCACGAGGCCTGAGAGGAACCACCCGTTGCCATTCTGTGGGCCAGGCTGGCGGGAACCCTGTCCCAGTGCATCCTCAACTCGCAGGGCAACCACGGGGATAATGGTGGGTGTGAAGCGAAGCCTCAAGATCTCTCCCTGGCGAGGACCCCATCCGATGTCCTGTAGCTAATGTGCTATTCCCAATTCTGAGTGTGTGTGTGTGTTTTTTTTAAAGACGCCCCCTAATTTTATAAAGCTTAAGAGCCACAAAAATGGGATCTGTCCCCAGACCTGAGAGAGTTGGCACACACTCTGGGTCCCATTTCCCCTGCACCAAGACCCTAAAGCTCCCATTTGCTTCTACCTCAGTTACAGACTTTGCCCCTGTGTGTGTCCTGTGCTGCGGCTACATCCAGCTAGACCTGAGTTCCCACCACATCTCCTAACCTGGGTGGGGGGACAGCCAGGGATTGCTGTCTGGATTCCTTCCTGGCCACCAGACACCTTCCCCGGGGTGGAAAGGTCCCACCGTTCCTGCAGGAAGGCAGGGCAGGAGCTCTCAGACCTCCAGTGGCTTTGTGGTTGTGGGGAGGGAGGCCCTACAAAGGAGCCAGGCAGGAGGGACCCAGCCCTGCAGCCCCGTGTGAGGCACCCATCCACTGGCTGAAATAAGCTTGGTGGAAAATTCTCCTTTAGAAAAAACAAAAAACAAAAAAAAACGGAAAGGAATATCCTTGAAACTGTATCAGCTTTGGCAAAACTATAACTCTGATCTCAAGTTTGGGGAGATAGGCCGGCCAGCCTACAGGACTCTGCTGATCAAGAGTGCTGGCCTGCTCTCAGCCCTAATCATGCCCCTTCCTTATTCCACACAAGGGCTGGAGTGCTTTGCTAATCAGTTAGGATTAAATGTATTGAGAAGAAACGAGAGGAGGGGAAAGGCCCTTTTTGTACATGAATATCTTTCTACCATCATGCAAAAATCCAAGTTTGAAAATGATTTCCTCTTTCATTCAAATGCTGGCAAACTTCTCCCCCTGGTGGTGAGGTCGAGAACTGTTTAAAATGAGCTATCAGACATCATTGTTGTGACTGATAATCTGGAAAGAAATTGTCAGCCTGGGATGAGTTAGGACAGTGAAAGGGGCTGAGAGTCTATAAGGTTTTGAGGTTTGGGAGTATCTTTTGGCCTTAAAACAGTTATTTTAAACTCAGGGTTAAATGTGTTTTTTCTGTAAAGAGTAAAATGGTTAAAATGCCACTAGGTTTAAGGTTCAAGCTTATTACAATACAGTGGACTTTTTGCCAAAACTCTGCCCCAGTGCTAGTTATGTCAAATCCTTAACAGTCTGTAGGCTTCTTTTACTCCTTGAGATTGCGGCAGAGACATAAAACCAACCAGAAAATAAGAATTTCAACCACCAACTGGACATCTATTAGGGATCCTGGTTTACACACTCCAACTCACCACTGTCCACATTGAAATCTTTTCCTCTGGTGCTGCTACTTTAAATTATTTGCCTCAGTTCATTTACGCTTACATCTAACACCTGTCAGAAAGTCACAGTGGGACTAACAAGGTAAGAGTTATTTCACTGCTACTTCCTACACGTTTTATATATTTTTAAAAGTAAAATGCAAAACAGACTTAGGAGGATAATAGTTGGTCTGTTTAAACCTTCCCATGTATGTGGCCTTCTGTTAAAGCATGGTTTTCTCTTGACACCGTTATTAATCCTTTGTTAATTACTCTACTGCTTTTAATGACCAGAACTGACCCGGTTATTTAGCTTCCATTGTGTCTTCAATAACCAGCGCCTTCACAGTGGAAATCTCATCGGCCGTCGTTTGTTCACCAAGTGGTCGTTCGTGTCCCTGATGACTGTTTATCAGCGCCATTGTCCTGGGATCGCCGTTCCCCAAGTGGAGGATACAGTCATGGTGTTTATATTAGTAATGCTTTTATACAGTTGGGTTCTTTTTTTTTTATTCTTTTCTCTGCTCTCAGGAACCCTGAGATGCCCTTCAGTTTGTGGGCCTGGCATTGGGAGAGGTGGGTTGTTACTCGTAAAGCAGATTAATTGCCTACATGGGATGTGAAAGGAAAAAAGGTGCATACACTTTATAGGTTATTGTAAATTTTTTCAATGTTTAACAGTTTTTCTAATGATTATTGGTCATATTTTTATATATTTTGTCTACTTTAATTTTTTATCTCATGCAGTTTTTATGTAAAAAAAAATTGACCATATCATGTTTGCTTTTTTCCCCCCAGGGTTTGGAAACCAATTGTCCTAAGCACTAAATAGGCATTATTGGGGGGAGGGGGGTGTATATTTCCCCCAAGATTTCTCACACACACACACACCCTACCTTTCTCTCTTTTTGGGCATCTTTCCCCCTTCCACTGTTGAAGCTGGCCATTAATCTAATGTTGAAACAGCCTGATTCATTAATGATTCCTTGATGTTCAGGTAATTGCAAGGCTGAGCCACATCAGAATGGCTTGTAAGTTCCCTCTAATTTCAGAGCATTTTCAAGCTTTCATTACTGTTCACAAATTGCAGCACCCTAAAGTTCAGGCTCTGCTGACTAGGACGAACAGGAAGGAGAGGGGCGGGCAGACTTTAGGAATGTGTATTCTGGCGCTCGTGTTTTTAGTAAAGGGCAGTGTTCTGCAGTCATTTGGATGGATTGTCGTGATATGTGGTATGAGATGGAACTGGAGAGGCTTCAGGGGCCTGACCCTCTTCCCTCTGTGCACCCCAGCTGCAGCCACACCGCCTCTGTGTCTTTCTCAAAGCACCAGGCTCCTGCCCGCTCCCCCTGGGGTGCCCCCTCCAGTTACTTGCTACTGGGGTATTTCATAGCCCTCAGCATCATCTGTATTATCATGTATGTTTCTTTACATGAGAGGTTGATGCAGCACAGAGAAGGGTCCTGGCACAGAGCAGATGCTCAGTGAAGACTTCCTGAATGAAGAAACACAAAAGAATGAACAAGTGAACAAACAGATGTATTTAGGATCATGAGAGGAACAGTGCTCTTTGTAACCATACTTTAAGATGGAGTCTATTGAAACAGCAGTGCAATATTACTTTTTTGTTTCCCTGAATTAAAATATATCTTATAATATGCCAGTGTGCAAGGCGCAGTTATCAATTGTGGGACTGCAAATTGTCTGGAGTGTTTTAGAAAAAGTTGTTAATTCCATATCCTTAAATACAGCCTTAGATATAGAAATTAATGGTGAAAGGCCAACAGATAGTTGGTAGGAAGAAAGAGAAAGCACTTCACTTTGGAATCATAGCAGAATTATAAAACAGCCCAAGATTCTGCAATGAGGAAATGCCTATGTAAAATGGAATCTCACTGCCATTATTAAAATTCATGTGTATTCATTTCGAGGAACCAAAAGTGCAAAACCTAAATCTGATCAGGAAAAAAACAGCTGACAGTCCCAAACTGAGGCACATTCTACAAAGCAACTGGCCTTTACTCTTTAAAAAAAAAAAAATATCAATACCACGAAATACAAAGAAAGTCTTAGGAACCGTCCCAGGTTACAGGAGACTGAAGAGCTCTGACAGTTCAGTGCCGTGTGGAATTTGGGGTTTTCTTTTGCTATAAAGGACACCATTGGGACAATTGCTGAAATCTGAATAAGGTTGTAGATTAGATAATAGCAGTGAGGTTGCTTAAGAGTACTCCTTACTTGCAGGAGATACACACTGAAGTATTGAGGAGTAAAAACATCACCTCACTGTCTGTCTGTCTTTTTCTCTCTCTCTGTCTCTCTTGTCTCTCTGCCTCTCTGCCTCTCTCTCGGAAAGGGAGTACAGGGATTGAAGTAATTATAATAAAATGTTGACATTTGAGGGGTCCAAATCTGGGTGAAATACGGTATCAGAGAATTCTTTGAACTAGTCCTACAGCTCTTCTCTAGGTCTGAAATTATGTCAAAATAGAAGTTTTAAAACAGGGTGCTTATGAAGAGCTTATAATCCCATAGGAAAATGCCACTGCTGGAAAGGAGCAAAACATAGAACTGTATACTAGAGTGTGATCTCAGCTGCCTTAAAGACACTGAGAAAAGATGAGAAGGACATACAGCAATGTGTTAACTTTCGTTATCTTGCATCCACGTTAGTATATGTTACACATTTTTCTCTACATAGCATGCATTTCTTGAAAAATAAGGAAGAAAAACACTTCTCAGGAAAGGTAATGGCTGACTCACAAAGAGAGGAGAGCTGAGAGCACCTCGCTCCTTGCGCACCGCCACGTGCCCCATTCTGTAGAAGGCTGCTGTAGATCTATGCATGTGTACACACATGCACACACATGGTTTTTAAAAACTTTTGTTTTTCCTCAATGGTATTTTGGAGGAAATCCTCTATTGGGTAGGAGCTGAAATGAGATAACCTCTTAAGCCTCGTCCAGCCCTGGAATTCCTTGCTGTGCTTTCCCAGTTTTTGGAAGTTAGCACTTTCTGTGACCCAGACATGATGCTAGGTACTGAGTACCTAAGGATGGATAAGCCACCCAGTGCTCCTGTGTTCACAGTCCGCAGCAGATCGGTGGTTGCGGCCCGTGCTGGGTACTATGGGAGCATTGTGGCTCCTGTGACAGGTGGACTCGGCTTGGGGTGGGGTGGTGGTTGGGCAAGGCAGGCATGGATCTGGGGACCTAGAAAGGCCATTTAGGGAAGGGTACCGGGACATTGCAGGCCGAACGTTCCAGTGTGTCTAGCATACATTCTCTGGCCCACTGGAGTATCATTCTGGAGACCCCGGCTGGGAGGCGAGGGTCTTGACAAGAGCTGGGAAAGCTCCAGGTCCTGCAGGGTCTGCTTTCCCAGGCGTAGGAGGAAGTGGTCCTGCTGCAGGACGTAGGGGTGCTTCCTGTGGCTCGGGAGCAAGGCTCCCCATGAACTCGATGCCTCCATCGTGGTGGGAGTTTGCCTGATCGCCCCCAAAGCAGATGCTGCACAGATATCCCCAGGGAGGACAGAATAAAGGTGAAGGCAGTACTGTGCTGGCGAGTTTGCTGATCTCTGATGTACTCGGTGGAACTCCTGGAACGTGCTTTATTCATTGGTGTCATAAATAAAGCCGAGGGGTCAGGTCTACCTGCACTTGGCCTTGCAGGCTCTCCAGCTGTTTCCAGAGTCCCAGAGTCACCCCCAGAGCAGTAATGTTGTTGAGTTGTGCTCCCCATTTCCCTGGCCAGTCACTCCTCTTTGAACCATCATTGGCTTGAGCCCATTATCCATACCAGTCTTGGGAGCCTGAAGACACCAAGATGTAAGTCCTCTTCATCCACTGAAGAACTAGATCAAACAGGCAAAACAGTGATTAAGAATCCTACACCAGGGTTAGATTGGAAGCTTCCCTGTTTATCTTGGGACCTTTTTTTAAAGAACCATTTTAGAGCATGATGTTTTTACTCAGGTGTTGCTTCCATTATAAACATATCTCATAGTTTGTTAGGAAGAGCACATGAGCTGATATAAATTCTGGATATAAAATATCATAAGCATTTGATACCTACCAGTTATTATTAATAAGCATCGATTAGCACCATGTATGAAGAGAAAGCACTCGAGTCTTGGTCAAATGACCTGTTTTCTAGTCTAAGCTCTCCCCCCACAATCCTAGAAGTAAAGAAAAACTGAGCTGGATAGAGGACTTAGACATTTTTTTAGCATCTAGTCCAACAACCTCATTTTCGGAAACTTGGAAAGGTGTAAGAGTTCATTAGCTTATTGGTCATAGCTTAGTGTTCTCACCCTCATTTTTAAAGCGAGAGTAATCACTGTACCCCCATCACACGATTCTTGCGAAGGTTACCCCTCAGGCCCCTGGCAGCGTCTGGCCCCAGAGAAGTCCTTCAGTTAAATTAACTCGTGTTGTCGTTGGCGAGTTCCAGTTTAGTTGTCTTCCTCTCCCATTGGACTGTGAAGACAGAGACTTGTCCTCCTGGCTTATCTTCACGTCCCCGCCATCTGGCATGGTGATGGGCACATAGTCGGTGCTCAACTAACATTTGTTGAAGGATCGAAGAAAGCATCTTGCTGAAGGTAGGATTTAGGCAAAGTCTGAATCAGAGCAACGTCCTAACTCCAGGGTTCAGGTTTTCCATACTGTTCACTCTTTAGCTTCCTACTCTCTTTAACTTTAGGCAATTTGCTTCATTTCTCTGGGCCTCATTTCTCTGTTTCTTCCCCTTGGATTTGATGGGCCAGGTCCCTCTTAGGTGAGCAGAGTGTCACCGGCTGCCTTTAGAGAAGACCTATGGTGGTGTGCTTGATTGGCCACTAGGTGGCATGGTTGGCCAAATATCAGACAAAGCCAGAAAAAAGGACTGCCCCACTGACAGTACTGTGGGATCTTAAAATTGGAAACTAGTTACCCTTGGATGAGCTGGGGTGCTGGCTGTGGGACAGAGGCAGGTGTCCCGTCCCAGGGTTTGTGCTCACGGACTTTAGGGCCAAGTGTGGCTGAGAGCCCATAGCTCTGCTCCCACCAGCTAGGACCCAGGACACCCTGAAACTTCCCCAGGCCTTTGTTTCAGTAACGCCATGCTTCAGTCTTGCTCAGCACTGCGCCAGGATGGAGGAAGAGCTCCTCAGTGTAGCAGCTATGACTCTGCTTCTGGCGTTGGATACCATAAAACACCGCTTTTCTGTTCCCTGCCCAGCCAAGTGGACGGGCCTTAGAAGTCTTTGCAGGAGAAGCTTTCATGCCTGGCTCCCTGTTTCACAACGCTGGAATTTTAAATAGCCCCTTAAATGGAAAAGTGGGTGGCCTGTCGTTATCAGGTTGAAGGGAAGCCTAGACTATTTGGAGGGACATCAGAACTCCTGAGAACATCACTATGGAGCTTAATCAGCACAAAGCAGAGTATTTTGTGCATAACTGGGACTCAGGGTGGAGGGGAGTGGTGAGGGGGATGGTCACAAAAGGCCCTTTGCTGAAGTTGTTCAAAGAAAGAATTTCTTTGTTGCATGGACCATCATTCGGATCTGAGTGTCTTATTTCAAAATAATTTAGGGAGGATCTTCAAGGAGTAGCAACACTTACTGCATGCAAAGTATTATGCTAAACATCATACATTCATTATTCTATTTAATCCTCTCAGCAACCCTGTGAGGTGGGTTTGAGTGTTGTGCCCATTTTATAGAGAAGGAAAAAAGTATAATAGTAATAGCCAACAGGCATTGAGTGCCTGCTTCCTAGAGGTCAGGAGTTACTCTAAGAGCTCTAAGGATCGTTTTTACAGTAATTCTGCAAGGTAGATGCTGTTAGTACCTTCATTTTACAGAGGAGGAAACAGGCACCGAGAGGTTATGTAACCTTATTGAGGTCACAGAGGGAGTGAGTGGAAAAGTCAGAACACAAACCCCGGCCCACTGGACTCCGAAGGCGGTGTTTGTTTACTGCTGTGCCGTGCTGCCTCCCACGATGCTTTGTGTGCAGTAGGTGCCTGATGAGTGTTTGTTGAGTTGGATCCTTCTAGACTGTAATTAGCCAGCACAGAGGAGACTCCCTGAGGAAGCGCTCTGCGGGTCTTCACACTCCTACCCCGAACCACACCGGCGCCCGTGAGCATCGTGGGCCGCAGTGCCGCTTCGCATGCTGGATTTTGCCCCTGACTTTTGTGGGTAGTAAGGTACTGTTCCCTTGGAACAGACAGGAAAAGGCTGTCATCGTGGCAGGTGTTTCCAGGAAACACTTCTACAGGGAGCATCTCGGCGAATTTTATCTGCTTCACCCTTTTCTGACAGATGTTTCTTGGGCTTGTTTGTTCTGGGAGAGGGGTGTCCCACTGCATCTCTTTAGCCTCAGAAAGCCAGGGCCGGGGGAGGGAAACAGCGCAGTGGCAGAGCGCATGCTTAGTGTGCACAGAGTCTTGGGTTCAATCCCCAGTATCTCCATTAAAAAAAAAAAAAAAAAAAAAAGCCAGGGCCAGCAGGTGGCAGGGTGCCAGGCCAGCCCTGGATGTTGTACCATCGGCGTGTGCAGGGGCACCCAGGCAGCCCTGAGGCTGCTCGCTCCTCAGTCGGGACACCCTGGCCAGTGCCGGGGACATGAGTGTGGAGGGGGCCCACCACCTCTGTTAGCCGGCTGGCCCCTGAGGCCAGGCAGTGTTTTCGGTCCTCACAGTGCAGAGAAGGCCTGAGGAAGGAAAGCAGGACCCAGGCCACATTTATCAGTCTCTGGGTGTAATAATCCAGTCCCAGGGCTTCTGGCTCGTTTCTGGATGTGTCACTGCAACAGGAAGCCCAGAAGAAGTTTGACTAAAATCTCCTGCTCAGACCTGTGATTCTGAGCAGGGAGACTTAATTTTGTAACCCTCTCTCCGTTCCTGCTTTTTCTCTGTAAGTGAACTGTGCTACCTCCAATCTTCCTCAGAACTTCTCAGCATCTCAGGGGGGGTGTGTGAACTCCGAGCCCCAAGTTCAACCTTCTCAAGGAAAGCAGTGATTTTCTCTCTGAATATTTCTCCCTTGAAATAGAAGACGTTTTCCACCATAACCAAAATTATGCACGCCAAAGGGGAGAGAGGGAGGGTCCAGAGCTGCTGGACGGGGAGGTGACAGTTGGTAGAATGAGTCTCTGAAGAGGCGGAGGGGCGTGAGGTTGAGGGCATAGGTAGAAGGGCCCGCACTTGTCATTGCTCCTTTGGCCCCACTACTTGTCCCCTTCTGGCCACATTGGTCCTGTGCTCGCCTCCCCAGGACGTAGGTAGAAGCGGGTGGATGTTTGCTGTGTCGTTAACAGAGCGGCTGGACACTTGGCAGACAGTGGAAGTGAGTGACAGGCCGCAGGCCATGCCGGGCTCCTATGGGCATTCTTCCTTGTCCCATCCAAAGCAGTGCTTCCTACCTGTCCTCTCGTGATGCCACACTCAGGAAAGCCATCCCGGGGAATGGAGGGAGATGCCCACCACTGGAGCTCTGGACCATTTGGCCCCGCTGGGCCGCCTGGGGCTGAGGCGCACCTGAACCTCAACTAGGAGAACTGGTGCAGAGGCTGAGAATCACATGCCTCACCGTGCAGGTTACCCTGTGGTCAGTGAGAGGCTGTGATCGAGAATCACACACCTCACCGTGCAGGTTACCCTGTGGTCAGTGAGAGGCTGTGCTCGAGAATCACACGCCTCACCGTGCATGTTGCCCTGTGGTCAGTGAGAGGCTGTGATTGAGAGAATCACACGCCTCACCGTGCAGGTCACCCTGTGGTCAGTGAGATGCTGTGATCGAGAATCACACAACTCATCGTGCAGGTTGCCCTGTGGTCAGTGAGAGGCTGTGATCGAGAATCACACGCCTCACCGTGCAGGTTGCCCTGTGGTCAGTTAGCCAGGGCCCTTCATTTACCAAACCCTTCTGCTGCCCAAAATTGGAAATTCAAGGTAGGTGTTCATTTTAGAGATTCTGAGGTCCAGCCCCTTCATGGGACTTTTGGGAAAAACGGAGGATCAAAGAGGCTTGAGCTAGGGGTCCCAGTGTTGGGACCAGAACTGTCCCTGTGTGCACGTAACTATGGGATAAGTGTGAGTGAGGAGGCACGAGCTCACATCATGCCTGTATATTCGTGCACACGTGTGCATCCACACCACACACACACACACACACACACACACCCCAGTTCTGCAGGGCTACCCTTCTGCTCTTAAAGTGTCATGTTTTCATATTTCGTTCTAACAAACTGTTTTAAAACCAAATGGCAACTTTAAGCCGCTGCGCTGTCTCATGTTGCCTCCAACTCAAACCCACTCCCCATCCTGAACTCAAAAGATGGAATGCTGGGGTCCAGAGCTGTCACCCTCTGAGCCACAGCACCACCAGCTCTTAGGGACCCATGCCTGATGTCATCTGTCATCAGCTGTTTCCAGACTGAGGGGCCCCTGTTACTCTGCAGGGAGTTACGGCATCAGCCTCCTGACGGCTCCCTGAGTCCAGCCTTGGCTCTCCCACCCCACAGTGCAGCCAGAATGGACTTGTAAACTGCAAGCCTGATCATGCTCCTCTTTTTCCCTCCTTTCTTCATGCCCTTAGATTAACCACATCCCCCGCTGCATTCAGGTGCAGCATAAATGTTCCTCTGGAGGGCCGTCCTGACTCACCAAGTCTGGCCTGGGCATCCCTGTCGTACCCTCTACCTTACCTTTTATAACACTGACCACACGGTTCAGAAGTCGTCTGTTTCCCCACCCACACCCGGCAGATGCCAAGCCCCTCAGGACCCAGGGTCTGTCTTGCCTGTGGCTGTGGCCTTGAACCTGGCACAGACCACACGGGCACTGAGCGCACATTCAGCGGGCGCCTCTGCTGCTTGAACTGTCGTCTTTGTTTCATTCTCCACTGCCTGGCCCTGCCTGTTGTTCTGTTTTAAAGCCTGAGCATCTTGGTGGAATCAAGGCTCTCATATAAACAAACAACAACTTACCACTGGTGATGTCCCAGGACCAAGTTACATTTAGCACAATTTGTTCATAATTACTGTTCATCATTATGACCCTAGGACACTGTAAAAGTCTTAAGTGCCCTTGATTCATCAGAGGCAAATTGAATTATTCGTTTAGCAAACATTTTGAGTATCCACTTTGCACTAAGTGTGTGCTCAGTACTATAAGCTGTATAAGGGTGGATGAGATAAATTCTGCCTCCAGGAGTTGACCATAGAGTTTTTATAGTTTGTTGGTGTTTCTTCCTATGTGGAACTTTTTTTTAAAATTTGAGCAAAAAACAAAGCATTAAGCTCCTGAAGAAGGCTTGAGACCCATCTGAAGGGTAGGGGCACCTCACAATATGAGGCCAGAAGACAGTGATGGTTCTTCATTCAAGCACGCGGGTGGGATAAGCCACCCTGCCTCTGGTCTACAAGGACGTATCCAGTGCAGACTCTGCCCTTTAAAAGCCCGTGGTCTAACAGAGGGAACAAGATATATACCCATGCCTCTAAGACAAAATAGAAAATGTCCTAAGAAGCTATATCTGTTTAGGCTACAAGTAAAAGAAAACCCAACTCAAAATGGCCTAAACCATTTTGACTTATTCTCTCATCTAAAGAAGGAGACTTATTCCCTCATCTAAAAAAGAAGTCCAGGTGAAGGCTGCTCCCAGTTGACCAATTTAGCGCTCCTTGACAATGCCAAGTTCTATTATGTCCACCTCGAAGCATCAGCTAGCTCTCCTCACAGGTACAGAAAGGCTGCAGGCATCCTATCTTCTCATCCCAGTGCCAAAGCAGGTAAGGAATGGTTTCTTATGCATCCTTCTTTAAGAACAAAGAGACCTTTCAAAAGCCCCCAGCCAGCTTCCCCTCAGTGTCTTGCTGCCAGAACTGAGGCATATGTTCATCCCTAAATTCATCCCAGACAAATGGGATGGGGTCATTTACATGCCCTAGATCAATCTAGATTTGCCCAAATCACATGAGGAAAGGGTGCACTTGTTCTGCCAGCACGGAGGAAGGGGGCGATGGCTACTGAGTGGCGGGCTAGAGTGCCTGCCACAGAAGGAATTATAAAATACCTCTGGGTTGTTCAGAGGAAAACACGGTGGGCCCAGAGGGGAGAAGACCTACAGGCATGCTGGTTGTTCTAACAGGAGAATACAGGTGCTGCAGGAGCACACCAGCAAGGCTTCCTGGAGGAAGCCACGTCCAAGTCCAGGAAGCAGCCTGAAAAGGGGAGGGCCACGATCAGATTTCCTTTCAGGAAGAGCGGCTTGACTGGGGGCTCTGATGGAAGGCGGACCAGCTAGGAAGCTGTTGCTGTGTTGCGGGGAGCTGCTCACCGGCCCAACGGGCGTGGTGGCAGAGGATAAAAACAGTCACTTGAGAAATACTGGGGAGGGAGAGTGCGCAGGACTAGGAGGTGGAAGCCGCGACACGGCCAGGGTGACTGCAGAGTGTGTGGGCGCTGCCGGCCGGCCGGGACGCCCCGCCCCGAGCGGAGCCGGCGCGGGCGGGGAGCGGGGCGTTCAGGTGGGGCCTGAGCGCCGCGCGTGGGCGGCGGGTGCGGCCGGCGCCGGCTGCCGGGCGACCGGAGTCAGAGCGCACGCCGGGAGGCTCCCCGGGATTGTCCGAAGAATCTGTGCAGGGAGGTGGTGAGGAGAAAGGCAGGCACACGGGCTGCGGGCAGGGCTGCAGAGGTCACAGCTCCGCAGGCTGGGCAGGGCACAGCCCATTCTCAGACCCGCGTAAAGTGGGCTGCACCCGGGGACTGGAGGAGAGCCTGCCGGCCCCAAGAGGGATGGGGACATACTGGCGAGAGCCCGGGCCCTGTCCACGGCAGGTCACAGAAAGGAGAAGGGATAACCTGTTTGAAACTGGACCCAGTGCTTAAATACACCGTCACACATTCTGTTTGCTGCCCGTCCTGCTGAGGCAGGTGTTCTCCCATGAACAAGCACAGAAACCAGCAGGGGCGGAAACTACCCAAGGGGTCAGCACAGCTCCAGAAGCAGCTCCCTGCTCTCCCCACTCAGGCCAGTGCTCTTTTTGCTACAGCTCCCTGCAGAGAATCTATTCATCCCTGCTCAGGGACTTCACTAGGTGTGAGGATTGTAGAACTGAGGAGAGCAGTGCCATGTGGGAGGCAGAATAAAGCCCAAAAAAACCCAATAGCAGTGAGAAGTGAAGATAGAAACAGAGATTGAGTGACCATCGTGCCTTGGATGGCCCAGAGGAGGGGTGGGGCCAGGAGATTATTTGAAAACAGGAGCTTTAAAAAACAAAACAAAAACATTCTTACAACACATTTACCAAACACCCACTTTGTACACAGCCATGTTCCAGGGGCTGGGCATCCAAAGGTGAGTGAGGCGTGGGTCTGGCCTTCATGGAGCTGAATGGGGAAGATGCCACAGGAGCTTGCTTTTGTAGCTCAGCAAGGTCAGTGCAGTGGTGGCACTGGACGAGGCCAAAGGGAGGCCACTAACTCAGCCCCCAGGAAGAGTTGCAGGACACTGTAACACAGATCAGGTTCAAGCTACCCTTGCTTGCTTTGGGATTTTTGTAAGGACACACAGACATAAGTTGGCATTTCGAGTCTAACAGTGTCTGGCACATAGTAAACACACAGTGGGCAAAAGGTAATATTATTTGTAATTCAGGTTAGCAGAGGGATGAGCTGAGAGCAGAGAGGATGTTGCTAAAGTAATGATACCTTAGGCAGCTGTCAGGTGCATAGAGGTAAAAAGTAAAGTACTAAATTAGTTAGAGCAGGACTAGCTAATTGTTTTAAACTTATGTGTCACCTACAGTTGATTGGAGCTAGGTGTTGAAAAGAGGTTAATTAACTCATGTCTGCGCCGAACAAGAAAAGAGCACTGCGATCCCTTAGTGATGTCTGCTGGGGGTGCAGGGGTGGGAGGAGGCAGCATGCGTTGCCACACGCCTGCCATTTTCAAATTAGAATGATAATTCAAATAACTGGGATCTGACTGCTTAAAACCTATTGACCCCACCCCTGCACACTTGGCATTTTCCAGAGACAACAGTGCTCTGCTCATGTGTGAAATTTTTGAAAGTAAACAATCATACTTTCACAGTGGTCTACTGGAATTTCAGGTACGTTCAGCCCAGTCTCCTAAACTTGCTAGACAGACAGCTGCCCTCTTGTCCCTGATTAGAGCCAGGAGCTGAGCAGCATCCTGAAACCCCAAGGAGAGATGCGTACGAGGTCATTAATCTCTATGTTGATTAAACTGTCTTTCTCCCAGCAGTGGGGGAGTAAAGGAACATGTGTTAGATTTTCTTTAAGAGCTGATGTTGGAAAAGAGCTGCTAACGAGAATGTCCAGTTATTCAGAGCTTCCCATTAAAGAGTCAGCCCAATCAGTCAAGGGTGAGCCCGGCGCAGAGGGGTGGGGAAGAGACCACAGCTTCTTGTGTCTTGGTAATAACTCTTGCTGAAAGACAGATGTGATACAAATGCACTGGTACTTGTCACACTTCACGGTCATTAACCTGACATCTCTGTTGTACTATGTGATTTGGTTTAGAAAGGCAGACGTGAACTCTAAAAGACGGGGAGAGACACATCTAGTACATGAGTTTGTTAGTATGTGAGGTTTGGGAGAGGTTCCCGTTTGCTGCTTGTTTCGGTTTGGCTCTTCTGGAGTGTCCACAGGAGAACCCTTTCTACCAGGCTCACTTTTCATGCTGGAAATGCAATTAGATGTATCTTTTGGGGGATGCTGTTGAATGGGAACAAGGTCCAAGGTGTGGCTTTTTTTGGTTACCTAAGTGTCCAGGGAGTATCGTAGGGAGGCATTTGGTGCATGTACTTTTTCTTCCTTTTCTTTTTCTTTTTTTTTTTTCCTTTGGTGCATGTACTTTTGTACTCATGGTCCCAAACACTGCAACCCTGACCTACTGGAAGGCCCCATCCTGGACAGTGGACAGTGCTGCCCCAGAGCACATTTATATTTATTTATACAAAAATATAAATAGTCCGCCTTGGAGGCTGTGAATTTTACTACAAGTATTTTTTGGAAATAGGTAGAATATGAATGCATGTATGGGGGGGTGTGTGGCTGTGTGTGAATGAATGGTTGGGAAAATCCAGGTGGCCCAAATGATAAAGTAGTTTAAAACTGCTAGAAAAAGATATCTTAATACCAAAAGCAAAAACAGGAGTACATGCATGCACGTTTATTCTGCATGTGTGCTTGCTGGTCTAATGTGAGTCTCACGCGAATGACATTGCTCAGTAAGAAGGTGTATAAACATGTGTACGATAATCTGAGAAACGAGTGGGCCTAGAAACCTAACCCCCCCTTATAACACTGTTTCTATGGGAAAATATGCTCCCTAAGTACCTTCTTTGAAACCAACTTTTGAAACCCTGCCGATTTGTAAGTTGGGGGTTAATGACATAAAGCGATCACCTACTGATCTGTGGAATTCTCAGCCCTAGTCCGTCATCAGGCATTTACTGAGTAACTGCTGGGTGGATTACACCCTGATAAGCATGGCAGGGTGAAACAAAAGGCATAAAGGAGCGTTTCTGCCCTCAAGAAGCTTGTACCTAGCTGGGGGGAGAAGAAAGCATGCACGCAGAGCAACCTGAGAGTCGCCGCGCATGGGCTGCAAAGCCAGGGTCCTGCAGGCTGCAGCGTCAAGGATGGATGTGAGGCCGGTGTGGTTAATCAGGAAAATGTGGGGCTCCACCGGCCGAGCATGTCCCTATTCATTTGTAATCCCCAGGGGCAAACCAGAGACTTTCCCATTCTTCCCGGAGAGCCTTGCACAAGCGTGAAGCGATGGCTGCAGTGCCTGTCATCTGACCCCGGGATGCTGAGCAATTGGAAACCACAACTGGCATGTGGCATTACCTTATTAGGAAAGGTTCAGGCTGCTCTCCTCTCCTCTCCTCTCCTCTCCTCTCCTCTTCTCTTCTCTTCTCTTCTCTTCTCTTCTCTTCTCTTCTCTTCTCTTCTCTTCTCTTTTACTTATTTGCTCTCTCTGTCTCTCTCTCTATGTCTTCCTTCCTTTCTTTCTTTCAAAGAAGAAAGGCTCTTGGCAGTCTAGGCAGTGGTGTACCTCCTGTGCCCAGGGTTCCAGCTCTGAAGCACGCCCTGGTGAATCAGAGCCTTTCTGAGATTTGGAGCCCGACTTTGTGTGCTTTGTGTCATTTTCTGGGAGAGTCTACAAACAAGACAGGCCTTAACCAGTGACTCAGGACAGGCAGGCAGGCTCCTCACCTTATTCGTGAGGCTAGAGCGATTGCTTTTCATTTAGCTCAAGCCTAGAGGTCACCAAGAGGGAGAAGGGACATCAGGAGGGGGGCAGATTGGCTGTAAAATTCCTGAGACTGGGGATGGGTTACATTCCCCCTGGGAATGCTGACAGCCTGCAGAGTGGGGTGTGTGGCTGAGGCTGCTCTGCCAGGTAACACGTCCAGATCAACCGCTGTGTCCTGATTGGAAATGCCCAAAAATAGGCCCTTAGCTCTGCTCTGCACATCTCCTCTGCGAAGTGCTTCCCAGGGGCTGGGTCGGCAAATAATTGTACCCGAGCCTTCCTTACGGTTCTTTTCAACAGAGTTCTTGTTATTAGTTATGCTGTGGGGGAAGAGGGTGTGACACTCTTATCCAAAGGGGGGTAATAATAATAGTAATAATAATAATATAGCAGCAAACATTTGTTGAGTGTTCACTACGTTTGAGGAACTGGAAGCACTTCATATGCTGTGTCTAATTCTCCTTACAGCCCTTGACAGGGTTTTTACATTATGATCTCCATTTTTGCAGATGAGAAAAACTGAGGCTTAGGGAGTTCAAGTAAACTATCCAGAGCCTCACTGCTAGTAAATGCCAAAGCTAGGATGCAAACAAACCCAGACCTAGCTCCTTCCACACTTAATTTCTAGGCATGTCTCCCTCTCAGACAACTTTTAAATGTTCAGTTTCTTACAGCTCTTGCTTCTACTTAATCCTCCTGCATCATTTGGGAAGGAGAGGAACTTCCTCTCCACCCCTCACCCCTACCCTAGGGCAGTGAGAAGAGGGAGGGGCCTTGGAAAAATCGGTCAGAGATGAATGTATTTAGAAGAAGGAGGGTTTGTGAGGGATGTGTCGAGTTGGCCAGCAGAAAGGGAGAGGCTATTCTGGACCTCGCTTGTGTTACGGAAGAATGCATGGAAGTGAGTGGGAGAAACAGAAAGTAAACCGGGACCGGGCAGGGCCCAATAGAAGGAAACGTGGTCGTCAGCAGAGAAAGGGGCAGCGCTGCCTTCAGACGAGGCGTGTTAATGATTAGCGCGCTGCGCAGCTTCCGACCTCACGTGCTCTCCTCGGAATGCAGAACTCCCGCGTTCGGGGGAGAGTTTTGCTCTCCAGAAAACAAAACCGTGACATTTAATTCTGGGTTTCTGCCGGGACTGGATGAAATCACCACTGGAAAAACAAGAATGGCAGTGCGTGTTAATTATTTCGGGAACTCTTAGAGGGTGCAAATAAAATAACCGCCGTCCCAGGGAGACACACTGAGGGCCTTCCTCCACCCTCTTTTCTTGCTGCCCCCACCCCCCAGGCTCCCATTAGCCTCCTGTCTCCTTGCTGCCTCGATTGAAGGTCCCACATCCCTTGTGTTTCTCTTAAAAAAAAAAAACAAAACTGCTTAAGGGAGATTTTTGTAAAGCAAACTGCATCTTCCCAGAAGCCTATGGTCTCCTTGCTGGCAGCCTCTGACCGTCCTAGGGGATTGATCTTTGATTGGCAGCCTGCCTCCTCACACTCATTTCTTCGCCACCAGCCTCTGAAAAGCCAGGGATTTCTTTATTGATCTTTAACCAGACTCTTAAAATACCCAGGACTTCCCCTCTTCAGAAGAACCATTTTACCAGCAGCCGAATCCTTTGAAAAATGAATTGTAGTCCACTTTGCAGGTTTTCTTCCCGATTCTGCTCCCTAAAAGGAAGGCTCTTTATCCCTGCCCTCCCCCTCTCCACCCCCTCCTCCCTGCATGCAGACTAACAGTCTCTGGTTTTAATACAGCAAGTTCTGTAATTATTTGTCTTCTGCAGATTAGGAGACTGAAACATTGCAGCCACTCTCCGCCCGTTCCCACTTAGCCCCAGTGAATAGAACTATGCCCCACCATCCTTCTGGTGGCCAGCAGCCTCAAGTCCCACAGTATCTCTGCGTTGGCACAGGGAGCCGACATTGTTTGCATAGCGTACATTCCTGGACAATTGAACTATCCAATTTAACCTTCAGAGTATCCCCATCGGTTTGTGGGTGTTTGTTCCGGGGCGAGGGGGAGCAGTGGTGACTTTCATGGTTCGCACATAATGCTACCCACACACACCCAAAATTCCAGCTCTTTATACTCTAGAGAGTAGCCGAAAATTGTGTTGTTAAAATTCACAAGTGAAATCAAAAGTTTAAGATACTTCTGTCTTTTTGTCTGGAAGCAGATAGCATTAATACTTCTTTATAACACCCCCCACCCTCCTCCCATCATATGAAAGCCTTTTAAAAATAGCCTCATTCATGTGAAATCAATCTTCCTTAATTAAGATGCTATAATAACGCATCGTTCTTGAAATACACTCTGGTTATGATTGGTGCCTAATCAGGGAAACTTTAAAACTCTTATCCCAAAGACCAACTCTTGCCCCACCCAACATTCAGGACAGTCTTTATGCTTTTAAAGCTACGTGTTAGAAATATTTGCAGTTTTGTATGCATGAAGTTTGGTTCCAGAAATGACATCAGGAAAGGTATGAGTAAGTTGAAACTCATCAGGTTTTCTTCCATTTATTTTGAATGAATTATAGCCCCCCCCCCCGCTAAAAAAAAAACGTTTAAAATACGCTATTTGCTTTAGGGATGTCTAGCTGCCTTTTGCTTTCAATCTGGGATTTATGCCTTCTGCATCCTTATCACCATCCTTTTTTTTTTCACTTTTTAAAAAATTTTATTGATAAACTATATATAACATAGAATCTATCATTTTAACTATTTTTTTATCCTGAAGTTCTTGGGTAAACAAAGTTTATTCTAGGTAGAGCAATTCATTGAGAGATAAAACCGTTTTAAAATATACATATATGTACTGTTTATGGTTTCTAAGAATAGAGCTTTAGCTTTTTAAGCTTACATAGTTATCAAAGAAATAACACCAACCACAAAATAAGAATCAACAGAATGCAGTAATCCATTTATAAAGGACAGTCAAATGTGCTTACACGTATTCAAGAAATCACTCATCCAAGTTGTAAATAATAAAAAATAGGATTATTAACATTCTTTGTGACCTTTGCGCTTTTCACTTAATGATCACAGACAGGCCTCTGGGTTGTAAAAATTGATCTAATTCATTCTTTTCAATACCAGGTCCACATACTAGACATACAGCAATTTATTCAACTATTGCTTACCACCCTTCTTTTATCTACTTTCACCTTTCCCAGATCCTAAGAGAATAAATGTTTTAGAACCTGGAAAACAAAAGAAAATCGCAACCTCCCTGAGTTACTTACCAGTACTCACTAGGGTTTAAGCATGATTTCTTGCACATAATTTAAAAATCAAAACACCAACTGGCGGATTTAAGCCAAACCTCCTATTTTTAGAACAGGATTTTAAAAAATGACAGATTGTATTTTCGGCCACACAGCCCAACAGCGATGGAGGAGGCTTCTGGGCACTCCTCCATCCCTTGGTGCAGGGCTGGGGTGACCGCCTCCTCGCCTGGGTAGCTCCCTCCCTCCTCCCAGTGCCTTCTCCAGCACAAGCTGCTTCTGAGCTGGTTACTGGGAAGAGAGGATGTTGCAGGCTTAATTTAAAAAAACAAATCAAACCAAGAAAAAAAAAGTGTTTTGTAATTTTCCTTTTAAAAGGTCTGGTGGATGTGTGTGCTCCTTGAGCTTGGGGTAAAATGGGACTTTTTAAAATTAAGAACGGAGCAGAAACGTTTCCTTGTGTATTCTTACAATTATGCCTTTGTCAGCAGGTAGTTTATAGGGGAGTCAATTTTTTAAAAAAGAGAAGGCTCTGGTCTTTAATTATCCCAGTCAGTATTCAGCTTTAGAAAGTCAGTGTACCTGCTGAGTATGTTAATTTAACCTCTTTATAGTATCTTAACTCAGCCGGTCCCTCACCCAAACTCCCTCCCCAAAGAATTCAGAGGATTTCTGTGATATGTGAGAGCCTTGTACCTGCATATCTTCCTTTCTGTTTCTCAGTTCTTTAGGCTTTAATTAAAATCTTCAGGTCAGCTTTTTTGCTCCTCATGTAACTTCCAATTCTTTTATTCATTGATTTCTATATTCCTACTTTCCACAAATTCCATCAAATATGTCTTAAGTGCTTACTTTTCACTAACTGCACAGATAGAGACAGAGGTATCCGGCCTTCAGAGACCTTAGATTCTAGGGAGACGAGAGAGAAGTAAACCAATGTGGGGCGGGGGAGTATTCCAGATTGTGGTAAGTGATAGAACCATTTCCACAAATATTTAAGTGTCCACCTGCTCCCCAGAGATAGGAGGTGTTCTTGTAGATTGTTTTTGGAGAGGGGGCTCTCAAATTCGTCTTCTTATTTGTCTGTAACCCTGTGAAATATGGGGGACAGGTACCATTTTCTTCCTCTTAGAGGAGAGGAAGTTGAAATTCAAAGAAATGAAGCTGTTGAAAGTTATAAAATTCCTACGCGGGAGAACCAGATCCAGGGCACTTGGCCCCAGTTTCTGGCCCCTCTCACCCCCTGTGCCACACCACCTGGCCTTGCTGGGCCCAGCAGCTTTTCACATGGGAGGAACTGAGGCCCAGAAGAGTGAGATGCCTCCTCCAAGTACACAGCTAATTCATGTCCGATCTGGGCCTAAAGCCTAGCACTTTATTGAAGCCTAGTTCTTCAGTTCAGCAGTTCAGGTGCCAGCCTGCTGGGCCCCGCCGCCGGTGGTGGTGGTGGTGAGCTTCCTATGTCGGCCACTGGGGGACCTGATGTAGGTACATCTTTCCTTGATGCTCTGTCTGCCACACCTGCCTGGTTCGCCATCTGTGTGTAAGTGCCCACATAAGAGAAATTTGTATTTGTAATTATTTCACAAACACATAAGTAAACACTTGACAAATATGAACCCATTCATTCCTCAACACAACCCAAGAAGGTAGGTACAATTATTATCCTCATCTTACAGATGAGGAAAGAGGCACAGAGATAATAAAGGGACTCGCCCCAGTCTTACAGCTAGTGGGCAGCAGAGCCGGTCAAGCCCGGCAGACAGCCCGGCTGCAGTCTACCAGTGTAGCCACTGCTAGTGTTGTTTCAGATGGGATCACATATTCCCTCAGGCCATGTGCTAGGAGGGCACAGAGCGTGACACTACAGAGGCCTGGGTTCAAATCCCAGGTCTAGCCCTTTCTAGGCATGTGATTTGGTGCAAATCACTGAGCCTCTCTGGGCTTCACTCTATCAGATGGGACTAATGCACACTTTGTAGTGGGGTAGTGAGAGCATTTACATAGCCCCTCACAAAGCCACCTGGGTCCTCCTTGCAGCCACTCGCCAAGTAGTGGTTACTCATTTGTGATTCTGGAACTGTGTCTTGTCTGGACTGAGATACAGGGGCTCCCTCAGCAGACCACACATTGGCACCCATTCTCACGAACGTCCTTTACACATCTGAAAATCAGGTATAGGGAGGTGCCAGGGTGGGGGCTGTGGGGCACAGCACAGGGAGACCTGGGGATGCCAGCTCCGGCTCTAGACTCGCATACAGCAGTTCCAAAACCCTGCAGCTAAACCTGGACCCATCTTGCTTAGAAGGCTGCTGGGGGACTAAAGTTTAAGAGCAAAGGTTTGGAGTCAGTCTCTCTAGGGTCAGATCCTGGCGCTGCAACTTACAGCTCCAATCTACTTAATGTTTTCATGCCTTAGTTTCTCATACATCAAATACGGATGGCAGTGGTTCCCCCTGTGGGATTAGCAGGAAGATTAAACGGGGTGGTCCTTGTACAGCGTTTAACACAGTGCCTGCTACTTAGTATAAGAGCCCCATAAATACTGTTCAGTTTATTGTTAACATTATTGTCGTTCAAGCGAAGCCTGTTGAGGATGTCTGCCTCCCTCTCTCTCCCCCACCACCCCCTTCCCCCACCTCCCCCCACCTCCCCTCACCTCCCTCCCATCTATGCATACCTCTCCCCCCGACCCCACCACTCACATACACACTAGCACACCCAAAATGGCTTCTACATTATTATAATATTCTCCATTTTCAGTACTCTACTTACAGAAAATACTATTTTTTCTGTCTTGATATATTTCCAGAAAATTACTTAGTACCTGACTGATGTTCCCAAGTCTCTTAGGAACCAGAGTCTTTGAAAAAACCTGGATGAGTGGCCTGCCTCATAACTTAGCTCCTGTTTCCAAAGACAAAGAATTCAGTTTATTGATAAATAGAAACATAAAAATGCCATAAGCATTACAGCAGCCTTTATTCATTGCCCTTTGAGTTTCCTGAAGTTTAAAAAAATACATACGTGACATACGTTTTAAAGGGCTCATGTGCACACACGCGTGCGCATGTGTATACACACATGCGCATTTGTGTGTGACCGGGTCAAGAAACAAAACATGGGCCAGTGTGAGGAAAACTAAACGTCCTCTTTCCCAGGGCCTCACCTTGCAAAGTACCCTTATGTCCAAAGGCCTTCTGGCCTGTCCCCCTCCTTATCTAATCCAGCTGTATCTAGGTTTCACTCTCCTGTTGCCTTGGGCCTTGTTAGCAGCAAATAAAACCATCTCTGTCATTTGCTGTATAGAAACGTGTGTGCCATGGGATTAGGTGCAGTTTTATGGTTTGTTAACAAAAATGGGTTGCATTTTGTGTTATTTGGCTGTGTTTTGACATTGTTTTGCCTACCTGGCTGACGTTGTCAAGAAGAACCTTGCTTCTGTTTCAGGTACTAAGTACAAGGCATACTAAATCTTGATGCTGCAAATCCAGGATTCAAATTCCTAAAATACTAGACAGCATTGTGTTTTCACACAGCTCCCCCCACTGCTTCCCTACTTCAGATCCCAGAAAGTAGCCTCAGTGATAACCCTCCACCCAGAGACACCATTGTTAGTGAATCCGCGTGGCTGTGAGTTTTGCCCTAAACAATCAGAGACCTTTTTTCTTCTTGATTAATAAATAGACAGCTTGCATCTTTACTCTTCGGCTGAGTTTAGAACACCAGTATTTTGCGTACCACCATCATGTCATACCTGTGTATCATCTAATGCCATCTATTTAATGTTTTTCTTTAAATCTGTTTTAAATTAGCTCACTTTTTAGTCTTTTCCCAAACAATATTGATAAAACCACTGCTCTGATGTATAATTATCTCTATTTTTCCTAACATTGAAATAAATACTAACCATTATTGTTAAGATCAATAATGTATGTCTGCATGCCACCAAAACTTACATTCCAAAGAGTGGAAAATAGCAGTTTATGATGTCGAGACCCATCCGATGGTATTTTGATTGGTCTCTGCATCAAATCTTTCACTGCAACGACTTTATTGATGATAAAAAAATATTTATTTATTTTTTTAGGTGGTATGTGTCGCTTTGTACGCACTGTTCTGCACTATTTCTCTTCAGCTTCTTTGGGTTCTACCATTTAAGGCTCTAAAATGTATTCCTCTTTTGAGATAATAATCATACTTATCTCATAGGGTAATTGCGAGGATGAAAGCTCTGAGCATGGTGCCTGGCACAGAGTTAGGGCTGTTAGTTCTTCTCTGGTCTGTGTGGGTGTTTTCTTCCCAGATGAATTTATTAAATCCCAGGGATCAAAGAATTCCTGAATCGCTCGTGAGTATGTAGCATAGTGGCTTGCCTGCAGTAGCTTTCCAGCACGTGTTTGTTACGTGATTACAGGTTAGGTAGTTGTAGAACAGTCTGGGGAAATAAGCAGACCGAGGTCATGAGGGTAACACACTTCTTGATGTCAGTCTGTTAATGCACATTGTTGTGCATGAGTCTTTTTTGTGGCCATCTATTTATTCAAGTCATCTCTGAAGGGATGTTGGAGAATCTGTCTCTGGCTAGTTCCCCCTCATGCATGTCACCCCCAAGTGGAGAAGGAGAAAGAACTGACATTTAGTCTCAGGACTTTGAAGTATTTGATTCCTAAGCTGTCATTGGTCCCATCATCGACACGAAACACCGGAACAATTTCCCAAAGATCACTTACCCCATGGTCACAAGCTCACATATACTGAAGGACCCAGGCCAGGCCAGCGTCACAGTGAGCGAGGCCGGGCCCTAACCTCTAGTCTGCAGCCACGTGGGAATGTGCGCTCTCTTAAAAAAAAAAGCCAGAAATTTGGATTTCTTTGTGAAAACTCCCAAAGTCTAAATGTTGGCTCCATTGTTGGTTTTGTTTTTGCTTCCTTTTTTTTTTTTTCCAAATAATTCTCTGTGGGCCAAATAAAACAGGTCTGCTGCCAGCTCCAGCTCTGCAGCGGGCAGTATGTGACTTTTGACTTAGATTTTGCTTCCTTGATTGATTTGAGAGTTTGTCCTCAGATGCACAGTATTTTTTTTTCAGTAATTTATTCTAATGTCAAACAGCTAATTTAATTATTCCAAATTCTTAAGAATGCTGGAATCAAAGAGCAGTTTGTAACTTTGGTGGTCAGATTCTGTGTCCCAGCTCCTCCAAAACCTGAGAATGAGCCATTGACACTGCGGCCTGGGCTCCAGTCTTTCCTCTCTTTACAAACAAAGAAAACAGATTCCAGACAGTTAACAGCACAGGTAACTTGGTAGAAACTTTGGTTAGAATATGGTGAACTTTCTTCCAGGGTGAATGCATTTTTGTAGAGCAATAAGGAACAGCTTAGGAGAAAAGAAAAGGCCTTAAAGTCCAGGTGTGCAATCAGTCGGAATAGCCTGGAACTCTGGCTTGTTGATTCTTCTCAAAGGCCAGAGAAGCTTTAAAAAGCAAACAAACAAACAAAAAATTTTAAGCATAAGAAATGCTTTTTCAGTTCTAAGCACTAATCTTTAACTTAAGAAGCATTTCTCTGTCTCCTTTCTCTATTATGTATTTTATTAAAATGCACTGAGGTCCAAATTAGATAATAAGCTAGCTATGTGATCAATACATGACTTTCCTACTCATGTTGAAGAAACAGTGGGGAGAAGTATTTAGGGAAGTCGTTCATTTTAATTTTTTTTAAGGAACTAATGGATAAAAGTATAAAACAGGCACTTCTCTGTGGATCTATCCATATTCATGGAGTATCTATTAGGTTGTGTATGGTGGACTTCTGAATGAAGCCATGATCTTTCTTTAGTTTAGATCAGAGGCTGGCAAACTTGTTCTATAAAAGGCTACATAGTAACTGTTTTAGGCTTTGTAAATCATACGTTCCCAGTCACAGCCACTCAGTTCTACCACTGTCGCACAAAAGCAGCCCTGAATGATACATAAGCAAGTGAGCATGCCGATATTCCAGTAAAACTTTATTTGCAAAAATTGTCAGCAGGCTGGACTTGGCCCATAGGCTGTAATTTGCAGACTTCTGCTCTTGAAGACTGAGGAGGAAATATAGGAGAAATAGGTATATTTATTTGCTATATTCTTAACTTTTTTTATTGCTCAAACAACAGCAAGAGTGTTCGTAGTCCTTTCTAGCAAATTAAGTTCATCTTTCCATGTTCTGATCGCTTTGTTTGCTTAGACTGTTGACCCTTGAAACACGTGGGTTTGAACCATGCACGTCCACTTTACACAGATATTTTTCAGTAGTAAATACTGCAGTACTACACACTCCGCAGTTGATTGAATATGGATTCAGAACTATGCATTTGACAAACCCCATATAAGGAGGGCTGACCATAAATTATAGGCAGATTTTCAACTGCACAAGGGTCTGTGCCCCTAACCCCTGTGTTGTTCAAGGGTCAGCTGTATAATTTGTATACACTTTGTGCGTAGCATAGGTAAAAATGTTTTTACTAACGTAATATCCCAAACATTTTTATGTAGCAATGCAATCTTCAAAATTATACCTTCAGTGGTGAAGGGTACTCTATCTAGCTGACATGCCATAATTTATCCATTTCTATGTTTTGTGAAGTTTTATTTTCTCTCCATTTAAAAAAATTTTAATATATAATACTGCAGTGACTATCTCTATGCAAATACCCTTTACTTTGGATTACTTTCTTAGGGTAAATTCCCTGGGATAGGATTATTGATTCAAAACATATGAACATTCCTGTGCTTTTTGGAAAGGATTCAAAAGTGGCTTTAAAAGACTGGTAACTACTTGCCGACAGCAATTCCAGTTTCACATTGGCCTTCGTGGTCATGACAGTCTTAGATGAATGAAGCAGGTCGTTCAGTCCCCCAGAATCTGAACTCACTGTGTCTGCTTCATGTCCAGTTCTGGCTTGCTCTGACCTACAGGAGTAGACACAGAACACGTCCCTCACTACTGATGCTCATCTGCCAGACGTTCTTGGTAACAGTAGTTGGAGGATCATTGGGAGTAAATCTCTCACCCTCCAGGCAGACAACTCTGAAGCAGTGTGTACCTTTGAAGGTGTAGATCTTGAAACCCAGTTCCCAAAAGCCATCCCTAGGGCCCCGGGCTAGTAAGAGCCCCTTGGCCCTGTGATCTCCCAGTATGATCCCCCAGCGATACTTCTCATCACCTGGGTGTTGTCCACCTTCCCTCACTGCCGTTTCCCCGGTACATGGGGCCTGGCACACAAGGTGTCCAGTACACTTAGGTTGAATTAAGGCCATGCTGGTCCCCATGTGGAAAAGCCATCATGCATTGGTGGATAGGACGTTGTAGGGACTTGCTCTGTTCTCCAGCAGAGCCTGGAATAAAGATGATCTTCTGAGACTAAGCTGGTAAAACTCCAAACACGACGGAGGAGATGGACTCTGTGTAGATGTCACCTTAAAGGAGAGGCTCTCGGAGCAGGATGAGCTAGGCCCAGAATTCTGATCATGACCTGAGTGTCACAGAAACTGTGGTCCCTGGGGTTCCCTGTCTGAGGACAGAAGGTATTGATGTACCGCAGGCCCTCTGCCTGGCGCCTGGAAAGGGGACACATCGGTTGGTGTTTACT
Organism: Camelus ferus; assembly: GCF_009834535.1. Taxonomy (NCBI): domain Eukaryota; kingdom Metazoa; phylum Chordata; class Mammalia; order Artiodactyla; family Camelidae; genus Camelus; species Camelus ferus. The sequence goes on along the minus strand of NC_045708.1, from coordinate 50,433,802 downwards.
AAGCATTGTGCGGGGCAGAGACCTGCTGACCTGAGGCCCCCAGAGAGGTGGGCCTGCTGGAGGGACAGAGGCCTGTGGGCAGCCCGGCTGAGCCATCTCCCTCTCAGCCTTGCTGAGACTGTGTGCTCCCTATGTGGACTCCCAGTGTCTCAGTGGGCATCTTCCCTGAGACACCCCAGGCAGGGCTGCCCTATGCAGTGAGGTGGGTCTCCACTGTTGTCTCTGTCTGTCTCCTTGAGCTTGACTAACATGTTTCATTCCTGAGAGGACCTCTTCTGGAGGCACTGATGGAGTTTTAGAAGCTGCCAAGCCGAGGGCAGGCCTGAGGGCGGGGTCCTGGCGGGGTGCTGCCTCCCCCAGGCCCCAAGCAGGGTGACTGGTCATAGTCCTTGGGGACACCCTCCCATGACCCCTCCTGCCTGCCTAAGAACTGTCACTCGGCCTTGAGGAGGATGAGATGTGGAGCAAGGCAAACCCTGGAACCTCTTACTTTTAACAAGGAGGAAAGAAGCCAGTGTGAGCAGGAGCTCTTGGGAAGATAGGACTCCGGGGCAGAAAGCCAGAGCGAGCATGGCGAGGGTGGGTTGAGCCGTGGGGCAGCCAGGGATCCAGAGTACACGACCCCACAGTCGCCACCAAGACCATTTCAGAAGTTACTCCTGCTGCTTCAGTAGCCGCTGGGATCATTTCTGTGATCTCATTCTCACAGAACCAACGGCAGGCCCACCCGACAGTCACTGAGCTACCAGACACTGTACCACTAACTTCCTCGGCTTTCATAGCTCACGTGTGCGACTTAAACCCTGGATCACCCCCTGTCCCCTGCAGTCAGTGCCTGAGAGACTGCAGACAGTTTACATACGCTTTCTGAGCACATTTCCTCGTCTCTGGAACGGCTACGGTATTGCACACCTTGTCGGGTGAGTGTAAGGATTAGGGATAATGTGGAAACAGAAGCTGGCACATAAGACACAGTTAACGGGACGTATAGTACCATCGTGTCACCCAGTCACTCATTCACCTCGTTCATACCAGGCGTGGTTCCAGGAGCTGGGCAGCCAGCTTTGAAAAAGGCAGGCCTTAAAAATGAAGACAGACCTTGTCCTCATGGAGCTCAGATTCTAGAGGCAAAAGCAGACAAAACATACATAGAATATAATGTCAAGAAGTGACCCGCGTTCAGAAGGAAACTGAAGCAGAATAAGGGGAAAGAAAGTGACAGGTAGGGTAGGGTGTTGGCTATTTCAGGCATGGCAATCAAAGAATGCCTTCCTGAGAAGGTGACGTGAGCAGAGACAGACCTGAAAAAAACACAGAATAACCCACGCACATATCTAAGGGAAGAGCATTCCAAGGAGGGGGAACAGCAAATGCTAAGGCCCTATGGCAAGACCAGTCCTGATGTATTTATGGAAAAGCAAGTAGACCTTGAGAATTGGGAGAGGAAACTGGAATAGTGGCCAGGGGCCAGATCTAAGGTCTCATAAACCATGCTAAGATCCTGGAATTATTCCAGGAATGATGGGAAGCCACTGAAGGGTTTTAAGCAAAAGGAACAATATGATTGGATTAAATTTAGAAAGCTTCACTCCAGCTGCTGATTGTAAGATAAACTGTATGTCAGTAAAAAAAAAAAAAAGAAAAAAAAGAAATAGGAAAGGATGTTTAAAAAGACGTCTTGGGAGTCTAGGAGAGAGGTGAGGGTGGCCTGGACCATGCTGGGAGCCTAGAGGTGATCAGAAACCACTGGGTTCTGGTGTGATTCTGTCGGTAGGGCCAGCCGGGCTTTCTCTGGGGTTGCCTGCTGGGTATGAGAGGAAGAAAGGAGCCAACGATGCTGCAGGTGTTTTGGGCCTGAGCATTTGGATGAGTGATGTTGCCATTTCAGAGGTGGCAAATGCTAAGAAAGGGTGGATTTTGGCAGGCATTGGGGGAGGAATCCTGAGGTTGCTGTACACGTGTTGAGTCTGAGATTCCTTGTAGGTATCCAAGTGCAGGTGTTGAGCAGGCAGGTGGATATTAGAAGCCAGAAGTCCCGGGGAGGTTGGAGCTGGGCATAAACAGAGGGAGGGCTCAGATCGTGGGAAAGACTTGACAGACTCCAAAGCTCTGTGAGGACAGAGACAATGTCTATTTTATTCACTTCTGTATGCCCGGCATGAGCATTCGGTATGTGTCTGATGAGTGAGTTAATCTGTGGCTATTAAACTGTTGCATGATGAATGTGGTTTCGCGCAAAACAAAATCACTAATCGAAAATTTGCTTTCTTATTCCAAACCAAAAATAGAAAACCTGGTATGTGGTTTCTTAAGTAATAATTGGCATATAATAAAATCAAAGTTTGACACTGAAAGGAGCCTTTGAGCCATTTAATGCGAAAGTTCAAAATTTGTGGAGAGCAAAGATGGCAAGGGGAGTAGACAGTATATTGCCAAGGGTGAGAGAGTGTATAGGAGTCACACACTGACAATAAACCAAATAAAAAGTCTAGACCATCAGTGCATGACTCTTGTTCAAGTATATGAAGATGTTGCAGTTAGTGAAGCAGAACAATGTGTTCTTGTATTCTCATAACCAGCAAGCTCCTCTTAAAAGACCGACTGTCTGGAAGGGAGAGAGTTTAGTGAGTGAGTGTACATCTTCAAGTCTTCGTCTTGAAACGGCTGGAAATCACAGATCTAAACCACACCCTTTGTTTTCCTGATACAGAAATGGAAGGGAGTTAGATTAAGTGACTTGTATGAATTACACAGCTCATTAATGACCAGGCCTAGGTGGACCCCTCAGTCTCCCTAACCTGAGCCTGAAGCTTTCCACCACCCATATGCCTGTTCTGATGTTCAGCACCAACTTTCTTCAGACCAGTAATCGAGGTATCACCTTAGAACAGAACGCATTTATTTTTGGCCATGAAATTACTTCAGTGATTTATTTTTCAAGTGATTTAATAGGAGAATCATAATTAGACTTTGCTTTAGCTAATTTCAAAATCCATTTACAGTTCCCTAAGCACATGTCTTTTGGCAATGCGAAAGAATAAATAGTCCAGAAAGGGTCAGTGAAAGTAAAATGTTTAATTTGCAGTAGACAATTTACCAGGTGAGTAATTCTCATGTTGAAAATTTAAAACCTGATTTGAGTTGCAAATATCATTTTAAGGAAGCTTGGAAGCCCATGTGGAACTTCAGGAGGGGACACATTTGAATATCCACAATTCTTGGTTCAAATTCTGGCTCCACAACTCAATCACCTGTACGGACTTTGTTGGCCAAGCTTAGTCACTCCTCCAAGCCTCAGTTTGCACATCTGCAAAATGGGGAGGAAGACCCTTTCTAAGGAGGATATTAGACAGCACACCCATTTCTTGCCTGCACAGACGAGGGCCTCGGGAAAGAGAGGAGCCTCTCATTTTACACATGAAGACACTGAGGCCTATTAGAAGTGACCCAAAGAAACCGTTCTGAGTTTAGCCTGCAGGCCAGTCCCCTAGGTTTTAATTACCCTCCAACTCAGTCTCCTGATGTTCCTGGCTCCTGTCCTCCCCAGGCTGTGCTTCAGGAAATTGCCCTTCCATATGCCCAGACAGCTTCCCTGGTGGAGGAGGGGCCCCAGCTTCTGGGGCTGGCATCACAGTCTGAGTCTTTGGACTCCTCCAGCAGGTTCCACTGAGAGGCTGCCCTGGGGGCTCCATTACTCACACATCCCTGCCACACAGCGCAGCTGGCCCTGGCCTGAGCACAGGCTCGTTTACATCCTTGCACAACAGGAAGCAGGTCCGGTGGCCAGAGCCGCGCTGGCCCCACTGCAAGCAGTCGCTCCAGGTGCCCTGGGTCCTGGAGCCCTGGCCGTGCCCTGGCTTCCACTTTTGCATCAGGGAGTAGCAGTCTTCTGCAGTTTGGTGGGGGTTTTGAGTATTTGGGGTGGGAGAGTTGGCTTGGTTCTTGTCCCCTGTCACGTGTTTGGCAAGCGAGACCAGAACGGCGAGGGCAGGGAGGGGTGCCGTGTCAGGCAGGGAGGGGGTGCATTTTGCTGAGTCAAAGTTCCTGCACAGAGTTCTCCCACAGTGGCTGCTAGTGAAATGGCAGACGGCTGAGTCACTCCGTGAGACGGGAACAGGAAGACATCCTGTTGATTCCAAGCCATTTTCAGTTCAGTTATGAGAATTTACCCTACCCACCCCCCCTCAAAAAAGGATGATCGGCGTGCATCTCCCTCCCTTCTGAGCACAGTGGATCCAGCACCTGGCTCCGTCCCTTGTGAAGGACTGCTCAAGGCTCAGCTTTGTTTAGTGCTCAGGAAATTAGCCAGTGTCCTTGGTCTGCATCTGTTCCCGTATCAGAGAACCCTCTTTGCCAAAAACACTTTCTGTCTGTGGTTTTGTCTGTTTGTTTGTTTGTTTTGTTTTTGTTTAAATATTTTCCCTTCTTTCTCCTCTTGGAATGGTAATGCCCTCCAGGGTTTTTAGGATTCTCTTTTGTGTAAACATTTTTCATTTTTCTTTTTCTGACAGAAACTGTGGTTAGTGAAGATTCAACAAAAAATTTATATCACTTGAAGGATTCTCACCTCCTATTAATGGGATTCTCATAATCCCCTAGTTCTTCTTAAATTATTCAGTATTCTTGATAATCATTATAACAGCTCAATAGTTTTGAATGCTTAGAGCCAGGTACCCTTTTAAAAACACACATTTGATCCTCCCAACAGCTACATGAGACAGCAGGACTATTTTTATTCCCATTTTGCAGATGAGGAGACTGAGGCACGGGTTAAGCAATTTCCAAAGTCACAAAGTTAGTTGAATGGCAAATGCCAGAACTTTAGCCCTGTTCCTCATCACTCTCTTTGCCAGCATTTACTGAAAGTGTGGTCAGCAGATGATCTCATGAGATGTTCCTAGGAAAAAAGTATTTATGTTCAAATAATTGAGGGAAATGCTGCAAACCACATGCTTCTTGCAGATCATAAATGCATCTTAGTGTGGAAAGACCCTGAGAAGTCCTGCATGAAAGAAGCCTGCTGATCTTTGTTTGAACTAGGGCTTTCCAAAATAGGTGTGACATGGGCCTTTATTTCTGTATATGCCTATTATGTTGTGATACATTTTGAGAAACACCTCAGTAGCATACGAAGGCATGAGCCAGTTAATTGTGTGGGCTTTGGAGCCAGAGTACCTGGGGTCAAATCCTGTATCTGCTACTAAGTGGGTAAGTTATATAGCTTCCCCTGCCTCACTTTTCCCATCTGTACAATGGCAAAATATAATATGGCATGCTCTCACAGCGTGACGGTGAGGACTAAATTAGTCAGTGCATCTAAAAAACCCAGGGGAGAGTTGTGCAGAGAGAAATACTCCATGTTCTAAATGTAGCAGAATGAATCAAAACATCTGCTACCTGTGGGGTCCCGCTGCAACCAAAATGCTCTTTCATGGTGTTCAGAAACACATGACAGAGGAAACACGCCCTCCCTCTTTCCCTTGCTGCTCTCTCTCTAGCTGCCCTGGATTCCCTACCTCCCACCATCTGGTTGGTCCAGATAGCAGCTCAGAGCTGCACTTGGGTCTCTGCCCTTGAGTCAGGATTAGCATGCCCTTTTACTGGGACAGGGGGCAGCTATCAGGGTTAGCCACACGCTTGTGGGTGGCCCAGGCAGAATCTGCAAAAAGAATGTGCTGGTGAGAAAGAAACTCAAGTTCCCTGTGCTTAAACAAGGCAGCTGCCCTTGCACACGGTTGCCTCCTGGATTTCCAGAGGGGGAAGCAATTGCAAAGCATTGCACTATTGAACTTGCCACTCCTCCAGTCACCTGCCGCTCACCAGAGCTGCTCCTCCAGGGGGACGGGTGCTGGATGAGGAACTTTGCAGTTCAATTCTGCAGGCTTGGCTTCTGGGTGCTGGTGTCTTGGCACCCAGCTAGCCAGAGCCACCTTGTGCAAAGTCCTGCAGCAGGCAGATAGTGCTTGGTGGGGCCCCGCTTTTCCCCTCCCCTGCATGTTCCAAGGTTGGTTGTACATTGACTCCCTGGAATGACTAGAGAGAAATCCATGGGGAAGAAGGAGACCAATTACAGAATTTCCAAATTTTTAAAAGAGTGCCGCCTCCTCCGTAAAGCCTGCCCAGATTTCCCCCAGCTAGAATCACTCCTTTATATATATTTATGTTGCCCTTTGTGATTTTTCTGTGAATTTTAAATGTCTCAAAATGAGAAATTAATATTAGAAAAATGTACCAGCTTCCTATATGAGCAAGGCTGGTTGCCCATGATATATTTATTATTGAGTGAAAAATGAAATTTGTAGAACTGTGTGTAAATATGATCCCATGTGTTTGAAAAACCACATCAGTGTGTATGACGGTTGTGTTTAGGAAGGCCAGAAGATGTGTGGAAGGAAGAAAAAAGACTAGGGACAGTAGTCACCCCTTTGGAGTGAAATCAGAAAGGAGGAGTTTTAACCTTTTATCGTATTCACATGCATAGAGGTTGACTTTTTCAACATACTCCTTTTGTTATTTAAAAAAGAAGAAGAAAATAATAATGTAAGGGAAACACCCTGAGCTGGTTTCAAAAATAGGTCTAGACTAAATAGTAGTGGCTAATAATGGGTGTTGCCTGCTGGGGCTGGGAGGCTTTGCAGTGAGAAGGCAGGAAACGCAGAGCAGACCCTTAAGTGGGCCGGCTCCGGTCCCAGCCAGCGCCATGCGGGCTCCGCTCGGCCGGGCAGTGGGCGGCTTTGGAGCCTGCGCTGTTGCAGGGGTGTGAAGCTTTGCTTTTTCCTTTCCCACGCCTTCCCTCCAGTAAGCCACCCAGGCTGCTCGGATCCTCAGGGGTTCAGCTTCCCTGTGTTGCCCTTGGCCATGATGGAGCACTCCAATCACCCAGGCCCTGACCGAGTGGAGGGCCCTCCCTGAGCCCAAATACAAGTGGGCACAACTACCAGAAGGGCCATTGTCATTACTGGGTCACCTCTGCAGAGTCCTCACTCCCCGAGACAGTTCCTCCCCCAACCCTGGCTCCCTGCCCAGGGGGGAAGAGATCCCAGAGTGTGAGCCGGAATAGGGAGAGCCTTGTCTCAAAGTCAGGAACTGGGGTTCTTTCCCAGTTCTGGGGGGCCTTGGGCGAGTCATCCGATTTCCTGTTGCCTCAGTTTTCCCAGATGCTAGACATACAGAGTAATTTAATCACAGGGTGTTCGTGAGGCATGATGAAAGAGCTTCAAAAGGGGAAAAGGTGGTGATGTGAAAAGAAAAACTGGCCCATTATTATTATTATTAGCAGGGCTGCTCTGGGGGTGGAGGTGGGGCAGGAGTGGGCGGGGCGGGGGAGGGGTTGCTGCTCAGGGCCTGAGCTGATTTCTCTCCCAACACAGTGTTCAATTTCTGCTTTGATTGGAGGCAGAACCCCTTTCTTTGCAGCAAAGTACTTGCGGTCCTAGAAATCCCCTCTTTGTAGATAAGAAACTCAAGGGCCTGAGAGGTTGAACAGTCCGAGTCTTTTTCCCACCTTCCCAGATCCCACTGGGAATCAGGGAACAGGGCCCAGAATGAGGCCGGACCCTGGGATTCCATGTTCTGGGTGGTAAGGATTTAACTGGAGTCTCCTGATGTAACAGTCCCTTTATTCTGAGGGCATCGAACTGATAGTGTTCACAGAAGAATGAACACAGCGTGGGACACCATTCCTCACATACATATTCTCTAGGGCCTTCAGGAGCCTTAAGTATTCTCGTTTGTGATTACAGTTTTTCCTCCAGATCAGATGCCAGTCATTCAGTCTAGTGAACATCTAGGCAGAGACATGGAATCTTAAGGTCGAATGCAGCACCTGAACTTGTCCGGCTCATTTATGCTGTGCCCTGAGGGTTTTTTCTGTCCCACCATCCCACTCTCTTCCCTCATTCACTCAAAACCCATTTTAAGGAGACATTGCACATTCATTTGTTAAGTAAATATTTATTGAGCGCTGCCAGGCGTAAGACAGTATACTAGCACTAAAACCATTTCTGTCTTTCATTAGCTTAAGTCGGGTGGGGGTGGGGGGCACAAAAAGATAAGCACACAGATAACCGCCTTACCCGAGAGGCAGTTAAGTGCCAGAGAGGCAGAACAATGCATTTTCAACCCTCAAAGGAGGAACAGATCGTCTCCATTCATCTGACATACCAAGGAGGCACATCTGTGATCATATCATTCCCTGCTTAAAATTTTTCAGTGGCTCTCAGTTGCCTCCAGCATAAAATCCAAACTCCTTACCCTAGCAGCCAACCTTGTGACTCTGTTCCACACGCCTTCCAGCTCCTTTTCATGGTGTCTCTGCTCTGGCAAATCTACTACCTACCTTTCACATTGTGCACTAGCCTTTGCCCCTCCATTTGAAGTGCCCTCCCCTCCCAGCTCCAAAGCCTGTAGTGCAGTGCCACCTCCTCCATAAAGCCTGCCCGGATTTCCCTCAGCCAGAAGGAATCACTCCCTCTTCTGAACTCCCCTTGTGCTGACCTCTCTGTCTGTCCTGATGCTGCTTTTCTGCTGCAGGTTATTCAGGGATACATCAGTTTTCCCTCTGCTGGATTGAAAGCTCCTTGAGGGTTTGTTTTTTGTACATGCTCAGTGCCTACCAAAGGATCAGAGCAGCCCCCTGATAAATAGTTGTGGGAGGGAAGATGGGGGTTGCTTTTGATTGCAGGATCAGCAGAGACTCAGTGGAAGATGTAACCTGGCAGGACCTGGAAGCGGGTGTGGAGTCTGAGGGAAATTAACAGAGCATGTCAGACTTCAATTCCAGGGGCCATTTGAGGGGCTACAAGTCAGGTGGGTTTTCTCTACTTCTTTTTGGTTGCGGGTGCTCTTGGATTAATGCTGTGGACCCTCTCCCTAGAAAATGTACATACCCACAACATTTCAGAGAGGGTACCTGGACCCTCTGCAGGTAAAGAATCCCCAAAGCAAAAAAAAAAAAAAAAAAAGTTGCAGAAGACTGGAAAGGTGGATCACAGCCATGTTGTGCAGGATCTCTGGGCTGCAGTGGAAGTTGCATTTACTTCAGTTAATTAGGAGCAGTTGATGGTTTTGTTTTGTTCTGTTTTGTTTTAACTTCCTTTTGAAGTATAACGTCTTACAGCTACTTACCCAAATCGTAAGTACAATGATTTTTTTTTTCCACAAGCTAAACACATACGTAGCCAACACTTGGAAAAGGCCCCTTTGTTTCCCCTCTGCCACCTTCCCCTTTTTCATTCCTAATGGACTCCGATGGGATGTACTTCTTTTTACTCTTTGCATCTGGCTTCTTTCAGCGTTATATTTGTGCTGTTCATCCATATCGCTGCGTGTATTTGAAGCTTGTTTGTTGTCATTTGCTGTGGAGTATTCCGCTGAGTGAGTTACTCCCCTGCTTGGGGCGTTTGGGCAATTTCCATTTGGGGGCTGTTATGAACGGCGCTGCTCTGACTATTCTAATGCGTGTCTTTCGGTGGATCTGTGTACACGTTTCTGTTGGATACACACCTAGGACTAGAATGGATAGGTAAATGTTCCACCTAAGTGAATACTGGAATATTGGAATACTTTTACATTCCCCGCATCCAGTTGATGATTCTTGAGGAGCATCATATAATTAGAGCTGAATTTTAAGATGTATCTGGCTGTTGTATCTTTGATGGCTCAGAGCAGTGGTTTCAAATTGTGTTTCAAGGAGCCCTGGGAATCTGCAGAGTCCTTGCAGGGTCTGCTGTGGAGATGGAAGGGGGGCGGAGTTAGCGGTAGTGCTCCCAGCTCCTCCGTCCCGGCCACTCCAGCAGAGTAAGTGGGCTCATATCTGTTTAATTAGCCTTTGCCATTATCTAAGATTACTGGTCCGTAGCCAGCAGTCTGACAGGTTGACAGCTGTTGGGGGAGAGCTCTGTGAAACCAAGAAAACCAAGGCAGCTGTAGTCATCTCTGCACACATACCAAGGGAGGGCCTGACCAAGAGGTTGACATCAGGGGCACCAGAGAGGAAGGGGAGGATAGGAAAGTAGAACTGGCAGGACCAGTCACCTCTCTGGATGTCAGGGAGCAACGGGGTGGTCTCAGAAACAGAGCTGACGTTTGGAGTCTAGGTAACCATCATAAAGGTAGCTTTACTAGCAGAGAGACTGAGAAGCCAGGTCCAGAAACAGGCCTCCTGGGGAGAGGTGGGGGGCCCCCACACATAGCTCCGGGACCGGACATGGATGACAGAGTCCTCTGCAAGCCCTTGGTGGTAGACAGAAGGAGAGGGCAAAGAGGGAAAATAGGCAGGCAGGCAAAATCTTCAAGGACAGCTGACTTGGAGGATGTGGAGCAAGAAAGTTGTCAGCCCAGGAGACAGAACGGGACAGTCGGAGGCACGGCGACGTGCCCGGGGAGAGTCGGAGCTCAGAGACGGAAGGCAGAGTCAGGAGGGTGGGGCAGCCCAGCAGCATCACTGCCAAAAAATGGACTAGTTCCAAGAGTTCTTCAGCTTTATCTGGAATCATGACATTTCACGGAAGTGCCTTCTTAACCAGCAGTTATGTTCAGGGTGGTGTGTGTATTGTGCTGTTATCTTGGGAGACTGGCAGCAGTGTGCCCTTGTACATGGTAACTCAACCAGAAATTTCAGTTTGCTCTGATACCCGTTCCCAGAACATTCTGGCTAAAAGAGAGCTTACCGTATTTGTAGGCATGGCTTTATTTTAAAACATCCATAAACATATTTTTCCTCCTATATGCTTGCTTGCTTTACAGCCCACATGGTAAGGGGTTCCCTTATTTGGGCTGGCCCCCACTTATAAATTCTTCTGGGGCTTCAGAAGCAGCTCTGTGCTGACCACCCCACCCCACCCCCATCCAATGCGCATAATTCTTTCAGGACACTGGATGCAGCTGTGTGTGTCACCTGCATGGTTTATTTTAGTGACACAGTCCCTGCCTTGATCGTTAGGGCAATACATAAATATTAAGTACTTAAGCCAGTGATCTGAGAAGTTCTGCAGAGCAGGGAAGAAAGGACCATTCAGAGAGAAGCAAAGAAGAGGCGCAGAGCACTTACATTGTCGTCCTTTGTTAAGGATGAGGAAGCTGAAACTCAGAAAGGGGAAGGGACTTGCCCAAGGCCACCAGCTTGGCAGAGAAGTCAGGGAGACCCAGGGGTTGCGCCTGAACAGCACCTGTGGCTCGCTCATCCAAGTGTGCAGCCCAGTCACCCGGCGCTCTTGCAGAATGTACTTTTCCCAGGACTTACCCTGATATTCTGATTCTGGAGGTTTGAGGGTGAAGTTTGGACCTGGGTGCATTGAAAGAACTGCTCAGATGATTCTGAAAGCAACTCTGTTAGTAGTCACTTTGTGGTTTCTGGTTTTCACTCCACACTACCTCTTTCTGTGTGTGTGTATGTATGTGTGTGTGTGTGTGTGTTAACTTTTTCTTTTTTTTTTTTTTTAATTGATTATAGTTAGTTTACAATGTGTCAATTTTTGGTGTACAGCTTAGTGTTTCAGTCATGCATGTGCATACATATATTCATTTTCATATTCTTTTTCATTATAGGTTACTACAAGATATTGAATATAGTTCTCTGTGCTACACAGTATAAACTTGTTTATCTATTTTAGATATAGTAGTTAGCACACTACCTCTTAAGTGCAGGTATAATCTGCTTCTAAGAAAATGTCACTAAACAGATTATATTTGAGAGGAAAAACCAATACTCTTCTCTATTTAAGAAGCATATGGAATTATTAAAAGTGAAAGTACACTAAATATTCAGAGGGAAAGCACCTGATAGGCTACTATGAGATAGGAGTCTTATGAGGCAAAAAGATCCTCACACTTTAAGTTCTCTGCAAAAATATCTTACCTATTGATCCCATAAATTTGCATATTAAATTAAAGAGGTGCACACAGTCCATTAGTAGAAATTAAAATAAAATGAAGTCTTAAGATATAGATTAAACTCCTGAGAGAGATCACAAGATATAGATGGTATATGAGAAAGCACTTCATAAGTTTCAGTCTTTTGGTGGCATTGTTATTACACCAGACTTACCACATTAGAAATAGAATACCAGATTTCAACACTGGGTCAAGGCAAATGTGACGTACAAACGTGGCAGCATCTCCATGTGACACTTGGATATGTTTGCCCAGAATTTAGCTGGGGATGGTTTTCATTTATAGACGAAGACACAAGCTTCCCACGATCATGTTCATTTATAAATGTTGACACTGACAGGTAAACAGCTGTTTTTGAGAGACTTGAGTTTGTTTATTTACTCAGTCTGTTAAAATCAGTCTTGTAATTTCTACAAGTAATATAAACACATGTCATTTATTTTGACTTCTATTGTGCATAAAAATGTTCCAAAGAATCTCATGCACTTCAGAAGGTACCCCAAGGACAAACTTTTGATAGAACTTACTTCAGCCTTTTGAAACTCATATTTGGTCACAGGCAACTAAATGCTGATTTCTTGTGATCTCTCTCAGGAGTTTAATCTCAGGACTCATTAAGTGTTAGAAAAGTTTAATTAACCTTCCAGTTAAATGCATGAATAAATAAAGGGCAGTAAATATTGTTGTATTGGTGTTAGTATTTGCTGGAAAGTGTATTCCCATTGCCACTCATAAGATGAATTTCCCTTGGGACGCAGCCCCCTTCCCTCCACTTCAAGCACCTGACCTGCACAGGCTGACTTAAGCGATAGAGTCACCTGGGGGTAGTTCTTTCTGTCCAGAGCTTGCAGCATCAGAATTGTACTTTCCTATATTTGTCATTAATGCAAGGGGGAAGGTGCCACTGAGGACAGAGACCAAACAAGGAGCTGCGTTTGAAACCAAGGGTAGCAGGTAGTCCAAAACCAGCATCTGTGTCACCCTCACTTTCAGAAGAACAGGAATGAGGAAAATATATGCGCTCATGTTACACTGTGGAAACAGCAGGTCAAACTGAGCTCAAGACACAAGAAGGTAGTGTTTAAAATGTTACAATTTAGAGATGTTTATTATGGTTCCTAATTGATACATAATCAGAATCAGAGCTGAACAGTGAGTTTCTCTGACTTGACCACTGAGTCCAGTAGCTAATGCATCTGGGAAAGTATTATCTGAAGGAATCCTTTTGTAGTGTGACATGATCCCCATTTGTTTCACAAATTCTGATTTCTGTACATTAGGTTCAGGCTCTAATCGTCCCTCACCTACAATACTGCCATGGATCCTTGTGTCAAAATAAAGTATTGAGTTCCTGCTCCTTGTCCAGCCCCGGGAATGTATTGTCCCTTGTAGTTCCTCAATTATGAAGAGGGAAAATTGCAAAGCCATCACTTCCTCATAACATGTGTCTCATAACCATCCATGTGTCTCATAGCAAGTCAAATCAGTGTGTATAGTTTTGTGTGTATTGTATGTGGAAGAAGTAAAGAACTGTGTAATATGGGGCGGCTGGCCTCAAGGGGCCAACCAAAAGGTAGAGAATTAGACTTAAAGGATTCTGATGGGTGAAGTAGATGCCAGTATTTGTGAGAAGTTACAGTGACCGTGGTTGTAAAGCCAGCTCTTGGGACGTGTGGTCTGGTAAGTTCCTGGTATACCAAGAGAAGCAGAATATTTGAAATAGTTCTGGCCTGGAAAAATCTGGGGCTGAAAGTAGCCATAGAAATTCTTTTTCAGGGCTTACAGGCAGCATCCTTTCCCACTGCATTCCATTTGATGATCTTGTTTTGTGAAATTCTTGAGTTTAAGAGAACAAACCTTAACGAGCTTGGTAGTCACACGTCGTGTATTTAAATTGGTGTCATCTTTCCAAATGTTTTCAGTGTTACTCTGTCGTGATACATGTTTTGCTTAACTCAGCCCTCTTTCTCCAAAGTCCTGTATCTCATTGAAAGAAAAATTTAATGGATTTGAATTAATTCATATTTCTGAGGAATTTTATATCATCTCTTAAAGTGAACAGAGACATACTGAAATTTTACAAAATTCAGTGAGCTGCAGTAGAAGTGTGCCTTTTGGGTGCCAAATTATTTAAATTGCATTGATGTTGCTGGTGAGGTTGGGACCTTGAGTGACTTGGCTTGGTGTTTCCTATTCCATGTTTTCCCTCAAGTAACATTTTCTGAAAGAGGAGTTAATCAACAAGTTTGCTTGGAAAGGGAGAGTTCGAATCTGTTTACACAGAGAATGAGTTAGAGCTACAAGAAACCAACTTGGGAACCCCTTGTATCTTCAGTCTTTTCCCTTTGAAAATATCTAAAGTTTGAGATACCACGAGGCTCAAATCAAACAAGTGCTTTACCCGGGAGGGCCAGCACAAAAAACGTTCACCTTGCTGGTCACTCCAGGAATTCAGTAGACACTACTTTTCCCCAAAGTAGTTGTCAAGTCTGGACAGGTTTGAAAGGAGGTCAGGCACGTCTCCTTGCCAGAGTTTCATGGCAGAAGAAGATGAGATGAAGGAAGAGAGAAAAATTAAGTATCCTCCTCTGTGGTCTGTAGCACGTACAAGTTACGGGTATCCAGACCAGTGCTGGGCCTTCCGGGTTTTGTCGGTGAATGCAGCGAGGGGCGAGGCTCCCTGGCAAGTTAAACTTTGGCATCTGGGACCCCGGGCCTAAGCGCCATGTCAGATGGGCAGAGGGCCCGATTCATGGCTGTTTCAGTCCCATCTGTGCCTCCTTGAAAGGCAGTTACCTCTCTGCTCTGTGGACATTGGGCATACTTGCTAGATCGTGATCTGGAAGAGGAAACGGTGGATAATAATTAACCTGTCTTCCACTCTTTAATGACAGAGCTCATCTTATCGTGTTGGTAATTATCGTGTTATAGGTTATGATGAGTTTAGGATCATAGAACTTGACTTTTAACTTTTTATCCTTGAAATTTTCAGACATACACAAAAGCAGAATGCATCCCGGGTGCCCGCCACCCACCTTCAACAATTAGCGCAAATCCGTGGCCAGTCTTGCCTCATCTGCCCCCTCACCCACTCCCCTCGCTCGTGCAGTTTCTGTCACCATAGACGAGTTTTGCCTTGAACTTTACGTAAATGGAATTCATATGTGCTCCTTTGTGACTGGCTTCCTTTGCTCAGCGTGACGTCTGAGAGATTCGCCCATGTTGTTGCTGCATCGCTAGGTGGTTTCCCCTTTTCTTCTCACCTATTGGAAGGCGTTCAGCCTGAGCTGCTTGGCGGCCTGATCCTCTGCTTTTCCGCCTCTGTAGCTCTCTGGTCCCCTGTTCCCAGCCCCTCCTTTTCCTCATTCCCAAGCTCAGTCTGGAGTCCGTGCTCTCTGACTCTCTCAGTGACCTTCTCCTTCTGGGGTCTTCACTCTCCCTGGTTGCTCAGTGTTCTTCCTCTGCTTTTGAAAATGCTCAGATGACAACCATCCCTTAAAAGAAACAATCCTCTTGCCCCTAAAAGTTTCCATCCAATTCCTTGTCTTTGCCAGACTGCCACATTTCTCTGAACAGTCCCTTACGCTCACCACCTGCATCCCCTGAATTAATGGTTCTCTCTTGGTCCCTTAGCATTCTTCTTTTTTAATTTCTTTATTTTATTTTTATTTTTATCTATCTCTTGATGGGGGGAGGAGGTAGTTAGGTTTTTATTTACTTATTTTTAATGGAGGTCCTGGGATCGAACCCAGGACCTTGTGCATGCTAGGCATGCGCTCTACCACTGAGCTGTACCCTCCCCCACAAGATCCCTTATCACTTGACCTCCCTTCCCCTCACACTGTGGAAACCACGCACCCAGGGGCCCCCAGCGGCTCCCCAGTCACCGAGTTCTATGAGCTATACTTGCTGTCTCCTTCCTTTACCTCTGTGAAGTGACGAATGCCTGCCCCTCCACCTGGTTTTGTGAATAACAATTACTGGGAATTTGTTGTTGTTGTTGTTTTTTTATCATAAAAGCATCTCATGTGCTTGAGAGCCCAGACTTTGGAGCCAGGCTGGCCGGGATCGCAGCCCTGGCCCCTCTACTTACCTTCGCCCTGGCCTTGGCTGTGTTCTAGGCGTCTGCCTCCCTCAATTCCTTTAATCCTAAACTGAGGAAAACAATGGTAACAACCTCATAGCGTTGTTCTGAGGATGAAGTAAGTTAATGTCTGTAAATCCCTTAGAACAATGCTTGGCAAGTGTTAGTGCTGTACAAGTATCAGCTATTAAGGGCAAAAATAAATAAAAACTAACACACTGCAGAAGTGCATAGAAACACTAATAACCCCCTAAAATTCTCACCACCTAGCAGTTGCTACATTGTGGAGTATATTCTTCCAATATGTTTTCTGGGCATAATATATTTTAACTAAACATATTTAGAACTAACTAAATATACTTATACAGCATTAACTTGCCCTTCCTGCCTCTCTTCCCCAGCTTTTGTGACAGTGTCCCCCTGCTCCTTCTTGGCCCCTTTGAAGCTGCCTTTCTCATCCCCACCCATATGGAGATGGCCCAAGGGGATGCTCTGCCCTTTCCTTCATGCTCTCCCTCCAAAGTCTAGCGCTTCACCACCACCTATCCAAAGAAAGAAGTCTTGTTCACGCCTACATTTCCTATCTCGTGCATCCAGCTTTTCCTCTACATCCCGATCACCTCCATCTGTTTGAAACCTTATGCTCTAACTCCCAATAGCAGTGATGGTGCTGGTGGGTAACAATGGGTGGTTTCTGTGTGCCGGGCTCTTTTCTGCATGATTCCATTTCATCATCACTGTCCTGTGGGGTAAGCACTCTTGTTAGCCCATCTTACAGAGAACTCGGGGTTCAGTGAGGCTGAGTGGTCCATCCCACATCATACACACCAACGTGGCACAGCTCAGATTTGAACCCAGTTCCATCTGATCGCAAATATGACCTTGACCATGTTGCCTGCCCCCAGACCTTCCATGGCAATATTCTACTTGTCTTTCTCTGGCCCCCACTTCTAGTCCATCCTGCATAAGTTTGTTTGATTGTTTTTCTGATAACACTCCCTTTGCCTGTCATTCTGCTCAGAAACCTTTGGTGGCCCCATTTTCACATAAAGTGAAACAGCTCTAATCCACTGTCTGCTGCTCCCCGCAGTCACCGTCCTGAGCTTCTCCCCACTCCTTCACTACCGCCTATCCACATCTTACCCTTCAGGGATTGATCCATTTAAGGACTGTGTTCTTAATGCATCTGTCCTTGCTCAAGCCCTCACCGACCGTGTCTTCTCGAAGCTCCTAATACTTGCACACTTGGCATGCTTTATTGGCCCACTGATACTCCTTATTTATATTCAGGACTTAGTCCATCTTGCTGGAATCACAAGCCCTTTAATCACCAGTGCAACAGCCCACATTCACTGTTGGCTAGCGATGCCCAGCGCAGCTGGTGACTGTAAATGTCAGCGAGCTGCACAGCCTCTTCTCCGTCCTCAGCCTTTCTCCTGAACCAAAACTCCCATGCCTTCAAGCAGCTGGCACCGTTCAAAGCAGGAGATCGACTACCTAGCTGCCTCGTAGTCTAGGATGGATGTAACCGCATTTGCCTGCGGCCCCACTTTCAACCCTCCCAGTAGGTGTTTGGGTTGTTTGCGTGTTTGTTTCTTTTAGCTCACTCTGGACAAGTGGTGTGCCCCTGTCTGCTTAGCAGTGCTAGAAAGCATGCCCTCTGTTTAAGGGGGATCAGATGGGCTAGGCCTTCACAACTAGAATCCTAAACATCTCTGTTCTGCTGTCTTGTCAGCCCACCAGGAGCGAGGGTAGAGTGGCTGAGTTGGGGACAACAGAGCCCGGGGGGGGGGGGGGGGATCTCACTGCAGACAACGTCCAGCCCTGCTCAGCTAGGGGAGGTCAGTCCCTCAGGAAGGCTGGTGGGGAGGACTCCCCGCCGGTCACACAGATGGAAAATCAGGCACAAGTATTCTGGGTTTGGGTATCCAAAGGGCCACAGACCACATTACCACAGGTGAGAGATGAATGGGCCTTTGGAATGCTCTGCCTCCTTCCTTAGATTGGTCCTGTGTCCCTTGCCAGGAATAACTTCCTCAAGGCGAAGTGCCTGTGTCTTTTGGGAGCAAGCAGTGCTATATGGAGTGAGAGAAAGAGTCCAAACAACATGAGAACATAGCCAAGGGACCAGACCGCTTCATTGCACCCTGGGCATCTGTGGAGGGAAAGAGCCCAGGAGTGGGGGTGACTCAGTGAGGAGCCCCTGCATCGTTGCTTCTCCATGAGTGGTCCCCACAGCAGCAGGACCACCTGGGTTTAATGAATGGCAGTACCACATCGCATGCTACACCAGTTCAGGGTGAGAATTTTCTAATGAACTCTTTCTGATACAAAAAAAAAAAAAAAAAAAAAAAAAGCCCATGCTCAGCATCACTGGGAACTTCTTAGAGACACAAATTCTCGAACCCCCAGCCCAGACCTATTGACTCAGAAAGTCGGGGGGTGGAGAAGAACTGTTCCAGCGGTTTTCCTCACTTCCTACAGCATCATTTGCTCTAGAAAGCAGTGAGCCCTCTGAAGGCAAAAATTCAGTCTTCTGTTTCTCTGATTATTCCTACTTCCTCTCTCCAGCCCCAGCAAGCTCCTACTGAAGGACCTGCAGGCAGGTGCAGTGTGTGCACTGATGGTTAGGAGCTCCAGGGTTGAGTTTAGCTCTGAAGAGCCTCGATTTCCTCATCTGGAAAATGGGTTAATAAATACCACCTTCACCATAACCTCCAAATATAATATTAGTTAAAATAAAAAATGGAGAACAGAGAAATGCACATAACATGCTTCCATCTGTATTTTTTGAGAGACATGCTTATATGAATAAATCACGTTTTTGTGTGCATGTAATGTATTCAGCAGGAAATACGAGAACCTGGTAACAGTGATTGCCTCAGGAAGCCTAGAGTAGAAGGGCAGCTAGTCTTTGTCATCTACCCTTTTGGATTGTTTAAACTTTTTAAACACATATTCTTTTAAAATTTAAAAACTAGTTAATGAAATAATAGTACTTTCTTTTTCATGGATGTTGTAAAGAATAAATAAAATAACTTTGTGTAAAGCCCTAAGCACAGTGCCCCACACAGAAAAAGCATTCTGTCTTTGTTTTCAATATTAAATCGTCGTGGAATTCATCCATTCATTTATTTATTCATTCATGAATAAACAAAAGGGTCATCCAGCTGACTTAAGGCAGCCATGCAGAGACGAACAAATCATTTCTCAGTCAGTCTTGCTATGCTAGGTAGAGAGTAAAACTCATCTGTAAAGGTCACTCTCAGTCTTGACTGTGAACACGTGCTCTGTATGACTGGCCCCTGGCCCAGCACACGGAGGGGCTGGGCCCTGCACCTCTGCAGTGCGCATCAGAGAGCTGCTCGCACGGCCCTCCTTCACTGGTTGCAGGCCTGTTTGCGGCATAGTATGGGGGATGCAAAGCAGCACTGCCCCCAGAATCTGGGCACCCCACAAGTGGCCAGCCCACGCTGGAGGTGACCATTCACAGTGCCAGGAACTGGCCCTATTCAAGTGCATTGGATCCCAGGCACTCCACCTCAGCACCTCAGAGCTGTCAAGGGAACCAGGCAGGCAGGTAACCTTTGACTTGGAACAGGCAGTATTTTGCAGGATAGCTGTGGGAAGGAGCAGCAGGGTGTATCCTGTTTCTAAGGAAACAAACACTGGGCACATTAACACCCAGCGTGATAGGTTCACACTGGCTGATGTGTTGCATTGGTTGCTACATTGCGTGTCTTAATCTAACCCAAGTGTTTATTAAGGCTTCATTCTCTGCATTAGTCAATATGAGAGAGAAGATGGCACAGATAACTCACCTGCCTGGTTAAGGGTGTGGCTTTGAAGTAGGAGAGATCTGGGTTCAAATCCTGTTTCTACCACTTTCTCGGTGTCTGATCCTGGGCAAATTATTCAACCTTCCTGAGCTTCAGTCTTAATAGGCATAATAAATCCAACCTCTCGGAGTTGCAGCCAATATTAAGTGAACCATTATCTGTTGAGAGTACTTGATACAGTAGCTGGCACATAGTTCAGTAATGAATAAATGCGCTTGTATACTATTATTATTGAGCTAAACTTCCCACAGTTTAGTGGGAAAACAGTATTCACACACACAAAGTCAATTACATAACAATAAGTATTAAATAACATACAATTAAGCATCTAAATAAATGGTGTTGCCAACCCTTTTTGAGAGTTTGATGATAGCTATAAATACTTGAAAAAAATAAACATAGGCATGCACACCGAATAGTGAATACAATTTGAGGGGATTCCTTCACAACTCCCCCTGCCTCCTCATCATGCATCCTTAGGGGTCTTTGAACCCCTGAGCTTTAAGCATATAGCAGGAATTCATACAGGGAATTAACCACTGTAAGCAAAAGTAATTAGGGAGACCTTCCTGGAAGAGGTAAAAATGTAAACTAGCCTAAAAGAAGAGAGAATTTAAATAGGCCAAGAGAAGCAGGCGGAGAACTTGGCTGGAGATTTGCGGGTGGGACTTGATGCAGCCCAGGGGGTGGGGTGACAACCCTGGGACACCACAGCAGTACAGAGCAGGCCAGGGGCTGGGCTGGGCCTCTGGAGTCAGGCTGCCTGGGCTCAGATCTCAGCCAAGCAGCTTGCTAGCTGTTTGATCTTAGATATATACTTAACCTCTCTGTGCTTCAGTTTCTTCATTATAAAATGGGGATGGAAATACATCGAATGTGAGGACTCAGTAGGATACTGTGTTGACAGTGCTTGGCATGTAGGCTGGTGTCTGGCATACAGCAAGCTCTGTGTAGGAATATGCCGCGTGTACGATTAGGATATTTACTGTGATGGTGGAAATCCTAGAATCTTGACAGCAAAGCCCAGCCCTTTGGACTTTTCCTGGGGGTACTGAGGAACCCCTGGAAATTTTTTGAGCTAGTGAGAAATAAGGTGAAAATGGTATGTTATCTGAGCATATGGTAGTCAGGATAGATTCAATTGGAGAAAAGTAAGGGACATGAGTGCTGTTACGAGGCTGATGCAGTAATTGTCACCTGAGATGCTGGGAGCCAGGACTGAGGCAGACTGGGGAAATGGGGAAAAATTTAAATGGGGACCTGGTTTGTCAAAGTGGGAATCAAGAGAATTTGGAAAGTCCCGGCGCCTGAGGTTACACTGTCCAATAAGGAGCCACGGTGACGACTGAGCAAGCACTTAAATGTCACTAGTCCAAATCAAGGTGCTGCACGTGCAAAATGCACACTGAGTTTCAAAGATTTAGTACCAAAAAAAGGTAAAATATCTCAGATTTTTCCACTGATGTACATTTTAGTTTTGGTCATATTGGGGTAGATAAAATACATTAATTTCACTTTTCTTTTTTTCGTGTGGCTAGTAGAAAATTTAGCCTCACATACTTGGCTCACATGTCATTGGATGGAGCTTAGTTTTAGGAATTGGAAGGAGCGCTGAGGCAAAGGGATGCCTCGGTGACTAAGACAGTAGTGTCACTCATTGAGAAAGGGGCATCAGAAAGGTTAGGGGCAGGCAGCAGTGTTGTGTTGGGTTTTAGGTATGTGGTGTTTGAAGCAGCTGTGCACACTTGAGTGCAAATCCAAATAAGCTTTTATTTAGACGTTGGAATTAAGGTAAAGGGTCAGGGCTGTATGCGTGCAAAGTGCGCTGGTCTGAGCTCAAGTCCTTGAGGGTAGAGCTTTTACATAACTGAGGACCAATGTGGGTCAGGCAGGTGCTGAGTAATTTACATATTTCTCTCATTTCCTCCTGGTACAGCCTGATTAGGTAGATACTATTATTATCCCTTCCCATTTTACAGATGAGGGAACTGAAGGTCAGAAGTGAAGCAACTTGGGGTAGCATGTAATGAGCCAGGATTTGAGTTTATCTGACTGTAAGGCCCTTGTTCACTCTGCTACACCAGCCCTCCAGGACTGAGCCCCCGAGAAAGCCAGGTCGGAAGGAGTAGCAAGATCTGAAGAAAGGAGTAGCAGCCGACAGGCAAGAACAGGGTTGGGGGAGCATCACAAAAGCCAGGGAGGAGACACTTTCCTGGAGGAAGTGGCTGTTAGGAAAACAAATTTAGACTTGAGTTCCAAAAAAGGATGTTAAATGATTAGAGCTATTTGAAACTGAAGGTGAAAGGTCATTAAAAGGAGTTAGAACATTCCAGGGCTTGTTCAGAGTTTTGAAAAGTTAAGTACAGGTAGGAAGTGACATTCTTTTAGTTTGACCTGGTCTAAGACCCATGCAGAAGTAAAACATGGGTAGAACCAAGAGGCAGAGACTGACCGTCAGGCACTGGTGCTTCTCAGGAGGACCTAAATCAGAATCCCCAGGAAGCTTGTAAATACAGATACATTCTGAATCCGTTTTTTACAACAAGCGCCCCAGGTGTTCCAGAGACACAGTGAAGTTAGGAACCAGCTGCTCAGGCTCTGCAGCTCTCTCCTCTGGATCTGCTGCCCGGGATTGGCTCATTCTTGTGGCTTCTTGCCGGCTTTGCTCGGGCCCAGGAGGATGACAGAACCATCCTGTGTCTTTAGCAATAGCTCTACCCAGAATCTGGGGCAGCCCTTCTTTTCAATAAGAGCAACCAATTCTCCTTCACTTAGGTCTTCTCGCAAGGCCACCCAACGCCACGATTCTACCGTCATTGCTAGGAGACCATCTATCTGAGGGAGCAACAGGCCTTAAATGGAGGCCTTGTCTCCTTTTGTCCAGTGCTTCTTGCTGACACCTGGCCCTGCTTTCTCCCGACCCCTTCCTTGTGTCCTTGGTGTTCAGAGGCTTGCGGTATAGAGTGGTGATGAAGAGGATGACCTTGGGAGTCTGGTGACCCTGAGTCCCAGCTCTGCTACATAAATCAGTGTGATCTCCACCAAGAATTTTTTAACCTCTCTGTGCTTCGCCTTTATAACAGAAATGATTAAAGAATTCACTTCTCAGAGGATTAAATGAAATGATTCTTGGAATTTACTTACCTGGCACATACTAAGTACTCAATAAATGGTGGTAGCTTGTTGAACTTTACTGTCATTATAACAGTAACATCACCATCATCATCATTATTCAAGGACATGTGCCCTGGATGGCAGGTAAAATCAACTAATCAAAGATACCAGACAAGGACCTTGAAGGGTTGGCAAGTATAAAAGCACCTGCTTTTAGAGGATGAGCTCTAATGAGGTCTTGAGAGAGAGCTGTCCTCTTTCTTTTTCATTCTGCTGATTCTGAGCCTAATAAACTTCTCTTAGAAAGGAATATTACCATCACTTCATTGTCTCTACCCAATTCCAAACCATGTTTTCCACCACTCCACAAAGCCCTTCCTCATCTCTCTGGCTTATTTTCCACCCCGTAGGCCAGCAACGCATTGTTTTTGCCCTTTGTTCTCAGCACTGGACAGGAGCAGGGCAGGACGTGCAGCCAGTCGCTCACAGGTTCAGCCACCTTTGGCCTCATTGCCTGTGAGCTTTGGGGAGAAGGAGAGTTCTGGGTCTTAGCTCTCCCTCTTTTCAAGTCTTAGAGTGTGTCAGGTTCAGCAATGATGGTAGGAAGACAGAAATCATAGCTAACTTTTGTAAGATATTCACAGATTACAAAGCAACAGACTAACAGTTGTGAATCAGTCAGGGGTCAGGTACAGCAAACCAAAAGCACTCTTGGGGACGTGAGCGGAATGAGCTTGAATACGGGCGATGAGGTGCTTGTGTAATCAGTGGAAGGGGTGGGGAAGTAGGCTGTTGATGGAGCTCCCAGGAACTACTAGACACCAGCGCAGAACGGGGCCCCAGGGGCCTCCAGTATGTGAAGAACTGGGGGCTGCTGCAACCACATGGCTGCTTAGCACCATACAGCTCATGACTGGACATGGGGCGGGGCGGGGGGGCAGCACCTCCAGCCACAAGGAGCAGATGCCCGCCCACCACCTTGTTTGCGAGGAGAAATAAGCCCAGCAGCAAGAAGCTGGCCTTCTCACTTCCATCGTCCGGAGCTCTAGGCCTGGGAGAACCTGGGTGTAGTGTTTGGCTTGGGCTGCTAGACTCAGTGGCTTAAACAACGGACATTTAATTTCTCACAGTTCTGGAGGCTAGAAGTCTGCATTCGTGGTGTCAGGGCAGGGGGTGGCAGGGGCTTGGTTCTTGAGACCTTTCTCTTTGGCTTGTAGATGTCCACCTTCCCCCTGTGTCTTCACGTGGTCATTTCTCTGTTCCCACCTGTGGCCAAATTCCCGCTTCTTATGAGGACACCACTCCTACTGAGTTAGGGTCCACCCTACTGAGCCCCTTTTAGCTCAGTCACCTCTTTAAAGACCCTGTCTCCAAATACAGTCACATTCTGAGGTTGTTTTTTTTTTTTTTTTTTTTGGCAGGGTGGGAAGGGGAGATTAGGGCTTCAACTTACAAATTTTGGGGGGACACAATTCCCCTGATAACAGTAGGAGATGTAGGGTTTTTTTTTTTTTTTTTACCTTTCCAACCCTGCAGTTCAGCAAGGCCCACCCAGAGGTGGGGAGGCCATCAGGGGCTGCCCACGGGCTGTGATCAGAGGATGCAGGTACTCAATGCTCAGCAGGACTGTTCTCTACATTTACTCCTCCTGCATGCTCATTTTATCTGATGCTCCCAACAGCCCTTTGAGATGGAGAAGTATTATTATCCCCATTTTTCCCATGAGAAAATTGAGGCCTAGCCAGGTTGCACGTCCTGTGCAGGGCCCCAGAGGTGGGAAGGGGCAGGGGCAGGCCTGAGCCCAAGTGCCCTGGCCTAATCCTCGAGCAGCTCCCAGCGGCTCAATAGCCAACGAACCGCAGAAAGGCGGTGCCACGAGTTCAAATAGGGGGCCCGGCAGGTGCACCGCTACTCAGATCCAGCCCACTTTTGTAAGATTTTCTTATTTTTTCAGACATTTTTCTTTCTTTTAAAGTGAAATATTTCCATTTTTCAATTGGCAATCAAAGTTCACACACACACACACACACTCTCTCTCTCTCTCTGTCTTTCTCTCTCTCTCTCACTTTCTCTCTCACACTATGGAGTTAACCTTGTGTGGGGCCCAACCAAATACATCCATAGCCTGGATTCAGCCTGCAGGCTCTGATAGAAAGTAGTAAGTGTTCATGAGCATAGAAAAACTATTCTTGGGAGCCTGACTCTCCCCTCCCTGCACTCCTTCAAGGCCCTACTAGGAGACATTGCTATGGATCACATTACCTTGAAACTCTTTGCTGTCTGAATTTTTCCCGTTTCCCCTTGAATGCGTGGTTTTCCTCTCATTGAGCCCAGGGGCCCAGCCCTTTCTAAACATCTGTGTGCCCGGGGGGGCATTACTGCCGGTGCTCCTGTCCGTCCTCCCAGCAAGCCTATGAGAGAGATCGCTGGCCCCCCTCCCAGAGGAAGGGCAGGCAGAGAGAGCTGGAGGAGGACATTGAGAGTCGAGGGCAGGATCAGAGGATAAGTGGACAGCTGCTGTCTTTTTTTGCGGCCTGCTCTTTTATGACACCTACAAGGGGTGTGTTTGCTCAGTGTTGGCTTCACTCCAGTGATGCAGGTACTGGCCAGGCCATTGATGACTTGTGATTCAGATCCTGGGCCTTCTTGATGCCTTCCTCCCAGAGTCTGTTCTGTGACACACTTTCTATCCC
Organism: Camelus ferus; assembly: GCF_009834535.1. Lineage (NCBI taxonomy): Eukaryota > Metazoa > Chordata > Mammalia > Artiodactyla > Camelidae > Camelus > Camelus ferus. The sequence goes on along the minus strand of NC_045708.1, from coordinate 50,408,180 downwards.
CAGCCTCCCCTCCCTGCTTCAGGCCCCTCTAGAAAAAGATTAACATGCTCACATTTCCCTAAGGCAACATCTTGTTCCTAGGAATTTCTGGGAAGCTGAGAATTCAGATGAACAACAGCATTAAAACCAATGCAAAGTATTTGAATAGCTAAATATTAAATAGGTTTATTCAAATCTCTCAGCCACATATGAAAATGAAAAACAGGCTGTAGAAGCAATAGCCAGAGTTTTATAAACCTGGGGATCTGCACAAGCAGGCACTGCCCTGGCCCTGGCCCCTTCTGGGTGGGACAGAGCCCTGGAGACCCGGGATGTCCAGATGTTGACCTCAGGCCTTGCCTAGTAGCTGCAGCAAGAACATTCTTTCTTAGCTTGTAGACATGAGAGGGAAGACCTGTCCTTCAGGGCACTAGACAGACAAATAGATACCTTCTACACCAGAAGGAGTGTTGCACAAACATGAAGCCATCAGCAAGGCCACAACTCCAGGTCATGGAGAGTCAGGGTCACTCTTGCTTGAGAACCACATTGTGGACTGTTTGGTGATGCTCTGAGTGTTTGTGAATCAGATTCGTCGGCATTGCATCCTTTCCTTGATACAGTAGGAAGTGTGGCTTCTGGGGTGGAGAGGCTTACAAGCTGGTTCAAGGCTGTGAGCTGGATCAACTTGGAGCAAGTTTTTGCAATTTTAGTTGCCTTGTCTATAAAACAAGGATGAAAGAGCAACATACATTTTAGGATGAGAGTAGGGCTTCACGGACAGACGTGGGCAAAAGCACTTGTGCGCTCTAAGGCTCCCTCCAAATGTCAGGTGGTGTTTGTCTTGGAAGATATTCTTGGAGTAAGAATAAAGCAAGCTCTTTATCCCACTCGTAGCACAAACAAACATCCAGACATCCCTGCCATTGAGGGAAGACCAAAGAAAACCCTCTGAAGGTGCAGAGATGCTCAGAGATATTTGTGCCCCAGCCTCTCGGTCTGGTTCTGCCGCAGCCCAGCTGCTGAGATGCAGAGCAGCTGCCAGCGGGGAGGGAGTCCTCAGCGAGACCTCCAGCTCCTGTAAACACTGCCCACCACTCAGGCATCCAACAGCCATGACCCTGCTGGTGTACACGAGAGGCAGCTCAGCCGACTGAGTTCCTCGAAGAAGCTCCTTAAGTTAAAACAATTTTGATTCAACTTCTCCGTAGGAAGTGCGTTATAATAAGAAACGATGTTCCCTTCCAGTGGTGCAGTGTGCAACTTTTTCTAGAGGAATCCCCAGTGCAAGGGAGCAGGAAGCTATCTGAGGCACAGGGGAGAAGGCTCTATGTGAGGCAGATCAGAACACAGATGCCAGAATAGGAGAAGCTGTAAGAAGCCCTAAGCTGGCCGGTGTGAACTGTGAATCGTTGTTTATAATCGTGACTATAATACAGTCAGGAAGTAAGTGCTTCATGCACTAGATGCAGAGTTTCTCGCCAATTTTAGGGGAACCTACCGGAGCACTTTAAAAAGAAAGGCTGACTGTGGACTCTTTGCTTCTGGCCAAGTGGGTGGGAGGCATGGCTGACCCAGGCCTCCTACGTGTGTGAAATGTTCTGCAGTTACAGGAAAACTTGCTCAGGCCTTGGAAACTTTTTTGCCCTGGAGGTTGAGAAGAAGAAGAGAATGCTTGGCGTTATTTTCCTGCAAAGAGAACATTTAGAAAGTCCTGAGGGTGCAGCCTGGAAACCACAGGCCGCTTGGAAAGGGTGTCACATTCGCCTTCTGGAGGCAGGGAGCCAGTCCTGGGAACTGGCGCCAGCTGGCTGGGGAGCCCCGGTTAACGTGCTCCGGGGAACAAAGTGAGGACCAGCAAGCCCTGAATCAGGGAGCTTCACTCTGTTCACAGAGGGGTTGCCTGCTGCTCAAGACCCTTGCCTGGGAGCACAGAAGGGGGCTGGGCCGCTGAAGCTACTAGGAGGAGACCCTAGGCCCCTCTTTTGGGTGGGGCAGGATGATGGAGGAATCTGAGGAAGAGGCAGCGAGTCAGGAAGTGTGTTGTAACCAGGTCGCCCAATGCCTCAGACAAGGCAAGGCCACCGTGCCCTGCCAGAGACACCTCCTCCCAGTTTCCTGCACTGCAAGTGCTCCCTTTTTCTAAGGAACTCCTCAGTTGGCTGTCAGTAGCTTTCCATTCTGACCTGACACGAGTGCAGCAGAACTGCCCAGGGCCCATGCCTGTAGCCCACCTTGGAGGCCCGCTCGCCGCGGGGAGAGACAGGCACACAGGGAATCCACTCACTGGGCTGGGTGCGACCCCTGAGGACAAACAGAACAGCAGCTGCGCTATATGGAGTGCCTTGGTCCTGTGCTAAACACCACATGTGCATCAGGGGATCAAATCCTCAAAACCAGTAGCATCCCCATATTACACATGAGAAGACATGGGCTCCTGGAGCTTAAGCAACCTGCCCGGTTTCACCCAGCTGGTAAGTGGCAAGGTCCAAACCAGCAACAGGAAGCTTGCTGACTAGGCTGGATTTCAAAGTTTTGCACACAGTTAAAAGCAGTTTTATGTGTCCCTTGATCCAAAGCTACCTCTGACCTCAGAGGTTACAGCCCTCCCCACGTCCCTGAACGCGGCCATCGGGAACATTCTGAGTGCGGTGGAACTCGGGTGGACACCGTCGGAGCCTGGGGGTTGCTGTTTTCTGCAGGCTTGCCTGGTGGAAGCCTTCATGGCAGACTTGCTCTGTGCCGCTGCGGCCCTCTGGAAGGTTGAGTCAGCCGGGGTTTGCTGCCGGCGCCACGGTGCCCTCAGACTTTGCTGAGCCCAGGCATAGCACCAGGGAGGCACACCTACTGTCCACCTGCTCTGAGTCATAAAACTGCCACACTGCTGGCAGGCCTGCCAGCTCTGCGATTCCTTCCGGTGCCACCTTGCCGAGAGAGAGCTGAGCCGAAGATGGCAGGGCACCAGGCTGTGCTTCTCCCCAGCCCTTCCCCTTGAACTCTGCCGTCGGACAACCAGACTAGTCGAAGCTCAAGGTCCAGAATATTTTCTTGGCTTTTCACCAGGTGGCTGGGGAGAGAGAGGCAGAGGGCAGCCTCAAATCCAAAGGCTCAGGCCCCAGGGGAGAGTCAGGCCACAAACATGTGGTGGGGGTGTGGGAGGAGCAGACACCATGGCCACCAGGAGGAGGCCAGAGAGAGGTCACAGGGGCAGGGACACGGATGAGGTTTTATTGCCTATTTCAGGCTTTTCAGCTATATTCCATTTGACATTTGTTGTAGATCATCTGTCACTGAGAGTCTTTCAGCCGAAAGGTTCCCACTTTTTCTTGACTAAAGACTTATCTGCCTGTTTAACTTACGTTCTCCAAACGATTGCAGATCTCGATAGCACCTAAAAAGGCTCCCTTTGTGCAGAGTTCTCCGGAAGCACTCTCTCTGGCTGTTCTCTGTCACCAGGACTTGCGTCAGTGTAAGCACTGGGTAAGAGAGCCAAGCGAAGTGAGATCAGCCCTTCTACTAACATCCAGGGCAGTAGTGGTGCCCTGCACGTGGAGCGTGGCCTCTGGCTGCCCGTGCCCACCTTTGCTGGAGGCCTCGTACCTACCACAGATGTTGGTGTGTATTTGTTTCCCCTTAGAAAATCCAAGGAAAGGCTGCTTGGTGCTGGATGTGGGGCGCCTGGATTTAACTACTAGTACCGGGTTTCTGCAGACGAAAGATTCATGATGGTGCCCAGAGAACTCCGAGCTTAGACACCTAGGCCGTCACTCCAGTTGCTGAGGGGCTTCGTAGTAACCGCCTCCGGGAGGCGGGGGTGACGGCCGCACTTGCCTCCTTTCCCCCCAGTAACACAGAGCATTGTGAGTGATTCAACAACTTAAAGACGACTGTTCTTCACCTTTAAAATAAATTCTTTTTCAGACTTCAAGTAGGAACCATAACTGAAGATGTCAAGCAAAACCGCCAGCACCAACAATATCGCCCAGGCCAGGAGAACCGTGCAGCAGTTAAGGATGGAGGCCTCCATTGAAAGAATAAAGGTAAGAGGCCTTGACCGGATCAGGCGTGTTTTCTGGCCTGTTCTGTCTGCTCTCCCAGGGCGAGACCACATTTCTGAGAAGGTGGTGCCCTTTAATTCAGCCAAGTGCCAGGATTCCCACTACCACCACCCCCGCCCCGACCCCCGGCAAGCTGGGAGCCTCTGAATCTTCTTTCATTTCTACCTAGTGCGGGCCTCACATCAAAAGCACTGGTGAGCTAGTGTCTGAGTTAGCCTCTCTGCTTGGACAGAAAACCTGAAACCCGTGACAGGATTTCCTGAGGACTTGCCTGCCCTGAATGCACACGGTCAAGGCCTGTGCTCGCTGTGTGCGCCAGCGGGACAGGGGTTCCAGGTGGACGTTATAAACAGCCTCGTCATCCCTTGGGAATGTAGTAAGAGTTCTAGAGCTATCGGTGCAGCCGAGGTAGCCTTGCATAACATGTCAGCCGTCGGGTGTCCTTTTTAGGAGAAGGCAGTTTTTTCAGCGTGTGTGGACTTTAATGACCACATTCTGCACCCGGGGTGAGTCACGCCAGCCTTGGTTGAGACCTGGAAGAAACCAGGAGGCATGTGTTGGGTCACCTGACTTTGAAGTTGTCTCTCCCCAAATCCCGAGAGAGGGCTAGGCTGTAAGTGCCCTGGAATGTTGTGAGTCATCCCGTATCCTAGATACTGAAGTGGTCACCTGAGAAATTCCTATGGGCCTGGAGACAGTCACCTGTCTTCCAAACAGGAGGCTGCCTGTGCTGTCTCTGACAGGGCTCTGCTGCCCTGTGCCCCTGTCCTGAGGACATTGATCTGATCGTTCTGAGGGCTCTCCCCGCGAGACTTCTGAACAGGGTGTGGCACTGCCATTCTTAACTCGCGCCAGAGGAAGGTACTGCACCTCCCCATGCTAGTTTTGTCCTTTTTATTTCCCCAAGCCCAACTTTTAACAGTCAGTCTTGAAGCTCTCCTAGAATTTGGCTCCATTCTTTCAGAGTTCTGGCTCCAAGCCCATTATTCAGCTCTTTAACTCAGTTCTGCATTCTCATCAATTTTTTATTGAAGAGGAAGTAAGATACAACCTTCCCTTGAATTACAGACACTTTTCTTCTTCCTCTCCTGCCCCTGCAACTTTTTATTTTGAGACATTTCAAACCTACGGAAGAGTTGTGGCAACCAACACCCGTATGCTCTTTCCCAGGATTCACCAATTGTTAGCATTGTGCCACATTTGCTTTCCCTTTTTCTGTTTAAAGAAAAATTATGTGAGTTTTGTGTATCTAAACTACTTGAAAGTTACTTGCAGGCATCGTGACTCTTCACCCCTTGTACTGTGCCGTCTCCTAAGTCCAGGAGCCTTCTTCTACGTAAGCACAGCACAGCCACTGCGTTCGGGATCAGCTGCTATTATTATCTGACACAAAGCCCAGTTTTGAGTACAGAACGGCCCTTACTTCAGGTGGGATGGTTTGCTGACGATCAGATTCCGGCTACATGTTTCGGCAGGAATACCAGTTGGCTGGTGGTGCGTCTGCCGCACTCACCCTCGGAAACACCTGATATCAGTCTGATCGCTTGGTTAAGGAAGACCTTAGCTGCCAGACTTCTCCATTTAAAAGCACTTTTTCCTTTTTTTAAGTTACAAGTAATCTGGTAGCTACCCAGTGGGGTAGCACTCAATGTCTTTAAAGTTTGTAAATGAAGTATTTTTTTCTTTGTTTGCTTTGGTTTGTCCACCTGCCAGGTTTCAAAGGCATCAGCAGACCTCATGTCCTACTGCGAGGAGCATGCCAGGAGTGACCCTCTGCTGATGGGGATACCAACTTCAGAAAACCCTTTCAAGGATAAAAAAACCTGTATCATCTTATAGAGGAGCAGTGAGGCGGTTCCTCCCCTGTTCTCACAAAGCAAAGTATGAGCAGCTCCTTGAAAAGATTGACCCTTCAGCTTATTTGGTAACCACTGCTAATAACTAAAACGCTCTTAACTTGGAATCATGGACTCTGAAGTCTTTATTTTCCAAGTTGTCCTCTCTCTAAAATACCCTTTACTAAATTAATACAGAATAACAATCTTGTTTTTCCATTCAGGTTACTGCTGAAGGAAAGTTGGTCTGGCCTTTTAAAAAAAAAACACAATTAGATACTTTTAAATGTATGAGTGATCCAGTTAAGACCTAAATTACCCAAGCACTCATCTAGATTAAAAATGTCAAGAATAACTTAAGTCCTAAAAACCTTTCTATCATAGTGTGTTCTTAATAGGGTTGTGCCAATCTGTACAGTATACATGGGCGAGGAGTGTTTTGTGTATATATATATATGTGTGTTTGTATATACACATCTCAAAGCTTGTTTCCTTAGTAAAATGTCTCTCTCTCCATAGCATCAGTTCCTCAACTCCAGAAGTTATACCTTTATCTTGAGCTGTGTGTAGGCAGAGTTAAACCCTTTTCTTGTAGTTACTGTACAAAAAGTAAAGAACACCCTAAAGTTTGTATTCATCGTGATTGAGTAATGAAGTCCTCTCTCTCCTTTTGAAATCTTGCTGACCTCTTAGGCTACAATAAACTGTGCCAATTAACATTTAGAAACTGAACTAAAAGCCCTTTGATAATAGGAGGTATTAGCTCACCAAGGGCTCTCGGGCTTCGGTGATCCTGAGTCCAGAAGCAGGGAGGAGGCCCTTGGGGATCCTCTGGGCAGCTGTGCGCCAGGGCGCCCATTCTCTGCGTCGTGGTAGACACCTCTGAAAGCTCCGCTCGAATGATGGGAACAGAGCAGAAGTGCGTGAAAACCAGCTGCTCTCCTTGGCCTCACTTTGTGGTTTAGCTCGCTTTCTCCGCCTGCCTTGTGTCTTTCCTCTGCTGCCAGAACCTCTGTCTTCAGAGGTAATGTTCCCCTCCCCAGCCCCAGGTGGGTGGAATGTGGTGGGAGAGAAACATACAAAGAACGTAAAGGTATCAAGACACTTAAGCTCTTTTCAGAGCTCTGCAGCATCAGCGTCCTCCCTACCTTGTCCACACGCCATCCGAGAGAGCCTTGGGTTCAGTGGTTCACTCCTTGGGCCCGTGGGGTCCAGCAGGGGGGTGTCAGGTACCTTGTTTTCCTCTGGGCATGAATATTGCCCTGACATAGCCTCAGAATTTCCAGTGGGGAATCCCAAAAGAAGGCATCTCCTATGGCCAGAGGGAGGGTATGTTAACTTGACCAAAAAGGAAGAGAGGGTCCATCTTTTTAAATCCTCATGTACAAGCCCAAACCATACACCAGGCCTTTGATATTTTAATTCCTCTTTAGTTCATTAGAAATAACTACTAATGAAGGATTAAAAACTTATTCTCAAAAAGGATTCAACCCCAAGAAGGAATTATTTGCAACGGTTTTTCCTTGTTCCATACACTCCCGCCCTACAGTACAAGCTCCCTTTAAAATCTAACGGGGCTTCGAGTATTATGCTGATTGTGGGTGAATAAATGCAGTACTGTCCTTAAAGTGCTCAAATATATTCAGTATTTCTCCAAGTCACCTATCCTCTCAGCATTGTGAAATGGCCTCCCTCTTCCAAGACCGTGTAGGAATCATGCCACTGCCCTTAACCTACTGTCACCTACTGCTTGGTTCTGCAATATGCCCAGTTTCCGAGTAAATTACAGGCACTTGTTGGAGAGAGAGGTTTTTCCTTGCAAAAGGTGAAATTTGAAATGTACATTAAGATAACTTTACATTTAATGCATCACTTAATGAGACATTCTTTTTAATAAGTATATTTTTCTACTGATAGTTTCAGAACACTAATCTTACCTTCACTCTCATTTTTACCATGTTTCTTTAAATATTTATAATGCAGCTTGTTATAAAATATTTTCATGAAATTACTTTTATTATCCTGTTAATGTACACATTTTTGGTAGCAAACATAGTTTATTCTTTAGTACTAAAACATGATCTTTTACCTAACAGAAAACAAGTATGTTTTGCTATATATTTGTTAATATGCTTATAGTGGTAAGGAAAGGACTTGAGGTCCCAGGAGATTTCATTTTCATTTTTGCTGGCCAGATCCTGTAACGGCTGTGCCTATGAACATCATGTAACTTCCTAACTGGGTATAGGGCATGCTAAAGAAAAGTGAAATCAAATCCTTTGATCCTGGATCCAAGGAGGGAAATAATTGTAGCTAAATGTTGACTTACTTATAATGAGACGTCTATGTGAGAAAAATATAATATATGTATACATATATATGATATGCGGAAGTCACTTTTATTTATCAGGCTTCATTCTACTTGTGAAGCCTCTGTTTAACTGTCCTGCAGCAGCTGGTTTAGGATAATGATGGACAAATGCCCAGTGTGTTATTTTCTCCAACCACCACTATGCTGACACAATCCCTGATGTACATGCAGCTTCTTGGCTTCATATCTATGAAGCTATTTACGTATGTTCACTATACTTCGCCTTTAACCCTGCTTCTGCTAACAGTGATCTCTTTTTCCATTCTTATATCTTCATTAGTTCATCATAAATCTGTCCAATTGAGGCCTCAGGACCATGGCAAGATATGCTAGATAGAATTTCCTGACTCCAAAGTATTTTACAGAAACTTTTTTTTTAAATAGAGAAAAACACTTTCTATACCAGGTGGTTCACAAGCTGTAGGTTGTAGCTACTTTTTTTCTAAAAAGGATTAGGTTTTTAACACTTCTTCCCCCTATTAAAATGAAAAGTGCCATACTTACCCTTTAAAGGAAAGACCTGATTTGCTTTCTATTTGGACTATTTTTCTACTTTACTAATCTTTAAACTATCAGGAAAAAAATTACACCACTGATTTAGTAATTTTGAGCCATAGGTTAGTTTAGATAGTGGAAGATGTGCCAAACTTTCCCTTCAGATGCCTTCTTTTCAACCAACGTGCAACTAAGTGTCATCTGAGTGATCACTCTGAATTTTGATTTAAGATCTATATAGGCCCAAGAAGTGAACCACAGTACACGTCAGTCCTTTCTCCATAAATGTAACACCAGCGTGTGTTATGAATTGTACTGACTTCTTTTATGGTAGATCTGTTAATAGGAAAAAATGCATTAAGTCAAATAGAACTATCTGTATGTTAAAATAAAGTATGTACGTAGAGTTGGGTGGCCTGGATCGTTGTCTAGACAGTCCTGTGCCCCTGTGCCATGTGACTGAACGAGGCAGTGCGTCTCCCTGGGCTCAATTTCACCATCTGTAAAACAACAGGCTTTAGGGAGATAATGGCTGAGATCCTTCCTGTCCGTCCAACTGCCCACCCCTCTACTGGTCCTGCCAACATGTTGGTGCTATAAGCTGCTTCAAGTCTGAAATTGGTTTGTCTATTGTGTACGCTCATTTAATAGCTTATGAAAGGCCTTTTTGTTACACGGCTTTTTTTTCTAGTTTTATGGACTTGATTACTGTAATAATGTCTTGTTTGTAGCCATGTAACTATAAACATATATTCTCTTGATGTCTCAGTAAATTTGCATTTGCGATATAGTTGATGGGATTGTTGTTTTATAACGTTCTTTGGCTACTCGTCTGTCCCGCATCTTATTAACCTAAACATTGTGATCATTGTTTGGAAATCTGTTCTGTGGAAAGAATAAAAAACATTTGCTTCACAGCTAACGTGTCCACAGATTTTGAAAAGTTTCATTAAAGCACCGTTGCTCTCTTTACTGGGTCAGTGCCTCATTGTGTCTTCCTACCCATATTTTGCTCAAAAATTAATAGAAGACCAATTCTCTTCTCCTTTTCCTTCCTTCATTCAGTTACCATTTCTGAGCACCTGCTGAGAACCAGATGTGGAACCCAGGCTCTCATGACACGCAGATGACTAAGGCTCACACCAGCCTGTGAGAAGCTCACAGTCTAGAGCACGGAGGGTGGGAATGACTGATACATAAACTAAGAATGAAAGCCCCATGTGCAGAGTGCCTGAACGCAACTGCACACGCAGTGCCGTGAGAGCCCAGGGGGAGAAGGGCTGCCTCCACTTGAGCAAAGTCTGAGGAAGCTTCCGAGGAAGGCAGGGTTTGAGCTAGGTCTTGAGAGAAGAAACCCTGTATGCAGTGGAATGAAGTCTTGGGAGGGCGTGATATGAGGAAGAGAAAAGTGAGCTCAAAGCCTAGCGTGCAGAGCATCTCCCATACCATGTATTTACCCTGCAGGCAAGAGGAAGGCCGTGGAAGTTGTTAAGCAGGAGTGATGTAATGATTCACGATGTGTGGAAGGCTGTTTCACATCCACGGCCGTGACCATGGAAACAGATAACAAAGGGAAGGGTCATTAGACTTGATGACTCATATTCACCAAGTGTTTGCTAACAGTACCCTGCCTCCTGCCCTGTCCCTTCCTCCGGGGCTGGGATTCCCACCAAGATGAAGGGAGGATGATGTCATCCACAGGGTTGGGAGGAGGGGGGAAGGCAGCCAACGAGGGCCTCGTTAGGGACTGGGCAAGCTGCAGAGGTGGCCCCTGCCTCTGAGAACCAGCAGTCACACGCTACAGAGAGTAGGGGCAAAGGGTGCCACCAACCCTTTCTGGGAAGGGACTAAAGAACTTAGACACTTTGGTCATGAAAAAATAGCAACTGACAAGCACTTTCTTTGGTTCAAACCAAATTACCCGAAAAAGAAGTTCCTGTGACTCTCAGTGGAAGACAGTTGCATTGGGAGTGGCAGGTGGGACTGGGTAGGGATAAGGGGAGAGAGGATAATGAGGCTGAAAAGGGTAGACTAAGTAAGATGCAATGGTACACAACCTTAACGTTATAAACAGAGAACTCAAACCTACTGGTAATGGTGGGAGCTCAGTGTGGAAACGCCCATCGTACGGCAGCCCAGCTCCCCTGGGCACGCACTGTGGTCAGCTCATTGGCAAGTGGTTGGTTACACATAGACATATTGACATTCACATAAGCCTTACTTGGGTCTAGGTAGACAGTCTTTTGAGCATTTCTCCCTCCCTCCCTATGCCTGACTTCACAAACTCTGGGCTTGCGGCTCTGACTGCAGAACCTGCCCCACCGTCAGCTCTGGCCACCTTTGCACAACTTGGCATGACTACTGCCTTTAGCAATAGTTTCTTTTCAGAGCATGACCCTGCTTGCTATGCTCCCCTTTGCCACTGTGAGCAAACCTTTGCCTTCAGATGAGCTCTTCTGTTGCCCCAGTTACTGTCTCCTTATCTGAGTCAATCACATCTATTAAAGGCTATTTCACTGTAGGCCAGCCTTGGGCAAACATGTACAGCTGCTCTCAAGAACCCTCACCTCAACTACCAATTTTTTAAGAAACCAGTATTTCCTCTGCACTGGAAGAACATGGAGTCCAGATAAATTCATCCTGAAATGTTAATGACAACGTAGTAGTCTGTAGAAGACCACTGGTACTGTGAGATAGAACTATGGGGAGAGCAATGCTTAGCCCAAAGGAGAATTTAATAATAAAGTTTTAGGTGTATTCAGACTTATTTTGACATGTGAAACATTTTTAGACCCTAGAAATCCTCCTAGATCATCTATTCAATTATGAAAGCAAGTAGTTGGAATGGTTGAGATATATAATGGTAAGATCTTGAACTTGGAAGTTAAGAAACCTGCAGCTGAGACAGCCATGTGCAAGTTGCTACTTCTGGTCTCTAGATCTAATCACGCCCCCATCTTTATACACACACACACTCCTTAATAATAGAAGTAGAAGCTCCATCCACAAAAAGAACTTAAATCTGGTCCTGACGTAGGACACGAACCATGTGACATCATAAGGACCCAGTGCATCCAAAAGTTGACATGTTAGGGGCAGGCCTAAAGCAGTCACTCGCTGAACAAGTTGTGATATAAAGTTTCCTTCTAAAATAGATTTAAATAAAAAGTAAGCCAATTTATATCTTCAAAAATGTGCATGTGGAATAATACAGCTTGTACCTGGTTATGGCAAGAATCGCAAAGAAGCCTTACAGTGTATCAGAAGTCTAGCACCCCTTTGGAGAACTGCACTTCAAGAATCATCCACATTCAACAGGTTGTTCCTACTTTTAATGCTGAAATATTTTCCCACAACCAATGCATCAAAACTGCTTTGTTCTAAATAAACCCCTTTAGATCTAAGATCTATGAAGTACATTTCAATATGGGTCATACAATATCTGTCGATATTTACAGGCATTCATGTGGGGCTCTGGGGAAAGGAAGGACCCAACCTTGACAACAGGCTGGGCACTCTGTGTGTATCCTCCCACTGAAGCCTCACAACTCTGGAAAGTAGACTTTATTTAACTCATTCCTGCAGATGAGGAACTGAGGCTCAGAGAAGTCAAGCAGGCTATGCAGGGTCCTACAGCTGAAAAGTGTAGACCCTAATTCCATACACCTAGGTCAGCTGGACTCTGCAGCCCGTGGTCTGTATTCATATTTGTAGCATGGTTTGAATCGATATGGGTAGGAGGGAGAAACAAAATAACTTTTGGAATTTTTAAATTAATCAAATAAGAAACAGAACTACCATACAACCCAGCAATTCCACTCCTACATATGTATCTGAAAAAAACAAAAACACTAATTCGAAAAGATGCTCACACCTTAGTGTTCATAGCATTATTTACAATAGCTAAGACATAGAAGCCATTTAAGTGTTCATAAACAGATGAATGGCTAGAGAAGATGTGGTATACATACACACACTGGAATACTACTCAATCATTAAAAAGAATGAAAGTTTGCCATTTGCAACAACATGGATAGACTTGGAGGGTATTATGCTAAATGAAATAAGTCAGACAGAGAAAGACAAATACTATATGATATCACTTGTATGTGGAATCTAAAAAACAAAACAAATCAGAGAATATAACACAAAAGAAATACACAGATGTAGAGCACAAACTAGGGGCCACCAGTGGAGTGTGGGGAGGGGATTAAGAGGCACAAACTGTACTAAAAATGTACTAAAATAAATAAGCTACAAGGATCTATTGTACAGCACAAGGAATACAGCCAATATTTTATAATAACTGTAAATGGAGTATAACCTTTAAAAATTGTGGGTCACTATGTTGTATACCTGAAACATATTGTATGTCAACACAGTAACAAAATTTTTTTTGAATTAAAAAAATTTAAATAAAATTAATCAAAGTCAAGTCAGCAAATTAGTTCCTTAGTAATCAGGAGTGTAATGACCTTAAAGAAGAACAAACAATACTAGACTCCCCATGGCCGGGTACTATTCTCAGCATCTTGCGTCTATTAATCCATTTAATTCTCACAACAATCCCATGAGGTCGCTACTATTATTATCCCTACTTTACACATGAGGTAATGGAAGTTTAGAGAGACCCAAAAAGTACATTTGACATGCTCTTTTTTTTTTTTAAATGCAGTTTTCCATGAGTTGTCAGTATGAAGTAAGAGAAAGCACATGTCTTGGAATCAGGAAATGTAGGTTCTAGCTGAACTGCCACTAATTTGCTGTGCAACCTTAGGACTTGCATTACTTCTGGTCCTGTTTCCAGAAAAAAAAAAAAAAGGATCTATTTTTAAAGAAGGATTTAGGCTAGGTAATTGTTAAGATTTCTTCTAGCTCTAAGTTTTACACAAATTTTGGAGAGGAGAGCAATTCACTTTTGGTTGCTTTTTTGCAACTTTGTCCCCAGTTATTTTACATTTTCCTCCTTCAATTGAAAATGAGGAGGGAAAGAAGCAAACTCTAGTATGGGGTCATAGAAGGGTATGTGGGTTTGCTGTGTGTAATTATAGATATTTAAAAGGTATTTAAAGAATCACTTCCTGATATTTCAGCTACTGACTCATCATCAGGACTGGAAAAAATATTTAAGGAAAAATGAATTGTAGAAAGGTATTTTGTATATAAGCAACTAATAGAATTAAGTAAGTAAAGTTCTTCAACAAAATACCAACAATATCTCATAAGTTCATAAAATATAACTTCAAAAAGAAAACCAGATCACTCAAACATTAAATGTGAATAATAGCATTTGGTTTTTAGAAGCAGGACAAAGAGGAATTCATTCATTTGTTGAGCTCCTACTAGGAGTGTAGTAGTTGCTACTAGCACGGTGCTAAGTATGTCTTAGGATAAACCCAGAAAAGACTAGGATCTCCCGATAGTGAGGGTGGGGTTTTGGGGGTGGGCACTAGGGGGTAGAGAAACAATAAATTTACTGTGCCATGTAGTAAATGCTATTATAAAAAGTCGCCCTGCCTGAATGAGTCAGAAAAGATTTCACAGGGGAGGCAATATATCAGTTGGGCTTTGAAGGATGAGTAGGAGTTAGTGAAGAATAGGGAAAGGATATTCTTGGCAGCAAAAACAGTATGTACAAATGCTAGGTTCTGAAGAAGTCTGGGGTATCAGGTAACAGATCTCTGCGTGGGGAGTAAGAGAAGGAAAATGTTGATGAGGCTGTGAAGGAAGTTTGAGTTAAGTCATCAAAGGCTAAGGGTTTTTACTGATTATATAGGCAGAGGGTGGTGGGAGTTGGTAGAATTGTTTAAGCAGGGTCCTGACATGACAAGCCTTGTTTTCTTAAAGATAATTAGAATGTACAAGGAGGATAAACTTGGAGAGAAACTGGCAGAGGTGTTTCTAACCTCTGATGAGCCCCCAGCAGAATTTCACAATTCTTTCATTAGTCCTTATTCATCTCCTCCATTCCAAACTTTTATCACCCTTCTCAAACCCTATTTATCTCCCTCCCACCAAGCAAATAATTCTGCCTTCCCCATCAAAAAAAAAAATGTAGGGGTCAGTCATTCGGCCTGAATTCTTAAAACGTCCTACCTTCCCACATCCAAATGTCCCCATCACACGCATCCAAATAATTCCCATCAGGCTCACGGGTGAGAAGCAACCGTGGGTTAAAGGCCACGTCCTCCAGCTATTCCCGAAGCCCCTTATCCTCTTCTTTCCTTCTTTATCAAAATGTTTCCAGAAGGTCGTCCACCTTCCCCGTCTTCTCTTCCCCACCTCCCAGCTTCTCAACTGACTGCAACGTAGTCTTACTTCCACCAGGATAACGAAACTGACTTTGCCCAGTAAAACAGCCAAGTGAACTCTTAATTTCCAAATTCAATGGAAACTTTCGGTCTCAGGGACTCATCTAACAGCGGGAATTATTCTCCACTGTTAACTCACCCTCTGCCCCACCAGCTTCTGTGACATCAGACTCCTATTTCCCCTCTGTTTCCTCTTCCTCTGTCTGCCTTCTGAAATCCCACCCTTAGTCCCAGGTTTCTATTCCCCGCCCACTGCTGCTCTTCTCCCCTCACCATTCTTCCTGGAGAGCTCACCCACTCTCACAGTTATTATACGCCGAGGATTCCCAAAACAGAGCATCCGGACCAACTATTGGGCCAAACATCCGACTTACCTCTTCTACTGGACATTTTCAGTAGATGGTCACACACAGCTTGAAATACAATGTGTCCAAGACTAAACCCAGCTCCCCTCCCGAAACTTTAATTTATAGTAGTATCATCACTAAATTTCCCCAGCTGGAAATCTGAGAGGCCTTCAAGAATTCCCCCTCATTCCTTATATCTGTGAAATCAGTCATGCCTATTTCATTTCCCAAACACTGTTCAAATCCAGCCCTGATTTTCCTCACCAACTGTAAGCTGAGACCCGAATCATCCCTTGACTGTACTACTCCATCTAGACTCCAGCCTCCGTGGTTGCCCCACCTCCCCACCCACCCCTGGTATTAGGATAACCAACCACTTCTGTTTACTTGGGACTGTCTCAGTTTTAGCCCTGAAAGTCTTGGGTCCAGGAAATCCCTCAGTCCCTCACTTCTAGTTGCAAATAAAACTAAAGCCCTATTTTTAGTTGAAAATGAAATTTGTTGACGCACATTACTGAAAATCCACGGGCCTCACTTCAGGTACAGCCGGCGTCAGCAGCTCTGCTTTCAGGTTTCACCTCTGCCCTTGCTCTTCAACAGACTCAGTCTGGGCAGCGGGCGGGCCGCTGCTAGCCACCCTAGACACGTCCATCCATCAGTTTGGCAGCGCCGCAAAGAGATTCTCTACGCTGGCAGAGAAGTCTCAGGAAGATCTCTGATTAGTCCGGCTGAAGTCACGTATTTATCCCCCAACCAATCACCACGGCCAGAAGGATGAGCCAGGCCTATATTTCAAACCTGTTTTTGAGGCTGGGGAGAGGGGTGCTAACAAGAGGGAAGATTCAGGGAAGGACGGAGGAGGCGGGCAGAACAGATGAGAATGATGAACAGCTATCTCTTTACATTACACTCCCCTGAAACTCCATCACACGGATCTGAGCAACTGAACGCGTCTGAGAAGAGTGAACCATAGATCACTCTTAGCCCATTTTGCTTTTCTATATAAAATCCTTGGAGCCCCCTCAGTGCTTGCAGGGCAAAGCCATGCTTCTTGAGAGGGAACACAAGGCCCTCTATGATCTGGTCTCTGTCTACCCTTTCAGCCTACCTTTCTCCACTCCCTTCCTAACACTTAATCCTCTAGCAAACACCGCAGACTAAAAGAGTCCCTCGTGCACCACATTTTTCTTCCCTGACTCGGTTAGGCCAGTAAAACCATGCTTCAGGACTTCGGTCAAGCATCGCCCTTCCCTGGAAGTCTTCCCCACCGCCACCGTCACCCTAAACACACACACACACACACACACACACACACACACACACACACACACACACACACACACACAAACACACCCCGCATGCCCAAACCTGCCCTGCCGCCACACCACCTTGAAAATTGTCAGCTTTCCATGCTAGATGTACGTACTAGAAGGCAGGTAGAAACTGCACCATAATCATCTTTCCGTAGCAAGTTCCAGCACAGTACTTGGTGCACAGCATGGGCTCAGCCATTGATTTTGAACAGAAACTGTTCTGATAATCCAACTGAGTGATAAAGGACTAAATTAAGTTAATGGAAATGGAAAGTAACATAATTTAATTGGATGGTGTCTTTCCGTATTCAGTTCTGTTGGGCTATGTAGTTTACTGGGGGACGGGGGGTTCTTTTTCACTTAAATAACCCTCTACGTTTGCAAAGATAAAACTATGTAGAATACATACATAACATACACGCACAGAAAAATTCTCATGGGAGATGTGATTATGATTAGGTTACATATATCCAGTACTTCCAAGAACTGAGTCAAGTGCTTTCTACGCATTGTCTTCTTTATTCCCCAGGGGAGGTGGGGACAATAATACAAGCCTTGTTTCTTTTCCCATTTTCTAGGAGAAATAATTGAGGCTGGGAGAAGTTACACTAACCTTCCCAAATTCTAGATGGGATCCAAGACCCAAGACGCAGGTCTTTCTGGCTATAAAAGCCCACTGTCTTAACTGCTGTACTCTTTTGCTTGCTCTTTTGTCAGCTCTATCCATAACAGTTTCACGAAGAAACAAAATGAAATCAGAAGGCTCTTCTCCAGGTGAACCATTTCTCGCAGAGTGATTATTTTGATGATTGTAATGTGATTACAATGCGGTGATGTAATCAGGTGTTAAGCGGTGATACTAGGAGTTTGCTGCTTTTCTGCATAAGTTCTCAGACACTTAATTGTAGAAAAGACAATAGCAGAAGAGCACCCAGGGGCACAAAAATCATTTTTCCCTGTGATGAACTTCTAAAATGAAAGAGAACAATTCTTAGAATTCTCTGGTTTTTTTTTTTTTTTTTTTTTTTTTTTTTGTCTCCTTTAGTTTTCCTGAGGCTCTGTCCCACTTAGTAGTTAAGTAAAAGATTAGATCCAATTAGTTTCATCCTCCCCCGGGCTAACCTCTGCTGCCTGATTGGCCTCCTTGAGAGGCTGAGTTTACTGTAGAATTCTGATTCTCCCCTTACTCGCCATGCAGCTTTGGAGGCGTGAGTCTCTTGCCCTCTCTGAGTCTCAAGCACATTAGCAAGAAATCAAATGGATTGTTAGAAGCCAGAAAGTGCTAATAAGAAAACTAGAAACTCCAGTCGCCTCTGGAGCGCTTACCCTGACAAGTGCCCTGCACAACAGGTGGTTTTTATCATGCTAATCAGCTTCTTCCTTGTCTTGTCCAAGAGCCCAGCACGTGACAGGTCTGTTGCTCAGGGTCAGCTCAAGGCGGGGCTAAGAGCCATCCTGTAGGTGGCCTCTCCCACCTTGTGTGGGTCTCATAACTTGTACAGTAATCACCTTAGTAAACTAGTGAATTCTAACTCTGTCAACAGGTAGCAAATTGTTCTGGTTGTACCTCTTCCCTGGGAATCCCTTCAAGATTTGCAGAGAAATGTGTATTCCTCCACTCCTGGTGGGCTGACATCAGGGAGCCTGGAAACTGATCAGGTGAAAACTGTCCTCTCTCCCTCTCTCGAGATTTGTAAAGAGTGGTTCTGCTGAGTCTCAGCTGGAAGAACTCCAAGAAAGCGCTCAGTGTTTCTCAGACTTCCCTGATAATAAGAATTGCCTGAAGTACTTGTTAAAAGAAAAAAAATACAGACTTTTCCTAGCCCCACTTAATCTGAAGCTCCTGGGAAGGGGTCTTGAAGCTGTATTTTTACAAACATCCCTAGGTCTCCATTATCATCGGAACAATGTGAGAAATTCTGATAGTGCAAGTAACTCATTTTACACAGGAAGAATCTGAGCCCCAGACTGAGAGAGATTTGTTGTTGGGGAATGAAGGGTAGACCCCACATGCCTAAAAGGATTAGGAAGGGAAGCCTGAGTCCGGCAGGCTCGAGTTCACAATAGGGAGGAGGGAGGTCTGTGGAAAACTAGAAATCCTTGTCTACAAGGAAGGAGCCTCCCCTCAGCCCCGGCCAAACACTGTCATGCAGAATGTGGGCCGCTGCTGCCACGTAGGGCAACTTTTCAAGAGACAATGGAAATCAAGGTTTTTCTAAGAAATTTCTCCATGTTTACATGTTGACAATTGATTCAAAAAAATTTCTATGAGCCACAGTTCTCGTGGCTGCCAGTTTCCAACCTCGCATTAGGACTTCATGAGCCATAATTTTCGTCTTTTCCTTGCCTCTCTCGTGGTGGTAATAGCACACTGCCTCTTTTCTCAGTTTTAACAGTTTTTTTGTTGTTGTTGTTGTTGTTTTTTAATGGAGGTACTGGGGATTGAACCCAGGACTGCAAGCATGTGCTCTACCACTGAACTATCCTCTCCCCTCCCAGCAGCTATTTTTAAATGGCTTTCTATCTCCTACCAAAAAAGGGGGCTGGTTTGCAGGGTCTTTTATGATCTGCTTCCTACCACCTTTTCCCACTTCACCACCTGTCATTGGAGAGTATGGATTCCAGGGCCTCGGTGTGCATCTCAGATTCACCACTTACTAACAGACTCTGGACAAATTTCTCTCTCTGTGTATCAGTCTCTTCACCTTCAAAATAGAGGCAATGATAGTAT
The DNA here is from genome assembly GCF_009834535.1 of Camelus ferus. Taxonomy (NCBI): domain Eukaryota; kingdom Metazoa; phylum Chordata; class Mammalia; order Artiodactyla; family Camelidae; genus Camelus; species Camelus ferus. The sequence goes on along the minus strand of NC_045708.1, from coordinate 50,388,740 downwards.
TTATTTCCACCGAGTGGTTGTGAGTGCTAGTAAGTTCCTGTAAAGTGCTTAGAGCTGTGCTCAGCCTGTAGCAAGCCCTGTGAGTTGCCCCGGAAGCTCGCCCCAAACATACCTCGGGTTCCTACCCTCCAGAGCTGCCGTTCTCCTCCTGGAATAAGTCCCCTTCATGTCTCCTCATCCTCTGGGTCACCCTGGATCTGGCAAACCTTCCCGGCCCCCAGGAACACGTCGGCCTTGAACGTCACACGTCATCACACGTCGCCCTGCATCGCAGGTGTCAGTCTTCTGCTCTAAATTGTGCACATCCTTAAAGGGAGAGACCTTACTTTTTCACTTTTGCAGCCCCGGGACCTAACACCATGCCAGCTACATGATAGGCTTTCCATAAATAGTGCTAAAGAAGTGAATTGCTAATCTTGATTTCCTTATTTGATGATAAACTTCTTAAGGACAAACCCTCCTTACAGGCTACATATGTGAATTCGCCGCAGCACCAAGCATTCTATTCCATATTCAATCAATTAAGTAATTTGTGCAGCTTGCAAAATACGATGCTAGCTTCTGATCAAAGAACTTACAATCTTTTTCTCCATGTCATCCCCATGTGCCCTCCAGAAATGTCTACCCTTTGGATTCCCATCGCAGTTCTCTGGGCCCTTCTTATGTTCCGGGCACTTTTTTCTTTGGATTGTATCTGTTGATGTGTGCATCTCATTGCTTCACCAGACCGTGAACTCCTCAGAGCCAGAGTATGTGTCTGAGTTTTTGTAGACTTCAATACAACCAGCATAGCCCCTTGCCCAGAGTATGCACTAAGTACTTCTTGGTGGTCTTCATGAACACAGCCTTCTCACAGAGTTTCTTATGTTTATCTAAGGACTGTTAAAAAGGAAAGAAAAAAAAAATGTTCTACTCAATTTGAGGGACACCAGCCTGGTGTTAAATCATGCCATTGAGAGTTTTATTCGTTTGAAGGAAACACACTTCCTTGCTTGCAGCCTTTCCCCGCTTATCAACGAATAAAATTTAACCCATACAGTTGAAAACTGAAGAAACAACGACTTCACAAGTGTTCCAGTAAGGCATCTCAAAACGTGCTTTGGAAATACTTCCAATTGACATATGCAAACAGCTTTTTCCTAGTAATGACCCTTTTTTGTTTGGGAAATAAAATACCTATTACAGGAAATGAAATTTTGTGGCCTTCATGAGTCCTTTCGCTACAGAAGTTTCACTTACTGAGGGCCTTGGTGAACTGTGGAAAGGAGGAGGCAGTGCTATTTTTGACACTGGGGTGAAGTTGCCAGTGGAAAAAGTAGGTATTTTCCACAAACAACACACCTCAGGTAGAGGAGGGGATTTTTGTTCCTTTTGCAACATTTCTACCTACTTGCAATAAGTAGGTTTAATGGCATTTAAAGCCACAACTGAAAGATACTAGCATCCTTTAGAGGTAGGATCTGCCCAGGTGATTGCACACTTGTTTACAATTAACTGTTTCGTGACTGGATTTTTCAGTGCCATGTTAATTTTGTGTTGTGTTCAATCAGGAAAGAATAACAACAGTTAAAATATAAAAACCAAAACAACATTGCATTCGTTGTTGAAATTTTTCCTGAAACAAAACCATCTGAGGAATGTATACTACCACTTTCTATCTCTAAACACTATGAATTTAGAATACAGATTCAAGACGCTTTCCTTCCAATATATATACCATGTTACAAGCAATGAATTTCTCTGATGCCTCAAAAATTTTGTGATTGCTGTCGCCTAAGTTTTAGTAACAGACACACCATATTGAGTACCTGCCATATGCCAGGTAGTTTGCATTCATTATTTCTAAATCATTTAGTCAACAAATATTCATTCAATACTCACTGTGCGCTGAGAAGTGTGCTAAGTACTGGACTACACTTATTGGTTCTGACCTTTCAGGAAGTTACAGTCTTGTAGGAGAGGAACAACTCTGCAAGATGGGAGATTTTATCTTTTTTGCAGATGAGGAAAAAGGAATGTGGAACTAATACTGGCTGCTCTTTCCATCAAGTCATCTTGCTCCTCTCCACTCAGCCTTCCTAGTTTAATTCTCTCATCTCTGCAGAAGGGTTTTTCATGAAGTAGTTGTGAAAAAGGATTGGAAATATTTTTTTACTTTAGTGGGAAGGTTTAAAAAAAAAATCTGTTTAAAATGCACTGCTCTCAATCTTTTGATAATGTAAGAAATGAGTATTAAATATCAGTTATGTTTTGGATTGGGCCCTGGCTTAAGTAAGATGCAACAAGTCTAAACAAGGCCTGAAAACCCACATTTCTAGCAGATGTGGAAAAACAGAAACTTAATTGCAAGATGAAGGGCTCAGCGGCCTATGTTATTCCTAAGATAGGCAGAAACTTGGAGGGCTTTTTTTGTTGTTGTTACTGTTAGCTGGTTTTTCTCTCCTGTTTCTACTTTTGCCTGATTGCCTGGAGTCATGACAAGGATGGGAGACAGGCGGCAGGGGAGCCCTGGGGGGTATGGTTTGAGAAGGAGGCAAAGAAAAAGCCTGTGGACTAAAGCTATGTTAGGCCTCACCTCAGTAGGTTTTGTTTGTTTTTTTGCTTTCTTTGGCTGTATCTTCAAGAGATTGTTGCAGTTAATTTATCAAGTGACTGTTCCAAGTAAAAATGTCTCTTCTGCTGAAGCCTTTCATTTCTTCTGCTCTTTTCTTCCATCTCTCCCATCTGATATAATTTAACCAAACCCCTTAGAACTGTAGCAGACAGCTGGAAGGCACCGGAATCTTTGGCAGGCTGCTTGTTCCCTGAACATGCCTCTGCACAGGGCACAGCCTTGGACTGTTACAGTCATTTTCTAATTGGCCTTCTTACCTACGGCCGCTTATCCCAGTAACCCGTCTTCCAGTCCCCAGTGTTATCTTCCTAGAACACTGATCACGTCACTCCCTGCGTGAAGGCCTCTGCACACTGGCCAAAGTTTACAGAAGGAAGCCCAAATGCTAAGGTGACACAGAATGCCCTTCAGTCTGGGCCTAATCCCCACCTACCTTTTCAACCTTATCTCTCCCTTATCTTTTTACACCAGAGGCACACAGAATCCCTCTTTGTCCCCTGAACAAGTTTTGGTCTTTCAGGCTGCCACACATTTTCAGAAACTACTGCTAGCAATAACCTCTTCCTGGTTTAAGATCCAAATAAAATGATCTCTCCCCAAGAACTTCACTGGTCCTACAGGTAGCTTCGGTCACTCTTTCCTCATTGCTTCCTTAACATGTTGCATATAATCTTCTTATAGCACTAATAGCACTGAAATGTAAGGATTTATTCAGGTTCATCGAGTGCAATTTCTAACACTTTTCCCTAACTCCAACTCCTTTTAAATCACCTTTGTTTTTCTGACTTTGGATGAGCAGGTAGAGCTGGTACCAGTAAAATACCTGTTAAATAATAAATTAAAAAGCAAAATTATATTAGAGCAGGGCATCGGTAAAATTTCCATTAAATAATAAATGAAAAAGCAAAATCATGCCATGTCCAGCCCAAATGTTTAAAAGTGGGAAAAATATATATGCATACATATATACACACCATTTATATAATATAGACACATGTATACTATATATATACATAATGTATATCATTTCAGGAGGGTTTTAATTTTTCCGTATTAAAAAACTCGTTCAAAATAAAGTCCAAGTAAAAAGAAACAAAAGCACACATTAAGAAATGATGCAATTATTCCATACCAGTTTATTGTAGGTATTGTGTTTCCAAAAATTTATAGCATAAATAACCTTTCATGTCACAAAATAACTTAGTACAATTTATAATAAAACTTTGAGAATTTAACATCTCATCAAAATACAATAAAATATGGTTTTAAAATAGGATTAACCCTTTCTGCTTTTCTTTGACTTGAGGGCATATGAACCAAAAATACCCACACTACTGCTGCACATTTAAACTTTAACAAAGCATATTTGGTTTATTTAAATGTAACTCAACGATCCTAAATTAATACATAGTTTTGTTTTCCTTCTTGCGTGGTTCTTTGTAATTTTTGTTCCTTTTGACTTGTGTTTCTGTCTCAACACAGCTTCCTTCTTCATTTTTACCTCTTTCCATCTGCAAAGTCATCTATCTCCGGGCTCCCAGAACACGTAGTTGAACTCACTCAGCCCCTTGACATCAGTTTCTGTAATCCTTGCATCAGTGTTGGGAGTAACTGCTTGAGTAACTACAAAGGTATTTCAAAACTTCAGTGCAATTTGGTTCAGTTATTTTCATTCAGATGCCATCACCGTTCAGGGAGATTAATCACTGGAACCCACTGATCCATGTAGCGGCTTTCCCGGCAAAAACAAATAAGTTGACTTAAGGCAGGATCCTTCCACTGTGATGAATGTGGATTCTGGGGACAAATTCAGGAAAATAAATTTACTATTTAAAAAATCAGCATTTCCTAATAATTACACCATTTTTGAGGGGAAGATGCTTGAACATTCTATTACTTTGGCTGTGTGACATGGAGACCAGTTACAACCATAAAAAAATAAAATTTATTCTAGGTAGCTGGGTTTCCTGTAAAACCAGTTAAAGGTAATTCTCTACTAAGCTACACTCTGCAAAGTATAAACACATGCAACCCACTGAGCCATATAATATGTTTGCATGTTAATATTTATTGTTTTGCATAAGAGTATTATTCACAGGCTTGTGCTACCAAACTTGTATGTGGACAGAGACCTGAGTGAAGCAACTTTGAGAAATACTTCCATGCTGTGCTACCAGGAGGTGAGAGCTGCAGAGCAGTTACCTAGAGTTGCCACCTGTTATCCTCCCAAAAGGGAGAGTAGTATTTTTCAGGAGTAACAGAATAATTAGGCTGCCACTTAACAAGATCAGTCCAAAAGGAGTGAAATCTAAAAGACAAAACGATCACTTTTACCTCTGTAAACACAAGTTATCTACCTACCAAAGGTTTTTACTGGGGGGAAAAAAGCTCCACTGAAAAAAATGCAAGATGGCGAAGAAAAAATTTCCACATCATTCTCTTAATGTATTTCTAGGGAATTAATAAGGTCTCTCTCCTACACCATTTCTATTTTTAGCTTTGACTGGCGAGAATGAAGCTGACTCCTTAATGAGGGTGAGCCAGGAATTTATTTGGCTTTATCTAATCTGCCCTGCTAAAGGAATTAGTCACGGGAGGTAGTGCAGATGTAGGTAGGGAGTAGCTGGGCTGACAATGCTGACTCACAAGGATCTCTTCCGCTTCTGGCAGCCTCCAACGTGCTTAGACATGTTCTGTACCAGAGAAAATCCTGGTGATGAAACTAGCACATCTCGGCTGAAAGTCCAGCTACTCTTTAATGGGGCAAAGGCGCCCAACTCTTGACCCCCACCCATCCCAGATCCGCAGTCAGCCGACTCTCAGCTCTTGTCGATTTCCTGCCAGGACTCTAACCCCGACCTGCCCGCAGTCCCCTTCTCCCTTACCGTCACCAGCACGCAGTGCAGGTCCGGGGGCTGCTCTGCGCCCTCGCTCGCCGCGGGGCCCGCGTCGGTCTCCAGAAGCAGGAGCTCCGCCAGCCGGCCCGGGTTGCTGACGCGCAGGATGTCGATGTCGTTCTCGCAGCAGAACGCCTGGATCAGGGTGAAGTGGATCTGCAGAGCCACGTCCCTGTCGTCGTCCTCGTCCGCCGCCAGCAGACACAGCACCACGTTATCGGGGTCGCTGAGGGCAGGGGCGGGGCTGGTGAGCCCAAAGGCCCAACTCGCCGCGTGGGCGCCCGCACCCCCGCCCCCCGGGTCCCCGGGGTCGTGCCCCAGCCCGCTCGCTGTCCCTGAGACAGGCAGCCGAGGGGCAGATGGAAAACAGCAGGAAGCGGCGCTGCAGCGCGAGGAGCGCCCCGCAAAGGCGACCTCCCCGGGCCTGGGCGGTTAGTGGAGCCGCGAGGGACACGTTGGGGTCCCACTTACACATTGAGCAGTTTGGCCGCCTCGTACACCCCGACGGTGATGGTGCGCTGACTCAGGAGCTTTGCTGAGCACTTCCTCGAGGGCATCCCCCACCTTATCCATCCTACACGCAGACAGAGCAAGGGGGTCCCGTCAGCCCGAAGCCCCTCCGAACCGTCGTCGCCCCCTCGCCCTGCACCGCGACTCTCTCTCCCGAGGGCACGCGCCACCGCGCACCTGGGCCTTCTGCAAACCCCGGGCTCGCCCAGCTGTCACTTCCATGACCTCTCGCACGTCCAGAGGCCGCGCGTCCTGTGGGAAGCCCCGAGAGTGTCACCCGCCTCCCTTTCCCGAGGGCAGGAGCCGCGAGGGTAGGAGCCGCAGGGGCAGGGATGGTTACTTCTGCCCTTTGCAAAGTCTCGGAGGGGCTCGACCAGGCACGCTCTTTCTGGCCACGCGCGCTTCTGAAGTGTCCCCGCCGAGGAAAAAAGAAGAGGTGCCCTCTGCAAACTTTTAACCGCTCGCTCCCGGGCAAACCTTGCACAGCCTGGCAGCACTGGGGTGCGCGCGGTGGGCAAGCAGAGTTCAAGAAGAGCCTCCGGCCGACCTACCTTTCGGTCTTCTGCTCTCCAGCCGAGAATTCCTCCAAAGTCATATTGCAACTGCAGGTCCCCCACAGAGAGAGAGCGGCTTGCGGGCTGCTCCTGCCACCGCGGGTACGCGGGCGCCTGCTCTCTGCACTCCCTCGCAGGCTCTTCCAGCGCCCGCTGCCGCCGCGCCGTCCGCCCCTGCCGCCCAGCTCGCTCGCCCACCGGCTCTCGGCCCCTCCCCGCTTTGCCACGGACCACAACACCGACACGGCAGCTGCCTCACAGCCACTGAAGGACAAAGGCCCGGCTCGCAGGATTTATTCTGCCACCCACCAGCCAACCACCGCCTGCCTCATTTGCATACGCACAGCCATTGGGCTATGCAAATAAGCCTGCTCCCGATAATTTGACCCGAGCTCCTGGAACCAGGCTGAAAGGAGCGGAAGGGGGAGGAGTCATGCGCAAGGCGCGCCTAGAGGGCGGGGGCAGGACGGGGGGTAGGGCGGGGCTAGAGGAGGACCGGGTTCCCAGTGGACTCTTCCTGAGGGCGGGGTGGGTAGGAGGGGAGGTCTTTGCAGTGGCGGGAGTTGAGGGGTGGGAGATGACTTCAGATAGGGTTGGAGCAGGCTGCTAAGTGTTTCTCTAGTTGGGGCTCATTTTTTAAAAATTTGTTTCATGGCTTTTGTTTTGGGGGGCTTCCATGAAAATCTATTTTCAGGATTAATGCACCCAAGTCTAGTAATTATTAGTAAGCCGGTTACATAAAAAGAGTGTGTCCAGACCTCTGGGGCAAAGTTTACCTCAGAAGTGTTGTTTATGTAAGTCTAGGCAAAGCTGTTTATTAGTAGTAGTATTATTTTGGTGCCCTGATGGCTGGTTTGATTTATTTTTGGAAGGTTGCAAGGGTTGGAAGCTCAAAAAAGAAAAATCAACACATTTGTGTTTGGTAGTGGCAGGGAACCAAGATTCTGTGGAATCTTTTCCACAGAAAGCAGCAAGGCTTCCCACCTGCCCACGGTAACTCTGGAAAATCGTGTTCAGGAGGAGCTGGTTACCACACATGTGTATCCTAGCCTTACAACTCCAATTCTCCTTTCTCAGAGTCTTTCCCAAAGGAGAATCCTTCTGCACGGCACCAGCTAAGAGACAAATGTCTGACACCCACACAAGCTACACATCTAAATTCAAAAAGCCCTCAACTTCCTTTCATAAGGCAAGCAAGTATGTCACTATCTTCCACAGGGAGCCTGTGATCTCACTGTGAATTATTGATGTTAGATGCTGAATCATGAAGCTGCTGCTACAGGACCTTTTAGTCATATGCTAAAATTTCACCTTTGAGATAATGGCAATCTGTGGGTGGAAAGAAAGCAGCAGTTATACACTTTTGAAAAGCAAACTTGAATGTATAGACTTTCACTGAACAGGTTGAGGGTACTTTACTTTGCTTTATGAGTTTATGCAATAAATGCAAAAGTATGTGTTAAACCTACTGAAGTCACCAAAAGTGGTGAAAATGCTCCCATATGCTTGCATTCAAAACCATCCTTGCATTATTAACATCACCGTTCAAAGGTCACAGAAGTAATTTTTTGCCAAGCTACACAGGAGTTTTTGCACCCGTATGTTTGTGTCATTCTAGACAAAATATTCTCCAGTTCTCTTGCTCTTAATTTAGTGGAAAAGGAAAATGTTAGGTAGGTTTTCTGGTTCATTTATTTGCGCTGCCATTTTGCACTTAATCCCTAACTGCTTTGTCAGCAAGGGACAATGGGTAAAGGAATGGTGCTGACCAATGTATAATATACCCAGGCGTGTAAGGTATATTTCATATCTATACCTTAAATTCTCACACGGAGTGTCTTTGTTAAAGAATTCCTTTAGACTGAAGTTTAGGCAGGAGCTTGAAGCACTTTCAGATCTGCAAACAAAATCTGAATTATGCAATCTGGCCTGAGTCATCATCTGGAGATTGTTGAACTGTGTTCCGTGGAACTCCAAGGTTCTATCTACTAGGTATTTCTTCAAAGTTTTTTAGAAGAAAGTGTGATCACAGCAAGCTGACACAAAATTAGGGAAATGAGTGAGTTTCTTGACAGCAGGGACTGTGACTTCATCAACTTGGTGTTCTTGGCACCTAGCACAATTTCTGCGTTTCGTAGAAACACAGTCAGTGTTCATTGAGTTGACTAGAATTGAGAGTTGAATAAGATCCCAGAATCCTGCAGTGCTTTGCAATGCCTGAATTCTCTCAATATGTTTCCCATTTAACTCTACTTCCAAAAAACTGCTTTGATGTCCTACAATATACCAAGAATTGTACAGTTTCTGGTCCTTTGCCTTTAAAGTACTTGTCTAATTGCTATATCCATGCTTGAACTGGATTTGGGGACAAAATAGTATGCACTGTCATCAGCCAGCTATGCTGAGAGTCCCATGACTTTAGTCATCTGAACGGAAACTGTAGGACAGTAGAACCCGCCTATTGTTATGCCAATTCAAATGAACCACAGCCCTAGTAATGCCCCACCCAGGCCAACTATATGCAGTAAAAATGCACTATAAAAGGATTACCTCTTAATATCAGCCTAGTCCCCCACTCAAAAACTATATTGCATTCTATATTGGGTCTCATGGGAAAGTGATTTGTTCAAGTGTTATGGGTTGTTCTCTGTGAGATAAGCCTAGTCTTCCAGTATGCAAAAATACTCATTTGTCATACTTTCTGACTCAGCTATGTTACATCGTTTTGCCTCATTGCTGAGTCTATCTACAATGTTTCATTAGTGATTATTTTCAAAGCTGGTGTTCCCAACTGGAAGTAGAAGCTGCATTTAGCTACAGCTAGATTGCTGTTATACATTAGGTTGATCGTAGATGATATGGTTCACAGATGTTTATTAGTCCTGGAGGAGGATGGTACAAATTATCAGAGGAATATCCCTAGATATATAGATATATAATATATGTGTGTGTATATACATATGTGTATCTTAAAAAATAACTCCAACATGTAAAATCATTTTTAAAACTACACCAGGTACTTTAACGGCACAGGACTGGAATGAACTTCCAGTAATATTTATAAGGATGCTAACCGGTTATATTTGGAAATCAGATGAAAATATGTACTCAAGAATTGTTAAATTATTTTAGCACTGCTACCTGCTTTGCACATTGAGTCTTTTTGATCCATTTCTTTTCTTTTCTTTTTATTGGAGTAACTGGGGATTGAACCCAGGACCTCATGCATGCTAAGCATGAGCTCTACCACTTAGCTATGGAGAAAAAGGAACCCTTGTCTACTGTTGGTGGGAATGTAATTTGGTGCAGCCATTATAGAAAACAGTATGGAGATTTCTTAGAAAACTGAAAATAGACTTACCCTATGATCCAGCAATCTCACTCCTGGGCATATAGCTGAAGGAAAATCTAATTGAAAAGATACATGCACCCCAGTGTTTATAGCAGCATTGTTTACAATAACAAAGACAGAGAAACAACCTAAATGTCAATCAACAGATAACTGGATAAAGAAGTTGTGGGGGATATATATATCTCGTATATATGTGATGGAATACTACTCAGCCATAAAAAAGAATAAAATAATGCTATTTGCAGCAACATAGATGGACCTGGGGATTGTCATACTAAGAGAAGTAAGCCAGAAAGAGAAAGAAAAATATCATATTATATCACGTATATGTGGAATCTTAAAAAAAAGAGACATGAATGAGCTTATTTATAAAACAGAGACAGACTCACAGACATAGAAAACAAACTATGGTTACCAGGAGGAAAGAGGGTAGGGAGGGATAAATTGGGAGTTCAGGATTTGCAGATATTAACTACTATATATAAAATAGATAAACAACAAAGTCCTACTGTATAGCACAGGGAACTATATTCAAAAGCTTGTAATGACCTATAATGAAAAAGAATATGAAAAGGAATATATATATGTATAAGAATAAATCAATTACTGTGCTATACACCAGAAATCCAGAAATTAACACAGCATTGTAAATTGTACTTCAAAAAAAAGTCTTTTTGATATTTTCTTCACTTTTATCATACATATATTCCTATAATGGTTCTACACTGCAGAATGATATCTTTTCTTTCTTTCAAAAATGAGTCAGTCCTTTAACATCTGAAAGACATATGATGCTTTATGTTTCACTATTAGACAGATCATCGTTCACATTAAGAAGATCGATTAGCCTATAACAAATGTATTTAACGCCTACCTAGAACTATATTATATTTTATTGTTAAAAATCATAAGGTTCCTAATGTATTTTTTGTGTAAATTTGGTAAAGTTAGTTTTTAAAGGCAGACTCTAAATTCCCTCCCCACCCCCCGCCACTTTCTTTTTTCCCAGAGAAGATCATTCAAACAAGATATACTTTATACCTAAAAATATATCACTTCTTAGGATCAATATTTCCATTTGAATCTAATATAAATGTTTAGTTTCTTGGGCCATCACAGTGTAGGCAAATTCTGAGATGGCCTCAATGATCTCTAACCTCTGGTGTTAAGCTCGGTGTTATTCTTATCCCTTGAGTGTGGGCAGAACCTGTCCCTGGCTTCTTACCAATAGAGTATGGCAGTGCTGTTGGGCTATCACACCCATAATTATGTTTCAGTCCCTGACAAAGGTGAAAGGATTTTGCAGGTATAACTAAGGTCCCTTTTTAGTTGACTTTGAGTTAATCAAAAATGAGATTAAGCTAGGTGGGCCTGATCGAATCAGGTGAGCTCTTTAGAAGCAGGCCTAGGTTTTCTCTGAAGAGAGCATGGAAACATCAGAGGCTTTCTTTCTCCATTGCTGGTTTGAAGAGGCAAACTTCCTCAGTTCAACAGCTGCAAGGAAATGGATTTTGCCAACAACTGGAGGGAGCTTGGAAGTAGATCCTTCCCTACTCAAGCCTTCAGATGAGAAGGTAGACTGAGCAACACTGACTTTAGCCTTGTAAGACCCTAAGAGGAGAACCCAGCTAAGCCATGCCCAGACTTCTGACAGACAGAAGGTGTGAGATAATAAATATGTTTTTTTAAACCATTAAGTTTGCGTTATTTTGTTATGTAGCATCAAAACCTCATATAGTACCCTTAATGCCATCTTGTTGTGTGTGCAATAAATTCTTACCCTATGGAAATTTCCTTCAGCTGTCACTATTCAGGGCAATGGAGTCATGGTGTTGCTTTGAGGTTTAGGCTAACCCCCTGTGTTGCCACCCGCTGCTCACATGTCACCAGCCGTGCAGGAGCCAGCCAGTTAAGGTGTCAAATGAAAAGACTTGCTAGGACACCTTTCAAGGACCTCCCTCACCCCATTTCCCCACCTCTCGGCTGGGTTGAGTGTGGGTCAGAAGGTTTCTGTCTCAGTAGGAATGTTCCCTCTGTGAATGTCTCCGCTTGGTGGACTAATCAAAGGTGAGAATATAGGTGGTCTGGGTTGGTAGTTGGCCATTGGTATTTTGTTCTGGCACTTTGACCAGGTTTCTGAATTTTCTATCTCTGAAATAGAAGAAGTGATTCTTTTCACCATCCACTTCATTGTAAAATTTTCTTCTTCCTAACTCTTAACAGCTTAGTCCTTCTCTGTCTACACTCACTCTCTTGGTGACCTCATTGAGTCTCATAGCCTTAAATATTTATAAGCTAATGACTCCCCAGTATCCTTCCAATCTGGTCAGTCATCTCTTCTGAACCTCAGGCTTACTCACAATCTCTGGCTCAATATACAGTAAGCATCTCAAATTTAGAATGACAAAGTTGGCCTCCTGATTGTCCTCCTCTAGGTCAATGGCAACTCCATTCTTCCCATTGCTCAGCCCCTGAGCCATGGTATCATCCTTGACTTCCTTTCTTCACCACCCACATCCAGTCCATCAGCAAATCCTATCAGCTTACTTCAAAATGTAAAATAATCCAACCATTTCTCAGGGCTGCCACCACCACCACCATCGTCTCCCACTTGGACAGCTGCAACAACTAGTTTCTCTCTCTCTGCTTTCACCCCCCCTCTGCTCACCTCCAGCAGCCAAAGTAAGGCTAGACAAAGCAAGTCAAATCCCAGCCATGGATCCAACCCAAACTTACCAATGGCTCTTCTTTTCACTTAGAGTCAAAGCCAAGTCCTCACTAAGGTTTAAAAGATCCTACAAAAATCTATTCACTGTGATGAAAATGTTCCAATAGTAATGGTGGTGATAATTGCACAACTCTATTAATATATTAAAAACCACTGAATAGTACATGTAGGGTGAATTGTAGAGAATGAGAATTATATCTCTATTAAACAGTTGTTTAAGAAATATTGAATGCCTACTCCAACCTCATCTTTTATTACTCTTCCCCATGCCCATTTCTCTCAAGCCACATGGGCCTTTCTTTTGCCTCAGGGCCTTTGCATTGACTACAAGCCAGAAATATTCTTTCTCCAGATCACCACAAAGCTCTCTCCTGTCAAGTTCTCTTCTCAGTGAGGCCAACCCTGTTCACTCCTGGCATTGCAGATCCCCTAGACCCTGTTCTCTCTCTTTTTAAAAACTTTCTAAGATACATATTATACTTGTCTTATATATTGTCTTTATTATCTGGTTCCTCTCTCTTGCCCACTCTACTCCCTAAGTATAAGTTCAATGGAGTAGAATTTGTTTTGTTCACTGTTTGATCCCTAAGTAGTTAGAATAGTGCATTGCACAGAGTATACCCTTAATAAATATTTATTGAATCAGATATTGTTGAATTAATAAGTTATACAGATTTAAAGATGTAAATAATGAACTGGAACATAAAGCTATATATTTTCTTATATATTAGAAACCATTTTTGATTGAATCCTAGTTCTATTGGTTGTACTGTTATAATTACAGAGGGTTGTATACCCTTATCTACATTTTATGTTCTTCTTCATACACTCTTCACCCCACCCCAATGATTTTTTAAATTATTATTATTTTTTTTAATGGAAGTACTGGGGATTGAACCCAGGACCTCATGCATGCTAAGCATGCACTCTACCACTGAGCTATTACCCTCCCCTGCAATGATTTTTTAAATATTTTTTTCAGGAGCTATAAACTGGCCCATTCTGTAACTAAGGATTTGTGACCTCTATCAGTCTGTAGTGTATACACGTATAAAACCCAATAGATTAAAAGGTGCTTAATTGCCAAGCTTCAAGTCTTGTTCTTTCAATGTAGCATAAAGAGATTATAATGATGAGGAAAACAACCTTGAAAGGTTTTATGAAGGTGAGTTTTGAAGTGGGAGATTTAAAAGAGCAGAGATAGGGTGTTTTGTTATATAAGCAACATACAAGAAACACAAATAGAGATGAAATTAAAGGCATTGAGTAATATTTAGGAGACTGCAAACAAAAGAAATAAGGCGTAAAGGAAAATAAGAGCCTTCTTTATTACTATCTGAACTTTTACCTCTTTCTCTGGCTTTAGTGCTTGTAAGCATTTAATCTCTATTCACTGGAAATTTCTGCCAGTAGAGCTTCTAGTTTGAAATTGCTTGTAAGATCTATTCTGTTAATAATATGCATTCTTATATTTCGCTTTGGTCCTCCTTTACTTTGGCAGTGGAATGTCAGTCTCAAGGTCTGGAAGATATTAAATATTAAAAAAGGACAATTTACGATTAAACCCTGTAAGACTCTGATCTTTTAAAGAGTGTCTAGGACACGGTCTTTTGAAGCACCCATTTCTGGATGGTTGCTCTGGGAGGCTGTCTGACAGTCCTCTGGCTACTGTTTGACTTTATATTGTAAAGGTCTAAAGTAGCCTCATTTTTAGTAACCGAAGAATGCAGTGAGCAGACTGTTATCTGACTGTCCATTATGAACACTTTACTCCTCTGCTTCATGGACCATATCAGTTTGTGGCAAAGTGATGGATTGTGTTTAACATTCTGTCGTTGACCTATAAGGATTTTTGCCATATGCTCTAGCTCATCCCCTTAAGACATAGGAGGAGAAGGGCCTATTAGTATCGCTGGCCACTAAGCAGAAATGTGTCAGGGATTTTGCTTTCTCAGCTGGAACATCACCCTTGGTAAGGCATCCTCCCTATTTTGAAAAAGATTCACCATCAAATACAAGAATGCCTGTCTATAGATTCATTTGACTCTTTATAGTTTGTGTCTGTATCTTAGGGATGTTTTGAAATGATGCTATAAAACTAAGATCTATATGGCTACTTTGTGTGCACAGCCAGCTTGATAAATCTAAATTGATGTCCTTCTAAGAATGTGGATTGAATAATGCCCGATCTTAAGATTGTTTACCCATTTCATACCTCGGTTTCCTCATTTGTCCAGTATATATATATATATATATATATATACACACACACACTTGTTATGTAGCATCAAAACCTCATATAGTACCCTTAATGCCATCTTGTAGTGTGCAGTACTTAATGCCATCTTGTTGTGTGTGCAGTAAATTCTTACTCTGTGGAAATTTCCTTCAGCTGTCACTATATACGGCAATATGTGTATACACTTGACATATATATACATATATATATGAAGAGAACTCTCTTTCCGCAAAAGAAATAGTAGGCATAATCCCACATATAGATAAATAAAAGCAAAAGTGTCCTGGCTGAAGTGGCCAGGTGGGGGTGGGGGTGGGGCTGAGGGACAGGGGGCTGCAGGGTTTGAGACACACATTGGTCACAACTGGAAACTGAAAAGCTTGTCCTGTAAGACTCTTCCAGCTCTACCATTATTTTGCTAAATAATTTTGTTATTCTAATAATTATTCTATATTTTTCAGCAGCCATCACAACTTTTACTATCTTATTTTACCATAAAAAAGCTATTTTTCTGAGCCTAAAAAGTTTAATCACCAGATAATCTGTCTACAGAATTAAAAACATATTCCTATTCCTCTTCTCTGGTATCAATTTTTTAAAAATCTCAATCCATTTCAACAGGTTAGTAGAGATTATGTTACAGCTTGCCTTATTAACCTTAATATATTGCCTAGTTACCAAATGCTATGGAGTATGATTTGGCACTGTGTCTTAATAAACAGGTCGCACCTGGGAGTTAGTGGGAACTCTCCCGTCTGAGAAGCAACAGCTATAACAGATGGTAAAACGACTGAAAACCAGGTGGGGTCATTGTTTAATGACCATCTGAATTAAGTTTGGTTAATTTGGTGTGTCTCTCATTACCCCTAGCAACTGGACCCTCTACTCCATTTTATAAGTTTGGGTTTATATCTTTTACATAAGCTATCAAAACAAGTCCATCTGTGATCTTGAAGCTATACGCGTCTCAAATCCAGCCACAGTGTAAATCCTGATGTCTTTGTGTCTAGCTGTGAGGAGCCTTCAAACGCAGGCTTTTGGCAGTACTCTGCAACTTACTTTTTCTCAAGTGACTTCTCATCATCCATGACATGGATAAATATCCCTTCACTCTTTTCAGAGGTGTTTTTTTTTTTAATTAATGAAAGTCCTTCCTTTTAACCTAAAACCCTTACTAGCAAGAATTTTCAAGAATCTGAGATGTCACCGGGGAGGGTGTAGTTCAAGCAGTAGAGTACATGCTTAGTGTGCACAAGGTCCTGGGTTCCTTCCCCACTACCTCCTCTAAAAATAAATAAACAAATAAACTTAATTACCTCCCCTCACTGGGGGGGAAAAAAAAAAAGAAACCGAGATGTCAAATTTTCAACCCATATATAACCCTTTAGAATTTCTCCTAAAATCTGTTTGCAGCAGAAGTTGGCTTCTGGGATGTTTCAGAAGATTTCTAACTAGACTTGTGATTTAACAATAAAAGCAGCTAATTTGTTAAATGCTTATCATATGCTTGGAACTTTTTATTTATATGACGTCACTTGATTCCCACGACCATCTTTGAGGTAGATACTATAATCTTCATGCTATTGCTTGAGGGGGGAGGGTATAGCTCAGTGGTAGTGTACATGCTTAGTATGCACAAGGTCCTGGGTTCAATCCCCAGTACCTCCACTTAAAAAAAATTAAGGTTCATGTTATTGCTGAAGAAGCGGTGGCCTATTGGAGAGGTTAAGCTAGTTACCAGCGCAAAGGACCCATAGCTAAGTGGCAGAGCCAGGATGCAAATGCACATTTGTGAGACTCCAGATCTCACCTTCACCGCAGATCATCGTCCTCTAGGACAGCTGGAGTTCACGCAGCCCCACAGCATAGTACTCAGAGTGCAGACTCTGGAGGCAGGCTTGGGCAAATCACTTAACCTCTCTTGTCTCTTTCCTGAGTAATAATAGTACCTATCTCATCAGTTTATTATGATGAAGTGAGATAATAGAAGTACACACTTACAGAGCATGGCACATAGAATGCCATGAGTGTAAATTCTATGACACCCATTTTCCAATTCTTTCATCTAAA
This sequence comes from Camelus ferus, assembly GCF_009834535.1. Lineage (NCBI taxonomy): Eukaryota > Metazoa > Chordata > Mammalia > Artiodactyla > Camelidae > Camelus > Camelus ferus. Next base: position 50,371,776 of record NC_045708.1, on the reverse strand, counting down.
TAAAATATTTTATTTTCATTTTCTCTAACATTTGGGGCATCCTTGCTGGTGGTAGAAGTACTGGGCTTCCCTGTCTTCACCTAATTTTGTGAAAAATCCCCCTGGATTTTCATACAGCCACAGATGAATCCAGTATATGTGTTCCCGTCTCTAAATACAGATGAAGTAAACTTCCCCTATTTGTGTACCTTAGATCTTTGTGCAGTTTTGATAGCCTGAATGATATAGTTCTGCATGCTAAGGAACAGGGCTTGATGTTCTTGAAAACTTTCTCATGTGTGAGTGTGTGTGTGTGTGTGTGTGTGTGTGTGTGTGTGTGTGTGTGTTTTAATACAGAACAATGCGTTTCCCAAACTGTAGAATACCCTTAATGTTTCTTTTATCCTCTGAGAGCTTCCTGTATTTGTGAACTCCTTTCAAATCAGCAACTGCAGCTTCAACATCTGGGTCCTCCCTGCTGTAGGGAACATAAATTAACTGGTCGCGTTCTGTAAATGTTATGAGCGAGCGCTCGGGGAGCACACAGAGCCAGGTCAGGGCGCTTTCAGTATCTAGCAGCTGGTCCCGATGTAGTGCCTCAGAACTGGTTTTAGCTGACGTCAGATAACGCTGATGTGCACCAGATTGGCTTGTAGTACCAGTAAAGCTGATCCCTCCCACTTCCCCTACTGCCCCTGTGCTTGCCAGAATGCTGGAGACCATTATGAACTCACAGTTGTCATTTGATCTCCATCTGGCTGCTGTCACTAAAGCTGCCTTTTATCGCTTGCCAGAAGTGTAAAGCTAAAGACATTTCTCTTTCTCACAGATCTTTGCTTCTAGTCCGTACTTTTCTAATTTTCTGGGTAGTTTCAAATAATTCTTCTGTCTGAGTCTGTGTACCACCATCAGGAAACTAACAAAGGACACGCTAGAATATTTACCCAGATGTCTTCTTGGTGAACTAGATTTAGCAATAGATTTTTAGGAAGTGTTAGAGGTGGGCTGTGGCTTTGTTGACTTCAAATATTGTGCCTTAAGTTTGATGTGGTTTGAATGTCTGATATAAATGTGAGATTTGCGTGTGTGATCTCATGCTGTGGTAAATTTTATGGAGCTGTAGATCACAGCAGTCTAGCCATACAATTATAGGGGTCCCTGTACTGGATTAGAATCTACACGAATTAAACAATAAATATAAGGGTAACATGCCATAAATTGGATCTTGTAACAGCTTAATAATCTGATGAGGACAGAAGAATCGATTCTGAGGTGATGTTTAATGTACTTAGTCACTAGACTGTTCTTAGTTAAAGCTGATCGTAAATCTGGAAACAGCTTAAAGATTTACTGTTAGTGATCATCTGGTAGTCAAGATTTAGCAATCTTAGCACCACAGTCTGAAGATCATTCTTGGTCAAGAAACCACTCTAGGGATGGCATTTCACATTCAGCCAGTATTATTGTTGGTGATGATGATGGAATATCATAGGCTTTAAAAGTTTTGGAAACAAAGTTAGGATCCTGATTTTTACTTAGTTTAGCAAATTAATCCTGTAAGAAGTAATTATAAAGAAACTTTTATGTATGTTCTCAGTGTACTGATTATCAAAAAAAATTAGGAGGCACTACATTCTTTTTTTTGGGGGGAGGGGGTGCTAGGAAAGGTAATTAGGTGTATTTAATTTTAGAGAAGGTACCAGGGATTGAACCCAGGACCTTGTGCTTGCTAAACACGCACTCTACTGCTTGAGCTATACCCTCCCCGCCACTACATTCTGTATGAATCCATATTGTGTGTTTGTGTGTAAAAAATAAAATAATTTGGGAGGACACACATGACAATGTAAACAACGTTCCTCTTGAGTGATGGGATTACAGGTCATTTTGATTTTCTTATTTTTGTGTACTTTTATTTGATTGTGTTTCATATAATAAGTATATGTTACTTTTAAAAAGTATTTTTAAAAGGAGAAAAAAGTATTTTTAATAGAAGTAGATTTATCTTCAGTGAAAGACATGGATCATACGATTTGATGCATTTTGGCAAATGTACACACTCACACAACCCAATTGAAATATAATCTCAATAATGATATAACCCAGTGAGGACGTATAACCTTGCCATTGCCCCAGAAAGCTGCTCTCTAACCCCTTTCCAGTCAATGCCCACATCCCATACAACCACTGTTCTGATTTCTAACATACAGGTGTGCCTATCACTTGTTAATTAAAATACACAGCACAGTTGTTTTTGTTTTGTTTTTAAAGAAATTTCTTGGTAAACTGAGATAGGACCAAAAAAAAAAAAAAGTTGAAACAGTTCCCTGCCTTCAAGTATCTTACCTTGTCCATGAGGAGGTGAGAAAAATAACAGAGCAAGAGCTTAGGAGAGAGAATTTAAGAGCTAAATCATGTAGCTCAAGAAAACTCAAAGAAGAGCAAGATTATCGTATAAGATTTTATAAGATCTTAGATCCGTTATTTCATTCCAGGAGAAAAAGGGAGAAAGTCTATTGGACTATAAGCTCTAAGGGCTCAGGGACTGTTATTTTTGTTCACTGTATGCTCGCTGCCTTACACACTGCCTGCCAGAGGTTCTGACTCAATGAATATTTGTGGACTGAATAAGTGGATACTATCATTCATTTACTCAGTCAACAAATACTTGTTTACTCTTCCAACAAGTATTTATTGACCTCTTACTATACACCATGGATTGTGCTGGGCTCTGGACATGGAATGGTAGACCATGGCCCTTGAAAATGGTAGACAGGGCCCCTAACCTCATGCGGGTTTCAATGTGTCTTGTCAGGAAGATGGATATTAACGGGAAAAATGTTAATTAAATGGAAAAAGTGGGAGGTTGAAAGGGAAGGAGCTTGGTGAGCCTGAAGAACTGAGAGAAGGCCAGATCAGCGAGGGGTGAGGAAGCAGGAGGTAGGACATCAGAGTTAGCCAAGGACCAGTCGAGGCAGATGGGACCTTGCTGGTTGTCAGATGGATTGGGGATTTTATCCCCCAAACAATAGGGAGCCATTGAAGGATTTTAATTTTAATTTTAATTTTAATTATATGTTTCAAAATGCTATTCTGGATCTTGGGCAGAGAGAATAGCTTGGACAAAGGCAAGAGCAGACATAGAAAGACCAGTCAAGAGGCTGCTGTAACAGTGTAAGAGGGATTTCAGGGTCTTGGAGAGGGTGGCTGCAGAGGGAGTGAAAAGAAATGGAGTTAAGACATATTCAGAGAGAGAACTGGACCTTAACAAATGATTGGCTCTGATGAATATATGAGTAGAGGTGTTAAGAGTGACTCTAGGTCCTGGCATGAGTTAGTTTGGTGATGGTGGAACCATTTAATGTTTTTCTCTCAGATTGTTATACAGAAGAAGCCAAGCTCATGGACTGACCATGGTGAGGTCAGACCTCTGTTGGGCAGAGCTCAGACCATGTATCTGTAACATGTCCACTGCATACCTAAGGTGAAAAGTGGTGATTTAGAATGGCTGGTGTAGGGCAAAATGGTGATGGTGGAAGGATTTTTATGCCCACAACCTGTTCTCTTGGGCACTTTTTCTTGATCTTGCCCACACGCCTCCTTTTCTTTCACCCATCCTCACATCCTTGTCAGGTATCTGATAATTCATCCCGACTAAGGTGATTACTGATAATTCTAGCTCTAAGGTGGGGTTGTCTTTTTCCCACCTCCTAGTCCACATACCTTGAGTTTTTGCCTTTTAAGAATAATGGGATGGATATTAGGGAGAGCAAACGGGTCACAGAGCCGGTTATTACAATTATAATGTCTTAGAAAAATGAGGCTGTCCCTAGCGTCTGCAGACCGGGCCCCCATCCTATTACTCTCTATTTCCCCCTGTTATTTTCTTCCTTGCCCCTTTTCCAGTATTTTCTTTGCATCTCTGTCTATCAGTTGTCTTTATTTTGGATCCTAAATCTGTCTTTGGAAACTTTTCTTAAAATTTCTGAACCTCAGTTTCTTCAACTTAGTTGGGGAATAGTATCAATGCCAGTGGATTCAATGTCTTCTCTGTGGTAATTTCTCACTGTTAATTGCTTTCCTCCACCACCCAGTTATTGGCTCCATTGCTGGGAACCCACCAAAAGTCACTCTCAGGTGTACTCAGCTTCTATAGGTGAGTTTAAAGGTACCACCACAGTGGATTTGGAAGGTGTCTCTCATTTCTATTATTCTCCTCACTTGTCCACTATATGAGGCCATGCCATCCTTGAGAGAGAGTCATTTGTCTCACCCAACTTGTCCAATGGCAGATACTACAATTATTAAGCAAGAGAGTATAGCTGGATATGCACAAATCCATCCCCTAACCCTAACCGTAGCCATGAGAAAAGCAATTCAATACATGTAGTGTACTGACTACCAATCACAAACATCCTTGGGTATGAAGACTAGTCCTCTACAAAGTGTACACACATGAATCAAGCAAGCTAACCTGTATCATGTATAACTATGACTACTACTGTTTATCAGTTAACAAGGACCCAGCACCCAGTCATTCAGTCATATGTAGTTGTTAAGTACCTACTATGTGCAAGAGCATGCCCCAGGAACAGGCCCACAAGTAATGAACAAGATGGAGTTCCAGAGGAATTCACATGCTTTGAAGGAAATACACATGAATCAACTAATTACAGAATTGATTGCTCAGTTATAATTGTGCTAAATTCTACGAAGAAACAGTTACAGGTTGCTATGAGAGTTGACCACAGGGGATCTGACAGAGCAGAGAGGTCAGGGAGGTGGGGGAGACTTCTGGGGAAATTGCTAATAAGGACTGAACGTGAAGGCTAAAAAGCAGTTCCTGGGACAGAAAGAAAGGCTGTTTGGAAGATAAAGATTCTGAGTTTCCCTGTGCCAGTCGTGGGTTGTCTCAAGTTCTGACCCTGGCAGAGCAGATTCCAGCCTCAGTGACTTGCTGGGGTTCTGAAGCTGGGATCCGTAAGCATCTTCCCACCTGGTTACACCCAAAGGGAAGAAATCTACTCAGGTATTCTCAGAACCAACCAATTAAAACTGGGTAGAGAGTATAGAGGTATCAAATATCACTTAATTTTCTCTACAAGACATAAGAACAGGCTACTCAGGAACCTCACTTTATTGAAGGTCTGCTTTGGGACAACTGATTTACACCTCTGCGAGTTCACTCAGTCCCCTATTAAACTTGCAATGCAGATAGAAATCCCACTTTACACCCAGGATCAGGGAGATTAGATAACCTGACCAAGATCACACCTGTACCAACCCTTGTCCCACGAATGCCCATGACCCTTCAGCTACACCAAGCTGCCCAACTGGTGTCATATTGTTAGATGACTGCTGTCCTCTTTAGGAGTGCTTAGATCATTAAAGAAATTTTTGTAATAACCTATAATGAAAAAGAATATATATATACATATGTATAAACTGAATCACTATACTGTATACTAGAGACTAACACAACATTGTAAATCAACTATATTTCAATTCTTTTAAAATTAAGTTTGTTTATTTATTTATTTTTTAATGGAGGTGCTGGGGGTTGAACCCAGGACCTACTGCATGCTAAGCATATGGTCTACCACTGAGCTATACCTCCAGCTTAATTTTCTTTTTTTTAAGTGACAGCCTTGGAACTAGAGAATAAACCCAATTACAATCTGCAGTGTTCCCATTTTCAAAAACTGTTATTTAACAAAGTTGATTATGAGCAGATCCATGGTTTCACTCTTTAAGTCTGTGTCTGTTGATATTCTGGTTCCCTAAGTTTAATCAGCAAATAGGTGAAAGGGAAGTTAGCATGATTAGGATAATTTCTACAAATGGGTTGAAAACCTTGAAAAACTGAATAGAAGAAAATACCATTAGAGGATTAAGGAGAAGCAGTGTGAACACAGAAGTTCTGTGAATCACTGTCATCCTCCCAGGAACTGGGTGTTTCCTGTCTTCACGTAAATTAAATTGACATTACTGTATTTACATTGAACTTCTATTTCCAAATACCAACGTGTTAATTTAATTTTATCCTTATTATATTGGAGATCACATTCAAGCAGTACCAGAAAACCAAAGAGAACTCACGAAGCTTTTTGGGAACAGTTTGGCAGTTGAGAAATCACATTAGATGGGTTTCAGGATCATTTCTTTTTCTGTTTCATGGGAAACACTTGAGTGACCCAAAAAGCCATGGTTCTTTGGAAGGAGATCAAGAAGCAAATAAATAGACTCTTCATGTGCCTCTTTGCTTGTGGGAGTTGCAGAAATGGAAATCAGCACAAGGACTTGATTTCTTATAGTTTGTACAAGGGTTGGGGGTGTCCCTGCTATAAATGATGCTAAATAACCATTTCATGCACAGCTTTCAGTGGGTCTGGTAGACCTAAGCAAAACAGTGACGTGTTCTCTTGAGCCCCACATCCTTGGTTGAGCCTTTGGTCCATTTCTCTTTCCTTGCAGGCTCCTTGTGCACCTCGAGTGTTAACTCCTGCCAGCTGTGCCTCCTACTCATCTCTCAGATCCACCTTTCTCAGACACCCCTGGAAAGGCCAAGTTCAAGACTTGCGCCTCTCTGGTCCCATTTAATTGCTACTGCTGCGGTGCTTTCCTCTCATCCTCCATCTACGTCCCATCAAGAGGGCCGGAAGTATCTTTTCGCAAATGACTCCCATCAGGTTACCCTGCTCCCGCTGAGTAGCCTCCTCTGGCCTCTTGTTAACGACGGGGCAAAGTCCAGGCTGCTTAGCAGGGCAAATGATCTGACCTCTGCTGACCTCAGCAGTGTCATTTCCTGCCTCATAAAGTGCTTCTGCCCCAGGTACTTCTTGTTACAGCAATGCTGAAGCATTTATGGTGCCCGGCAGTCTGGCTTCACGGACAAGCGAACTGTGCCCTGCACTTACAAGGGTGGTGTGATTTAATGCTCTGCTATCCCTGTTTTGAAATTCTTATCATTTGTGAGCAAGGGGTTCTGCATTTCCATTTTGTCCTGGGCTTCACAAAGTATATAGCTGGTCCCGGTCTCCAAACGTCACGTTGCTTCCCCCCCGGTAGTGCGTGCTGCACGTCGTCTTCCTCCTGCCGAGAGCACCCCTCCCTTCATCTCCATCTCGTGTGCTCTTCTTAGTCTTTCAAACCTAATTTGAATACCACTTCTTTAGCGAAACCTTCCCTGAACACCTGTCCCTCTACCCCAACCACATTAATCTTCTGTGGTCCACCCCCTCCCTCCCTCCCTGTGCACAAACATCTGTTATAATCCTCCCATGCTATATAGTGATTTGTCACGTACCTGCCTGTCTCCCTCTACCAGCCTTTGAACTCTGTGAAGACAGGGTCCACGCAGGGCCCAGGCAGTGGAACAGAACGGTTAGGAACTCGGGAACCAGACTCTCTGGCTGGGCATCACCTTGGAGGAGTCACTGGCTTCTCTGTGTGTCCTTCGTTTCCTCAATTAACAAAAGGAGGGCTAATCACAGAACCCCCCTGGAAGGGTTGTTGCTGGTGGGTTTGAATAAGACAATCCACGTAAAGTGCTTGGAAGAGGACCTGGCATATAGGAACATTCAGTAAACGTTTCCTGCTCTTACACATTATTCTCTTTGGTGTCCCTGAAGCCTAGTGCAGCGACTAGAACATTTGTTCTGTACGTTTATTGAACAGCTAGTGTGCAGGCTCTGTGCCAGCTGCCTGAGACACAAAGTGAAATCAAACATGACCTCTGCTCTCGAAGAATTTAATTTTAGTCAGGGAGAGAGACAAGCAATTAGCAAGCATGGTCTGACATGATAAAGTCCCAGGTGCAAGGTACTTCAAGAACACAGAAGAGAGGCATCCACATTAGCCTGGGGAGGCGAGCGTGATCTGGATCGTGCAGAGTGGGTAGGAGTGAGCGCCACACGGAAAAGAAGATTATTCTAGGGAGAGGGAACAGCAGACGCAAAGGCACACAGTGTGGAAGTGTTGCGTGTTTAGGAAACTACGTGGCATGTGCTGTGGCTGAAGCAAACGGTGCTTGGTGGATCTGGGGGAGACTAGAGAGATAGTCTGGCAGGGCTGGCAAATAGATTTCAACTCTGGTCTGTTGGTGGTGGTTCCCTAGAACTTTGTATGGAGAAGGATTCTGAAACCACATCCAGTCTCTGTGGGAAAAAGTGATGGGATCCATTAGCTCTGTATGTTTTGGGAGTAGGGGCCTGCATGCCACATATCTGCTGCTGTTGATAGAGTATGTGAGGCCTCATATGCTGTATGGAGGAGGTTGAATTTTATCCTGAGAACCAGAGGGAATAAGGGAAAGATTTTAAGTATGGGAGTGACATGATCGGGTTACATAATAGGTGTTCCATAAATGCTTGTCGAATTGAACTGACTACGAGCCCCACTTCACCTATGAATGATTTAGTGCATTAAATGCATTCGAGTGATCTGAACCCAGTGAATAAAACATGTCTAACCGAGCCCACCGTGCTCGGAGGCACTGTGCTAAGTGCTGAAAGAATTAGAGCAGCATCCAGAGGTGCTTAACATGCTCCCATGGTGTGGTTTACACAGGAAAGCAGTCGGGTTCACACTGTAGTTTCAAACGGAGGATTAAAGTGGTATTAATAATTTATGCAGCTATAATATTTCATGCTATGAGCTGGACTTATCCCAAAAGAAAGACTTCCAGGGGACTTTGTGAACCTTTAACCATCCTGCTGGTTACAAATCATACAGTGCAGAAATGATTGGAAGAAACCGATCAGAATGTTTTAAAATATAATTATATTAATATGTTTTTATACATTATTTCCTAATACGAATTTCATTTGTAACTAGGTGAAAAGGGCTCTGAAATTCGGACTGTTAGAAAAAGTAAATTCCCTGACCTATTATTCTTATTAAGAAAATAAATTAAAATCCTATAAAGTTAGCAATTTTTAGTGCAATTGTTGTCTTTTAACTGTGACTGGTTAAAAAAAAATCCTACAGGAAGCCATTCTTCTAAAAGAATCCATAAAGGGAGGTTACCGTCAACAAATTTAGTATAGTAGCCAAGGGCATATATTTCTATTTAGTTTTCCTTGATTCCCAAGGGATTTAAAGTAGCATAGGATAATGCAACCAACATAGCAAGGAGTTAATTTAAAATAATCATGCACTATAGGGCAAAGGGAATTGGAATGGAAGAAAATCCAGTGGAGTCCACATGTGGGATTAGAGCATAGCATGTAAGAAAGTGTGTGTATCTCAAGACACTCAAGAGAAACACTCTAAGTCTTATTTTTATATACAAAAAAGAAAATGGAAGTAAGTGGCATTTCTGATTTAAAGATAATAAGTGAAAAGACAAAAAGCAGATTTTTTCAGATACTGCCTGGAAATGATCAAAAGAATCGATGACAATATGGAGATTAAGAGAAAACTTTGCACCAGGTTGACTAACCATGTCACTCTGCCCTACGTGTCTATTTGTTTTGTCTTTGTAGCTTTCTGGTGTTTCCTCACTTTGACTTCCTATCTTTATGAAGGCTGACAATGGTCGAAGATCAGTGTGGAAGGGTTTTGTCTTTGTGTAGATATTCTCCTTTGCAGCCACCCTTCAAGGGTTGAGGGTGACAGGAAAGGAGTTGGACTGCAAACCACTTGAACAGCGTGATGTCCGATTCTTGGAATCTACTATGGTTCCTAATACTTAAGTGATACTCAATAACTGTGAGTTGAAAGGAAAATTGAAGCTTCATAGAATTTATTAATCTTCAAAAATGCATAATCACTAAGGATTCATGCCTATGTGGTATCTTTATCATAGCTTCCAAAACTCAGTTCTTAGTTCATATGGTCAGGTGACCTGGACATTTTGTTCGAAAAGCGTTTAGGCTACAATGCAGCCTTAGGAAGAAGGTACACTAGGAAGACAAGGAATGGAAGTAAAAAAAAAAAAAGAAAAATCAAAGAGAGGGCACACAGCAATTCTTCCTTGATGCTCCATTATTTGTTGCTTCCTTAATTCATGCCTTTGTGAAAACAGGAAGACCTCTGAGCTTCAGACAACACTCTCCCACTCTCACCCAGATGCCCCTTATCCTCAGAAAGGTTTTTTTGGTTTTTGTTTTGTTTTGTTTTGTTTTGTTTTGTTTTGTTTTGTTTTCTTTCCACTGAGACTCTAGAGCACTCGAGAGTTTGGGGAAGGAAAAAGGAGATCACATTTTTTTTTAGTATCTACTTCATGCCAGGTGCTCCACGAAGCAAGTTAGCAGTGATTATACTATTTAATTTTCAGAGGAGTTCTGATAGGCAGGTGTAATGGGATGGAGTCAGATTCACCCACATGTCCACCCAACTTCCTTCTCCTTTGCTGTGTAGAAGAGGTACCTCTCCCACTCTCAAAACTTTCTCAGTCTTTTTTATTTTAACCGTTGATCAAGACCTCGATGCCCCATGACCACAAGGACACAGTATTATTCCTCTGGAATAGGCCTTAATATTGTTTATATTTCTAGTACACTTGACATGAACTGTTATCAAGTTATAACATATTATCAACAGATTAATCCAGTTGGCCAGGAACTTTACAATGAGCTATTGTTTGAGGAGAGAAAAGGAGGCCATGGCAAAATGAAAAAATATAGAAAAAATACTTCCTGAACCGTCACAGTCACGGTAGATCTCCAGTTCTATGAGTTGACCATTAAAGTGTGCTCATCAAATTACCAATATGATATAATGATGATGATGAAAATCATGGTGATCATAGTAACACTCTTACTTACTGAGCATTGAACACGTGTCAGGGATTGTTTTAAACACTCCTATTGTGTCATTAAACCTTGATGATAACTCCACGAAGGAGATGTTATTGTCCCCACTTTACAGAGGAGACAACTGAAGCTCAGAGTTGTGACTGGCTGAGTTCTCATGGTCCGAAATGGCAGATCTGGGTTAGAACCCAGATTTGATGTTCATACCTCTAATCTCAGTCACGGTGCCAAACAGCCTCAGACAATAACAACCGGCACTAGATTGCTATCTTTCAGTTTTAGTTTTGCTGTCATGTCTCTACTAGAATCACATTCGTTAGGTTTTTTTCCTGGCATGTATGTGTGTGATACGTGGTTGTAGTTAATTCTGCCGTAAAGGATAACTCTACCACCGGTTCCATAGCTTCAAGAGTCTTTTCGGCCAGGATATGCTGGTTTTGTCAAGTAACTTAATTTTACTATAACTTATACTGCTTCTTTTCTGTAACAGTAACAGTCTTCGGAACATGCTGTCATATTATTTTGCTTTCGTATCTATGTGTCCATATACAGGCAGACCTCATTTTGTTTTGCTTCACTTTGTTGTACTGAGTTTTTTTTTTTTTTAACAGATGGAAGACTTGTGGCAACCCTGCATTGAGCAAGTCTATTGGCACCATTTTTTCCAACAGTATTTGCTCACTTCTTGTCTCTTGGTCACATTTTGGTAATTCTTGCAATATTTCAATCTTTTTCATTATTATTCTATTTATGATGGTGATCTATGATCAGTTATCTCTGATGTTCCTACTACAACTCACTGAAGGCTCAGATCTGGTTAGTATTTTTTAGCAATAAAGTATTTTTAAATTAAGGTATACACATTTTTAAAGCCATAAGGTTATTGCACACATAGATTACAGCATACTGTAAGCATAACTCTTATAGGCACTGGGAAACTAAAAACTGTATGTGTCCCATTTTATTATGATATTCTCTTTGTTACAGTGGTCTGGAAACAAACCTGCAATATCTCTGAGGTATCCCTGGATATAATATGAAAAACCTGTGCGTATAATCTCAGTGGCATTGTTTTACCCTTAAGGTGAAATGGTGTCCCCTCTCACAACCCAGCTCTGCCGGTTTTCACTCCTCTAATATGTACTGGCTACCCACTGTAAGTCAGTCACTCTGCTGGACATGCAGGACACGGCGATGAAAGGACATGTACTCAATAAGTCCATAATAACTCATTCTAGTTCATGTTTAAAACAGATAAGGTTGATCTTAAGTCAGTGGAATACTCCACATTTAATTAGTGAAATATACCCCAGTAATCCCACTCGCCATCCTCCCTAGAAACTCTTTTATGATATGGCAACAATGTATAAGGTACCTATCTTTAGCATGCAGAGTAAGAGATGCTCAGTAGCCTATGGATGAATTCTAGTTAGTTCCTGCTCAAGACATTCCCCAAACTCCTGGAACACCAGATATTGAATGAGTCCCAGAAACTAAGAGACTTTTGGAAGATTCTGTTATTTTAACTCTGTTATCCAAAGCCTTGAAAAACATGCCCTATAGTCAAATCCTGGCTTCTTCAGTCACTCTCTGTATTGTGCTGCTATGTTACATAACCCTTCCTGAGCCTCAATGTCCTTGTTTGTAAAACAGATAATAATAATGTCTTTTTTTTTTTTTTTTTTGGTTTGCTTATGAACTCATTCATCCAGAAAACAGGTTTCAAAAATACTCACTTGAGCTGGGTACTAGATAAACTGTTCAACAAGATAGATGCTGTTCCCGCCCGCATGACCCTTGCAGCCCGGTGAGAGGAAAAGGCAGTAAATGAACTGGGTGCTGTGACAGGGAATACAGAGGAGAAACACGCTTCGGAGTGGGTGGGCAGAGATGGCCTCTCTGCAGAGGTGACTCTTAGGCTGACATCTAAAGGATGCAAAGGGCATGCTTTGTAAATGGCAAGTGGCAAAAGTATTTTGGGTAGAGGAAGCGATTTGTGCAAAGGTTCTGAGTTGGTAAAGAGTTCTCAGCTTTGGGCTGAGAAACTCAAAGTAGCCTAGTAGGTTGAAAAATACAAAGGAGGGCATTATCCTAAAAAGTGGATATTGTTTACCCCCAAGCCCAGTCATTCTCCTCGTAGGTATATATCCTAGAGAAATTCTTGTATGTCTCTACTAGGATACACGTATGAGAATAGTCCTATTAGCACTCACCTTTGTTCGTGATAGCACAAAACTAAAACAGTCCAAACACTGACAGAAGGAAAGAGAAGTTAGTCTTGGTACAGTCCCACGACAGAATGTTATGCAGTGGTGAAAAAGGCTGAATGGTAGCCACTCAAAACTATAAAGATAAATCTTATAAACATTACTCTGAGTGGAGAAAACAAATCATTTAAAAAACAGCTTACAGTACTATTTACTATGTATTTAAAATAAACTTAGAATACCCAAAGTTAAAAAAATTATGTATACATATTATATTGTAAAAGTATTTTTAAAAAGCAGGGGAATTGAAATTTTATTTCTAGCCAAGATATTGGCATGGAGAGCAAATTTACCCTTCTGCCCTAAACAACTAGGAAACTAGAAAATTATATAAAACAATGGTTTTCAGTAATTGTACAACAGCAAAGCAGGGCTGCAATGCATGAGTGAAGGAAAACAAACAAGGCGAGCTCTGTAGTCGCACCAGTTTACCCCCTGGAAGGAGTTGCCAGGTGGTGGCACAGAAAAGGGGAACCAAACAGATGCCAGTGGTCTTGCTGTGTTAAGGAAACAGAGACTGGAGTTAGGGGAGAACAAGGCAGCCACAGTTTGCTGGGCAGGGTACTGCAGAGGAGGGAGCTGTGCAGAAAGAGAGTTCCAGAGAGCTGCAAGGATCACTGGCTGGGTGCTTTTCTACCCTTGAGTCAGACAGACTTAGCCTAGGTCAGGGAATGACCTATCGGAAAGGAACAGGCAGAACAATTCCTGGACCTCAAGTGGCACTGGGAAAAGTTCTTGTTCCCACAAATCAGCATGGAAAGATCTCATAATATATGGGACATTCAGTAGGAAACTTAAAGGTCAAGCACATCATAATGGGCCCAAAACCATCTTAAAGGCAGCTGTGGACCCAAAATAAAAAGCTTAAAAGCAAGTTTGAAAGGATCTAAGTGTGATCCAATAACTTAACTGGGTGTCAGGAAAAAATATATCAATAACTAAGGAACACAAGAAAATCGAGCAACCAGCAACATAAAACCACGATGTCTAGTATCTGATAAAAAAACAAAAACAAACAAAAACCCCACAACAAGCCATGCAGGAAAGCAGGAAAATAATGCCCCAGAACCCAGGCAGAAAACCAATCATAGAAACAGAAACAAAAAGGATACTGATAATTGAACTAATTAACATGTAAGGACATTAAAACGGCTCTTATAAATATGCTCCGTATGTTCAGAAGATAGAAGAGCCACATAGCCACAATGAGGAGAGAATCTGAAGATACGAAGAAAACCCCAAGTGGAATTTCTAGAGATGATATCCAAAGTGACAAAATACATTGGCTAGCATTTGTGTCATTGAATGTAAAGGCATCTCTGATAGAAAACGTACATTGCATCTTGCTTTTTAAAATCCAATCTGACAATCTGACTTTTGATTGGCACGTTTAGTCCATTCATATTAAATGTAATTAGCAATACAATTGGATGAGGTGGGCCATTTTGCTGTTTTTTTTTTCTAGCTCTCTCATCTTTTTCATTGTTGTTACTCCTCTTTTCCTCTTTTACTACTTTTTGTGCTTAAAAATTATTTTCTGTATTCCATTTCATCCCTCTATGAATTTGATAGCTGTATTTCTTTGCTTTATTTGTCAGTCGTTCTTCTAAAGATACACTATGCATCTTTAACTTATCCTAATCTATCTCAAGTAAACACTGATGTGCTACTGATAAGATGTAGGAACTCACCACCAGTCTAGTAGCATCCCCTTCTTTTGGTGCTATTGTTGTCATGTACATCACATCTATGCATGTTGTAAGCCCCACAATAAAGTCATATGCTGTTGCCAAGGGGGAGAGGGGTGGGAAGGGACAGACTGGGAGTTCAAAATTGGAAGATACTGACAGGCATATGTAGAACAGATAAACAAGATTATACTGTATAGCACAGGGAAATATATACAAGATCATGTGGTAGCTCACAGCGAAAAAAAATGTGACAATAAGTATATGTATGTTCATGTATGACTGAAAAATTGTGCTCTACACTGGAATTTGACACAGCACTGTAAAATGACTATAACTCAATTAAAAAAGTTAAAAAAATAGTCATATGCCCTTTAAAGGAATTAAGAGAATAAAACAGAAAATACGTAAGTATAATTGTTCATATGTATGCACATACTTACCAATTCCTGTGTGTTTCATTCCTTCCTGTGGCTCTGAGTTACCGTCTGGTGTCATTTCCCTTTAGCCTGATGGGACTTCCTTCAGCATGTCTTACAGCAACAAATTTTGTCAGATTATTTATTTGAAATTGTCTTTGTTTTGTCTTCATTTCTGAAAAAGAGTCTGGATATAGAATTCTTTGTTGAGAGATTTTTTTCTTTTCACGTCTGTGAAATCATCATTCCAATGTTTTCCAACTTGTATTGTTTCTGACAAGAAGTCAACCAATAATTGCATTGTTTTCACACTTTATTTATTCATGTATGTTGTCTTCCCCTTTCTCTTTCCTCTCCTTCTGGAATTTCAACTACATGTAGGATAGACTGCTTCATGTGACCCATATAAGTCTCTGAGATTTGGTCTTTTTGTTTTTTCCAATCTTTTTTCTCTCTATTCTTCAGATTTATAATTTCTGTTTGAACAGCTCACTGACTTTTTTCTGTCGGTTCAAATCTTCTGTTGAGCTCCTCTAATAAACTTTTCCTGTTAGTATGATACATCTCAGTGCTTCTCTCGAATTTCAGAATTCTCTAGAATTTCCATTTGGATCTTTTTTTTATAGTGTCTTTCTCTTGAGTTTCCTTATTTGTTCACCCATTTTTAGCATATTTTCTCTTAACTATTTGAATATATGTATTTTTAGATTTCCTTAGACATATTTATAATAGTTGCTTTGACATTTGTGTGTGTGTGCTAAATCCAACACCCAGGGTCATTTGGAATTAGTTTTTATTGACTGGTTTTCATTTCCTAAGTATAGGTCATAATTTTCTGTTTCTTTGTGTATCTAAATTTTTTTTTCACTAAAAAGCAAACATCGTAGATAATACGTTTAGTGGTTTTGGATTTTGTTTTATTCTTGTTAAGATTGTTTTTTGTTTCAGTAGGTGACTAACTTGTCTGTAGTCAAAATTTGCGAAGTCCACTTCCCCCGAATGTGCGCTCACTGTTGGCTCTGGTCAGTTTTGTTGTTTTGTTTTGTTTCCTGGAGGAGTGGTGCTTGGCTCCATAAGGTCTCTCCTACACCGACATAGCTTATTGGTATGACAGTGTTCCGGGCAGAGTCATGCTTAGATACCTCAAGCCGGCAAGGCCTTTACTCTCTGCTGTCTGAGTTGTGTGTAGGCTGAGGAGCACATTAAAAGGTGCAGTAAATTCACAAGTTTTCCCAGACTGTCCATTTTTACTGGGTTCTTTAGGGTGCAAGGGTGCACACATAGCTTGGCAGTCATCCAGACCTATGTGATTTTATTATGTCGGCTCTTCTATAGCTCTCTCGCTTCTAAAATTCCCCTATTCTAGCTCTTCTGCCATCCTCCCTAAACCAAGACTACCATTTTGTCCAGCAGATAAAGCTGTAGGGTTTTGCTACTCAACATGGGGTGGTGCATGGGAACGCCTCCTGCCCCTAGACCAGCACGAAGGCCACAACCTTGCTCCTCTTACTAAATGTGGTGAAGTTGTCATTAGCAAAACTTCTTACGTGGTTGCCTGACTTTGGTAATTTTCCAGTGCTGTAACGTGATTGTTAATAATTTTGCCGTTTTATGCCTGTTTGCAATGGAGAGGAACTTCTCTACCTCTTCTTCATGCCACAATTTATACAAAGTAGTGCCTCCAAACAGGCTTTTTTAAAACATAGAAATTGACACATTGATTCTAAGATTCATATAGAAATGCAAAGGACCTAAAATAGTTAAATAATTTTGAAAAAGTACAAGAAACTTAACTCTATATGACTCTAAGACTTCTTATTATACAACTCATGTGGTATCACCATAGGAAGAGAAATCTAAGTCAATGGAAAAATAGACCCAGTCATATATGGTCAGTTGATTTTTGACAAACGTGCTGAGATATTTCACTATAGAAAGGATGGTCTTTTCAACAAATGGTGCTACAACAATTGGTCGTTACCTTACACCACACACGAAAATTAACTTAAAATGTGTCATAGACCTAAAGGTAAGAGCAAAAACTATTAAACTTAGGAGAAAATCTTTGTGATTCTGGAGAAGGCAAAGACTTATAGATGGGACATAAAAAAATATAAGCCATAAAAGAAAAAATT
Source organism: Camelus ferus (assembly GCF_009834535.1). Classification (NCBI taxonomy): domain Eukaryota; kingdom Metazoa; phylum Chordata; class Mammalia; order Artiodactyla; family Camelidae; genus Camelus; species Camelus ferus. The sequence continues at coordinate 50,354,531 of NC_045708.1, read as the reverse complement.
GGTAAGTTGGATTTCATCAAAATTAAAAACATTTGCTCTTTGAAAGACATTAAGAAAATGCAAAGGCAAGCCACTAACTTGGAGAAAAATTTTCAAAGCAAATAGCTGATAAAAGCCTTGTATCCAGAACATATAAAGAATTCTTACAACTTAATACCTATAATAAAAAGAAAAATACTTAATTAAAAAAATGGACAAACAGTATAAATAGATACTTCACCTAAGAATGTCACCTATGGATGACAAACACATAAAAAAGATGCACAACATCATTAGTCAGTGGAGAAACGCAAATCAAGACAACAAGATGTCACCAAATACCCACTGGAATGGCTAAAATTAAAAAGACAGCCCATACCAAGTGTTAATGAAGATACGGAGCAAATAAACTCTCATATATTGCTGGTGGAAATGAAAGAAATGGTGCAACTTCTTTGGAAACAGCTGGGCTGTTTCTTATAAAGTTAAACATATACCTTGCATAGACTCCACAAATTCCATCTCTGGATATTTACCCAAAAGAACTGAAAATATATGTTCATGCAAAGACCTGTACCTGAATGTTCAAAGCAACATTAATCATAATAGCAAAACCTGGAAACAACCCAACTGTCCTTCAGCTGGTGAGTGGATAAGCACAGTGAGGTATATGCATACAACAGAAATATTATTCAGCATAAGGAGTAAATAATTGATACATACAACAGCATGGATACATCTCAAAAGTATCATGCTAACTGCCAGAAGTTAAACACAAAAGATTACATATTGTAGGATTCCATTTATATAAAATTCTAGGAAAGGCAAGACTATATATTACAGAAATCAGTGGTTGTCAGAAGTTGAGAGTAAGGAGTGGAGATTGACTGCCAAGGGGAAAGAGAGAACTTTTGGGGGTTGAAAAAATATGCTGGACTGTGATTATGGTGGTGGTTACACGATGGTATATATTAAGCAATATGCATTATACTCTTTAATTAGGTGAATTTCACTGCACATAAGTTATTTGATATTCCATCAGATAAAAAAAACGCAAGGGAATGAAAAAAAAGATTCAGATAGTGGTTACCTTTGGAAAGGATGCAGGGAGATGGAATATGAGAGATATGTGTAAGAACATTGAATGTTGATGGGGTTTTTTTAAATGGTTTTTCTGTATATTAAGTTTTTGTGTGTGTGTGGGTAATCAGATTGATTGATTGATTGGAGGTACTGGGGATTGAACCTAGAACCTCATGCATGCTAAGTAATCACTCTACCACTGAGCTATACCCTCCCCCTATATATTAAATTAAAATTAAAAAGAATAGAGAGGAAATGAGTCAATAGGGGAGGAGAAATGTGGACACATGCAGACAACTTCAGAGAATTAAAGCAGTGGCTACAGAAGAATGTGATGTCAAAGCTTTTTTTTGTTTGTTTATTTAAACATACAGGAAACACTAGAGCATGTTTTTACACCAGTGAGAACAACTCTCTAGAAAGGGAGAAAATAATGATGGAAGAAGAAGGGAACAAAGAAGGAGCAGAGTCCTTGGGAGGGCAAGAGGGGATGGCCTCTGGAGCCAAGTGGAAGGATTGGCCTTTGGTCATGGGATGGTCTCTTCCCCCATGGCAACGACAGAGGAGAAGATGGATACAGATTCAGTTAGGCGTAGGAACTTAGTGGTGGGAAGATGAAGCAATTTCCTTCTGAAAATGTCTGTTTTCTCAATGAAGTATGGTTAAGGCCATCAGCAGAAGTGGGGAGGAGTGGGAAATGTGTGGCGCGTGTTTGAAATGGCCATGTGGAGAGTGCAGCCAGGACGCCGTCAGGGAGTACCTGCTCAGTGCCTGGCATACACGCCTCTTCCTTCTACATCCTGTACCCACTTCGGCTAAACTCCGTGCCTCTGTTGGCTGAGGGTTATTTACTCCCTTGGCTGCGGTCTGGAGGGGAGAAGCGCTCAGTAATGAGTAAGAGTCAGCAGAGGAGGCAGCTGTCTTCCTGGCAGTCTCCTCGTCTTGGATCTGCAGTCAAAAACATTGCTAGAGATCTGTTTACAGCATTTTGCAATCCATGGAGGGTGAGGGAGGCCTCTCCTGAATGCTTTGCTTGCTAATCTAATGTTTCCAGCTAGGCCACTGCTCAACAGAACGTTTTCTCAGGTAGTTCTTGTTTTGGGCATTTGTATATGTTTTTGTTCTTGTTTTTTTTTTTTTTAATTGAAGCACTGCTATATATAAAATAGATAAACAGTAAGGTCCTACTGGATAGGATAGGAAACAATATTCAATACCTTGTAATGGCCTATAATGAAAAAGAATATAAAAAGGAGCATATATATGTGTATAACTGAATCACTATGGTGTACATCAGAAATTGACACAACGTTGCACACGGTGTTTCTGATCTGTACTGAATCAATCAGTTGATTTCTCCTTCTGTTACGCTCCCACTCTCCATGCTATCCTATAACATAGATTATACATATATCTGTGCATATATTATATGACGTACTCTAATAGTATTTCCTACTTAGGATATAACTTGCACTTTGCGTTTCTGCCTGTCTGACATCGTACGCATTCAGTAAATGTGGAATGAACTAATCGATCAATCAACATGTATCTATTGACTATTTATTGCAGTGCTTAGGAGACAGGCTTTAGCAAAAAGTGCAGACACCTCCCTCGTGTCACCTACAGTCTGGTTGGTAAGACATACATATGAAGGTGATGGTGTAGTAAAACACCAAGGTACAGAATTCGGAGTTGAATTTGAAGTTTATAGAAACTAACTAAATTTATGACTTGGGGAAAGTTGCTTTACTTTCTGGGTCTCGGTTTCGTTGTTTATAAGAAATGGGGACTTGGATTGCTGTGAGAAATAAATATGATAATACAGGTAAACTGACCGGCATAGTACCTGAGCACAGTCAGAGCTCAATAAAAGCAACTCTGCTGCTTGAAAATATCTTGTTTGTGAAGCACCATGTCCAAGGGGCAGACAGTGGTTTCTCAGCTGTAACATGGAGACTATAGCGCACCGCCTTCTCTGGTCATTATGGGAACTGTGCTGTCACAACACTAAACCGATTATCTGCATTGTTGTGTTTGGTCTCCATAATAACCCTGTGAGGAGGGAGGGTGCTTATGATCACTTTCCAGGTGAGGAAACTAAAATATAGAGAGAGGAATTAATTTTCCCAAGGCCACAGAAAGAATACATGGTAGAATCAAGGGATACGAAATCAGACAGTCTCTTAACTAGAGGTTAATAACCTTAATGGCATTAGTAGAGCCAGCAGTAGGAGCAAGAATACAGAGAGATCACTTTGATGGGAGTGGGCATAAAAGACTTCTTGGCCGTGGGATCGGAGACTGGCTTTTAAATATGGCATGATTTCTGTAGGCAGACAGGGATAAAGTCTTCCTAAAGCAGAAGGTGATTGCCAGCAAAAGCACAGAGTCTGGGCAGGTGCAGGCTTGCTCATGAAACTAGGCCGTTTTGACCCCTGCAAAAGATCTGCCTTACAGGGAAGTAGTGTAAACTGAGGCCAGAAAACATGGTTAGGGCCCAATACAGGGAGAACTAAATACTGGGAATCAGACATTTGCTGGTACCTTTCTGTGAGCAAGGGGAGTCATTCTCTGGTGTGCCAGCCTGGAACTCGGGACACAGGCTAGGGGAGAAATAAAGATTTGGGGTTTGTGTGCCCAAAGGCGGTAAAAGTATAGCTGACATTCTCACAGAGCTTTAGCTTTTGCCCAGTGTCGTCAGACCCAAGGTTTTTGCTGATACTCACAATAGCCTTGTCCTTGGGGTGGGCAGGTAACTCCCGTTAAGCGAGTTACCACCTGTGAAATGCCTGCTCTAAAGCAGGTACTTAATTAAGGTCACTTCCTTTTTTATAGCCAAGACAATGAGGGTCAAAGATGTTAAGCAACTTGCCCAAGTTCACAGAGCTAGTAAGTGTCGGAACCAGGACCCTTCTCCCAGCTTACTCAGTTTTCCACACTTCACGAGGTCAGCCCCGTTATTAGTTCTGTATAATTCATTCAACAAAAAGCTGAGCGCCTATTGCATGTCTCATAAGGTATCAAGCTACAGGGGTACAAAGATAAATATGTGTAATGCTCACAAACCACTGGGGAAAATAGACTTAAAAACATTTCTAGAACAATTTGACAAGTGCTGAGATCATAGTGGGTGCACACATGTTACAGGAGGGGATGCAGAGGGGTAGAATGGCCTCACAGAATAGGCAAAGTTTGCACTGAGCCACGTATCCAAACCACACCCTTGCAGCTGGTCTTGAGTCTCACACTTAACCCTCCGGGAGGTCAAGTGTCAGTGGACACGCTGGAACCAGGGAGCCTCTAAGAAGGGAAATCTTGCAAGCGAGTGTCAGAGCGAGTAGAGGATGTCGCAGCCAGGGGAATGCACCCTCGGCTCTCCCTCCGAGAGAACAGGATGTGAGGAGTACAGGAGCTGACAGCCCCTAGCTGCTGCATCTTCAGAGTGCAGGCAGCATTCCTGCGGAGGTGACAGTCCCCCGACTGCTTCCGGCCACTGTCAAGAGCATGGCAAAGGCACTAGAGCGAGGCCATTCCCGCCCAAAACCAGTACTCCGCTCTGGAGCTCACCATTCTGACCAGAGCTTTCTCAGGGCTGCACAGCAGGCACTGGGGCTCTTCCTGCCTGGTCCTCCTTCCTTCCCCTCTGCTTTCACAGGTGTCGGGCTCCACAGTGGTACCAGGCTCTCCCCACCTGCTCCTGCTCCCTCCCCTTGAACTGACACATGGAGTTAGGGAGAGACACCAAGGGCAAAGTGCTAGGGCAATGCCTTCATCTTGTAAGTGAGGAGAGGAGGAGGATGCAGAAGACCATGGAGGTAAGAGGAGAGCCGGCGGAAAGCCCCAGGACCAAGCCTCCAAGAGAGCAAATGTCAGGACGATGGTCCCTGGTTGTATCCTGGAGGGAAAACAAGGCTGGTGAGAAAACTCACAGCTGCATGCCAGGCACAACAGTCTAGAGAAGTGTCGCCCGAATGAATGAACAGAAATGGAGAACTACCAGGGTATTTAAAGCCAGCAGCTGCAACAGAAAAACACCCCAATTCACAGTTGGTTTAACCCAATAAAAGTTTGTTTTTCACTCATGGCAAGACGGGTGCTGTGGTTTGTCCATGTAAAGCAGGCGTTGCTGTTGATGCCAAGAAAGGTGAGGAGGGAGTGGAGCATGGCTGGGGGATTTCTGACCGTCTGACTTAGGAGTGGCCAGCATCACTTCTCACACCCCATCTGCCAGAACCCAGATGCGAGGCCCCAACCTAACAGGGAGGGAGGGAGGGGGAAAGATCTGTTTCCCAGTGCCTGGGAAAAGGAAGATGAAACATGGCTGGGCAAACCCACAGCACAATCTCTGCCACATGGAATATGCCACAGTGTTTGTCTGTGCGCATAAACCTTCAAAAAGATGAGTGCGTACACAGAGGGCTGCGGGAGAGGGGGGCATCTAAACCTGTTGAGTGTTTGAGCAGAGTGAGCAGACAGTCCAATTGCAGGGAGTGAGTGAAAGCAGGGATGGGTTGTAAGGAAGTGGAGGTGACTCAACCCTGCCCACCTCCACCCTCTGACCCCAGGATTGAGAGCTGCCCTCTCGCCACCCACACATACTTTGCATCAGCCCATCCAGCACTAGTTCGCTTCGCTGGGCAGACAGCTCTGCAAGGAGGGGTGGTGTGGGCTGCACGTCTGTACCCCCAGCCCCTAGCACAGTGCCTGGCATGGAGTCACTGTCTGCAACGTGAATGAAAAATGTTCTCCACTCTGGAGATCTGGACGTAAGGGATCTGGGCTGGAAAGGGCATCCTTCCTTTTACTATTACTATTTTTTTTAAATTGTGGTGAAATATACATAACATGAAATTTACCATTTTAACTATTCTTAAGTGTATAGCTCTGTGGCATTAAGTACGCTCACACTGTTGTGCAACCATCACCACCATCCATCTCCAGGACTCCTTCCATCGTGCAGAACTAAAACTCAGTACCCACTGAACAACAATTCTCCGCTCCCCCTACTCCCTGCCCTGGCAACCACCACTCTACTTTCTGTCTCTATGAGTTTGACTATTCTATGTCGCTCATACAAGCAGAAGCACACAGTATTGGTCCTTCTGTGATTGGCTTACTTTGTTTGGTGTAATATCCACAAGGTCCATCCATGTTATATAGCTTGTATGAGAATTTCCCTCCCTTGTAAGGCTGAGTAATATTCCATTGTATGTATAGAGCACACTTTGTTGTTTCACTCATCTGTAGATGGATTCAGGTTGATTCAACCTTTTGACCATTGTGAATATGGATGTACAAATATCTCATCAAGACCCTGTTTTCAATTCTTTTGGTATATCTATACTTTTTCAAGGTGGTTCAGGTGATATGAAACACAGCTAGGGTGGAAAACCTCTCTTTCATGCAAAATGGAAGAAGAGAGTTAAAGGAAATGATGGGGACTATAGGAGTCTGGGGAAACCAATGACAGTGATCAGTGGTCAGGAGTGGTCAGTGACAGTGGTCAGGAGCAGGCAGACACAGACGGGGCCCCAGCTACAGTGGAGGAGTTTATTGCCAGGAACCAAGGGAAGACAAGAAGGAAAGTCACAGGACAGTGGAAAGGCAAGGATGTCAGATGATCTAATTCCTTAAGCAGAGGTGATGTCATCTGCTGACCAGAGCAGGAATGGGGGTGTAAGTGAGGCTGGAGCTTGAGGAAGGAGAGGATTCACAGCAGTCGTGAGAGGAATGCAACTGGGAGATGACAGAGGAAGATGAACAAAAGACAGAGACGAGGAAAGGACCCAATGGCGTGTGTGTTGGAGAAGAGGCGGTGCAAGTACAAGGAATTCCTTTCTATTAAAATCAAGCTCATCTGAGGGCAGGGAGTCAAGAAAGTTGGTGGCCAGTATGCTCAGAAATAAGAAATCGTTAGAAGGATGGCAGGATGTCTGCGAGGGCCCGGGCAGATGGACATGAGGCAGGCCAGGTCACATGGTGGGCTCAGGGATCCAGGGCAAGGTGGAGAAAATGGATCATGGACACCATCCAGGTTTGGAAACAAGCCAGAGGATGTGGCAGAAGGTCAGGGGAGGCTAAATGCCATAGAAGTGCTGAGTGCTGCATCTCTGAACAGACCCACGCTCTTACAGAGGCTCCTGGTACAAACAAGGAGAGTCACTGTCACACACAGAGACAACATTATTTTATCTTATCCCATGATATCAATTGCAATTCTTCCTCGGAGCTTGTCTTCGAGGGGAGCCCTCCAGACTCCTAGACCGACCGTTATCCTTATCACTGAAAACTTGTGTAGATCAAGATCTTCTCACCTGCATTCAGGAATCAGAGTTCTCTCCCTTTGTGCCTGCCTGACTGCTCCTTCACTGCAGTCGGCAGAAATCCAGGGCGACCAGGAACAGATATCCAGGACCTGGGGAAGTCCCCTCACTGAGTCAAGGCAGTGACTTTGCACTTCTAGAAGCCCTCACCCTTCCTACTTTACTGTGGGAGCTGTGGGCTGCAGTGACAATGTCCCTAGTGATCTCATTTTGAGCTCATCTTTGTAAAAAGAAAACATCAGAAGCTTTCGAAGCAACTGTACTGGAAAATCCACTCCCACCCTCCTCCCTTCCTCCCACTCCCTTCCTCCAAGAGGACTCAATCTATCTTTTTGATCTGGAACTTTCTTTGTCTAGTATCTCATGGCGAATAGGAAGCTTTGTTCATATTTCCCTCCGATGCCCCCATTTATGCCAAAGTCTTTGTTGGCGTCGTCCATCTCCTTCCCTGCTCTGTGGGTCTCAGCTTCCTCCCTGTGTAATTGCTCAGGCTCCCTCCTGCCTGCTCTGAGAAATCTGTCCGTTGCTGCCTGCTGCTTGCTGTCTGTTATCTTTTACTTGCTCCACTGGGCTTCTCACTGCCCTCTGGACATTGCTGCTGTTCTAGGACCAGATAGGGATCTGTGTGTTTTTCTAAGCAGCCACTTACACTAGCATTTTGCTGTCCATATTTTATAGCCTTTCTCTCCCTTTTTTCCCCCTCTGTGCCTGCTTCCTGTTAGAGCAGATCTGTGAGAGGCTCTCCAAAAGGCAGGCAGCCTCGGGAGACCACCGTCCTACTGAAGTCCTTGGACATGTCCGAAGTGACACTGTCCTTCTGTTGCAGATGTACAGGTGGGCAGGCAGGTGGCCTGCCGACTCCGGGACAACCCAGTCGTCAGAGGGGTTGGAGGGGAATTAATGCTGTTTAATAAATGGATGAGCCAGACAAAGTCACATGTAAAAGATGTGGTGCTAGGAAAGGAAAGAGATGTGAAAAGAAGTGTTCTCTCAGCCTTTCGTATGTGCCTTGTGGCTTCTGACTGATAACGGGAAGTGAGGCTCCTCCAGGCTCCCTTTGAGATGCCCGTGACCCTCCTTGCTCCATTTCCAGCTTGCTTCCAGTTCTTTCCAGTTTTGGCAGAGCAACTGACCTTAGACTTTTCTGTTTACTTCTAGAAACCAGTGTTGGCCCTTGGCTCCCTGTGTTTGTACTGTCAGCACTCCCTGGGGACTTAGACTGTGTCAGTTCTTGGTTCCCCAGGCAGAACCCCCTGCACTAGTTCTGGCCCCATGTCTTGACCTCACTCCCGACGCTGTAGTCAGGCTTTCCCGCTCTGTGCAGGCCTTAGAGGCTGTCAGATTTCGGAGGTGGACGAGGTAGTGGAACACAGTTCACAAGGAATATCTGAAGGATGCTTGTCCTCACGTAGCAGAAATGTTAGAAGAGAGAGTTTTCAAGGAGTGGAAAGAGTTTTAAATAAGTTCTTTGTGATATGAGTAAAAGAAATACAGGGAGGAAAATTGGAGCATCAGTCAAGTGGTTAAGAATATCATGAATCCAAAATTGGCAAAGGTCTTAAGAAACAAAATAAATATTGAGTCAAATATTTGAGTTAAATGTAGATCCATGCAAGAATCAGATCTGTGTGAAATGTAATAATAATCATCTAAACCATCAATTCGCAACGGGCTTACGTTATTTAAAGGTAATTATTGTACCACTCTGTGGTCAAAAGAGTGAGGGTTCCTGGCCTTGCTCTTTTATTCTTTCACTGACCTATTTTACAGATTTTTTGGAACACCAGCCAAATGCCTGCTTGGTGCTAGATGCTACGAGAGATACAAAGAAATATAACACCTAGCGCATGCCCTTAAGATGGCTAGACACGTAAAAAATGAAGATAAACAAACAAAACGTACAGCAAGAGAATATCATTAAGTATCAGCAGAATAAGTACTATGTTTCTTCATGAGGAAGCAGCCCTGGGGGCTGGGGGGGAATCACAGAGGGTTCCTGGAGAAGGTGAGCCACCAAGGACCTTGACGAATAGGTAGAATTGTAAAGGAAAAGAGGAATCCTTATGCTCAGTGATGATTTACTGAGTTTCCATAATACATGACAAATTGTGGAAGAGCTGTCTCAGGTTACAATCAACAAAGGACATCCTTACTATCTTCCAAAACTTAGAATGAGAGAAGAAGAAGACTCGAGGATGAACATTTGTTACCTGGCTGTTGGGGTGTTGGGTCAGGCGTGTGTGTTACACGTGCGGCAAGGTATCTTCACCGCGGCACACACCTGGAGAACGGGAATGCATGTTTAGAATGTAATCAGCGTCCAGTAATAGGATGCTTGGTTAACAGTGGCTTCAACAATAAAGATGTTTGATTAACTCACAAAACAAGAAGTCCACAGTTGCTGTCACTGCCCACAAAGATCAGGAGGGGCCCAAGTTATTATTATTTTTTTCACTCTGCCATCTTCAGAGAATTTTTTTTTTGCCTGTCCTTAGACTAATTTCCCTATGGTCACACAATGGCAGCTGCAACTCCCACAGAACTGCGTTCCAAGAGTGAAGAAAGGGGCAAGGGCCAAGGGAGTTCTCCTCCTGAGGCTCTGCCTTTCCATCTAAGAAAAAAGCCTTTGATAGAAACTCTTCAGCAGATTTTCCCTGAAACCTCCTTGGCCAGAACTGAATCATACACCGACCTCTACAGCCAATTCCTGGCAAAGAGCTAAGCCACTCATGATTCCTCCCCTTGGTCTGGGGTAGCCACCCAGCTTCCATGAGATCAAGGAACCTCTACTCACTTTCTCAATAAAACCAGAGTTCTCTTTGACAGAGAAGGGAGTGGAGAGGATGTATAAATAGAAAATCATTCACCAGCTTTAAGGGTCTCTGCCCGTGTGTCTGCTCCAATGACTACAGCCAGCTTCTTGCTTGGCTGTAGCCCGGCCCTAACCTTCACCTTCATTCACACTGAATTTTTTCCCCACTTCTTGAAAACGATTGTTCGCACATAATAGCTCTGACTTATACAAGAGAGGTGGTAACTCGAAATGCCACTCAGCCAACACTTATTCAGAGAAAACCCCTTGGCCATACCCCATAAAGTTGGTGAATGAATGTCCTTTTATATGTTTTAAGTTTAAAAAAGTTAGGTACCATTTTTACAACTCCCCTCCTCTACTAAACTGGCTGCAAAGGAACCAAACAATCTCTAGACCCAACTGCTTTAGATAACAGGGATTCGTCTGTTGCAATCATTAGCTTTTGTTGCCTGACTCTCCGACTGGATTGAAATCTGCAAGACAGAGTTCAATGTCATCCCGAAATCTAGAACTGTGCAGTCCAATAGCCACTAGCCACACGTATGGTTATCAAGCATTTGAAAAGGGGCTAATGTGAAGTGAGACTGAGGAACTGAACTTTTAATTGTATTAGATTCTAATTAATGCAAATTTAAAACCTGATTCACTTATTGTAAAACTTTTAAGTATGCTTGGAACAATTCAGGTGTATCAATCTACTTCTCCAACTGTAAATTTTATGAACTCTAGATATAACTTGATTATTTTCAGTGAAAACTTAGCATCTGAATTGAGACATGCCCTAATATAAAAAGTATACCAGATTTTGATGGTTAATATGCAAAAAAGAATGTAAAAAATCTCATAAATAATTTTTACATTGGTTACACAATGTAGCGGCAATATTTTGAACATACTGGGTTAAGCAAAATGTATTCACATTAATGTCACCCGTTTCGTTTTACTTTTCAATAGTCACTAGAAAAGTTTCTAGTGGCTGGAAAATTTTAAATTACACCTGTGGCTGGCTTTATATCTCCTTTGGGCTGTGCTGCTCCTGGACAGAGCGAGCATTCAAACCTTCACTGAATGAGTGCAGGAGTCCAGTGACTTGACCAAGGTCACTCAGAAAGACTCAAAACAGAGTCTCAGGTTCCCTGGATCCCTACTCCCTTTTCTTCCACCATTCACTGTAGCCTCCTTTAATCCCACACTGTGCTTCCTCCTCACCGTCTCAGGTCCACCTGCAGGACAGAAACTGTCCTCATGGGAGTGAGCTTTGCAAACTCTGGGGACAGGGAAGAACACCTGCGTAGAGGTTCTATAAAGGCAACGGCTTATGGAAAATGGAGCCCACTGCGGTGGAGAGAAGTCAGTGATCCAGGACCCCGAATCTCAGAGGGCCTCTGGTTTCCTATTTTGCTGTTTTGGGGTATCTTTTCTGAGGTCTCCAGTCATATCAATGTACATCCTCATTCTGAAAGTTCTTTCAGTAAAAGAGTGGTTTTACACTTCTGGGCAGATTTCTTGCCATCCCCAGGGCTCTGGTGACACAAAACAGACAGGAGTGACGTAGGGTGTATGCACACAACTAGGGGAAGACTGAGGGACTGCAGCCACCCAGGCTGCCCCCAGGGGAGCTCAGCACTCCCACAGCCCAGAGGGCAGAGCTCTGTTAAACTGGCACCAGGAGATTTGCTCCAGCTCTGCTGAGGCCGCTCTCCCAAACTGCAATCACTGTAGAACAGTGCTGCTCCCGTAAAACATGCACGAAGCCATCTGAGCCTGTGAATCATACGCCGAACTGAAAGCACTGTAATTCACATTTTCAATTTTAGGTCCTCATGTTCATGCTGGAAGTATATTTATTTATGAAAGATTTCATTTAATAGACATTCATTTAACAAATGTTTATTGAAGACCTGCTATGTGCCAGGCAATGTGAGTTGCTGAGAGAAAATAATACACACAGATTTGCTGGTCTGAACTATACATAAATTACTTATTTAGCTGAACTATAAATAAGTTGTGTATAAATTTATGGGAACTATCAGAGGCAAAGAGAGGAATATAGTTTATAAGAGTGTGAAGTGAAGAGAGGCACAGATAATTTTTAAGAATGTGATCCAAAGATGCGTCTTTACATAAAATAGTATCCTCGCCATCCTGGTTTAAAACCAGAATCTCTCTGAATGAATTTTTGTCTCTGACAGTGGCATTAAAACATTTGGTGTACTTCTAGGAATCTACTCCAAGGAAGTAAGCAGATATAGGGTCAAAGATTTATATATATGGTGGTTATTTCAGTGTTATTTAAAGGAGAAAAATGCAAATCCTCTAAATGTTGAATAAGAAAGGTTTGATAAAATTTGGGGCTGTGTATATCATGGCAAGTCATTATAAATCATTAGAAATCAAGTCTTGAAGAAAAGTGGTGTGAGAAAATGTTTCCCTTATATACTAAGATTTAAAACTCAGGATATTAAAATAAACATGGTATTGTTTTCAGTTTTGGGGAATGTCTACATATGCAGGAAGAAAAGGACTGGAAGGAAATATACTGAAATTAACAGGGGTGAGGTTATGCATGGATTTCATTTTCTTCTTTACACTCTGAATCTTTTAAATATTCTATATAATTATTTACTACTTTTGTAATAGGAAAAATAAACTTTTAAAAGAAATGTGGTGCAGTGGCATTTTCTGCTATGGAATTAAATTCTAAATATTAAAAAAAAAAAAAAAAACTAGTCTCCCTCTAATTTTTCTACCATTCCTTAAATACTCATTCTGTATCTGGCATGCTTACCTCTATTAAAACTTTTGAATCAGTTTGTAACATTGTGATAAATTGTGTTTATGACACATTGCATGGGCAACTAAATCCATAAATTCACTTCTTGGTGTCACATGGTGTAATACCACTTCCCTCCCTGGACTACTGGGGAGACTGGTTGACACAAAACATGTGAAGAGCTTCCTCCAGTGCTGACCCATGTGATGAGCTCTTACCACTAGTCCCACTCCCTCTGCCTCTATTTATTCCCCTCACCACTCTCTGTCTTGTGCATTGTTAGTATTTTAAAATTATGAATAATTCCTTTCTTTTTTCATTGTGGTAAAATATATATAAAATAAAATTTACCATTTTAACCTTTTTTAAGTGCACAGCTCTGAGGCATTAAGTGCATTCACATTGTTTTACAACAATCACCGTCATCCATCTCTAGAACTCTTCTCATCTTCCCAAACTACAACTCAGGACCCATTAGAAAAAGAACTCCCCGTTCCTTCCTCTCCCAGCCCCTGATAACCACCATTCTACTTCCTGTCTCTGTGAATTTGACTATTCTACTGAAGGTGCAGGTACAAGCAGAATGAGAGAGTATTTGCCCTTTTGTGACTGGCTTATTTCACTTGGCATTGCGTCAAGGTCCATCCGTATTACAGAGTATGTGTCAGAATTTCCCTTCTTTTTAAGGCTGAGCAATGTTCTATTGTATGTATACAGCATATTTTGTTTAACCATTCATCCTTTGATGGGCACTTCAGTTGCCTCCACATTTTGGCTCTTGTGAATAAGACTGCTATGAACATGGGTGTACAGATGTCTGCTTGAGCAATTTTTCTTTTGCTTAAAGTGGAGATTACTGGATCATATATGGTAATTCCACTTTAAAATTTTCATGGAATTTCAAACTGTTTTCTTTAGTTCTGTTAGTGGCTGCAGCATTTCACATGTTACAGTGTCAATGTTTCTTCTCCCTAATTAGGTTGATATCTTCTTGAGATCAAGTGCATCCACATCCAAACCACTCCAAGCAACTAAAAAATTCCCTTAAGCATTGTAGATACTTAAATACTTGATGAACTCACAGATATGAAGAGCAAACTAGTGGTTACCAGCGGGGAGAGGGAAGGGGGAGAGGAGGCAGATAGGGGTAGGGGAGCAAGAGATACAAAGTATTACTAAGTATGAAATAAATAAGCTACAGCACAGAGCATACAGCCAATATTTTAAATGGAGTGTAATGGAGTATAAGCTATAAAAATGGAGTATAATCTATAAAAATCTTGAATCGCTACGTTGTACACCTGAAACAACTATAATATAGTAAATCAATTGTACTTGAAAAAAATTTACCATTTAAAAAAAAAGGTTTTTTTCCTAATTTCTAGATGATCATTTCCAGTCTTCCAACCAGCATGTTCCTTCTTCCCTTCCTCATTCTTCCGTCAACTCTCACATACTGTGATTTAGTAGACCTCTGCTAATGATTCCCACATCTTTGATGATGTATGAACGTTGGTCATGTAGCTCCTTCTTTGAGTGTCGTTCAGCCATTAAAACCTCAGACAATGGAGTCAGAAAGACCTGCCTCAAGCCCCGGCCTTGCCACTGACAAGTTATATGACCTTGGACAAGATTGTAACTTCTTGTTTCAGATACTTATTGATGTGTAACAAAACACTCCAAGTGGTTTGTGGTTTGAAACAATAACCATTTTATTATTCATTTCAATTCTGAGGGTCAACTGGGTCAATTCTTACATTCCATGTGGTATCCGCTAGGGTCACTCATCTTGCTGCAGGGGCTCAGATGACCAAAGGGGCCTCACTCACATGTCTGCACGTCTGGAACCTCAGCTGGGGCAGCTAGAATCACTGGGGGTTGGCTGGACCTCTTTCTTCCTTCCTTTCTTTTCTTTTCCTCCCTTCCTCCCTTCTTCCCTTTCTCCCTCTCTTCCTCTCTTTCTTTCTTGTTTTCTTTCTTTCTTTCTTCCTTCCTTCCTTCCTTCCCCCCCTTTTCCTCCCTCCCTCCCTTCCTTCCTTCCTTTCTTCTTAGCTTCTCATAAAAACTGGCCCCTTTTTCTATGATGCCTCTCTCTCTCAACAGTTCAGTCAGACTTCTTTATCTGGCAAGTGGCTTCCAGGAGAACAAATGGACATGGCCAGTTGTCTTAGAACATGGGCCAGAATGGGACCAGTATCACCTTCAATCTATTCCTTTGTTGAAAATAGCCATGGGCCAGCCAAGACTCAACAGGGTGAAAAATAGACTGCCACACTTGGTAGGAGGAGGGCCATGTTCATATTTGGTTGGGAGGAATTGGTGGCCATATATTGCAAACAACCCATCTCTAAGGCTCTCTTTCCCCATCTACAAAATCACAGATAATAATAGTAGCTATCTTTACAGGATCAGAGTGAAGATTGAATCTGATAATGCATGCAAGATGCCCACTAATCATGACTCCAATCATTATCATTATTTTTGCTATTTTATTTCAGTCAAGGTAGAAGTTGTTCAGGCTCGTTCTGAAATTCACTTCTCTTCTCTTTCTTTCTTTGATAAGATCAACACCATACTAATCACACCACAAAGAGTGCAGGAACCAGCACAAAAATTTCCATCCTGCCTGGCACAAGCCAGGCCTCCCTGAGAATTCTCAGGGCTTTCCAGTCTCCGTGCCTGCTCCCCACTTCCCTCTTGAGGTGTGGCTCTTGGAGTGAAAGGTCATCAATGTCTTTGGGGTCTACTTTGAAAATTCAACAGCTTTCTGCAATTTTTAAAAAGTGAAAACAGTATTTTGCTTCTTGCAAAATCTTAATGCCTTTCTCTCTTTGAATTTCATTATGTACTTTCATGAAAGAAAAACAAAAAGCAGAGGGTGGCACAAACCTCATACCTCAGCTATTCAGAGAAATGTGTCATTTCCATGCTGACTTGGTGTTCCTCACCAAATCATATCCACTGGTGAGTGGGAGGGAAGATTTACTCAAGAGTCAATCTGAGTTAAGGAGTAGTCTAATCTCAGCATTTAAACAGCTCCTGTTACACGGGGTACCGTGTCTCCTAGTCCGTCTTTCCGTCCCCCTAGTTTCCTCCCTAAGATGAGCCCACGTGGCTATTGATGCTCCCTGGATGAATGGAAGTGCCAAAGGAAAGCACTTGCCCATTAGCTTTCTGAGACCGATGCCCTTTGCAGGGATCAGAAGAACAGTTTAATTTCTTCCATGGTTATCAATTTAATGTTTTTGACTTCTTGGTTTTTCCTAGAAAATCATTCATGTGAGTCTCATATTCACTGGTATAAGTTGTTTACAATGTTCCCTTTAAAAAGCATCCTCTATGTGTGTATATTCATATGTTTTCATGGCTAATACCTATTAAGCTTTTTCTCTTTTTTATCAATCATTTTAGCCAAATAACTTTTTTACGTTAAAAAGCAAACCTGTGGTTTTATCAGTCAGTTTTGCTCAGTTTTCTCCACTTCATTAATTTCTTTTTCTATATTAATTATTCATTCCTTACTTCTTATTTTGGCTTCGTTTTGTTTTTCTTTTCAATCTTTTTTTATGTCCTAATAAAGAAATGTAGGGCTAGCATTTTTCTTCTGAAAATTGCTTTGGCCATATCCTATTGGTTTTGATGTGTGCTGTTTTCATTGTGGTCCAGTTCCAAACAGTTTATTTCCTCTTTAAACCAAGAGATCTTCAGAAGTGTGCTTTTATATTTCAGGAGTATACAGTTTTGGGGTATTTTTTGCCCCCTATTTGTTAATTTTTAAATTTATTGCATTTTAGTCATTGAATGTGATCTGGATAATAAGTTTTTTAAAATGTGTTGTTATTTCCTTTGGGCAGAGAACAGAGCCACATTGAGTGAGCTCTGCATGTGTGCTTTTAATTTAAAAAAAAAAAAGCTTAATATTGCATTATTTTTACTTTCCAGTATTGTCATAGCTTCTGAGACAGGCAACAACTTAGTTGCATTTGATAGCATTTGACTCATTTATTCAACAGATACTTATTGAGCGCCTGCGTGTTCTAGGCACCCATAGGCTGTGGGAGACAGAAAGATGAGCAAACAGAGACACAGGTCCGCCCTTGTGAGGTCTCATGGGAGGGGAGGAGCAGGAACGAATCACAGAGGCCCTTTAGTGAAACAATGGGCCAAAGAAACAAACATTTGGTTTTTTGAATGCACAACACAAAAGATCCTAATGGAGGGAAAACTCTTCTGATATTTGAACAGAGAGCAGAAAGGGGAGTGGAAAGTAACTAGGGAAAGGGCTGGGGAAGGAGAAGGAGGGCGTTGCCTGCAGCAGAGCGTGTCACGGGGCCCTTTGTGGAATGTGACCAGGTGTGTCAGTGGGGTCCTGGAAGCAGGCCAGTGCAGGATGTCCACAGTACTGGCCAAAGCTGAAAGGGGATGTGAGAGTGTGCATGTATGTCTGTGTGTGTGTGTGTGTGGTGTGTGTGGGTGGGTGCGCCGCACGCGTGTGTAGTGGAGGGGGCGTTGCAGACCATATAAGGCCTTATAAACAATATTTGCCTTTAAGAAAAATGGGAAGTCAGTAAAAGAATTTAGATAGGCTTACGGGATCATATTTGTTGTTTCAAGAGATACTGTGAGGAGGAACTTAATTGCTCCAGGGAGTATTTTATTCCTTGATGTTGTGCATATAGAGGTCCCACTTCTCTTCTTGCTGCCTCCCTTTAGCAAAGCTGATCTAAATGTATTCAAGAAAAATAATCACCAGGTGCATTTTCTATTAGAGGCCTACAAATTACCCTGTGCCTTTGGAAGCAAGTCTGTACTATTACTAGATTATAATAATCATAATAGCCATCTTGTAGTAACAGCTATCATTTTTTGGAGCTTTTGCTCTGTGCCCTAGTTCTGTGCTACGTCCTCTGCAAGTTCTCCCTCATTTGATCTTCACAACGATCTCATGAGATTTTTTTTTCACTACACAAGTTAATCACCATGTCTGTCACTCTTTGCAAGGGAAACTCCCCTGCCTACCACCTACTTTGAATGGGGGATATTCCCATTGGCTTTGAGTTATCTGATGTGATTGTCCTCAGACACACTACACACAAACACACACACACACTTCTGATTGGATCAGGGGTGAGTCCTGGACCCAACAGCACCCAATCCACTGACCAGCCAGCAGTTTTTAGGGTGTTATGATAGAAAAAGCCTTGTCCAAATATATTCTTGCTTTTAGACATTTCCAGTTGAGATGTATAAAGCAAATCAGTTAATTGCAGAAACTGAAGTTGAAAGATGAAAGGCCAGAGAGGCCACGATGGGCCTGAGTGAGTCGAGGGCGTGAAGAACCAAAGGTATAAAGCAGCAGAAGCTGAAGAAACTGGTTCACAGAGGGAAGAGAAGCAGACTCAAGAAGAAGCTAACCCTGGGACAGTAGCAGAGCCATGCAAATGATGGGCATTAGAGGAAAGATGCACATGTTCCTGCCCCTGGATCCAACTCCAGTCTCTGAAGCCCAACCCCAGGGTGGTTCCTTCTCTCAGCTTTGCATGAGATACCCGCCTCCCCCATTAGGCACTGCCAGAAGCTCATTACCAGAGTACACCAGAAAGAATCTCGGCTCCATGCAGCACGAGAAACTCGGCATTCTCATGTGCAGAAGAAATAGAGGCTCAGAGAGGTTAAGTAACTATCCCAAATTGCCACAGCACATTGGCGAGCAGAAATTTGAACTCAAATCAGTGTCACTGTAAAGCCCTCTTCCTTAAGCAGAGTACTGTTAATATCACAGCAGCAGGAATTATCTGCTCAAAGATATTTGCTCAGACTTTTATCTTTTTTACTTCGACAATAAACACTGGGGCACATGACTGTCAAATTCGTAAAGCAAGTGACTTGGCATTATTGGCCTGTTGTTAGGTATCACATTAATATTTAACATGGGAGGGTAACTGCTTTTGAGAGGACTGAACAAAAGCAGTGTTTTGACCTAGTCAGCTATTTGGAGAGTGGAGATGGTGTAGGGGCAGGGACATGTCAAGAGATAGGTTTATAATTTCTCTTCCAAGAACTGATCAGAGCCTTGCAGGTGATTATCCATTCACCTGGAGAATGGCCATGGGTAAACTAAATCATGCAAAAGAAACTTCTAGCTTCCACATATAAGTGATATCATATGATATTTGTCTTTTTCTATCTGACTTACTTCACTTAGTATAATAATCTCTAGGTCCATCCACATTGCTACAAATGGCATTATTTCCCTCCTTTTTATGGCTGAGTAGTATTTCACCACACACACACACACACACACACACACACACACACACACACATGCACACACTACAGCTTCTTTATCCATTCATTTGTCCGTGGATATTTAGGTTGTTTCTATGTCTTGGCTATTGTAAATAGTGCTGCTATAAACATTGGTGTGCATGTATCTTTTCAAATTAAAGTTTTCTCTGGATATATGCCCAGGAGTGGGAGTGATGGATCAAATGGTAAGTTTATTTTTAGTTTTTTAGGAACCTCCATACTGTTCTCCATAGTGGCTGCACCAATTTACATTCCCACCAGCAGTGTAGGAGGGTTCCCTTCTCTTCACACCCTCTCCAGCATTTACCATTTGTAGACTTTTGAATGATGGCCATTCTGACCAGTGTGAGGATACCTCATTATAGTTCTGATTTGCATTTCTCTAATAATTAGCGATGTTGAGCATCTTTTCATGTGCTTATTGGCCACACAAATAAACTTATTTACAAACCAGAAATGGACTCACAGACATAAAAATAGACTATGGTTACCAAAGGGGAATGAAGCGGGGGAAGGATAAATTAGGAGTTTGGGATTAACATATATACATTACTGTATATGAAATAAACAAAGACTTACTGTATAGCACAGGGAACTATATTCAATATCTTATAATAAACTATAATGGAAAAGAATCTGAAAAAGATTCTTTGAGTTTTACTGGCCTGACACCCTTCACCAGGGAAGACCTGTGAACCTGAGCCAAAGGGCTGGTGTACACTTGTTTGCTGTGTAAGTGAGAGTAGAAAAATGTGTGATGTACAGTGGAGTCACTTTGCTATACACCTGAAATTAACACAACATTGTAAATCATCTATACTTCAATTAAAATTTCTTTTAAAGTAGAAAGAAACTTGCAGCACTCATTGAGAACTACACGGCTGCTAGCCCAGGTTTTGGTAGTGGAGGGACAGAGCTGGGCACCCTATCAACCCTGGTGGTGTCCTCTGTGTAGAATGTCTTCTTCGTTGTAAAGAGGCTACCAAGTGAAACGTCAAAAGGAGTGAATCCAAAACAAATTCAATGACAGCCTAGTAAGGATGAGGCCTTTGCCCGATGAAAGGGTAAAGGTCAGAGTCACAGGTCCACAAAGCCTGAAGTAGGTCACCTTTGCTGTGACACAGCAGGAAATCTATGAGACGGCAGCCTTCTGGTAAACCACCAGCCCTGTCTCTCCCAAGACTTTTCTCGCATGTGTGCACTGACCCAATTGCCTCTCCAGATGGTCCCAGGTCCTGTTCTGAGGGCGGTGGGGATCTTCCCCTTTGGTGCCTCTTCCCAGCAAGCCCTCACGCGTCCTGAGCTAGCTGTAGTGGAAGACCTCTCCTTTCCTGATCTTTGCCAAACCACCTTTTACCTAATTCCTGGTGTTTACCCTGTTGAGAGGGGTGTGGCCAGAGATCACAGACCCACAGAGGTGAGAGAGACTAGGAAAGTCCCAGTGGGATGCCACGAGCTCCAGTTGCATGTCCCAAGAGGGTCAGCTGACAAGAGTCACAGAGTCCAATGGCAAAGATCAAAACCAAGCCTGAGGGCAGCCCCCGGAGGGTCCGCCAGGTCCATCTCCTCTGTTCTTTCTTTCTCCACATTGCCCACTACTGTACTCTTACTCAATGGTTTTCTTATTAAAATTCACTTTTACACTTACTTAAATAAAACTGTATATCAGTAGCGTAAGTGAAAAATGAGAGTCACTTTTCAAAAATAAAAAGGGAAGCCTTAAAAATAGATTTAACTATCAAGGTAAAAATAAGCTGTTTGCATTTTACCTAAAAATTGTAGGTCGCTGCCACTGGGGAGTGCCAGCCTCACCCTGGCCTGTGGCACCTGGGCCTGACCCAGTCAGGCCTGCATGTAGGTCCTGTTTCCACCATCCGTGGTTGAGAGACTGGAGACAGGTGACTTCACCCACATGGGCCTGTCTCCTTCCCTGTCAAGAGGGGACAACAACCGTACGTGCTTTGTAGGGGTGTGGCGAAGATGAAATGAAATATTGTCAGGAAAGCCCTCAGCACCAGGCCTGGCCCATGCCACACACTTCGCAGATGCTGTCTGTTTCTCCCAGAGCTTTCCCAATAAGTGCACTCGTGATTTGCAGGCCATCCATTCCAATGTTTGTTTGGGAAACACAGTTTTTATCAGTAAAACCAAAGTTCAACTTGAAATAGCATCTAAGTTCTAAAACAGCGAGAAAAATATCATTATAGTGCTATTATTGCTAAGGATGAGAAACAGGAAACCAGAACAATGGTTCACGAGGCTCAGCTGGCCAAGATGAAATGCATCTTTATGAAGGGGGTCAGGGTTGCCTCCAACAGGAGGTGTTGGCCAGGTCCTCCTCGGCACAACCCCCACCCCCATCCCCCCGCCAACAAACAGCCCTTTAGCAGAACCTGACTCGGGATTCTTGGCAGCATGAGCTGGAAGCAAATCAGGTCAGCTTGAGTCCAGAGTCCCGAGTCCTTGGCCCCACTTGGCACAGCTTCAGCCACAGGTCTGGGCTTTGTGGTCATGCCTGGTGCCGGCCGGAGGCACGGCTCTCTGCAGTCAGGACGTCTGTCAGCCCAGGGCAGAGGGGCACGACTGGCCAGGCCCCAGCCTCCAGCGCCGCGGCTTCCAGACATTCTGCCACAGAATTTTCCCAAATGGAACATCCCCCTTCCTGAACAGCTTAGCTCTGGCCGCCTTGACCTCCTCTCACTTTCAACCACTTCCTTTCTTTCTCAACACGAGCTTCCCTCTCCAAGCCCCGAGTGTCTTCATAACGTCACTTCACCCACCTTCCAGAATGCTGGTCTACCTTCCTTCTCTCCTCTCCTCTCTCTCTCATTCTCTCTTTCTTTCTCACTCTCCCCTCCTCCCACCACCCCTTCCCTCCCTGCCTCTTTCTCTCCTCCCCTCCCTCTCTTCTTTCCTTCCTTCACAAATGTCTCTGGAGCTTTACTAATGGGCTAGATTTTGTGTTAGAGATTACTGTGGTAACAGGATCCCTGGCTTCTCTAAAAGGAAAGACTAACACTAACAGATAATTTCTTGAATAATTATTTAATTATACCCAAAATAATGTTGGAAATAAGGGATCCAAGTGGGCCAGAGTCTACAGAATTCATTTGACACGGTCCATATCCAGTTGCACATCTAATGTGCTAGACTGGGACGGCCCTGTAGAGCAGGGATTATGTCTGCTTTGCATTCTATCTCTAGGGTCTAGTACAGAGCCTGACACATACATAGCAGACAATGAATACTTGTGGATTCAATGAATAAAATGCTTTTAAACATAACCTGTTAGTGCTCATCTAGACATGGGAGTCACGAGGGAAAGTCTCCTTTTTCAATCTCATCTTCCCCCCGCCCACGCTATCAACAGCCAGGTAATTAATAGCCAATTAGATGCTAAAGGTATTAGGTGTCAAGGAATAGGTGAAGTCCAAATACCCTCCTAGGGTCTTTGCCCTCAGCTCTCCCACTAGGGAAGATGTGTCCAGAAGCCCCTTTCCAGGAACCCTCAGCTTTGGGGACAAAAAAGAACAAGACCTCTGCATGATTTCATGACTTCCTTGGTGTGGAGGCATCTTGACTACTCTCACCATGGCCAAACAAGTGTCCTTCGGTTCACATCCACCTTAGTTACTGTGACTACCCCAGTTACGTAGGGAGCAGTGGGTTACTGAAAATCATGCTACTGTGAACAGCTGTGGAAAGAAATTAATCTAAAATGGGGGGTGGGGTACCACTTCTAGTGATAACTGAAAGGAGGGAATACCAGAACACACTGACTCCATCACATCTGCACTTCACAACGGAAAATAATGGTAAGGTGTTAGGGAGGGAGGAACAAACTGACAAAGCAAATAAAATCCTCTCATTACGGCAAAGGCACCATTTAGAGGGAGGCAGTGAGACGCAGGGTACCAGGATCACCCTCAGGCCTTCAGGCAGATGTTGGAGGTCCTGATGGATAAGAAGTGAGAAGATGGGCCATCATGTAAGAGATATCCAGTCTTGGGCTTGACCTGAACTTGACCCGTCTCTAATAAGAATCTGTCCAACTTGGCAGTGATGTGACAGCAAACTCCATGAATTTGAAGAGCACAATTCATGCCAAAAAATTTTGATTGCTTTTTTGGACAGAATTATCCTCATTGTTACTGGGCTGGACAAAAAAAAAAGTGCAATAGTTGCAGTGTCTCTGTTTGGCGTGGAACACAATCAGCCCTTTTCTCCCTGATACCCAGGGGAAGAAGGCTGATGTAAGGGCTGGTGAGGTCACCTTCAACGCGCCATGTGTGCCCCAGCAGGCACTTCAGTGAAAGTGAGACGGATGCTCAGCCCTCTTTGGGACAAGCAATAGCTCAGCGTGCTCGCTTCATAAACTCAGAATTTTATTGCTGTAAAGGATGTTAGACACCGCCCAGTCCAAAAGTTCTGAACTAGTTCAACCCCATTGTTCCGAGGGTGAGGCTGAGGTCAAGACACAGGAAATGACTTGATCAAAGGACATTGCTAGATTGGAAGCCGAGCCAAGACCTGCTCACAAGGTGCTTTTTTCTATTTCCATTTCCTCACACAGTAAGGGTTCAGTAAGTGCTGGCTATCATTATCTCTGTTACTGCTATATGTAATTTGCACACCCCATGGCAATTAGTATTTTTTCTGCTTTGTGAATGCAGAAACCAGGTAAATTACCAGGGGACACACAGCTAACAAGTGGGGCAGCCCTGGAACCCAGGTGGTCTGGTTCCCATGCCATCCTCTCTCCAGTCCTCACGCTGTCTGCACACAAGCTGTGCCTGAGGTCCGCATGCTGTGAAGCTACAAGCCGAGAAAGACCCTGCGATTGTTGGTTCTAGAGAATCATTCTGCTAACTTCGCACAACAGCTGGGCTATTGGGGTGATCCCCCATGGGGACAAAGAACAACGTCTTTTGGATGACTGTTTTCTTTCTATCTGGTGAGTGTATGTGCCGCTGGGGACCACACTGGAAAGCAGAAGTAGTTCAGACAGGATGCTGGAGAGGTAGGCAAGTGACAGAGCCCAGAAGGCGTCTGTCCAGGTTAGGGTGCTTCGATTTTACTTTACCTATGGAAATGTTGGTGGGATTTGAGCAATAAAATGACATGGCAAGATTTGCGCCTGAGGTAAGTCCATGCTGGCAAATGGGTGAAGGATAGATTTGAGAGGGTTGGAGGAGAGGTAGGGAGGACTGGGAGGAGGCAGCAGCTTTGGTGAGATGATGGGGGCTTAAACCATGGTTGTAGGGAAGCAATGGAGAGCAGACTGAGGTCAAAGATGGAGGACCCACGGTGACTCTCCAGTTTGCAGCTTTGAAGGCTGAGTGGGATGAGTACAGGAAGACGGGTTGGACTAGGGGAAGGACTAAGTTCTGATTTAGACAGAGATAAAGATGCCCAAAGGATATCTTAGCCTGGATTTCTCCAAAGCAAGGCCTGGGATACAGATTCACATGCTGGTTGTTTATCTGGGAAGTGATCCCAGGGAACAGGAGTGAGAGACCAGGGAGGCTAATAATATAAGACAGGATGGAAAGTCAGTGAAGGACTTGTATCATGTTGGCCTCTTCCATGGGACACTAGCACTGGATCCTCTGAAGCCTCCCGGGCAACTTACACTGCATCTCAGGATCGTCCACCAAAGAGACAAAAGAGGGAAGCAGTTACTCACTAGTTCCTGTACCCCACTGGTCCAGGGCTTCTCCATGGAGTGTTATTCCTGCCCCCTGCCCCCACATCTGGGTTGCACATGTGTAAATGTCAGGCACTTCCACAGGTGTCCAGGATGAATGAATAGGTGTCCGGGGGCATGAGAGGAGCCCCAAGGCAGGAGGCGAGGTGTAAGCTACTTGCTGAAGTAAGTTACTGTGTGAACTGAATCAAAGTCAGGGCAGCACGGCCTGCTGGAGCTGCTTCTAGACTTGGAGGTGAGGCCAAGGGACTGTGAGATGGTGCAAGAGGCATCCAATTCATGAAGCATCTTGGTGGGACTGTCCAGTGGGCAGATGCATAAATCTTCTAAAGCTCAGGAGAGAGGCCAGGGCTGGAGATAAAGATCTGGGGATCATCAGGGTACAGGTGGTGGCTGAAACCTTGGGGAAAGTGCATTGAGTGCTAAGAGCAGTGAGCTGAGGACAGCAGCCTGGGGAACATGTCAGGAGGAAGCAGAGGAGGAGAAGCCCATGGAAGAGCAAGACAGGTTAGGGAGACAGAAGGAAACCTGCAAATGTGGGTCCATGGGAGCCAAAGGCGCAGAAAGGAGCCTGGTTTGAAGGTCTCTAACCCATCATGTGCCCCAAGAGACCCCCCTCAGGTCTGGGATTCACCGTCAGCAAGAGGAAGTTCAGTAGAACCGTGGTGTCAGAGGCCAGAAAACAGTGGGCTGAGGTATGAACAGGAGGAATGAGACCGTAAGGAACAGTACAACCTGCATTGTCACAAGGGTGAGGGCAGCAAAGAGGTGAGAACAGAGTTCAGGTCAGAGAGTGAGGCGCTGAGGGAGATCAGACAAAAGATTTTCTTGCTGAAGCAAGACTGTGTGCTGAGCCCGTGGGAGCACACGAACTGGGCTGGCTGTTTTCCTTCTCGCACTGGGGTCTTCACACCTGAGGATCACACGAAGAGTCTGGTCCAGCAGTTAGCTATTGCTATTAGTCACTCAGTATTTACTGAGCATGAACAACGTGCAGGGCCTTGTGCAAGTAACTGAGGACAATACACGGGTGATTGTGATTCCATCCAGAAGATCTCAAGCTTAGAGCTACGGCATTAGCTACGCTCCAGAGGAAATTAGAAACCGGGCTGGGTCAGGCATGCTGAGCTGGTGTGCAGGAGTTGTTCATTCAATACATTTGCTAAGGGGTTATCATGGGCCAGGCCTGATCCAGGTGCCGAGAATATATCAGAGAACAAAACAGACCAAAATCTTGCTCTGGTGGACCTTATATTTTAACAAGTATATTAGCCAGGAGAGTGTGCAAAATATCAATGATTTAACCACACAACACTTCATTTCTTTCTCTTTCACACAAAGTCTATTGTGATTCTCCAGGGCAATTGTCCTGTAGGAGTGGGTCCAGGGCCCAGAAGGCTTCACCACCTCAATTTAAGTTTCCTTGGTTGCTATGGCAGAGGAAGAGATGAGGGATGGGGAACTTGCCACGGGCTGGTCAGTACTGCATCTTGGAAATACCACCATCCATTCTCCCAGGACTAGATGTCTCCCACCTAATGACATCTAATGGCCTCACCTAATGACAAAGAGGCAAGAAATCCAGGGGAGCAAATGGAATATCTGGTGGGAACCATTGTTTCTGCTTCTTGTGGGTAGACAGTCTATAGACACAATAAATAAATGAATATGTTATATACTATGTACAAAGGTGGTAAATGCCACAGGAGAAGGTACAGCAGGGTAAGGCGGACTGGCAATGTTGGGGTGGGGGTGGGGAGCATCTTAAAATAGGGTATTGATGGTAGATTTCATTGAGAAGGTGACATCTGAGCAAAGCCTTAAAGGAGGTGAGGGAGCCATTTGAATATCTGGGAGAAGAGTGGTCTCAGCAGTGGGAACAGTCTGTGCAAAGGCCCTGAGGCACAAAGATGTCTTGAGGAGAGGAGTGCAGAAGTAGGAAGTAAGGTCAGAGAGGTGAGGAGCAGGGCAGAGGGAAGAGAGGAACAGTGTGCAGATCGTGTAGGGCCTTAGAGGCCATTTGTCAAAACTCTGACTCTGAGAGGAAAGAAAGCTGCTGTATGACTGGAGCAAAGACTGTGGAGCTTTAACGTGACTCCTCCGGCTGTTCTGTGGAAAACAGACTGTAGGGCAGGGAGGCTTCAGGGAGACCAGATAGAGGGTTGTGATCGCCATGCAAGCAGGAGACAGTGGTGGCTGGGACCAGGATGTTGGCACCGATGAGAAGCAGTTCAGTTCTGGACCTTTTTGGAAGTTCGTGCCAAGGGGTGGGGTTTCTGGAGCCTTCGTTCTTCATCGGCTCTGACTGTGTAGGTCACGACCGTCCAGAGTCCCTGAGATGAAAGTGAGTCGGTAGTGGGGCGGGGGACGTGGGGGAGGGAGGGGTGGGGGACGTGGGGGAGGGAGGGGCGGGGAGGGAGCCCAGAGCCAGGGCTGAGAAATAGGCGGACTCTCAGCCACGCCCTGCATGGAGAGCGTGAGGATGGCCTTGCCTCCAGGGCACTGGAACCCGCTGCAGGACTGGCCACGCCCCTTTCCCACTAGCTCCCTGCCCTGCAGCCTGGCCACCTGTCTCCTATCACCGATAGACATGGATGAGCAAGGTGAAGAGCCTGAGGCCTGCAGAGTCGAGGTGACCTTAAAAGTCAGGATCAGAATCAGAAAAGGCACGCTGGTGCCCTGCCTCCCGGCTTGGAGCTGCTGTTTGCTTCCCCTGCTCTTCCCTCTTTGACCCATTTTTACCAAGATCAAGAGAACTGGGGCTTGAGATGATCACAGCGAGTATTTCTGACCTGTCCTCACACCCCCACCCCACCGCTCTGGACAGGCTTTGGGAGTCCCCACACCGGCAGAACTGCCTAGGTCTGGCACGGTGAGGGCGATGGACTGTATCAGGACGTGGAGAAAACAGCCGCGGTCTGTACGGTGGTCGGAGGTGAAAAATCATAGGCTCTGGTATTAGAACTGGTTCCAATCCCAGTTTTGTCACCCATTAGTGATGTTACCCAGGGAGGTTACTTTAGCCTCTCTAAGCCTCAGTTTCCTTATCTGAAAAATGGGGATAAAACCTATGCCATAGGATTATTATAACAGATGTATTATATGTAAAATGTCTAGCTCAGAATAGAAGGAAGTGACAGCTCCTGTAAGTCGGTTCACTCAAAATTTTTTCTCAAACATCTCCTTTGCCTTCTAGTGGAGAGGGTAGGCAAGGAAATAATACTCAAACTTCCACGTCTTCTGTGGCTGGGGGTGGCCACAAAACCCAGTTATGGCTAATTTGATGGAGGTAGAAGTCCTTGACTTTTCCAACTAAAAAAGTAGGGCTTCTGAGCATCAAGTCCTTGCTCTTCTCTCCCTCCCCGACACCTTCTTGCCTGGAACTTAACTGTGAGGGTGGAGATAGAGCAGCCACTTTGCAATTGTGAGGTAACAAGACAAAGACCAGAAGAAAAGGATGATAGGGTGGCAACATAGAAAGCACTGGGTACTTGATGACATAGTTAAGCTTCTATTTTAGTCCATGGCTACCTGCCCAGAAATTTATTGTTGTGTGAGACAAACATCTTCTTACGGGTATTCACCAGTGTTTGTTGGGTTTCTGCTATGTGAAGCAAACACAATTAGTATCAATAGCTATCATCATCATCATCTCTGTTTTCCTGCATCTGCAACAGCTTCCAACTCGCAGATTTAGATTTTGTTATCTAATTGGAGAGCCAATTAAGATTTATTAAATGAACTTCTAAGGTATATTTCCCAGGGAGTATTCCAAGAACCATTGGTTCTTCCAGATATTAATAGGTATTCTGAGAAAAGAAAAAGCTCTATTGTCAAGTGAACAAATGGTGGTCACTGGCAGAGATCTTTTAACAGTGGTTTCATGTTAGTATACTGTCTGAGGACTTTCCAAAGGATATGTGTAAAAAAAAATAATTTTAAAGAATCAATTTTAAATCCAATTACCATAAGTACTCCTTCCAAAAATTAATATGTCCGAGGACTCCTCATTGTGGTTCCTCTCTCCCTTCTGTCCTCATCTCCTGCTCGACCAGAAATTACCGTGATACATCACACTAAAGTTGTAGAAACAACTTTACAACAAAGTGATGATTTCAAATATTGGTGTTTAACTGGATTCTAATGACTGGGTCATCCTTCTGCGAGCCATGTGGTTCCCAAGTCTTTGCTTTCAACAGAATTCAAGGACATCCTACTTGAATTGTCAGCTGATGGATTATTAAAAAAAAATTTTTAATGATAAATGACCATGTGATCTTTCTCCTATACCTCTGAAATAGTGAGTGGCAGTTCTATAAATCTATTCTTACCTATTTGTTCATGTGAACAGTTTCTCAATGCCTGTATCTGTAAAAAATAAAAAATAAAAAATAAAAATAAATAGGAATAGAATGGATGCTGCACCCTGTCTCATTCCAGCCATAAATAACTCACCCATCAAGAAACAATTGAGAAGAGCTACTCAGCTGATTCAGGAATGCAATTCCAACACAAATTTATTTTTTATGTTTAATAATTATATCTCATAACAAATTCATAATACTTATCTGTTGTTTTGACTAATTCTGGGCTAATGATAACAAAATCTAGAAGAAAAAAAATTTTTTTTAGAAAAAACTTTAAAACACTTTGCAGGGGGAGGGCATAGCCTGATCAGTGGCAGAGAGTGTGCTTAGCATGTACAAGGGCCTAGGTTCAATCCCTAGTACCTCCTTTAAAAAGCCAAACAAACAAATAAACCTAATTACCTCTCCCCACCCCCCCCAAAAAACCCCACTTCGCATCCCTCAATTTACATCTGTGTGTGTGTGTGTGTGTGTGTGTGTGTGTGTGTGTGTGTGTGTGTGTAGGTACAAAGATACAGTAGAGTGCCCAAAGGACTCTAAGCATTAAAACATTATTTTAGAATAAAATTCTGTTGGAAAAGTGGAATGGAGAAAAACGGTGAACATGTATATTAAAGAAAAGCTTGTTCATAGACTTTTAAATTAGATACTGATGGGTATCAAGTTGTGGTGGTCAGTGTCTAAGTGTTGTGGTGTTTAGGGAGGGAGGGTAGAGCTCAGTGATAGAGCATGTGCTTAGCATGCACAAGGTCCTGGGTTCAAACCCCAGTACCTCCATTAAAAAAAGAACTAAATAAACCTAAGTGCTGTGGTGTTTAGAAGTCTTCGGAAAACATTTAAGAGAGTAACGTAAGAGCTTTATTTTTAAATGGCAATGTTTATAGTATGTCAGAAATCCTTTGCAACTATTTAAAAACTTATCATGAAACTTTATAGATGTTTGTTTTAAAAATGGATGATTGGAATATGGTTTTCAAACTTTTTGGAGGAGTGTACTGGGGAAAATTTGAAGATCGTCGCCTTAGAGGACCTGCTTTTGTGAGTAGATAAAAATACCAAGTAATTAAGAATGATATTGTGGAAATAGTGCTTCTACGACCATTTGTTCTTCTTTAAAAGGCTGGTTATAATCACTGGCTTGCATGTTATATGTGGACCCAGTAAACCTTTACACATAGATAATGCAAAGCTAAACCTCACTTCTGTCTCTCTCCCACTTAATCACAAGAGACAGCTGTATAGAATCCAAAGTTATTAATCTAATAATAAAATTTCATCTAAATTGTGAGGACAAGAAGATAACATAGTCTATCATCCAGCAGCTTAAAAGAGAAATACATTTGGAAAACAAAACACCAAAAAAAAAAAAAAAAAGAAGGATAGAATTTATAACAAAAAAGCAAATTAAATATGTTGTCAGTGAGAGCTGAGTAGGAAGTCAGTGCAAAGAGATGATAGTTAACTGTTATGTCCCAGCTGTCTTTTGTAGAATGTATTGTCTACTTTTATGGGAGGCATATGTTGGGACCCAGTAGATCTAGAAAGAAATGGAAAAGGCAAAGAATAGCAATCAAGAATAATGAAGATCTCATTTTATTGAAAGGCCTGGATTCACTTTACAATAGTACATTTATTGAAAGATTTATGTTTCTGTCTAAATGTAACAGGAAATCAAATTGTAACCCAAGAGATTTTTTAGAGTCAAACTACACAGAAGAAGGAAATTACTTAGGGTGCATTAAGGACACATTAAAAATTTTTTTAGAGTGATTGTTTGTTTTGGTAAAGAATCTTTGGTGATCAAAATTCCTGCTTAGACTTCTTCCACTATAAAAGGGAAAATGGGATCAAAGTAAATAAAATAAAACTTCAGGTTATTATGGCATCACCACTATCAAAATCAAATTATAGCTTGAGTCAATTCTAATAACTAAAGTAAACTTTTGGTTAATAATAAAAAGAAATATTATTATTAACAACAATAATCCAATTTATTGGTTATTAATTCATACTCATAACTGAATAAATTATTCCGTTTCATAACTAACTTTCAAGCTTCAATGAAGCCAGAAATCCTAGCATCTCCTCCGTTAGAGGTGTCAGAATGATCCAAGACAGGAGAGATGTGGGAAGGACCTGACTGATTTACAGTGGGGACTCTTGACGTTTGAAAATAAGGAGCCAAGAGAATAGAGCAGGAAAGGGTAGTTCCCAG
Source organism: Camelus ferus (assembly GCF_009834535.1). Classification (NCBI taxonomy): domain Eukaryota; kingdom Metazoa; phylum Chordata; class Mammalia; order Artiodactyla; family Camelidae; genus Camelus; species Camelus ferus. Next base: position 50,322,960 of record NC_045708.1, on the reverse strand, counting down.
CCCACCCAAGAGAGAACAGAAGCCCTGCTTTTAAGAAATCAAAACAACAAAACAGTTCTCTCATTTCCAGTCCACTCTGGCATCATATATCAAATGCTAGTTATTGTGGTATGAAGACTAAAACTCTTCCCCAGGGAATTTGCTCCTCCTTCTGCACGCCTTGCTCATTTTGAGTCCACAACCTGCACACCTACACGTGGCAGCCCTGATCCACTGTCTACCCATTGGCCTGCACTGGAAACCTGGAAATCATCCTTGGTTTCCTTTAGTATTTCTCTCCACTTCTCTTCGTCTCAACTACTGCTTCTTAGTTTGCATGCTGCTCTTGGGAGTAACAGTGTTTGTCTCCTAGCAAAGAACTCGATAAACATGTATGGAATAAATGAACTGATTTGATAAGATCTTTGACTGACCTCTTTCCTTAAAGAGTGCCCTGTGAGGAATGATGAGATGGGTAAAAAAAAAAAAAACAAAAAAAACCCCAAAAAAAACCTTGTCCTTTATCTCTTCAGGTGCCACCTTCTCCAAGAAGGTTTCTAAATCCCCTTCAACCAATCAGACTGGAGTATGTGACCTCCTTCTGATCTTTCAAAGGACCCTGTGCTTACCTTTGCCAAAGAACTTACAATTCTGTCGTGCAACAATTAATTTGCTTGTCTGAGTCCCCCACTAGTTAGAGACGTTTATACCTGGATCCCCAGAGCCTAGCAGAGTATCTGGTGCATCATACAAAGACAATGAATGTTGTTGAATAAATGAATGAATGAATACTACAAGGAATAAGTGTATTAAGAGGTATACACAAAGCAGTCCTATGGGGAGACAGATGAAAGAGCAGCTAATTCTGCCCCTGGGGTGAGCCTTAAAAGATCAGTTGGAGTTTCCCTAGTGAATAGGGCAAGGAAAGGCATTATAAGCAGAAGGAATAGCATGAACAACAGCATTTGAGCAAGAAAGCACATGAAGCATTTAAGACAATGGGAGACTGACAAAGCTTAAGAACAGCTTTGAGTGGGAGGAAGTAGGGCAGATGTGGCTAGAAAGGTTGTTTTAAACAAGTTGTGAAAGATCTGGAAGGGATATCAAGGGGTTTGAAAATTATAAAGTAAAAAATCACTGAAGTTTTTAAGCAGAGTAATAACATGATCAGATCTCTAAAAGAAAAAGAAAATATTTTGTTTCCTTTTTAGTAACTAAAAGCCCCAGATCTAACTTTCTCCATCTTTATATTTCTTGATACTTCAGGAAAATAAAAAAAAACAAAGACCAGCTGAAGCAATTCTGCTTTCCTTGCCTGGTCTGAACTAGGCACTTTTTTTTTTTTTCCTTTTCCTTGTTTTCTGGCCAGGCGCTTGGTGCAGTGTGTGCATCATACAGCTGGGAAAACATGAGCTTCTCGAGTTTGTTTGGCTTCGGAGCTATGTGGGTGAGCGCGAGTCTGGGCAGTGTGTCAGCTCCTTCCTGAAAGTCTGGGTCAAGGAAGTCCACGACACAGCCTTGTTTACTTGATTTTGCTTTCAGTGTTGAGAACACTGGTTCTGATGACTACAAAGGTGTATGTGGTCGCTCCTGGCTCACAAGCCTGTAATTCCTTTGAAAAGTTGATCTGATCAGGACAACTGCGACCTTATTTTAATACTTCAGTTCCTTTTGAAACACCCAGATGGAAATTGATGCTTTATTTTCCTCGTGGCTTTTGTTCCTGGCTAACCATCATAGTTTGGTGGATCACTGGGAATAATTCTTAGGAACTGAGTTGCTGGGCTGGCAGATTCGGAGAGGGTGGACCTCGAGTGGCCAGTCTAAAGCAAGTCCCCTAGCCTAGACGCACAAAATTACAGTTAATTGACAGTTTTTTCCTGAGTGCCTGCTTTGTGCCAAGCACTGTTCCAGACACTGGGATCCCACGATGAATGAGGCAGTTTCTACCAGAGTCTAGTAGCTGAAACTCATCAAAGGTAAAAGCCAATTCTTATTTCTCTTTACATCTCCCAAAGTGCCTAGCGGTAACTCAAGGCAGAGCCTCAGTAGATACTGAAGGTCTTAAATAAATAGGTATATTCCAGTTTGGCCCAACAAATATTTACTAAGAGCCTACTATGAGTCAGTATTGTGTTAGTAGTGGAGAGACAAAGATGAGAAAGAGCGGGCCCGTACCCTCAAACTGCGCACAGCCTGGCGGGGAAGACAGACATTAAAGCAATTATTCAGCCTGTTCAAATCTGAGCCTCTAAGGAGCCCCAAAGCCCCTAAAGAACCTCTTGCCACCCACTCCCTCCTCTAGAACGCTAGACCTCCCTGCAAAAAGAGTGATGGTGGCACAGAAGAGAGACTCCCGGCTGCTGCCCAGCACTCTGCCCTCCTGATGCTTTTATCTTTTCAGCTGATAGTATTTTATTCACGTTCCTGCAGGTGGTAACACAGGCACAAGCCACTCTCACGTGGGGCTCAGAGGAGGGCACGACTTCACCACATGAGAGGAGAGCCTGATTAGATCTGGAAAGGGATTATGCAATCTCCAGCAAAACCCAACACAGCAGGTGATGTTTTGTTTCCAGAAGTCTACTCAAAACCAAAACTCCTGCTCCCCTCAAGCATGAATTGTGCAACCCAGATACCAGGGCACCTGATGATAGGTTCCAGACACAGACAACCACTGTGAAATGGTATTATAAAACATTTTCATTTTAAAAGCTGATTTCAGTATTTTTTTTATTTCTTCTGATTCTGCATCAACCATTATCCACACGCCTCGTTTTGTAGCCACCTTGGTTCAAATAATCTTGTTACCTGCTGAATCATTAGACTCCCTCATGAGCCGTAGTGATCCAGAGAACCTTCCAAGAACCAGTTTAAGGATCTTTAGAGCTAATCCTCCAGGCAGGGGAGAGAGGAGTGCTTTTGTTTCCTTCTCCTCTCTTGCAAAGCTGATGCTTAGAGCCTAGAAATATAGAACCTTCAACATTCTGAAAAACTGAAAAAAGAAAGAGCTGGAGAGAGACTGAGAAGAAGGATGGAGGGGATGAAAAAAATGAATGAGAGAGGGAAGGAGGGAAGAAGAGAGAAAGGGAGAGAAAAGGAGGGAAACCATCTACCCAAAGCTCTCCTCAGATTTTCAAAATATAAATTCATAAAATCCTAAAGCTGAAAGGGCCAATTTCGCACTTGTAAAAGCATCAGACATCATCACCTGCACCAGTTTTTCAGTAGGAACCATAATTATTCCACAGAAACATGTCAACAGGTCTCTGCTCAGTTTTATGAGCAAAAAGCAATGAAGCAAATTACACTTATCTGCCTTCTATAGAGAATTGAATTTGGCTTTCTTAAATTCAGGTGTTGGACTATTGAGAAGACCACGTTAGTTCCTTTACTAATGCTTTTGTTTTACCTCCTTTCACCCAACGCAGGATTTCATAATATGGGTTATTTAAAAATGAATGAGTGGCTCAAGATTAGACTCATCTCTCGTCACTTCTCCAGCCTCACCTTTCTCCGCCTCTTGCTGTGCCCACAAACTACAGTTCTCAACTCCCATGCAGACACCCCACCACTTCACCTCCAGGCATTACCCACGTCCCCTCTCCACGGAATAAGCTCCCCCTCAGTTTTTCCCTGCAAGTGTGGACTTCTCCAGGATACCGCTCCTCCTCCCCCCTTCCTTCTCTGAGTAAGGAGCCTTTTCTTTGCGGTCCTGTCTCACGCTCAGCACATCTGCACCATTCCACTTACCACCCTGCACGTAAGGACCTCCTCTGTGCCCACACCTGCCTCCCCCTCTCCCCCAACACAGTGACTGGGCATCATTTACTAGTCACGTTCTTATGGACTCACATGCTTCCTGAACATAGTAGGTACTGGCATCCATTATCTGCTGCTGCGAAACAAATTACCTCAAACCTTAGCAGCATAAACAGCAATACTGATCCTCTCAGTTTCTGTGGGTTAGGGATTCAGGCGCAGATGCTACTTAGTTTGGGGATGGTGGCCCAGGGCCTCTCATGAGGCAACAGTCAAGGTATCAGCCAGGCTGCAGTCATCTCAAGGGTTAATGCAGGAGGATCTGCTTCCAAGCTCACTCATGAGGCTGTTGGCAGGCCTCAGAAAATCGACTTCCAAGCTCAATCACGTGGCTGTCGGCAGGCTTTAGGTCCCTGGCTGTTGACTGAGAGTATTATTTCCCTGCCACATGAGGCTCTCCATTGAGTTACTGAAAACATGGCAGTTGGAGTCCCCCAGAGTAATGGCTCAGAGAGAGAGGCGATGCAGACAGAAAGACAGAGTGTGCATTGGAGCACGTGAGCAAGATGGGAAACAGTCTTTTTGCAACCTAAACTCAGAAGGGACATTCCATCACTTTGGCTGTATTCTGTTCGTTCGAGGCAAGTCACTAGGTCCAGCCCACACTCAGGGAGGGGACTGAACAAGGATGCGAACACCAGGAGGTGGGGATCACTGGGGCCATCTTAGAGGCTGCCTACCGGAGTGCTTGGTAAATATGCTGCACAAATGGATGAATCTCTTTAGTCACAGTGAGTTTTTCCTGCTCTGAATATCCACAGCCTTTGGACCACTTATTACGGAACACGGCTTTAGCTGAGTGTATGTTCCTCCACATTGGTGGACTGTAAGCAACTGAATAAAAACAGTGCCAAATAGATGGCTGGCATGCAACAAATAATTGTCGATTGGGAGAATGAGGGCAGGAAAGACTGGCAGAGACTAGTCTGTGTCCATCATATTTGTTCTTCAGTAAAGAACTTTTTAAAACTTTAAGCTAGGCGCATAGGTGCTTCACCAGAGACTCCATTTCCCAAGGTCCCTCACAGCCAGAGGTGGGCAGGTTCCCATGTTTTGGCTAGGGGGGTGGGAGTGGAAGTCACAGAAGTGCTGGGCCAGCGCTTTTCTTTCTCTCTTCCCGCCTGACTGGGATGCAGAGGTTTGGGTGTGTTCCCAAGAAAGATGATAAACAATGAAGCGGGCAGGACCACCTGATCAGACAACCCAGGTCTGGACCAGGACCTGAAGCGCACCAAACTTCTACTTTGTACAAGCCATTGCGCGTCAGGGTCCTGCTGTTGGATCAGCATAGAGTACTACCTGTCTGGTATAGACTTTTAAAAAACAGAAAAGAAGACTTGCATGCCCCCTTCCTGACCCCAGAGCTAGCCTCATGCTTTAAGCATGTTCCAGGAGCTCCACAAATATTTATCAGATCAAATTGTGCCTGGAGGCCCACTGGGCTGTGTTGGTGAAAAAGAGGGGCGTATTTCCCCCTGGTCAGGCCCCTTGGGTCAGCTCTTGGAAGACTGAGAGCTGTGGGGTTTCTCAGAGAAGCCGCTCTAGCAGCAGCACGGAGTGGCCTGGCCTTTCAAAGGTCGGAGGCAGAGAGCCAACAGGGAGAGGTTTACGTCAGAATGGATTCTTCTCAAGGAAAACCTGTCCAGATTGAGGTTTCCTCACAGGATGTTGATTTGTTTTCCCAAAAAGGGGAAGAGTTCTCTGCGCAGCCCCTGCCCAGGGCCAGGCCGGCAGCTCCTCCAAACCCCAGGGGCGTCAAGGGCAGGTGTCCCAGTGGGCGGCGGTGGCCACCATCCGCTCTGCTCCCCACTCCTCCGCTCCTGGAGAGCCAGCCAGCTCCCCAATCCTGGAGGAACAGGGCCCCTGCCTTCGTGTGGAGCTGGAAAGGCCCCATGGCCTCAAACTGAGTGTTTCTGTTCTGTTTGTGTTCTCCTGCAGTGTATGGACAGAAGGCTGCAACCAACACCACCCTCGGATGCCAAAATAAAATGCTCCCCTAGCCAAGTCATCTCTGCCGAGGCTAGCTCAAGGAGATGACAAACCCTTGTTAAAATACAGGAAGGGGAGAGGAAGGAAGAGTGGGATAAACTTTTCTTGCCTGGATTGAAAATCTGTTAATAGGTTAGATACGTGCCAAGCATAGAGTAACTCTAAGATACTTCCTTTTCATGGGAAGGCAAATTGGAGAAACCAAAAGAGGAAGAAGGGTGAGGCACTCCAGGCTGAAGTCTACAGACTCAGTGGTCTTGGAATGTGGGGAAGTTTTAAAACACTTACTATTCCTCCGCCTTCGAGAAGCATTCAGGTTCCTAAAGAAGACAGCCATGTCCTTTACCAGCGATGTTTCTGCATGAGCCAGTGTGTTCATGCTGCTGTCCTTAGAGGAAGGAGGCAGCAAATCTGACTGAAGGGGCGGTTTTATGGCAGAAGATGGAGGAACCTACCCTTGAAGGATGATGAAGATTTACCAGGTGGTCTCCGGCACACACTGGAGGGCATGCCAGGCAGGGAGAGGCACGGGCCACGCTCCAGAGGTCTGGGAGTACAAGGTTTGTTTCTGGAATTCCCAGTAATTGGAAAAAGTAGAATAGTAGGGTGCTTGAATTAAGTCTTTGTGAAGAAAGGGTGGAGATGACTTCAATGAAAAATATGGGGAAAATAGTGTAAAGGAAATGGGAGGAGACAAGGAAGGGTTAATAGAGCAGAGAGAGAAGAGGGGCAGAATCTGTTCCGGAGGACCCAGCTCTAACAGGAGCATAGAGCTCAGCAAATGGGTTGGATAACTTGGTGGTTTAAGTCACAGGCTCCTGACTCAGCCACTGCATCAGTGTCCGAGGACTGCTGTAACCAAGTACCACACACTGGGTGGCTTAACCATCAGAAACTTATTGTCTCGCGGTTCCGGAGGCTAGAAGTCTGAGATCAAAGTGTTGGCAGGGCTGGCTCCTTCTCAGGCCTGTGAGGGAGAATCCGTTCTGTGCCCCTCTGCTCTGGTGGCTGGCTGGCAATCTTTGATGTCCCTTGGCCTGTTCTCTGCCCTCATTGTCACATGGCATCCTCTGGCTGTCCATGTCTGTGTTTGTATCCAAATTTCCTCCTTTATAAGGGTACAGGCATTTGGATCGGGCCCGCCCTTAAGACCTTATTTTAACTTGATCACCTCTGTAGAGACCCTCCCTCCACAACAGATCACACTCACAGGTACTGGGAGTTAGGACTTCAACATCTTTGGCAGGAGGAGGCACACAATTTAGTCTGTCATAGCCATTTAGGTGTGAACTCCAATTTGGCTACCTCGCTGGCTGCATGGTCCTGCAAAAACTCTCAGCCCCAGGAACCTGGCTAAAATGGGTTAATGAGCACCCTTGTGCAAGGAGTAGCACAAAGTAAGCGTCTGATTAGCAACAGCGGTTACTATTGCACATGCCAGGGGACCGCGTGTGGAAGTCAAGCCCTGGCATCATTTCTGCTTCAGGAATGGATACCAAGGGGCCAAAAACAGGCCCTATTTTACTCAATTCTCTCCCCTCACACCCCGTGCCTAGCCTACTGCCTAGAATCTTAGCAGCTCAGTAAATACTTTCTGCGGCTTATGACTCTGTAACTCAATTTAAATTTTGAACCACCATACCCCCAAGGTGATGGTAACTGAAGCAATCAATTTGGGGTTTCCCTCTCCTTTCTCCTGGGATTGTGGCTAATTTCAGTGAATCCTGTTGTGCTGGGGCTCAGAGCAGAGGCATAGGAGCTGGTTGCTGTTTCACTGGCCCACCAGGCTTCTGAAGAGACCCCGATGTCCTGGTTGGTCCTATGGCAGCAGTCCACGCAGGCCATGTTCCCTATGCCCCCGAGGCCTAGTGGGGCTCCCCACAACCCCCAGGCCTGGCCAGGGCCCAGGGCCCTTCTGCTGTCTCCATACCAGCCTGGAACACAGAAGTCTCTCTGAGCCTGTCTGGGCTTCCATCTCTCCAGCCACCCCCTCATGGGGTCTCCATTTCCCCCAGGGCCCCCCAAAAGTCTTTATGAAGAAGACTGCCCCTGGGCTCCCCAGAGCTTTCTGAGGACCTGTAGCCTCCCCAGCCCTCCTGTCCTGAGACCATCCAACCCCAGCCCTCATTCACGTCTTCCTCTACCTTCCCAAAGCCAGCTGGATTGGAGAAACCTTTTATCTCTGTTTAGTGGACTTTGCCCAGACATTTCAGGGATACCTCAAACTTCTCTGTTCACTGAAGAACTCGGGTTTTGGAAAGCAAAGCCAGGAAGAGACCTGAAGGCTTCCACCCTCCCAGGTATGGACCCAGACCAGTCTATTGACTCAAGGGGGAAATACCAGGAAAGCAAAAAAAAAAAGTTAATATTTAAAAAATATTATCCCAGCTTGTTTCGGTCAATAAATAAATGAATACATGGCCCTGGCCCAAGGCGCTTGGGGGAGATCCTGAGCCAGCTTCATGCAAACCTCTCTCCTGAGTTTCCACTAATGCCTGTTCCCCACAGGAGGGCCCGGAGCCCCCGCACCTTTGCTACCTGGAAGGCCGGGCTCAGGGCTGAAGCTGTTATGGCTGAGGTGCTGCCTGGCCACGTGCCCCAGGGGGAGTGACAGGTTTCTCCCCCCGCGCTCCCAAGTGTGGCTGGCGGTTCTAATGAGCACTTAGCCCCACTGCCTGGTATTATTACAGTTAATATTTGACATGGCTGGCCTCCTTGCTACTTGGAACCAGTTCTTACTCAACCCATGCAGCAAAGTGAAAGCTTTGCCACTTACTGCCCGGGTGACCTTGGGTGACCTACCTAGCCTCTCTCAGCCTCATTTTCCTCCCAGGTAAAAAGGGGATAAGAACTCCCACCTGCCAGACTGCTGTGAGGAGTAAGTAACCCGACCTAAAGCTCCGAGCCTGTGGCCTGCTAGGCGATGTCGGCTGTGGTGAACAACTGTGGCCATGGCCATGGCCAGGGCCAGGGCTGTGGCCAGGACTGTGGCCGACTTGACTGGGCCCTCGCATGCCTCACTTGTGCAGAGAGGGAGAGGCGGCCGTGCTACCAAGGTTACCACCGCACAAGGGCCCCTGCCAGTGGACTTCACTCAAGAGAAGGGCCATCACTAAAACCCCCTCATGCCTTAAACCACCCCAGATTAAGATCAGCGTTGATCCATTCAATAGCTAAGCACTTACGAAATAGCAACTCTGAGCCTGGCTCCACAGGGAGATACGCATGGACGGAACAATCATGAAATGGGCTAAAACAACTGGGTTTAAATGGAAGGAAATCATGTGCTTGCTTGTGGTCACTGATTTATTCATACCACCTCAGGGCCTCTTGTGTTTCCAGAGAGGATTCAAGGAGGCCTGTGAGAAATAAGGAACTTTACCCAAGAGGTCATCTGTAAGTGTGGCCACAAAGAATGTCACTAGACATAGCAGTGAGGACAGAGATGCTCCGGGCTCAGGGATCTGCACGTGCAGGGACGTGGCTGTGTGAATTCACTAGGCCTGAGATGATACTTTCCCCTGGAAGGAAGCAGAGTGTGCATCTCAGACACCCACACAGCTTCCTCCCTCGCCTCTTACAGGTTTCTGTTCAAAGGTCGTGTTCTCCAGCAGGCCTGCCCTAACCAACGGTGGCGGGCTTGAGCCGGCGAGTACCAGATCCTGAGAGCTGATTGTTTAATTTTCAGGAAATTTGCAAGCCAGTTAGTATACACGATGGTGAATGAGAATTAAATTATGTAAACATATAATTAAATAAATCGTACTAGAAATCAAATTTTAAAATACCCAAACTCATCACTTCTTAATTATTTTACATTTTACTATTATCTCTACTCTAGCAGGTTATTTATACCTGCTGTATCTGTTTGGTAGTAATGCTGTCTAAGATTGTGCTACTATGCACTTCTTCCTAATTTTGTGTGTAATGATGTCACATTCATACTTGCAATCTGCCACTGCAAGAACACTTACGCCACTGAAATTGGCCATTGCTACAAATCAGCATTTTTTCCCAGAAAGCCAGTTATTCGGCATTTCCCAGCACGCCCTGCTAGCCACCTTCCCACTTCCCACTCCCAGCCCCACTCGCTCTGATTTATTGTTTCCATGGAACACATTACTTTTTAACATGTTGCTCAGTCTGCTCAGTACTGTTATCTTCTGTCTTACCTCGTCGGAACGTGAGCTCTGTGAGGGCTAGGATTTTTTTTTAATTATGTCCTTCGTATATTTCCGCGCCCAAAGAGTGCCTGCCACCTGGCAGGTGCCCACTAAATCTGTACGAAATAATGCCATGCTGGTGAATGCTCTGGGTAAGACGGGTCGGGGCAGGGGTGGGGATGCAGGCAGGAGCCCCTCCCCGCCTTTTCCTTTTTCCTGACGCTCAGGCTGACCTGAATTGAGGACACTCTCTTCCCCTTCCCCTCTCCACCCTGCAGTCTTCTTGCTGCCTGCCGCCTGAGGGGAGTCTGGCATAAATGTGTTCCCCGAGGGCCCAAGTCTGGGGATTTCTCTTTTCCCTGCCAGCTCTGGTCACAGGCCAACAGGTGCTCAGCACATGTCTCTCGGTGCTCTCAGACCAGTGCTTTGCCATCTCTAGGGCAGTAGTTTCCAAGTGGCCGTAGCCCAGCAGCACCGGCAGTACCTCATTAGAAATGCATGTTCTCAGGCCCCACCCCAGACGACTGAGTCAGAAATTCTGGGGATGTGGCTGTCTTGGTCCGTCCGGTTCTCCATAGCAAAATACCACAGCCTGGGTGGCTCACAAACCACCCAAAATTTATTTCTCACAGCTCTGGAAGCCAGAAGTCTGAGATCAGGATGACAGCGTGGTCGGGCCAGGGCCCTCTTCTGGGTCACAGACTTTTAACTGCATCCTCACGTGGGATCTCTCTGGGGTCTCCTTTACAAAAGCACGAATCCCGTTCATGAAGGCTCTGCACTCATGACCCAATCACTTCCCAAAGGCCCCACCTCCTAATACCTGGGGGTTAGAGTTCAACATGTGAACTTTGGGGGACACAGCCAAACCCTAGCAGCGGCCCAGCAATTTGTGTTTCCAAGATTCCAGTGCAGTGGTTTGAGAACTACTCATCTAAGCCTTAGAGACACTCTAAAGCAGTGAGTGGTTCTCAAGTGGGGTTATGTTTTCATCTACCCTCCTCCCCACCAAGGAGACATTAGGCAGTGTCTGGAGACATGTCTGGCCATCACAGTTATGAGGATGGTGGTGCTGCTAACACTGCACGATGCACAGGGTAGTCGCCCCACAACAAGAATCATCTGGCCAAAACATCAGTGGTGCGGAGGTGAAGGACACGGCTCTGGTGTCCTCGCTCCCCCACAGCCAAGCAGCCTCCCTTCCTTCTTTCCTATAGCATGTTCTTAGCACCCAGCAACTGATCAAAACCAACACACTGCCCTCTGACAGGCAGCTGAGAGGAAGACCGATGAGACTGGGGATCTGCTTCAGGCATGAGTCCTGACCGTTACAGCCCAGCATGGTAAGCGTTCTGTTTGGGAAAACAACTAGGAGGTACTCCCAACCCAAGCCCGGAACATCAGGGGAAACTTCCTGGAGAGAAGTGGCTTCTGTGCTGAGACTTCAAGGCAGAGTTAGAATTCATCAGGGAGGGATGGATGGGGGATGGCTTTCCTTACAGAGCACCGCTATGTTCCTGTCACATTGCTGAGTGTCTTATTATCTCATTTAATCCCTGAAACGCTTTCCAAGGCTGATACTATCATTATCTCCATCTTATAGGTGGGGACACTGAAGTCTGGGGACACTAAATAACCTGTCTGAAGCCACAGAGCTAGGAAACACAGAAGCAGGGATTTGAACCCAGGTCTGTAGATTCCAAAGCCTGAAAGGAAGCGATTGCCTGGCAGAGAGCAAAGGCACTAAACTGGGACATTTTTTTAAACACTGTTAACCCTTGTGTTATGGGCTGACTTGTGTCCCTCCAAAACTCATATGCTGAGGCCCCAACCCTCAGTACCACAGAATGTGACTACAGTTGGAGATAAGGTCTTTAAGGAAGTGGTTAAGCTAAATGTGACCATTAGGGAAAAGAATGTGAAATATATATATACATTTAGATATATATATGTGTACATATAACTGAATTGCTTTGCTATACACCTGAAATTAACATTGTAAATCAACTACACTTCAAAAAATTTTTTTTTAGTGTGACCATTAGGGTGGGCCCTAATCCACTGTGATGGAGGTCCTTATAAGAAGTGGAAACCTGGACACAGAAAGAAACAGCAGGGTCGTGCACATCCAGGACAGACCCTGTGAGGACACAGTGAGGAGCCACGTGCAAACCAAGCAGAGAGGCCTCAGAAGAAACCCACCCTGCTGACAGCTTGATCTTGGATTTCCAGCCTCCAAAACTGTAAGAAAGTGAATTCTGCCCTTTAGGCCCCCAGGCTGTGGTGTTTTGTTACGGCAGCCCGAGCACACTAATACGCCTTGTTTCCTCTTGGGGGACATTGCTTTAACGGTGGGAAAACGTAGGCATGTTCGCTGTGTTTTGTTGTCTCTGTTGTAAAATAAAAGAATGAGAAATCTAGGTCTTGGTCCCTTTCCCTTCCCAAGCTGACCCAGGCGTCCCCTGCCCAAGGGGTGTCTGTTCAACCAAAGCTGCTAGGAGAGACTCTGGTGCTTGTAAGGGCCCAGATTCATTGAGGAGATGGTGCAGTACATCCTAGAAGGGGAGGGCTGGCGGAGCCAGATTCTCTAAGGTGAAGAGCTGATAAAGATCTGAGGGTGCCACCAAGGGGGACCCAAACCCTGTTTCCTTGCAGCACCACAGGGAGTGGCTGTTGGGTACTCGGCTTGGCTGACCGGGCCTAAATCTCATGCAGCAGAGCGCGGGCGCCTCTAGGCAAAGATCACGGGCATCTCGGCCACTGCCAGCGTAGATCCAAGACTACAGGCAGGGACGCTAAGAAGTTTTTTCTGCTTATGAGCCCAAGAACTGACACTGCTTCCGGGGGACTTGGGGTGTGGTTAGCATCAATACAGGCTGAGATCCAGACTCCCATCGGCCCAGGGGGTGAACGGCCAAGCTAGAACAGAGGCGAACTTACAGCTGATAAGAAACCAATGTGATATTTCTGCACATCCAAACTTGTGCATCAAGATTCAAACCGACTATGCTTTATTTTCAGTATTGGGATATAGAAAAGCAGGGTAGAAGCCAGTTCAAGGCAAACTGAAAACACTTCCATCAGCAGGACAGACAGTGAGCCAGAGAGAAGGAGGAGTGAGTGATCTGATGTTTTTCTCCTGGCTCTGCCGCTGTCTCCCGGCTCTGTTTTGTCTCTTGACTAGACCTAATTATGCTTGTCATCCGCATCAGAAGGATGGGGCTAAGATTAACAAGTTAATGTGGGTACAAGCTCTTGGAGCTCAGTAGATAAAAGGAGATCTAATTAGCAAGGCCAGCGATGACCACAGGCGGGCCGGCCAGGGGGGGTTCTGCCCCTGCTACTCACCAGAGAGCTAGTTACAGCTCCTGGGAGGGGCTTCTGCAAGTCCCACCCAAGCCTTCTGCACTGAGAGAACCTTCCACATTTTCCTTCAGCCCTGGATTTCTGTGAGTCCTTATGGGTGGAGGGGAAAAAAAAGTGTGCACCTGTCTAAACGGACTGAGACAGGGAAACGGTGCAACTCTCACCCCTTTTCTCTCAGCACTGGCTGATCTGCAGGAACAGCGGTTAATGATCCACAGAGGTCAAGTGAGTTCCGTGATGGCATGACGGGGCGTGGGGTCAATCCTGACTGCCACTAACCAGCTCCCTCGAACACTTTGGTTCAACCCAGAACCCTCTAGTTCTTCCTTTGCCCAACTGGGGATAATACTTTCTACCTCAGAGTTGCCAGTCTTAGATTTGTTCACGCGTTTTTTTACTTAACATTACTCAGTAATAGTAGTGCCTGGAACATAACAGCTGCTTGAAATATCGGTTGGATTGAACTCTTTCATTCAACAAAAACTTGTTATCTATTACGGGCCAGGGAGAATGGGCGTCACACACCCTGGGTGTACAGGACAAGCTCTGCCCTCACGGAGCTGATGTGTGCTCACCGATGATCCCCATAAACTCAAAGCTCCCTTGCTGTCTTGCTTCTACTCTTAAAAGGCATCATTTGAAAATTTTTTTTGAATTAAAATTCCTAATTAAATCAAAATTTTTAAAAAATCCTAAAACCTGCTCACAGGTCTGTCTGCCTGAAAGAAAAAGACAGTTGATGATACTCTAAGACTGAAAGGAGATGATTAGTTTAGAATACTCTAAATTAGCCAAGAAATTTGAAAGTGGAACTGCTGGAGTAAATCTTGTAACCTTTCCCCTCCAACTCCATGATGTGTCCTCCAGAGCTTCACCCGCTGTGTAAATGAGAGCCTGGTGGGCTCGGACGAGGCGGGAAGAGTTTGTCCTTCGACTGCAAAAGGAACTGGTTCCCACTCTCTCTGCACTCACTTATCACCATTGCCCCAGAGCGTAGGTCTGTGTAAATATTTAGTTAATGGCTATCTTCCCCACTGGGCAGTGACCTGCAGGAAGGCAGGGACCCTGACATGGGGTTCCTGGTTGAGTCTCCCAGGACTGGTGTTGCCTCCTACACCCGGGTTCAGGGCAGGCAGCGTTCCCTGGGGTTCTCTTGCAGGAACCCTATGAAGTGGTGCTCTCATCAAGCACTTTTTGCACGTGTAGAATACAAGGCATGGGAGGATTCCTGACTTGCCGGTGATTCTACAGCTAGGGAGGGGCAGGGCCGTGACTCAGAGCAGACAGCCCTGCTCCCCAACTCCACCACGCCGACAGAGATTTGGCAGTTATGTGTAAGGGGCAAGAGGAGTGTGAGGGTTGGCTGGAGGGACAGGGACTTGGTGTAGCAGGGCCCACATTGCAGGCCTCTGGGCTTCAGCTGCTGCATTCCAAAACTGCCCCAAGAACATCATGTGGTGCAGGCTAATCTCTGCCGACTACCTGAGCAACCTTAGGCAAATGACCTCAAATTTCAAAGCCTCAGTCTCCTGGTCTGCAAAATAGTGACTTAAAAAAACAAACCAGCAAATCAAAGCTAAATGAGATACTATCTCACACTCTTTGGGATGGCTACTACTTAAAAAAAAAAAAAAGAAAAGAAAAAGAAGAAGTATTGGCAAAGATGTGGAGAACTTGGAATTCTGTGCACTGCCAGTGGGGATGTAAAGTAATGCAGCCACCAGGGGAAAGTTTAGCATTTCCTCAAAAAATTAAAAATGGAACTACCATATAATCCAGCATTTTCACTTCTGAGTGTATACCAAAAGAATTGAAAGCAGGCTCTCAAAAAGATATCTGTACACCTATGTTCATAGCCACTTTATCCATAAGAGCCAAAGGATCGAAGCAACACAAGTGTCCATCAAAGATGAATGGATAAACAAAAGGTGGTGTACGTGTATAATGGAATATTTTCCAGCCTTAAAAAGGAAAGACATTCTGACACGTACTACAAGGTGGATGAAGCCTGAGGACACTACGCTAAGTGAATCAAGCCGGCCACAGAAAACTACCACCATATAATCTCGTTTATGTGAGGTCCCTAGAGTAGTCAAATTCACAGAGACAGAAAGAAGAGGCACTGTTACCCGGCAGGGGAGGGGAGTAGAGAACGGGGTGGGGGGGGTGGGGGGGGGGGCAGCGGTGGCGCTTTTGTTTAGCGGGCGCAGAGATTCAGTCTTACAAAATGAAAAGAGTCCTGGACGTTCACAGCAACGTGGGTGTACTCAACACTACTGAAGTATATCCTTAAAAATGGTCACGATGGTAACTTTTATGCTGTGTGTATTTTACCACAATTTTTAAAGAAAAGAAAGAAAAAAGAAACAAACGAATTTGACCCTCACGAGGCTCTAATGAGATTAAGTTTGGCACATAAACTACATTAAGTGAAGAGGTTAATAACCCAAATACCTTAGAATCTCCCTCAGACTGTGTTTTAAGAGAGGATTTCTATACCTTTAGCCCTAGAGATGTCATGAGCACTGCAGGACTTTTATCCAGTGTGGTAGGCCACACAGAGAGGTTCATTGTTGGTGGTTGTTTGGTATTTGTTTTAAAAGCAGAGAAGACTCTGGGTGCAATTGCCAACTACAAAGCAGGCACCTCTCACCACCCACAGCCCACAGGAGCAGGGAGTGTGTGGAGCTAGCCTCCAGGCAGGGTAGGGCAAGAAGAAGGCCTGACAGGGTGAGGTCCCATTTTTATGTCTCTGCCAGACATGGGTGCCAGTCTGCTCCCAGCTGCTGGCATCTCTCAATGCTGCCAAAAAAAGTTTCAGGAACGCTCACCAAACCAGCAACGCCAGGCCTGCGCCCCGGCAGCGCCCAGCACTAACTGCACTGGCTGCGGGGCAGGGACAATCGATTCCATTTATGGAGTCCTGCTGTTTTGCATATGTGATCTCATTTAGTCTTGACAACAACTCAATGGAATGCTATTATAGCCACTTCTCAGGTGTGAAAACTGAAGTTCAGAGAAGTAAAGACTTGCCCAAACTAGTGAGTGGAAGAAACTAGACTTGAACTTAGGTCTGTCCAAAGCTGCCGTCCATTTCATTATGCTACATAGGAACTGAGGGAATGGACGGGTGGATGATGAATGAACGAATGAAAGAAACTATAGGACTTGTTATTTCCAAATGCCTTTCACCTGAGGACTTCAAAGCACTTTTCAGGAATTCAACAGTGATTTGTTGCACCTCCACTCTGCAGGCACCACAGAGTGCTGGATTTATAAAGTCAGGCCATGGCTGTCTTTGTCCTTAAAGAGCTTGCTGCCGACTGGGGAGGCAAGCGTGTGACAACTAGTAATAGCTAACATTTCCTGACGTGGCTGGGGTAGCTTTTACAGGGGTTATTTTATTTAATCCATACCAAAAAGCAGCCTGTGAAGGAGGTACTATTCGCACTCCATTTTTCAGATGAGTAGACTAAGGCTTTGATGTGTTAAACAACCCATCTCTGGTCCTATAATTTACGCTATTCAAAGCATTGTCCTTGGCCCTAATTGCTTGTTAGTAGTCTGTTACAAAAAGAGCACAGAAATAGAGTATAAGTGTTTTGTAGCAATTTGATAGAACAATTTTATGTCTGTTGAATAAAATTATTTTTTAAAGTTGGTCTTATATTTCATATGTTCATTTCTTTTTATTTCATCTCATTTTTAATGAACTTTCATCATCTTATTTAATGAACCTACCTCAGTATTTGAGGATTAGTTCTAGGACCCCCCAAGGATACCAAAATTCACAGATGCTAAAATACCTTATATAAAATGGTGTGGTATTTGCATATAACCTACACATATCCTCCCATGTGCTGTAAATCATCTCTAGACTACTTATAATACTTAATACAATGTAAATGTTGTGTAAATCATTGTAATTACAATGTAAATGCTATGTAAATAGTTGCCAGCATGCTGTAAATGCATGTTTTGCTTTTTGGAACTTTCTGGAATTTGTTTTTTCAAATATATTTGATTCATGGTTGGTTGAATCTATGAATGCAGAACCCACAGATACAGAGGGCCAACTGTAATTCATTTTATAAAAGCATTGATCTGCAATGGATTGGGGAAAAAAACAGCTGCTCTTTTGCCACAAGTAGTTGGAGAAGCAATGAAACAGTTTAGCAGTAGCAGACCTGGGATTGGACCTGAGCAGTCTAACTCCATAGCATATGCTTGTCCTTATGGTTGAAAGATGGGTGCCACCCCTCCAGGCTCTGTATCTGCATTCAAAGGAGGATAAAGGGAAGGGAAAGGGCAAAGGGCACATGCCAGCCAAGTCACATGGCTGCTTACGGTTTGTCTGTCACACCAAATTTACTCCCCAGTGCATGGCCTTTGTTCTTGGTGTTTTCTCCTCTCCAGATAGCCACATGGCTTGCCGCCCCTTCACTTCATTTCAGATCTGCATTCAAATGTCAGAGAAGAGGCTGTCTCTGGCCACCTTGTCTAAAATAAGGCCACCGTCCATTCACTCCCTAGCTCTGGGCGATCCAACACAACAGTAACTAATCACTGGTGACTATTGAGCACTTGAAATGTGGTTGGTGCAAGTTGAAATGAGCTGGAAGTGTAAAATACACACTGGCTTCAAAGATGTAGTTTAAAAAACAAAATGTAAAGTATCTTATTAATAACTATATGCTGAAATGGTAATTTGGATATACTGTATTAGATTAAATAAGCTATATCATTAAAATTAATTTTACCTGTTTCTCTTTACGCTTTTAAATGTGACTACTAGGAAATCTGAAATTGCAAATTTCAAACATGTGGCTTTCAACATTTTTCTGCTGGACTGAGTTGTTCTAGCCCCGGTTACTGCTTTATTTCCCTTCATAGGAGTTACCACCAGACATTAGATAATATATTTCTAATTTGTTTGTTATTGGGCTCTCCCACTGGAATGTAAGCTCCATGATGTCAGAGGCTTTATTTCCTGTTCACCACCCTAACCCTAGTGCCCAGAACAGTGCCTGCCATAAAATAGGAATTCCAGATATGTTATGAATGGATGAAAAATTGGATGAACAAAACCATCAAGATTAGAGCATCTTTGTGATCATATCATTTGTGTGTCTGACAATTGCTTAAAAACATGCTTTTGTAAGAAGTGGAATCCATGTGTGTATATCACCTTTAATCTATAGTCTCCAGGTAGTTAGAGAATAGTCAAGATGTCCTACTTAGAAATCCACACTCTAGAAGAGAATGCTTCAGATTTTCAAGTAGAGAAATCTACACGAGGGGTTTGTTAATCAGCATTAGGAATGTCAAAAATACTTATTCATTGTTGGAGAGAGAGCAGTACTCCAGGTAGCTTAGCCGGACAAACTAAACAGTTCAACTCGCTTGCAGAACAAGATAGAGGACTCACCAAGTTTGGTGGCACTGTGTACCACGAGGATGCTTGTGGGATTCCCCCTTCCTATCTCTTATACTTAGAAGAACTGATTGTGAGTTTTGTGCTTAACTTGCTAATAAATACAAGTCTGGCAGACTTTGGTCTAAGGCCTGCTTTCACAACAGCATACCCCCAGGTAGCAAGGGGAGGGGATCAAGTCTATGCCCCCGAACCCATGCCACCTACCTCTGATCCCTGGGGCTGCTGCTTTGATGGAAAGAAACGGACAGTTGTTGAAGCAACAGTCTGGCTTAGGCCTGGTAGTAAGACTGTCAGACCTCATCCCAGATGCTTGATCCTCCAGCTCACCCTCCAAGTGAACAGAACCCTGACCCTGGCTCTCGGACAATGCCTGTCTGCACTTTGGCTGCAGTGCTTCTGGTCTCTTCCATGCTTGCTGCAACAAGCTGCTGCCAGGGCAGCAGGGAGCACGCCCACAGCACCAGAGGTCAGGGTGAGTTGCTCAATCTGAGCCAGAATCTTAGAGGCAGCCGACACTCGCACGGCCCAGCCTCTGGAATTAGCCGTGGGCCTTTATTCCTCCTGCGGTGAACACAGAACTTGAGGCCATATTAACTAGAGGTGGGCAACTCAGCCCAGGGGGCTGCTCCCCTTGGCCCTGTCAGGGTGTTACAGGCAGGCGGTGAATCCACACAAACATACAGCCAGCGTTGTCCAGGGGCTGAGAAAACAATACACTTCTCACAAGCATACACCGTATTTTGTATGCATGTAGATAAGTACATTTCATTTTGATTGTGTTCCTGACTTCATAAAAATTTTTGTCAATATCTGAATCTGCGGATCCTAAAGGAACGAATGCTACCCCTCAGGGCTCCCAGTTCTCAAAGTCTGGGTGCT
This sequence comes from Camelus ferus, assembly GCF_009834535.1. Lineage (NCBI taxonomy): Eukaryota > Metazoa > Chordata > Mammalia > Artiodactyla > Camelidae > Camelus > Camelus ferus. The sequence goes on along the minus strand of NC_045708.1, from coordinate 50,303,325 downwards.
ACTGAGCTTATCATAAACTTGGAGCCGGAGGAGAGTTTAAAGAGCAACAAGAGCAATGACTTTCAAAATTTAGGTCGGGCAGGGGTCCGCATCTTCAAAAAAAAAAACTAAAATGCAATTTTAAAAAAAGAGAGAGCGATAAAAGTCCCAGAAGTCTCCCTATGTAAGCATGTACGGGGTGGGGGGGCTTACCCCAGGTGACTCTGGCCGATCTGAGCTGAGACGCTGTCACTCATGTGCCACAATGTCTGCGAACCCTGCACCCCTGCAACCCAGGGCCCACTACCTCTCTCTCTGGAGGAGTCATCCATTCATTCCATCATTCCACAAACATTTATGAGCACCCGGTGGGTGCCAGGCAGAATGGTGGGCTCCGAGAAGGGAGTGGTACATAAGCCAGGACGTTTCATCAGACAACGGCACCAGGGAATCACAGTGGGTCAGGCAGCTACAGGAGCTCAGCAGTGGAGCCTGTCACCCCTAGAGGGGGCCAAGGAAAGGGAGCGATATCTCAGGTGCTCCTTGAAGGTAGGCAGGTGAAGGGAGAGGAAAGAGTGGGGATGAGGGTAGCAAGGATGGTGTCAGTATTTTTCAGGCTAAGGGAATCATATGCACAGGGGATAATTATTAGAATCAGTCCATGTGACAGAGATGTACGTGCTTTTGCTTGCATACAGCCCCCTAAGGTAGGTACTATTACTCGTTCCATCTTGCAGATGAGAAAACTGAGGCACAGAGCAGTTAAAAAACTTGTCCAAGGTCACAGAGCTCCGAAGAGGTAGAGCCAGGATTTGAGCCCAGATTGTTAGAAATAGAGTCTTTGTGCTTACCCACTGTGCTGTACTGCCTGAGATATCAGAGGAGCAGAAAAGACAATCCAGCCAGCTTCGGTCCAGTGCTGCAGCAGACCCAGAGGTAAAGCTGCAGGGGCCACACCACACCGACATCCTTCTCAGCACTGAGGAGTCTGGACTTGACCTAAGGGCAATGAGAGCTATTAAAACATTTTAATCAGAAAAGTGAAATGAACAGATTTCACTAAATTTCCTGCTACAAAGCCAGATTCCTATAAGTTCATCAACACTAGTCCCACAATTTCCCACCTCCCTGTTCACTTCAGTCACTTTCAGAAGGTCAAGCCCCCTTCTAAGTCAGCCAGCTACACCCCAGCCTTTAGCTCCATGGTGCTCTGCACATCCATGCATCTGGCCAACCGCAGCCCCTATCCACCCTTCAGCAGCCTTCCCTCCTATATCCTTAATCCCTTATTAGAATGTTTCCCTCACTTCTTGCCCTGACTAGTGCCTGATTTTGCCCTAAAACTTTTGCTTCCATTGCTGCTGCTTGAAAGCAGGTTGGCTTTTCTCTGTCTCTCGTACCCCGCCCATGCTACACAACCAGGAGTTGGGTTGGGTCTGTGTCTTGCTTCCTAGGACCACTTCCAAATCATTTTACTTCCTTCTCCTTCAACCCTTCTTCCCTTGAATTTTATTTCATTAGACTGCCCCACCTCTTCTGGATCAACACCTTCTCTTGTCCATCCTGTCCCATCCCTTTTACTAATGACTTTTAGCATCCTTTCATTTCCATCGATTGCCACCATTTTTGTTTACTTCAAAATTCTGAGGCTTATGCATCCAATGCCTTGGCTGCTCCTTCTTCAACCAGCTCACACTGATGAACCTTCCCTCCATTCTACCGAGCCCTCCTCTTCCTTGGTCCTATCTTTTCACGTTGGAAACCATACTAATTGCAACAATTTTGAAATTTCAACCTCAAATATCCCAGTCTCTATGCTTCCAGCTCACTTTCTCTGGTCCTCTAGTCCAGTAAGTTTTCAACATCATAAAGACCTTCAGTGACTATTAACCTGAGACCTTTCTCCTCAGCCACTTCACTTTCATCTCACTCTGCTTAGATCGTGGCTCTTTCTTGTAGTCACTCCCCTGCAAACTCCCAAGCTCCAACTTTTCAGCACTCCTGTCTGCACCCAAACAGGTGCAACTTCTTGAGAAATCCACTGATTATAAGGATAGGATTCCTTTCACAGTTATGAACACGAATCTCAAGTGGGTTCTCACCACTGACTGACAAACGCTTCTCCAGTATCTTCCCTTTCCCCTCTCTCCCAAACTATCGTTCACATTTTCTTCTCTCCTCCAACTTCCTACATTGCTCCTTCCTTCACTCGCAGCTGATGTCCTTGACTTGTAGTTCAGTGGGAAAAAGAGAAACTATGCGATTGTTTCATCTTCTTGCTGATGAAACTTCCAACTTAATCCAACCTGTGCCTGCATCCTGCGCCTTTCCTCCTATTTCTACAGGGACGCATTTCTGGTCCCGTCTCAGGTCATCCCATCCCTCCTTTCACGCCCAGATGGACTCCTGTCTTGCCTTCTCTTGGACGGCACTTCTGTAAGTCTCTCCTCTCTTTCCTGCATCAATTTCTTTGTTTCTAATGGGTCACTCCATTTGCCCTTCCTCTCCCTCCACAGAAGATCAAGGATCGAGGTTCCCAAATACATAAATAAATAAAATAAAAACAAGAACAAACTTTTCTTAGCTCCTTACTCCCCTTCAGCTATCAGTCTAAAGCTCCACTCTTCGCTACTGCAAAACATCTTAGAAGGGATTCCATCTGGCTGTACAGCTGCTGCCTTCTCTCCCCTGCCTCATATGCTCTTCTCCGCCCATGCCTTCTGAGCTTCTGTCTCCCCTCTTTGCTGAGATGACTCTTGGCAAAGTAGCCAGTGTGACCTCTGGCCAATGACAACAGCAACATTTCACATCTTACCAGGCCCTCCTTCCTGAAGCAATTTTTTCTTTCAGATTCTGTGACACCAAACTTCCCTGGTTTTACCCCTACTTCACTGGCAGATTCTGCCTCTTCACTTTCTTTGCTGGCTTGCTCCTCTTTGAGTTTAAATATTGGAACTCTTTTCTATATTAATTGTCCCCTCTGGTTATCTAATTCAATCTCACAGCTCAAATACCCATTTAAGACTATGTTTCCTGAATCTCTATCTCGAAAACCAACCTCTCAACGGTTTCCAGACTCATACCCAACTGCCTTCTTGGCACCTCCATGTGGATAACAAGTAGACCTTTCAAATTTAACGTGGTCAAAGTACAACTCTCCATCCCCTGCCACCGTGAACTTGACCAGGCTTCCCAACCACAGTAAATGACACCGCCACCTACTTAGTTACTCAAACCAAAACCTAGGACTTACCTTGATTTCCTCCCCTCCTTCATCCCCATGAGCCAGTGCTTTTCACTTTCCTCTCCACAATATTTCCAGTATCCATCCACTTCTTGCTCCCTCTACTATTGCTATCCCCAACCAAGTCTGCAGCATCTTCCTCCTTGACTACTGCAAAAATGTTCTTAATTATGCTCTCTGCCTCTTCTCCTGCCCCCTCCCCTATAATCTATTCTCCACACTCCTGCCAAATTATTTGTTTGAAAAGTAAAGCATACTGTGTCTCTTTGCTCCTTGAATCTTCCAGTGTCTTCCCATCTGACTTAGAATAAAATTAGTACTTCCTGTCCCAGTTCACAGAGTCTTCCATGACCTGTGTCCTGCCGACTCTCCCCCTTGCTCACTCTGCACCGCTTGGTGAACCTTGTACTCTGCACTTGGAAGGTTGTTCCAGTCCTGGGGCCTTAGCTCTAGCTCTGCTCTGCCTAGAGCATTCTTCCTTTAGATCTCTGTGTATGCAGATCCTTCTCAAGCTTTAGCTGAGGCATAGCATCTTCAGAGAGGCCTTTCTTTATCATCCAAACTAAAGAACCACCCTGCCACCATACACATGTCATTTCTATCACACTATCTTCTTACATTTTCATCAAAGTTGGTGAAAAGAAACATAACTTGGCATAATTTTTAGATTTGTTTATTTAGTGTCTGTCTACTTCCCTCCCCCAGCCCTGCTACACACACCTTTAGACTATAATCTACACCTTTTCCTGTTCACTAACCTAGAAGAGTACCTGGCATTCAAAAGCGTACTGGCTACTGGCTGAGTGAATAAATTATAAACTATGTGTTTTACATTCCAGAGTCCAGAATCTGTACCTGTAGCTAGATGTGCCGTGAAAGGATGAGCAGTCAAGAGAAAAACTTTCAGGTGAAATATAAAAAGGCCTTTCAAATCAGGAATTAAAATCTTCTAAACAAACAAAAGTCCAGGGCCAGATAGCTTCACTGGTGAATTCTACCAAACATTCTAGGCAGAATTAATTCCAGTCCTAAAATTCTTCCAAAAAATAGAAGAGGAGGGAATACTTCCAAACTCATTTTATGAGGCCAGTATTACTCTGATACCAAAACCAGGTAACGACACAACAAGAAAATTATAGGCCAGTATTCCTGATGAGCATAGGTACAAAAGTCCTCAACAAAATACTAGCAAAATTAATTCAACAATACATTAAAAAGATCATACACCATGATCAAGTGGGATTTACCTCAGGGATGCAAGGATTTTTCAATATCTGCAAATCAATCAACATGATACACCACATTAACAATATGAAGGACAAAAATCATATGATCATCTCAATAAGTGGAGAAAAAGCATTTGACAAAATTCACCACTCATTCGTGATAAAAACTCTCAACAAAGTGAGTATAGAGGGAACGCACCTCAATATAATAAAGGCCATATATGATAAATTCACAGCTAACATCATACTGAGAGCTTTTCTTCTAAGATCAGGAACAAGACAAAGATGCCCACTGTTGCCACTTATTTGACGTAGTACTAGAAGCCCTAGACAGAGCACTTAGGGAAGAAAAAGAAAAAAAAGCATCCAAATTGAAAAGAAAGAAGTAAAATTGTTACTGTTTGCAGATGACATAATACTATACATAGAAAACCCTAAAGACTCCACCAAAAAAAATTGCTAAAATTAATAAAATCAATACACAGAAAACTGTTATGTTTCTATACACCACTAACAAACTATCAGAAAGAGGAATTAAGAAAACAATCCCATTTCTAATTGCACCAAGAGAATAAAATACTTCAGTGTAAACTAGGAGTTGAAAGACATATACACCTGAAAACCATAAGTCATTTTGAAATAAATAGAAAAAGACATAAAATAAATAAAGGGAAAGATATTCCATGCTCATGGATTGAAATAATTAATATTGTTAAAGTGTTCATACTACCCAAAGCAACCTACAAGTCGATGCAATCCTTATTAAAATCTCAATATCATTTTTCACAGAGGCAGAACAAACAATTCTAAAGTTTGCATGGTACCACAAAAGACCCTGAAGAGCAAAAGCAATCTTGAGAAGAAAGAACAAAGCTGGAAGCATCATGTACCCTGATTTCAAATGATATTACAAAGCTATAGTAATCCAAACAGTGCAGTATTGGCATAAAAACAGACACATAGTTCAATGGAACAGAATAAAGAGCCCAGAAATAAACCCACCTATATATAATCAACTAATTTATGACAAAGGAGCTAAGAATACACAATGGGGAAATAACAGTTTCTTCAATAAATGGTGTTGGGAAAACTAGGCAGTAACATGTGAAAGGATGAAACTGGACCACTATCTTACACCACACACAAAAATTAACTCACAATAGATTACAGACTGGAATGTAAGACCTGAAACCATGAAACTCCTGAAAGAAAACAAAGTAGGCAACCCCCTTGATCTTAGCAACAATTTTTTTGACTTGACACCAAAAGCAAAGGCATTAAAAGCTAAAATAAACAAGTCTAACTACATAAAACTAGAAAGTTTCTGCATATCAAAGGAAAACATGAATGAAATGAAAAGGACACCTACTGAATGGGAAAAAAATTGCAAATCATGTCTGATAAGGGGCTAATATCCAAAATATATTAAAAGACTCATACAACTCAATAGCAAAAAATCAAACAATCCAATTAAAAATGGGCAGGAAATCTAAATAGACATTTTCCCAAACACATACAAATGGTCAACAGGTACATGGAAAGGTGCTCAACAGTGATAATCACCAGGGAAAGGCAAATTAAAATCACAATGAGCTATCACCTTACACCTGTTAGAATGGCTATTGCCAGAAAGACAGGGAATAACAAATGTCTGTGAGGATGTGGAGAAAAGGGAACCCTGGTGCACTGCTGGTGGGAGTGTAAATTGGTGCAGCCTCTATGGAAAATGATATGGAGTCTCCTCAAAATATTAAAAATAGAACTACCATATGATATAGCAATTCTACTTCTGAGTATTTATCCAAAGAAAATGAAAACAGTAACTTGAAAAGATACATGCACTTTCACGTTCATTGTGGTATTATTTACAATAGCCAAGATATCCTAACTGTCCATTGATGGATAAAAAGCATCCACTGATGGATGAATGGATAAAGAAAACATGGCGTGTGTGTGTGTGTGTATACACACACATATATTTATACACACACACACACACACACACACACACACACACACACAATGGAATATTATTCAGGCATAAAAAAGAATAAAATCTTGCTATTTGTGACAACATGGATGGACCTTGAGGGCATAATGCTAAGTGAGATAAGTTAGACAGAGAAAGACATATATCATATGATCTCCCTTATATGTGGAATCTAAAAACAAAAAGCAAACTAAAAAAATAAGCTCATAAAATTGACACAACATTGTAAACTGACTATACTTCAATTAAAAAAAAACCAAGCTCATAGATACAGAGAACAGACTGGTGATTGCCAGAGGTAGGGGTTGGGGGGTGGTGGTGAAATAGGAGTTAAAAGGTAAAACTTTCAGTTATAATATAAATGTCATATAATATATAATGTACAGCATGGTGACTATAGTTAATAATAGCGTATTGAGTGTTTGAAAGTGGCTAAGAAAGTAAACCATAAAAGGTCTCGTCACAAGGAAAAGAATTCTGTAATATGTATGGTAACAGATGTCAAGTAGACATTACTGTGGTGGTCATTTCACAATATACACAAATAGAGAATGTCATTTACCTAAAACTAATGTACATCAATTACACCTCAATAAGAATATACACAAGAATATTTATTAAAATAAGAAAATATACTATTTATAATATAATTAAAGATCAGTGTATAGAATGGCATAATGATAACATTATCATTTTGTAAGAAAAAGTACATGTAAGAAAATATCCTCAATTGTTATTATGTTTCATATTTTTTTTAAGTTTTTGTCTATTGTTTACCTGTGCTCCTGCATCAAACTTAGATTCTCAATGTGATAGGGAAAAAATGATGTTTTTTAAATGCTAAAAACTGGCTTTTCAAATAATTAGAGCTGAGAAGGGTTGGGCTCTTCTAGAAAGGGGAAAGTTTCAGGGACCTATTATTTTTACTTATTACAAAAGTTTCTATAATTCTTACAACAATACTGTGAGGTACATATCATTATGTACCCTATTTAGTATGGAGAAACAGGTTCAGAGAGGTTAAGTAACTGGCCCTGGGTCACAAAGTAGGAAGCAGAAGCTGAATCAAGGATGCTTAATTCCATAGCCTATACCTTTGACCTCGACACTAACCTGGCCCCCTTACTTTATCTCCTCAAGCTTCAGGGTCCTCAACTGCAAAATGATGACAATGACATGCTTCAGAGGTGTCTTGAGGACTGCAGGAGACAACACGTTAAGAAAAATTTAGCCAGTGCCTGGCACGTGGAATACACTCTTTACCTATTTGTTATTATCAACATCAGTGTGGTCCAAGATGACAAAGTGAGTGATGGGAGAGCTAAGAGTTGAAACCAGACCTCGCCAATTCCAGATCCTATGATTTTCCTGTGGAGTTGGGTGGGAACTAGTCAAATCTGCTATAGAAGGAAAGATACTCAAGCACAGACGATCTTCATAGTCCCACTCGACCCCGAGAGGGTGTAGTTTCTGTCTTTATCTTCGTGGGCCAATAGTGGTTAGAGTTAGGATGGATAGGAAAGACATTTCTTCATCCCCCTCCCCTCCCCATGGCCATACGTTGTGGGAGCACAGGAGAGGCCCCTTGCTTTGACGCTCCGTAGTCCCACCCAGCTGGGGGTGGACACCACTCCTATATCGACCTGGGCGAGCAGGCAAGTGCCTTTATCTCCTGAGACCTTGGGCCTTTTATCTACAAAGTGAAGATAATAATAGGACTTACCCTCATGCATGTTAAGGATGAAAAGGGTTAATACACAAAGGGAACCTATCTCCGTGCCCACAGAGCCTGGCCAGGGTTCAGAGCGGCCTCCCCTAGCTCTGGCTATGCTTATTATTCTCATCCGGGAACTCAGGGTGAGCAGGGCATTGTTTATGAACCCGGGAAGCCATGTTTGTGCAAAATTCACTTCCTATTGTTGGACCTGATGGATTTGTAAACGACCGACTTAGAATTTGCTCACACGTGTAAGAGCCAGGACGTGAAAGGGCATGGATCCCTGCATAGAATACATAATAAGGCAAACAAGTTTATGCTGTTCCTGTTTTTAAGCAGCAGGGAAAGACCAGGGGCTATTTTTAGCTGTGGTAGGTGTGGGTTCTGGGGAGGGCACTGTGGCCGTGTTTGTTACATTACGTTTTAACATAATACAGAGTCACTGGGCTGAAGGGTTCTGTTTCAGGTTGTTTTTATTAATCAAAGAGTGTTTTTTTTTATCCCAAGTTGAGATGTTCAGACCTCACGGGCAGGAGGCAAACAGTAACCAATGCACAGATTTAACCTAACAAAAATAAAGCCTTTGTTCTATCAACTTTCCATGAGGTATCCTAAAAACAGGAAAAAAAATGTCATAAATACAGCATTGCCTTCACTTTAGGAAAAAAAATATTTTGTGATTATGCTATTGTGTATCTCACGTAAATGAACTTCGGGAGAGGGTTCTGCAGTTCAGGAATGAAGCACAAACAAGGCCTTTCCATGGAATTTTCTTGAGCTCTTTCAGGTGCAGACAAGACATCTGTCTTCCTCCTGAGATGAGAGCAAGCACAAAGGGGCAGGAGTGGGAAGGAATGACAGCAAGTAGAGATAATTTGGATTCGAGGTGTTAGAAACAAAATGCATGTTGCTGGGATGCCATACATGACGTCCTCCAAAATCAGATAAGTTTACTCTGGAAATATTAGCTGAGTGCCTAGGCTGGGCCCTCCACCCAAGGCACAAAAAAGAACAGGATAGATTTGGTTCTTGTCTTCAGAGAGCCCAGGGCACAGACAGGAAAACAGATAGGAAACCCACTTGATGGGTGCTCGGACGGGGGTTACACTACCAAACTGGGCAACTTCCAAGTTGCTTACTATTCCTGAATTTCAATTGCTTCATCTCTGACATGAGGCTCAAAGTTCCTGTGCAAGATGGCAGGCTAAACATGTGTGCACATGGTTAAAACGGACAAAAAACTCTCCCGTGTCCTCTTTCCCATGCTGCAAAATGAAATCTTCATCTAAGAAAGAGGAAGGCACCCAGAAATCAGAAGTTCCAACCTAAGAGCAAGGCCAAGGAAGGCCCAGGGTGGTGGTGAAGGATCTTGGGATGACAGTCGTACCCCAGGCCTAGAGGCCACCTGCCCACGTCAGAGCCAATCAGAAGGACCCCAGAGAGGCTGCTTCAAAAAGAGGACATTGGTAGAATCCCAATTGTATTGGAAAATACTCCGAAAAGATTTATGCAACTGTAGACAGGTTTGAGGTTGAATTAGAGCTAAGTACACAGAAAATTAAACAAGCTTAAAAAATAAGAACATGATTCCAGGGGAAATAAAAAATTGTGCAGGAAAAGTAAAAAATCAAATGTGCTAGACACAGCTGTGAAAATGCTGATCTGGCTAAAGTGAAGTTATATCTATATTAGGAAGATAGGAGAACCGAGGGAAAGTGTGTGTGTGTGTGTGTGTGTGTGTGTGTGTGTGTGTGTGTGTGAGTTGCACGTGGGGTGGGGGATTGATGTCAGCCAAATCCTCATCTTCCCGTGGTGGGAAGCCAATAAATAACGCCTAACACTGAGAAATTGCAAAGCAGCAACATAAGCATGTTATTGAGGGATACAGAGGTGAATAACAAAAAAAGAAATCAGCTTAAGTGTTGAAAGTGGTGTCTCTGGACCATGGGAAACTGGACTGTATGGGTTTGGAGAAAGAGTAGGGAACAGGGAGATAATGATCATCTTTTGTATCAAAGCACATAGAACTTTTTGACTCTTTAACTACCTGCTCATATAACTTTGACAATCCTAACACAAAATTATAAATTATAGCTACACAAGAACAGAAAGTGCTGGAATTCCTTACTGTGTTTGTTAACAATCATCAAAGTCATGTGCACATCACATGATAACTCTTCTGAGAAAGAACTGCCATCACATGGTGTGTGTGCCAGGCTGACCAGCCCTTCATATTATTCCTTAGATTTGCAGGGTCAGCTTGTTGATGAAACATGATTTGCTTAAAACTAAGAGGGAGGATAATAACAGTATTTATCCCCATAAGGTGGTTGAGAGGGTCAAATGGGGAAAGGCACTGACCCAGCGCAGTGCCCTGTAAACACTGGCCAGTTGTCCCATGTGTCCTCCTCCTCTCTGCTGTAATTACACACGTATCCCCCTTAGATGCCCTTAGGGCGAGGGGAAGAGGGGCTTGCTCCGTTCCCCTTCTGCACTCTCGTAGTCCCCTCTGGCTGTTACGAGAGGATGCCAAGGACTGGGTGGGTTAACAGGTCTTTATTTCTCTAGCTGTGGAGGCTAGAAATCTGAGATCAGGGTGCCGGCATGGTCGGGGTCTTGGTGAAGGGCCTCTCCTGGTTTCCTAGTGGTCAACCATCTTCTCATTGTGTCCTCACAAGGTGGGGGAGGGGTGGGGAGACAGTGCTTGTCCCTTTTTATAAGGGTGCTAATCCCATCCCGGGGGCTCCGCTTTCACCACCTAACTACCTCCCAAAGGCCCCGTCTCCAAATACTGTCACACTGTGCACTGTGATTTCAACACACACATTTTGGGGGAGGGGGGCACAAGCATTCATTCTACAGCAACCATCTTGCCGGCTGGGTAGCTGGAATATCAGAGGCGGTGGTGAGCCACCTGGGACCATGCCAACAAGGGCCACCACCCTGATGATGGTGGAACAACAAGATAGAAGGAGATGTGACCTGCTGCCTAGTCCCCAACCTCTAGTCTGTTAAATGAGAAAGAAACACACTTCTGTCTTGCTTAAGCCCCAAGCAGCTCTCCTATTTCAATACTGCTCTTCATTAAAATGAGCAGTAGAGTTCCAGTAGTAGCAATTATTTATGGTGTGCGGAGAGGAACATCCATCTCAAACCTGGGCACCGGAAATGCTGATGAGACAGGAGGGAAGGGGGCAGAGCACAACCATTCAAAGAACGACCCAGCACTCAGCACCAAGATGGTGGACGATTCAACTCCCAGTAGACCTTGAGCTTCAATATACGCTCATTGACCTACAACAGCTGCTAAATGGTACTCCCACAGGTGCCAGGACAGTTTTAAGGCTGCCCATAAAAGGTCAAAGGGTGAGTGATGGCCCTGTTCCTGGGAACCCCCACCCTTTCCACAAAGTAGTTGGAATAATAATTTCCCACGTGTTAGCTTATGAAATTACCGAGCCCATAAAAACCAACAACCCCCACACCTCACGGCCACTCTCCCTTCTGAGTGAGACGGCCCGTACTCTGTGGAGTGTGTATCTACTTTTACTTTAAACTAAACACCTATCCCATGCCTCGTGGCCTCTCACTCCCTCGCCTTCCGAGATGGCCCACACTCTGTCTATGGAGTGTGTATCTCTCGGAATAAATCTACCTTTACTCAACTGTGGCTCGCTCTTGAATTCTTTCCTGCACAAAGCCAAGGACCCACACTTGGCAGGGCGCATCCCAGGGACTCAACCAAGACCTGGGACATGGCCCTCCTCTCACCCCACATTTTTCCTGCATCACTGACAAGTTTGCAAAATTGAAGGAACTGTTAGGAAATCAGGCAGAGAGAAGGCAAGAATATTCCAGGCAGAGAGAATGGCAGAGACACAGCACTGAAGATGAGAGACACGTAGTGTTCGGGGAAGGGAAAGCAGCTGAGGATAGACTTGGGGAGTGAAGGAGCAAGAAGTCAGGCTGGTAAAATAACAATGTTTTATATGCCCCATAGGTCATGTTAAGGAGTTTCGGTTTTCACTTAGGGACAATGAGGAACCATGGAAGGAAAGACTGTGTGATTTGAATTTTAATTGATGATGTTTGTGGTCAGGAGAATGCATTGGAGTCAGAATGGAGACGAGGCAACTGTTTCAGTAACTGAAGCAAGAAATAAAAGGGGACTGGACTGTGGTGGGACACTGGGGATGGAGACACGAAGGCAGATTTGGACAGATTCAAATGACAGGAGGTAGAATCTGATTCAATGTGAAGGTAGTGGGAGAAATGGGCACTGAGAACTAGGGCCAGGTTTCTGGCTATTATAACTGAGCCATTCATGGAGGCGGGGAACAGTGATGGAGCAGCGGGTTGAGGAGGAGCAGGGAAGGTGCTGATCACAGTGGAGGAGCCTGCCAAGCACCCACATGCCGGAGTTCCGGGGGCAGCCAGATATTCAGTGGGGACTCTGGAGCTCCCTATGGATGTGTACTCAGTCCCGAATTAGTCTTTCCAAGCATTTTAAAAAAGTGAATTAGGATGGTAATAGGGTGATCACACTGCCAACAGATGAAACTGAAGCCCAGAAAGATTCAAAACATGCACACTAAGGGATTAAAACAAAGTAAATCCTTTAGTTTTGCTTTAAAAAGAAAAGACAAGAAATCCAGACCATATGATGAAACACAGCATACAACCCTGGATCTTTGCAAAACTACTAGTCTGTACCACCAATCACTCCTCTCACCAAGTCAATCATTTATTCACCAAACAATAACTGAGGACCCAGCTGTGCTTTGCGCAGCCCTAGGATTTACAAATATATAAGGCGAACGAGACAAAGTCTCACCTGAATGACTTCTTTCATTGAAGAGATTGTTCTAACTGGGGAAGACAGAAATTCAGCAAATGACCACCACCCAGAGAATGCCAGGTTGCTGATGGTAAATACCACAATGAAAATAAAACAAGGCAAGTACAATCTAAAGTGATGGGAGATACTTTAAATTGGATGATCCAGAAAGACCTCTCTGAGGATGTGTTGTGAATAGCGAGATGAGCCAGCCATGCAAAAAAATCTAGGAAAAGGAAGGACCTGCCCATGCAAAGGCCCTAAGGTGAGACTGAGTTTAGTATAAAGGTGCAGTTAGCGGCCAGTGTGGCCGGGGTGGGGTGGGGGGGGTGACCCGGGGGGTGGAGGAGGAGATGGGGTCAGGGAGGTGGGTAGGGGCCAGAGCAGGAGTCTTGTAGGTCAGAGCTTGGATTTTATTCTAAGCACAATGGGGAGGCATCGGAGTGTTTTAGCAGCAGAGTAACCTCAGCAAATATCTACGTGGTCAAAGTCTCGGGCTGCAGTGTGGAGGGCAGGCTCAGATCAGGGGAGCCGCCAGGAGCGAAAGCCTGATGAAGAGCCGCAGCCCCGCCCGCTCCAGCTCCACCTCCCAGCTGTCTGTCAGCACAGCCTTCACTCTGTCACTCCACCAGGAGAGGTGGGAGTTGTACCCCACCGTTTCAACGAGGGTTTTATTTTTATATCCTTCCACAAAGCCAAGCACAGTTTGGGGCATGTAGCTGTCCCTTTAATAACATTTGATGTTTGATTAATAAGTTAAACAAGCCATTGATTCCATTTATTCAAAGAATCAGACAACCCAATTTAAAGGCCTAAAAGCAAAGCACAGACACAGCAGCTGTTTGCCGGCCCTGGTCAGTTGCTTGACCGAGAAGGCTTGTCAAGCTCAATCAACACGGTGAAGCCAAGAGTTCACGATGACAGAGTTCCCAGGTTTTCCATTGTTCTCGCCCACCAACGTTAAGCTGCGTCTCTGTGCCTCCAGGAATCTTGGAGAAAAGCAAAAACATTCTTTTTAAACCTGGTGTTTTCAAGTCTCCAGGGGTTTGTCATTCCCCAGCTGCAGGAGGAGCACCTCAGGCGTAGGAGTGGATCAGCAGGGTTCAGGGGCAGAGACGGCTCACACTTTATCTGCTTCCTCCCAGATTTACTAGTTAGCACGGGATCTTTGGGCTTTCCTCGCAAACAAGGGCCTGAATCACCACAGAAGCCCGGGAAAGGCATGGACACACTTCCTGCCCTAACTATCCAGTTCCTGGGCCAGGCCAAGCACCAACGCAACCATTGGATCACTGCCAGCCTCACATAAAAGGCACAAGGCACTAGAGCCGCCTGCCCTGCCCAGCCCCTCCTGGGGAACCCCACCCCACCTCTTTGAGAGAGTATAAGATTTCATGACCCAACAGCCGGGAGTGAACCCCTAACTCATGAGGGTTCCCTACATAGAGAAAGTAGCCTTCAACTTGCAACCTGGCATGGCAAGACAAATGAAGGAAATCAGACTACTCTCCTAGGATGTGGAACCAGAAAGCAGAGGCATGGTAGTCAAAAGCGGGCTCTGGACTGAGAGGAGAGACAGTAAAAGTAGAGCTAGTAACTGTGGTTGGCCATGTGTCAAGGATGCAGAGGAAGATAGGGTGGGGCATGTATGTGCATGTGCATATGGGAGAGAGAGATGGAGAGAGACAGACAGAGACGGAGGGAAAGAGGGGAAGGGAAGCAAAATCTAGAACTCTGCTGTACAGTACAGTAGCCGCATATGGCTGTTTAACTCTACTTAAATAATTTTAACTGATTTCTTTAAGTTAATCTGTTTACATTTAAATTAATTTCTTTAAGTGACACTAGAAATTAAAAATCAGCTCCTCAGTTGCAACACTCAGATACAGAGCACTTCTATCAGCACAGACAGCTCTACTGGACAGCGCAGGCCTAGAGGACCCACTAGGATAAAGAATAAAGAACCTGAGTGCCAGGTTTTCAATCCCTGATTCCAACTCCTGTGAAGCTCAACTATATATACGTCCTGCTGTGTATTCCATGAGATCATCTGTATCCTTATTATTTGCATCTACGACTCCACCTCTCCCAACACTACTTTTTTCTTGATCTAGTAGATTTTAGTTCTCATTTTAGCTTTTTATATTCAAAAGAATCTTAACTAAGAACATACTTTGACTGACTGATGTGAATAATAATAATATAATAATTAATAATGATAATTTTTGAGTGCTTATCTGTATAAATGCCATGTCTTGGCATTTTACAACCATGCTTTTGTTTAATCTTCACAGGAACCTTATAAGATAGATCTTTTATCTCCATTCGACAGCTGAAGGAACCAAAGCACAGAGAGGTTAAGCAAGTTATCCAAGGTCACAGAGCTGGTTGGTGGTAAAGTAGGAATGGAATCCATCTTCCGTCTTCAATGATTGACACATAGGTACCTGGCCTGAGTTTTAACCATGGAAGCAGACAATGAAAATTGGTAGATACCCCACTCTGGGATGTGGTAAGTAGGAACTAGAAGTCTGAAGCTGCTTTAGAAATCTGTGGATTCTGGGACACCTACTTAGGGCAGCTGGGCTTGTTCCAATCAATGCCCTACCTAGTTTTTTTTTTTTCCACTAAAGAACAGAAAGTTTGAGAAGTGACAGGCAATGGGGACAGGTTGACCCTGCTGTGAAAAAGCCAATCAGAAGCAAACTGCGTGTCCTGTGAACCCGGGGACCTGCCAGCAAAATTCCCTGCTAGAACTTTGGTCAGAGAACCTAAGTCGTATGCTGATTGGTGTTGGAAGCCAAGTTTGGTAGGGGGAGGGGAGTCAGCACATACTTCTCTGCTGAACTTCGTTTCCCATTTGGTTTGGCAGCTTGTTTTTAATGAAATGAGGCCAATCCAAGAATTCCGTGTCAACATCGCTCCTTTTACTGGAACCGCAAATGCAGCCCCCTGGGACCTGGCTCTATCTCTGGGCAGACATCAAAAGCAACTACTTTTTACTTTGAAATCATAACAGTCTTCTAAGAGCTACCCACTTCCTTACCAGTTTTTCCTCTCTCCAAGGAAGAAAGTAAGGGCCAGGGTTTGTGGGCTGCAGCACCCCAGGATTTATGGTTGGCAGAGAGAGCCTCAGGGCTGGCCAGGCAGAGGGGGTCCTCCTGGACCGTGCTGTCAGTTATCCCTTTCTTGTGCTTCCAGGGCCTCGTGGTTCCTTCCTGACTGCTTGTCTCCTGTCCAGGACCAGCCTGATGACTGGGCATGGCTCCCCCACCCGCCTCGTCACCCTGCCACAGCTGCCTTCACAGTGTGACTTCGGAGGGGGGTGTGTAAAAGATGCTGCCACATCCAAAATCCTCCTCCCGACAGTGACCAAAGCCTGATGCATCCACCAAAACTTCCATAGCTCTCTGGGGTTCCTTGGCTTTGGGCAGAGGGGCCACTTTTTAGCTGTTCCAACTTGAGAGCTCAGCGGGGGCATGGGGGAAAGAAAGGGTATGAGGGTAGGAAGAAAGCAGACACGTGTTGGGAAGGAGAGTAATAGTGAGGAGTGATTAGTGGACATTAAAAGTGGATTTGTTGGCAAATGGTATGCACTGATGGGGCATGTCAGCAGTGGAGTTGGCTACATACAAGGTTCTCTCTGAGAGAGACGAGGTGAGAGAAAAGCTTTTCATGCCCTGTCCCCTGGGGCATGGGATGACCTGGCTCCAGGTTACCTTTCTCCAGGAAGGCTTCTGCGACTCCTGACCTCCCCCCACCCCTCCCCCCGCCATGGATATGTGGTCCTCCTCCGTGTCCTCGTAACACCCTGAGCTTCTCTCCTTTGTGGCTCTAGCCACCCAGTCATTGCCTCTTCACTTTCCTGCCTCCCTCCTCCCTGTTTCCTGCCTGCACCCAGCACCCCTGCGTCTATACAGTGAGGTTAGCAGACACCTTCACTCTATCGAGTACAGTACACTCTCCTTGCAGTGCATGGGGAGGATCAGCTGAGGGGGCTGTGGGGTTCATTGCTGCTGTAACCAAACTTGGGGCTCAGATCCAAGGAAAGCAGAGTTGTTATGCAATGTGCCTGGAGCGTGAGTCTGGCTCCATCACTTCTGAGCAAGCTGTTTAATCTCTCTGTGCCTCAGTTTCTTCATTCATAAGCTAGGGATGAGCATAGCCATGCACTGTCTAAGGAAGCAGGGTTCCTGCACAAGCAGTGTGGGATTTGCTGACTAGTCCAGAGATGTCAGCTGCGCAGTGTCAGCTGTTAAGGGGACACAGTGAATAAGACAGACAGTCTACTGGGAGAGACAAATGGAGAGATGATTACTGTGCCTGGGAGCTGGGTCAGAGGTAGGCTCAGGGAGCCTGGGGCCACAGAGGAGGGGCCCATAACCCACATCAGGGCACCAGGCCCCTTTAGACCCAAAGCTAGGCTCCACCAGAGAGCCCCGTCCTAACCAAAACACACGTGTGGATGGCACATAGCTAGGCTGTCAGATTAATCCTGAACTGAAAAAGTACCTGGAGAACCAAAGTGAAACCGAAAGCTCTTATCAGTCACAGGAGCTGGATTTGATTTCATCGAAGGAGTATTTTCAGGCCCGTGGGGAAGGGCAGGCAGTTAATTAGCAGTGAGCAGTACACTTGCCGCTTGCAAGACTGGGGAGAACTCGGGCTCCAGGTGCTGTGGGCCCAGATGCAGGCACAGACCCCCGCTGGGGAGGGAGTGTCTCACCAACCTTGGTCGTCTGTAAAGCACAGACTCAATGACCATTTTTTAAAAATTAATTCTTATAGTCCCAGAAGACACCTGCTGATCACAGTTCCTTGAGAGGATTTTTAAAATAATTTTCAAAATTGGAGCATTATGGATTGAATTTTATCCTCCCCCAATTTATTTGTTGAAATCCTAAGCCTTAGGACCTCAGAATGCGACCTTATTTGGAGATGGGATCTTCGCAGAGTAATCAAATTAAAACGAGGTCATGACGGTGGGTCCCAATCCAACAGAACTAGTGTCCCTAAGAAGGGAAAATTTGGATACCGGCAGGCATAGAGGGAAGAAAATGCGAAAAGACAGAAGACAGCCGTCTACAAGCCAAGGAGAGAGGCCTGGAACAGATCCGTCTGCCCTCAGGAGGAGCCAATCCGGCCACACCTTGATTTGGGACTTCTAGCCTCTAGAATGTGAGACAACAAATTTGTGTTGTTTAAACCACACAGTTTGTGGTATTTTGTTCCAACAGCCTAGGAAACCAATACAGAGAGTAAATAGCAGCTCTTCTTTTGACTGGAGGGGAAAAAAAAGGACCCCATCATGTCTTTCCTAATCACTGCATTCAAGTATTTCACAGGCTAGTTTAGTTTCCCCATCAGAATATCCATGTTGTATGTATATCAGACCTATATGGTTTGGTACAAAACAGAGAGTGACCAAGCCTTTAAAATTCTTGAAGGAGCTGGTGGAGGGTGAGGCACCACATAGATTCAGCTCCAGTTCACAAATAGTTAATGATCCAGGTACTGGGCCGGAGGCTCAGAAAGTACAGTCCCTGCTTTCAAGGAACTCACAGTCTGGGAGGAAAAGCACAAGTGTATAAATAATTACATCTCAGAATGATAAGCACCATGACTGACGCACCAAGAATGACATGAGAAATAGACAACCAGGTTATACTGTACAGCACAGGGAACCACATCCAATATCCCGTAGCAGCCTATGGTGAAGAAGAATATGAGAACGAATGTATGCATGTTCCTATGTGACTGAAGTATTGTGCTGTGCACCAGAAATTGACACAACATTGCAAACTGACTGCACTTCACTAAAAACATATTAAAAAAAAAATGACATGAAAAAGAAGTGACCGTCTCAAGGAATGGGGGCCACCGGTCAGAGAAACTTCTCGGAGGAGGATCTGAGCTGAGTTAAACCTGCCATCCTCTCCTTGAGGTTACAAATCAGGAAAACAGTTTGCACATATACATGCCACCAGTCTGAATATGTTTTCAGAAGCAGGAATAGCCTTTGTGGGTCAACGCAGCATTGTTTATGATAGCCAAAAATCATGGAAGCACCCCAAATCTTTATTAATTGACAGTATTAGGTAAATTATGATATATTCAGACAACGGTCATGCTATGGAAAATCATGCAACTGTTAACAATGAGATAGAGTTACATACACTGTTACGGAAAAATCTCTAAGACATTAGGTGAACAACTTCGATGGTTGAATAATGTACATAGTGTGATACCATTCACGTTAGAAGCAGAAGGATATGTGGATAGTTCCCTAGACACGTGAATGTGTGGAAGGAATCTGGAAGGACACGTAAACACTGGCAATGTCAGTCACCTGGAAGGATGGGGGAGGAGAGGCAGGAATACTTCATATGTATGTATATATACTCATTTAATCTTTTACAACAGAAAGTTTTAAAGCAAAAACAAACAAAATTTTTTTAATATTTCTTATATGAATGAATAGTCCACTTCCCTGGGCGGGGGCCCAGGGCCCTGAGAACTTGCAGTGGGTGCCTGGGCTGGCTGTCGGAGAACTCACCTCCCAGAGGACTCACCTCCGCTCTTCGTCCTCATACTGTGTCCACATGGCCAACATGCCTGTTTACACAGTGGTCCTGTCCCCAGAGCCCCACAGTCATGTGCAACACTGTCTGCTTTGCTAGACTTGTAGCTAAGAGATTTGCATTCAATGGCAGGCAAAACTGGCTTGAAATCCCCAATTTTTCACTCACGAGCTATGTGAGCTTGAAAAAAATTATCTTGATTCTCTCAGCCTCAGATCTTCTATCACAGGGTGACTATAGAATTAAAAAAGGCAATACTCATTGAGGGTGCAATAAATCGTAGCTTAAAAAAAAGATGAATAACAATAATCAGCCAACATTCAATTGATCTGCACTGAATCAGACCAGCCCCCAGGCTGTGCTTACCTATGGCCACTGGACTGCCGAGCTCATCTTAGGTGACTGGACTTGTCCAGTTTTAGTGAAAATTTATATCACATCAAACTAAAAGGAAATAAACAGTAGAATGTGAAGATTTGATCAAGAGGGCTCATCTTCAGCAAATCAGACTCTACCATCTCCCTCTGTCCTCTCCATGCCCACCCCCCATGACAGATACACACACACACCCCTAAAAACCACTAGAAGTTTGTGCAAACCTGTTCCCAGGGGAAGAAAACCCAATATGACACCATCTAAATGTGCACATTTGCTGTATCTCTTATCAGAGCACCCATCAAGAAGTTTCTTTAAAATGATGCTTACCTGACAGCATTTAGCATATGTTTACAGAATAAATGCAATTTGCTAGATATTTATTGTCATAATAATATTAAAAATAATAGTGTAGTGGACTTTTGTCATTTTCAGCTACATAGCATCTGAGCCTGCTTCTTATGTTAGGGAATGCTCTCATTCTGTGGGTCTAGGGAAGAACCAGGGACCTTTCTCCTTCTACAGAAGCTGAAAGAAAATAGGCATCTTTTCATCACATTCTCTGGCAGCCAGGGCTCTGATCTGTGTGCTGGGCTCAGGATGCCTTCAGCTAGAACTTCAGATCTGGAGCAAGTGGTATAAAGACGGGGGAAGGCTAGAGATGTTCACAGACACACGATTTGGGTCTCTGGCTGCAGACTTGGCGGCAAGTCTCATAAGCCAGTTCCTGGGACAGGGCCTGGGCTGTTCTCTGCTGCCCAGTCTACCTTGGTTCCTGCCCATTTTCTACGCCTGGTTCTCCAGCCTTCCTGTTGTTCCTGTGAGCTACCCAATATCCTTTCAATTACTTCCTATTCTCCTTAAGTTAACCAACGTTGGTGCCTATTTATTTGTAACCAAGAACCCTGACTGGAACTAATCACTGCAAATTATTGAGCAGCTATGAGCTCGGAATTATTCTAAGCTCTTTACATGGAGGATTTCACTTAACTTTCAAAACAACCCTGGGAGAATGGAACCTGTTACTCCCATTTGACAAGTGAGAACATTGAGGCTTGCTGAGGTTAAATAGCTAACACAAGGTCAACCGCTAGAAAAAAGGCAGAGTCAGGATGCAAATCCAGATTCATCTGACTGAGAGGCTCTTCCTGCTACTCAGCTCCCCGGGTATCTGTGGATTAGTTTACTAGTGACTCGGAGTGTCTTATGCCTTGTCTCATGTAATCCTCACAGCTCCTCCAAATTGAAATTTTTAATCCCTATTTTGCAAATGAGGAAACTGAGACTCAGAGAGTTTAAAAGCAACTTGCTCAAATATTTATCATAAGCCTTAAAACTGCACATACTCTTTGATTCACCAATTTCAGGTCTGAGCATTTATCTCACAGAAATAATCAGAGGTATGACCAAAGATTGTTCACTGAGTGGTAATTTATTGCAGGAGGAAAATTAGGCACCTTCCTCATGTCTGACAGTCAGGAAGCAGTCAAATTAGGGAATACCACGTGATAGAATATTATGTGGTCATTAAAATTCATTCTGTAAAAGCAGATCAGCAGTTGCCTGGACTTGGGGAAAGGGCGGGCAGTATTCAGGAACTTTTGGAAATGATGGAGAGGTTCTAAATCTTGATGGTCGTAATGGTTCCAGGGGTACACACAGCTGACCAAACCCATCGAATCACACACTTAAAAACGGGTGCACCTATTATATGTCAATTATACCTCAATCAATTTTAAAAATCCTTCTGTAGAAAAGATTTTTTATCAGGTGGAGGG
Organism: Camelus ferus; assembly: GCF_009834535.1. Lineage (NCBI taxonomy): Eukaryota > Metazoa > Chordata > Mammalia > Artiodactyla > Camelidae > Camelus > Camelus ferus. The sequence goes on along the minus strand of NC_045708.1, from coordinate 50,281,598 downwards.
TATAGCTCGTGGTAGAGCGCATGCTTAGTATGCATAAGGTCCTGGGTTCGATCCCTAGTACCTCCATTTAAACAAACAAACCAACCTAATTCCCCCTTCCTCTCCACAAAAAAACACAAAAAAAAAGTTAAAAGATTTTAATCAAAGACACTATTCCTAAAATATTAAGTGAAAAGGTTACAGAACAATATTTACAGTATACTTATTTCCGTATGTGTTACATGCATAGAGAAAAGAAGAAAACATATCAAAAAAACAATGGGGGTTATCACTGGATGGTGGGAATTACAGATAACTTAAACCTTCCTTACACTTTTCTGTATTCTTTAGTGATCAGAAGAAACAAACACTAAAAAAATTAATGACTTGCCATATGTCACACAAGTATTAACTAGAGAAGAGGCTAGAAATTAGGACTTTGCAACCAAGTTAATTGTACCCTCTACTATGCCTCAGAGTTTCTGTTCTGTACCAGGAATTGCTGTGTTGCACGCTCTGGAAAGTTGCCTATAAGACATGTTCTTGCCTGTGAGGAACTTGAAACTCTGCACGGAAGGGTGAGGAGGGAGTGATTACACCTGATTAAGGGAATCAAAAGAGGCTTCACAGAGGTGGATTCTGTGATGAGCCAAGAAGGATGAGTAGAACCTCGATGGGCAGGGACCGAGGCCAGGAGGGCGAGGGAGTCGTCAGCCTAGATGGAGGGAGTCGTGTGGAGGGTGGCGCTGGGCGATGAGGCAACAGGGGAATCTGGAAACTCCACTGGGAGGGGCCCTTGAGTGAGACCTGAGCAACTGGGTCCAACAAACCACTGTACAGATGCCAGGACAAGGCATCCACAAGTTAGCCATGCCTCATCTCCTTTCCTGGTAAAGATCTCTGAGTTAGAATGCGAGTCCATAAGAAAATAAAACAGCACTGAGAAGTCCAATTTAGAGCCACTTTGGGGGATGCCCATGCAGGTGTGTCTGTGCCATAGCCAGCCTAGACCTCCAGAAGAACAGCTAGATGGCTCAGGGTTTCTCAGCTACCTCTCCCCAGCATACCATGCAGACTCCGAAAAAGGGTCAAGGTCTTATTGAATTTTGTAATCTCTGGTCCCCCATCACAATGTGTACCTGTGACTGGTACAGAGTAGAGGCTGAGTAAATGGCTGTGAAATGAATGGGAAAGACATTCACATTTTAAAAAGAAATCTAAGACAGGAAGTATGATGTAATGGTTAGAGCATGGACTCTGGAACTAGATTACTTGACTTTGAGTCCAGGTTTTGCCACTTACTGGCTGTGTGGCCTTGGGAAAATTACTTAACCTCTCTGTGCTTTGGTTTCCTATGTCTATAAAATGAGATCATGAGAGTGTCTGCCTCCTAGGGCTGTTGTGAGGATTTAATGAGTTAGTAGATGGAAAGCACTTAGAACAATGCCTGGCACACACTAAATTCTATATAAGTGTTAGTTATTATTATAAGAGATTTCTCCAGTCCGACCCACTTATTTTAGAGATGAGGAAACTGAAGTCCAGAGAAATGGGAGTGACTCTTCCAAAATCACAGCAGCAGTTGAAGGTGGAGTTGAAGGCTCTGCATCTATGAATCAATACATCTACAGAAGAAAAAGATTCACTGATTGGCTTCTTGCCACATGCCTGGCATTGTCCTAGATCTTGCCTGGGGAGCATGAGCCATGTTTCCAGCCTTTAGGTTGGGGTGAAAAGATGTATACACAAGAAACAGCTAGAGACCAGTGCAATAGAGATTGTATCCTTAACTGGGCAACACAGTGAGAGACAGGAAAGGTCAGAAAATGGGACAGTCAACCTGGGCTAACTGAACCATGCAGGGGACTCTTGGATTTCAAACTGGGACCTGCAGGGTGGAGAAGTAATCAGGACCATGGCTGTCCATTTTTGTGTGTGGAGAGTGACTGGGGAACATCAGACACCCCAGATGCACAGACTCTCCCTCCACATAATAGTGAAAGGCATGAGCCCTTTGGAACCAGACAATCTGGGTTGAAATTCTGGCTCCATCACTTATCAGATGAGTGACTTGGGGATGGTCACTTGCTGTCTCTGAGCTTTAGTGTCTTAATCTGTAAAATGGAGGAAAAAATACCCTGATCCCTTGGGTTGTTGTGGGACCAAAGGAGCCGGTACATGAGAGACACCAGAATATCAATTAAAATTAAGCCCTTCTCTTTTGGCCCCCTTCCTTGGCCCACCAGATTGAGGAGTCCTTTAATACCTCTATAATGAGGGACAGGCTGTAAGCTGGAAACAGAACTAATCAATTTAAATCGTTAGAAGAACTTAAATTATCTTCTCCTGAGACCTGAGACCAGGCCTTTTTTCCTCCCCCTAGCAGGGGGAGGAGGGTATTAAGGACGGAGGGAGCTTAAGGCTTTGGAAAGGTTCCTACAGAGGAAAACCCCCAAAAGGGAAAAGGTAGGCACTGAGGACATTACGTTTGGCCAACCCCAAGTAGGGTGTCAACTTTCCTTTGCTGGAAAGGAAAGGTACCAACATGTGTTAAGCATGACTAAGTACCAGGCATCGTGCTAGATGCCAGGGATACAGCCTTGAATTATATATGACTCTTACCCTGGGAATCTCCAGTCTTTTGATAGACATTAGCAGGAAAATAAAGCATTATAATCCACATAATTATAACAAGAACAAGACAGAGAGATAGCACAGAAGATAGCATGATTAATACTATGAGGAGGTCATATGGTAGGTGGGTTTTGAAGGATGAATAGGAGTTCAATTCAGGAAGGGCAAAAGGAGTTCAATTCTGAGGAAGGGCAAAAGACATAAGGTTCAGCACTGCTGGAGTGAAAAATGGTTGGAAAAGATGAGTTTGACAGATAAGGCTGGGGAGGGAGATGGAGGCCAGATGGTGATGGGCTGTGTTAGCTTTTATCCTGGAGCAATGGGGGCCAATAATGGGTTTTAAATGAAAGGAGGACTGTGTCCAATTTTTAAGTTAGAAAGACACCCCTGGCAGCCAAAGGCCAGGTGCATTGGAGTTGGGGCAAGCCTGGAAGCGGAAAGCTGTTGGAGACACAGTTCCTATGGTCCAGGGGAGAAAATGAGAGTCTGAACCAGCAAACCATGTGGCCTCCTCAACCACATGCAGTCTTAGCCTCTTCTAAACACACAGCATGTGTTTTCCCTCACTCACGGCCCTGTGACCCTGGGCCATGTGTTGTGATTATCTGTATATTTGTCTTCCTTCCACTGCCAGGTTGTGAACACTTTTCTTTCTCTGCTTCCCTGGGCTGAGGAGCTGGTTCACAGTTGGCACCGATGTGTTTTGAGGGTCATGGGGCTTGGGAAGAAGGGCATGGGGTGAACACAGCATGTGGTCTAGTTCATGAGCCAAACAAGACCTCCAGGCCTTCTGTTCACTCACTTCCCTTCTGTATTTGTCCTTAATCAAACTGTGCAAAGAAATCTTAGCCGCCTTCTGTATTGTTTTGTGAATCAACAGAAGAGTCTTGCCTGTTTACCAGCCAGAGCTTTAAGGAAATAACACATAATCAGGGGAGGAAAAACCAGCTGGTGGTAGTTGCAGTTTGCCTGCGTGATTGTTTGTTTCCCCTCTCATAAAAAAGCTGATCTTGGTTCACGATCTAGGGCTTTTTCCAGAGGTGAATGTGCCAGTGCACAAAGACATTTGCAGGCAGTGTTATTTTCTCCCTTCCATTTCCATGACTTTCCCTTTGCTGCCTTGTGATGTGTCTGCGTGGGCACAGACAGGGCGGCTGCAGGTTAATTGGGGCCAAAAGTTATCACCTGACATCTGCAGCAACAGCTTATAGAAAAGGAGCTGATTCCAGTAAGCACATGTCTCAGACGGGAGCCGGCCCATCACTGACATCCTCCAGGCGCCCGTGAGCTGTGGGCTGCCAGGGGCCGAGAAGACAGAGGCAGGGCTGGGGCTGGAAGGAGCTGCCTCCAAGAAGGGCTGGGACACGTGGGCAGAGAAGTCAGGCGAGAGAGAACTGCGAGTCCCAGGCAGCACCTGTTCCCAGGGAGTAAATAATACTTTGCCCTTGTGTCATAACTCCTGCCTGTCGCCCAGCAGGCACCCAGTTCATCCCCCTCCAGCCTCGCACCAGCATGCTGCTGGTTTCAAATGTGCTTTGGAAAAGAAAGCAAAGGTCCTGGTGGCCTCGGCTCCCTGCTCAGCTCGGTGTCCCTCCCGGACTCTCATTTCACAGCTGCTGCCCAACTGTAGGGCTCCCAGGGTGGGCCTGCCAAGTATTTGGATCTGGTGCCTCCGGCTCTGGAGAGGAGCGAGGTGACGGGGGCAGAGGGCCTGAGATTATACTGGGCTGTGGTCCCAGGAGGACAGGTGCTGGTGGCTGCAGCCTCATCCCTGCCCGCCCCCCACCTCTCTTCCCCTCTACTCGCCTCTCTGTTTACAGTCTATTCGCAGGACAATATTTGAAGTATTTGAAATATGGGTGTCATATCCCAAGACTGAATGCCAGGCCGGTTGTGCGGAAGGAGAATTAGTAAGTTTAGAGACAGGGAAGATTAATCCGTCTGTTTGGGAATGAATCAGAGTTCGGCCATTGCCGTTTTGAAAGGCCATCATTTGTCAGTTTGAGTCATACTGCAGTGGCTAAGAACGCGGGTGCTCAGGGCAGGAAGGCCTGGGTTCAAATTCCAGTGTGGCCACCGTCCTGCAGCAGGACTCTTTCTGGGTAAATTTCTATGTCCCCATTTGTTGGGTGACCAACTCATCCAGGTGTGCCCAGGATTTCTCACACGCTGAGGACCCCCTCAGTCAGCCCCGGACACGCCTGGGAGAGGATCAGGAGAGTGTGTGAAGTCTAACTGAACAAGGCCCACGCAGTGTTCACCACAGGGCCTGGTGCACACCGAGGGCTCTGCCACGTCAGCCAGAGGGTGCCCTCTGGGGCACTCACAAGTCCTGGGGCGGGCACTAAAGTCACCCGGGGCCCTGCTGGAGTTCGAGACACAGCCACAGATGTACCTGTCGCTGGGCAAACAGGGCAGTGTTTCTGACTGGAGCCAGCCTGTTAAGTAGCCGGTGTCATCTCTACGGCTGAGGAAATGAAGTCTGTGAGGGGCTGGACTTGCCAAATGTTAATAGCTCGGGAGGGAAGGACATGGATCTTGAACTCAGCTCTTCCACATCAAGCCCTGAGTTCTTTTGCCCTAGATCATTCCACCTCACTTGAGGCCATTCACACTGTACCTTGAGTACTGCATAAGCCTTTGCTCAAGCTGTCCCCTCTTCTGGAATGCCCCTACCCCACTGCCCTGGCCCGGCAGCCCCCATCTCTTCACCTGCACACTCCTACTCTCCATGGTACCAGCTCAGGCATCACCTTCTCCAGAAACCTCTACTGACCCGTATGTGCCTCTGCCCCCAGGGCACCCCGTGTACAGCTCTGCTGCTACAGTTCCCTCACAGTGTTGCCAGGATTTTCTGAAGGACTGTCTCCAGGGAGCCCCTTGAAGGCAAGGATGTTGTCTCTCTTTCCACCTCCCCCAGAGCCAGTCATGGTTCCTGACACCTACCAGGGGCTCCGTGAATCTCATGGAACTGAATTGAGTTCATTAAGGTTGACATGATTGTTTTGTACTTAATTATAATAAAATAGCTACTATTACTTGAGTGCTGATGATATGTGAGGCACCACATTGAGCATATATATATTATGTCATTTAACCCTCACAGCAAACTCAGGTTTGATAAATGACAAATAGGAAAACAAGGTTCAGAGAGGTCAAATAATCTGCCCTATGTCACACAGCCAACAAGCAGCACATCCAAACTTTGAGTCCAGATCTGCTTAACAGGCTCGTGACCATCACTGGTGCCTCACTCAGTTCCCTGCACAGATGAGGCGCCGGTTACTAGCTGGTAGGGTGGGTGGACAGTGTGGGGCACAGCCTGGCAAACTCTCCATGGGACGTACAGCGCTGGACACAGGTTCACTGTCTTGGGGCCTCACAGCCAGCTGGGGTGTGTTTTCAGGAGCTGCCGGCTTCCAGGCCTGGCCCTGAAAGCCCTTCCTAATTTCAGGGCTCCTTTCCGCCACGTGCCTTCTCAGCCTTTCTCACCCTCCCAGGGCAAGGTGAGGTTTTAGAAAGCTGAGGAATGCAGCCGAATTGTCTTCAACAGATTCTTTGCCAGTAAGACCTGGGGGAGTTTCCAGACACTCTCCTCTGACTGTTCCAGCTAAGAACCCCAGGATCAGCTACAATGACTCAGCCCACGGAAAACCGGGGCCGCCAAAGCTCCCCAGGAAGTCAGGTTGCTGCACACACGTCTTCGCCCAGACAGGGCAGGACGTCACAGGCAGCCTGCGGCCCTCTGAGCCCCGCTGTGCAGGGGTGGGCAGAAGGCCTGAAGAGTGAACACTGCTCCTGGGGTGGCAGAGGCTTGGTCTGGAGGCACCCTGGCTCCCTTGACCAAGACTTCTGATCTACAGGAAACCTCAGGGATGGACTTGGGGGATGGGGCCTGGGTGAGAGTCCTTGCAGTGTGACAGTGGCCAGTGATGAAGCCTTTTTAAGCTTCAGGATCCTCTCTGCAGAATAGGGGAAAAGGGACCCACTCAGAGGGCTGATGTGAGGTGGAAAAAAATTAATGTCTACAGGGTGCTGGGCAGTTCCCACACCGAGGAGGTGCCTGACAGCTGTAGCTCATGGATCCCCTGGTATCTGGGGAGGCTGTGAGTCCAGCCGACTCCTCACTGCTCACCCACTGAACACATCTGCCCACTGTGCCACCGCGACTGCAGCCAGGCTGAGCAGCGCGTGCCGTGCTGCCCTGACCAGCAGCTCCCAGAGTGTGATTTCTGCAGGCCGGTATCTGCAGGAAGATCTGGTGGAGCCAAAGCCATTGTACTTGCAGTGTGTAAGCTTTGCAGCCTTGGCCTGCTGTGGGGACATGGCCCCGCGACATTGTCCCCAGGGGACTTTTCCTCCAGAGGCCAGGCTGGGTCTGCGTTCTTACCCAGTGAGGACCTGCCTTTGAGAAACTCCTTCTGGACATGTTGCATGAAGGCTCAGGAGCTCCACAGTCTCGGCTGTGTCCCCTTCCTCTCCCTGCCACCCACACCCCCTTTTTTGGCAGAGCCCGAGGCAAATGGAAAATTTGTGCTCAGGTGAAGAAAGATATGTAATGTCTTAGAACTTATCTTTTCTTCTCTGGCTTTGAAGCATGTCAGAGAAAAGCCACATGACCTAAAATTGATAACAAACAGCCTTTTAACTGTGGCGCTGTCTTCTTTGCAAGTTAGCAAGTATCTATTAAGGCTTAAGTGTTTGGAGGCTGAGGTTCACGGAGCCTTAGGGATGGAAAGGCCTGTGGAACTGATGTAACAGTTAAAAGCTGAACGTCTTGCTCAAGAGGAGAAGCGATGTTCTGAAGACCGTGAGCCAGCTGCGGGTATTTAAATACAAAGCCCTGACCTCTGGCTTAATTCTCTCTCCACCCCTGGTGTGGCTGGTGTGCTGCTGGGCAACATAAAAATACCAAAAATTAAGGGGAGCACCTCTGCTTTTGAGAACTTTCAATCTAGTAGAGAAACCAGCAGGTCAAATGAGGAGTAAATGATCCTTAACAGTGTGCTCAGGAGACAGAGTGCAGACTCCACGTGAGGCCGACGCACCCTGCCTCCAACTCTGGACAGGCCCCACCACTCACCACCGGGGGGCCTGGGATGAGCTGCCTAGCCTCTAGAATCCCTGGTTTCCTCACTTAGAAGACTGCCTCTTAGGGTTGCTATGAAAGCATTTAGTGTAGAGGCCAGGCACGTACTAGGTGCTCAATAAACGGAAGCAAAAGTAAATCCAAGTCCAACAAAAATGCCACCTCTTCCTAGGATACTCTCCTGTGGGTGCATGGTCATCTGCACTGTGGATTTACATCTGTTTTTCCCTCCAGCCCTTTCCCTCCAGAGCATGCAAAGATAACTGGGGAAGATTATTCATCGAATAAACGGTACATGAAGAACAAAACGAACAAGTCCAGCGCTCTTATGACATGCCAGGCAGGGACTGCTCTTAGCACTTGGCCTGTTCTCTGTAACTTACGTAATACATGCATTATACCCGGACAACCACTCTAAGAGCTAGGCGCTATTATCACTCCACTTTATAGTTAATGAAACTGAGGTCCAGAGATATTAAATAAAATACTTAAGATTGTAAGAGTAGTGAGTAACTTAGCCGAGAATGAATCCAGGTAAGCCAGCTCCAGAGTGTGTGTTCCTACCCAGAGCCCTGTGCTCACAGGTTGAAGGAATGAATGGTGAATGAATGAATATATCCCCTATTTTATAGACAATGACACTGAGGCAGTCAGAGCATATCTGAATCACCCGAGCTTACACAGTAGGTTTAGTGCTAAAATGGTCAGGAGTCCACTTCTGCCCCCATTTGAAGTGAAGTGTAGCCACATGACTTGCTTTAATTCAAGAAAATGTGAGTAGAAGTTTCATGTAGCACTTCCAGATGGAAGCTCTAAGAATTTGCCCCATTTCTTAGAAGCACGTGTTGAAATGAAGCCTCTGTCTGCCTGGATCTCTGAGGGACTAAAATAAGCAGAGTGTACCTGCCCACCAACAAAAGCATTAAGTGAAAAATAAATCGTTATTGTGTTAAACCACTCAATAACCACTGGCGTTGTTACCCCAGCAGAACCTGGCTTCTCCTGACTGATCAGGTGGAACTGAGGATGAGAGTATGGTACTCAAATGTTCACACAGCTCCTGCTGTTGCCTGACCCCAGTCAACAGGGCACACTTGGGAGTTTTACCTGCCACTGACTTCTTCCCCCGCAGGGCTAATCTCAGACTGAATGAGCCAGACCATTTATGGCACGAAGGGAAGACAGCTGCAGAATTCCAGCTCCTGGCAGAAGGCTCCAGACAGACATAGACAGCTTGGCTCTGCCGGTCTGATACATCAGACACCCTCTCCCAAAAGTGCTGTCTTGTGTCAGTTTTTCTTAGTGAACAGAATGTTGTAGAGAGATTGAGCTTTTCGTAAAGCAGTCCGTTAAGTGTTGAGGTTAGCACCGCTATCGCCAAAGATAAAGATGTAACTTCAAGTTTAATTTGCCAGATTTGTAGTTGACTGATTTTTTTTAAAGGTTGTAAAGAGTTTTAAGAATAGTGAGTTACCTAACCTGATAGGTTTATCACTTTCAATTGGGCAAACACATTAACAATTCATGTTGACACCAAAAACACTCAACTCATTTTTCAAAAAAAATTTTGATTGGTTAAATGAATCCAACTGGAATTATTTATAAAGCAGTTTCAATATGCAGAGTAGCCCTTATATTTAACTAATGAGGGAAGGTTATACACAAGAGTTTCAGGGTTTTAAATACTGACTTAACATATATTGATTTATTTTAATTAAAAAACTTTTGGTGACACACACCAAAAAGTTAATAGTGTCTCAGACTAGATGAACTCTTCATTCATTGTTATATTTTTCTGCATCCTCAAAATTTTATTTCTAGACTTTGTATTCTTTATGTTTTTCAATATCTTCTGAATTTTGGTATAGATCAGTCTTACAATCAAATACAACAATCAAGGTTTGGGTTTTTGTTTTTTTTTTTAAGCTATGATAACGTTGTATTTCCTTTCCTGAGATTGTCTGGCTATCTTTGGGGCCACTGCAGGCCAACTTGAAGCTGAATCTGAGCCTAGCTGTGTTATGTGCTGAGGGCAGGCCCAGAACCTCAGCATGTGGGGGCTGGAGGAGACCTTGGAGTACACTGGGTACCACCTCTCCATTTCAGAGATAAGGGAACTGAGGCCCAGAGGAGGGATGTGCCCAGGCCACACAGATAGTGAGTGGTAAAGCAGAGCAAGGACCAGAACCCAGGTCTGTCTGATGCCAAAGTTCATGCACTTTCCACTGCTCCCCAATTTTAAGGAGCCTGTAAGCCTCTGGTATGCGTCATTGCACTGGATGCTCTTCTGGGACTTAGGGAGGTACAACTTCATTCCCCGTGCTCTGACCCCATCTGCACTTTCCATACACTTTCCAAGTAAAGCATTTAAAAATGCACAATCTTACAAATGGCCAACAGGCACATAAAAAAATGCTCATTATCACTAATTATCAGAGAAATGCAAATCAAACCTACAATGAGGTATCTCCTTACACCAGTCAGAATGGCCATCATTCAAAAGTCCATGAACAATAAATGCTGGAGAGAGTGTGGAGAAAGGGGAACCTCCTACACTACTGGTGGGAATGTAGTTTAGGGCAGCCATTATGGAAAACAGTGTAGAGATTCTTCAAAAAATAAAAAATAGACTTACCATACAATCCAGCAATCCCACTTCTGGGCATATATCTGGAGGAAACTCTAATTCAAAAAGATACATGAACCCCAATGTTCATAGAAGCACTATTTACAATAGCCAAGACATAGAAGCAACCTAAATGTCCATCAACAGATGACTGGATAAAGAAGTTGTAGTATATTTATACAATAGAATACTACTCGGCCATAAAAAAGGATAAAATAATGCCATTTGCAACAACATGGATGGACCTAGAGTTTATCATATTAAGTAAAGCAAATCAGACAGAGAAAGACATATACCATATGATATCACTCATGTGTGGTATCTAAAAAAAAAAGAAAAGAAAAGGACATTATGAACTCATCTACAAAACAGAAACAGACTCACAGACATAGTAAATAATCTTATGGTTACTGGGGGAAGCAAGTGGCAAGAGATAAATTTGGGAGTTCAAGATTTACAAATGTTAGCCACAACATATAAAAATAGATTTTTTTTAAAGTTTCTGCTGTATAGCATGGGGAACTATGTTCAATATCTTGTAATAAACTTTAATGAAAAAGAATATGAAAATGAATATATGTATGTATATGCATGACTGGGACACTGTGCTGTACACCAGAAACTGACACATTGTAACTGACAGTATTTCAATTAAAAAATAATAATTAAAAAAATAAAAATGCATGATCTCACGTGAACCCATCTGGGTGGGCCACAAAGGGCATTGAGCATTAAAACTCAGCCTCCTGTTTTCTTGGTCCCTCTTGTCACATCAGCACACTCCCTCACCATTATATATTCAGAGTGGAAAACTGTATGGCAGCAGCCACATCTTGGTGTGTCTGTTTCTTAACTCTATGGTTTAGGACAAGTGACTTAACCTCCCCGAAGCTCAGTTCCTGCCTCTGTAAAATGGGCATATGACTGTAAGTGGTCCAGATGATCAAAGGAAGTAACAAAGGTAGTGTGCCTGGCCCACCTTCATCCCCGTGCTGCGGCTCACTGGGCCCTCTCACAGATGCATCTGCCCAACAGCTTCATGGCATGCCCCTTCTAGTCCCTTCTGCTGGGTCTTCTCCATGTCATTGGCTGGTGCCCTCCGCCTCACCACACCCTGCCCCTCTGAAGCAGTGTCACCTCCTCTGAGAAGCTGGCCCTGGCTCCTTCAGCCAAACTGAGCACTCCCACTTATGAATCCCCATTGAAAATATAGCTCATGCCTCACTTTCTTGTACGTTAGGCTCAAGTCACTAAGTAGATGGCCGCCTTTTCTTTCCAGTATATACTGTGCCACACGAGAATCAAGGATCTTTCATAACAGATAACACTAGATCTCTGACTCAGGCTTTCAAATATTTTATATCTCTATACCCATATCTGTATCTATTTATCTATCCACCCACACACACACATATAATGTGTTTATATGTATACATTTGCATATGTATAAATATATATTTTTAATAATTCATTCATTGTTTTTGTTCCACTAGAACAGTAGATCAAGACCTGGAAGATCTTTGCTTTTCTTCACTAGCTTTGAAAAGCAAAGGTAAAACTAATATATATAAAATAGGTAAACAACAAGACCTACTATATAGCACAAGGAACTATATTCAATATCTTATAATAAACTATATATGAAAAAGCAACTGAAAAAGTATATATAATAAACTGAATTACTTTGCTGTACACCTGAAAATAACACAACACTGTAAACCAATTATACTTCAATTTTTTAAAAAAGGAAAAGGTTAAGAAATAAAGAAATGAGGTGGGGGTAGGGAGGGGAGAAAGTTTGAGAACAGAGAAAGGGGAAGAAGATGGTTAAACATATGATCTCATTTAATCTTCAGAAAAGAATGAGGAAAGCAGGCCTCAAAAGGTTAAGTGCCATCCCAAGGCCACAGAGCCAGATCAGATCCTCGCTCTGCCTAATGCTGAAGTTGGTGCTTTTCCTGCAAAACCAGGCTGCATCCCCGCCTTGCCAGGTGTGGAGTAGTGGTCAGGTTCACACACTGTGGGCCAGACTGCCCATGCTGAATCCTGTCCTGCCACTTACAAGCTGTGGGACCTTGGGTGATCACCTAACCCTAGGTCTCAGTTTCATCATCAATAAAATGGGAGTGACAATAAAAGAACGATTGCTTCATGTGATGTTGTGAACATTAATGATCCCTAGCAAGTAAAGCTCTTAGAAAAGTTACAGGTGCAGAGTCAGTCCTCTGTCAGCATTAACCATGGTCATCCTCCCAGGTTCCCCCACGATGGGGGCAGTGGCCCCAGCAGAATCCGGCAGGCCCAGGAGGAACCCACTTCCTCATTGCTCCAGACCCAACTTCCCCTTTGTTCCCCTTGCCCAAGGCTAGGACCCCTCCGGGATCCCAGCTGCTCACGTCATCACAACAGAGGTTCCTGTCCTTTGTGCAGGTGATTTACAACCAGGTCACAGGTGGAACTTTGACCACAGGAAATATGTCTTGTAGAAAACAAACCAATGAAAGCAGAACTCCTCAGTGTGCTCCATTTTACCAACTTTTTTGAGTTTTAATTTAATCAGACTTACTACTCTTTTTAAACGTGCACTTCTTTTGTTTAAAAATTTATTTCTTCTCATGATGTCAAAAACATATTCTCTTCCAATTTTTTATTTATTTTTAAAGGCCATAAGAATTTTTTTATAAAGTACAGTTGCTATTCAATATTATGGTATACAATATAGTGATTCACAATTTTTAAAGGTTATACTCCATCTATTGTTATAAAATATTGGCTATATTCCCTGTGTTGTAACCAATTTCTCCTCTTAGATGTCCACTTCATACAGCAGCAGCCTTGGTTTCTGCTTCATTTTTATATCTTCCATCATCTCCCACATAGTCAGGAAAAGGCCCAGGATTATACAGCTACCAAATGTAGAAATTAGGATTTGAACTCCAGACCCTGCCTGCTTAACCACTACCCCACAGGACTGCAACCCTTCCCTAGAGGATATACCTTGAGGACAGGCCTTATCTCCCTTCAGATCCTACCATGGCCTGTACCTAGCAACTTGCTCATAATAAATAATCAATCCCCACTGATAGAGTTGTTGCCTGACTACGTTAAATGTTTTCATTTAATCTCTGCTCTTCGGAGTTGATTATCTCAGGGTTGAATTGAGGAGAGGTTGAAATAGTTATTCATACATTCATTCATTCATTCATTCATTCATTCTTTCATTCATCAAACATGTACTGAATGCCTCACCTGGGCCAGACTCTAAGTTGGGTGCTAGAGGAATGCAAATCAGCAAGACAAGATCTCTGCACTCCAGCTGTTTAGACTCTATGTCAGGGAGACAGTGCAGGGGTTCTCAGCCCTGGATGAACATTTCAGTCTCCCAGGGAGCTTTTATAAAAATGCTGATGCCGGGCCTCACCTACAGTAGTTCTGATCTGATTGCTCTGAGGTGGGGCCCCAGCTTTATTGGCTGTTGCTGGTTTTTTTTTTAATAGTAAACTTTTAATTTTAGCAGTTTTAGATTGACAGAATTATTATGACGGTAAAAGAGAGCGTTCCTATAAACACCATGCCTAGTTTCCCCTGCTATTAACATCTTACATCAGTATGGGACATTTGTCACAATTAAGGGGCCAATACTGATGCATTATTATTAACTAAAGTCCATGCTTTATTTAAATTTCCTCAGTTTTTTCCTAATGTTCTTTCTCCTTTGGTTTCTTTTCTGTGACAGTGTCTTGACTTTGGTATTTTTTTTTAACTCCTCAAATTCTATTATGCAACCAGGATTGAGAACTTCCGGTCTGAGGTCAAAAGCAAGGAAATTCTAGAGGCAGGCTTTCTGGGTTCAAATTCTGGCTGGGCTGCTTAATAGCTGTGAGAACTTAGTGCAGTAAGCAACCCCATAGGGCATCCGATTTCTCACACATAAAATGGAAATGTTAATAGTAGCTACCCCATAAGTTGTGAAGGACAAATGAGTCCAGTGTTTCTCAACTTTTTCACCTCATAGCACCCAGAGAAGATACATAGTATTTGTATTACCTACTGGCATAACACACAAATTCTAGGGGCGAAAATGGATGAATCTACTCACCGCCAGGGATGGGGGATCAAGGGTTGAGCCACCTGCAGCTCTGCTATGCCGTGTTAGGGAGTTCTGGGCGGACACACGTAGAAGCACTTAGACTCCACCTCTGCCCATGTGAGCCCTCCATAAATGTTTTCCGCGGGGAGGACAGCTCAGTGGGAGAGTGTGTGCTTAGAATGCACAAGGTCCTGGGTTCAATCCCTAGTACTGCCATTAAAAATAAATAAATAAACGTAATTACCCCCCACCAAAAAACCCTAAAAATACATTTTTTTTTAATGTTTTCTGTAAACGTGGAGGAGACAGACCTGTAAAGAACAAGGAGCAGTGCAGACTCGGGCAGTGATAGTGGCAAGGCAAGGGCAGTACTTCTGGGGCCCATGTGTACTGACTGACCTGTTGGTTTTTCAAAGGGAGTGATACTGTGTCTGGAGTAGGAGGGAACTGCTCTCGCTTCCCGATGGACTCTGGTTGACCAGCTATGGACAAACCCCAGGGCACCTCATTACACGGTGAGGAACACAAGAGGCCAGGCTGCTGACACACGAGGAATGCAGAGCACCTGGCAAGTTAAGTAGTGGCACTTGGAAATTGAAGACTCAACATCACATGTTAGGAGCCTCCTGCAAGGACTGTTCCTCAGGCCGGCTGCTGCCTCTCTGGCGCCACCATCTGGTGTTGGCTGGGAGGATCATGGCTGGCAGAACCTGCCCAGACTGGTAAAAAAAAATTTTTTAATGGAGAATTTTTTTTTCTTTATTGAAAAACTTAAGACTTGGGTACATCAAATAAAGCCAATTCCTAGGGGGAAAATAAAAACTTATACTAGAACAAAAAAAGTCAGCACTGTCCGGGCCCTAGCAGAACCCAGAGAATATATCTTCATATAATTGAAAATTTCTAAGAGCTTCATAATTGGCTTTTTGGTACAAAATGACCTTTTAAAATTGCAATTTATAGTTCCTAGTATTGAGGTTCATAGGACAAACTAGGAAGTCTTCAAAACTTGAGCTGAATTAATCCCATGAGGAGTTATTTGGCTTTTGAATCCGTTTTTCCTTGTCTAAAGGCAAGAGCAGCCACAGCCCCCATCTCCCAGCAGCCTCTCTCTGGGCATGACGAGCCTGCAGAGCACCCACCGCTTCATCCACCCAGGGGTGAAGAGACTCCACGACTAGCCGGCACAGCAGCTCCGAGTCGCCCCTCTCCAGCAACATTCCCTTCATCTTTCCAGTCAGGTTTGAGTGCTGCGTTTGGATGACCGGGATCAGATGTTCCCCCAGCATCTGCTTCTGTTCCTGGGCAAGTGCTACGGCCAGCATGGAGTTGGTGGGGGCTCTGGCCTGCTCGTGGACCGCATCCTGTGCTGTATCGCAGGATGAGGGCTGTGGCCAGTGGAGGCATATTTATATAGTGCAAACACACTAAACATTTTCATCCCAGCCAAGCTTTGTTATCTCAGAGTTGATCTTGGGACCAAGCTCTGGGTTCAAATGTTCCAGTCTATCCTAAGTAACAAAAAGTCATTTTTTTCCTCATTTGCTAGATGTGTATGTATCTCCTGAGGCTGAAGAAATTAGAGATGTGAAAGATTGTTCAATGGAGATGGTTTTCTCTGAAATTAGCCCACAAATGTATTTGAGACTCAGAGAGATTCATGGATGATATAGAAATAATAAAAAATGCGGATATGCAGAAAAGATGTCTCACCACTATAAAACATTTCTGTGTTCCTCATCTTATAGTGAAATGTGTCAGTGGTAAGAGTTTTAGAGTTGACAGACAAGGGTTCAAATTTTAGCCTTGCTGTGTGACCTTGGGTGAGTTGCTTAATCTCCCTGAGCCTGCATTCCCTCATTTATAAAATCAGGATAAAAATGCCACCCTCAAAGTGTTAAGGACAGTAATTGCTAAACTGAATGCCTTGTACATGGTGAAAGCTCAATCATAGCACTGTCATCATTCCCACTACAGCCCTGCCAGACGAAGGTATTAGAGCTCCGAGACACGAAGTGACTGACCCACTGTGGGTGGCACAGCCTGCTGGGGCTTAAACTCAGGTTCTCCAGGCACTGAATCTAGAGCACTTTCCTCATACTTCATCTAGGGTGCCTGCTCTTCTCTCTGCCAAAGTTGCAGACACTCAGCGGAGGCTCAGACTGCAGGGCTGGAGAAACAGCCACGTCAGAGGAAGCCAGAGCAGGGAGTGGACGATCCACCAGACAGGCGTGAGCGGGGTGCCTGGAGTGCAGGGGCCTAAGGACTCAGACACCGAGTGGGGAGATTCAACCCTGTGTCCACAGTAGGCAGGGCCAGAGGGCTGTGTGAGGCCGAGGTCTTGGCATTAAAGAACAGACAGCCCAGCAAGCAGCCGGGGAAGGCTGACTCAGGCAGTGACACGAGAGGCCAGAGGCTGGAGACAAGGACACACATGAAAAACTCAGAAACAGACAGAGGGAGGAAAACTGACTAGGGGCTCTGAGATAGTATTAAATGAGGATGGCACCTGGCTTTTGGGATGTGGCAGATGAAAACTGTCCGTGGGGGCGTCAGTTAAGATACTCCTTTTCAGATTCCTTCTAATGACAAAAAAGAAAGTGTCTTTTCTTTCTTTCCTTAGCAAACCGAATAATATTTCCCCTCCTTTTCCTCCAAATTCAAGTCAAATTCCTCCAGGCCTCCAGTCAAGGGAAATGAAGTAGGAGAAATTTGATTAGATGTGATTTAATGTAGGATGCTCACGATGTGTCCATGCAAGGTCCACGTGTCAGTCCAGTAGAAGTAACCAGAGTCTCTTTAAGCTTGTCCCCCAGGGAAATTGAAGTCGTGGAATCTTAGACTAAAAGGTCATTCAGCTCACATGTCCCTGCAGGGCATGAAGCTTCCCTTCCAAAGTGGTCTGCCAGGCTCTGCTTGAACACCACAGGGGATGGGGAGCTCCCTGCCCGCCAAGGCAGCCCTTTTCAGACATGGACAGCTCTGAATTTTAGAAAATGTTTTCTTATTACATCCTTCAGCTGCCAGTGACAGAAAATCCCAACTGAAACTGCCATTAGCAAAAAAATAAATGAACAAATAAACAAGGACTACATGGTGCAACAGGTTTCCCCTCCTGCGAAGGACTTTTAGCACCAGCTGCTGGAGCGCTGCCAGCAGGCAGACCTTAACTGTCAACCCCTTCCGGGATCACTTCCCTGTGGCAGCCCTTCCTGGGGCAACCCACAGCCAATGACTAATCAATGCCAGAGCATAGATGTCTGGGTCATCTCCACCTCGGGCTCCTCCTGGGCTTGGTTGAAGCTGTCGTCAGGACTGCATTTGGCTGGAGTCTTCCCTCTGCAACTTCTGCTCCCTCTCCTTCCCTTCCTCAAACATTCATCCCTAGAGCACTCCAAGCACTCCTTAATAAATCTCCTGTACCCTAAGCTCCGCCTCAGAGTCCACTTTCCAGGGAACAAAACTGTGGCACGCTGGCTCCTGGAACTGAAGGTCTAGGGGACATCAGGCACACTGGTCCTAGGGGATCAGGATTCGGGGCACAGCATCGCCCCTCTCTTGGTTGTGCTCTGCTTTGTGCTGACTCCCCTTCCAGATACTCGCATCCGTGCAGCCTCAAACGCAGTGTGGGGAGGCACTTCTCACCAACAACTCCATAGAAGTTCAAAATGTACTTCTCATGATGAAATGAACTGATGTGAGTCACAAGCTGATTCTTGGATCAATCACGGTGGCCAGAGATGGTGGGCTATGCTGATTATCTTAGGCCAGAGTCATAGGACAGAGGGACAGAGTCATCTGCCAAAATATAAGGGCCACTAGTAGCAGGAGACTGTTCCCTGAACAAGACATGGGCTCTGTGACCAGAAGAAAGGAAGGCAGACACCACAAAGGTCTACCTAAATTCTGCTCCATGGAAGTCCGTCTCCTTGCTGTCCCTACCCTCGGGGTCATGTGGCACAAAAGTCCTAGCCCTCTTCCATATTTGAAGAGCTTCATTCTCCCCCACCTCCAGGCTGCCCCTCCAGTCTCCATGCTGCATCTTCTCCCACGTGGCTTGGCCCGAAGCCCTCTCACCTCTCAGGGCACTTGCTTCTCAAAACAATCTCTCTTTTGTCTTTAGTTTCAAAGTGTGCTGCCCACAATGAAATGCCATGCTCTTAGAAACGTACAAGATGACCCCTTCTCTCCTCCCAGGTGCTCGGCTTCTGTTAATGGAGTCCGGAACCAAAATAATGAGCTTTTCTAGGTGGACATAAAGATCGCCTTATAACAATACGTTAGGTGTTATTTGCCTAACACCCTAAATTGCTTTCCCAAGTCCCGGTGCTGTCTGTCACCTCTCTGCTCAGTCCACACTTGTGCAGTTAGATTTTGAACAATATTGCACATAATAAGTGACAACTCATTGTCTATTGATTGGACATCTGAGCTTGTCCTATGTTGACTCTCTGGGTATAGGTGTATAAAATTACAGGCATGAGAAAGACTACTGGGCCAGAATCCTGGATTCAAGTCCTGAGCATCAATACTTACGAGCTATGTGGCCCTTGCACATCACTTAGTCAGCCTCTACTTCATCGAGTCGCTATCGGTTAAAAACACCTCCCTCATATAAGGTACACATAACAAAGTCAAATGTCACATGTGCTTTGAAAACTATATGTATGTGTGAGTGTGCGGTACGAAGTATTTTACATTATAAAGTGTTTTTCTTACCGTATAAGAAATGTTACAGTATAAAACGCTTTCTTACTGAAGGTCACAGTTTAAAAATTTGAAAAGAAACACTGCTTCCCGGCCTATATCTGTCTTATTCACCACTGTACACACACACACACACACACACACACACACTGACACAAAACTCCTTATTACATGTGAATAAGGAAAAAATAAAGTTAAATAGCAAACGTAATTTTATCACTATTCAAATACAACATAGAAAGATTATCCCCAAATAAATAATACAAAACCCCAAAATGCTGATCACAACCCTGCTCCTTGATTTCACAGCCCGTCAACAATTGCAACTCAGACTGCAGACGGCGACCCAGTTGAGTGAGGAAACTACCGCCACGGGCACCACTGTGGCAGGGAAGCCCCAGGGGGGCATCCAGTGGGAACCCAGGAGGCCAGAGGCATTTAAGAAAGAGGGAAAGCCGCATTTGAGCTGAAGGTTGAAGGATGAATATGAGTTGCAGGGGTTGCGGGTGAGGGAAACCCTGACAGATGTGGAGAGCTGCAGGCAGAAGGGTCTGCAGGGAAAAAACAGACCCCGGCCTCTTGCTAGTACAGCACAAGAAAACGTGAAAACACTGTTTCCTCCCTAAAATATCATGGTGAGAACCAGTCATTGAACTGTAAGATGGCAAGATGAAAACAAACAAACAAAAAAGTCTTGACAAAGACATATATGTATTTTTGACAAAAATATTAAGGAGAAAAAAACACAAACGTATGCCTAAACAAAATTCAGAATGCTTAAGAAAGATCCAAAGAAGGCAATTATGACCGAGATATTTGCTGGGTGGGATGCTTTCGAGGTTACTCTCGCACACTTCTTTAGGGAGCAGTCAATCAGGCATAATTTGCCTAATTGCTCACACTTACTTTTAATCTCAGTGGAAATGAAACTGCTTAATTTGCAAAGGTGATAAAGCGTTGAAAAACGTAGACAGGTGTGGTTCCTGGCTCCAGAAATCTCCCTGGCTCCATGGGCCCGCCTCCCTGCTCCCGGGGCCTGCCATTCTCAGCATTACTCACACCTGCGGACGAGGCCGGGCCTCGGGCTGCAGCTGCCAAGTGGAGACAGGGCAGGACTATGAAAAGCACCTCGACCACAAATCAACCTTCTTCCAGCTGACTCTGCCTCACATCCCCGCTTTCCGGCACTCTGTTAACTGGGCCTCCGATTGACCTGGTTCCTGGTTCTGGTCCACCTCCCTCCTGCCAGGACCTGGCTCCCGCACCTCACCCCCTTTGGTGTGGCATTTGAGCAAAGAGTTTCCTTTCTCCGCTTGGCTCTAGTCTCTGCCTCCGCTGTTTCCTCTCTGCATAATCCCTCCACACACCTGCAAGTGAGTTATTGCACCACACGCCCTTAGGAGCCAGATGATCTGAGAAGGAACACGCACTGACATTCACTTTGGGGATTCATTAAAAAAAAAAAAGTCCAAGGGGGTCAGAATAGACTAATTCTGGAGGAGAAAAGGGGGCTGGGGTGGATGTGAGGAAAGCGGCAGGTCTGAGGAGGGAGAGAGAGAAAGAGAGGGAGAGAGCAAAGACTCGGGTGTCTGACCCAAGTGGGGGATTTGGGGTGATGGGTTGAGGCAAAGAAAGGAAGGCGCACACAGAACAAAGCTCTTTCTTTACATCACAGTTTTGCTGCCCTGGCCTTTTGGTTGCTCCAGCACAATCTCCTTCCTTTGGTGTGTGGACCCCTCTGCCTGGGCAAGCTGTCCCCCACCCGGCTCCTCCCTGCTCATTCTGGGAAGTCACCTTACAGGTCTCCTCCGTGGGAGGCCCCCTGGACCCTGAGACGAAGTCTCCTATTTCAAACTCCATCCCAGCCTTTCTTTTCCTTAGCGTCTCCTGTCTATCCCCGATCACTAGGTTGAACGTGCCATATTTGTTTAAGGTCTCTCTTCTCCACCAGATTGTAAGGAGGCCTGTGAAGGCGGGGATCACATGGAGCGTGACCTTCTGCCCAGCTATGCCTGAGCGCCCCTCGACCTCGCACTCAGGCGAGCCAATGTGTCGCAGGCTCATTCCTGGAAAGTGGATTCTGAGATGGAGTCTCGGGGCCAGGAGGTTTATGAAGGATGAACACTGGAGGAAGGGAGGGGACGGAGCAGAAGACGCAGAGGAAGGACTGAAGCCAAATGCAGGCTGACAACAGCCTCAGCTGAGGCCAGGAGGCGCCCTGGGACAAGAACTGCCTCTAGGGGTAGGGAGTTGGGCAGAGCTGACAGGCACTTATACACAGGCACTGTCATTCACTGACGGGCGTCACCTTAGGGAGGGGCGGGCTCAGGCAGAGTGACTCGGCAAATACAAATCCAGCTCTGCCTGAAGGTAGGGCTTTGGCTCAAGCTCTTGCCTGAAGACCTTGGCTCGGCCCTTGCTGGGACGCTGTCAGCCTGCTCACAACAGGCTGCAGCTGCCTGTGGGCCTTGTGGCCGCCAGGGAGATACCGGTGGCCAGGGACTGAGCCGCCACGGTCCTTCGTGCCTGCTTCCCTCGTGGGTGAGCCCCAACCTGCTCACCTTACCTGGCCCAACCTCTGACTGCTCTCTCTGCGGGATGAGTCAGCTCAGCACGCCTGTCCTTGAGCTGTGCTCTGCCTCTCATGACCCTGGCCAAGGCCACAGCTCAGGCACCAGGGCCCATAACCCTGATGCCCTGCCTACTCTTAGGTGAATGAGCTCACCAAGGATAACGGGTGTAGGTGTTCTGGCTTCTGCGAAAATCCCCAAGCCTCCCATTGTCTGTGTCCTCCCATGAAAACACGAACTTGAGCTATACCCTGCTAACTCGTAAACTTCTGGGTAGGATCAAAGTCCAGTTCAACTTTGATTCCCGTTTCCCTGTGCATTCCCCGAACAGAGAAAATGCTCATGGTGCCTTCAGTGAGAAAGTAAAACCAATCAACCAATCAACACACAATGAGTAAGGCTGGAGTCATTCCAAACTAGAATGACACTCACAGAAGTTGCTAGTGTGTTCTACTGTATCAGAAAGATCCAGCTTTAGAACATCTTTTATTCACTTAGCCAACACGCATTGAACACTTGCTAAATGTCAGGCATTGTGCTGGGTGCCGGAAAGACACCACTGAAAAAGAAGATACAGCTCCTAACTTGTGGAGCTGACAGTCAAAGAAACCAATATTAAACAATTCATTGATCAAATGACAGTCGTTGTCATCAGCAGTACAGAGAAGCAGCAGGGTGCTGTGCAAATTAGCACAGCTGGCGGCTGGGCTGGTCCCAGGGGTTGCAGAAGATTTTCCTGTGGAAGGGATATTCAAGCTGGAATGTAAAAGATGAGAGGAATGCACCAGGCAAAGGGAAAAGACGTGCCGTGACAGCAGGGAGGGTCTAAGGGACTGGTGTGTGCCTGTGAGGCAGGGGCACGAGAGGACAGAGAAAGGGGGCCTGAGGACACCAGGGGATGCTGAGGAGGAGGGTACAGCCAGGCCAGGCAGGGCACTGCAAGATGTGGCAAAGGATTTGCATTTTTTTAATAAAAGAAATAGGATCTCACTAATAGTGTTTAAGTAGGGAAGTAACATAATTAGATTTCTGGGTTTTTTTTCAAAAATCCTTCTGGCTGCTCCATGGAAAATAGTCTAGAGAATGCAAGGACGGACGTGAGGCTTTTGGAGTAGTCCAGGCAAGAGGCTCTGCTGTCCAGTGTCTGGGAGCAGGATGCTGGCAGCGACATGCAGAGCAACGGACAGAAGTGAGAACCCTTCAAGAGGTTACTGGACTGGCAGGACCTGACCACAGTCTCGTCATGCAGTGGACTGGGGTGCAGGGGAGGTAAAAGGGAGAAGGGGTGTCAATGATGACACCTCCCAGACTTCCTCCCTGATTATCTAGGTGGTAGGTGGTGTCATCCTCTGGATAGGAAACCGAAGAGGAGGGCCGGGCGAGTGTAGGAGACAGCTGACAATTCACTAGAAATGTGCCATGTTTGTGATGCTGGGCAGATATCCAGATGGTGATGACGAGTGAGTGGCTGGATACAGGGGTCTGAGTTCAGAAGACAGATCCGAAATGGAGATCCACGGTAACCCCTCCCACGTTTATAGGTGGCATTAAAGCCGTGGGGGTGGATGAGATCAGTCGGGAGAGACTGGAGGGAAAAGAGAAAGTTACAATGGACAGGAGTGAGAGTCTAGGATAAAGTCTTCACAACACCTTCACCACCACCACCAAAGACTCCGGGAGAGCCCGGAGACCCTCACATGTGCCCAGCACGGATTCTTCTCTGCAGGGCTGGAAGCTTACAGGACCAACCATGGATGAAGGTCAGCCGAACAATTTGGCAAGGCAGCCTCAGGGGGGGGAGGGGGGTGCAGATTCACACCCTGAGAGCCCTGAAGTAAGTCAGGTCCCCAGAAGGGCGCTATTGCAACTAGGACTGTCTCTTGGGTAAGCTCCTTCCCGTCCTCCTCCGTGACATGACTGCACTATTGAAATGCTGGAGTCCTGTAGGGTTAGTTCTAGAAGTTAAGGAAATCTGATTTCTCAGATATGAAAGGGAGTCTGGCCCCCAAGTGCCAACGCTTGCCCAAAGGAGCTAACCCACACAATCTAGTTGGTTAAACACAAACTCGCCCACGATCAGCACCTCATCTCGAGGTCAAGCCTCACAGTCCCCAAGCTGAATTCTTTAAGCTCCGTGGGCTTATTAGGAGCTATTTGTCAATTTAACAGCAAAAAACCAAGAAGGAGCCAGATTCTCGACTGAGGCGGACAGATTTATGAAGAGTACGGTTCAGGTGCCTTTTCCTTGCAAGCTCCCTAATAAAATGCAGTGGTTGGCTGAAACCTAAAGATGTTGTAGGAAGATTAGCTTGTACCTTAGCAGTGGCAGCTTCCAGAAAATAAATGGCGAGATTCTTGATACACAGCCACACATACACGCACATACACACCCCCAATTGCATACATACGCATGCACACGTACACATCTGTGTCTGGGTACAGGCCCAGGTGGATGTGTAGATGGATGCAAATACTTTCTGGAAATGAGAAAAGCATCTGTAGGAGTGAAGTCCTAGGTTCTAAGTCTGCTCAGTAACTAACCCTTTTTTGCACAAGTACCACAAAGTGTGCTTGTGTGTACACAGACCTGCACATCCAAAGAAGCAAAGGGTGTGGTAAATAATCTTTTTCCCCCCAGCGAGGATAAAAGCACTTGGCTCGTTTCCTAGGACACTGATTGGAGAGGAACAAGGCTTTTTGAGGAGAGTGGCATCTGAGCCAGACCTAGCAGGTGGCCTGGGGTCCTAGGAGCTGGGGAGCCGGAGGGGAGGGTGTTCCAGGGGGAAGGGAACAGTCGGAGCGAAAATGGGAAGGGATAGTAAGAACCTTGGGAAATGCCAGGCTTTCACTAGAGCATCGAGTACATCTGGACAAGCATTGGAGGTAAAAATGGACACAGGTTGGGGCAGGGGCATGTCATGAAGGGTCTTGAATTTGGGTGAAATAATTTGGACTTCATCTGTAGGAAATGGGGGGTGGGAAGCACGTAAAAGGATTTCAACAGGAAAGTGACATGATCAGGATTACGCTTTAGGAAGAGTAATCTGTTCACAGGCTGGTGAGAAATTGGAAATGGAAAATTCGGGAGGTTGTAACGCCAGGCCAGGCCAGAATTTAAAAATAGTGAGATTATGAATATCGATTAACATGGAAAGTTGCTTGTAATAAATGTCTAAGGTTAAGTCAGTCGCAAATTGATCTGTGTTAGATCCACAATCTCCTTTTTTGCAAACATAAATGGACATATACCTTCCAGCAGTATCTGCAGAGGAAAAGTCTGCAAGAAACACAGCCAGATACAAACACTGGTTTCTTTCTGGTTGGACGGGTTACGCATCACTTTTATTTTTCATTTGATTTTGTGTATTTTATATTATTTCCTACAACGAACATTTGATTGTGATAAAAAAAAAACAGGACGGGAGAGGAGGGGGAAGGAACCTACATCTATCTACCAGAAAGTCCATCAAACCGTCCCCTTCACAATAGGACCACCTGCCTCGGGGCTGGTCGCGGGGACCTGAACCAGCAGGAAGCCACCAGAACAGAAAAGACATAGCATTTTCCTGGTGGGGTTTTGAAGCACAGTCACTCCTAGCACTTGAGAACCATACAACCTGGTTTGGGCAAAGGATGCCAACAGCTGTGAATCTGGGCTGAAAACCGGACAGGCCGTGCTGCCACCTGAGAACACCTTACAGCCTGAAGAGTTTGGGGATTATTGAGACCAACCCTACGGCTTAGCAGCCGTTGACAAACAGGACTGGGAAAGTGAAAGGACTTGACGGCGTTCTTGTAAACTCTACAGCACCTTCTTGTCAGGCACCCGTCAACCCAGGCTGTAGCAGAACCTCCGCACACACCGCAGCTCCACCCTCCTGGCAGAATCTAATTCGCTCACAGCAAATAATGCAGCGAGCTCTTACCGTGTGCCGGGCACTGTTCTCCGTGTGGGAAGCCCAGCTGCGATCAAAGCAGATTCAGTGGGTCAGGCCTGTCACATTTCATCCCCTGGAAGACACCCACCATGCCTTTCCTGTCCTCCATCTGCCCTACTCTGCTCCTCTGGCTTCTGGGATGTAAGTGCGTGAGAGCTGGGGTTTGTATTGGTTGTTTTTTCTGCGCTGCACCCAGATCTGGAACACCTGCGTGGCCCATAGCAAGGGCTCGACAAATAATTGTTGAACCAGTGGCCTTCACGTATGCTGGGCCCTCAACAGGGACCATGCTTCTGCTACCGTTTTGTCTAGCTTGTTCTGAATCCCTCCTTGCTCGGCTCAAACATCACTCTCTCTGAAAAGCCTTCTGGAATTCACCAGATTCCTCTGTGAATTATTCTCTTGGTATCCTGTGCTTCTCCTCCTAAGAGCTTACCATCCCTGTGATTACATAATTACTTCATCTGTCTCTCCTGTTAGAATAGAAACTCCATGAAGCATGGGTCTAGGCTGGTCTTGTTTTTCATGAAATCCTCAGTTCCTAGCACAGAACCTGGCCCTGGGAGTCACTCAAATACAATTTGATGACCACTGAATCCCAGCTGGAAACGGGGTTTTCATCATTCCTGTGGTTATTAAGGATGTTCATGGACAGCTGTTGGCAGAGCCGATCACAGCAACCAGGCTAAGCCCCGGGGCATTTTTTGCCAGCTGGTGTGGTTTCTGAGAGTAAATTCAGGAAACTGAGGGATGCATTGCCATCACTGATTCATTCAACAAACATTTTGGTGTCAGGCGATGTACAGAGATGACTAAGGCAGTCTCTGCTTTTTAGGGGGTAAAAAGGGCAAAGGCACTGATATCTTGAAAGCTGTAGCAGTTTTCTAGCATTATCATAATGAAGTCCCATAAATTAAGTGGTTTAGAGATTTATCATCTCACAGCTCTGGAGGTTAGAAGTCCAAGATCAAGGTGTCAGCAGGGCCGTGCTCCTTCTAGAGGCACCAGGGGAAGAGCTGTTCCAGGCCTCTCTACTTGGTGGCTCCTTGGCTTGTGGCAGCGTAACTCCAGTCTTCACATGGCGTTCTTGCCATGCATGTCTCAGTCCGAAATGTTCCCTTCCTATAAGGACACTGGTCATACTGGACGGGAGACCACACTCACGACCTCATTTTAGCTGGATCACCTCTGTAAAGACCCTATCTCCAAATACAGTCACAGCCTGAGGTACTGAGGGCCAGGACTCCAGCACAACTTTGTAACAGTTCAGCCCAGAACAGAGGGACACAGAGAGAAGTCTCCAGAAGATTCAGCAGGGCAGCAGGAGGGAATAATTCACTCCCACGGGGATGAGGGGCAGGGTAAGGAGAGGGCACAGAAAAGGCTTCTCAGACCGTGTAAACCTTGGCCTGAATCTTGAAGAATGGATGAGTATTTTCCATGTCCTGTGGGGTGGAGGTGAGGTGGGCTGCAAGTTGCAGAGAGGGTGGGATGAGATGGGCTAAAACCAGATCATGAAAGATTTGATGTAACCAAGGTATAGATCCAAGTCCTCCAGCCTTCTAGAATCATCCTTTCATTCAGTATTCAAATGGAAAAAGCTCAAATAGCCAAGCCATGAACAGTGGGATTCAGTGGCTTCTGGTGGAGGGACGCCTCTGTGGGTCCCTGGGGACTGGCCGCTGCTCTCAGCCTCTGCTGCTGCTGTCTGTCCTCGCCACCCGCTCAGTCCTTTCTGGGCACCAACTCTTCCTCCCATGACTGGTCATGGCAAGGCTTACGCTGCAGGCTTGAGAGAGAGGGAGCAAAAGGACATGGTACAGAACAGGAAACAGCTTATTCATGGTGGCCCCAGCTGTCCCTGGCCACCTCCACTAAAGGAAAGTCCTTCCCAGCCAACTGTATCTTCCTAGGCTCCTGCCACCCCACCTTCTCCGTCACACCAGTTAGAATCTTTTAGCAGCTTTCAAAAAGGCCAATGCCCAACACCGCCTCGAACCACTTAAGTCAGACGCTGGGGGTGGGGCAGCGGGGGTGTATCAGAGCTCCCGGGCCATTCTAGAGCGCCGACAGCACGGAGGCCACTCTGTGCCCAGGCCTGGCTCGTAGCTCCCCTTCCTCACGTCCTGGCAGACAGAGAAAGCTCCACTTCCTGCTACCTTATTATGCAGAGCAATCTTCTGTCTGTCTGTCTGTCTGTGGTGCCCTCACTTACCCAGTCCCAGGTACTCCAGGCCAACTCTCCTCAAAACAATAAACAAATGAGGTCAGTCATGATGCGTTCCTCCCACAGAACAGAATCCTTTTCCTCTAAAATGAATTGTCTATCCCCTCACAGGGAAAAAAAAAAATGCAACTCCCAATTTTTGTTTTAAATACCCGATTTCAGTGATTCTAAGACTCAAATATTTCCCACGTTTTAACCTACCTGAAATCGGATGTGTCTTCTCGTCGATGGGCTATCAGAGTTTGTTTGGAAATTTTCTCTTTTTTTAGTCCTTCAAATACTACTACAGGTAACAATTATAAGGGGATTTGATTTGATGAAATACTGTAGCAATAACCTTTCTGTCCCTCCTGCCACGAGGGCTGGTTTTGCCTAGGAGTTTGGATTTTATACTATAGGCAGTAGGGAGCCATCAAAGGGTTTCGAGTGAGGGAGTAGCACGGCAACGTTTGGCTTTGCAGAACCACTTGGTCTCAGGCCCAGTAGGGCAGGAAGGCGCCTCAATGGAATTGGAGAAACCAGGCCTGCCGAGGGGCGAGGGGATCTAAACTTGGTTCCTTGGGGGCATGAAGAATTTGGATTCCCTCTGGCAAGGCCCATGTGTCACCGTGAGCCAGGGGACATTCTCAGGGAAGGCCCAAGGAGGGAGCCTTCACCGCCTGCGTGAATCCTCCACCTGCAGGGCCCGCTCTCTCCCCAGGTGGGACTTGACTCGGTGGGCCTCTCCACCCGGGTCCTTCCCCCAGGCATCCCAGCAGCCCCCGGGCACAGGCAAGAGACCGATGTATAAACCACAGGATGCCCATTCGTTAAGTCACAAAGAGAAATAAAGGTGGCAGGCAGACAGCACACTCTGGGTAGGGAGATCAGACCATTCCCTCCCTGGAGGCAAACTACCAGAAAAGCCAAGTTGTCAATGCATTCACTTATAATGAGAAAATCAGCTTTCCAGAGAACTGAAAGTTCACACTGGCCTTGTTCTTTCCCTGTTGAAAAATGAAGACAGAAGCAGCCCAATTATCCAGCAGAGACTTCATGAGCAAGGAATCAGGGCAGGGGCAGTGGTTAAACATTAACCACGACTCTCAGCTGAATTGCCTGTGGCCCTCTCCCCCAGCGGGCGGGTGGTGCCCCGTGAACCTCACTGCCTGGGTCTGCCTGCCAAGCTTGCTTCTTCCCTGGGCACTGAACGGAGGGACATCGCCGGCATCTGGCCCTGAGACTTGTCGTTTTCTGCTTCCAAGGCTGGCCATGCCCGTCTCTGACAGCACGGCCCTCCCACCCCCAGAGTAAAGGGGGTTTTGTTTCCTTCCTCATGGTCACAGTCGAGCCCAGCCTCATCCATTCAAGAACACATTTAAGCACAATCTCTTGGACTTTCCCCACAAATGGCTTATCTCAACTTGCGTATGTGTATTTCAGTGTTTAACCCTTCACAAATTTATTCACAAGCTCTTCCGTATCCTGGCGACAAGCACCAGGAGGAAATGGCCTTCTTTTTAATACGGGATTTACTTCCCCTTTTTCAACCTGAGCATGTAAACCCTCCCTTCTCCTAGGTTAGAACAGCCCAGAAGGCTTGTGGAATAAGCTGGATTTCATATGCAGGAGAGAGGGAGACAGGAGCGTGTAGCCCAGGGAAGTCTCACCAGTAGCCCCAGATCAGGGGTGGATTTTGTCGGGTCTGCGTGGCCGGGGTCATCCTTTCAGAGGGTTAACAACACAGACCCTGGAGCCACATAGAGCTGGGTTCCAAACTTAGCTCTTCCTTAGAGACAGCACTCAACCTTTCTGAGCCTAATCTTTAAAATGGGGGTAACAATACCTGTATCTCCTGGAAGGATGCAGTGAAACAATAGTGCACAGTGCTTGGCACACAGTAACCACCGTTCCTTCCTCTTTGCCTTCTCAGTCGTTCTCATTATTGGAATTGTCCCATAAAAGCCTTAGACCTCCACACAAAAGCTCCTCCTCCCCACCCTGCCCACCCCTACCCACTAGGCAATTCTAAAGCAGTGAGAGAGGCCTAGCAGTTAAATTTCTTCTCTTACTTTTCTTTTTCACAATGCTGAACATTCACACACCCTAATATTCACATCTGTGTATTTACTTCTAGGATTTACTTTAAAAATAATGGGATGAGGACGTGGGGAAATGGAGAAGATAGAGGAGAGATGCTGGCTCTGAGTTGAGAGTGGTTGAAGCTGTATAATGGGTACCCGGGAGCTCATACACTGTTCTCTATACTTTGTAAATATTTGGCAATTTCCTTATTAAAAAATATTTTTAAAGGGAAAAAAAAATCATGTTAATCAGTTTCTACTTGCCAGACACTGGTAGAGGAGAGAACATTGAAAAGAAGAAGTTCAGGCGCTAGCCCTGAGGAATTCGTAGGTTGGTGGAAGAGACAGGTGTGTTAGTGGTCATTGCAACAGAGCAACAGGGAGAAGCAGTGCAAGTGGGGGCTCCAGGGGGCACCCGGGGGAGGGGGTGGGGCGCCCCTGCTTCTGCTCTCCCCTTAGGCCACCTCGCTGGCTTGCACAAGTGCATGTGAGAGACAGCGGGAGTGGAGAGAAGGACGCACGTGAATGGACATCATTCCCATCACTGTAGGATCCATGACCACGTTCATGCATCACGTCCTCCGACAGCCACTTCATCCTTCTTCTTTGCAAGCTGTGTTAGGTGCTTTCCTCTGAGCTCTGTCTACATTGGCCTTTATCACACTGAACAGAGTGGATGTATTTGAGCAGGGGGCCAGAGAGAAGGGAGGAGTCATCCCTGAAAACCTTGTATCATGCAAAGCTGCCATAACTCAGGAGCAAGCCTGACCTAACGGGCATGTATTTCCATCTACCAGCCATGGGGGCGCCCCCGTGTGGCAAAAGTGTGAACATTATCTGCAAATGACCAAGTTCACCTGCATTCGATTTAAGCAACTCAACCGATTTGTAAGTTCAGAAGCTTCTCAGTTTTTCAATATTTTGCACATAAATGAGGCTTAATTAATATATTTATACCACATTCCTTCAAATCGGCGGCATAATTTTAAAAAAATTGCACACAGAACTTGATTCCTGAATCGTAATTATCTATTTCTTCTCTGATAGGGTCCTCTTCCTCACCTCTTTTCCCAGTTGAGTAGAAGGAAGGAAAGAGGAAGGAAGGAAGGAAGGAAGGAAGGAAGGAAGGAAGGAAGGAAGGAAGGAAGGAAGGAAGGAAGGAAGGAAAAGAAAGAAGGATGGGAGGATAGGATTAGACAGAAAGACCATCTTCTCTTCCTCTTCTCCCTCCCTCACCCCCCAACACAAAGGCATGTCATACGAGAATCTGACATGAGCAGTCATCGTTCCTGTGCGGAGCAGTAACTGACATGTAAGTGATGTTAAACCCTGCTGCTGTCTAGCTTTCCCACCTTGGGCTTGTCATTTCTCCTTCCAAAACCATTTTTCCATCTATCATGTAGGAAGAACAGTACCAACCGAACCTCCCACGGGTCACAGAAGGGCCATGTGAGATAATGCAGTGGAGAGCCCTTTGAACGCTGTAAACCTGTGGCCTCACGTTAGGGGCGTTGTGTCTTGCTGACACAGGGCACCCACAGCCTGGCACTTCCGAGTGACTCACCGGCCTCTTATATGAGCCCATCTCACTAGGAGGCCCTGAGGGTGGCTGAGCTAATGTTTGCAAACCACTTTAAAAGAGGACAAGGGCTTTAAAACTGCTTGGATCACTTCCGGTTAGATGACCTCTTCACAAGAGTACAAAGAAGACCAAATATGGACTCTTCTTTTTAATTTTGTTTCAAAAAGGAAGACAACTCACTCCATCATTAGTGTACAACACAGTGTTTGAATTAGCCAGGCAAAGGCAGAAGAGTTTGGGGGGGGCAGGGTTATTAAAAATATTATTATTTTGTAATGGGAAAAGCGATATGTGCTTATTTTTTAAGTGTAAATGCTACAGAAGTGTAGAAAACAAAAGAGAAAAGCCCGGTTTTTCTAAATACCACCTCTACCCCTTCCCAGAGGTGGCCACTGTTCAGGCAGACACTAAGAGCTTTCTGTGATGTGGGCCTGCAATTTTTCTTCACTTAACCGTAAACAGTAGATTTTTTTTTAAAGGATGAAAAATTTTAAAGAAGTTTAGAAGGCAATATAAACATTTTACCAAGGGGACTGTTCATTCAAATGTGCTTCTTAAGCCAAAAGCCAGAGTTGGAATGTTCTCCCAGCATCTGAGGAAAAGGGTATGCTGTGCACACATTTGTCATGTGTTTGTCCTCCCAAACTAGAATGGGAGCTTCTCCAGACGGTGCTCCCAGGACCTAGCCCAATGCCCGGCACAAATCAGTGTTTGCAAAGTGAATAAACGAACGACCCTGTGATTCTGCAGAATTAATTCCCACTGGGCTGGCCCCTCTGCTCTTTACAGCATCTTGCTTTCCCAGCTCCTTCACACACTGGGTCATTTTGGCCTCACAACAGCCCTCTAATTTATGTTGCATTTCGTATTTCACTTTATGGTTATTTTACAGATGGGGAAACTGAGTCCTAGTGAAGTCACAGAGCGGGGCCTAAGACCCAGGTGGGTTTTGTTGCATCCACTCTCTGTAGTCACTGACGCCTGCCTCTACAGTGTACGATGGTCAGAGGATAAGTCAATTTAATGTCTACGCAGCTGAAAGCTTGCTTTGAGATGGTGAGGGTTAATCCTCTTCAGTTTGTGAGCCAGGAAGGCTACTTTAGGTCGCGTGCAGTAGGCTTTGAGAAGGCCTCTGGTTTGCAAATCCACCTGTGCCATCTGCTGGACGAAGGCGGCATTTCAGTCCTGCAGCTCATGAGCTGCTTCCATCTGCTTAGAACCTACTTAGTACCATGCGATTTACATGTATAATTTTTCACTCCTCCAAGCAACTCTATAAGGTAGGTCTGTGGCTGAGTCCAAACTCATTCTGCTCACTGCACGACAGGCCAATAAATCGGGAGACGAGATGTTGGGGCAAGGAATAGTGACTTTATTCGGAAAGCTGGCTGACCGAGAGGATGGCAGACCAATGTCTAGGAAAACCATCCTGCTCTAGTCAGAACGCAGGCTCCTTTTATACAAAAAATAAGGGAGGGGGAGGAAAAATAAGGGAGGGGGTGTGGTTGATTGTTGTAATCTTGCTGCAGGCATTCTGTGTTCTTGCAGCCATCCCCGTGGGCCAGGTCATGGTATCTCTGTAAACCTCCAACAAAACAAAGTTATTCTCTGCTACAGGTCCAGTCTTGTCCTCATTTTCAGATGAGACAACTGAGGTTCACGATGGTTAGGTGTCCTAGTCTCCTAGGGCCTCTGTGACAAATTCCCACAAACCTGGTGGCTTAAAACCTTAAGAATCTATTCTCTCACAGTTACGGAGGCCAGAAGTCCGAAATCGAGGTGGCTCCTTCCAAAAGCCCCAGGGAAGAATCCTGGGAATTCTTCCAGTTTCTGGGGACTCCAGTCTGTCCTTGGCCTGTGGCTGCATCACCCCAGCCTCTGCCTCCATCTCCACATGGCTTCTCCCTGTGTGTCTCTCCCCGTGTTTCTCTTATAAGGACATTTGTCATCTAATGTAGAGCCACCTAGATAATCCAGGGTGGTCTCACATCAAGATAGTGAACTTAATTACATCTACAAAAACATTTTTTCCAAATAAGGTCACATTCACAAGTTTCTGGGGTACGAAGGTGAACATATGTTTTGGAGGGGGACGTTGGTGGAGCACCCAGCCAGCCCACTCCCCCGTGTCCTTTAGTTGATACGTTATGGAGGCAGAGCTCTTAATCATTGTTAGGGGCCAAGACTATTGCTAGCAACCCTCTCCTCTGAGTCTCCTCTACCCCTGAGTCCTTCCCATTTTTGGCACCCCCGCTTTTCAGTGAAAAGAAAGGCAAAAAAAAAAAAAAGCCTTGCACCGTAAGACTTCCTGCTCTTGCTCATTGCATGGAGGGACCACGTGGTATACTACCCAAAAGAGGACACATTTGAGGATAAAAGAGTAAAAGTGAGAGTTAACAATTATCCTCTGGTAACAGCCACACCAGGGCTGGGCGGGAAAAGCTAGATGCAGGGGGTCCCTCCCAGGGCCTCCCCAGGCCGGGCCTCCCCGACTGGCCTTCCCAAGACCCCATGCCTCTCTTCTCTTTCGCCCCTGAAGTCAACTCCCTCTACCTGGCAGGCAATCAGGAGACCCTGAGGCCCAGGAGACGCCTACTAAATGAGCTCTGAATTCCCTTTTTAAATATTTGTTGAACATGGACTTTGAGCTGCTAACCAGTGGCATGCAATCCCAGCCCTGGAGTTGTTTATAGACCAGTGAGCAAGGAGGCCCGCAGCCCAAGTGTGGTACCTTCACCAGCTGCTGAGTGAGGATCTCCAGTGCCGCCTGGGGTTGGGGGTTTGCACCTGGGAAAGGCTCATGGGGGCAAATGTGGGTGGGACATGGCCCAGCAGGGGCTGACCCAGGGGCGCTGACACGCTAGCTCCGCAGTCCTCACACTCCTATGAGGAAGGTAAAGATCCACAGTCCTTTATCAAAAATCCTTGGGCCAATGTGTTTTGGAATTCAGGTATTTCTGGATTTTAGAGCAATAGTATGTTGTAAGCATTCTGTTCTATTCTGTACCCATTGGTCTGGAGCTATACCCCCATAACAAATATATTTACAATTCTGTAGCAAAACATCTATGTTCACATTAAATAAAATATGCACAGACTGCAAAAAGCTTTGTGTCCGTTCAAGGAAGGATTTTACAGCAAATTAATTCAGATTATTTAGATTTCACTGCCAAATGAAAAAACAAGGTCCTTTTTTTTTCATCGCTTTGGGATTTGGGGATTGTAGATAAGATATTGTAGGGCTGTAGTGTTTGCTCCAATTTGGAGACAAAAAACTGAGGCTCAGAGAAGTTCAGAAACTTGCCCAAGACACACAGTAAGTGGTGCAGCTGGAATCAGAATGTCCATCTGTCTCCTGACTCACCCGCAGCATCACTCTATTTCGGTTTTTGAGATCATAAGCAATATCATGGTTTCTGAGATAATAGTGGCCGCTCTGTCCTGCTCGCCTTTGTAGAAACCCTGGAGCCAAAGCCTGAAGTCACATGAGCACGCAGGATCTTCCTGTCTGCTGTTTTGTGACGCACCGCTCTTGGGCCGTGTGCGGTGCAAACGGGTCTGTGGTTTCAGGCACGGGGGTGCAGCTCCTACTCGTGAACGCAGAAGGCGCTTTAATTAAAAAGTCATGCAGACGACAATACAGGCAGCATCACTTAGACAGCAGAACCAGACAGCTCCTCTTTGTTGACCTACTTCAAACACATATGATTACTTAACTTTTTAAGAAGAAAATTAAGTCCCCAGGAGAGTAATAATGCTTCCTACCAGCACCTGTAAAAGAAATGGTCCGACTAACAGAAAACACTCAATCCAAGAATAATTTAAAATGCTTGCCTCATCAAGAGTCGTGCAGGAATGAGTTTCCTGCCCTTGCACTCCCAGCACACACACACACACACACACTGCCTACACACCTCTCTCTCACACATACAGCACACACGCAGACATGTATTACACACACACACCCCACACAGATACGAGGCACTCAGATCCACACACCCCACACGCACACATCTCTCTCACACACTCACCACACATGAGTACACGCAGACACACATACCCCACACACACAGATACACAGACACACAGACCCACACAGCCCGCATGCACACACCCCTCTCTCTCACACACACACAACACAGACGGTGTGCATCCTGGGGGCAGGGAAGCTCGGGGAGCTGGTCTCCCTCCCCCTCTGCCGGCCGGGGAGCACTAAACGCTGCCGCGCGCTGCCAACCCCCACAAGGCCAGGGGGCCACCGAGTCAGTCTCGTCGGGTTTAACCACGTGCCTTACCACCCCTTTCTGGCTTCCCGGGGAGAGAATTCACTCCGGGCCAACAAAGATGGTAATCCTCCTTCTGTAGTTAAGCCTTCCAGCCTCTCTTCTCACCATTGTTTTGTCTCCTGACACAAAAGGTGCCCAGAAAATTCCCTCAACAGGTCAGCTCTGTGTTCCTCACTCCTCAGCAACAAGGAAAGAAGTAACAACTCACCTAACACAATCCAGAATTTTCCATTCAAATGGCAATAACGACAGTTCTGATGACTGCTGCTTTACCGACCCAGAGCTTACCACGTCCCAGGCGGCGCAGCACGCCGTGTGCTTTACCTTGGGAGAGAGAAAGTGATCAAAGCACATCTTTTAGGACAGTTCTGCAGTGTGTGCAAACATCAAAAGTAAACACTCACCTAGTGCCGCCTCGTGCCAGGCACTGTTCCGCGTGCCTTATATGTAGTCCTCTCGTCGGAAGCCACACAACAATCCTGTAAGGGAGGTAATACCTCCATCGTGTCATATGACACATGGGGAAACGAAGACCCAGAGAGGCTAAGTAACTTGTCAAGGTCACACAGCTAGAAAGCAGTGTAGCTGGAATTATAATTGAGACACTCAGGCCCTAAAGTCCATGGTCTTCCTGGTCTCTTGAGGGATGAAGTCTAGCGTCTTATTCGCCCCAGCATCCCAGCTCCCAGTACTGAAACCCGTGCTTAACACATGTTCGAAGAGGAAGGAAGAGAGGGAGTGAAAGAGGAGGGGTTGCTGGGAGGGGAGGAGGACCCCGGTTCAGAGACACACCCACACTCTGCTCCCCGTGGAAATGAGGACCTGGCCCCCTTAGTGACCAACTGTATGTTTCTGAGAGAGAAGAGCTGATGGATGGATCTTCGAGGTTTGCTCTCATGAGCTGATTGTCTGCTGCAACCCCCAAAGGGAGACCTTTTGCAATGTCACCAGCAGCCTGAGAACAGAGCCTGGCAGAATCTGCTGAGGATCCCAACAGCAGAATTAAAAGCCCTACACCGACCAGGGGTGCGACATGGGGGCGCACAGGAGTGCACTAGGGGCGTCCAGTCTCCAGTTGGACAGTATTTTCTAGTATTTGTAAGGGAATATTTAGACCTGAAGACTGTGAAGACCATGCTGATGCAGAGAGGAAGCCCAGTCCTGAGTTGTGCAGAGAACTGGCCGTCTATTTCCTCAGAGTGTCAGTCATACCTAATGAATGTTGGAGTCGTGCTTTATAGGTGTTATTTGCTTATTTCTATCTCTCCTGCTAGCCCCAGTGTTCCCAAGGCACAAGGGCCTCATTACTCATCCCTAGTATGCTGTTCGTGGTTAAACACGCACCCTGAGGAGTCCAGTTACCTGAGGTAACATGAAGGCTTCGTCACTTATGTGTGGCGTTTGGTAAGTTACTTACCCTCTCTGAGCCTCACTCATTTGTTGAATAGGGAATAAAGATAACATTTTCCATAAGGGAACTTCACCTGCTCCTTAGCAAAGATCCCTGGCTGCTGCCTCAGGAGGAAGTTGTACCTGGGAAAAAGCTCATTGGGCGGAAAGGGAAAGAATGGCACTGAAGCAGTGTCCTGCACGATAATTTCAGGAAACTTGATGATTAAGTGAGAGATTCATGTAAATTGCTTGGCACGGCACCTGGCTCATACTATGAGTGACTAAGACTGTTTCCTAGGTCTACACTCCCCTTCTTTTAGTAATAGGTCACTGAAGTTTTAGTGGGGTGTGTGCCTGGTTTTAGAAAGAAGGCTCTGGAGAACTGTGAAGGCAAGGCATGGTGGGGTGAACGTAGTTGGGGCAGGTGTCCACTGGGCCACGGCCAAGGTCAAGGCGAGAGGAACACTGAGCATGCTGGTGGTGATGGAGAGGAGTGGTGAGCACTAGAGTGTTTCCAAGCAGAGTCAGCTGGATTTTATGAATGACACAGGGAGAGGAGGAGGCAGGTGAGAGGGAGGGGAAGAGGCCAGAGGACACCCCAGTTTTCAGCATGGTGACTAAACATGGGGACTTAATTACTCACTGGGCTACAGAATGGAGGAGGAGGAACAGGTCTGGGAGGCAGGTGATGAGTGTCCTTAAGGACACACTGAGCGGAGGGGTCTGGGGAAATGTCACACCCAGAGGTCCAGCCAACGTCCTTTGTTCACCGCCTCTGTGGAATGGCGTTGCATCATCAACGTGAGTCCTGAAAAGAGGTTTTGCAAAGAGCACGCGAATGTTTTGTGCCTGGAAGATCAAAACAGCCTGCAGAGGCAGCAACTTTCACAGGCGCACAGCCCGCAGCCAGCCCTCAGGCGGCTCCCCTGCCCTTCCTGGTTACCTTTCCAAGCCTGCAGCTCAGCCCGGCCTGGCCCCACAACAGGCTCCCTGGGCAGCAGACAAAAGGTGTGTTTCCACAGCACAGAATGACCACACCCACCCCATCAGCGGTGGTTTTTGTGGAATGTTGGGTCACAGCGTGCAAGTTTTTGTTTTACTACAGAGTCCTTTCGGGGAATATAGCTACTGTGATTAGGTTGAATTGCACAGCTAACGACGGAGTCATTTCTCCATTGCAATTCTGCTCCCTGCAGACATTTGCCTGCAATTCTATTTTGCACGAACTCCATGTGGGCTCTTCCAAGTCTTATGAAACTACAAAGGTCCTGAAGGACATGCAGTACCCAATCCCCTGACCTCTGACCAGGGAGGTCAGCCTGCAAGGATGGATGACTTTCTTTCCCAGCAGGGACTTTTAAGAGGTAAACTCACCACCTTGGAGAACCAGCCTGGTATTTAACCAATGCTTTGTGGTACCTGCAGTACACTAAATCCTTTGTATGTACTATCTTGTTTAATCCTTAGAACTAAACAACAAAGCAGGGAAGATGAGGAACAGAGAGGGTGAGGAACTTGCCTGATGCAGCACAGCTAATAAACGGTAGAGGTGGGCAGGCCACTTAAACCTGCCTCACCCCAGGTCTCAAGGTCTAACCGCTAAGCTGA
This sequence comes from Camelus ferus, assembly GCF_009834535.1. NCBI lineage: Eukaryota > Metazoa > Chordata > Mammalia > Artiodactyla > Camelidae > Camelus > Camelus ferus. The sequence continues at coordinate 50,242,807 of NC_045708.1, read as the reverse complement.
ACTGCCCTCCACCGTCAGCCCAGAACTTCATCCCCCTGGTGATGGGACCACAGCTAGCACAGCTGTCCTTTAGTTCCAGGTGCTCTAGCTCAGTTTGCCCTGTTTCCCACATGTTATTCTTCACATCTTGGCTGTCTTTCACCAAAAAGGAGATGTGTGGTTTCCTACCATTCACCTAGTGTTAGAAAAGGAAAGGTCTTGGCCATGAGGAAACTCAGAAGAGGTGTCTCTGGCTCCACTCGCACTCCTAGAAATGACGAATGGGGTAGACGGTGGTGGCCAGTGTCATGCTGGCTCTGCAAGACTGGCCGCTTAGTGAGCTGTTTATGCAGGAGATCATCGCACCTAGCTGGGGGCATAATGGCCTTAAAATAGAAAAGCTGTCTATTTGGGTCCACTTCAGTGTACTTTTTTATAAGGCAAACCTGGGATATGAATGTTTAGAGTTGCAAGGTGAGACAAATGAGACAGGATGGAAATGTTTATAAGACACTTTGACTGTTCTGTTTGTCTTCTCTCTGAATTGGTTCCTCCGAGCTGCCCTCTCCTTCTCCTTGTTTGCCTCCATCACTGTCTCTCCCGGTAGATGCAGAGTTGGGCAGGACGGAAGGAGCCAGGTTGCAGCACTTACAAGGGTGGTAGAGGAAGAGTGAGTGTCAAGGTAGCACCACCCCAGCTCTAAACATCTCAGCCCAGAAGGAGCACATGTCACTTCTGATCAAATTTCACTGCCTAGAGCTAGTCCCAGGGCTGGGCAAAGTGATCTCTCCCCGTGCCCAGGCAGGAGAGAAGAAGGGGACCAGGGGAGCACTCGTGATCTCTGTCGTTGAGACTTTTCTGTGATGTCTACTGGTACTTAGTTGTTGACGTGATTCGGGACAAGGGGAATTGTGGTAAGATGTCAGTGGTGATGTTAGTGGCGAGTGAGACCCCTAAATTAGAAGGCCCACCAAAGTGTGGGTCCTTGCTGCCTGCTGTGAAAGATTTCACAGCAGAGGCGGAGGGACAAAGTGAAAAAGCTGCTTTTATTTCTCAAAAGGGGAAAAGGAAGGAAAGTGCTGGAGCAGGAAATAGGAAAGAAAAGTGCTCAAGCGGGGAGCCGCCAGCCCAGGTGGCCAGTGGATCAGCTCCAGCCCAGGTCGGGCCACGTGGACTTCATGGGGGGCTTCTGCCGTCACGCCTTTCTTCCAGGCACGATGGAGCCAACAAGTCCTTGTACGGGCTTTTCAGTCCTTGTATGGGCTTTTCCGGTCGTTGTCATCATGTCAACTGTCTTGGAGCTGGTGAGCGTGTCATTTAGTATACTAATACATTACAGTGAGTTTATAATGAGGCTTAAGGCCCATCAGAAGTCAAATCCTCCACCATCCTGGGCTCTGTTGGTTTTAACCAACTCTTATTTCTTCTCTTGCGGCTGCCTCCTGAGACTTAGATAAGAGTAATTGGTTTCTATTCAGGGGAAGGGCAGGATCCTGGGGCAATAGTCTTGATAACAAAAACAAAAGTTGCTTTTAATCAGAATGCCTGCAACCTGGGGGATCAAGCATCCTCAAAAAAAAAAAAACAAAAACAAAAACAAAAAAACCCATCTCCAAAGATTCTGACCAACCATGAAAGTTTTAAAAGGAAATGGAGGAGTAATCTCAGTTAATCACTGAGACTGGAGGTCAGAGTCGTTGCCATCCCCCAGCACCTGCAGGCTTGTCCTCATCAACTGCTTGAGCCTGCTCTTCTGTGACTCGGGGAGGCCTGGGGACGTCAGCTTTTCTACAAACGAGAGGCAGGGGTTGGGTGGGATGAGGGGTTGATGGGGGCACACAGTCCTACTCAGTATCAGTAATGATGCAGGGATGTTTGTGATTTTTTTTTTTTTTAACTTTGTCAAGGTGTGATTTATATATCATAAAATTCACCTATTTTCAGTGTACAGTTCAATGATTTTTAGTAAATTTACCACATTGTGCAACCAGGTGGTGGAGCAGTTTTGTGAATCTCCTCGAACCCCACCACTAAAACATCCACAGCCACTAGGCGAGCAAACGCAAAACCCCACGGACAACACCTACAACCAAACCTGGCAAGCAGTGTTTCCTTGAACTCCAAAATTTGAGTGAGGAGGGACAAGCTGCCAATAATTGCATGACTCACCTGATATCAGATACTGCAGAAGAGTTACCGAAATGTTCATGTACTCAGTGCACGGCGAAGCCAAACAACCCGAAACATCGGAGTTTGGAGCAGAGACAGTTTTTTGCAGGGCCAAACAAAGAGAATTGGTCGCTCAAGCTCAAAACCCCCGAATGCCCCAATAGTTTTTGGGGAAAAACTTTTTATAGGCAAAATTTGGGGTGAGAGCTGCAGTGTGGTAACAGAACTGTGTTTCAGGAATCCTGTCCTCAGCCTGAAGTTGCCATCCTCCACCTGGGTGGGGGCCCTGGTTCCTGCAGAAGAACACAAAGATATTGTTATGTATATTCCTTGAGGAGGAACCAGATCCCGCCCCAAGGCTGCACTATTGTTTCTTGACTGTTCCTCCCTAGTCTCTGCATTTCCTCCCTTCCCAGATAAGTAGCTGTCAGCAGAGATCAAGGAGGCTAATTGAAGCCTATTTCCTACAAACAAGAAACACGGAACACAAAAATGATTCGTACCAGGGAGAACCCCACAGTATCCTGCTGTGTTTCAGAAGGAAGAGGAAAGTAAAGCGACTTCTGACGCTGAAGGAGGATTAATAAAATGGCCGCACTGAGGCTAACAGATTGCTTATTCTTACGCTTGCCCTTAAAATGGTCAACTGACCTGACTGACTGGTTGCTACTCACGGTTCCAGGCCCATTGTTAAAACTAAGCTATTGATCTTACTGATTCTGCTTTATTCCCATAATCAGAAGCTATAATCATGCTTGGTCTCTGAGTCGATCTCCAGGGAGAAGGTCACAAGGCTTTAACCTTACAAAATAGCCTGCATTACCAAGAAGACTACACCTTGGGTGTTTATGAGATAAAGAGATGGAAAGCGTGACAACTGCTGGCCTCTAAAGAATTGGTAGCCTGGAGGCATCATGTCACCATTCTAAGTCTTCTGATGAGAAAATGATTCTGTTGCTTTTCAATGCTGTATTGTTTGAGCTATGGCTATGTAACCACCCTACCCCATCCCCAAGGTGGGTTCACAGTTTTGAAGGCACTAGCCTGCTGTGAGTCCCCTTTGCCCCGCAAAGCAATAAAATTGCCTCTTTTCTTCTAAGTTCCAGGAACTTGTCTCTGGGTTATTTGGCTTGTCACGGTCGGAGGCCAATCTTTCAGCAACAATGCCGCCGAGAACTAGAGGACCCCCCTCTCCAGCCACCAAAGGAGCTCACTAGAGAGTTTCGTGGGACATTTGGAGAATGGTGACAAAGCTGGGGTCTGGGTTCGGGGAAGGCTCTAATGCACACGTGAGTACAGCAAGCCTATGGGAAGATCAGCTCATGCTGGAGAGGTCCAGGGGTCCCGGAGTCCAGGGGGTTGGGTCCTGAGCTTATAAAGCTAACAAGCCAAAGCACTCTTCCAGGATGAAGCCCCACCCTGAGGAGAAAATGCTGGGAGTATCATCCAAACTGAACAGGATCGGAACAAGGGCCAAGAAAAGATGACGTCAAAAGAAAGGGTGGGGAGTGGAGCAGGGAAGAGGAACTCAGAACAGACAAGGTCGTGTTTACAGCTACATCATGAAATCAACAGCAGGGGGCACTGTAGACTGTGAAACTAGAAAAGGCTCTCTTATTTTTAACTCCTGAAAGCAGAGGGAAACTCATTTCACTAAAAAATGAGCCACAGGAAAGAATTATAGTCACATACTAACAGCATTATTATAAGAAAAAAAGAATAAGAAGCAGAATGATACCACTACAGACAATGAAGAAAATACCAAAGAAGTTGCCATAAAACATGAAAACTGTAACCTGATGTTTCAAATGAGCTTAAAAAATCAGAAAGTAATAGAAACTATAAAAGACTACATAAATCAGAATGAGAAAAATTCCGAAGTAGGATGTCTCGGGGAAAGGAAGATTTGAAAAGAGAAATGAAAGAATTCAAAAAAGAATTGGAAATAAAGAAAAAATCATTTCAGAAATAAAAGCTAAACTAGAAAGAGCCCACAAGAATAAAGAAACCAAATGAAAAATGCCTTGAGGGAAACAGAAATGGAAAATAGAGTTTTTTAAAATCAAAAAGGAAAGGAAAAAGAAATAAAAAGGACTTGAGAGAAAGTGACAAGTAGGGAAAACAAGAAAATCCAAAAGACCTACAATAAGTCCTCTGAGAAGAAAACAAAAGAATGAGTCAAAGAAAGTATTAAAACTAAAATACAAAAAAAATTTTTGAAATTAAAAAAAAACTTACCACCACATATTGAAAACAACAAGGATCTACTACATAGCCCAGGGAACTATATTCAATATCTTGTAATAACCTATAATAAAAAAGAATATGAAAAAGAATACATATATGTAATCTCTATTCTGTACACTTGAAACTAACACATTTTTTAAACTTTTTTTTACTGAGTTATAGTCATTTTACAATGTGTGTCAAATTCCAGTGTAGAGCACAATTTTTCAGTTATATATGAACATAAGTATATTCATTGTCACATTTTTTTTCGCTGTGAGCTACCACAAGATCTTGTATATATTTCCCTGTGCTATACAGTATAATCTTGTTTATCTATTCTGCATTTTGAAATCCTAGTCTGTCCCTTCCCATCCCCCACCCCCTTGGCAACCACAAGTTTGTATTCTATGTCTATAAGTCTGTTTGAAACTAACACATTTAAATCAACTATACTTCAATTGAAACTTTTTTTAAATTAAAAAAAAACCCACATATTGAACAGACACTACGCATATATTGGAAAAATCAACCGTCAACAGCTCCATTTTGAAACTATTGAATTTTAGAGAAAAATTTTAAAAATCCTTTTTGTAACCAGACAAAAAGAACAAGTATTTTATAAGAGAAAAAAAATCAGATTGTCATTAGACTTTCAACATCAGTGCTTCATGCCAGAAATCAATAGTTACTCCATTGATTTAGGATATTCAAAAAATATATGAGCCAAGAATTTTAAATCCAGCTAAATTGCTCTTCAAATATAAAGCCAGCAAACATACTATTGTGAACATGCAAGAACCTGGGAGGCACTACTTTTAGGAGTCTCTTCTGAGGAATCAAAGAAAGCTTCAGCAACCAAAACGACTGAAGGGACAGCAGCCTAAGAACTGCTTGAGTAAGTCAGCTAACAAAGGAAGATGAATGATAGGATTAAAATACATCATTTTGCAACCCCAGATTAGTTAACAGATCTATTTATTCAATGATCATCAGTGCCTGCTAACATTACAAAAAGAGAGACAAAGATAAATCACGTGCCTCATGATGGAACACAATTAAGGAAGTAGCCTTGAAACAGGACGAAGCTTATCAAGCTTCTAGAGTTAGCTCCCACTTAACAGGCCATGCAGGGAAACATACAGCCACACCACAAGGATGCCGTCAGCCAAAGTCACTCTAAAGGACGTGCTGTGGAGCAAGTGGCAGAATTTCTTTAACAACTGTTTTAGTTAAAAAATAAATGGGAGAATTAAGAGATTAAAGAATAATCAGATAGTAGCTGAATCACGCTGTAAACCTTATTTTGATCCCAGCTCAAGCTAACAAACTCTAGGGGGAAAAATGTTTAGGAAAATCAAGGAAACACGGACACTGACTGGATGTTGATGATGTAAGAAATTATTTTTTTAGGTTGATATTGGTATCATTGTTTTAAATGAGCAGCCTCTGTCTTCAGAGAGTCACAGCAAAGTATCTACTGATAAAATGACGTGACGTCTGGGATTTGGATCTAAGTAGTCTGGGGTCAGGGTTGGAGAGTAGGTGAGAATAAGGAAGAAGGAAGGTTGGCCAGGAGGTGATCATTGCTGAAGCTGAGCAGTGGGTGTATGCCAGGTTCTCTCTCCATCTGTTTATTTCTGAAATATTCTGCAGTAAAGAAATATTCTATATTTTTTATTAGGATTTCAAAGTTTTATTATAAACCCCATTCCTTCTCTTCGATTTTTTCTTTTTTTGAATTTCAGGGTTTTTTTACCGAAGTACAGTTGATTTACAATGTTGTGTTAATTTCAGGTATACAGCAAAGTAATTGTTATAAATATATTTTTTTCAGATTCTTTTCCATTATAGGTTATTATAAGATTTTGAATATAGTTCCCTGTGCTATACAGTAGGACCTTGTTGTTTATCTAGTTTATATATAGTAGTGTGTATCTGTTAATCACACACTCCTAATTTATCCCTTCCTCCCCCTACCAAAATATTCTGTATTTTTAAAGAGAGAAAAACAGTGCACACACAACTAAAAGAGAGAGTTTGAGAGATTGTGGGGATAAAAAGGGAATTGGCTATACTGTGTGTGGTTTCTGTTGATGTGGGCTTCACTACAAAGTGATCTGCTTCAGCCATTTGATGGCAACCTCCTATACAAGTACCTTTCCGTCTTAACTTGGGCGGGTTCCATTTCCCAGAATAGATTCTTCCCATAACCAGACATTGATGGCGGCCAGCTTCCTAGGAGCTGAGTGAGGAAGGCAGAGTGAGGGCGTTGGCATTTTGCTGTTATGGTGCCGCCATCCCCACCTGTGCCTGGGGTCGCCCCACCCAGAGACCCTGTGTTTTGCTTTCTCCAGAAAATAAGCCTCTAACCTGCTCCTCAGAGAAGGGAGCAGCAGTCTATCCTGTAGTCGTGGGCTGGGGAGGGAACCTCCGGGTCTAACTGCTTCTTAAACAAGCTGCCACCAAGTCCCCCTTATTGTAACACCATTTAACACTGCTTCTTGATAGTTCAGGCACCATAAATTCCTGAACCTTTGCAAGACTCTGCAGTGAAAATAAAGCTGGTTCTCAGCTGTTGACAGAAAATTAATGAATAGTCGATCTAAGAAAGAAATGGAAAATTTAACTGGAGCCAACCTGAGGATTGAAACCCGGCAGACAATCTTTCAGAAAGCTCTGAGGACTGCTCTGCCTGCTAGAGGTCACAGCACAGTAACATACATTTTGAGACAAAGGGTCATATGACAGTTCACACAGCCCAGGTCTACACAAGTGGGTATAGATCTCCGTGACTCCTTACAGGATTAAGAAGGAAGACTGTCTCCTAAGGAGGTCTGGTTAATGCAGGTGCACATTATACACTAAAAGGGACAGAGACGGTCCAAACGGGCAGAGAAAAATTTAAGTTTAAATTGCCGTAAAATCTGAATTTGATTCTCTTACAGTCACCCCAGTTTAGAATTCTGCTTCAGTGTGTCTGTTCATCCATTCTCTAGCTCTTCTGCCCTTGTGAGTCTACATAACACACACACACACACACACACACACACACACACACACACACTTTTAGCTCGGTTCTGGGAGAGAGCAAAAAATGAAATGTGTATGCTCAATACACCAATTTACTCAGTGCTTACCCCTTCTTCATTCTTTAATTTAAAAATATAAATACAGAAAAGTAAGTACAAATATACAGAGTTTAATGAATGATTATAAAACAAAGGTCCATGTGATCACTGTCCAGGCCAAAGCCAGAACACTGACAGCACCCAAGGAATCTCGGTGAGCCCCTTCTGATCAGGGGTAACCTCCATCCTGACTTTGGTAAAAATCCTTCACTTGCCTTCATCTATTTTTCATTTTTCCCTACAGTAGTCATCCCTATACCATTTGATTTGGCTTTGCCTGTTTGGGGACTTTTTTTAATGGGAACCATATACTGTCATAGTCTCCTGTGTCCTGCCTCCTTCCTTCAACGTTACGTTTGTGAGGTGTCTCCAAGTTGCGTGTAACTATGATGCATTCATTTTCTTTGCTGTTACTCCATTATGAATGCATGGCAGCTTTGTTTTCCTGTTCCATCTCCATTTCCAATTCCACACACAATTATGTCTACGATGCGTAACTGCATCACACGCATTCTTGTACTTGCCTTCTTGCACGTAGACTCAAACTCAGCTACGTGCCTAAAAGTGAAACTACAGTGTGATAAGATACGTGAGGCTTCAACTTAACTAAAAATCCCCAAGCTGTTTTCCAAAGCAGGCTGCCTCACTGCACAACTGGAGGGGGCACCATGACCCTACGTGTCCTATGCAAATGGCACCCTCTTAAATGTAAGACGGGTTGGCAATTTGGGGGCTCCGTCAATTTGTTCTCCCGCCAGCAGTTTTTGAGAATTATTCCTATTGTTCCATATTGTGCCAGCTCTTGGAATTTTTAGGCTTTTTCATTTTTGTGAATCTGGCGAGTATATAATCATGTTTCATTGTTTTCAACTGCATTTCCATGGTTACAAGTAAGATTGAGCACATCTTCTTATGTTTATTGGACTTTGGATTCCTGAGCCTCCTTTTTTTAACATTATTTTGAAAATATGTAATTGTTTCTGTAATCCAAATCATGTAGATAAAACCTTACGTATTTGATACAGTGTGTGACCCCTGTGATGACGGGAGCGGGGAGAGGGGTATGTTTACTGTTTCTATGCCAGTATATGTGAAATTCCGAATAATGTCAACTCAACACAGTACAGGTGGATTCTTTTTCCAGAGTTGACAACACAGCTAACGCTAAATACTTTAATGTTTACCCATAAAAATAAAACCAACTCCACCCTTTAACCCATAGAAGTCTGATTTCTTCACCAACTTCCTCTTTAAAGTGCTTTGTAAAAGGTTTTTGGGGGCTGTAATCAAATAGTCTGACACTGCTCATCCTTCTCAGTTGTTCCACAACATTTGACCCTTTATGCCTCCCTCCTTTAAATAAACCCTTCTCTCTAATGGTTTTCTTCCTGTCTGGAGACTCCTTTTCCTTCCCCATCTCTTCTCTCTAACATCCAATCAATGTTGGTGTTTTCCGGTGCTCTGTCTTTAGACCCCCTCGTCTTTAGTAGATGTCATTTGGAGTATTTCCCTAGTCCCACAGGCCAACTCTAATCTCTTTTCCTGGGAAAATCCCCCACCCCCATCCCACATCCATGGGAGGAGCCTTTAATGGGTGTGTCTGCATTGCCTTCCTGGCCTCAGCTGATTGGTGCAGGGGGTGGACAACAGACCAAAGATGGGCCATTCAGATTCTCGCTCCCACAAATGAGGAACTGAGACCCAAAGTCTGTTGAACTCCTTGGCTGGAACTGTAACATGAGCACCGGGGAAACCAGAAGCAGCCTTATTCCAACTAAGAAGTGAAGACAGCTGTCAGGGAGAGGACAGAACAAAGCATACGGACGTGGAGAGGCAAAGAAAGGAGGCACTGAGCATTCCTGGCATGATGTTCCTGTTCCCAGGCCCATTCTCACCTTTGGGCCCATGGGACAGTCACAGCTCCATCCTTATTTCAAGTCCCCTTGTTGTGTTCAGGTTCACTTACCATGTTCACTGTACTCATAATTTAAGTCCCAATCAACCTCTTCTCTTCTACCTCTACCCACTCATCCTGGATGATTTCATTCCCACTGGAATTTATCCCAGAGCCTATCCTACCCACTTGAAAGGCATTGTTGCTTTGTATTTCTAGAGGAGAGAACTCTGTAGCTCAGGAGAAATCCTCGATGGTGTGCCTGGTTTGACCTTACTTCACGGTGTTAGACCAGGAAATCATCTGCTCCTTGTCTTTCCTCTAGGCCCTGCCTTCTTCCTTCCCCACTGGCAACCTCACCTTAGTGCCCATGCTGATGCCTCTTATCCAGAATTCCCTTTTCTCTAAGCCTGGACATTATGACTTAGCTCCCTGCTTGCCCTTTCCAAGAACAGCCTTGTTCTCAGCCATGGCCCCCATAGGCCTGTGAATTCATATTGGCACCCATTGGCATCTGCTCCCAGGACCCAATTCCTTAACCCTTTCTCAGGGCAGAGCCCACTCCAGAGATAGCAAATACATGGCTCAGGCTGTCCAGTCCTCCATCCCATGACAGAAACGTTTTCATTAATCATATCACACTTTCTTGCTAATGCTGGACAGGACAACATCTTGGAATCTTTCTTAATGCAGTCCTGGAACACCAACAAAATGTCCCCCAGAGCTGGGGTCTGGTTGTGTGAGAGAATAAGGATGACACTGGCAAGGAAGTGACATTCAGAATGATTTGGGAAAATCCACTGAATTCTTCTTTTAGCCCTTAGATCTGAGGAGAAGGCATAATTCCAAGTGCAGCAGTCTTATAGGCAGCTGAAACACCAGGGCCAAGAGGAACAGAGCCCAGGGCTGACATCTCCCTTCCCTCCTTGGGATCTCTCTGCAGGCTGGGCTTGCTCCCCTAACTGTCTTCAGCCCTGGTCACTGTCCTCAGCCCTGGTCACTGTCCTCCTCATCTCTGTAGGAACTATTTGCTCTTGGATAATGTAATGGCTAAAAGCATGGGTACTGGAGCCAGGCTCCCTGAGTTTAAATCCCAACTCTATCATTCAGCAAATGTAGGAGGAACTTCAGCCAATTTATTTAACCCCTACCTCCCCTGTGCCTTGATTTCTTTATCTGTGAAATGGGATAATAATTGGATCTACCTCATTAGATTGTTGTGAGGTTAAATGAGTTCATATGTGTAAAAGTTTAAACGGTGCTCATTGAACGTCTGCAACTATTATCCCACAAGGAGACTATAATAGAAGCTCCTTGAAGACTCAGTTGGTCTTCCTCATCTTTACCATGGTTCTGAACAATGATGAATCAAATAGTCTGATTTTTGAAGTCTCAGAGATCAAATCTCAGCTCTGCCATTCAATATCCGAGTGACTTGAAAATAAGTATCTTCCTTGTAAAACTGAGACGATGCTTACTTTATATAATTGTTATATTAAATGAGATAATTGCATGTAAAGCTCCAAGGACACAGCAAACTCAAAAAATGCAAACTCTTATTATCAAGGCTTGGTATAGTGTCATGGCTCTGGAGTCAGACTGCCTGGTTTTCAATTCTCCTTCTGCAGTACAGTTGCTTCGTGATCTTGGCAAGTGACTTAAGCTTCCTGGGGCTCAGTATTCTCTCTAGAAAATGGGAATAATACTAGCACTTCCCTTATACGGTTTTTGGCAGGATCGAGTAAGAAAATACATGTATGGCCCTTGGCCCGCTGCCTGAGACATATCTCAGTCAATGCATGGATTGTTTAATACATGGATAAATTGTAGAGAAGGTCTCCAAAAGTGAACTTGTTAAAGGACTGAATCGTTGCGCTCCATAATTGCAAAGACCCATCCTGAAGTCAGATTCAGGCTGAGCCAAGCCCATACATGCAAAGAGAGCTCTGAGGGACAGTAGCCCAGGGAACTACGCCCTCTCTCTGACGTCTGTCCTCTCTCACTGGCCCGGAACATGAGAACAATTGGCATCTAGAATTACAGGCTGCTAGAGCTGGAAGGATCTTTGTGACTAGATCACGTAGGCTCTTCACATGTCCTCCTGAGCAACTGAAACCCAGAGAGATCAAGTGACCCCAATTGTCCAAAACTCAGGTCAGTTCAGTAGCTTCATCACTGCAACACGCTGCTTCTCCACTCCAGAGTCTCATGTGAAAATGGAGATACACTCGTTGCCCGTCCCCTGCTCCAAGGCATCTGGCAGCCCTGCACTTAAACTCCTCCTGGGCTAAAAGTTCAGCAGAAACAGTAGAAAGATAAAGCAAGAATGAAGTAAAACCTACTGTCAGCCTCTAGAGGGAGCCCTGAGCACAGGCTGGCAACCGCCCGCCTGGAGAGCATCCAGGCGCTCGGGGCTGGCTGCAGCCTGACAACAGGCCCTCCCAGGGCCCCCTCCAGCAGGCTGACCCCATCTCTGGTACTCGCAGCAATAGGAAAAGCCCAGGATACCAGCACAAACACAAGGGTTTCAGCCCTTACTCCATTCGTGAAAGTATGTGCGCCTGCGCACGTGTCTTAACCCCACGAAGCCTCATCCATTAGTTGGGAAGTCACATCTGCCTTGCCTATTCCACGATTTAAAAGACTGATCCTTTGACTAAAGTTTAGGAATTTACCTCAAACAAATAAACAGAGTCAGGCCCAAAGATTTGTGTACGACAGCAGATCTCACACTTTTTGTCTCATGACCCCTTTATATACTCCAAAAAACTTACTGAAGACCCCAAAGAGCTATTGTTTGTATGGCTTATATCCTTCAATATTTACCATATTAGAAATTAATTCCAAGAAATGTCTAAATATAGACTCACTTAGAAATAACAAGTCGTTGTATGTTAGCATAAATAACACTTTGGTGAAATATTTTCCAAAGCAGAACAATACATTTTTTCCAAGCCTCTTTAATGTCTAGGTTAGTAGAAGAGAGCTGAATTAGTTCTCCTTTTGCATTGAGTCCACAGCAATTTCACATGTCCTGTAACCTCTGAAAGACTCCACTATGCGCTGTGCAATGAGAATACAACATGGCTTTAACCTTGAGGACTCCCTGAAAGGACACCACAAAGGTCCAGTGGCCACACTTGGAGAACTGCTGGTGGAAAGAAACATTTTTCTTAGTGTTATTTACAGCGCCTCTCCCTTCCCACTGCCACCAGGCTGGTTCATACTCACATTATGTGGGGCGGGTGACAGTGAAAGTCTCAGAACTGGTTGCCTCACCCCTAGCCTCTTGCCACTTCCAACTGTAGAGAGAATTCTTCATAAAACACTGCATGATTATGTCATGTCACCCTCCCGGCCCCCTAGATCCTCCCAAGACTTTCCACTGCCTAGTCAGTGCTCCTAATCTAAGGGTCAGGCTCCCTGGTCTGACTGCGGCCAAAATTCCCAGCCTTATGTCACACTCCACTCGTCTGTTGTGCCTGCTGGTTTCAGCAAAACCAGACTATAAGCTGTCCCTGACATGTGCCTTCTATGTCCTGCCTCTCTGCTTTTGTTTTATTTGGGTGCCTTCACTTAAAACACTCTCTCCCATCCCTTCCACTCTCCTTTAGCTTTCAGACTCATTCCCCCAGCTGGAGACCTTCTACAAGCTTCTAAAATACTTCGTCTTCTTTTACAGGAAACAGAATGTTCTGAATGGGGCTTTTGACCCAGCTGTCCTCAGAAGTAAGTATCAAAAAAAAAAAAAAAATAGTTGCTTTATTAGTTTCCTATCACCATCGTATCAAATCACTATAAACCCCATGGCTTTAAATGACACAAATTTACTACCTCACAGTTCTGGGGGTCAGAAGATAGAAATTGTATTTAGAGGCTAAAGTCAAAGTGTTGGCGAAGTTTTGTTCCTTTGAAAGCTCTGTGGGGAGAATCCTTTTCCATGCCTTTCCCAGCTTCCAGAGGCCTCCTGCATCCCTTAGCTAGTGGTCCCTTCTTCCCTCTGCAAAGCACATTACTCCAGCCTCTGCTTCCATTATCACATCTCCCTTCTCTCTCTGACTTTTCTGCCTCCCTCTTATAAGGACCCTTGTGATGCCACTTGGACCCATCTGCATAATCAAGGATATTTTCCCATTTCGAGCTTATTAACTTAATCACATCTGCAGATCCCTTTTGCTACTTAAGGTAACATATTCACAGGTACCAGGGATTCGAACGTGGATTTGGGAGGAGAGCATTATCCAGCCTAATATTATAGTTGCTAGTACCAAAAGAGAAAAATCAAGATACAATCTTGAGTGAGGGGGGAGGGATAAATTGGGAGTCTGGGATTTGCAGATACTAACTACTATGTATAAAATAGATGAACAATAATGTCCTACAGTATAGCATAGGGAACTATATTCAATATCTTGCAATAACCTATCATGAAAAAGAATATATATAGTGTATGTGTATAACTGAATTGCCATGCTGTACACCAGAGCAATGTGTCGTACACAACATTGTAAATCGACTAGGTTTCAGTAAAAAAGATGCAATCTCAATGAACTTATTGTACAAATGAGCAATCTCAATGAACTTATTGTACAAATGAATTGTACAAAATTGTACAAATCTCAATGAATTAATTGTACAAATCGGACATACACCCCTATGTGAGATAAATCTCATTCATCTGATTGCTTTGAAGATAATCTTCATGAAGCATGATGATTACTCACCAAATATCTGTGACTATTATTATTGGCCATTATTTGGCATTTTGCCACCAGCTGACTTAGAGTCACCTTCATAGCACTTGTCTTATTTTGTAACTATTTCATTTGGGTGACTGTGCAGTGTATAATGGTTTTTTATTACATAAATACAACCTTAATACATTCTCCTACAAACAAAAACTCCGTTTGTTTAATCTGTCTCTCCCACATTAGATCAGGGGCAAGACCTGTTTTACACACCATCAAGTTCCCAGAATTTAGCCAGTAGTGAATACATGCATACTTAACAATCAATAAATGTTTGTGGAATTAATGAATGCAATCCCATTTATAAAATATCTCTTCTACTTCCCCATTGCCTTCAGGATAAAATTCAGGTTCTTTTTTTAAAATTTAATTTAATTTTTTTGAATTGAAGTACAGTCAGTTACAATGTGTCCCAGTCATGCATATACATATACATATTCATCTTCATATTCTTTTTCATTAAAGGTTATTACAAGATATTGAACATAGTTCCCTGTGCTATACAGCAGAAAGTTTGTTTCTAATCTATTTTTATATATAGTGGCTAATATTTATAAATTTCAAACTCCTAAATTTATCCCTTCCCACCCTCTTCCACAGTAACCATAAGATTATTTACTATGTCTGCAAGTCTGTTTCTATTTTGTAGATGAGTTCATAATGTCCCTTTTTTCTTTTTTCTTTTTTTAGATTCCACATATGAGTGAAATCATATGGTATTTTTCTTTCTCTTTCTGGCTTACTTTACTTAGAATGACGATATCTAGGTCCATCCATGTTGCTGCAAATGACATTATTTTATTCTTTTTTGTGGCTGAGTAGTATTCCATTGTAAAAATATATCACAAATTCTTTATCCATTCATCTGTCGATGGACATTTAGGTTGCTTCCATGTCTTGACTATTTTCACATAGTGCTTCTATGAACATTGGGGTGTGTGTATCTTTTCAAATTAGAGTTGCCTCTGGATATACGCCCAGAAGTGGGATTGCTGGATCATGTGATAAGTCTACTTTTAGTTTTTTGAAGAATCTCCATACTGTTTTCCATAATGGCTGCACCAATCTATGTTCTCACCAGCAGTGTAGGAGGGCTCCCTTTTCTCCACACCCTCCGCAGCATTTATCGTTCACGAACTTTTGAAAATTCAGGTTCTTTACTAAGCAGGACAAACAAGTTTCAGCAAGAGCCAGTCCCAACTTGCTTCAAATCTCACTTCCCATCACTCCCTCCCATCTCGTACTTCACCCCCAGCAATAGCAAACCTGTTCTCAGCCTCCAGGTCTTTTCTTGGGTGAGTGCATCTTTTTTGCCTGAAATGGCCTCTCCCCACATCAGTGATGGAAACACACACACACATATGACCCCTTCCTTGTCAGCTGGACAGGTACTGCTCGCCCCTCCTTAACGCTCTGCCCTGGACAGCTCCACAGCTCCATAGCTCCCAAATCCTGTTCTTCCCTAACAGACCCTCCTTAGCCCCTTGAGCTTCTACCCACCCTGGCTTGAAGGGCACCAGACTGTCACTGCCGGCCACCTGACAGTTTCCTCCCACCCACCGCCCACCCCCACAGCCTGTAAGATCTCTGAAAGCAGGGACCAGACCTGTTCTACTCCCAAAGCCTGGAAAGAGCATGAACACAGTAGGTACTCAATTAGTGTCAGCCAGACGCCTGCCTCTGCCTCTGTCTCTAGGACGTCAGCTCCTTAGACACAGGGACGACTTGATTTATCTCCCTCTCTTCAGCCTCTGGCAGGAGCATCGTGGGCACTCCACAAGTGTGTGCTGAGTGGCCAAGTCTCTCCACAAGACGCCCTGCCCACACTAACAGTAAATTACAGGTGGCGTGTCAATCGTGGTGTGCTAATCACCACTGCTAGGCTTTAGGAAGGATTAAAAATAAACAAAAGTGAAAACAAAGCCCTATTCTTCCCTCTAGTGCATAGAAGAGTACACAGTGGGCAGGACCCAACATAACTGCTATTGACAGTCTCTACAAATGCTTTTCATTGGGTTCCACAGCTACACTTCGTGCTAAGAAGTGTCTCTCACAGCAAGAAAGTCTAAAAATAATCCTAAAAAGGCCACCGTCTCCCCCCCATCCTATCAGCAGTTCTCTAGTTCCCACTCTCCGTACACCTGCTCTGCACCTGCCCACACCCTTACATGCATGACACCCTTACATGCATGACACCCTTACATGCATGACACCGGGCTTCCACAACTCCTGACTAACCAGCAGCCCACTGTGTGTCCAGCAGCACCCCTTCCTCCTCTCTTTTCCACCTTATTGTCACTTTCCCAAGGAGCCCAGAGGGCCTCCCTTCCCCAGTCCACTTGTATCTCCCTTGGCAGTCCCCAGATGCCCAGAGCGCCAGCCCTATCTTCTGAAGCAGAGCTTTGGTGGCAGAAGGAAGGACGGTTGGGGGCAGGAAAGAGGGGTGCACAGCACAGCCTCCGGAGCACCCAGGCACGCCCGCTGAAGTGGCAGAGGCCACTTTATTTCCTGTGTTATGGAGGCAAAAGGGTTCGGCCTCCCTTAGGGAGCACATGGCTGGTAGTGTCACTGCGTTCTTTACAACCATTTACCTAATTACTTTCTTCCCAAGCGTCTGATTTATTATCAAATATATTACAAATTACTATGAAATGGAGGGAATAGGAGACAAAAGAGGGAATTCACATTTGTGAAGAGGCTACTACGTGCCTGGCAAGTGCTGAGCTGGGCGTCTTTATATGCGTGAGCTCTTTAATCCTCACCAGAACCAGCGCGCGCACGCACGCACGCGCGCGCACACACACACACACACACACAAGACTATGCAGTACTAGATCTTTTATCATCCGCATCTCCCAGGACCTCAGAAAGTTTCAAGTGGTCACACAGCTTGTAAGCAGTGTGGTCATGATTCAAACCCAATTTCCACAAAACCCATGCTTTCTACAGTACAGAGTTTTCTGTTGTCCAGCAGGTACTTTGCAAATGGTATTTCATGAATCTTCCTCACTATGCTATGGGAAGTGGTTTCATATAACCACTGTGCAGACAAGGAAATTGGGCTCAGAAAGGTTAGGTACCTTGTCCTAGTCCATATTTACAAATCAGGAGATTTGTCATTGAAATCTTGAAAACAGACACGTTTAGAAAAACAGCTCCAGCTATGTTAAGCAGGAAAGTATTACAGGGAATTGGGTGCTTACAAAATTGATGGAGGAATGGGCTCCAGGCTGGGTCTCCAGGAGTGGCACCCAGAACACCTGGATAGCATCTCAACTGCTGTCCCCAGACCCTGACTGCCTCAGCTGCAACCCAGGATCCAGGAGCCGCCATGATCAGCACTGGCCCTGCCCCAGCCAGACCCACACCAGCAACACAGTGAAGCAACAAGGTGACACCACCTTCAGCCCCACCTAACTTGATTCTAATTTGAGCCTCCGGGGAGAACATCTGAATGACATGCTCTAGTCATACCCAGAACCTGTAAAGGAGGCCAATGAAGGTGGATTTTACCTTTGCAGACCCTGCAATTCAGGAAGGAGGGATGGATGCTGAGTCCGTCACTCTACTGTCTGTGTCGTAGCCTGTGTTCCCGGAGACAGCAGATGGCTCCTCCTGGGAGCCCCTTTCAGAAGGAGCCAAGGGTCATGTCCTCCCACTCACCAGCACTATGTATGTTGCTAATCTAGTGCTTCTGTCTACTGCACTGTATCCCATCGTGTGAAGCCACCACTTTTTACCAATCCTCTCTGCCAGTGATGGAAACCCTAGCTGGCTTTTGGGCCTCCTTTGGAAATTACTAAAGACATATGCTTGGACCCTATGGGCTTCTGAGCTCACATCACCTGATTTCACTTTCATCCACTATAGAATAATAGAATATATAATTATGTATGTATGAATATACAGAATACAGATTAACAATAGGTAACTTTCATGGAGCACTTACCATGAGCCAGATGCTCGCCCAAGTGTTATAATGTACCAATTCATTTAAGGCAGTGCTCATGGATTGCCATGAAGATTAAGTTAAGCAACGTGGGTATCCCACACTTTATACCAGGGACATACTGTTGCTCAGTAAGTGACAGTTACTATCACCAAGCACTGGGTCTAGGGGTGGACACCAAGGCATGGCCACTGTCTGGCACAGTCTGGAATGCACTCCCAGGCAAAGTGTCTTGGTTTCCCTCTGTGCACCCACCCTATGGCCTGTGCCACTTTGATTCTAGGCCTTTAAAAACACATCGCCTTGATTTGTCTCTCTCTCTCTCTGTCTCTCTCTCTCCCTCTCTCTCTCTCAACCCCCATGAGACTAGGATGCCTTTGAAACAGGGCATATCTATATTCTTTTCAACACTTGGCACAGTGACCGGCACATGTAGGCATTCAATCCGTGACTGTTGGATGATGTTAATGGGTAGGGGAGCTTATGATAGGCCTGAACCTCGCAAGAGAAAATCCTGGGGGTCTAGATTCCATTGGATTTTCAAGAAGTATGGACACCTTGGCCTCTGAAGGTCAAAAAAGGATATTCCATAATATGCCAGCGAATGTTACTCCCCTGGAGGATGAACTAGAGCGAGATACCCAAAACTGGGGCTGTTTCCTTCACGCTTGCCAGAAGCTCAGTTGGGGGCGGGACAGCGGGGGGCAGCTCCTTCCACAGTGCTGAGGCAGGCCTGCTGTTCTCAGAAATGCCGCTTCCTAGAGGGCCTCTTCCCAGATCGGCTGCAAGACTAGGTACTAGACTTGCAAACTCAGATGGCTAAGGAGGGCAGGCAAGGGACTTCAGTGAGTGAGGTGTTCTGTAGACAAGAAGCGATGGGGACCGTGGGTGCCTTCCTGGCAGCAGCCGACAACGGCTGCTCAGTTACATCGCTGCCATGTAGGCTGCGGGCACAGTGTTACCAGGCTTTTCCAAGAATGCCGGATGATATAGGTGTCTTTATTTTTTTTGTTTTTTTTTTTAACATTTTTTATTGATTTATAATCATTTTACAATGTTGTGTCAAATTCCAGTGTTCAGCACAATTTTTCAGTTATTCATGGACATATACACACTCATTGTCACATTTTTTTCTCTGTGAGTTATCATAACATTTTGTGTATATTTCCCTGTGCTATACAGTGTAGTCTATTCTACAATTTTGAAATCCCAGTCTATCCCTTCCCACCCTCCACCCCCCTGGTAACCACAAGTCTGTATTCTCTGTCTGTGAGTCTATTTCTGTCCTTTATTTACGCTTTGTTTTTGTTTGTTTGTTTGTTTTTGTTTTTGTTTTTTAGATTCCACATATGAGCGATCTCATATGGTATTTTTCTTTCTCTTTCTGGCTTACTTCACTTAGAATGACATTCTCCAGGAGCATCCATGTTGCTGCAAATGGCATTATGTTGTCGGTTTTTATGGCTGAGTAGTATTCCATTGTATAAATATACCACCTCTTCTTTATCCCGTCACCTGTTGATGGACATTTAGGCTGTTTCCATGTTTTGGCTATTGTAAATAGTGCTGCTATGAACATTGGGGTGCAGGTGTCATCCTGAAGTAGATTTCCTTCTGGATACAAGCCCAGGAGTGGGATTCCTGGGTCATATGGTAAGTCTATTCCTAGTCTTTTGAGGAATCTCCACACTGTTGATATAGGTGTCTTTGTGAGTCTAACCTTTAATATGAATATGTAAGTTATAATGGTCCTTAGACCTTGCATGTTCTCTGAGGAAAGTATAAGCTAGTGCAAGTATTCAGGAAGAATCATCAGGTCCTTACCTAGGGCAGTGGCAATGGAGACAGCTCAGACCTGGTGGAGTTAGGATCAACCAGATTTAATAACTAATTGGAAGTCGATGATGAATAGATGTTGTAAAACACTCTGATGTTTCCAGCCTACATGACTTAGAGGAAGCAAACGCCACAGGCAGCTTCATGAAATGCAACAAGAATGGATCTTGAATCAGACAGAACCAGTTCAAACTCAGCCACATCACTTACTAGCTGGGTGACCTTGAGCATGCTGCTTAACCTCCCTGAGCCTCAGTTTCTTCATCTATTATGTGGGGTAATATTAATACATATCTTATGAGTTGTTTATATAGATTAAATGAGATCACGCATGTAGAGTGCTTAGCACAGAGCCCGGCATGTAGTAAGAGCTTAAATGTTTGCCAAATTATTGGCAACATCCCTTCATTCTACTTCCGATAAAATGAAGTGGTTTTCGGGGTTTGTTTTGTTTTGTTTTTTTGGTGGTCTGTGCTCTTCCCCATCACCTGGTCCAGGAGCACCTTGTAACACAGACCTGACCAATGAGGATATTATATTCTTCTGGTGATAGTGATTAATTCAGGGACCAGGTCAGACCCTCTGAGAGTGGAGTCAACAGAGTAAGCAGAGTTATGAGACGAAAGAGAAGCCGAGTCCTTCTGGAGCCTTTGTCTTCTTCATGCCACACCTGAAATCAACTCTGCATCCGGACTTTTCAGTTAACATCCCTTTAGATTATGTCATTTGGGTTGGGTTTTCTCACATGTGTCACTAAAAGAATCCTAACTTATTTTTGTTACTACTACCATTGCTATTATGACTTTTTAACTTAGATTCCTCAGGATGGTGTATCCTTCATGGAGTTTAAAGCTGACAGCCCTCGGGAAGGCTGTCTCCAGCCATGGTCCCCTGGGGATGAGGCCCTGTTCTTGAATACCTCTTAGACGACAGCGTGAACATGACCTGTATCCAAGGCCACCTGAGAAGGCGTCCCAAGGTGGGAACCCACCCTCTCACAGTTCAGCGGCATCCACCCAGCTTGAAGTTCTAAAACCCAGTTTGAGGGTAAGGCAACAGGTAGAGGAGTCACTGCAACTTCTGCAGTTCTTGTGTGGGTTCCCAGAGGAGATGCTCAGGTTGGACATTAGCTGGGGAAGCAGAAGTCAGGTGAGATCTAGAGACTAAAGAGAACCCTGAAAGTTTGGAGAGAAAACCCTTCACTTTGATCCTCCAAGAAAATGGTGCCTAAGCTTGCCAAGCCTGCTGTCACATCCCAGGAGGTCATAAGAGGGGGTGTTCCATGTGCAGGACTCTGGTTGGCCCTTAGGAGATATGGGTTTCAGCCCTGTCTCCAAGATACACTTGATGTCTAATCTAGGACATGCTGCTTGCCTCTCTGATCCTTAATTTCCTCATCAGAAAAGCTGGGAGAATTTAATAAAATGATACACCTATCGCACTTAGCAGCGTCTGAAACACAGTATTTATGTTCTTAGCAAATTTTGTTTTCCTCTCTGAGTCTCAAGTCACTTCTCTGTAAAGGAGATGAGACTAAACTCTAGTTACTGGATAATTTATGAGGTTCCTTCCAGCTTGAAAATATCTTAAAACATTCTGCATTTCTTTAGCTTATTTAAAGTGATTTTAAAAAAATAGCTTGTACATAACAGAACATCCCCAGGGAGGGATGTGTAGCACCCTTGTGGTGGTTTTAAAATACGTCCACAAATTCTTCCATACTCCCTTTTTTGAGAGGTGGAAACTAAATATCTTCTTGTGTGGGGACTGAACTTGACGACTCTCTTCTAAAAAACAGGGCAAAGCAGGAGTGACAATGTGACCTTTCGGAGACCAACTCATAAAAGACATTGTGCTTCCTCCTGCCAACAGCCATATGAATGAGCCATCTTGCAGGAGAATCCTTCAGCCCCAGTCAAGCCTTCAGATGACGGCTGCCCCAGCAGCACTGGTGAGTTGCTTCAGAACTCCTGACCCACAGAAACTGTGAGATAATAAATATTTGTTGTTTTAAGCCATTAAATTTTGGGGTAATTTGTTATGTAACTACCAATAAATAACGCAACCCTGTAACCAAGCATATTGATAATTTTGCAGTGTGATGTATAAATATTCACAGCAGGTGGTTTGAATAGCATCTGCACACAACTTCACTTCAGTTCAGTTAAGTTTGACTGCAAAATGTGTTGCCCAAACTTAAGACTTTGGGTTTTCAGAGTATTTTTATTTTATTTATTTTATTTTATTTTGGAACAGTAGATGAAAAATTGTGAACAGGGATTACACAATGCAAAACAGGAGCAGGGAGCATTTTTCAGTTCCAATGCCTGGTAGACAGTGACCATATCAGGAAAATGCCCCGAACTGAGTTAACTCTCTTATTTAAAAAACATTAACAGCCACAAACTGCCTTCCCCACTAAACTGTGCACTTGAATGTATGGACTTTCTCATCTTCACAGACTTTGCAGCCAGAGGGATTCTTTGAGATCATCTAGGCCATAGTTTTTCAGAGTAAAGAGGTCACTCTCATCAGAATTGGGAAGGATGGGAGAGGTGCTTGTAATGCAGAGTCTGACAACTTCCTCAGGCCTGCTGAGTCAGACTCTCAGCTGTGGACCTAGGAATCACATAAACTTCATGGCAGTGGGGAAGTCAGTTAACCTCTTTAAACCTGAGTTTCTGCATCTATAAAATTGGAATAATACTATATGCTTCTTAAGATTATTATGTGGATCAAAGGAAATGGTGTAGTAAAGTGTCTAACACAGTGCCTGATATAAAAACGATTTTCGGAGTTGAGTTATATAATTAAGGCTAAATTCCAGGGAGCCCAGCACCAAGGGAATGCATAATACCACCTCCCCTGCCACGTGGGGTGTCAGGGGCACAACAGCTGAAGTGTGATAACAGGTATTAATAACAGCAACATAATTGTTGAATGTTTACGTGCCGAGTACCGAGCTAAGCACTTAGCTAACATTAACTAATTAAATTTTCATCACAATCCTATGAAGTAGATACCTTTTTCAGACCCATCTTACAGATGAGGACACTGAGGCACAGAGCAGTTAAGTAACAAAGCCCAAAGTTATAGCTTCCGAGTGGCAAAGCCAGGATCTGAACCCAGAGAACCTAAATAGTTTGTAACAGTAAGGATTCACCTAGGCCTGCTTGCCCTAAAATAAAAGAGAAGGGATCCTAAGTCCCAAAGTGTCCTCCTTCCTTCATGAAAGTCAGCTACTCTGCCTTGGAGCTATAGCTGGAGCTGAGAGCCCAGTGAACAGTGGGCCATATTGGTTCTCAGTTTCTCACCATGAGCGTGTTTGGATGAAACAAAGGGAAGCACTGACAGGCACTGGGCCTGGGGCAGAGGGACACTTTCTGGAGAAAGCAGTCTAGGCAGGAAGCCTGGAGGTCCCCCGAGAGCCGCTTAGCTTCTTTTAGATTGGGCCGACCTCAGCTGTAGAGCCTTCACACAATCCATCCTGTCTGCCAGGAATTCTCCCAAGGCTGCTTTATCCTTCAAGTTCCATCCTTTCCATATTCAGAGAGGCTGTTATCTGATAATTTCATTCTAAATAAAGGTCCCGTCCCATCCCCCATCCTCGATTATTCTCTATGGTAGCCCAGTGTTTAGTTCTTATCAGCACTTACCATACATTTTAATGATTTTTTCAAAAATCTTTCATCTGTGTTCTGATCTTCCCCACTGCTTCAGGAGGGCAGGAACTATGTCTGTCTCATCCACCACTGTAAACTCCAGGGCCTGATTGTAAACTGGGTCTAGCGCTTAACTGATGTGGTCAGAACTTGTTAAATGCAGGTGAACAGGATGAAGCAGGAGTGGATCTACTGGCCTTTCCCTCTCCTGCCGATGCTGACACCCATTCCTCATGCTGCACTCTGCCCTCTTCTGTTTCAAGGCAATTCCTGAGCTAAGCCCCTTGAACAAGGAACAGACCTGCTTTCTGCACCTGTCACTGTCCCCAGTGGGGGATTTCTCTCACTCTCCACCCCCTCCCCCAGTCTTTATCACAAAGCACCACGTCTTTTGGGAGGAAGACTGAACCAAGCACAAAAGATTGGCTAAAAAATACCTACTTGAATGTTTCTAAAAGTAGCCAGCTTTGGAGCTCGAAAGTCTTCAGTCCTAGAAAGAAAAACAGAATGGATTAAGCGATTTATACCACAGGGGGCAGTGGTTTTCTTTAAGCCAGAACCAGCTTCATTAGACACTGTACACAGTCCATTGAATGATACCCAAAGTTTGAACCAATTAAGCTATGGCTGAGATCATGGCTGGAGACAAGTGATGGCAGAGAGAAGGCACCAGAGCCCCACCTCACATCCCAGCTGTAGACAATCCATAATCTTACTGACTTAGGCAAGAAAAAAACACTGGATGCTGGGGAGTAACCTCACTGTTGAGTGTGTTCTTACCCTGGCAGAGCCCTAGGAAAGTAGAAACTGAAAACTTGGATGACTTCAAAGTGGCAAATGGTGCAATTTAATGAGGAAACCAGGCTTGCACGGTCATTAAAAGAGCAGAATCTCCCAGAAGTCAATTCCTAGAAATAAAATGCCAACCACAGTACAAGTCATCAGAAAGACTTTGGAGCAGGAATTTCCAGCTTGACAGAAACCATCCACTTAGTGTTCAAAGAGAAAAGAGCAGCATTATCCCAATTCCTGGCACTTGCATTGTTACTGAGACTTGGAATTAATTATTCAACTAAATAATTGCTCTGAAATTCATTTGACATTTTTAGCTCTGTGACTCTGGGCATGTTACTTGACTTCTCTGGGCCTCTATATTCTGTAACATGGAAATAATTGTAGTACATATTTGCCTCATGTGGTGTCAAGAGTAAATAAATTATAATGTATGTAGGCACATAGTACAGTATCTGAAACATAGTAAATGCTACGAAAGTGTGGAAAACCGTTTTTGGTGTTTTTTTTTTTTGCAGATATTTATATGGTTATCGCAAATATGCTCACCATGAAGCTTGCACACATCTCAATCACATCGAATCCTACTACCAATTTGCTTTTCCACTTCCATCCTAGAGCAAGCTGAGAGCAAGGACTTGGTCTTTTTCTCTGTGCATCCCAATGCCAGCAATTATCTGGCAAATAATAAGCATTTGGCAAGTGTTTGTGATGAATAAACAAAGGCATATTGCTCTGAAGTTATAAAATGAATAATATGCAGTCCTTGCCCTTGAAAAACTCATAGTCCACTGGAGGAGAAAAACACTAAATAAAACTCCACCATGTGATTGATTGGAATTCTAAAAGAGGCAGGAAAAACTTGTTGTTAGAATTTGCTTAGCTTGAGATGGTGAGGAAAGGAAGTGATATATAAGCCAACCTTAAAGAAGGAGAGGACTTTTGCCAGGTAGGGGTTGAATGAAGTAGGTGGCATCTCAACTGAGTATGAGGGATGAATAGGAGTTGGCCGGGTGCAGACAGCAGAGGGCGCTGTGGGTAGGTGGAGTGGTGTGTGTGCACTTCCGGCTCTTGTGTGGGGACGGTGTGCGTAACCGTGTATGTGTGAGAGACGTTTCACCATCACACTGTAAATTCCTATAGGATGGAGTAACAAGCTTTTTCCATAAAGGGCTAAATAGTAATATTTTCAGCTTTGTGAAACATCCAGCCTGTCACAACTATTCAACTCTGTCATTGTAGCAAGAAATCAGCCACTGGTAGTATGTAAATAACATGGGCAGACTTGGCCCAGGGAGGGCTGGATTTGGCTCATGGGCCCTAGTTTGCCAACCCCTGCTATAAAACAGGGAAACTGCCCTCTGCCTTCCCAAGGATGTGATGCATGATGATGCCAACCCACAGAGGTTACAGTAGGGAGCCCGTCACGTGATCAGATGTGCTCTTTGCATGGGTTATCAATTGCTGTGTTACCAATTATCTTAAAACGTAGTGGCTGAAATCATCAGTGTCTATAACAGTTTCTTCAGGTAAGGAAGAATTTAGGCAGTTCAGGCTGAGAATCTCTTATGAGGTTGTAGTCAGGATATCAACCAGGGCTGCAGTCACTGAGCGCTCTCCTGGAGAGAGAGAATCTACTTTGAAGGTGGTTCACTCACTTGGCGGACAAGTGGGTGCTGGCTTTGGCAGGAGGCTTCAGTTCCTCCCCGCATGGGCCCGCCCACATGGCTGCTTGAGTGTCCTCCGCAACATGGTGGCTGGCTTCCCCCAGAGCAAACGATCCAAGAGACCAAGGTGGAAGCCATGACCTGGCCTAGGAAGCCACACTCCATCACTTTTGCCATATGTTGTTGGCCAGACAGACAAGCATGGATTCAATATGGGAACAGTTACTATGAAGACATGGACACCGGGAGGAAGGAACCCGGAGGTCATTTTGAGGCTGGCTTCCACGCCCTTCCTTCAGAGCCACGGTGAGAGGGGCCTCACTCTTACCCCTATCCCATATTTTCACAGAAACTTCAGAGAATTTGAATGTCCCAAACCCCACACATTACCCATAAAAGACAATAAGAATGTTTCATGGATAATACAGAGATGTTAAAAAAAAAATTAAATGAATCCTTGCTACCTTTACCCAGAGTATGAGAGAGACTAGGGTACAGACACAGGAAGCTCATCTCCAAAATTCTCCCTGAAGGAGACGGCATATTAGACAACCATTTGTTGCTCCCCGTCAGTAAATCTCCATCCTTCTTCATTTGCCCAAAGGTGAGCAGCACTGGATGGCCAGTTGCTCCACTCTTCATCTTCCATAAATGAAGACAAACCCAGAAACTGCTAAGAACTTTACCTGGAAACACCGCTTACTTCTCCCTAAACAAACCCAGTGGGCGCTGTTTGAGGAAACAGACCGACCAATTCTGTTTCTATCAAACTTGGGACTTAGGATTGTAACGCTTCAGAGTTGACAAGCCTTTGCCGTTCTTTCCAGCCTCAACGTGACCCAGCAGCCCTTCCCCCGGCGCCCGTGACCAACAGCCTTTCTGCTTCTGTTCGCAGGTATTGCAGGCCCTTTTCAGCTAGGCAGGGCCTTGGGCGAAGCAAGGCTACATCTCTTCAGAGTATCTCTTCAGCTGGTACACGGAGGCTCTGTGTTTTGTGGCTAGGGGAGAAGAGCTTTATTTATTTTGCTTTGACACTAGTCAGTTGAGAGAGAAGTAAAGGTGACAGGGGAGGGACAGTATATTGTATAACCCAACTCCAAATGTTGGACTTCTCTGAAACTCTGTAACCAAGGGGGTGAGGGCCAGTAGCTGAGAGAGGCATCCTGTTGTGGAGAAATGTGGAGGACTCTGGCCAAAAGGTGTGTTTCTTGGGGACTCGGATGTCAAACTGTGGCACAGAAGTGGGACCATTCTCTAAGCTCTCAGGACCCAGCGACACACAGGGACTCTGAGCCCTCGGGACTAGGGCACGTTGTGAGGAAGCCCCCTCGGCACAGATACTGGTGTTCTCACAACTAGCACAGTTGGCAGAGGGAACAGCAAATCTGTCTGAACAGTGTTGAGAGCTGAGATGTCACTGAGAGGGAAGCCATGGCACATGACAGGAGCCTGCAGGCACTAGGTTGGAGGCAGAGGTAGGTAGTCCCTGGAGAGTCCTGGAAATGAGCCAGGCACCTCTGGGTTAGGGGGACAAACTCTATAATTTGACATGTAGGGACCTACAGTTGTATCTTGGGGTATTAATATGAACGGAGCTAGACCACCTGGGTTTGAGTCACGGTGTGGCCCTGGGCAAGTTACTGAACCTCTCTGAGCCCATTTCTCCTCATCTGTAAATGGGAGATGATAATATACTATTTCAGAAGGTTGTTGTGAGGATTCCAGGAATTATACATGTAAGGTACTTAGAACAGTGCCTGGCACATAAGAAGCACAGTGTAATCGTTGAAAAAGAAAAAAGTTTGTACACACAAGTTGGTGACGCCTGAAACAAACTTGCTGTATAGATTTCCTGGGGTGAAACTTATCTCCTTCACTCTAGAGCCCATTGCTTGTTGGAAAATTCTAGTCATTAAAATTTCTTTCTGCTGTGAAGGTAATTTGCCTCCTTGCAACTTCTCCATATTGGTTTCCATTTTTCTTCGAGACATTCCAAAATAAACCTTTCTCGTGGTAACAGCTCATTGAGACAACTCTCAGGATCCCCCTGAGTTTTCTCTTCTCCATGCTAAGCAGCTCCACGTCCTTCAACCATTCCCCAGAAAATGGGCCCCCAGGGCCCTCTCCATCCCAGGTGCGTGCTTCTGAAGGCACTGCAGGTCATCAGCGTTGGGGAGGGATGTGGACTGAAGCAGACAGCCTAGGGATTGTCTCCAGGATACCCTCCCCCTCACATGAACACACGCTCCTCAGAGGAGGAAATGTCAGATGAACTGGACCGTTTCAAATTAATCTTGTTTGGGAGGGCAAAGGAAAGGGAATTTTCAAACAGGGCCAAGGTCTTTGTCAAAGCTGGTCCTCAGAGATAGAGATGGACAACTGGCTGACTTGGAGAGGGGCCAGCTGGGAAGTGTAACCCCGTCCAGGGACGTGAGCCAGTACTGGCTCCTCCTCTCGGAAGGTGAGAAGGAAAAGCTGGTTTCCTCAGTAAAGATAAGAACATGGTGTGTGCTCCTTGTACCTGGCACGAGCCATGACTGCTGCCCGCAGCTGGGACAGATGCCTGTCTCCTTCCACTTTCACCGTCAGAAGCCCTGGAGAGTAGCTGCCTGCCCCTCACCTCCAGGGCAGGAGGCTGCCAGACTTAAGCACAGAGCATTTCCAGGCCGAGGGGTAGAAAAACAGGAGGTAGGAGGGAGTGTGGGAAGCGTCCTATTTGGTCTCAATCAGACTTTGTTTTCTGAAGAATGACAGTTGAAACACTCTTCAGTTGCTTTGTGCTTGGCAGTATTTAATAAGAATAATACCCAAGGACTGTTGCGGAAATAAGACCTCCTTGTTTCGTTTTTTTAAGTTTCCCCTATTATAAAAGTAAGGCCTGCTCATCAAAGGGAAAAAAGCTATCAACTTTAGTTCACAATCCAAAGGTAACCTTCCTTAGCACTTTGGTAGATCTGTTGCCAGAATTTGTCAGAACTTTTTATCTCTTTTCCAAATAATTATAATCATAGTTTTCAAAACACAATCCCAAATCATTCACATTTTATGAACATTTCTTCTATTAGAATGCACATTACACAAATGTATTTCTAACAGTTTTACTAAGATGTAATTCACATACCATACGATTTGCCAATTTAAAGTATACAGTTCAGTAGTTTTTTGTATGCACAGAATTGTGCAACCATCACCATAATCAATTTGAGAACATTTTTATTACCACAAGAAGAAACCTGTGCCCACTAACTGTCACTCCCCATTTTCATTCCCACCCTAATCCCAGCCCAAGGCATCCACTATTTCTGTCTCTATAGATTTGCCAATTCTGGACATTTCATATAAATGGAATTATATAATATATAGTCTTTTGTGACTGGCTTCTCTCAGCATAATTTTTTGAGGCTCATTCATGTTAAAGCATGTATCAATACTTCATTCCTTTTTATTGCCAAATAATGTTCTATTATATGGATACATTACATTTTATTTATCAGTTTGTCACTTGATGGACACTTGTGTTGTTTCCACTATTATGAATAATGCTTCTGTGAACATTTGTATTCAAGTATATGTTTTTACTTCTCTTTGGTATATACCCAGGAGTGGACTTGCTGGGTCATATGGTAACTCTATGTTTAAGCTTTTGTGGAATTGACATACTGTTTTCCGAAATGGCTACATCATTTTACACTCCCACCAGCAGGTATGAGGGTCCTAATTTCTCTACATTCTTGCCAGCACTTGATATTACCTGTCTTTCCTTATATAACCATCCTGGTAGGTATAAAATGGTATCTGACTATGATTTTGATTTGCATTTCCCTAATGTCTAATGATGTTAAGCATGTTTTCATACGCTTATTGGCCATTCTTATACCTGCTTTGGTGAAATGTCTATTCAGAACATTTGCCTTTTTATTTGTCTCTTTATATTTGAGTTCTAATTTTTAAAAATATATATTCTGGATACAAGTCCCTTATCGGATAAATGGTTTGCAAATATTTTCTCCCATTCTGTGGGTTGTCTTTTCACTGTTTTGATGGTGTCCTTTGAAGCACAAAAGTTTTCAATGTTGATAAAATCCAATTTGTCTATTTTTTTTCTTTTGTTGCTTGTGCTTTTGGTGTCATATCTAGGAAGACATTACCTAACCCAAGGTCACAAACATTTACTCCTGTATTTTCTTCTAAAAGGGTTATAGTTTTAGCTCTTTTATTTCAATCTATGATCCATTTGGAGTTAATTTTTGTGTATGGTGCGAAGGAGTCCAGCTTCATTCTTTTGCATGTGGGTATAGATGTCTTTTTTAATGGTTGCAAAATATGCCATTTATTTGAAGATATTTTCATCTTTCTAATTTGAGGCTGCTATAATAAATTCTATGAAGACTCTGCATCTAGAATTAAATTTTAACTACACTAATAAAACAGAAAAATCTATAAATGGGTATATAACATTCTAAAAATGGAAATATTAAACCAAAGCGAGTAAGTGTTTTAAAGGTATTTCACCACGTTGCTTTCTCAAATGGTTTTATTGATTTGTGCTCCTTTCAGCAGTATATACAGCTGGCCTTCTGTATCCACAGATTCAACCAACCTTGGATAGAAAATATTCAGAAAAAAAAATTCCAGGAAGTTCCAAAACACAAAACTTGATTTTCTACACTGGCAACTATTTACACAGCATTTACAGGCATACCTCAGAGATAGTTTGGGTTTGGTTCCAGACCCCACTGCAATAAAGCGAATATTGTAATAAAGCAAGTCACATGAATTTTTTGGTTTCCCAGTGCATATAGAAGTTATGTTTACACTATCCTGTAGTCTTATTAGTGTGCAATAGCATTATGTCTAAAAAAATGACATACCTTTAAAAAATACTTTATTGTTAAAAATGCTAACCATTACCTGAGCAAGTTGTAATCTTTTTGCAATAGTAACATTAAAGATCACTGATCACAGATCACCATAACAAATATATTAATAATGAAAACGTTTGAAATACTGTGAGAGTTACCAAAATGTGACACAGAGATAGGAAGTGAGCAAATGCTGTTGGAAAAATGGCACTGATACTTTGCTCGACACAGAGTTGCCACAAACCTTCAATGTGTAAAAAACCCAGTATCTTTGGAGCACAGTAAAGCAAAACGCAATAAAACAAGGTATGCCCGTACATTGTATTTACAACTATTTACAAAATATTTACATTGTATTAGGTATTGTAAGTAATCTAGAGATGATTTAAAGTATAGGGGAGGATGTGCATAGATAATATGCAAATACTATGCCACTTTACATAAGGCACTTGAGTTTCTGCAGATTTTGGTATCTGTGGGGTTCCTGGAAACAATCTCCAGTGGATTGACTATATAAGTATGCCCCCTTTTGTTGTCATAATTGAAAGGGAATTTGTATTAATTTTTTAAACTCTTGCTAACCTGATTGGCATACTTTATTTCCCACTAATTTATTTTCTAGTTGCATTTCTTACTCTGTGAATTTTCTGATTCTGTCCTTTCCCACATTTCAGTGTTTTTCTTGCTTTGTTTGAACTCCTTTTATGACCCATCTCATTGTTGGGCTTCCTATATGCATCACCCTGCAGCACACTGATCAAAATTCTTGCTGGATCACTTGAATCTTCTGCCTCCATGGTGAGAATTTGCAAAGACTTTAGTTAGGTCTTTTTTTTTTTTTTTTTATGTTTAGTATCTTTTTACCAGCTGTTCCTACTCCTGGAAGTGCTCATCCTGCAAAACTTCATATCCTTGCACCATATTTTTGGTCCCTTGCTTTCTCCTGAAAACTTACCAGTCCTTTGTTCCATTCCCTCACAGCTCTTCTGGTTGGCTCATTAAGTTATCTGTGCAAATAATATAGTTATGTAGGATAAAGTATTTTGCATGTATTGCCTCACACTAGCTCACGTAAACACTAAGAGTTATCACCATCATCCCTGAGATGGGAAACTTGAAGCACAGAGAGGTTTAGTAAGTGTTTCAAAGCCACATAGCTAATAAGTGGTTGAGCTGGATTTTGACCTCAAGCCATTCTAGAGTCACTGTGATGGCTAGCTAGTTCATTTGATCCATGAAATCTCATCAAGGTGAAAACAGATGAACAGGGCCTGATGTTAACATGCCAGGTTAAAATGTACACTTTACTAGTGACCTCAATCCAAAGTTGTGACTAGCTTTGTGCACCTATGACACAACTGGTACAAGGCAGAGGAGCTATTTTGGGATCAAAGCCATTGTTTTCCCTTCCCCAAAGCATGCTGCTTTGTCCTATATTGTATCTTGGCTAAACATGTACAGACCCGACACAAAGTAAGTGCTCAAGAAATGTTGCTTTTCTCTTCCTGTTTCCTTGGCCTCCAGAGAGATGCCTCATCCTCATCAGTGCAGAACCTTCGTGATGGATTATCAACGTCACCGGTAGAGTAATGATAAAAGCTGCCCCTTGAGTGCAATCTACTGCCAGACACAGGGCTAAGCAATTCATATACAGTGGCTCGTAAACTCATGTCAATCTCACCACATGCCTGAGAAGTCACTTCTTAAACACATAATCAAATCACATGGTAGAACATCTGGAAAGTTGACCCTCTTCCACATATAACAGATCATGTTACTATTCTGCTCAAACCCCCCAGTGGCTTCCCAACTCATTTAGAGTAAAATCTAAAGGCCTAACATGGAGTAATGTTCCAACCACCTTGACCTTCTTCTTACTCTTTCTCAGTCACTCAAAGCAAACCTTCCACCTTAGGGTCACTGCATGCTGCTCCTCCCACCTGGAATCTTCTTCTCTACACTTAGTTCATATTTCAGCTTAAATGTCACTTCCTCAGAGTGGCCTTCAACCACCTTTTCTAAATAGCTTCCTTCCATCCCTTGTATCCCTTACTCTGCTTTGCTCATTGCACCTGGCATTCATATTTATCTATTATCCGTTTCACTCAACTAGATTCTTAGGGACATGAGAAAAGAACTTAGGTACATGAGTCTTTGTTCACTCCTACATTTATTCCCAGAGCCTTGAATCATACTTTGCAGGTACTCAAAAAAGTATTTGTTGAAGGGAAAATAGGAGGAAGGAAGGAGGGAAGGAAGGAAGGAAGGAAGGAAGGAAGGAAGGGAGGGAGGGAGGAAGGAAGGAAGGGAGGAACTATTCATATCGTCATTTCATAGATGACTCAGAGAGGTTAAGTAATTTGCTCAAGGTCCCATAGCTAATTGCAAAATAGAGATTAAGACTTCTACTCTTAACCACTACATTGTTCTCTCACTAAATACCACCTCACATATACATGAGCATTGGAGAGCTTATTTGCAATATTGTATGACTTAAAAAAAAAAAAGAGGCCTAAGTAAGTATCATTCAAAGATTATTTGCTTTTGAAAAATAAGGAATAAGAAGACACAAAAAGAACCAAAAAGCAACATACACATTCTGGGTGAAAACAAAATTAGAAGTTCTTAAATATTTTAGTGGGCTTTGGTTTAGTGCCTTATTTTAATTCCTTCTCATATATACACTCGAAAAGCATGAAAGAATCCTCTGTTTAGTACCTTATTTTAATTCCTTCTCATATATACACTCGAAAAGCATGGAAGAAGGGCAGTTGCTGCAAATGCCTGGGCACAGGGCTTATCTGGAAGGCCACGGTCCAGGCGTCTTCTCAGAATGCTGACCTAGTCTTTTTATTTAGTCCAAGGTAACATAATCCTTCAGACATCCAATTTGTGGGTCAGCTGTAACAGGGCTGGGACGTTGGAGGCTGGATATTCTCCTTCACTCTTTTCAGTTTTTAGTAAACAAAAAGTGAAATACAATGTCCAAAATACATAAACCAGAGAGCACAAGTGCTAGAAAGCCCTTTAGGGAGCATCTGGTCCACCCGCTCATTTTCCAGATGAGGAACATGAGTCCCTTGGAGGTGAATTTCTACATATATAATAATTATGCCTGACATTGGCTTTCAGATTTAGCATGGCGTTACAACAAATGAACCCAAAAGCTGAGAATAAATGGCCAGAAAAGTCCATGTGTTTCCTCAGGAACTCATTGAATCATGACATCAGCTTTCTTCTCAAGTCTGTAAAATCTGAGTCTCACTAAAAATGATCTCACACCTCAACAGGGAATAAATCAGTGAGACTGTTAACCTCAAACTGGCCAAAAATGGGCACTCTTTGTGTATCCTGGACCACATCTGATTAAACCCATCACTCTTGGTTGAGCTCCATCTCTGTTCAAGGGTGCTGACCATGCACTACAGACATAAATCTTGGTCTAAAGCCAGGCAAGAATTTCAGTCTAAGGATGGCCTATGTGACTGCACTAAGATCCTCTCCACAGGGAACTTGTTAGCACCGATGGCCAGAGACAAGTCTGAGCAATTTCTTCTCTTCTTTTTTCCCCTATTTTATTTCCATTGTTCCCTTTTTTCCCCTTCCTGATAGTAAAATAAATGCATCTTTGATGCAAATAAATAAATAAATAAATAAATAAATAAATAAATAAATAAATAAATAAATAAATAAATAAAAAATCCGGAAAGAACAAGTATTGACAACATTATATTTCGAATTCCAAACACTGCAAACACTTTCATGTATGGCATTTAAAAGTCCATTAATTGAGAAAACAAGGCTGTTTGTGAGAAATTTGGAACCTCGGATTTGACATCATCAATCAGAACCTCCTCCACATCACCCCAGGGCCCACACTGAGAAAGAATCTTGATGCGGGTAGTTAGTCCGTGGTGGGAAGATTTTGTAATTGGGATCCCGAAAGTAAACTGCAATGTTACCTTGAGACTGAAATCCTGGTGAAGGAGAAATGAAGGTTAAGGCTGTGGTAGGCACATCATGATTAAGCCCTTTGAGATTCTGGAGCTTGATTCTTGGGTTAGAATCCTATCTCATTACTTAGGGAAGGCAGGCTACTCAATCCCCTCAGAGCCTCCTCTATAAAAATGGAGATAAAGAAGATCCCTTCTTGGTAGGAAGATTGTGAGGGTCTCATGAGATGGGCCTACAGAGATCTTAGTGCAGGGCCAGGCCCATGGTGTGTCCTCACTCAGGATGAGCCACCCTTGTTTCAGGTGCAGGGTCATGGCAACCAGAACAAAAGGAAGAGTCGGAAAAAGCTGGCCCCCTGCCCTGAATCACCCACATTTGCACAGGGGCTCTTCCAGCAGCCTCACGGTAGGTGGTTTATGGAACCCTGGCTGGAACCAGACACAGCCCGCCCGCTGCTCCGGGCCGGGGGAGCCAGGGCGGCAGCCGCCAGGGGTGTAAAGTATCTCTTCGGGTTGCCCTCGTCCGAGTCACTCCCTCCCTCACTCCAGCATGTTGTCCGAGTGAAATGTGGCAAAATTGAGGAGTCTGGACCACCAAGGAAGCATGGGGAATAGAGGCCACAGAGGGGCAACATGTAGCCTGAGGAGGGGGTAGTTTGGAGTCAGGGAAGTGACTCCCAGTCCACTGCCCTACTTATGGGGGCAGGAAAGGAAAACAAAGTCAGTTAGCTGGTTCCTATGACAGGAAAGGGAACTCCCCAAGCCAGAGCTCTTGGGAAATCAGCTTAGGAAATTAGACAGGGCTTAATTTGTTAAATCATTGGAAGGCTAAAGACACACTGAGAAAGGGGTTCTAGATCCCTTGGGAGAGGGGACAGTGGGTAGAACATCCTTTGCAGGGAGAGATTCAGATAAACACATTTCTTCTGCTGTCCGATTTTCAGTGGAGAGGAAAAACACACACACCCTCTCTTCCACAATAAGAGGTTTGGTTCTGTGCCTCCCTCTGACTTCCTCACAAACAACCACAGGGAGCAGACAGACTCCTCAGATTACTCTTGACCTTGGGAGCTGACCCTTAGAAATGCATTCTACTTCAAGATCTGAAAAAAACCAAACCAAACCAAACCAAAGCTAACAACGTCTTGTGAAAGATGGCTTATTTCTGCTGGGGCCCTTTTCCCCCTCTCTCATCCATTGCTGCTCCACAATTAAGATCATTTTAGTAAACACACACACACACACACACACACACACACACACACACACACACACACACATTAGACCATCCTTCATCTAAATTAAATTTTTGAGGGGGAGGGTATAGGTCAGCTGCAGAACACATACTTAGCATGCATGAGGTCCTGGGTGCAATCCCCAGTACCTCCATTAAAATAAATAAATAAATAAACCTAAGTACCTCCTCCCTCCAAAAAATAAAAATTAAAGACAAAACAAAAAACACCTTTACAGCTTCCCACTGTCCCTAGATTAAAATCCAAACAGCAAACTGTGGACAATAAGGTTTCCCATGATCTGGCCCTTATCCATCTCTCAGAACTCATTCCACACCACTCTCTGGATGCTCATTATTTCCAGCTACCCTGGCCTTGGTCTTCTTTCAGGATTTTTCCCACTTAGGGCCTTTGCACCAGCTGGTCTCTGTATTTGAAATGCTCTTCCCCCTGATTTAGGCATGGCTGACTCCTCCTTGCCTTTCACATCCCACTCAAATGTCACCTTCTCAAGACCTTCCTGCACCACGTAGTCCAAATCTGAATGGGTATACAGTCCATCACTTGCCAGCACTTAATCACTTTCTGGACTTTTTCTTGTGTACTTGCTCCTTGATTGTTGTTGTCTGTCACTCACGCAGGGACATAAACCCCATGATCACAAGGCTTTAGCTTTCCTGTTCACCACTATCCACAGAGTCTAGCGTCTTGCCTGACACACAGCCGAGCTCAATCCTTAATTGTAAACAGGAAGAAAGAAGCTCTTCCCCCCAGTGCCATCTTTGACAACAACGCTTGGTTCCTTCTCATTTCCCACCTCCACCACCCAGACACCAGAGCCTTACTTTGGCCTTCATCTTCATACGCCGGGGCTCCTGCTCAACCACCACCAGTCTGAAACCCCTTTATTCTCTTCGAAACCTTCACATCTTCCAAGCCTCCTTTGCCAGTCACCTCCATTAAAGCAGGAATTCCAGCTTCATAATCCTTCCCAAATCCATAAGCCTATTAGCTTCTTTTCAACTTGACTCCCTGCACAGATTTTTGGCATCATGGCTGGGAACACAGAGTTGTGGCCACACCAGTGACTGGGGTTTGAGGTTTGTTGTGAGGATTAAAAGAGCTCAGCGCAATGCCTGGCACATCCTAAGTGTTCCATCAATGTCAGCCGGCCTCATTACTATCACTACGATAATTACAGGTCCTTCTTTGCCTCTGCCTCTTGCCTGTTCTTCTCTCCCCACCTCCACTCCTATTTGGTTAGTTGTACTCTCCCTGGTTCATTTATATGAGGTGAAGTTGGGGCCTTGCCCGGTCTTCTCGGTGGTAGTACCTAGTTCTGACTGGATAGAACCAGCTTGATGTAGACTGGAGAAGAGCTAAGAGCTTCCCAGACTCCCTAGGAACCTTGCACATCAGCCTTTGGGCTTCAGGCTCTGTCTGTTTGGTGTCCACAGATAGGCTTCTAAGGCTGTTGGAGGCAGGGGCAGAGAGCCTCTGAGCATATGTGTTGGAGTGATGTTCACCCATGTTTTCACTTACTAGATACTTAAGAAGCCAGCTTCGACCCATTGGGATCATCAACTCAGGGCTTATTACAATCCCTTCAAATTTTTAGCCTATCTCGTTCAAGGTCTCAGGCATCTGGAGAGGCAATCCTTGGAAATGATCATGAGTAATTCTTGGCCTGGTTTCCTGTTTGCGGAGGGGTGGGGTTGGTGCCAACAGGTGAAGCTGCCTACATCTCCTGGTTATAGTTCTATGACCCAGGCAAAGTGAAATTGGGGAACCTTTTCTTTGCCTCTCCTCAGATGTGTCTCAGGCCCCAGTTGTGGGGAATTTTTCATTTGAGGAGATACTTAATTCAGGATGGTTACTACAGATCACTTAGCAGGTTCTCAAATATCTGCTAGAAGAATTTATGAATGACTGAATAAAGGAACTCAGAAATGACTAGAGACCTGCTGCTATGAGGGATTAGCAAGTTTGGAGTAACCAGAATGACTTTATCAAATTAACTAAATAATTACTGCAAATTCCCTGAGTATGTGCCAGACACTGTGCTAGATGCTGGGGATGCAGGGGTGGGACGGCAGGTGCTCCTAGAGTTCAAAGTCAGGGTGTACAGGCAGGGATGATACAGCGTGATCGACGCTACTGCCAGAGGGAAGATGCAGGGTGATTCACCTGGAAGCACATGGAAGAGGACACTTAGACTCAAAGCACTGGGCTCAGGGAGGGCTTCTTGGAGACAACACAATGCTCCAGGTAAGGCTCGAAGGATGAATGAGTCAGGCAGGTAGCAGGAGGGGAGGCAAGGTTAAAGAGAAGGGTTTCAGGCAAAGCCAAGAGCATGTGCCAAGGATGAAAGACAAGAAGGCATGGTGCTCTGCAGGAACACAGAAGCATTTTGAGGGCTCCACCACCAGAGGTTTTGATTTAATTGGTCTTGGATGGAGCCCAGCCTTGGGTATTTTTAAAAGCTTCCCAAGTGACTTTCATGTGTAGCCAGGATTGAGAACTGCTGGACCAGAACATGGGATGAAAGGGAGGGAGTGGTGAGAGGTGAAGCTGGGGATGCGAGCTTGGCCAGATCACCCAGAACCTGGAAGACTGTGTCAAGAAGCTTGAGTTTTCTTCTCTGAACACTGGGAAGCTATTTACACATTTAAGCAAGGTTAAAAAAAATGGCACGATCAGACTTGCAGACTTTAGAACATCCTTGCTGTGGAATATGCATTAGAGCGGGGCAGGAGTAACAGAAAGAAAACCAGTTGAGAGGCTCCTGCAAGAACTGAAGTAAAATATAATGATAACCTGAATTAGGAAAGCGGTAGGGATGGATGGACGCAGATGATGTCCAGAGATATTTAGTAAGTAGTACTGCTAGGGCTCGATCAAAGACGGGCTGTGGGAGGGAGAAGCCAAGGTTCCACCACTTTGTTTGGACAATCAGGTAGATGGAGTATCATCCCCTAAGGTAGGGCTCACAGGCGTGGGCAAGCACCTGGAGAGGAGAAGCTGGTTTGTGGATGGGTGAGGGAGGACATCAACCTGGGACCTGTTGAGTTTGAGGTGTCAGTGGGACATCCAAGTGAGATAAGCAGTCAACAGATGGTAGCTTAGACATCAGGTAAAACATCTGATTGATGCAGAAATATAGAAGTCATCAGAAAAAGGCAGGAATGGATGAGGTCACCCTGGGGAGAGTGTGGAGTGGGAAGAGGAAAATATATTCACAGAATCTCGCAAGTTGTTCCATTCCTCCAGGTTGACAGCCCTGAATCCATTAAGGGTAATTAGGCTACGTGGTGAAGTGACTTGTCCTCGCTAGAGCTCCTCAGGTCTGTGAGCTGGCTCACCCAGCCAACGTGAACCCAGCCGGTGGCCTATATTCGGCCTGTTGGTGCAATTGGATCAAGTTGACTGGCAATGAGGAGTGGCTGGGAGTTGTGTCTTGCAACTACAGAGCTCGGCTGCTGGAAGCAGTTCCAAATTCCACGGCTCTGCTTAGAGGTTTCTAAATGCAGTGGTAGTTATGTGTTAGACATCTGAGGCGTTTTAAGGAAGTAAGTCAGAATCATCTGAGAACAGGAACATATGACAACTAACTCGAGAAGGTCCTGGGAAGAATTTGCTATGGAGAAGGGAAAGATGGGGAGGCAGCAAGTAATGCTTTGATTCTAGGCTCTGTGCAGTTGTGATTCTATTTTGCATTTAGTCAGCCTGGATCTAAATGCCCCAGATGCCCTCAGATTCCAGAACCAATCTCTGTTGTATTATAAATAATAACAATAAAGCACTTTGACATTAAGCAGGATTTTGGGGTTTTTTTTTTTTGTTGTTGGTTTGGGTTTTTTTTTTCTTACCCCTGAGAACAAGCCTATAAAATAAAGTATTAGCCCCATTTTAAAGATGAGGTAACTGAGACTGGAGCTGAGACTGGAACTAATGTATTACCTTGCCCAAAGTTGCAGAAAATATAAACTGGACTGACAGTTTCTCACTCCAAATGCGCTCCAACCTCCCAGCTCTGGCTTCCACCTCCTTTGAAAGGGCTTTTTTAACCCAATCGAGAGAAGAGCTACAAGAGAGGATGAGAAAAGGACTTGGTGAAAGAAGCTTAACAGATGCCTCCTGTGATTGCTGTGTGTGTAGCTTTTCCTTTGCTCGTAACCTCAGCCCAGCATAAATCACACACGCCCAATACCAAAAAGTGTGAAGAAAGTTGTCTGGAGTGGGCAGAGGAGTTGTGGAACCTGATTCCAGGTAAATTAGAGACCCTTAAGACTGGAAGGGACCAACGAGTCATCTACTCGAGCCCCTAAATTTACAGATGGGAGAAAGTGAGAGGAATGTAACTCATGCATGCCACCTAGCCAACTGTGGCCAAAAGGAGGCCAGAACCTTAGCCTGCTGATAGACATCCAAATAACAGTGTGAAAAGAACTGCAGACTCACAGCACCATAACAAACACAGAACCCCCCAATACATAGCAGGAATAAAGAGCTGACCTAAAAGAAATATTACGCGCTCTCCTATTCATTCTTCTTTTCTTTTGGATATGTTTTCATAGGGCCCTGATTGAAAAAGTTAATTAGGAAATCACGGCACTCTCTCTTGCTTTTTACTGACGTCGTGGGGGAAGGTTGGTGGAAGTGACTAGAAGGTAGAGTGGGTGGAATTGGGAAATTGCTGTGTAAGATTCAGGTTGGTGACAAAGGGATTGTTGATTTCACCAGTTTATAATTCACCAGTCACTAGAATTAAATGTAATAATAGCTTGCATTTGTACAGTATATTCTAATTCACAAAGGACTTTTGTGGCATTATCTCATTTGATCCTACTGACAACCCTTTAAGGTAGACAAGGCAGGTATAATTATCCCATTTTATGGATGAGAAAACTGGGACTTGGAGAAATGAGACGGCTTGACCAGGTAAATTCAGTTATTAAATTAGAGCCTAGACTAGAAAGTAGGTGTTCTCACTTGGAGAGCTTCAGCTTTGCCACGGTCACCCAGCCAAGCAGGACTTGAATCCCAGGGAGGCCGCCTCCAGAGCCTATGTTCTGACCACCATGTTCTACTAGTCATGCAGACATATATGTTGAGTGTGTCTTTTCTTAGTTCCCTGCTTGTAAATATAATCCATGTGCTCTTGCTGAGACAGGGACTCATTAGTGAAGGCATGCTTGGAAAAGGCTTCCAGAACCCTCCCCATACCTCAGCAAACACAAGTCCGTGGCCCAGTTCCAGAGTCCCCATTAGCCCGATTTCCAGGGACAGTGAGCTCAAAGGAGCCTGATACGCAGCCCAGTGATGGCCTCAGCCTTCAGGCTCTGGGCTCGTGAGAAGCTGGTGTGCTACATTTCCAGCCTGGCTTCAGTCAGAAGTGAGGAAGCCAGATAAAGGTATTCCTTCCCCAGGAGGCCTCTGTGTTGTCCTCTCCCTCGCCCTGGCAGCACTGCTTCTTAAAAATTAATAGCAGCTGCTGGTTAGTCTTGAAAATTGCCCAACCTGAAGAGACCGTATCACAGTACACAGGGTCTCCTTGGGGCGGAACCCCGGAGACGGCTCAGCCAAGCAGCTCCTTAAATAGCACCTGTGATATGTGGAAGGGGGTGGGTCAGGAAAACACGCGGGCTCTCCTCAGTGATTGTAAACCGGTGAGACTAAATAATGAGGCAGGAAAAACCAGTTTCTATTACCTAGGTGTAACACGGAGGAGTCCCTTTAGGTACTAATTCTTTTTTTTTTTTTAACTTAAAAAAATTTTTTTAATTGAAGTATAGTCGGTTTATAATGTTACGTTAATTTTAACATAAGATATATAGTCTTCTTTTTAAATTGAAGTATACTCAGTTTACAATGTTGTGTCAATTTCTGGGGTACAGCATAATGTTTCAGTCATACATATACATACATATAT
The DNA here is from genome assembly GCF_009834535.1 of Camelus ferus. Taxonomy (NCBI): domain Eukaryota; kingdom Metazoa; phylum Chordata; class Mammalia; order Artiodactyla; family Camelidae; genus Camelus; species Camelus ferus. The sequence continues at coordinate 50,200,772 of NC_045708.1, read as the reverse complement.
TTGTTTTCATATTCTTTTTCATTATAGGTTACTACAAGATATTGAATATAATTCCCTGTGCTATTCCCTAGAATTCCTATAATTTCCTAGAAGAAACTTGTTATTTATCTATTTTATATATAGTAGTTAGTATGTGTAAATCTCGAGCTCCCAATTTAACCCTTCCCACCCCCTTTAACCCCTGGTAACCATAAGTTTGTTTCCTATGTCTGTGAGTCTGTTTCTGTTTTGTAAATAAGTTCATTTATCTTTTTTTTTTTTAGATTCCACATATGAGTGCTATCACGTGGTATTTTTCTTTCTCTTTCTGGCTTACTTCTCTTAGAATGATGATCTCCAGGTCCATCCATGTTACTGCAAATGGCATTATTTTATTCTTTTTTATGGCTGAGTAGTAGAGGAACTAATTCTTGTTATAAGTTGTTCAGGGCTTTCTATTCCTCATTCCTTACTCCCCTTTCTTACATCAGGCTAACATGCCTTTTCCATCTTGTCTGTCAGATGATATTGTATAAGAATCCAGACTGAGTTTTTCTGACTATTTATAGAAGACAGTTGTGCTGCTTTAGCCACCACAGGAACTAAAGTTCGGTTCTGGGTTATGTTACATGTAAAAAATTCACAGAAATGTGCTTGTTCTCAAATGTTCTGTGCCACTCCTGTCCCTGCTCATCAAAGGGGCCTCTTTGAGTAAACTACCCCATTCCCATGTCCTTTTTAAATTGAAAAATGCTTTTCTGATTGCAAAAGCAGTTCATGCCAGTTGTAAGTTTCAAGGACCATATAAATGTATAGCTAAAAACATAAAAGGGCCTCTTAATCTCTAGACCAGAGATAACAAGGGTTAACGGCTGGCGTCCCGTTCAGTGTGGAGGCTTTCGCCATGATACACGGGAAAGGTCAAGAATACTGATAGGAGGTTTGGGTAGGAGGGGACTGATACAAAAAAATGCTTCAAATCACAATCGGGAGTGGAGGGAGTGGATAGCTCAAGAATGGCCGAGTGCAAGCTTAATGTGCATGAGGTCCTGGGTTCAATCCCCGTACCTCCTCTAAAAATAAAGAAAGAAATAAAACTAATTACCACCCCCAACAAAAAAAGAAAACAAAACAAAACAAAAACAAAATAAAGCACAATCAGAAGGAGGTGGGAAAAGAGAAAAAGGGAAGAAAATTAGCCCCAGTCTTTCAGCCTAGGTGATTGGAAGGAGGGCGTCACTGAGGGAAAGAACCAGGAAAGATGTTTAGCCTGATAGGCCTGGGTGGTCATCCTGTGTCAATTATTATTATCATTCTAGGAACCACAGTCACAAATGCTTCAAAACCTACCGGTGGCCTCCCCCCAACCCCCGATGTGCTGTTTAGTATTCCAAATTCAGACCACTTCAGCATCTCAACAGGAATTAAAAGCCGAGAGGGAGGGAGAAAATTCAAATGTAGAAAAGACAGACTCACCTATTTGAGGAACCTAAAGTTCTCAATCATCCTCTCCAAGCAGCTGCTTGGAACATTCTAGCTCTGGCACCCACAGTTTTTATAAACTTACCCATAAGCTTCTCGAGGTTTAAACACTCTCGAATTAATGCAAAATCACCTTCAACAAAATATAATTTGAGCCAAACAAACATCTTAAGTCTACAGTAAGAGGTAGACTGTTTCTAAGTTAGAAATGTGAATTCTGCCAGCCTACTTGGGGGATAGATCATCTCATAATTAGAGCAGACCAGGAGTCCAGCTTTTGGTCCCATCATTCTTGCCACGATTAACGCTGCTGGTACTCAGTGTTGTGTGTATAACCAGGACAGTTTCCATTTTAGGACCTTGACAAACAGGTCCCACTGGTCCTTCCCTTCTTAATCCAGTATCCTGACAGATAGCATGTGTTATTAAGTAGGCTGTACTAATGTCAGTTCTTCTGCACCTGTAATGACGCTGTTGGGGATACAGTCAGCACTTGGCCCTGCTGACTTCAGAGTGGGAGGGTAACCGCTGCTGACTTGCAGCTCTAGATCCTAGGAGGCTCCTCTCCTGGGACTGCCCCTCTGGTGAGGTTTTTGATGGGGATGATGATTGCTATATCTGTACTTCCCTTCCTTTTTAATTATCACAAAAGGAAAATAAGAATGCAGAGATAATATTGTTGCTCCTACTTGGTTATTTTATTTCATTTTACTTTGGTATTTTAGGTTTTTATCATTGGCTTAACTAAACCAAAGCTTAAAATTTCTCAGCATTGCCCCAAGGGAAAGAACAAGGACCTAAGAGAAGAAAAGGAAAAGGAGGCAAGTTTTAGCATGCCTAAAGGCACCAATCCAAGAGTGAAGAAGCAACCTCATGAATATGGAGTTCCTTCTCTCTAAGGGAAGTCAAATACAGGCAGTAGGATCTTTCATTAGGATGTCATTGTCACCTGAGTGGAAAGACCTGGGGTAAAGTTGGATGTGACTTGGGCCACAAAAGCTAGTTGACCAACTAGAGAGTTACCAGATGGTGGCATTAATTAGGTATAGTCCAGGAAGGAAGATTTCCAGGAAAGCTTATCCCCTTTAAAGGCTCATAAATTGAATTACAAGTACACCAAGATATGATCAAAAGCTAAGAGAGACGTATTTACAAAACCTAGGGTGCCATTTACTCATTCCCTTTGAGAAGTGTAACTATACAACACATTGGATATGTCAACCAATTGACTGCATTCTATCTTGGTATATGATCATGGGCACTTGAATAGCATGTGTCTTCTGTTGTTGTGAGGAATATTCTATAATTGCTGATTAAATCCTATTGGTTGATGGTGTTCCTGGGTTCTTTTATTTTCTTGCTAATTTTTTGTCTGAGTGTACTACTAATTGTTGAGAGAGGTGTATTAAAGTCTCTAACTATAATTGTGAATTTGTATATTTCTCTTTTCAGCTTTATGTTTTTTGCTTCATATATTTTGTAGTTCTGTTGTTAGGTGCATACATATTTAGGATTGCTATGTCCTTTTGTTATAGTGTCCCTTTTATCATTACATATTGTCCCTCTCTTTCCTTGATAATTTTCTTTTACTGGAGTCTGCTTTTTCTGATATTAATATGGCCACGCATGCTTTCTTGTGATGAATGTTTGCATGACATACCATTTTCCATCCTTTTGCTATCAACCTGCCTGTATCATTATATTTGAAGTGAATTTCTTATAGCCAACATATTGGAATCATATTTTTCAATTCACTCTGCCAGTCTCTGTCATTTGATTGGTGTCTTTAGATCAAATATAAATATTGATATGTGAGAGCTTATGTTTGACATTTTATATTTATTTTCTATTTATTCTGTTTCATTTCTCTGTTTTCTGTTTTCTTTTCTATGCCTTCTTGTGGATTACTTGAACATTTTTGAGAATTCCATTTTGATTTATCTGTAGTGTTTTGGAGTATATTTTATTGCAGCTTTTTTGATAGTTGCTTATGTATTATATACACATCACTTAACAACTGGTATCATCAGTTTACCAGTTTGAATAATAAGAATTATTGAATTATAAATGAAATTTTTCCATAATGTGTAGCATTTAACTACAAGACATCACCTCTGGCACCTAAGAAGGTCTTGAAGTCACTGAAGTCTAGATTTCAGACCATCCTCATGTCTCTAGAGGTGCCTGCCTGTGAAACCCAGGCTATCACCACCACAGGAAAAAGAAATGCTCTGCAATGTTTAGGAAGCTACCAATTTTCCATGCTGTGAGCAATGGGATAGATTAGATACTTAAAATCCAGATAGAACTTTCAAAATTCTAAAGTTTAGCTGCATGTACAAACCTGCTAAAGTTTTAGGAAGAAAGTTTAAAAATAGCAAAATTACATTATTCAGATTTTACCTGCTGATTTTATTCTTTGCTAGTATTTCATGTAAAGAGGAAAATGGGTCACAAATGGCTTACACTGGATCACTGGACTGCAGGTGCTCTGAGTGAGGCAACATAAATGTGCAGGTTGGCTTTATGGAAGATATCTAGACTTGGGTGTCAGATAGATGTGGGGTTAAATCCATTTCAACCCCATTTGTCATTTATAAGATATGTGACATCAGATAAATTACTTAACTTTTTGTGTACCTTATTTCTAATTTGTAAAGTGTGGTCAGTTATTTTTCTTGTAAAAGTAAGGATTAAACAACTTATTACACATATAAAAGGCTTAGGCTAGAGAAGGTGATCAACAGAAATAAATTTCCTTGCTATGTTTCTGTTGACTTTCACAGAGAGAAACCAAATATCTGCATTTAAGTATATGGATATTTCCAAATTAGCCCTCTCTCATTAACCAAGGTTTGTCTTTATTGATATCCTCTTGACATAAAAGCATGAGGTAGTTATTAGATAGTTAATATTTTGGTAGCACTAAAGAAGTCCCTTCTTAAAGAGCTTTTTTAAAACAACAAAACAATATTTACTGATCACTGACTATGTGATGAGCAGTGGTGGGCACTTTGACATCTGACATCATGGCTTCCTTTCATCTCACCCCACCTTGTCATCTCTGAGATCCAGACAGATGAAGAGCCAGGCAAAAATGACCTGAAAATTAAGTCTGGGATCCAGGTCAGAGTTGCGTAGGTAATTGTTTGACCTTGAAGAAGTTACTTAGCTTCTTTATACCTCAGTTTCCTCACCTATTAAATGGGAATAGACCTCCTTTGCGGAGGTGAATTAGGTCATGTCCATAAAACACTTGAGGTCTTTGAAAGAAAAGCTTTTACAAACCTATAAATGGCATAATTAATGTCATCATTGCCATTATTACTGTTGATGATGGGGAACAGTTTAGCATACAGGCAAACTTCAGAGTTGGGCATATTTATTACAGAGAATGTGAATCTGAACACTCTTCTATGGAGTGTATCTTATCCTACTCTCTTTTTTACTGGCTTAAAACATTCCACTCCTACAGAAGTACTTTTGCTCTTATAATTGGCATTTTATTGCTAGAAATAAAATGTATGTGTACAAAGTCCCCTGAGCCATCACCCTTGTCTTTCACAATGGTTAAGGGTCCTTCAGGAGTGTCTCGGGTGGAGCTACAAAAATGTTCACCTTCCCTGTAATGCAATATCTTCTTTAATAATATAAACAGCTAATATTGATATAGTGCCCAGTGTATTCCAGATGCCATGTTAAGAGTTTATCTGTATTGCCTCATTTTAAAATCTCACTACATCCCGGAATACTTTACTCTTTCAGCTTTCTTTAGTCTCTACTCAAAGGGCACTTACTTATGGAGGCTTTTTTGGCCACCCTATATTAAAGAGTAACCTGCTCCCTCACCCCTAGTGCTTTTATCTGGCTTTGTTTTTTTCCATAGTCACTATCTGACATGCTTAATTTTCTTAGTATATTCTCTGTCTCCCATTAGAATGCAAGGTCTGTAAGGATGGGATTTTGTTTTGTTAACTGTCTATTGGTAACATCTAATACAGTGCCTGGCATGTGGTGGGTGCTTTAAAAAAAAAAATTCCTGACTAAATTAATGACCCTAAGAGTTAGGTAAGATTATACCCTTTTACTGATGATGAAATGGAGGCTTTGTGATTTGCCCATAATCACACAATAAATGGCTGAGCTGGGACTGGAAAGAAGTCTATCTGATTCTAGACTTGGTTGCTAACCGCTGACCTCATGCCCATCTGCCTTCAGGGAAGATCACAAAGATGATACTTTATTGTTTTTGCTGTTGCATGTTTCTGTCAAAAGAGTCACGAAGGCAATAAAATGAGATAAAGGCAAGGGACTGTGTCTAAAGTGTTAGATAAACTGGGGAAAACAATTAGATTCTAGTCAATTGTCCCTGTCCAACAGCTTTCATACCTAAAAAGGATATATCAGCCAACTTTCTCTTTAGGTCTCTCTAAGAAGACCTGTAATTTCAAGGGCCCCATATTTCTCCCTTCCCTTGTCTGTTTTCTATAATCTCTTCATCAGTGTGCTGGGGCCACAAGTTCCCATAAGGGGAAAAAATAAAATAACATTGTAAACACTTAATATGCACTGCCGCTGTCCTCAGCATGCTACATTCTTTATCTCTACTGCATATCGATTTACAGCAGTGAGTATTTTAAACCCACATTTTATAGATAAGAAAACTGAGGCTCAATACCTACTTAAAGGCATCTCAGCCTCCCTTCAAAGAATGTTCTTTATCCGTGTAGGTTAGTGAAGACAGTCAGAGACTGGAGTAGACCCACTGGGATTTTCCAACTAGGATCTCATTTGGTCTCCTAGGAAATTGATGGCAAATGCCAGTTCTTGAGTATAATGAATAACTCAAGACTGCAGGGATTACAACACCAAGGGAAAATGATGAGATTGGTATCCCCATACTTGGATAAGATACGTCCTCATTGCCTTCTACACTTGGTCCTCAGATGCTCTTCCATGTGGGAAAGACCAGCGTCCAGGACTAGGTAACTCTACCCTTTACTCTCTTCTGGTGGAATGCCTATGCCTAGGGAGGAAGACCCCAATTAAAATAAGATATCCTAGGAGTGTAGTGAAGTCAGGTTGTGAGAAAATGGATCTGACTCTGGAAGACAAAGGAGCGTTGAGGAAAGTCAGACCCAGGGAAGGAAAGGCGGTTAGGCTGCAGGGACAAGACAGGAAACGGACCTGGCACTTTCCTCCCCTCCCTTACTTTCCTCCCATTTCCTCCCCAATCCCCTCCTCACCATCCCCTAGACCACCACCTATACACTTTCTGCAACCCTTCTCTACCCACCACTCACCCTCCCTACCCTGCATTCTGAAAGGACTCCCTCAGGAAAAAACAGGCTTTGGGGGAAGTGCAAATGCCTAATAAATATCAGAAAAGCTGCCAACTTCTCTGGAATCCTGGGAAATGGAAATTTAAAACAAAGCTAACAACCCTTGGAGTTTTTAAGCAGAGGAGGCATATGGTCAGAATACATGTACCTTTGTTTGACTTGACATTTTAATCCAGTGTATAGTTCTTTGGCTATATCTCTATAAACAAATGATTCAATTTTAGTTTTTTTTTAAAAAATATACCAACAAATAGCTGGTGTTTTGGTGTTTAAAAATAGCATCATGGTATCCTTGTGTATGGAAAACTAGTTTTGCAATTACCAGTTATCTTTCTTTTTCCATATCTGAAGGACTTCTTTTACCTTGGGAACTTACAACAGAAAAAACGAAAACAAACAAAAATGATCACGGATGAAAAAGCAAAGGGCATATTCTAACATGATCAATTTACAGTTTGTTAAGTATTAGTGAAACAGATTTAGATATCCATAAATTCTGTTTAATATAAAGACATACTTTTAGAGTGGGACTGGGGTTAACTGCATAACTCAAATCTTTCGAAAAGTTCTGAAAGCTTAAAGTTAGTGGTGTTTGGTTTGGTTTGGTTGGTTTTGTAACTCATTCCTGGCAAGACCTAATCTGATCTGAATTTATTTAGTGGCAAAACCTGAAATAAGCTCATATGTTATGCGGCCATTTATAGTCTTTATTTCCCACTTAGTATGAATATTCATACACTTTGCTGCAGAAATAATGTTTGATTACAATTCTGGGTCTGCTGTATACCCCACTAGAGTGTTATATAATATACTTTATATGCACATTTTATCTTTCTTAAATCTGTGAGGTTCTGAATTCTGAAAACCTCTGGCTATGAAGGTTTTGGGTAAATAAATTGAGGACCACTTTTCTCGACTTAGGTATTAATAGCTGCACAACATTTTTATGTAAGGGAAAGATGTTGGATATAATGATCTCTAACATATTTTTCTGCATGAAGTACATTTTCCCCTTTTCAAAGAGTGAAAACTAGCGTCCACAGAGGAAGAGCCTCCAAACACACAAATGGTTAATTCATAAAGCTCAGGCCAGTATCACCAAGTCTTATCTCTGATTCTGGAGAAATTCAACCAGGGACTAGTACTTACGCTGTCCTGGCCTGAATCATATACTTTTTCTGTCATGACCCTGAACCTGACTTTCATCTACCTTCTCTCAGAGGCTACGAGAAGCCCAGGCCATGTATGATTTTTGAGAATCTTGGTAGGTTTTTTAAAATGCTAAAATAGGGTTACAAAAATTGTGGTCATGTTTACAGTAAGCAGTTTTAGTAACAGTTTTGTTAACATATGATAAAAGCTATGCACAAAATAACTACAGGATTTTCTTAATACATTGATTAATATTATTAAAAACATTAATTGATAACACGTTATAGGTGGTGTGGTCCAGCAATGAAACCCAAGTTTAAAACTGCATGGTGAACATGACCCTCTTTCAATTCTGTAAATAGACCTCCAGGACAATCAAATATATAACCTCATTTAGAGATGACATCAAAAGTCTGCACTGGAGGTCTTAGAACATACAGCTCAAGCCCTGCATCAGGCCTCCCGGACTATCCCTGGATTGTTTGCTTTTCCATTTTAATGCTGATCTGCCAAGTGCAAAGGACTCTCAGTCTCGGAAGCTGTCCAAAGTTGGGTCTTTCAAGTACCGGGTTTCCTTGCCTTACATATTCCTGTTGCTAAACTTATATTATTCTTATGTTTGTTTCTGTACCTAGTAGTTATAGAAGAGACTCACACATATCAGGAGCCATGGGTCTCCCCCCAGTCAAAACTCCCTCCGAAGACTCTAGAATGCCAGCGACTCTTCTCAGACCTGCAGTGGAAGGACAGGCTGCTAGGGACCTCTGTGTCTAATGTGTGTTGAAAAGAAGGCTGTCTTCTGAGCCAAGTGCTGCCCGGAAGACTCTCCTCTTACTCAACAACCTTTTCCTCTTGGGTTGTTTCCTGCCTCTCACTGTAATTGTCTCCCTGACAGAGGAACCACCTGCCCTGGTTCTCCCGGGGCCAACTGTCCTGAGGTTTTCTGTTTAACTGCTTCAGGCCTATCCCACGAAGGTTATTATTCCCTCTCTACAGGCAAGGAGACTGAGGGTGAGAGAAGTTAGGTAACTTGCCCAAGGTCCTACGATTAGCAAATGGCAGGACAATGACCTCAAAATCTATGCTTTATTCCACTATACTGGGTAGGCCAGGTGGTCTATTCCTTCTGACTTTTACAAAGCATTTGTAACTGATTGTTGAACCAGTTACAAATCACCTAACTCCACTGTCCTGTGGCACACATTTCTCTCTCTTTCCTTCAAGAAATTCATGAAATGCTTTGCTAAATGCCTTGAATTCTTTACAAAATGTGTGGTAACTCCGTCCAAAAAAAAAAAAAAAAGAAGCAAAATTAGTTCACAGAGCAAGTGTTTTTTGATGGCCTGCTGTGTGCTAAGCCGTGTCTACCATGACTTATTCCAAATGAGTCAGCATGGGATCCTAGTGATCAGTTCTTCTCTTTTAGTAATTCACAACTATTCCATGAACATGCTATTCCAGAGTCTAGCCCGGGATGATCCTGGAAGTAGCAACTAAACTGTAGCTTGCAGAAGTGAACTTTTTCACTTTTTTAGAAAATTAAACTACTTATACACGTCAGAAAACTTTTTAATTCTCCCTGATTCTTCGTGAGATAACCAAAATATTTTTATTGAAGTATAGTCAGTTTACAATGTTGTGTCAATTTCTGGTGTACAGCACAATACTTCAGTCACATAGGAACATACATACATTCATTCCCATATTCTTTTTAACCCTAACTTACTACAAGATATTTAATAGAGTTCTCTGCACTGTACAGTATAAACTTGTTTATCTAATGCCTCCCTCATTTTTAGCTTCTTTCCATTGCTGCAATAAATCTAATTGCAGAGTACACTTTATTCCCTTTTTTGTTTGGCTTTTAATGGCAATGGCATTAAATTCTTTCAGCTATTTCTGAGGCAGCTATACTGCCTGCCTTCTCCCAAAGTCTGCTGAAAGGAGAAAAATATCTTTGACCTCAGGGTAGCACTACTCCTGGATCTGGGATTTATGAGTTTTATTGTATAAAGCTAACCTTCTGTGTGTATTTGAGCAGAAGGTACTTTCATAGACATGCTACCTTTAGCATTTTTTGATGAAGGCTACCTGCAGCTGTTTTGTGGGAATGTTCTCATGATCTGTTGCTGCATAACAAACCACCCAAAGACTTAGTGAATTAAAATAACAACCAATCACTTATGCTAGGCTCAGCTGGGAAGTTCTCACTTGGGCTCTCTTAACTGGTTGCAGTCAGAATCTGCTAGGGCTAGGGCGGGTTTCATGGCTGTGACCTGTGCAGTCACACAGGGCCCCATGCTTAGAAGGGCCTCATACTTGGTTCAATGTCCCACTTTTGCTGCCTTGATTCTCTGAATAGTTTTTGAGCAGGGAGCCCAGAATTTTTATTTTGCACTGGGCTTTGCAAATTACGGAGCTGATCCTGGCTAAGGCCACAGTCATCTGAAGACTTAACTAGGGTGGACGTCCAAGATGCCTCACTCACAGAGCTGCTAGCTGATCCTGGCTGTCAACTGGGAGTTCCCTTGAGGCCATTGCCTGAAATCCCCACACATGACTTCTCTGTGAGTGAGGGGTCCCATAGATCCAGGCAGAGGCTGAAATGCTTGTTATGACTCAGTCTTGGAAAAATCAGAGCATCACTTGCAACACATTCTATTGGTCAAGCAAGTCATGAAGGCCAGCCCAGACTCAAGGGCAAGTGCATTGGACTCCACCTCTTGATGGGGAGTTGCAAGATCACATTGAAGGAAAGCACGTGGGATGAGGCGTTGTTTTGTTCATCTTTGGAAAGTACACTCTACGCTGCCACAGCACTAACTGGGGCACGTCGTTGCTTTGCTTGACGGCTCTGCCTCTCTCAGGCTTCCCTGCAAGCTCTGCCCTGTTGGTAGGCTTTCATGACCAAGTGTGGGAAGACAAGACAGCTTCAGGGTATCAGCTCTGTCTTTTGGTGTCTGTCTAATATGATTAAAATGAGACTTGCTCAGAAACAAGACTCACAGACATAGTATACAGACTTGTGGTTGCCAGGGGGGATGGGGGTGGGAAGGGATAAACTGGGAGTTTGAGATTTGTAGATACTGAATGGTATATACAAAATAGATAAACAAGTTTATACTGTATAGCACAGGGAACTGTATTCAATCACTTGTAGTAGCTTATGGTGAAAAAGAACATGAAAATGAATATTATATATATTCACATATGACTGAAGAATTGTGCTGTAACACACCAGAAATTGACACAACATTGTAAACTGACTATACCTCAATTAAAAAAAAATTTTTTTAACTGAGACTTGCTCAGAATATCTTCAAACCAAGCAAGTGCCTATGAGAGGTGTGCTTAAGGGAGATTCTGGTATTGAGGTGGAGTAAGGGCCTGCTAGGAGGAACTATTGTGGGAGTTTTTGCCACAGTTCATGTTGAGCAGAAATATTGAGCTTTACTACATTACATTCCTAATCTTGCAGCTTTCAACTCCAAGACCTTACAGTGGAGATGAAAGAGAAGAAGGTTTAGTGGTTGATAATCCTGGATCAAATCCCAATTCCACCACTTCCTTGATAGAGAGAACTCTGAGAGCGTCAGTTTATTTATAAAGTAGGACTCATGATACTCCCGTCGGGGCTATTGTGATGTTCAAGTAGGATACTGTATTAGGTACTGAAATAAGTACTGTTACGAAGTGTATCACGTGTCCTTGATTCAGGTCACTGCCTTTTAGGTTCCCTTTGCCAAACTAATGATTGAATTATTAGACCCAACCTGATCCTCTAGAGTGACCTACTGATGTAGACATAATGAAAGTACCCTAAGAGTGGCATGGTCCTGCAGCCTTTGTACTAGAAGGTGCTGGTTTCCACCTGCCAATGTTGAAGGCTGACAAAACTAGTATTAGAGGTAATTAACATTTCCTGAGCAGAGTACTTAAATGTGCTAGGAGCTTTCGGTTTAACCCTCACTACAACTCTCTGAGACGAGCACTATTTTATTTCTGATATTAAGGATGAAGAAACAGTAGTTGGGCGAGAATAAGCAGGGTTTGTGCAAAATCATCAAGGTGGTAGTGGGCCAGGATCCAAAGAGTGGTCTCTCTGGTCCCAGGGCCTGTGTTTCACCATTGTGTTATACAGCCCCCAGACAGATTAAAGCATGCATGTATCTGAATCTTTTGCATGTGACCTGAGATCCCAGGCTCTTGTTTAGCAACTGATTTGGGAGCTTAAGATCCTAATATTTTACTATCAAGTCTGGTTGCAAGAATTTGCTGGGGAAGAGTTCCTAAACCCACCCAATTTTTAGGCAGCTGACATAAATTTCCCTGGAGGATTATCTTGTGGTGGGCCAGCCCCTCGTGCTGTGGCTGGGGAGCTTTCCGCAAGGCCTCTGATCTGACATTTGGTATTTTTCCTGGCAGGCAGCCAAGGGAACAGAGTATTTCTGTGTTTTCTTTTACTTTCTTTCTTAACCATTTCCTCTCAAAATAAACAAAAAAAAAAAGAACTCAGGGATTTTACTAGTGGAAAGCATCTTAAAAAGCTGTTTGTGAGGAAAGTTTTGTAGCTAGAGGGGAAAGAGAGGGAAAAGACGAGTGAGGGAAAGGAGGAAACAGAGCCCTTAGAACGAACAGAATTCAGAATCCCCTTAGCTAGAAAGATTCTAATTTTAAAAGCTGTTTAAATTCCTCAAAAGAGAGGAATTCTGTAAGTGTAAATATATGGTCAGGCACCTCTTGAGAAGCTACGGAGAATCCCTGAGGAGATTTTTTTGTGCTGTGTCCCCACCATTTCCCTTTAGCAAATGTTTACAATGGCGGCCTTCCCTTTCCTAACATTTAATTCCCAAACTTGATGAAAAGAAGCAGAATTGGCTTAAGTTTGGAACATTTCTCCTCCCTCAAACCACTGAAATGATAATTTGGCTGTAGTGACCCTCTTCAAAAAAAAACAAACAATTTTTCCTTCTTTTTTTTTTTTTTTTTTTTTGAGCACTTAAATACATGCCCTGCTTTATTTTAAGTGTTTTACATGTGTTAACTCATTGAATCCTCACCATCCTAAGAGATCTCTAACAATTATATGCCTATCTAACAGGTAAGAAACCCGAGGCTTAGAGAGGTTAAGAACCGGCGTCAGGTCACATGGCTATTAAGCGGGGTGATGGTTTGATGGGAGGGCCTTTTTTCCATAACAGCCTAGTAGAGTCAAGTTCACACAGGACTGGAATCAAGACCAGGCTCTGCCACCTCCCAGTGTGATGGGCCCACTCACAATTGCTTATACCACCTGTACTATGCCTGAAGTTCTCACAGTATTTCAACCAATCCCAATGAAATCGGATGTTACTCCCATAAGAAATCAAGTGCATTCCAGTTCCTAGTGGACTTTCTATTCTCCCTTCTTGAATGACTATTCACGGCTCTTGGGCTTTTGCTCCGGTAAGGGTTGAAAAGGATTCTATTTATTCATTCCCTCACTTCAGACACTCACACACAGGCAATATGGCATAGTGTCAGAATGCACACACTGGAACCAGATGACTGAATCGTGGCTTTGCCATTTACTTGCTCAAGGTCACACAGCTATATTTGAATATTTCTGTGCCTCCAGTCCTTTGCACAAAATGGGATAACACTGACCTCACATAGTTATTATGACTTTTAAATGAGTTAACCTATGTTAAATACTTAGAACCGTGCCTGGCACATAGTAAATGCTCAATAAACATGAAGTATCATTGAACAGATGTTTAGGAAATAGAAGTATGTTAGCACTGGAAATAAAAGGACTTGAAATCTAGCAGGAAATGCAGGGCATATTCCTTCAACAGATCCATTCATGTGCTAAGCACGAGGCATGGGGGTGGGAGGGGTGTTGGGGGTGTGGGGGGACATAACAGCTAAACAAGACCCCCCCACACTGCAAATGTTTACAAACTACCAGAGGAGGTAAGCAAACAATGACAACGCAGTGTAACAAGTACGGCCAAATGGAGTAGAAATGAGTTATGTTACAGCACAAGCAAGGGTAGGGGGACATGATGTTTGAAGGTCAGAGAAGGCTTCTTACAGGAAGTGGACTCAAGGTAAGACCTGTTGGATGAGAAGGAATTTGCCACATGAATTACCAGAACAGTATGCGAATTGTAAGGTATATAAATGACATGGAGCGTGTGCATGTGCATGAGATAGAGTGAGTGGTCTTATATGGCTTAAGGAATAGGGTGAATAGGGCATGGGGCGGGAGGCAGGAAGAAGCTGAGGAGGCTGGAAAGAAGATAGCACCAGATTGCTAAAGGCCTTCAGTGCTTTGCTGAGGATTTTGGCCTTTATCCTGTAAGCAACAGGGAGCCATGAAAAGCTGTCTAGAAGCAATACGATCAGATAAATCAGACCAGGTGAAATTTGAAGTCAGGGCCACAGCGGTACTCCTAGAGAGATATCAAGGCCTGCACTGGAGCTCTGGCCACGGAGATGGAGAAGAGATATTTGGGAGATAATAGGAAGAATTGTTAGAATGTGATGACTGATTAGAACAGAACGGAAGGGCAGGATATCCCGCATCAGCCTCAAAAGTGACATCTTTCTAGCTACAATGGGTACTTAGTTGGAAGAGTTTGAGAAGTACCGGCGGCATAATGGAAAGAATATGAGTTTTTTCATCTGGATGGGATTGAAGTCAAACCTAGTCTCTATCATCTGTTGGTTTCTAAGTTTAGTGTAGATAGCAATCCTACCTCAAGGTTTGTCACATAATACTATAACCATGTAAAGCACCTGTACAGTGCCTGGCACATAGTAAGCATTCAGTACATGATGGTTGTATTCTGGGATCAGAAAATAAGACATGATCAGAGATTTACACTGGACAGCAGTGGTTCTTAGTCTCTGGAATGTCTTAGAAGATTTTCATTAAAAAAAAAACTTAATAAAGTTTATAATTCACCTACCAGCAATTAACTCATTTAAAGTTTACAATTTATTGTTTTTTAGTGTATTCACAGAGTTGTACAACCACCACCGCAATCTAACTTTAGAGCACTTTAATCACCCCTAAGAGAAGTCCCGCATTAGCAGTCACTGCCCATTCTTCCCCATGCCCCTCCACAGGTGGAGGCAGCTACTAATCTCCTTTCTGTTTCTGCAGATTTGCTCTTAAAATCTTCAGAAGATCTGATAAAAGTAACTTTCTACCCTGGGAATATGCAAAAATTTTTATGCAATTTCTAGGCAAGCAGAGGCCCCGGTTTACACTTAAAAGGAATATCCTTCATAAACTCAAACCCAATCTCTACAAAGTTGGCACTAGAGGAAGAAAGTCTGGGTGACGATGGTGGGCAGTAAGACCTTGTAGCCCTCACTCCTGTGTCTCTGCCTGACCTGAGGTCTCTGCACACACACAATTTGCTCCATTGCTTCTACACATAATCTCCAGCCATGACATGTGAATGTCAGCCATGAGGCTCCATCTTCTTCATCTTTACCACTTGTTTCCTCTGAGAGCAGCAGAAACCTAAGAGATTCCAGCCAGCAATCAAGAGTAGTTAGTATCTCTGAAGATAGGGGTAAGCAATTGTGATAATGGCTCTCATTCAGTGCCATTGTGCTTATAATCAATTATCTCTTCTAATTTTTCAGTTTTAGGGATACCACCTGGATACGTACTGTCTCAGCTTTTGGGGAGCTCCTGGTAAATAATATGATATCACCATGGAGAAAGCTTCTGCCAACACTCTTTGGTATTGTTGCCTCTAATCCACTTCACAGAAGCCAAGAACAGGCGGGGTATGAAAGGGGAACTTTTCTCTTAGATAGCAAAAAAAGAGCAATGTTTGAGCTCCTGTTGGATTAATATGAATGCCCTTGCCCTTTCAACGCCTAAAGTATCAGGTTAAAACTTCAAGAATGTGTTGATCTGGCCTCTTTCAGAATAACAAATGAGGATTTCGATTATAGAACATTTTAAATGTTAAGCTCTAATACCATGTTAGCTGAGGGATTTTTCTTGGTGAAGAAAACTGGAAGCAACTCGAAAGCACACACAGACTTAACTAACTTTGTATTCACTGTAGGACGTCCTCCAATTCACCACTCCTCATACTCATTTGGCTACAGACACTCAGAGATTTTTATTTTTGCTTTTGTTTTCTGTCTTGGAATCTACCAGCTCCTTCCTACTTCACATTCCCTTGCTTGCTGTTTCTTTGGCTCTTTCTTCAAATCTTCGCAAGGCTAATTTCTTATTGTTAGGGCCTCAGCTTAGAAGGCTTTCTGACCATACAATACAAAAAAGTTGTCCCTCCCTCACATTATGCTCTCATAGTATGAATTACTTTCTGAAAATGTTATCCATGATGTATTTATTTATTTGTGATGTATTCATTTACTTAACTGATTAGGCACTTGAATCTAGACTATATGAAGAATTTTTACAATTCAATAACAAAAAATATACCAGTTAGAAAACAGCAAAGATTTCAATAGATATTCTCCAAAGAAGATATATGAATGGCCAATGTGCATGTTAAAGGTGCTCAGCATCAACAGCCATTAGGGAAACACCAATCAAAACTACAGTGAGAGACCACTTCACACCCACTAGGATGGCTATAATCAAAAGACGGACACACAGGATGTGGAGAATCTTCAACCCTCATAATTGTTAGTGGGATTGTAAAATGGTGCAGCCTCTTTGGAAAAGAGTTTGGTTCCTCAAAATGTTAAACATAGTGTTACCATATGACCTAGCAATTCCGTTCCTAGATATACATTCATGAGAAATGGAAACACATGTGCACACAAGCCCTGTAAACAAATATTCTTAACAGCATTATTCATAAGAGTCAAAAAGCAGAAATAACCCAAATGCCCATCAACTGGTGAATGTATAAATAAAATGTAGTCTCTCCATACAACGGAATATTATTCATTCATAAAAAGGAATTAAGTACAAATACATGCTACAACATGCATGAACCTAGAAAACATTATGCTAAGTGAACGAAGCCAGTCACAAAAGACTACATGACTCCATTTATATGAAATGTTCAGAATAGGCAAATCTATAAGACAGAAAGTAGATTAGTGGTTGCCCAGAGCTTGGGATGGAGGGAATAGGGGCTGACGGTTAATGGGTATGGGTTTCTTTTCGGGGTGACAAAAATGTTCTAAAGCTAGATAATGGTAATAATGGCACAATTCTGTGAATTAGATGGTGAATTATATGGCATGTGAATTATGTCTCAATAAAGCTGTTTTTTTTAAAGAACACAACATTGTAAACCTACTATACTCAATGAAAAAAATATAATGTAGGGAAAAAAAGGAAGAGAAGTTTAAAATCAAGAGAATCAACCTTCAGAGAAAGTTTGAGGCAGCAAAATACAAGTGTAATATTTCTATTTTTAGCTTTGATATTCTAACTTTAGTAAGAGCCTAGACTTGCAATATTATACTTAGCATTCCATCCTCAGACATAAGAGGATTTGCCCGTTTCTTCATAAGAACCACCTTTATTTCTTTTGTTTTTAAAATGCACTATATAGTTAGAGTACACTAAAAATTAGATTTTCTTATTTACATTTATATGATACCTGTGTCCAGTGTCCCCAAAGTATTATAAGAGAATTGATAGTTTTTGCTACAGGTGGTAGCAATGTAAGAATGAAAGACTTTGTTCCCTTTACTATGTCCCTCACAAGTATAACAATCGTGTTCTTGGGCTGTGAGATCAGACTGAACTCTTCCAGGTAACGTGAATTTGGGAGAGGCACTTAACTACAGTTCCCCCATGTGTACAGGTGGAGTAGAGGTAGTAATACTATTTAACCCATAATATTGTTCTGAGAATTCGAGGAAATGATTCGTATAAGGTACTTAGCACAGCATCAAGTGCATAGAAAATGCTCAAACTGTAGTTGTTGTTAGTAATTATTATTACAGAGCATCAGTTAGTAACAGGGATTGAGATCACTGAGAAACGGGTAAAAACAAGTTGCAATGTGGTTGAGAATTGAATATTAGCATCCTAAAAACAAATGAGGGCTGGACGGTATAATATTCTGCTTCTCAGTTTCATTAACATTAGACAACTATATAGGATTTATAATCAAGATATGTCAATAGTTTTCAGCATTTCCTGCTAGAAAACTCTCTAGAAAGCTTGCTATAGATAAGGCTGTGAAGTCGCACAAGTATTTTTCAGAGAACAATATGTGATTCAAGCATTGCTTCAGAGAGCTGATATTTTAGGCTACATTTCTAACCAGTGGTATAACTTGTCACTTTACAACTCCTGACTTTCATTTGAATAACAGTCTGCCAAGAAGTCTCCTTTCCTTCTGTCTTGAGGTTTATTCCACCAATATTTTTTCTATGGAGAGTAGCAGGAACTTTTAAAATATTTTTAAAGACTATTTTAACTTCTCAGGAGAAAGGAAAAATTAGTGAAAGTAATTACTTATAAAATAAAATTGATTGTGAGATGTAAAAGAATTAGGATTTTGAGCTTTATTTACTTTAAAAAGGGACTTTAGTGGGGAGGGTGTAGCTCAAGTGGTAAAGTGCATACTCAGCATGCACAAGGTCCTGGGTTCAATCCCCAGTACTATCATTAAATAAATAAATAAATAGATCCAATTACCTAACTGCCTCCCCACCAAAAAAAAAAAAAAAAAAAAAACAAAAAAACTAACCAAAAAAAACCAAAAAACCTAAAAAAAAAGGGCTTTAAAACTTTCCTGAATTAACCAAAATTCCAGGAAAGATGAAAGGCAGAGAAGGAAGTTGAAACTGCTTACCAGTTTTTCCCATTTTCCCCAATGTTTATTCATATTTTTATGTAATAGTAATATGCAAACTCCCTGAGGAGCATGAGTGAACCTCAACAATTCATAGTCATACAATTCCCCTATGTGTAGTTTATCTGTAAGCATCCCTGTTGTAATAATGTTTAGTGGTCATAAAGATCTGTTTGAGGAAATGACACCTGTACATAGGATCAAAATGACCAAGGACAGGCCTGCCCTGCTCCCCAGACTGTGGTAGGATTGGGTAAGTTACTTAGTCTCTTTGTGTTTTGCTTTCCTCATCTTAAAAAGGCAATAATAATACCTTTTCCATAGAGTTGACATGAGGATTAGATGAGACCACACATGTAAAGTGCACCAAGCACATAGTATAATATCAAGTTTTGGCTCTTAATATTGTGGCAGTGGCCAGAAAGAGGTAAGAAGAGGAGCGATAGCAGATGTCTCAAAGATGTAGATATTAACATCTATCTCTTGGTAAAGAGAAAGAGTTTGTCAAAGCATGGAGATCTTCCAAGTTGCACTTGAGCGATTTTCAAAGTGTCAAGAAGAGTATGGTCAAAAACTCCTGTCCTTTGTCTTGGTAGGAGCCACAAGAGCCAGAGCTTGTGGAAGGAGGTGGGGTCAGTGTGTCAGATGGGAGTGTGTGAGCCAGGGATGTAGGCAACAGAGAAATAGGTGACTTTCAGGAATGTGGGTTGGATTTAGAAGTAAGAAAACCACTAGGCTTACTGCCACATGCCTGTAATATGACTCTTATTTTCCCTGTTAAGGAATTGATAGAAATTCTGCCTGGAAACTAGTAAGATCATATTTAGCCATATATTACATAGCCTGCCTGACATGCAACAGTATTTAAGTCTTATTAAACATTGGAAATTAACTTTTAATTGACTGACTTCTGTCAGAAGGCAGAGCTTGGGTTAGACAGTTAATGTTAAGAGTCTTACAGTGGAGTTAGAAGACTGGGTTAACTCCTGGCACTAGTACTTATAGAAATGTGAACCTGGTAAGTCATTTCACCTCTGAAATAGTTTCACCATTCGTGAAAAGGGAAACTACCTGAACAAGTTGTTCACATTAAGGTTATTTACAGCACCTAGAATATTAGAGATGTGTTTGCTATATTTTGTGTTAATGGAAAAAGGTTTAGAAATTGGATGATATATTCAAACTTAGAGTGTTACCAAATATGCTTGAAAATGCCTTGACACTCTATTACGGACTTCAATATTTTCAACTAATATCAATGCTTTTAGTAATGACAATTAATTCGTTGACCTATTTTCTTTCCCTCAGTGCACCTCTCAGCACACACGTTGAGAGCTCTAAAATGTCGTTTCTGGAGCACATTTTACTAACACCCAATCCTTGGCTTGCCCGACACTAATGGACAATTGGACTGACTCTCGAAAGTGTTTCTACAAACAGTGCTTTTTCGAGGCTTGCCCAATGTCTGGCTAGTGCTGCACCGTCAGGAGTTAACAGCAATTAAAGCACCAGTCACAACACGGCATTTCTCATCCAAGAAAAGCGCGCAACACTCACATGTGATAGTTCAACTTATCTTTTGGCTTAATTCTCCTACTCGAGTTCATGTCCCCAGGAGAAGCAGCTTATTCCGCTTCACATTAAACAGAAGAGCGTCGATTCATTATTGGGGGTGCAGGAGGGCGAGTCCAGCAACTGAGCAGCTAGGGACCTGGAACAGAGCGGGTCCTGCCTTCGCTCGGCCAGTGCTGCACCTCAGCCGTCTCCCAGCCCCGGAAGTTTGTGGGTCTCCACATGTAAGACTGGGAGTCACCTTGACCCTCCCCGACAGGTGGGGAAAGTTAGCCTGGGCCGGAGGCGGGGAGTAAAACCGAAGACTAAGAACTTTCGCGAGCAAAACACGCCGTCACGTTTTCCTGTTTTCAGCGTAGCTCTATACCCAGAGAGTTTAAGGGCGGCGAGAGCAGGTGGCAGGACTCCGCCCACCAACGCGCTTCACCTCCCTCAGCTCTCAAGCTCCACTCCTTCGCCGAGGTCCCGCCTCTGAGGTGCGCGCGAAGAGTTGCCGCGCCGTGTATCCTGGGAATTGTAGTCTTGAAGCCTGGAGCCGCCTCGGGAAAAGCGACTCTGGCCTACATAGCCCATGGTGCCCTGCGGCGCTGGCCGCTCCCGGATGTGTGCCTGGCGCCGGAAGAGACGACGGCCCCCCTTTCTCGGCTCGGCCATCTTGTGGGAAGAGCTGAAGCAGGCGCTTTTGGCTCGGCGCGGCCCACTGCAATCCGTGGAGGAACGCGCCGCCGAGCCACCATCATGCCTGGGCACTTACAGGAAGGCTTCGGCTGCGTGGTCACCAACCGATTCGACCAGTTATTTGACGACGAATCGGACCCCTTCGAGGTGTTGAAGGCAGCAGAGAACAAGAAAAAAGAAGCCGGCGGGGGCGGCGTTGGGGGCCCTGGGGCCAAGAGCGCAGCTCAGGCCGCAGCGCAGACCAACTCTAACGCGGCGGGCAAACAGCTGCGTAAAGAGTCGCAGAAAGACCGCAAGAACCCGCTGCCCCCCAGCATTGGCGTGGTTGACAAGAAGGAGGAGACGCAGCCGCCCGTGGCGCTTAAGAAAGAAGGTAAAGCTGTGGTGGAAGGTGGGGGAGACCCGGGATGGAGGGAAGGAGTGAGGGGACTTGGCGACTGCCACTTGCTTTTGGGGCTCAGAGGGTCCGCGGGAGACTTTGCCGCCGATTTTCTTGCGTTTTCCCCACACGACAAAGGAAGGTCCTGCGAAGGTGCTGGGAGCGTGGTAGCCCCAAGTTCAAACCGCCGCCTGCAAGGATTCTGGAGCCACCCCCTTCCCGCCTCAGGCTCTGAGCGGAGGAGCCTGGTCCGGAGGCGAGCTGCTGCGCCAGCGTGCTCGGGATCCTGGGAGGCTGTTGCCTTCCCGCCGGATTCCTTGGCGGGCGGGCGCATGGACCGAGGTTCGGGGAAGGGAGCCACTTATAGGAGCTTTTGTAGTTAATGGGGCAGCGGGGGCTCCACGGCCTCTTCCTTCTCAAGAGATCTCCCTCAACCTGCTGCTTTGAATGCAGCCGTCTCTCTTAGGCTCCTGTCCTGCCATCTTGTCCCAGGATGGCGCGGGGTACCCCCGAGAAAAGCGGGGGTCGGAGTTTCCAGTTAAGCTGCAGATTGGTATTGTGGAGTAAGCTGGCATTTTAGTTGCCACATGTGCTTTATTGTTCCCCCTTCGCCCCCTCAGCTATTAGAAACTTAATCGCTTGCTGGAGTGAGTGAAGCTATTGGGAAAGAGAAATTTGGCTACCCTGGATTGAGCAGAAGCGGGAATTCTGAATGAAGACTTGGTGATTGCAGGAAATTCTGAGGCTCGCCCTCGGGTCATGATTCTCTCCCCCGACCCCCGCACGCAGTGTTACATGTGGTGTGGCCTGGCCTGGGCCTCGTGAGGCAGTCAGTGTCTAGGCTGTCACAACGGTAGCCTCCGCAGAGGCTCCCCATGTGCGTGAAGCATGGTCAGAATTTCATTGGCGGGCAGTTGCTTCCAGGTCTCTAAACTTCGCAGGATTGTCTTGAACTTGGTTTTTGCATTCTCCTTACTGGTTTGTTATGGTCATCCATAGCAAGTAGGTGTAGGACCTAAGCTGTGAATAGTAGAGGTTTCCTTTATGTGTTGAAAGTTGAAATTTTCCTTTGCTACCATGCTACCACGTGCTTCTGAAAGGAGTTCACCTTAGCTTTAGTTGAATTTGATAAGATTCAACTAATGTAAAAAGCAAAACAATTGTGTTAGGTTTTGGTTTAATTTTGGGTTTTTTTTTAATACTTAGATTTATGAGGCTTGGGGTGAAGAACCTAGGTGGTAAGTAAACAGTTGCATTAAAATTACAGGTTGGGGAGGGAAGCACAAGCTGGAGAATTAGAAAACATGTATACATTGCTTAAGCGAAGTATTCAGTCAGCTATGCTTTATGGCAACCTGTAGCACAGTCTAATAAATCATTTAATTTCTGTGTTAAGGAATACTGGCTTGTGTAATTATTTGAATTATGCTCAGGTTTACTTCCTTGGTCGCAACGATGCAAAGACAGTACAAAAAAAAAATTGAATCTAAAGTATGTTCACCCATTTTGATTGTTCCAAGCATGAAGCATGTTAAACTCCTCATTTGCTTTGATCATAAAGCCTACAGTTGAAATAAGCTCTTACCTGAAAACTAGTCTTTTAAATTACAAAGTTAGAAAACTGTTTAGTAAATTTAATACTAGGAGTAACTTCACTGTTCAGTAGTCTTTCCTTGGGAAAACTTCCATTATTATCTATAAACATTTTCCTTATGTCAGCATTTCAGAACAAGCTTAACTTTAAATTGCATAAAGCACAAGCTAAGAAATATACGGGAAATTTGGAGTGAAAAAAAGTTGTTTTGAGATCCTGCTACTTATCAATGTTTTGGGCATTGGGAAAGACAGACGTGTAAACGAAGTCCCTGCCTCTTATAGTGGGAAAGATTGTTACCCTGATCATGTGTTCAGTGTCTTTGAATAGAGGTCCTGGTACAATTCTAGTCATGCTTTAGATATGTATTTAATGTTTATATTTTATGAATTAGTCTTGTAGTTCGTTTTTTGCCCACATGAAGAACTTGAGAACTGACACCACAGAATTTCACTGAGAGCACCCCAAGGTGTTTTTGTTTTTTAAATATTAAAAGCCTGGAATCTAGTGAAAATAAAGAGAAGCTTGCTTTTCTAAATGTCAATCATTGGTTAAATTTATTTGTAAGTTTGTTAGATGCTGTAAGTCTAACATTGAATATTGGCTTGGGGAAGCAAGCCATTGTTCTTTTGGGTGTGTGTGGCTTAGATATTGTAAGGACTGGTTCCAAAGCTCCACCCCAGTACACTTACCTCTGATGAAATTTATTAAAACGCCTTGGTGTAAGATCTTACATTTGTGGTCTGTCCTGAGGGTTTATGTGGAATGGACCTTAAAATTTCATTGAAGAGTTTGACATTTACCAGTTGACTCTAGCTACAAGCAGCTGAATAATTGGGTACATCCTAATGGTGTTACACTTTGATACAAAGAACCAGAGTGAATCAACTTAATTTCTTGTGAAACCAATTCCTCAGGTGCTTTTTTACTGTCAGAAACTGTGGTCTGGGAATTAGAGCACACCTAAAATATTACAGTCGTGAATTTAACCATCAATCTACTTATTCCTTAAGGCCACCAGTAATGCATATTGGTTTCCTTTTTCACCTCTGATACTAACAAGAAAAAAAGTAAACAGGGAAATCAATAAATGCTTCAGCCATCACTTAGTGCCAGAAGTTTTTATTTTTTTTAAGTCTTGCTTTAAAGGGGTCCTTTTGTGTGTGTATATAGTTTTTAAAGATTCTTTGGTCACAAGATACTTGTAAGGGCAAACCAAAAATGATCTCTCCATAATAATAAAATAACTGGACTATTTTTTTAGTGGTTGTGTAACAGTATTTTTTTTTAAAGTTAGGTGTGATATGTGTGTGTATATATACTTATACGTGTATATAAACTAATAGATTCTCCATGTTAAATAGCTGTTTTCAACTATGGAAATGTAATCCTAAATGGCATTTGTTTTCCTTTCAGTTTTGTAATTTCATAGAATCATCAATCTTTTTTACTGTATTGTGTTTTTACCCCCTCTAGATTATGTAAAATAAAATGTGGCTTTCACTATTTTTCTGAGGGTCCTTATCTGTTGTGGGTTTGCTTGGTTATTATTTATAAATGGCTACTGGTGTTATCTTCTTTGGTATCTTTAAAACCAAAATGTATCATTTGCATAAAATTTCTTTAAATTTAGAATTCTAAATTAAGAGAGTGGCATCTTGAAAAGTGAGAAAAATAATGGCTATCCAGAAGATTCCCAAGTAAGTCATAACATAGAAATAATGCTTTAGGGGGAAAAATGATTAGACAAACTAAATAGAAGTTTGAAAAAAGCTTATTGTTTAGGAATTCTTCTGAAGTACTTTGTTACACTTTAGAGATGCCCAGTGTTAGCCTTGTTCAACAGGAAGGGAGTAGTAATTTTTCTTTTTCTTGTGACAGTCTAGGCCTGAATTTTTTGTGTTGCAAAAAATAACTTGCTTACACACGTTCTTTATCATTTTAGGAATAAGACGCGTTGGAAGAAGACCTGATCAACAACTGCAGGGTGAAGGGAAGATAATTGATAGGAGACCAGAAAGGCGACCACCTCGTGAAAGACGATTTGAAAAGCCACTTGAAGAAAAGGGTGAAGGAGGAGAATTTTCAGTTGACAGGCAAGATTGTCTTTTTAGTCTCTTCATGTTTTGTCAGTTTATGGAGTCGTATCTTAACGCAAAGCTATAAATTAAGCATAATTGCCAGGAAACTGTGGCTGGTTAATTTTTCAGTTTTTCAGAGAAACATCTCAGTGTTTGTGTTATACTTCAGACATTTTGGTAACAGTTTTTAGTATACAGACTTACATTTCTTGTAATGAAATACTTCAGTTGAATTGATGACAATTTCTTTTCCTTGTTGTCCCCAGATGTTAACAGGAAAGTACTAATGTGTAATTAATTGTTTATAGCAAAATAGATTATTCATATTATGCAGATTAGATGTGTGTGTTTTAACTTTTAAGTATTGGTGAATAGCAATTTTACTGTATTATAATGTGAAATGAGTAACAATGAGAAAGTATATGCATCAGTAGTAAGCTTTTAGACAACGTGAAAATAATTTTTTTGCTTTGGGAAGCTTCCTAGTTCTGATTTCCTTGAAGTGTTTAGAAATAGACTATTTTGAATTTTCTGAAACATGTATTTAACAGTTGGAATATGAGCCAGTAAATATGTTTCTGCATTTTTGAACTTCTGAATTTCCCTTACTCCTTTTTCCAGAAACCTTGGAAGTATATAATTTTTTATTTGTTGTAGACCGATTATTGACCGGCCTATCCGAGGCCGTGGTGGTCTTGGAAGAGGTCGAGGAGGCCGTGGTCGTGGAATGGGCCGAGGTGATGGTTTTGACTCTCGTGGCAAACGTGAATTTGATAGGCATAGTGGAAGTGATAGATCGTAAGTCTTAATATTGGTTTTTATTACATTTTTATATTTGAATCTATTTCTTTAATAAAACAAAATTTGAATTTCTAGAACTAAAGAGTATTATGTTAACTCAGTTTTGTTAGTTCTTTTTCACATTACAGTGGCCTGAAGCATGAGGACAAACGTGGAGGTAGCGGATCTCACAACTGGGGAACTGTCAAAGACGAATTAACGTTGGTATTCTTGTTTTTGGTTTTGTTTTGGTTTGTGTTTTTTTTTGAGTAGTTTTAATAAAATTGATCCTATACCCTACCTGAAGTTGGCCCATAATTCTGTTAAATTTTTACTTATCCCTAGGACAAGAATGGATGCTTTCTAGGCATCCTTATAAGATAATACCTTGTTGGATATATTTGTGTTACAATGTATCAAATGACCAATTTTTCTGTATTTAAAAATATGTGATTTTTTTCTTTTCATATGGATTTATTGCTTTAATAGTTCTTATTCTAGCTATTGACTATTGGTGATTATAAAAATTTGATAGCCTGGTGAGGCTTCATTTTAGAACTAACTGTTCTGTTGTATTTTTGAGTAAAGTACTTGAACTATAACTTGCATCAGTATATATTTTTAAATTTACTTTCTGTTAGTGGTCTACTGGGGAGTAAATTTAGTAGGAAAAAATTTTGGGAATGTGAGAATTCTAAAGTATTTCTGTATAAAGAATCTTCCAGCTACATGTAAATGGACCTAGATGCTTTTTTTTTCTTTCTTTCCTTAGAGAATCCCCCAAATACATTCAGAAACAAATATCTTATAATTGCAGTGACTTGGAGCAATCAAATGTGACTGAGGAAACACCTGAAGGTGAAGAACATCCAGTTGCAGACACTGAAAATAAGTAAGTGCTTTTGTGTGTAGTGGTAGTGCTCCAACATTGGAATGTTTGGGGTTTTACCAAGAAAACAACCTATAGGTTCAATGCTGTTATTTGCTTTTTAACATGAGAGACTTTATTGTACTCTGTTCCCTCAAATAGTATTTAGAGGCATGCTTTACACATGACCATTTTAAAATTTGTTTCTCCGTTTTTGAATTTCTTTTTCCCATCAACATAGAATTTGGAACATAGCATTATTGGTTTGTTTTAAAATGTGTGAGGAGAATAAGGGCCAGAAAATGTTATCATTTCACTAGCTTTCTTAATCTTTTTCAGTTCCTGAGTTTTTAGGTAGAAGATGGTTTGGAAATTTTTTGTTCAAGGGTGGATGACTTTTAAAGACTCAGTTATGCTGGTGGAAAAAATTTAATGCCTTCTAGTTTTTGTCAATAACAAGCAAAAGTTATATGCCAGTCATTTCTTTCAGTATGTGGTTTCAAGTCTCACATTATATATAATCTCACATTATAGATTATTTAGGTCAGTAATTCTTAACCCAGGCATGTTCATACCAATTACGAAGGGTATGCTTTTCTAAACTTTCCTTTTTTTCCAGAAAGAATTGTTCTTATAGTGAACCATTATTAGTGATTGGAAAACCATATTTCATGGGTTTGTTTCTGTATGAAATAATAACATTCACCATTGGAGAAAGTAGATAAAAATACATGGTATTAAGTGATGTGCTGGACTTGGTAATATAAATTCCTTTGCACAAAACTGTGGAATCTTAATTGTGTGGTAAACAATAAAATTGTGATAGGTAAGTTAAATGAACCTTATGTAATAGTAAGTACTTTACAATGCTCAACACAGCTGTTGTTCCCTTAATAAAGAGATGTTTAAATCACCTTAAGAGTAATCTGCCAAGATTTTAACTGTTTACCAGAAGGAAATGAAATACTGATAGGATATCGGAAGCAAATTCTTAGCTCAGTTCCCAGAAGTAAAATTGAGGGTATTTGATCTAAAGACCGTGATGATGACATTAGAACAGCTTCTTAACACCAGAATAGAGGAGAATCTGAACATAATATTTTATCTTGGATACGCGAGTGTAAATTTAAGAAGCACAGCTTTGGCTGAATTTGATTAGCTCCCTTAGAGTATAGTTACTAGAGCTTGTTTTGTCTCATTTGATTCTTAAAACAACCCTTGAAGGTAGGTTTTCTGAGTTCTGTTCTTGGCTGGGTTAAAATTTATGAGTAACTGACCATTTTTTTTGATCCTTAATTTTCTCTTCTGTAAACTGACAGGGTCAGACTTGACAGCCAAGATCTCATCAATTTAGTGTAAACTTGGTTTAGGAAGTTACAAGATACGTTTTGTCAAACAGAAAAGAGTAGCATGGATGGGAGATATCTGAGCTCTATAGCCAACTGAATCACCTACTATCTTTGGAAAGAAGCAGGGCTCCCAAAATAGCAGACAACTTGTTTGGTGACAATTGGGAATTGAGATTAAATAGTGGATTTCTAGGCCCATGCTTTTTTTTTTTTCTGTAAAAAGGGAAAGGGATAATATATAATAGTTATAACTTGAGAATTATATTTAGAAATAACTATTGTAGTGTTGACTATTGAAACCAGTGTGTTTTGTGGAAAATTCCATTACTAGTGAAACTTTATTCTGCTATCCATATACAGATGGTTTGAAAGTTGGAGTAAATAAGATTTATGGAAATTAAAGATTTGTCTTAAGCATTAAATAAAGGATAGGGGAACAGTTCTATAATTAATAGGATATGAAACTTGGCTTGCTTACAGGCATCGATAATTACCTTAATATATAAGTTACGTATTTTGGGAAATTAAAAATGTGTTTAGGAGAAGCTAGGCCAAGGATTTTAATCACATAAATGTACAGTTTTACAAAGTAGTGTGGTTTTAAGAAATGTGTTTTAGGTTTGATAAAGCCAATTCAAGATTGTATTACTGATAGATGATCATTTCAGAGTTTATGACAATGTTCCTTAGTTACCTGCGCTTTCACTAATTCAGCAAGCATTGAATTCCTGGTCTCTACCAAGTCACGTGTTAGCCATTGGGTTACAAAGAAAACTGATTCTCCCATCCTTGGATAGTCTTCTAGAAGATGAACAACCAGCCAAGATTAACTTCCTTACTTGTAATCATAAGTTGTATGGATTTTATCAGCCCCCTGTCAGGTATAAAACTTAAACATCTTTTCACAGGGAGAATGAAGTTGAGGAAGTAAAGGAAGAGGGTCCAAAAGAAATGACTTTGGATGAGTGGAAGGCTATTCAAAATAAGGATCGGGCAAAAGTAGAGTTTAATATCCGAAAACCAAATGAAGGTGCTGATGGGCAGTGGAAGAAGGGATTTGTTCTTCATAAGTCAAAGAGTGAAGAGGTAAAATGAAGTTTTGTGGTGTTTGAAAATGTTCAGATGTGTCTTGAATTGTATTTATACAGTTTTTTTTCTAAAATTTCATATGGGTAATTTGTTTATAAAAAAATTTTTTTTAAAGTTTTACATAGGATTATTTGGGGTGAATTAATTAATTGCCCAAAGAGGAAAATAAACTGCTTTGTCATATATTCTAAGAAATCAGTCTTTCAAAGCTGCAATAATATTTTTTAAAATCTTACGCAAATGGGAATCATTAAAAGACTTGTATTGGGTTGAAAGGTTGGCATTTTCATGTGGTTTAATGTGAAACTGTCTGTCTTTGCCATATATAATATTCAAGAATCTTTAGTAAATGGTACTTCTTTATGGAGGAGTAATGTCATGTGAAGACAGGAGAATTAAATTACAGGTTTCCATTACATAGGAAACATGGAAACTAATGAACATATTTGAGAAAGATGTGTAGCTTTTGATTTGGTAGCTTCTATTTAAGCCTGAAGCACATTCTTAGACTGTCGCTGCTATATCCTTTTAGTATTTGTGTAAGTATGAGATTTTAGTCACAAAGTTAAATTGAAACGTTAAGAAGTCAGTCTGTAATAAAAAGGTTCAATAAAATCCTTTCCCTGTTTTAATTTTCCAAAGAAAAAAATAACAGTGAAACAAACTTGGAAATATTTTGAAATAAAATTGAGGTTTAGCAATGATTTTTTTTTTTAATCACTGACCTTCACGAAAGTAGTATAAATGAGACCATTGTTTTAACTGTCAGTTTCTATAGGAAAAGAAAAAGGTATTTTGCTTCATTGGAACTTTCAGTTTTTTTTGTTTGTTTGTTTGTTTTGGTTTTTGCAGATAAAATTGTTTTGTGTATCTGTAAAACAAATAGAAGTCTTGATTTAAAGAGCCATGAAAGTTCACTTTGAGGAGATTGTTCTTTTGAATGAATTATTGAATTGCTTAGGTTAATGTGAAAAAGATGTACTTTGGCACTCATAACTTTTTTGGGGTCCTGAAAGAAGTTTTCTCCAGAACAAGACACATACCTATACAAAATTCTGATACAATTTTAGATTATATCATTATCATTAATACCCTGAAGCCTCTTCATGCATTTTATAGATAGCAGGTTAGGTATCCCAGTATTGTGTTATTTTACATTGAATTTTTTAGAAATAATTCTTATGCAAGGTGAGGTATGTAATTAGAAATTTTTTTTAATTATAAAATGTGAAATTGGTTATGAAAAACCTTGAAACCAGGATATTTTCATTATCAAGCCACTTTTATATATTTGGACTCTTACAGCTATGGTGTCTTGTCATCTCACCTTATTGGCATATATGGCCTTACATTTAAATGTAGACTGTCCTCAGCTTAGAACCTTTGGTTTTTTGACTTAATGATGTGAAAGTAATACACATTTACACACCATACTTCAAATTTTGATCTCACAGGCTAGCAGTATGCAGTACTCTTGTGTTGCTGGGCAGTGAGCTGCAATTCCCAGTAACAACTGATACACTTAAACCATTCTGTTTCTTTCAGTACTGCATTTAATAAATTACATGACAACACTTAATTATAAAATAGGCTTTATGGTTTTGTGTTAGATAATTTTGTTCAACTGTAGGCTAATATAAGTGACCTGAGCACATACAAGGTAGACCAGGCCAGCCTACGATGTTGGGTTGGTGTATTACATGTATTTTTGACTTGAAGATATTTTGGGTTTATTGGGATGCAACCCTATTGTAAATTGAGGAAGTTGTGTATAATAGGTCTTCAAGTTTGTTGTATACAACACTTCAAATACTCTTTCTCTTATATTCATCTTCACAGCAAGTATGAAGTAGGCAGGCAGAAGAAACTCTGGAAGTAGAGAACTGAATTACTGACAGAGCTGAGACCAGAGCTTTTATTTCCTGATTATCATACACTGCTCTAGAAAAAAACTTTTGCAGATCTATCCTACTAGTTAACTTGAAGGATAGACTCTGGACTTATAAACTTGCCCCCCTCTTAATTTTTTTTAGTAAAACCTTCAAGGTGTTTATGCTTTTTTTGTGTCTCTGCTGTAGAAATTTGTAAATGCTTATAATTAATAAACTGATATCATTGCTTTGTAATATCTAACAAAATTAGGCAGTATATATAATTGACTTTAATTTGCTAGTGATTTTGTGGGTTTGCATTTACGTTTTAGGCTCCTTTAAAAATATTTAATAAACAGCCTTCTATTGCCTTTAAGTTCAGTTTAAATTTAACCTAAAGGAAGGCACAAAGAGATAACATTTAA
Source organism: Camelus ferus (assembly GCF_009834535.1). Taxonomy (NCBI): domain Eukaryota; kingdom Metazoa; phylum Chordata; class Mammalia; order Artiodactyla; family Camelidae; genus Camelus; species Camelus ferus. The sequence continues at coordinate 50,169,326 of NC_045708.1, read as the reverse complement.
TTTGGATATTAGATGATTAAAGGGGTGAAAACATGTATACAAATGGAAATTTATTTGTACTTTAAGAGGTAGTTATAAACAGTTGTAATATTACAAGATATTTAGAACAAAATAATTCCTTCAGAAAAGCGGATTACACATGTATTTGGTAAAAGTGAAACATACTTTAAGAAGTTTTCAACTAGAAGATTAAAAACCCATTCATCCCAAACACAAAAGAAATCAGGCATTAAGCAGTGTAAAATTCTCTGGCTGTTTTTGTGGACTTAGTCGTGTAGCTTAGGATCTGAATTTCACAAACAGGACTTCGTTTTTAAGTTGTTTTTTTTTTTTTTTTTTTTGTATATTAAAGGCATGGTTTTATTTGCACCACTTTTCAAGATTCCTTTCTTATATAATGTGTTTCACTTGAATCTTTAGTTCTCGAATTTATATGGAAGAACACATTATATATGAAGAGAAGAGCAGTTTGAGAAGTCTATTACACAATTTCTTTTCCCAAGTCATAATTGGAAGAGTGTGGAGCAAAAGTTTTTAAAACTTTTAAAGAGATTCAGTAATATCTGTAGTAGAAACTTCACATACCATCTATCCAAAGTCTTCATCGGGAGTTCACATTGGAATCCTAATCTGGACGGCATATTTTAAATGTTCTTGTCCATACTTCACTGCTAAAGGTTATGAAGTAGGTTTGAGATGGGGCCCAACCACTTGAGGTGTTGGGATTATACCTCTAATCAAGACTTGATAATATATCACACATAAGTTAAAGTTAAGGGAATAAGAAATAGAGAACAGTGAAAGGAATTCTCCCTCCTAGATTGCTGTTGCTGATCAAAAAGCTCACTTATTACCTATAGAAGTGTTGATATAGTTTTTCACACAAAGTACAGGTTGGATTTTTGGTTTTTTAGGAGAAGGCTTGTTATTTAGAAGTATGCAACATTACTTTCCTATTAATCACCCAGTGACCTTCACTTAAATTTTTAGGCTCATGCTGAAGACTTGGTTATGGATCACCATTTCCGGAAGCCAGCAAATGATATAACGTCTCAGCTGGAGATAAATTTTGGAGACCTTGGCCGCCCAGGACGTGGTGGCAGGGGAGGACGAGGTGGCCGTGGGCGTGGTGGACGTCCAAACCGTGGCATCAGGACTGACAAGGTAGTTTTAAGACTTCTTTTACCCTTTAAAGTAATTCAAGGACCTCTTTTGATAAATCACTGACCTAGATCCTCTTGAGGACATAAGTAGAAGAAGAAAAAGAGGTAGACATGCCTTCAAGAAACTACGTTTTAGGTTATAGTTTTGTTTAAAGCTGTTAACAACTGAATAGTGCTGCCAGTAGTTAAGTTTACCACCTTTTATTAGGTATTTATTCGATGGTCCTGGTACTGTGCTAGGTATTTTGTGTATTACATCATACTTAGTACATTACATCCTTTTTTTTTTACGGACGGTGAAATTCAGGTACAGAAAGCCAAGGTAATTCTTGGCTTTTGTTAAGGTGCCCTGACTTGTCAACTACTTCCTTTGCTTTGTCAAATCTTCACTGTTTTTTAGGTCTCAGCTTAACATAACCTTTGTGTCCATTGTATAATTGTGTGACATTGACTGGATGACTGTTGACACCTTTTTTGTTGTTGATATTTTTATTAGACTGTTCTGTGAGAGCTGGGATTTATTTTTGAATCCTGTTTTCTGTAACCTCCATTGCCTTTCACTGTGTATGACAGAAAACAGATTCTTCTGAAATAACAGGTTCTTCTGAAATATTTTGATAGAAGTCCTAATAATTGGTAGATTTGAACTCTGATCTTTCTGAAGCTAAATTCCATGGTTTTAATGACTAGATATTATTAAAGTATTAGAGATAACTTGGGTTAGTTCGTTGTTTCCTTTTACGGTCTAGCTAGGAAACAACCATAATATCCTCTTGAGTTCTCAACACCTGATACACAAATTGAGAGACTCATCTGCTTGATTGAGTCTGTCAGTATTTGATTACGGTGGTAATTTAATTTTCTAGATTTTATGGTCATCTGTAACAATGTGGTGATACTTTGTTTTGTTTTGTTCTGTGACATCAGTTCTTTTTGAAGCTAGTGTGTATATGGATCTTTTCAATACTTTTTTGTTTTGTAATTTGTACTTTGTAAATAGCCATTGGGTTCCTTTCTAACAATGATGAATGTTGATTAAATAATTATAATTGGTTTCTTAGCCTACTTTCAAATTGATGCCATTCTTATTTAGCAAATGGGGAAAATATAAAAATAATGAACAACAAAGTAAGAATGCACATACATATCTCGTGTGAATCTGTTGTGTAATTTATTGGAAAAAGCAAAATAACCCATGCTATTACTAGGAAATTTTCCTAGGTCTTAGAAATTTAGGATAAGGCCCATTGTAAATATTTGTAGTCCTATTCTGAACCATAATTTTGCCTTTTTTAAGTAAAAGCTTTGACACATTTTACTTACTGTAACTAAGATTTTTTAGAATTTTGTATCTAAATGTAGACGCTGGCAATATGTTACTAAGATTTGACAATAAGGTTGTTAATTTTGGTTCTGTTCTTTTTCAGTCAAGTGCTTCTGCTCCTGATGTGGATGACCCAGAGGCATTCCCAGCTCTGGCCTAACTGGATGCCATAAGACAACCCTGGTTCCTTTGTGGACCTTCCTCTTTGAGGCTTGCATGCTTAAGGATCCCAAACAACTAAGAAATTTCAACAAAAAAAAAAAAAAAAAAAGACTGTCATTCATACCATTCACACCTAAAGACTGAATTTTATCTGTTTTGAAAATGAACTTCTCCTGCTACACAGAAGTAACAATATGGTAGTCAGTTTTGTATTTAGAAATGTATTGGTAGCAGGGATGTTTTCATAATTTTCAGAGATTATGCATTCTTCATGAATACTTTTGTATTGCTGCTTGCAAATATGCATTTCCAAACTTGAAATATAGGTGTGAACAGTGTGTACCAGTTTAAAGCTTTCACTTCATTTGTGTTTTTTAATTAAGGATTTAGATGTTCCCCCAATTACAAACTGATTTTAAATATTAGACATAATACCAGTTTTAATACTTGCTTTGCATTTTCACACATGGTCAACTGGGACGTGTAAACTTTGTCAAATTTTATGCTGTGTGGAATACTAACTACTTTATGTATTTTAACTTAGTTTTAATATTTTCATTTCTGGGGAAAAAGTCTTCACTTCTCATGTTAGCTGTTATATATGCTAAATCTTTATATACTGAAATATCAGTACTTGAACAAATTCAAAGCACATTGGTTTATTAACCCTTGCTCCTGCATGGTTCATTAGGTTCAAATTATAATTGATTCACAATTTCAATTATATTTACTTTTAAAACGTGTCACTTTACCATTTTAAAAACCAGTCTAGACACCTTACTGGTGAAAGTTGTTTCAGCTACTTATTGTTGATAGATACTATCAAATTGAAGTAGTTTTATGGGTGTTGGGTTTTTCCTCCTCCAGCAGGGTGGGTGGAACAAATTGATTTGGTTAGTGCGTAATATTTAAACTGCTCTGTAAAATAAGTGGCCGCTCAGTATGATTTGTATGTGTAAAGGGTCCCAAATCAAAATTGTACATCCATAACCAACAACCCTTTACCCCCTCCTTGTTTTAAAGAAACCAAAGGGCACTGGTTAGTATGGTAAGGTGGGGGGGAATATGTTAATTTTTGGAGTTTGGAAAGCAGACAGCTTTACTTTATAAGGTTGGAACAGCAGCACCATCCATGAAATACAAACCAAAAATTTTACTGTTTCTGAATTTCCTATATTGTTATTAATTTTGGTCTTAAGTTGATAGTTTCCACAGAAGGTGATAAGTACCTTTTACCTGTTCCTCCATTAGAAAATTAGGTTAATAATGGATTTATTGATCAGGAGCATCACCATTTACTAAAACATATGGAAAGAATAATCAATAAACAGGTTTTTTAGGAATTTTTTTTTTTAGTCTGCCACATTTATTGATAAATAGGAAAGGGGTTTTATTTACAGTTTTAAAGATCTTTTTGTCTATTAGTAATTTTCTATCTGTCTGGTAATGTCCAGTTTTAAAAATACTGAAGATCTTAAGTCATAAAATGTCTATTTAGCTGATTAGTTCTCCCTTATACTTCTAAAGAGAGATTGTATAGTACAAGAGTTACTTGTTGGGATTAGATTTATTAATCTAGTTACCTACTAGTTTGACATCTTAGGACGGAGGTAATTGGTTTTTTTAATGATGGATAAACTTGTGCTGGTGTTTTGGATCTTATGATGCTGAGCATGTTCTGCACTGGTGCTAATGTTTGACATAATTTTATATTTACAAACATACCTGCTACCCAGAGGCAAGTATTAACTTAGTCCATATGGACTAATGACCCCTCTTGAGATTGCAACATACGTCCTCCTAAACACACTCATACAAGGTGTGTTTAGACTTTAAAGTATCTTAACAAGTAACATGTTTATAAACCTCTTGATTTCTAGCAGCATATAGAAAACACCTATTAAAAACACTTCACAAGTTCTCATTGTCAGCCATTGCTGGCATTCTGTCACTAGAGAATACACAGCAATATCTGGTATGTTGCAAGCTTTCAAGATAGCCTGGATTTAGAAAGTTGGTCCATTAGCTGTTTCTGATGGATGTAAATTTGCCTCCTAGTTCACTTTGTGTCAAGAGCTAAAACTGTGAACCTAACTTTTCTCTTATTGGTGGGTAATAACTGAAAATAAAGATTTTATTTTCATGCTCACTTCTTAAAAGTCATAAAAACAATCAAATAGGAGCCCATTTATTGTCATGTGTTTTCTGACCTGTGTGTGCACCCCCAAGGTAATGCTTATATTTCATTTTTTCTCCTTATACTTAGGTCTTATTTATGTGTGGGGTGTTTGTTAAACCAGGCTGTCGAGTAACATTTGGAAGGGATACCTATTTTAATTATAATTTGAATTATTGTAGAATGAATTTCAAGGATTGACTTGACAATGACATTTCTTAGTGAACCAGGTTTTGAATGTGAAGGTTAATCATACTGAATGTCAGGGGATTTTTGTTTTTGTTTTTATAAACAGTGTAATACTCTAAAGAAAATCCCTTAATGGATACAGATATCTAAATAATAATGGTGGCTGATAAAATGTTTTAGTGAACTTTTACCTTGATACTTTTAAATGGAAATAATGCCAGAATTTGTATTTTCTATTAAGATATTTTCAGTTTGCATTGAGATAATTGGGATAAGGTCTGTCTTTTTTTTTATAGTTAAATATTTTGAGACCTCTGGAATTATAAAAGATTTTAAAAGGCACTATACATCTAGGTTGCTTTACACAGTTTTATTTAAAAAGTGGAGGTGGACATATCTGGAGTTGTAAATACATTGGTCTTGTTTTTGGTGTGGGTGTGGAGGGAGAATATTAAGTATTCAGTCTCATTGTGTTATTTTCTAATTGCTATAGAGGGATGTCCTGAAATAGAAAAATGTTAATGCCGTTAGGGAGTTGCATAGAAAGCCTAAATTCTCCGTGTTGGTTTTTTTTTTTTTTTTTTTTAATATATCTTTACGAGCACTAGCATATGGAAAGAGTAAACAAATACTAAAAGGTTAAATTTAGGGAGAAATGTGAAAAGCTACTGTGGATGATTTTGACTTCAAGGTAAGATGATATTAGGTATACTAATGACATCTGTCCCAACATTGAAGTAATTGGTAAAGCAAGTTCTAAGCCTCTCAGGTGCCTGCAACTCTTATTTTGTAAGGAAAGTAAACACACGCTTAGAAAAAGATTCTAACTGAGACATTCGTAATTCTACTGAGATTAAAATATAATTGTTTAGGGGGTCAGAACACTTAAAACCCAGATCCCCAAGTTAACAGGAGAGCCCAGAACATGATGACTAGTATGTTTTGCAGTAACAGGCAGTAAAGTCCGCAGTCAAACGTCAAGACCTAGTAATCAGTGAAATAATTTATAAACGTAAAATTGTCAGGTTTTATCACTGAGCTATATCAAGTGTCAGCTTTCAGAAATTTGGGCTTAATTTTTGCTCAGCCTGGGTTTACCTATGACATGTTCTCTCAACTTGAGAATCTTGATTTAAGTTAGACAAATACAGAGATTGTTACATGAAAAGTGGTTGAAAGTTCATTAAATCAGTAATACAGGGAAAGGCAACGTAAAAGACAAGAAGCTTAATTTCAGAAAGTGACTAGGATATACATTATTGGAGCTGTTAAGATTCTGGCCACAGAGGAAAGTACTAATGTTGGAAATGAAGATTATTTAAATAAGTGCTACATCTAGGCCAGGGGACAACACATTTCAGCCTGTGGCCTGTTTTTGTACAGTCCCTGAACTAAGAATGGCTTCTACATTTTTAAAAAGGTTAAAAACAATATTCTGCAAAGATGTATGTAGCCCACAAAGCTTAAAACACCTGTCCTTTTATGGAAAGTATTTGCTGACCCCTGATCTAAGCCGTCACTCCCAGGTCTACATGTAAGTTCTTCAAAAATTTTAAAGTTTAGTTCTAGGTGCAGATTAAATCACCCTACCCCATGGGAGGTTGTGAAATTAATAAATATCTGAAAGCAATTTTTTTTAACCTCTTAGCCCCCAGTCAGAATAAGGGCAAGATACCAGGCAGCTTTTTAGTAAAGATGGTATTTTATTTTTTTTTAAAAAAGATGTAGCTTGCAACTTAAGTATATTCTGAAAAGCTGTCAGAGTATAAATTTGCTGTACAGTTAATGCCATGATTATAGTTTTGCACATTTAGTGGCACTTCTCATCACTTAATGCTGACATCTTTCTGTTGAACTAAATTGATTTTTCCGTAAAATGAGAATTATGAACATTTTGTATAGATAAGAAAACAAATGTCCATTTTAATTAACTCCATAGGTTGAACTGGGGCAGGAATTAATGGCTTCTGAGGAGTGTGTTTCAGCTTAGTCAGGAGGCTATCCATTTGGGCAGAATTTAGCTTTTGTGCCATTACTTCTGTCTTATATAACAGAGTCCATTGTTCACTTCTAAATGGAAGGAAAGAAAAGGTGAGAAATTACTCATACAAGTTAGAAAATGATTTACCAAATTACGTTTTTGCTTGAGGTGTTAATGTAGGTAGTGTTAAATTAGTAACATTTGTCCCTTTTGGCTACCGGGGGTGGGTATGACCATTCCTGGTGTACTTGAATGTATATTCTAAGTCTTGTGCTTGGAAGACAAAAGAGATACCTGGTGAAAACTACTATCTGACAATTCTGGTTCCTTAAGGATTTTTAAAAACTATTAAGACAATACCAGGTGATGAAACAGTTGCTCTGAACTGATCTTCCTGTGGCTTTATTCCTTATATAGATGTGTAAGTGTTACTGGTATGGAAATGAGAAAAGCAAAGGGCTGATACTTAGGATTTTGTTATTTGGAGAGCTGAGCCAGGGAAGTGGGAAGTAGTTTATCTTTGGACAGATTGTTTACACTGTATCACCTTAACTGCAGATGTAGCTGATTTGTCTTAAGGATTTTAGGACTTCCAGTTTGAAGAAATGGCACTGGTTTTCGCCTACCTAGTATGAAGTGATCCAGATAAACTTGTTTCTTGATACTGCCCAGAATTTTATTAGAGTGAGACTAAAGTTCTTTATTAACTGATGAATAATGTCAGAAATTTTGTTCTAGGAACTTTGCACATTGGATTATTACACCCAAAGTGTGAAACATTCATAGTGAAATGTTGCTTTGTTTGGTAACCACACTCTGATTAAAGTTAGATGTTTAGATACTTTGTCAAAGTGCTCAGGCTGCCAGGGGTTGTATAGAAATTGGCTAAACACTATCAAAGAAGATGGGAGATTCCTCCCCCAAGTTTCATAGCTGAAAATGTTTAGGCTTATATGACTGGTGAAATGAACAAAACACATATCCTTCTGTTTAGAGACAGTTTGTCTTCCTGGAAATTCTGAATTTCTAGTGATGCTTCCACATCTTTTTCCCCAGTAAAAAGAATTTTTCCTAAAAACTACAGATAATTTGGTTTCAGCTTGATTTTGTACATATGTTTATCAAGACTTAGTTACTAAAATTTTAGTAGCTTCTTAAAAATGCATAGGAAGGCTGAGACTGGATAAAAGCACTTTTAATACAGATGTTCGTTGGTCACTAGTTACATGAAGAAAATCAGCATACCCAGCCTGGTATATTGTGTGTGTTTCAGACCACTGTATTTTGTTCATAATAGTATACCTTGAAGATTGAGTGGTACTTTGTCCCTGTATCAGCAAAATCCAGTGGATGAACAGTGTTAATTAACAATTGGATTGGCCCACCCTCACTCACCCTAGCATCTTGAGTCAAATGGTAGAGCTGGAAGTCACGTTGACCGTTTGAGAGGGCTTTGGATGCCATATAATGCTAAGTGAAAATACTTACAAATCATCTGAGGAAAAAGTTCACTTCAGAAGAAAATGGACAGTTTATTAAGAGGAAATTGCCATTATACTATGGCTTGAAGAACTTTAACCAGCACCTCCCAATTACAGGACAGCATGGATGTCCACCCTCCTCCCTTTTTTCAGGATCATTAATTTCTTGCTACTTATAGAGTTATTAAACTTTAAAAACAACTACAGATTTTTAGAGGAAAATTTTTGAATTGATTTGGAGAGTGCATCTGTAGCTGAAGAAATTACTTATTGACTTAATTATCCTTGTAAATTATTTTAATCTATTGTAAGCAGGTCAAAAGTGGGTGTTTTAAAAAAAAAAAAAAACTCTGTAACTACTCTGAAAGCTATCCTGCCATAGACCAGAGAGGGTAAGGTAAAGGGAGTGTTTACAGGAATGCAAAGGAATCCAGTCATACGCAGTTGTAGGAATGTGAGACAAAAGAAAACTTAGGAAGCAGGTGTTTTCTATAGTGTTGTAAAAAAAAAAAAAAGCAAATGGTCTTTTACTCCATTTATGATGGGATAAAGATTTCTGCTTCTAAATTAAATCTCGTGACATCCTATTACCACCTTGGGAGAGTTTTTTGGCTAGGGAATGAGGTTTCCAGGCTCTGCTTTCGGTAACAGGAAAAACCCTCAGGTTAACATGGGCTGGATTCTTGGCTAATGTGCAGAGAGATACATAATTGCCATTTTAGCAAATGAATTGAGGTTTTGTTTCCTAAAAGAACAAGTGTTTTTTGTTATTAATTTTCATCCAATTTCAAAAGACTAGTTTTGCAGTTTTTTTGAACTAGTAAAAAATGTCTGGCTTGTTCCTCAATGGTGAAAATTTGGGGCCTTTGAAAACAGTCTCCGTAAGAATCTCATAATAGCTTTTATAGTATTTCATTGGGTCCAATTACCTATGGGCAGTAAAATACCTGAAATTGGAAAAAGGAAGGTATTTTGAGCCTCACTTGACATTCTCTTGCCTAGGCAAGACCAGGGTCTCTAGTAGCAGAATTCCTTACAGTTGTGGAAATTGAAAATGGCCTGAATTGATTGAAAGGGACGCCATGGCAGCACATACTAGGTTTGTATGTTGGAGATGTGACTGAAATTACAGAACGAATTTAAGAATGGTTTTGCCACTTGTAAATTTAAAAAAGGACTATTAAATGTGGAACCAATTACCAGAGAATGAAGGAAAGGCATTTATTTATGCTTCAACAATTCATATAAACAACAAAATTGAGTCAAATGCAGCCCTAATAATTTTTTGCTTAAGAAATAGCCATGTTTGGAAAAAATCAGGTAAGTTGGGTGGGGTTATAGATATTTTAATTTGAGAAGACAAACTTCTTTGGTTATTTGAAAAGCATAATGTCTTTTATTCATAGTTTTATATACTCCACTTAACAATTTCGTTAAATCGGACTTCTTCAGGGGTGTTATTTCCCATCTATGGCCTACACAGTGTGCCTTGTATGGTAGGATTTAGATTAGCTGGGTGGGTAAGTTAGCAAATTCAGGAGTGCCAGATTTGTCCTGGTGTCATTTAAGATTTACCTGCTTTTTAGGTAGATTTCTCAAGTACCAAGAAGGAGCTAGAGCTTTAGAAGCATGGAAGTGCCAGGTTTTGGCTACTTAGTACCAGTAGCTTCAAAGATTTTTATAGAATCATAGTTATAGTCAACTATAGTCAGAACCCCAATTGATGTAAATTTGTAGTGCAGTCATTTGCATAGAAAAGAATTACAGAGTAGTTGAAAGTTATGCTCCAAAACTCGACTATCTGGAATCAAGTACTAATTGTGTGACTTTGGTTAAGTTACTTAACGTGTATCTGTTTCCTGATCTCTCAAGTGGAGATAACACCTACCTTAACCAGTCGTGGTGAGAACTGAGTTACAGCCGTTAAAAACTGCATGTATTAAGTACTGTGTTAGAGGTTATTGATCATTATTAATTCCTATTAGAATGGAAATAAGGCAAAAATTGGCTTGTTATATAAATTTTGTATTTGAAAGATCCATTCCTTCAGTTATTACCTTAACACCCCCAACCCCCACCCTCATCTAGTGTGTCAGCTACTTTGTCTTTTCTGACTTCTGACAAGAGTATCAAGGGTGGAAGTGCCAGAGAAGGTGGAGGCTGAAAGAGATGTGGGCCATAAGGAAAGTAGTTGGTAGTCTGTCTTTAGGACCCACTGCCTCAGGTCTTTGGAAAGGAATTGGTAATATTTTCTATTTCATTAACTTTATCTAGTTACAAGAGAAATGAGTATTTGTGATGAAAAGAATGCAAAATTGTAATTAAGAAAAGCTATGGCTGGATGTAGCCACTGTTAGCATTTTAGTGTATATTCTTTAGATTTTTTTTGTATTGATTTATATAAAAGTGACATTATTCTATTCAGCCATTTGTAATTAACCATTTCCTTGTCAAATTGTGTTATATTTTTTAAAAGACTGACTAGCATGCTTTTCATCAATTCTCAGATTTATCCTCATTTCAGGTATGTTAAAATGTGTGTGGGAGGATGGGGGGGAAACGTGCACCATAGCAATCAATGGCCTATTACTGTTTAATGAACATTTTTTCCTACTCATAACAAAATAATGGGGCGTCCTAAAATTGGTGGAGTCTTAGACTCCATGAAATTCAGTGTTTTATTGTATAGATGATTCAACCAGATCCCTACTGAAGGGCATTTAGGCTCCTCTAATCAACGCTGTGATAAATCCTTTATTCAGTTTATATTTGTACTGTTCTTTAAGTCTACATTGCTAGGAGTGGAGTTGCTTATTCACATTTTATTAAATACTGCCCAGCTGTCTCCAGAAAGGAACCAGCTAACATTCCTGGTTGCCAAATGCAGTTCTCTGATTAATACTGGCTAATTTTTTCATTAATGTTGCTAATTTGGTAAGGGAAAAATGGTATTTAATTTTTATTTCTTTGATTACAGGTGAGTTTTTTTTCATGCTTATTGAGTATTTCACACGTATTTTGTGAGTTTCTCATTCAGTCCATTTTTCTTTGAAGCACTGGCTTTTTTCATATTGATCTGTAAGAGCACCTTATTAAGTTATCTTGGTATATCTTGCAAATATTTTTATCTAACTTGTGTTTTGCAAAGTTTTAATTAGAAGTTTATTCCAGGATAGACTGTGATGTAAAAATCTGACTTGTTTATTTCCAGTTGGCCAATTGATTGAATTGCTTATCTTTTTTTTTTTTTTTTAGGGGGAAGAAGAGGCCTTTCTGATCTCATTCTAGAGAGTGATTAATTTGAGGGTTCACCTATCAGCCTTTCATAAGGGTGGATATTGTGAATGTCCTTGAGTTTTGCAGATTAGGAAGAGAAAAACAGGGCTCCTTTGGAGGGTTTCAGCAGCGATATTGGGATAGACGACAACTACGTCAGGTGAAAGAAAAAGAGCTTGATGTAGAAAAACCAAGAATCGAACATGGGGGATGGACTAAAAGGTGCCTAGTTTGGCATGTGTTTCACTGGCCTCTGGGCTTTGGTGAGTTGCAGCTGTAAGCTATTAATGGAAGCTGAGAAACTGGGATGGGGTGGAGGGGAAAAGGCACCAAAGGGAAAGAACTAGATTCCCTATAAGGAAGTCAGAGGCCAGGAAAATAGAATTGCTGGCCCTTTTAAGGAATAATTCAAGGTAATGATCGGTACACAAGAATTGGTGGCGATTCTCATGAATTCATGACAATGAACTTGGACTCTCTTTATAGTATTTAGGTCCCAGAGAATTAAGGAATTTGATGTGTTTCAATAGAGCAGAGATTTCTGGGTTGGCTTTCAGATGTACATCAGGAGTAAGGATTTATAGCGTTGCTAATTTTCCTGAGGAATGAAAGCCTGACTATATGAATATTGTTGAGCCCTACCCAGTCCTAGTAAACTAGGCAATCTGATGGGATTTTGACTGTGTGTGGGCGGGAAGGTGGATTGTAAAAGCTGTCTGGGGCAAGGGCAGGATGAGGTTACCCATCCTGTCATTCGTGGCAAGAGGACTTTTTATCTGGCAGAGTGAGTAGCCAAGAGCATGCTCAAATATTTTTAAAGTAATGAACTGCTACATGTATTACAGTGGTGCTGTCAGTAAATGGTAGGGTAGAATGCGGTTGGGAATGAAGAGGATTACAAGCAAACTCAATTGTCTCATTAAAGAGGAAGAGACACAACCAGACTCGCTTCTGTAACAAGGAACAAGATGGAACTGATGGCAGGAGACATCTTTTGCTTTTTATCGATAGCCTACTATGGACCAGGCACAGTGCTGGAGAAACAGATTGCCATGGTTCCTGCCTTCAAGCTATTCACAGTCCAGTCGAGGAAGTAAGTGCATCGTGCTAGGGGAGCATTGAGGAGGCCTCTGCATCCTTAGAAGGAGACTTCAGGAGTCAAGAAGTCTCCCTTTTTAAATTTTTTAAAAAACCTTTTAAGGAAAACAAATGAGGACTGCAGTACCAGCTGGGGCTTTAAGGGAAGGGAAGGGGTGAGGGGGATAAAAGGGAGACTGGGACCTGTGTGTTGAGGCCAGAAGTGGTGGGGAAGAGTGATTTAAGGTGGTTATCAGGTTATCAAAAGGAAAGCAAATAAATGAAAAAGCAGGTATTGACAAGAAAGAAGTTGGCTTTCATTGTCAAGAAGCGACAGACTGCCCTGCTTCTGAGGTGGCGGCTTTGTTGTGGCCCATTGCAAACAGTCAACAAGGGGCTCCCCATCCTGGGTGTGGAAAAGCCAGTGCTGAAGCTGCGGAGATGCAAGGGACCATGGTGGGGGCTTCTACACAGCAGCTAAATAGAGTAGAATGGAGATGTAAGGAAGAAACAAGGTTTTCAAATAAAGCCTGGGTGAACTAAAGAAGTTAAGTCTGGAATAAATGGTAGGAAGCATGGATGAAGAGTTAAACATGAACAAGCAGAGCAAATGCTCATTTCAGTGTCTAGAGCTCTAAGGGACATCTGGTAAATCAGAGCCACCTCAGATCCAGTGTTTGGGTGGGATGGTGGTAGGGTGTAGGACCCAGGCTTGACAGGGATTTGAGAAAAAGGTTCCTGGACCTTTCATCCTGTTCTTTTGGGAAGGGTACAATTAGCAGTTAGACTGAGATTCTTCTCTACCAGCTTAGCAGAAGTGCCTGTAGTTAAGGGACAGAAGAAATGATGGGTGAAGGGAGGGTGACAAGCCAGAGAGCTTTCCAAGTTCGTGCTGGGGAAAAGAGAATTTTCTAGGCTCAATTTGAGCTGTCTGAGGACCAGCTTAGAGTCTTCCTGAGGAAAGAAAGCAGAATGCCTTCAGAAGGGACAATTTATGAGTGCAATCTTGGCAGTAGGGTATTAGACCCTGAGGTAGCTGTGATCTTAAAGGCAGCATCAGCTGCAGCAGAAAGGAGAGGAAACACAAGGGGCCCACTTCTTTACAAAACATCGGATTTCAGAGAGGGGAGGCTGCTTGCCCAAGGTCCTATAGTGGGTTTAGTAGTAGCTTTCCTCCTTCAAGCATCTGTTGACTCACTGAAAAAAGGTGAAGACAAAATAAACTAATAAAATAAACTATCAAAACTAAGGGAAAGGTACATTCTTAGGCTTCTACAAATAAGGATAGCCATGACCGTCTTGGGAGCCCTTTTATATTGGTGTTCACCAGGATCTTTTATGCCCTCATATGTAAAATGAGGTTGATCTGTTTTGAAGGGAACCAATAATTCTCACTAACATGTCCATCATTTGGAGTTGTGCTCTCCAACACAGTAGCCAATAGCCATATGTGACTACTTTAATTACAATAAAAATTCAGTTCCTCAGTCATACTAGAGATACATTCCAAAGTGGTCAGTGGCCAATGTGGTTAGTACCTACTGTACCGAACAGTGCAGATATACATAGAATACTTGTATCTCAGGCGTACTGGACAGTACTGATCTAGACATAAGACCCGGTTTGTAGTAGCTGCTTTATACAGTTGACCCTTGGACAACATGGAGGTTAGGGGCATTGACCACCGCACCACCTGCCCCAGTGCAGTACCCAGATTGTAGTCTCAAGTCCACACAGTAAAGAATGTAATTGTAAGGCTGTGGAGAAGGCAAGATGAGGTATTTGGGGTACAGCCAACTATTAGTTCCTGAGATTCATCCTGAGCTGGCTTACCTGCCCTCTGGCTGCAGCCAGACCTGATGGCAGCACTCAAGGTGATGAGCACTGGAGCAGGGGGCTGGGAGGATGGCAGATGGGGCATGCTGTGCTGGCTGGGGGCGCACTGACTTTCCAAACTTTAGGCTTTGCCACTCAGAGCATGAGGGAGCCGCACCTCATCTTTAACTGATCCAGAGTTAACTTGTCACCACAGGAGAAGGTGAGTGGGTGAAGGGAACTTGAGGGGAAAACAGAAAGAGAGATGTGCTGAGGCAGTTCTTCCAGAGGGTCAGCTATGGGAGCCTCATGTGAGGGGAGATAATCTATATTGGAGGGTAAGTAGCCCTCGTGGGTAGGAAGGTAGTCCACTTGGAGGACTGTCAAGGGGCTGGCTGGGTGTCCCAACTTTGAGTTGGGGCCCTTGCTCCCCAACACCTTGTACAGATCTACCACTTGTCCTGCCTCTGCTGTGAGAGCTCTTGGAGGGGGTGGGCTCGAGGCACTGTATCCTGTGTCTTCCTCAGAGGTATAGTGATCTTGGACTCTTTGTCCGTTTTCTGGCCAGTTGGGGTGACGGGGATGTCTGAAGACCGGGGTCACTTGATGAAGGACTTCGTTGATGATCAGGGGCTTAGGTTCTTCTGGAGTGGGCCAGTCTGTCAGGAGCCTATCCAAGGTCAGCTGCGTCTTCTCCTGAGAAAGAGGAGGAAGAAGCTCATATGGCTACACGGAGTAAGCAGCCTTGACAACCGACCACTCCAGGGTACATAAGGCCTCCACGAAGCTAGTCAGCTCAAGGCAGAACACTGTGGGCCTTGACTTGGTAGGTAGGAGAAGCAGTTAACACCACTGGGGAGGCAGACAGGCAGGAGCCATGGACTCCTTCCAACCCGCAACCAGTGAGTGATTCACTGTCCCGCTCAACCTTCAGCTAGACTGTTTCTGGTGAGTCAAACTGCACCAGCTGCTGCTTCTCTAGCATAGAGGGCACAGTGGGTGCAAAGGAAAGGCTGAGCTTGCATCTGTCTGGGGAGGAGGCAAGACTTTTAAAGGGTCACACTAGAGCTGAATGCTGAGAAATGTATAGTATCTTCCAGGTAGAGACGTGGTGGGCAAGGAGAACTGGTCTACTCCGGAACCTGCTAGTTCTTTTTATGACAGGCACACTGAGGCTTCAGAAATAGATGGAGGTCACATGATGAAGGGACTTTCAAGGGATGCTAAGGACGCTGAACTTTGATAAAATTCTGAAAGGTTTTTGGTAGTGTAATATCCTTGTCAGTTCTTCTCTTAAGGAAGACCTCACTGAAATAACTTTTCTGGAAGAAATTTTCATCCTTTTTTCCCTATAGCTAATTTTATCTGTTACTTTTCTTGCTTTATCTCTCTCAACATCTAATTCGTTACCAGCTCTTCAATGTCACATCTTTTCCTCCCAAACTTATTGCTGATTCCTGAGTCCAAGTTCAAGCACTCGCTTAACATTTCTTTTTATAGGTTTATTGGTCTCTCTTTACATCCTCCAAACTACCTTTTACATTGACTGCTTGATCTTTCTGAAGCAGAGCTCCAAAGCCCGCTTTCAGGAAGCCCCTAGTGGCTGTTTTCTCCACTGGATTCCAACAGCAGCGAAGAAACCACCTGTTAGGTTCTTGGCATAAGAGCCTTTATACTGTCAATTTTTTTTAAACATGTCCGTCAGCTATATGCAAGCAGAGACTGTCTTAAGGGAAGAGTAGGATGACAAAAAATAGTCTTGGGATAGGGCAAACCCTGAGGACTAGTCCCAACTCTGAGTCTCTACAACTTGGGAAAACTCAATCTGTCTTCCTGGTCTTGGGTTCCCTCATCCGTCAGATGCCAAGCTGGGCAAGAATGGTTTGGTCTGGAAGGCCTCTGATGCCCTCCCTCTTGCCTGAAGCATGGCAAGTGTCCAAAAAGTACATGACGGTGCTTTCTCAGGGCAGATGGCCTCAAAGGGCCCTGACCACGCAGACGGTATGTGTCCTTCTGTTTTGGGAGCCTGCTCTTCTCCTATCGCTGTGCAAACTGGCCGTGGCACAGTGGTCTGGCTTGGAACATGGCCAGCAGCTGCCAAAGCACTGCCACCACCGATGTGGAGGAGATCACACAGGGTGAGGCTCGTTTTCACAAGGCGAGGCGTTCACTCTGCCTTTGGGAAAGCCTCAACAGAGGCTGCTTCTACAAAGCAGGCCCCTGGCCGACAAGTCCTGAGGCAAGGGCCTCTTGGACCACTTACTATTAGCTCAGGTACATCATGGAAACTATTTAAAGCTTTTACAAGCTCAAAATGGGTAACATCCCCGTGATCCCTTTATGATTGAGCCTTTTCCTCCAGAGCTAAAATCTGTGGGTTTTTTTAGCCACTTCTTAAAAAATGGTTGTGGGACACAAAGCCTGAGAACTCAAAGCACATTTTGTTGGAGGTGAAACACTATTGTGTTTCTGATGTCTGCCTCAGCCTGGCACCAGGAGAGCAGTTTGGGTCTTTAAAAATAGTCTACCCCTTCAAGGGTCAAGTGACCTGGGGCTCTGAGGCTGCCACCTGGCCTTCGGCATAGATGGCATGTTTAAGTTAAATTTTCTGATTCACTGGTTACTTTTGCAAAAGAAATACATGTACATAGTTTTATAAAAATTTTTTTTAAGTTTAAAGGGAATTTGTAATGAAAATTAAGTGGCCTCATGCCTTCAACCACCTCCCCAAAGGCAATCATCATTATCAGTTTCATATTTAGGTTTCCAGAAATATCCTGTGCACATGTGTGCGTGTATGTGTGTGTACAAAATCATCCTCCTTTTTAGAGAAATGAGAACCCACTTTAGACAATTATTATGAACTTTGCTTTTGTCACTTTTAACTATATTAGAGATTTTTTAGACACACAGATCTCATTTTTTTAGTAGTTGCATAACATCCTGTTGTATGGATACACTCGTAAGTTTAACCTGTCCCCTGATGGCAGGCTACATTATGTCCAGCGTTTGGCTTCTATTTCTAATGCTGCAATGAACATACTTATATTGTACAACTTTGGGCACAATTTGCTATTTCTTCCCCTGTGTTACTTTTTCTAACCCTTTATGTGTCTTTCTCAGCATTTCTTCTAGGCTTTTTGTGGGTTCCTCAGTGGCTCCACATGCCTCTCTATCCCCTCATGCCCAGGCAGAGGCAAAGAGACCACGCCGCCAAAGCTACCAGCTTGGGAGCGAGATGTCCGCGACTGACCCAGAGCTGCTTCCCTACTGGGCTATTTCAGGCTTTTAGGACATGGGGCTGTGGAATCTCAGCACTGGGAGAGAGACATCACAGAGCTCAGCTGATTCAACTCCTGGTAACTGAGTCCCCTCTAATACTAACAGTGGCAGCCTCTTGAGTGCATTCCCCTAGCTCATTGCAATACTGCCACCAAATGAGGGCCTGAGTGTGAATATCTCTTGAGTTAGTCTATTCAGCTCAGAGATGTTGACTGCTGGAGACACTCCTCTCACCCTGTGCGCAAGACCTTTCAGAACGTACAGCGTGATGGCAGACGGCACATCCTACTTGTATGTGAGTCCACGGTCCACCAGTTACTAGCTGACTAACACCGGGTAAGTTACTGAGTCCTCTCTGCCTCACTTTCCTCATCTGAAAAATGAGGGTAATAATATTACAACCTCAGAAAGCTGTTGCATAGATTAGCTGTTAGTGCATGAAAACTGTTTTTAAAGTGCCTGGCATATAGAAAGTAATATACGTTATATTTATATATACAAACACAAACACTATGTAATACTATTATATAGCATATGTAATTACATGCCATGTATATCACATACATGACATACACACATAACTGTCATTCTTGCTATTGTAACTTAACAGGGACAAAACCCCTCAAGAGAAAGAGGAGACCTCAAGTATAAATCTTCCTGGGAAGCAAATGAACCATCCCTGCCTTGTGTGACCCATGTGCTTGACATGGCGTCTTACTTAGTCCTCGCAACAGTGTACATGAGAGAGATCGTCAATTCCTGTTTTGCAGAGGGAGAAACTGAGCGCTCATTTCATCTGGCAAGTTGCTCAAGGTCATCGACATAGTAAGTGGTAGAGGTGGCCTTATTTCAGAGGCACAAAACTGTGGTGACTTCAATTCCAGCTGAGACAGACACGGCTGGGACCAGCTCTTTCCCTGAGCAGGGCAGGTAGTGCTGGCCTCTGGCCTGAGGAAGGGTGTGCCTGAGAGAATGCACGGGTGACTGAGGAGAAGCAGCTTGGAGGAGGAGGGAGGGCTGTGAGGTGTGAGACGGTGGGGCTGCCCAGGCCCCGGGCAGTGACAAGGACAGGGGCATCTGCTCTCCTCCCTGTGGCTCCCCTTCAGGGCACGGTCTTGCTCCCTGTTCAGATGCCTTCAGCTTCCAGACCGTGCTCCAGAGGTCGACCCTCTGGCCCACCGTGAGCTGCTCTCCCCTCCTAGGACTGTGCGGCAGCAGCTCCCGGTTTCCTCTGAGCTGCCTCTGAGCTGCCTCTCTTTCCTTGAAACTTTCTCCGTGCACAGTGGAATGACTTACTGGCTTCCTGCCGAGACCAAAATAGTCTGGGCTCTATTCATCTGTTCTGTGCTCAGATAGGACTGGGAACGTCACTGTAAAGCTTCAGTTCTCTTGAACCTGGATGAGCCAATGCTCGGGCTAGTGCTCGGCAAATACACTTGCTTTTTTCTTTCTCTTGAAGTAAGCTGAGGTGGCGGACATGAAGTAAGTGAGGAGGGGAACAGAAGGCATGGAGAGGAATAAAAAGCTCTCAGTATTTCAGTCTTCTGGTTCTAAGCGTCAGAAAACTCTTGTGCACGGGAGTGATGACTCTGATGGTAACCCAGCACTCACGCCTGCAGCTTATCCAGCTGACCTAAGCACGTGGGGTTCCCAGGAACTACAATGGGAGACCCAGGTGTGCTGGTCCCTAGAGCCCCACGACTGGTCATCAGGCTTCATGCCTTACCTCCACAACAGGATATTTCTTGGCCCAAGTGCTGTTCGCTGGATCTGGAATTTCTCTGCTGCACCACTGAGGTCGGAGGGCCAAAAGGAGAACAAATACCCTGCAGGCAAAGAAAACAGTATCTGGTTAGACATGCACACACGGAAGCACAGGGTTCCTAGTACAGTGACTTCAGTGCAG
This sequence comes from Camelus ferus, assembly GCF_009834535.1. NCBI lineage: Eukaryota > Metazoa > Chordata > Mammalia > Artiodactyla > Camelidae > Camelus > Camelus ferus. The sequence goes on along the minus strand of NC_045708.1, from coordinate 50,149,494 downwards.
GGGTATGCAAATGAGCAACATACGAACACTGCAGGAGAAAGACGACGCACCACCCGAGGCTGGATTAGTCTTCTGTGAAGTTTAGACAGGTGATAAAGACCCGTGATGCAACCACTTAGGCTTTGCTAAATAAACTCTGGAACTTTTGCTTAATGTAATGTTTAGCTATCACTGTCCACCCAAGTACTCATTCAACAAACATTGATTGAACCTCTAATGTATGACCAGCAAAGTGCCACTTGCTGGGGATAAAACAGCAAACAAGAGGACACGGGCAATACCCTTGGGGAGATTACTATTTATGTTTAGTTAATTAGAATGTTTACAAAGAGCTCGTAATAACAAGTAAACTGTTTTGCTAAAAGTGAAAAAACAAAGAATAAAACAGGATACAAGTGGTATAAACAGCTTGGACATAACCAAGTTTTAAAAAAATGCCAAGAAAAAAATACCACATGGAAACATCCAGACTGTTAACAGCATTTGGTGATCAGAGGAAATACATGTCTTTTTTTTTCCTTCTACAGCTCTCTGTTTTTGAAATTTTTTTAAGTGAGTTTATATTACTTTTATGATACAGAAGAAAAAAAATCCTAAAAATGCTTCTTATATGCATGTAACTTAAATATTTTGACTATTTTTAAAAAATTCAACACCAATATGAAACATTTTTAAAAGCTTGATTTTAATAAGCTTTGGTGTTTAATTTAAAAAAAAGTTTGTTGTGTCTTTAGCCCTTCAAAATGAGATGAGGCCATGTAACTAAGGTTTTCCAAAGACATGTGAGCAGAGGTATCTGTGATGCAGTACAGATCATGCAGATGAGGACCACCAAGGGGTGGTGGACCAATAAAATGGAAGAAAACTGGACCCCGAAATGACTGTGTGGAGCAGACCTGCCAACCAACCTGGATGATTTACCTTAGGACTATTACATGGGAGAAAAATAAACTATTTTATTAAAGCCACTACATTTGGGGCCATCTTTTTCTTTTCTTTTCTTTTTCCATTAACAGCAGAAGCCTCCACCTTAACTGATACTATTTCCATGAAGAGGATCACGTGATCCTAGTTGCCTCTCTGAGTTCTACTTTTTCAAAGTCTACCTAAAGAGGGCTCTGTTTTGAAGTATCGATCATGTATGGGAAAGCTTCAATAAATGTAAAACCTTTTAGACAAGTTCACTGGCCAGTGGAATGACTCTGAGCTAGTTTTATTTTGACCTCTCCCCCTACTTTACACAACGTCTGAAGAAAACTACTGAATAACTCACTTAAAAATGTTCTTCACAAAGTAATACACGTTTAAAGAAATTTTAGAAAATTCAGTTAAACAGAGTCAAAATCACCTATGATTCTATCCCCTGATATAACCACCATTAAGATTTTGGTGTATATCCTTGGGGTGGAGAGTATTAACTGCCATCCCATACCCATTTTCACCTTTTTCTTAGGAAGGGGACCCGATTTACAGGGACGACAATAAGCCCAGCTAAACGGCCACAGTTTTAAGCCTCCCTTGCCTCACCAAGTTCTGGCCAGTGAGAGGTAATCATAAGCGTCATGTGTGACTTCATCACGTGAAGGCTCCTGAAAAGGTAGACGGGGGGCACCTTCCTTCTGCTGCAGGTGTAGAATGCAGGCATGACGGCTGTAGTTCCTGCAGCCATTGGACTGTGAGGTGAACTTGAGGATGGAAGCCCATGTCAGAACAGTGGAGCAGAAGGAGAAGGAGCCTAGGTCCCTGATGACTAGGGAGCTGGTACACCAGCCCTTTACCTGTGTTTACTTCCTTTACCTGTGTAAGAAACTTAGCTAGTTTTTCCTGTTATTTTGCTTTTTATGTTACACACAACCACATTTAATGCTAACTGATATACCCTGTGTGTCTGCGTGCATGTGTGTATGCACTATTTTATAAAAATGAAAGTATCTGTTGCTTTGCAACCTGCTTTTTAAAATATAATATAGCAAATACTCATACCATTTAATTTTCTTCTACATCTTTAATAAATGCATGGTATGCTGTATAGCATGAAATAAATATATTGTGATTTATTTATCCAATCCCGTATCACTGGGCATTTAGGTTGCTTCAAATTGTTTTCCTTTTATAAACAATACTTCAGTGAACATATTTGCCATAAAATATCTGCATACACCTATGATATACTTAGAATAAGTTTCTAGTTGGGAATTGCTAGGTCTAAGTTTTAACATTTAAAAAAATTAACACACACTGTCACCCAAAAAAGTTGAATAAATTAAGTCTGCTACCAACAATTTATGAGAGTGTCCTTTTCTTTGACGGATAGCAGCAATCGCTATTATCATTTAAAAAAAATACATTTACCAAAATTGGCAGTTGTAACAAACTTACTTTTGCCGGAAGCAACGCACTGAGAAAATGCCCACCAGGATGACAGCAATGCAAACGCTCGGTGCCACAAAGGCGCTCCAATTGGCATTCCCTGAAAGGAAAAGTTAGCAAACCCTGTGACTGAGTTATCTTCAATGAACATTTCAAAATACTGACTGTTGTGTGAACCCACTGGGCTTTACCCACAGCTTGTGGGTAGTGGGCAGCTGGGCTCAGAAACAAGGCCAACTCACCTTTGCCCATTCAGTAGAGAGACACCCAAAGGGGCCAATTCCATGGTTTTTAGGGAGGAACTCCAGCCCTGCAAGGGCTCCTTCCTCTAACAGGGGCAGAAAGGAAGGGAGTGTGTATACAGAGCACTGGCTGTGAACTGGGAGACCTGAGTTCTAGTCCTGGCTCTGCCACTGACTGACGTGTGATCCTGTGGACCTCAGATTCTCAATCTATAAAAGGTGGATGATGATATCTACCTTAAAGGTGGTTGTGAAGATGAGATGGTGTATTTAAAGCACACAGCAGTGTATCTGAACACAGGGGGCCTCAAGAAATGGTAGCTATTAATCTTACCAAACCATTGGATAAGCCCTTTATCTAACTAGGGTCTTTGAAATTGCTGATTCCTTCCTATGAACGTTTATTTTACTATGTGTTGGAATTCTTCATTAATTCGTCCAACATTTATTGAGTCTAAACCATGTAACAGGCCAAGTTAGGTGCTGGGATACAAAGATGAATAGAACGTGGGCTCTGCTGTCTTAAGAAGTCACGAATGTAGTCCGGGAGACAGATGTGTAAACATGTGCACAGTAAACCATGATGCCATGGGATACACACAAAAACAGCGTGTACAAGGCAGTGTCACAGAGAATAGCACGGGAAATGGCTTTATGAGCAGCCCAGGAAGGTTTCCTAAAGGCAGGATGCCAAAGTTTAGAGTTGGGTGGGTAGGAGTTGGCTAATTGGACAAGTTAGGGGAGAAAGAACACATGGAAAGAGGGAACAGTGAACATGTCCGCAACCACAGTCTGGTCCTGCTTTCCAGTATAAATGACGAGTGTACGGCAGAGGACGAAGCTAGATGGGTGGACAGGACCAGGTCGTGCAGGGCTTGGTAACGAAGCAGTTTGAATTCTAGCTTGGGGAACCACTGGTGTGTTGCAGTAGCTGGTGGAACATCAGCGCAGGGATCCTGCAGAAAGATTCTTCCCCTGGCAGAGTGAAGGTTGGGCTGGGAGGGAGGGCAAGCAGGGCGACTAGTGGCCAGAGACCTGCCAGCCCCCATGAGAGGTGTGTTCCCAGGGCTGAAACGGGGGAGTTAATGGAGGCAGCCTTGTTACCGCCCCACACAATTGGTACAATCTGACATTAGCATCTGCCTTCCTTCCTGGGCAGATGGGCCAAGTCTGGAGTACCAGGAGTAGAAAAACGTTGAGTCCTGAATCCAATTAACTGCACACAAGTTAACTATCATGGGCGTGCTGGGGGATGTGAAGAGGGCCTGTCGGTTTTCCCCGTCTGGCATTAGAACAACAAAGTCCTGAATGATCTACTTGACACTCCATGTCACAAAGCAAGAACAGCTTGTTTTATGTTTGGAGCAGATGCAAACAGGCGCTGCCGGAGAAAACAATGTAACTTAGACAGCGGCGAGAAACGCAGGTGAGCTGGGTCACTTCCTCCTATTCTCAAGTTTAACTTCAGAGACTCAGTCTGAGTTTGATTTGTAGTTTTGCCACTTGCCACCTCTATGATCTTGGGTAATCTTTCTACCCTCACACTTACAAAAAGGCATCCCAGTCCCCCATTCCTTTATTCATTCCATGTTGAGTGCCTGGTGGTGTAGCTGGTATGATTATGTACAGCAGGTGCTTTACATGGTCGTGATCAGGATTAAATGAGTAAAAGTATGGGTTACGTGGGCTGAATTGTGTCCTCCCACCCCCAAAATTCATATACTGAAGCTCTAACCTCTAGAACCTCAGAAAGTGACCTAATTTGGAAAAAGGGTCATTGGTAGAGGTAATTAGTTAAGATAAGCTCAGACTCGAGTAGTGTGGCCCCTAATCCAGCATGACAAGAAGGGGAACAGAAACACACACAAGGAAGACTCCAGGTGACATGAAGGTGGAGATCTAGAAGCCAAGGAATGCCAAAGACTGCCCCGACAGGAGACGAGAGGCGGGGAACAGAATCTCTCACAGCCTTGGGAAGAAACCAATTCTGCTGTCACCCTGATCTCAGACTCCCAGCCTCCAGAACTCTGAGGCAATACATTTCTGTGGTTTAAGCCACTGGGTTTGTGGGTACCTTGTTACAAAAGCCCCAGCAAACTAACACAGCATGCAAAGCACTTGAGGCAGTGCCTGGCGGGTAACAACTATCTGATACGCAACAGCTGTGTTGTCGCTGTTGAGGTTGTCCTCATCATTCACTGAACAGATATTCAGTGAACAAGCACAATGTGCCGGGTGCCGTTCTAGACCTTGACGATGAGAAGAACAGATACCAGCCCCTGCCTAGTGGATTCAGAGTTTTCATCAGGGGTCAAGTGTAGCACATCATGACGGAAATACGGACGTGCATTTGGGAAGGCTTTCTGGAGGAATGATATTTTTGCTGAGTTGCTTTTTGTTTTTTGCTGAGTTTTGAAAAATGAGTAGACATGGTCTCCAAGCAGACAATGAAATGGCAGGGCACTCTAGTTAGAGGACACAGCAAGTGCAAAGGTGGAACAGCAAGAAAGTAGTTAGTGAATTAAAGAAAAATCCGATCATCTCCGTATCAAAGGTAGTGGGACTCCATGCCTATGGAGGAAGCCAGCGTGCACTCCCACCTCTAAAGACGGTTCTTACCTTGCAGACAAAATTCCCTCTCATTTCCCTGGGGGCTTTCGCCAGCCGCTGTCAGAGCTGTCATCCACAGGACGTATGTCACTCTGGGGCGCAGGCTGTCTATGGGATGTGAATTTGGGGAGTCCCTGTAGGGAATTTCTGAAAGAAAGATAAAGAAGGAAAGCAACATATTAAAGGAAATATTTGAATGTGGGCTTTTACTCATTTTTATTTGTTGATGTTTCATTTAATTTGAAAGAGAAAAGCACATTGCTGTCTTAAAATAATCTTAATTCATTAGTACTTAATATTTTAAAAGGCCTTGGACACTGTCATTTATGGAGGCCCCACTTCACAGCTTATCAAAAGAACCATTTTTTCCTGTGGTAAAATCTTTTGAAAGAATTTTTTTTATCATTTTGTTTTTGAAATTATTTAGCTGCAGAAACTCCTTTTGTTTCCCATGACTATAATGTTTCCAACATTTATCAGGTGTATCTGAGAACGCTCGGGGAGGAAATTAAATGTTCAAATTGTTGTCACTGGAATTCTTAAGAAAGTTAAGTTTAATAATTAATGAAATAGTCATTTAAGTAACATTTACTAATTTTGATTTCCTGCTTCTCTCTCTCTTTCTTTCTTTCTTTCTTTCTTTCTTTCTTTCTTCCTTTCTTTCTTTCTTCCTTCCTTTCTTCCTTCCTTCCTTTCTTGTGATTTCTGGGCACTGGTCTTAGTGAGTTTAATATGACAATCTACTTAAATTTGACATAAAATCTAAAAATGAGAGCAATGGTACTTAGATTTATTTTGACAGTTTAAGCCTAGACTGACAGTTCCTTATGCTCTCAACACCCCTGCAGAGTCTCAGCAGGGAAGATTTTGTTTTTTGAGCAATGCATTGACATCATTTTTTTTCTCCAAGAAGCATGAATATCAGTGGCCTTCAGTAAATTGGCAGTCTCCTCCTGCAGGGATCTTCTGGGTGGGAGTTTTGGAGTGACCCCTCAAAAGCTGGTGAGGACTGTAAAATCAAGGCCAGAACTTTGACAGGTGAGGCCTCCTGGGTTGCTCAGCCGACCTGCACCTGTGCTAATGATCAACGTGGAAACCAGAACTCAGCACCGTGTGCCTTAACATCATTCCTGGCTGATAAACCCCAGGGCAAGTCAGATTTTGCCCTTTTGCTGAATTTACTTTAACAGTCACAAATATTTACTGAGCGTCTGCCCTGGATAAGGCACCAAGGCACAGAATCTGCCTCAAAGGGTTTACAATCTAATGGGGAAAACAGACCCCTTGCACTCCACTACCTGTGCTTATTTACTGCAGGATGGAGCCCTGCATTGTTGCATCCACTCCACCCAAAGGCCTGGGCAGATCATTTAAGAGCTATGACCATCAGAGCAATTTCACATCCTATGGTGAAAAAAGCCTACTCTACCCTGATGAAACTTCTTGCACAGATTTCAGCTATATGACTGAACTAAAATGTCTCTCACTCCTAAGGCAGGGGATTACAAAGTTAATTTGGGGGAGGCCTTCTGCTCATCTTGCTGCAGCAAAGCACAGGAGAGCATCAGGGAGTCCGCTGTCTAATCGTGTGAGGGCATCCTTAACTCTGGGAGTGAATGAGACGCTGGAACAGAGGAGAAGGGGTTTGAATGGTTTGCTAGGCCAAAAAAGTCTATACACAAACACACACATACACATGTGTAAATCTGAAGAATAAAAATAGAAACTACGGGGTTGCGGGGAGCAGTGAGGGGGGCGATGGTGTCAGCAGTGTGGTTGGCAGATAGGCTAAGTTGAGTAATGGGAGAAAGAAGTCACACAGGAAATACTGGTTTTCGACTCCTGGGTCTGGACTATGATCTCTGGCAGAGATAAAGGAGGCCATTCAGCCCTCGCAATCTGAAACTTGAGGCTCAGGGTGGTTAAATGACAAAGGCACCAGTTCAGGAATACGCGGTGGCTGCCAATCATCTGAAAGGTCGCCAGTAAGAAGGTCAAGTGGTGCCAGGTGAAGCAGCTGCATGGCGACTAGAAATCAGCCTTCACCCAACCAGCTGCATTGGTTTAACAAAGCGCAGGGCAGTACTTACCCCCTTGTTATTGAAAAAATACTGTCTTATTAAGCACCTACTGTGCGCCTGGCTGTGTTGTAGGTACAGGGGAGACAACGGTGAACAAATTGCCATGGCTTCCACCCTCCTGTTGGCCAAAACAGCCAAGGGATAGCACGCAGAACGTGTGAGCCCGCAGAGCAGTGCACTTGCTACGGGTGCACATGGTAGCACCAACAAGCTTCCAGAGGAGTGGCTGTGCCCCAGCATTACCCACGCACCCCCCCAACCCCAGGCAGGGCCAAGTGCTCCTGCCACACTCTGCATGGCCTCATGGTGGGCAGAGCCAGAGACACCCCAGACAGGGCCCCCCCACCCCGAACACCATCCTCCTTTCACTGTTGGGGTGCCCTTCTGGTGTCCTTCTCCTTCTTCCTCAACCTACTGCCCTCTACCACTCTCTAGAAACTGCACTTGTGGGCTCACCACAATAATTTCTGGCTGCCAAATGCACTAGGCAGTTTTCAGTCCTTGATCATAGCACTTATATCACTTTTGTGCACTTTTCCATCTCCCTGGGTAGACTGTGAGCTCTCTGAAGGTAGGGAGCAAACAGGTCTTGTTCATCTATCAGTGTTAAAAGGGAAACAATCTATACTAGTGTAAAATAGGGCTTTGAATCTGCACTGTCTCCACTTTAAACTTATTTTAAAATACACTTACATAGACTATATTCATCAGATTTGTTGCAAATAAGGTAGGTAATTTCTTCAACATCTACAAGACCAGGTTTAAGAACCATTTAACTGTGTTGTAAAAAGTCATCTTGGTTTAAATTCTGTCGAAATGAAAATTTTCGGGGGAGCAAATTTCACTGGAAGCATTCCAAACGGCCCATGATGAGATCAACTGATTCATCACCTTTTGGGTTGCATTTCAGAACTGACTTACCCTGACAGTGGGGAGCAGCTCTGTTCAGTGGTAAATTGCGTTTAGCAAGGTGGGTTATTCAGTGAATTACTGTAAGGTCTTACAGTGGAATACTCCAGAGCTGTTAAAAAAAAGAATGAGACAAGTCCACATGGACTGATGTGGAAAGGTCTCAGTACATATTATTGAAAGACAAAAGTAAGGTGCAGATCAGAATACAGATAATTATTCCAAATGTACGCTAGTATATGCATTAAGTTTTTTCTGGAAGAACATACCAAGAACTGCTAATAACCTAAATATGTAGGAAGGGATAATTTCCACCTTATATTTTTCTGAACTATTTGAATGCTTTTATTATTCACAAATATTATTTATATAATAAGAAATTAATTAGCCTTAAAGGTCATAACTTTTAGAAAAGCAATACTGCAGCTCTAAGGTCAAGAGAGAGGACTAATTATTCAAGTTCCCCAGGTAAAAATCACTCTGCAGGCAGCCCTCTGGCACCCACATCTCAGGCTGGCTTTGTTACATTCTTCTTGGACCTAAGAGCTCTTATGAAGGAATAAAATTGTTGCTTCTTTATGATAAATGCTTCTGAAAGAAAGCCAGCTGCCCGTGAAATACTAAAGAGAAGCTCAAGCCAGGAAAAACAAAACAAAACTCTGAGTAAATCAAAGATTAGAACATTAAATCTGCCAAGTAACTTGGAGCTGCTCTGTGAATGAGTGATGAAATCATTTGAGATAATGTTCCAGCCAGAATTTAATTGCTTTAGTCTTATAGCATAATTATGGGTCATAAGGAGTTACTTAAATTGTATTTTATCCATTTAAGGAGAAAGTAATATGCTATGATGATATTTGCAAATGCAGGGATTCAAAAGGTTCTCCAAATGCATTCCCTGCAAACCTCAAGGGCCTAATGTAATAGTACCGAAGCGTTTTTATTGCTTTTTGAAATTCTATCTCCCTAAACGAGTAAGCTCCTTGAAAGCCTCGTCTATTATCTTCATTTCTTCAATTTGCTTGGCATGTAACATAGACTCAGTAGCTTTGTGTATGTGAATTGTGTGTGTGTGTTTAGATGTCTTTTATTCTTCTTCATTCAGTTAATTTCACAAATATTTACTGAGCACCTACTAAGTGCCAGGCAGGGTGTCAGCACCTGCACATGCTTGTGTTTTCCCGACACCTAAACAAGAGAGGCCCCGCTGCCTTTGTGTCTCACACATACCACAAAGCTGAGGCTGGGAATTGGAGTCCCGTTCTTTCCAGTATATCCTGTAATGGAGGATGCAGCCCATTTGCTCCCGGGCTGGAATTTCGTCCCATGAAATTAAAACGCTCCCCTTTTCCTCTGAGATGGCATTAATGTGGGGGCCACTCAGCGGTGCTGTGAAGTAGAACACAGGAGGCTATTGTCACCCTCCAAATCCAAACCATTAAACTAGAGCAAAGTTGGGCAAAGGTCCCAAAACTCACCTTTGTGCTTGGAGTCACCCTGGATGGAGCTGCACCCTCCCTGGTCCCCTGAAAGCGCATGCACGTGGATTTCATAACAGACGAAGGGTTTTATGTTTTCTGTAAAGAAGAGGGAGTCTTATAACAGCTGTTAACATCACATGTAAGTCACTAAAGGGAGCCATTTAAATCATGGTATTTCTTGCCTCTCTTAGTTTGAAGATAGTTCAAGCAGTCTGGACTGACGGTAAAGGGATGACTGAAATACAAAGTGTCAGCAGTGTATTTGCTATGGCACCGTCTTCTGGAAGCCACTGCTCCCGATGATGAACAAATGTCCTCATGGTGAACAAATAAGCAAACCTGAGTTATTGCCAGGGTCACTGTGATCGAGGAGGCAAAAGCTATTCCGGTTCCAACAGGATTTAAAGATAACCACACAGACAGCTTTTGAAACAAAACCCACTTTCAAGGAAAAAAATCTGACTTCTTCAAATAAATTATCTGCTGTTTACAGAAAAGTACGGCTGATACTTCGCAGGCATAGAACCTGACTGGCTCTTCTAATTCCGGAGATGCTTATCAGGATCTGACCGCAGTGTGGGATGATACCTTTGGGCGTGACTAATCAGGGCAGGCTCAGTGCAATGTACCCCCGTTCCTCCCCCTCCCTCCCTTTCCCCCACCATGTTCCACTCAGATCCCAGGTGCTTCACAGCCTGGGAAGATCTGGAAGATACCTGGGAATGTGACTACTCCTTCCTAGCTTTTAAACCGCCACGCTTTGCAATTTTCTGTCAGCCATGAAGTTTATTGGCAAGTCATTCTTCCCTAACAAAACTCTTTATTTCCATCAACCTCAGATTTCTACTTCCTGTAAAAAGGCCCCTCTCATAGACACTGTCCATCACATATCTTTAAAGTCCCAATGAAAATGTAAAGGAAAATGGTTATTCCTACCAGGCAATGGTAGCATCATGCAGTCAGAGTAAGGACTCTCTCCCATATTGTCCAAAGTCCTGCCGGAGAGACACCTGGTCCCCTACTCTGACAGCTGATTAGCACTGCACATTTTCATTCTGGGAAGAGGAGTTTTACATCACAGAATAATTTACTAAACGGTGTGTGTTTTATATAAAAATCCATTGTCCTTTAAATACACACACACACACACACACACACACACATACAATTTATATACTGCAACCAGGCAGTATATAAAACTCAGACGTGCAAACAGTGCTATGAGAAGGGACCATGAGGAAATCAACGCTCACACCATGGGTGAGTCCCACTTTGTATTCATGAACCAAGCTAAATGGAGCAAGGCTGCAATCAGCTTAGTCCTGTAATCCAAAGATGCTTTGTGGGTGGCATCCAGACCCAGAAGCCCAAAGGGTGACAGGAAATCTGGAATCATATTTCATCTGGGAGGTGCTGGTGCCTGGCTGCTCTGTCTCTAGTTCTGGAAGGGCCCAACCAACCCCTGCGCCATGTGGGAGTTCCGGATGAGCTTGCTGGGCAGACAGCTTCGCTGCATCCTGCCATGCAAAGCGTGAGTTCAGGGCAGAGGCCTTGGGAACTGCTGCATCGGGAGCTGTGGGCTCCTTCTTGTGAAGCCTCCCCTAGTGGGGGAGGGAGGAGAGGGTGGTTATAACCTGGCTGGCGTTTCCCTTAGAGTAGTGTCCTCTTGAGCTCGTTCCCCGCTTCTGACCTTACAAACTCCTGTTTTACTGGCAAATTCTGACATGAACACTCCGTAATCATGTCTGCTCCCCACCTCAAAAATTCCTTAGCCTTTGCTGCTCAGCGGATGGAGCCCACACTCTTTAACATTTTCATTTCTTTCTACCTTCTAGCCTCAACTTACAGGCTCACTTCCTGAGACTCCATGCATACAGACACCTGGCATCCTTGGGCAAAGGCTGTGTCTCCGTTTATAAACCATGTCTTAGGTGGTTCATCTATTAAATGTGGAAGAAGGCAAACATTAAATGATCAGTAACGAGGAGTAGTCAGAGGAGGTATGAGGGGAGCGTGCAGAAGAGGGACCTGAATAGCTAGGCATCAGGGAAGGTTTTCTAGACACCGTGATGTCTACACGTTTGCAAAAGGAGTCGCTCTGTAAGGTTGGAGCCATTTTCACCCACACAAGGCAGGACTGATGGTCTCTAGCCTAGGCCCCGCTGACCTACAATCCAGGAGTTGGACTGCACTGGGACCAGCTCCAAAACACCCACCTCTGCCCCAGCCAGATGCTGGGAAAAGACTGGTGAGGGTCTGATGGCAATGGGTCATCTCACCCACTGGAGGGGATTACTCTGAATTCATGATAAATATGAATTAGTTAAGTGTTAAATATTCATTTCCAGAATGTAACATCAGTACAAACTAATGGTTAAGTGTTTTCAAGTAGGAGAACAACTTGAATTAATATAATTATTTTACCCAGTATTATTCATTTTAGTCAGATGAGTATGTCTAAAGTGCTTAAAAACATCTTAGTTTCCTAGGTATGGAAAATATTCTGTCTTGTCATCTCTTTTATGCATTTTGTGTAGAATTACAGAATATCTAAAAGGAAAGAACTGTAGTAACCATATGGTTCAAACTATCCCAAAGAGGTAAATCCTAATACAGTTTATAATAGGAGTTTACAACTATATAGCAGTTTGGAGTTCAGTAAATGCCTTTTCTATTTGTTGTTTCATCTGACTTGATGGGTATAATGGCCCTTAAGGAAAATTGGCCCCATTGCAACAACTCTAGTGGTTTCCACTCTAGGGACAGAGAACACACCACCTTGGCGGCAATCAGTTGTCCTATTAGAGACCATCATGTGTAAGGGGAGTTCTTTCTCAGAACTGAACTGACACCTGTCTTCTTCTCATTTCTATGCAGGGGACCTTAGTTTTGGGCTCCAGACCAACAAAGGACACATCCTCTTTCTTATGTACACGTCAAAGTCAGTAACCGCCGTCACATTGCTCCACCCCCATCTAGAATTCTCTTCTGCAGGCTAAATGGTTTCCACATTAAAAGTTCCAGACCCCTGATGGCTTGCTCACCTTCCTCTGATGCTCGCTGGGTCATCCAGGCAGCATTCTCTTTAAGTACAGTTATTAAAACTGAACACAACCCACTAGAAGTCTGAGCAGCTAGACTCGAAAAGAGGCCCACAGTTAAGGAACAGCTCATGTATTATCAAGAGTGTGTTCTGTTTATTTCATTTGTGAAAGTCTTGTCTCCTTAAGTGGGGCATGTGTATCCCCTTGGACAGGTGTAATGGTTGTTATGGTAGAATGAAAACTGTATAGGATTTAGAGTTTGAAAACCTATTACAGTCCTAGCTGCATCACATATAAAAATAATAAGCTAAATTATTAAGCACTTAAGATGTGTTAGGCATCATTCAAAATGATTTCTCTTTGAGTTAGTCCTCATAATAACCCAGTGAGGTAGGTAATATTATTACCCCCATTTTACAGATAAGGAAACTGAGGCACAAAGAAGTTAAGTAATTTGCCCTAGAGCATACAATCTAATAAGTGACAGAGCCAGAACTCAAATCCAGATAATCTGGCTGCAGAACTTTTAATCATGGTGCTGAGCTTACACTTTAAAAATCGCGTTGACATTTTTAACACCTCAACACACTCATTGCCATGCAGAAGACACATTTATCAACATTTTAATTTGGGGTGCTACTGCTGACCTAGATTAATATTAATTTTCTTAAGGATGATTTTGAATTATTACGGGACAACAATGAGCAGGAGAAAAACAGAAGGAGCAAAATACTGTAGTTCCGGCTTCTGAACATGTCAGAATGTACACACACGTGCCTTGTTCATCAAAATTACATCCTGGAACAAGATTTCCAAGCAGGTGACCCCTTAACTAACCTAACTTTAATATGCCAGGAATCCCATTTCTCTTTGGGAAAATTAAAAGAAGAAGGAATTTCTACTAATAGGGTTTTTGGTTGTTACTAACATATTCCCTGGTAAGTCCTGGAGGTCTCTGAGTATTTCAAACACAAAACGACGTTAGAAGCTGACTGTGGCTAACAGACAGAGTAGGACTTCAGAGTTTGTGAACTGAGAACTTGAGACCTTGCCCTTTAATGTTTGTTCAGCAAGTGTCAACTACCTGCAGTGTGACTAAGACTCAATCTCTCCTCTGAGAGAAGAAGTTAAGGATTCTTTGCACTGGTCAGGAACAGCGAGCCTGTTTTGGGGTTGCTGCAATGATAGCTAAAGGGCAAGAGTCAGACCGATGGGAGGAAGATGTACAGTCTTTTACAGTCATTTGTAAAAATGATTAAACAAGCCTTTGGCCATCTTGCATTTTCCTATTGTCCAGTGCTGCTTATACTCAGGATTGACTGGTTGACTATTTGCGGGATTTCTCTTTAAATTCATACAATATGATACAGAAATTTAGGATTTGCTCTAAGCATAAAATGACAGTGTAAAAAAAAAAGATACTGATTAAAGTTCTGTCCAATCATTTAAATGCATTTTCAGATGCTTTCTATTGTAAGCACTTGATTTTAACCACTGACAGATTCAGAGTTTGAGGACTAGAGAACCAATTATTGCATAGATAATTGTGGATTTATTACCACACAAATAATAACTAGCAGAATTGGGAATGAAACATTTCCTGGTTTCCTCATCTGTACAACGGGTATAATAACTCTGGCTACACATGATTGTACTCAGAATTAAATGAATTCCCAGATGGAAGGGTCCATTGCACTGACTGGCTACTACTTAGCCCTCAGCCTTGCTTGTTTGGTTCAATTACGCATTCATCTTGCATAGTACATGCGCGGTACTAGGCATGCGGGCTTTGCATGAACACCAGGGTTTGCAGTCAATCAGTGGGTCTTCCATGGCTGCAGTGGTGCATCCTGATGGACTCTAGGTCACCACTGTCCCTCTTCTCCTGCAACCGCCTGTAGCTCAAGGCATGGCTCTGGGTTCCTGCCTGCAACTTCCTTGCAAAATGTGAACTTAGCAACTCTCTAGAAGGAAGGTGAATAATTAAGTACCTGAAATCACAGCGGACAGGTTGTAGGGGGCTCTCCGCAGCCAGCTCACAGGGGGCTGTGCGCCGCCCCCTGTGTGGAGCTCCCTCCACTCCACCACGTACTCCCCCACGGCACAGGCGGCTTTCCCTGGAGGCGCCCACGTCACCACGAGGCTGTCCACACCCCCCGAGTCTGCAGAGACCTGGCGCGGAGCCAGCGACCCTTGGTGGGGAAGAGAGGGAGGGGCAAAGACAAAAGCACAGAGGATAAACACATACAAAACAACTCATCCCAGCAAAGCTGCAGCAAGAACCAATTTCTTTTTAAGGACTTCGGGTTCACAGATCTGATCATCCTACTTCTCCGAGACCCGGCATCAGGGCCAGGACCCTGTGTAGTGTTACGTGTGGGATTATTTTCCCCTTCACCTTCCACTTCACTTTCCATTCCTGTGTCCCCAAAGGCACCAGCTCTAGTGAATATAATACGCATCCTTCTAATCTACCTCCCATATGTTTATTTAGACATATATGTGTCCTTGAAAATTATGCTGCTTTGTGCTTATGTGTTGTATTTTCATAAAACGTGTTGGGGTAAATGTAATGCTCTGACTTTTTTTTTTTTTTTACTCAACATTAAGTTTCTGGGATATATCCATCCTGCCGCCATATGTAAATCTAGCTTATTCCTTCTGTCGGCTGCCTCAACCCTTTCTCTGTCCAGTCGCCAAGTGACGAGCAGTAGGTTCCTTCCAACTTTTTGCTAACACAAACAAGGATGCAATGAACATTATCTTGCACGTCCTTGTGCAAGAGTATCGCCCTCTCTCTCTATATACAAATATGCAAAGAACTGCTCAATTATGGAGTAAATTCACATATTTCACTAAATATGGCCAGACTGATCCCTAAAATAGCCAATCAGTTGACACTCCAACAAGAAAAGCATGAGGGTTCTCATTTCCCCATCAACACTTGGCATTTCCTGACTTTCTGATTTTGCCAGTCTGGTACGTGTAAGGTGGTATTGGTATTTAATTGTGGTTCTATTTTCGTTTTCTGGTTTCTTATGAGGCTGAGCCTCTCTTCACATGTTACTAGCTGTCTGACTTTCCCCTTCTTATACTTCGCTCATTTTTTTCTGTTGTGTTTCCTGTCCTCTTCCTGATTTGCAGAAATAGCTTTTATATGCTAGATATTAATTGTCAGTTTTCAACACTAAAAATATCTTACTTCAGTCTTTCAACTCTCTGATTTATTTGTTACTCTCCGATGTATTTGTTGCACATAGTTACTTCGATGTAGGTAAATTCACCCATGGTTTGTGTATTTTGAGTTTTATTTATGAAATTCTTCCATTCTGGGGTCACAGAGATACACAACCACATTTTCTCCTGTTGACTTTTGGTTTTACCTTTCACATTTAGGTTTTTAATCCAAATCTAGCTAAAGGGTTTTTTTCTTTTTAAATGGGAACAAACTTATTATTTTTTCCATGTGGCAAGTCAGTTTTTCCAAATGTGTTACCATCCCTGTCACACACCAAGTTCCACACATTCACGGGTCCATGTCCGGTCCTCTTCACCAGCACACGCTGTTCACATCACTGGCTCTGTGACACCTGTTTGGTTGGTAACATCCTTTCTTATTTTGCTCTTCTTTTTCAAAGTGATCTTGGGTATTCATGAAATTTTATTCTTCAATAGAGCTTTTAGAATCAGAGTATCAGAGTCTTCAAAAATTTCAGTGTTATTTGTATTGGAATTATATCAAATTTATAGCTTAATTCAGGGAAAACTGATACTGTTACAATGTTAAATCACCCCATTAGTAAATATGCTGTTTCATTAAAATTATTTGGGCCTCCTTTTATATATTTTAACGGAATTTTAAAAAATTCCTCCTTAAAGTTTTCATGCATTCTGTTAGGTTAATTCCTCGCCACTTTATACTTTTAGTTTGCTATTTAAATGGCATTTTATTTTGTACTGCTTTTTCTACTATTAATTTTTGTGTGTTATTCTTATTCTGGTATACCTCTCTAATTAGTTCTAATAATTTGTCTATTGCCCTTGTTAAATTTTCCATGCAATAATCTTTTTAGCTGCACACTTAAAATATATCCTCCTTTCAATCTTTAAATTAAATCTCTTATTTCTTTTTATCTTGTTGCTAATTTTAAGGAGAATTTTCCTGTGTAACTTTATTAAGGTGATGCTTGCTGCATATTTTGGGTAGAAAGTCTTAAAAAAGCAAAAAAGTTCTTTTATTCATAGTTTTCAAACAGCTTTTATTTTTTATAAAATACTACTTGTTTACTAAAAACTTTGTTTTACTAAATACTCTTCTACATCTGTTAAGAACATATTCCTTTTCCTCTCTTTCGGTATTAATGTAATAAATTACATTTTTCTGATCCTGATCAATTTTTGTATTCTTGGGATCAAACTGCTTGATTATTTGGCACTCCTTTTCTTCTTTCTTTCTAAAATAGACTTTATTTTTTTAAGCAGTTTTAAGTTCACAGCAAAATTGAGTGGGAGGTACAGAGATCATCCATATGCCCCTGACCCCAGACACACATTGCTTCCCCACTATCGACATCCTGTACCAGAGCAGTACATTCTAAAAAATATTTTTAAGTGGTTTTTTTTCCCTTTCATTTACTTTTTTCTCTTAGTGGGAATTTTTTTTTTTTTTTAGGTGACTGTCATTACTTCTGTTTCTATTCTTTCAGTGTTTTAAGTTTTCTCATTTTTAAAATTCTCTTCCTCTTTTGATGCTTTTTAGAAGAGTTTCTCACCCAGTCTTCCACTCTCTTCTTCAATCTTCAGATAAGTCCCTTCTGCTATCCAACCCACTGGCTGAGCTCTTTATTTCAACAACTGAACTTTCCACACTGAATCTCTATTTGGGGCTTTTCCACAACCACCTATGTCTGGTTCATGTTTCCAGCTTCCTCCCTTATCCTTCTGAGGATACTTACTATGCTTCTAAACTCCTGCTCTTTCTGTTGTGTTGATTACACTTCCTCCAGTACAGGTGGTCCCATTTGATGTCCTTCTTTCCCGGAACTTGTGCCCCTCAGATTTCTCCAAATTTTCTCTTCTGGGATCACACTTCATTTTCTTGGATTGATCGGCAGCCTTGGTCTTTATTTTTGTGTGTGTGTGGTGGTGGCGGCAGGGGGGAGGGAAAGCTTAGCTGTAATTCATACTCCTCCAGGTCAGTGTGGGTGAGGAGGAGGAGCTTTTCAGGATGGAAGGCAAGACAGCCCGCGATGATGCAGCCTGAGCTCTGCCTGTGGCCCGTCGTGTACCTGGCAGCTCCAGAACCTTCCCATCCCTCTGTGCCGGGGCTGCTTTTCATGGGGGAGTGGGCCTTTTATTCTCTTCTGTAATTGCAGGGCATTGGGGTAGATGGCGGGAGAAAATCTCAGGCACTCTCTGTTAGGTTCCAGGGCTTCTGTGAAGCTACTCTGCCCTGCCCTCCAGACTTCCCTGTCCCACAGTAAAAATGCCCGGGCGATGGACATCTCAGGGAACACAGGCAAGAAAAAGGAGTGGGATCAGCAAGTGCTACCTCAGCCTTCCCCTCATCACTATTCCCCATTCACAGGCACTCAGCCATCCCGTCCTACCTCTCCTGTGGCACTGTCGGGGCGGGCTTGGTGGTGAGAGCCCAGAACCTGTCTTGCCAGGAACTGGGATTCCCCAGCTGTGGTTCTTTACCTTCATTTGCCTTAGTATCTTATTTTCTGGCTATGCCACAAGATTGTTTTTGCTTTGTTTGTTTGTTTTGAGACAGTAAAGGATTCATTCAGTTAATATGTACTGAGCACCAAGAGTTTGCAAGACCCTTTGCCAGGTGAGGGGCTCACGCAGCCAAGGAACCTTTCTAATCAGTGCTCTCTCTGGAATTAACGAAGCAAACCAGCCTGGCATTGCCCAGCCTCTGAGTTACCACACTTGCCAGGAACCAGCCTAGATTTCCTCCCCATGATGTCTGCCAAGGCATGCTCTCTCCTTTAGAACTCTGCTAGCAACTCTCCTCTCTGACACCTCTCAGAATTATTCCTTTAGCCTCCATCATTCAACTCCCCATCTTCATTTTCATAGAGTTATGCAGTTCATAAGGCATTTGGAAAAAGTGCCCACCTAAGAGACAGGTGGCCTGGTTTTTCAGTCCAGCTCTGCCACTAATTGGATGTGTGATCTTGGCTAAGTTACTTCACCACCTGGCGCCTCAGTCTCTGACATCTGTGTGGGCCTCTGTCTACGGCTACACTGGCTTCTGACTCTGGCCGTAGTTTCAAGAATTCTTGAGCACAGGGACTGGTCTGAAATATTAAATATGCTTTACTTGTTGACTGGTGGGTTTAGAACACCTTCAACTTTCATCATAAACTAACAAAATCATTCCTGTGCTTCTTAATATGCAGCACTATGGCATATGCCTTTTATAACAAAATTGTCCCTGCTTTCTCAAAATCAACATAATTCCACCTGTTGGGGTATTATTTTTCCCTTTCTGGAAGGAAAGTTATTTACATGAGTAGTGTGAACATATATTGAAAGAGAGAGAGACAAATAACATGGTGTTATTTCCACAGAAGATGCAGAACTGGTGTGAGACAAGGGGGCTCCGGGATGGTACCATGTGACTGATTTGCCAATCTGTCCCCCAGGTCACCCTGGGATGCACAACGACTCCTACTGGATAGTTTAGGTATGGCCTCAGGAGAGGCAATAGGCTCTTGAGGTCCCAAGTTTTCCAGGACCCTCTCGGCGACAGCTCAGTTCTAGAGAACTGTTTCAATGTCCTGCTTTACCAACCCTCCACGTTCCTCCTCACTGAGCCTCACCCTCATTTAACACCTCTCCGTTCTGAGAGGAGGAAGTGTTCCTCTTACATCTTTTTGCTACTGGACCCCATCATCTTCCAGCTCCTCAGGGACTCCATTCCGTTGATGTTCACCCTCTTTCCCCTTTTATCTTCAACTCTTTCTTACCCCAGTTCTTTCCAATGTATACGCCTGCTCAGATCTCACATAAAAACAAACCTGCACACCTGCACACCTGCACACCTGCACTCCTTCACCTGGCTGACACCAACTTGTCTCTCTACTCTGTTCACATGTTGCCTCCTCTCCAAGCCCATGGGGAGTCTGCTCCGGGAGTGTCCTGTGCATACCTTTAATCTCACACTTACACTGCACTGCAGTTTACCTGTCTGTGTCTGCCTCCTCACTGGACAAAATGTAACTGTGGGACCCTAACTGTGTTTTTTACCTATTGCTGGACTCCAGTGATCCTATATAGTAATCTCAATAAATTATTGTGGAACGAATAGAGGCCAACACTAAAATAATGAATGTGGCCTTTTGAGAAGTTGTTTCCAACTCTAAATAAAGGAACTGAAATGAGCCCAGAAAGTTCAAAGTATTGAACAAAGTAAGGTATTTTGACATACTATATTTTAACAAGAGCAGGATACTAAACAGCAGTAAGATTTCAATTCCCCCCACCCCAACGGAATTTCCTTTAAAAGTTACATATGTTTTACTTAACCATTGAAGAAAAAATTTTAAATACAAAAATCACTTGTAATACCATAATGCAGATATGACCTCTGTTAGTACCTCCCTGCACATTCTCCTGTTTGTTTTACTATGCTAAGACGCGCATTTGTGTAAATATGTATCTTAAATGACACTGTCCCATGTATACTTTTGAAGCCTACTTTTTCACTTTATTATGTGTATCTTTCCAATGTCAATAAAAACAGATCTACAACATTACTCTAATGCTGGGAAGGGATTCAGGTGAGTGAGGGTCACAATATATTTAACCAATCCATCCTCAATTATCCCATATTTAGGCTGTTTGTGGTGTTTCATTACTTCAGAAACATTTCAACAAACCTCTTTGTGCCCACATGTTTAAGCACGTGCCTTATTTGCTGAGGATACATTTCCAGTAGAAAAATTTCTTGGTCAAAAGATATGTTCGTATTTAAAGATTGACAGTGTTACAAATTGCCAAGTTTCTCTTCAGAAAGTTGTACCAATTTAAACACCCACCAGCAGTCTACAAGAGTGTCTTTCCCCCACCCTCTCACCAGTATGAGTTACGCTAATTCTACTTACACTTTCTTGGTCTGATTTGATTTCTCATTCTTTTTTTCAAAATTTGTATCTCATTGATTGCTAGCTGAGCATGTTTTCATACTTTTATTGCTCCTTTCATATTTACTTTTTCAGCTGCCTGTTCATATCCCACAATCTCTTATTTATTTGAATAAGTTAGATACAGATAATCAATCCTCTTTTTGTCAAAATGTACATATACCTTTCCTAAATTGCTATTTGCATTTTAAAGCCATTTATGGTGTTTTAAAAATTTTTGCTTTACTATGCATAAAGTTTAAGCTTCTATTCCCCATAGTTACTCCATCTTTCCCTGCAGGTTTCTGCCTTAGATGCTTTCTCCACATGAGGCAGAGATCAACAGTTACCAACCAGACACCCTCTCCCCATCTTCTTTAGCAAGGGAACAATGTACTTCTGAGCCTCCTTTGCAGCTGGGTGTGACCAGGTGACCAGTTAGAGTCAATGACTGCAAGTGTTGTCATGTGACCAGGGGTGAAGCCCCTCTCTCATGAGTGAGGGGTGAGGCTTCTCCTTTCTTCTCTTCTGCTGCCTAGAAGGAAACAGCTAGAGCCCCAGAGCCATCCTGGACCATTTCCATCTTGTGGATGGAAGCCAACTTGGCCGTGGGTACAGAAGGAGGAGCCTGGAGTCCTTATGCTGTTATGAAGCTGTCACACCAGCCCTGGGCTCTCTACCTCCAAACGTCTTTCATATAAGAGAATAAATAAGTCACCGTAGTCAGGCCTCTAGTAAAAGCAACCCTTCCTCCTAAGAGCAATTCCTAACTCATATACCGGCCCAAGGATATATCAATATTTACTTGTATTTTTATCTACTATATTAAATCTACCTCTACAGACATATGACTGAAAAGATATATAACCAAGATTTAACAGTATTGATAAGATAACTATTTTTGGTAGAAACTTCTTCAAATGATAATTGCTAGACCCACATGTAGATAAAACTATTTACACTGAATTTTAAGGAGGAATCTAATCATGGAGTTTTATTCTATCAGGCATTTTTGGAAAAAATTAGGCCAATGATCTAGACGTGAAATACTTGTATAATATAGATGTTGAGAAATAAGTTTAATATCTATTTTCTTGACTAATTATGGGGCTTTCACTGTGACAAGTTAGTTTTCAGAGGATGCAACTATAAAATGTGTATAGCTAGCTGGGAGGTTTTCAGTGTAGATAATTAGATACATATCTAAATTTGTGTAATAAAGAGCTGTAGTATAGCAAAATTTTACTATCATTCCATTACAGCCAGAATTTCATTTTAATAGTATTGGTTTTAAAATATGTTTCAACTGTAGGTACATTTTTTCTAGAACTTGACAACACATACTATTCCTGCCTCTGGAAAAATTAGCCAGATATTAGTGTTCAGTTTAATGTAACTAACATTTCCTTAACTGATATTTACAAAGCATGTGCTATATATTAGTCTCTGTATTTAGTCTACAATGACCTGCAATTCAGGTAAGATAATCCCCTCTAGAGAGGGGGAACCTGAAGCTCTGAGAGGTTAACTTGTCCAAGGCCACTCACTGGCCAAGTGGAAATTTCACACAGCCTCTGGAGGCTGTTGACTCCAAAGTTTAAACTCCTGTGCTATTCATGCCAGGCCCTGGGCTGGGCCTATGGGAGATAAGAGATGAATAAGACACAGTTTCCCACAGGCAACATGAAAGAAAATTTGGTACTTACCTGCCCCACATAGGTCCGTTATGTTAATACGACTGGGCAGGGAACTGCCTTTTGAGTTGGCTGCAGACACAGCCACAGTCCAGTTCCCAGTTCTGGGAATGACCCAAGTCCAGGACGTGTGTCTTGTGATGTTCTGTAGTGTGACTTTTCCCTCTGCCACCTCCTGCAAGGTCACTTGATAGTGGAGGATTTTTCCTCTTGCCGCTGAAAGACTCAGATTCTGCAACAAAACACATCCACTTACTATGTAGTCTCAGACAAGGTCACTGGATGCTCTGTGCCAGGGTCTCAGGACCCACTGCAGCAGGTGGCTACATCTGAGTGACCTTTTTATTTACATCTTCTCATCTCCTCCTCTGCACACTTTTATGCCTCCACCCATCCCTGCCATTTAGAAAAAAGTATCAGTTAGCATTTTTTTTTAAAGCTAATTCTTAAAAATACACTGATTTCCCTTTCTTGCTTCAAACTGAAACTTCCTAATAGTAGAAAATTCAATTACATCCAATGGAACAAGTGAGAGATCTGAACAAGATCTGGGTTTGAGTTCCAGCTCTACCAACCACCAGCTGTGTGACTCCGGGCAAGGCACTCAGCACCTCTGATTCTTCATTTCTAAATTTGTATGTGTTTTTATATGGAAAGTACAATGCTGCTCCTGAAATCAAAAACAAGATTTTCAAGAGTTAAACTAGTAAAACTCCACACTGTGTGAACTGGATTCACCATCTGTGCTAGGAAACTAAGATGCTGTTTATACATGTGTGACTAACGAGTTTTGCAACTGCAAGAATTCCAGTTGAGATCGTCTGGCAACAATCTCCACAAGTAAGCAGAAAACAAATTATTTGTATTGTAACCCTGTCTGGACAAGGACCACAGGAAACAGAAGCACTGGAAGTGGGGTGCTGCCAAGGCCTGTGCTGGCAGTGCCCGTCCATGCCCAGAGCAAGGAGAGGGAGGCGTCGCACACCAGACTTAAGGATCAGTTTTCTTGGCAAGGCTTTTCCTTCCATGGGGTGCGGGGTAACCTCAAGCTGCTGAAAGACGCACCTTAGGATTGACCAGTGCCCCTTTCTCTGGTTCCCTGCTCCCTAAGCCATCTTCTAATAATTCGGTTTCCTACATCATGTATCTGTCAGGAGAGGCTGGGCTAACATGAACATCTGGCTCACATAAAATTTGTATCTTTCACTTTATGTGAAAAAGTCGGCCTTCTGATTATAATTTGGCTCCTGAAATAATCAGCATGGTGGGAGAGGATGTTCCTTTCTGCTGACTCGAGCCTTCTGGTTGGCCCAACAGCTGCATTTCTCACTAGAAATTAATGCACGAATATCCAGCTTTTTACACTTCAGTCTCAGGAGCTTGGTTAATGCAAGTCCTGTCCTAGGTGCCCTTCTGGATCCACAAGGCCCGAGACTGGATCATAAACCATGGTCCATGCACTAGGTAAGTGCCATGTCACTGGGGGCACTTCTGGGTGCACGTGCAGCTTTTCCCTAGAAGACACCTCGTGTCCTGGCAAGAACCAAGAGAGTTAGCATTGCAAATATCCATCACAGCTGATCTCACAGGCCTCTTGTGTGGATTAAAATAGGTGAGTGCTTTTGACATTATGATGTTCTCAAAAGCTATTAATAAACATGCCCTTTGTCATAGGAGAAAAAACAGGATAAATTATAGCGAGAGCTGGCTAGGGAAGACCATTCCCTTAGCTCTCTCTCACTCTGTCCTTCCCTACCCGTCTCCTTTGCAGCTCCAGAGGGAGGACTCTCACCACACCCCATGCACTCCCACCCTAAGGCACTCCCCAAGCTCACAAAGCTCCCCATACTTGCCAGGCTCCCAAAGGGCAACTAAAAGGATACAGAGTCCTAAGTGGAAAAAACACCCTGCAAATCAGCCTGTATTACCTCCCTCTCATTGTCCTTTACAGACACCTCAGCAATCTCACCTGCTCCCATGGTAAAGTACTGAAAGGAAGGGGAAAATGTCAAGTCCTCTTAGATCCAACAGACCTGCCTAGTGACTGCTTGGGAAATCTAGCTGATCCCAGTGATCGAGAAAACAGAGGTGTGTGTCGGAAAGATGAGTGAAAGTTCCCAGAGGGCAGCGAAGGGCCTGGACCCAGATTCTGCATTTTCTTTCCATATCTCATATTTTTGAGTTGCAAATATCAGTGAGAAAGTAAGGGTGGGGCCAAGGTAGTTAGACAAATATGGTATCCCTTGAGTTATGCTTGTATACAATGTCAAGCTCAAATTTGGGAATAAAGGTCAACATCTCTCAGGTAATTGGTCTGATTAACCAAATTGGAAAATGGGCCTAATTTATCCAACAAGGTCCACAGAAAAAAAGATTCAGTGAGTCCAGTGAGCCAATTGAAAACAAGTATTTAGCTAGCAGGGCACTCGGTCTCCTGAAGCAACTGAAAACAGTGTGGTTAGGTTGGTTAAAAAATCAGTAACATCAAGTTTGCAAATAATATATACAATCCATCACCCCTGGATTGCACCTGGCCCTGATAGAATGGAATATCATCACAGAACAACAGAACTGGAAAGGATTCTACAGACCAACAATTACTTCAATGTTTCATTTTATCACTTCAATAAGGGAAAGTAAGCACCAGGGACATAGGGCAACTTGCTTAAGGCCACTTAAGGGATAGACGGAGATGCTGAGAGTAGAATCCAGGGCTCCTCACTTTTGGACTCAAGACCCCTCCATTCTGACTCGCTGCTCCTTCTATTGGCAAGCCTGAGACAATGAACTGGTGAGTACGGGCGCCACGTTGCATAGTAGGATCTCCTGGTCACCCTTCTGGCCCAGAGTTGCAAAGCAGCCTCTATAATTGTGAGGCTGTGGTACATTCTGATGTGGAACATCAACAGTGGGCACGAGCTCAGCAATCTGGGGAGGGTGGAGATCCAGAATTCTTTTTTTCAAGAGGCAACAAGCCGTGAGTCACAAGGAGACAAGCTGTGAACCCAGCAGAACCACGGCCTGAGGAGCCAGCTGGGTCTTCTCAGATAAACTTATTTTTACTCTAGTATTTGTAAGGGTGAGTGAGAAGGGGGAATCTTTCATTTTGTCTATTGTAAATCTATCGTCACATTTATTCCTTATAACTCCCCATTCTGATGAGGGTGCTGAAGCTTCAAGAGGTTAAGAAACCAACTAAGAAGGACCCACAGAAAAGTAATGTGAGATTTTAGTGCGCCCCCTAGTGGATGTGAGAGAGGAGGCGATATCCAGAGTCTGGGGCCCTGGGAGAATCTCAAAGACAGGATCTTTCTTGCCCCTTTTGGGGCAGTGCTGAGAGCGAGTTTCAAGCCAGTGGTCCTACCATCATTGTCACCCTCTCCTACTGGTAAGAATACACCAAAAGAGAAAAGCTGTCCTACTGCCTCTCTCCCTTAGGTTTTCTTTCTACTTTGTCCTGTGGAAAATGATCTAAACTTAGTGACCGTAGCCTTTCTGACTTAGGTTTGTCCGAGAAGCAGAGTGAACAGCTCCCTTATAAACCTATTATAAGAACATTATAAGAATTCTGCTGCCTGAAAAGGCTTTCAAGCATCAAAAATAACATGGTGAATGTAATCCAAGATAGGACAAAATCTGACACATTTCAAAATAATTTCTATCTTGTTTTGCAGCTAGAAAACAGCAAAATAATGGAAACTTTTAGAGAAAAACTTTAACTCTCCTTCCATCTCTGATTTCTACCTTCTGTTAATTCTCTGCTACTTACTTATCTTCGTCACTGACCACTCTCTGCTATCCAACCCAAATTCCCTGTCCTGCAGCTGGTATAGTATGTGCGACCAGTAAGCAAGGGACAGCAACCTGTTCTGTCAAAAAATATCTCCAGAAATGCTGTGCCAGGCTGTGATGGGACAAGGGTTGGGAATGGGATGAAGAGAAGAGCTGAATATTGCAACAAAACTAATGAAATCTTCCCATCTGCTGCTGCTGTATTTAAATATTGATTCTGAGGTTGGATACCTCCTATAATTAAATAAGGGCCTTAGGCTCCTGGCAGCCAATCTTCCCTGGGGATTTACAATAGACTTCTGTTCCACATCAATATAAACCAGGATACAAATAATACTTCCTACTTTTACTGAATCTCTTTGACATGAGGAGGCCAAGAATTCATCCCTTTGGAGCAGCATGATACAGGCTGGAATATTCCTCATTCAACAAAGACAAATAAAGGGACAGAGAGACCAGGTGAATGTCCTGCATAAGTTGCTTCTGGTCACAACAGTCCTTCCGAGGTTGTAAACTGGTGTACAGGGCTGGCTATTTGCTCCTTCTTCTCACCTTCCATGGTTGGAGGGGAGCTGTTTATCAAAATGAATTACTTCATTTAACAAGTGAATATAAAACACCCAATCTTTTCCCCACTTTTGGAACCAGGAGTGTCCCTCACTCTCTTCTGTCTTGCTTGTCAAGGCTGGGGAGCCTTGTTGTCCACTATCGGGGTGAGCCATGCAGCCCTCGACATGGGGCTCTTCTGACCCGAGATGGGCTGTGCTCTGGAGGGTGAGCTCTTAGCCACTGCACCACACTGGCACTTAGTAGACACACCAGTTGTCTAAGACATAGTAGGAAAAAAAGAATGTAAAATAATGCATTAGTAATTTTTCAATTGATTCCATTTGAAATGATAACATTCCAGATATATTTGTGTCAAGTAAAATCTACCACTAAAATTAATTTCACCTGTTTCTTTTTACCCTCTACGATGTGGCTACGAGGTTTAAATTATGCACATGGCTTGCATCTGTGCTTGCTTTGTATTTCTGTGGGCTAGAGCTTCACTGTGTGACCCTTCACATGCCAAAGCCATGTCCCCAGGGGGTCTCCTGCCAAATGTTCTTCCACCCTTGTCCTGACTACCTTGTTCTTCTGGAGCCAGCTCCAGTATTACCTTCTGAAAGGTCCTCTCTGATTCCTCACCTTTTTCCCAGCTCTCTTGGGCAAGCCTGGCCATCATCCCCTTCCACTGAACCTTGAACTCCTCCTGAACATCTGAGTGCCCCTACCACCCTCACTGCTATCTCTGTCCATCTGCTGGACTGTGATCTCAAGAACGTGGAGTCTGGATTTGGCTTGCTCACTTCCACATTCCCAGCATGCGGCACGGTGTCCAGGTCTAAAGAGGGGCTTTCATGTGTTTGTTTGAATGAATAATTGAATGAATGAATGAGTGAATGAAGGGAGTGAATTCAGCTTTGTCTGCACACAGATATTTCTCTCCCACACCCCTGGCCTCACCACCATTTCAGAAAGTTTGTGATTTGCTATGATCAAGACACTGAGAGGACTCTAAAGAAATTGACAGAGGAAACTGGAAAGGTTAATGTCTTTTTAACCCGTTGTCATATCTTTTCATACGTCATCTACATATATATTCAAGGTGATTTTCTTCTTAAAGGACAGAAGCTGTATTAACTGAAGGAAAAAGTGCATTGGAATCACAAGTTGAAATGCTTGATCAAGGCAAAGGAAACAATACGAAACTGCAGAAAAGGAGATGATAGACGGAAACTGACAGAAAGAAGTGGTAACTCCCCCTGCGAAGGGCTCTAACACAGCCCTGGGGCTGCTGGTGACAAGGCAAGGTTTTCTCCCTGTTACTGCATTTACTGTTTTAACAGCAGCCAGTTGTTTTTGCTTTATTTATAGATTAGGTTCTGCTTTTTTGCTTCAACATAGCAAGTATTTTTTTCTGTTAAAAGCAGCTATGGCAAAAGAAAAAAAAATAGTATAGGGTATTTTTGAGGAAATGGAGCTTTTAGGAGGACCAAGGTGTGGGAAAATGAGTAACTATGTGAGAACCAGACAACAAAGGCCTTCTTCACCCGCAGCACATGCACATTTGTAGACACACACGTACATTCACACCCCCTGCACACACTTCCACACTCTCACCCATTCACACTCACCACCAGGGCGATTCACACATTGGACTCCAACACCCAATGTGATGGTGTCAGGAGGTGGGCGCCCTAGGGGCTGATCAGGTCATGAGGGTGGAGCCCCCATGGATGGGGTTAGTGCCCTCTAAGAGACCCAGAGCGGTGTCTTGCCCCTCGTCACATGACCGTGTGAGGACACAAGGAGAAGTCTGAGACCCAGAAGAGGGTTCTCGCCCGACCATGCTGGTGCCCTGATCTTAGACGGCCGGCCTTCAGAACTGTGAGAAATTGATCTGTGTTATTTAGAAGCCACCCAGTCTAAGGTACTTTATTACCAAGCCTGAACTAAGACCTTCACATACATACACAACCTATACGCCCTCACACTCACACCCACTCATGTCCCTCACACACATATTGCCCTCACACACCACTCCACACGCCCACACTCACACAGCACCACCTCCCCAGGCGCAGGGGCTGTGCCCATTCAGCACGAGTGGTTCCCCTCTAGTGTAAACATCCTACAAAAATGAAAGGTCATCTCATATTTCCCCCGCTGCCAGAGAAACAGGCTCTCTCTGTGTTCACAAGCTGACGGGGTTTTACCTGGGGCTTCCTTTGGTGCTAAGACCTGAAATCCCCCTTGGCTGTGGCGGGGTGTCCCTCTCATCGGGTTTCCCAGTATTGATCAGAGTAAAAAAAGAAAAATTACCCACTGCACGCATGTCTTTGCTTCCGTTCCCCGGGGAGGTCTGACTGGGGCCCCACCACAAAGCATCTGATCTGGCTGCATCTTTTCTTTCTCGTCTGAGGTTGAGGTGGGTTCCTCATGTCATAGCGCTGCCCTATCAGCTCTCAAGCCTGCCTGAGGGAGGCAAGAGGAATCCCCAGTCGCTCGAATGGGAGAGGGGTGGTTCCAAACAGAAGGGCAGTGATTCCTGCCCAGGAAAGGCTCCCAGCAGCAAGCACCACATTACAGAAATCTTCTCGTGGGAAATCACTTCCCCTCCCTGGACCTCAGTTTCCGTTTTTGTAAGATGAGTGTTGAACTGCATGCTGGTTAAATCCCCTTTGGCTCTAGAGGTGTGGGATTGATGGCTCTGGGGTCCAGAGCACGACTGTCATCTCAGTAACTCCACTCGGGCTTTAATTCCCACTCCCAGGTGGGTGGCCCGTTTAGAGCCACTGGATGCGAAGCCCAGGATTCGACAGAAAAGGACTAAGTCCTGTAATGACCCTGTAAGACGGAAGACTGGATCCAACTTTCCTTTCTCAATAAGGACAACACTGAAGGTTTTGAAGGTACCCTGTCAGGACCACCATCTGGCACAAGGCTGTAGAAGCTTCTAGTATTTACATTTTGGTTTCTTAGTCAAACTGACTTACTCAAATCAGTTCCAGTCCAAAGCATCCTTCTTGGGCCCACAGTTCTGGCTCTACAAAAGGAAAGATTTTCTTACAATAAGAGACGCCATTGTGGCACGGGCTGCCCATGTAGTGGCGCTCTCCCCATCCCAGAAGGTCCCAGCAGGGACACTTGTCTGTCCCAGCTGGAGTGGGAGCAATACTCATGAGAGAAAGGGTGCACTATAAGAGCTTTAAAGCCCCTCTGAATTCCAAGACGTCATTTTAGAACCTAAGCTCTGTGAGGATTAAGGACAAGATCAAGATGAGCAGCAGAGAGGAATGCGCACAGTGCAAGTTCGCTAAGCATCGCCGGTGGCTAACAGTTATTCTAACTTTGCTCTGATGCTGGCTTCAGAGGACCATGCTCATGCCTGTTCTAAATTCTCTTTGGGACAGTGAGAAACACACAGGCATGGCACTGGGTGTGTTGCTTTCACTATTAGGTTAAAAATCACAACATAGTACCATTTAATTTTTCCTTGGTGGCCCCAGTGATTTTTGGGGGTTTGAGTCTTTTCATTTACTGGGCCCCACAATGGTCTTGTCAGTTCTGCAGATACCAGGATCATTACCCTCATTCTACTGAGAGAAACCCTGGGGCAGAGAGGAGTGAAATGGGACCAGAACAGTGTGTCTTTTTGGATAACTGTAAAGGACATGTGGGGAGGAGGGATCTTAATGGGAGGAGGAATTTTGGTTTCAACTAGTCACTTACTTGTGAAAACGAAAACCAGCAGCCAGGAATTGAGCTGGGTTTTTCTATAATATTCACAAGTTAAGGCTGCTTTAAATGTCTTGCTTTAAGAATAATCTTGCTCTTAGAAATGCTTTATTTTAAAATAAATGTTAAGCTGCAGTTTTAGTTTCAAAGTGAAGAATTTGATTATGACTCACAAAGCTATTTATAGTAGTCCCGTCTTTTACCAGACATTTTGTGTATGAGAGAGAAAGGGAAAGAGGGAGAAAGAGCTCATTTCTTAAAACTGAATAAGATTAAATTATCAAAACGGACCATGCTGACCCCCCGAATCAGAGGACTTTATATTTATTACCTTGACTCTTCTGGTTTCACGCTCATCAGCTTCAAAGTTACAAAACTGTTTATTTACTCTTAACTGGAAGAGGTATTGTAAAAGGGACGTAGGTTTGGGGAAATAATAAAACCTCTTCTTATGAGTATGCCAATCAGCAGCTCAATTCAAATAGTATTTTCCTGGGACAAAAATGAGTCATAATGTTGCAGAAAGAGCTCTGGATGGAATTCCAGTCCCAGCTCTGCACTCAGTAGTTGGGGGACTTTGGGAAGAACTTCCTCCTTCTGACACTCAGCTTTTTCAAGTGTTAAGGGGGGATACTAGTGCGTACCTGTCAGGGTTTCTGTAAGGATCAGATGACATGACGATGACAGCTGTCAGCACTTTGTAAACTTTGACACTCTGTGATAACGTTAGGGCCTCACTGTTTTCTGGAAGGTTACTCGGTTTACCATTATTCTACTACTATTCCTGAGAAAGGACCGCTTTCTATTGCTATTTCTATTATTTTCTACTATTATTAATATTCCTGAGGTAGAGCAGCTAGCTTTCTTTCCACCCTCTTTCTTTTCAATGAAAATATATTTCACAGAAAATATATTCCTCAATATCCACAGCCACAGCTTGCCCGTCTTTAATTTCCCCAGAAGTGAGTGAGTGGCGTGGTCACTGCTGGGCATATTGCAGGACGGAGGGGTGGGCAGCGAGGAGACAAGAGTCAGAAGAGATGGTGCAGGGTGTGGGGTCAGAGGGCCGACATGCTTGGGGACGAGAGGGGACCCTGATCACACTGGAAGTGGCCAAGGGAAAGATGTAATCGTGTGGAGGCAGGAACTCAGCCTCAGCTCTCTCCTTCGTCTGGCAAAAGTAAATGACACGAAGTATTATGAGGATCTGGCTGAGAAGAGGAGCTCCAGCTGAGTCTCTGAAGCTTCACATCAAAGCCACTGTGGAAATAGAAGCTTTTTCTGGCCTTGAAACCTATCATTCAATATGTAATTCTCTTCATATGTCAATTATATCCATAAAAATGAAATGAAACAAAAACCCAAACATATAATTCTCCTGATTTTTAAATGGATACCGAAAACTCACCTTCCAGAAAAGAGAAATCTGTTGTCTATTGTAGTCAATTTGCTGTTTCACGTACCAGACATCTAACGTCCCAGCAGGCTCTGTTTTAAAGAGGAAAAACCAGAGTTTCATATATATATATATATATATATATATATACACTATAAAAACTTTAAAAGTCAATTGGTTATAAATGATTCTGGGAGACTAGGATTACAGAATAATTTCAATTTTGTTTGTGCCCCAGAACTTTCCCTTTTTCCTCTGTTAAATAACAAACATGTGTACCTTTGGCCACAGAAGTCAGAAAAGGCAAGGTTACTTTAGAAAAAAATTGTAAAAAATAATGAGGAGGAAATTAGATTCTTAACGTTCTCTTAAAACATGTATTAGTAAAATAAACTCAAAGAAAATATGTGTGGTTACTTCTCTTCTATTAGAATTCAGAAAGAATTCTTAACAGAAAAAGAGACACACACCATAAGGGAAACATTTTTGATCCGGTAAAAATACAAATGATAAACTTTGTGTTCATCTCCATTCCTGAGCTTATCATGTTGTGGTATAATTATTTGGTTTTATGATCATTAGATCATAATTTACTTGAAAGGAAAGCCTATCTCATTGATCTTAATATTCCTCATGCCTAGCAAAGTGCTTAGAATGAAACAGGATCCCAATAACTCTTTGTTAAATGACGAATGAGCTAATGAACAAATCAGGCAATATTATCTACTTGATGCTGAAACAGATGCTGAACCGGTAGAGGAAAAAACTGTCAAATCCATAAGACATTGGTCAAATATGACCTAATTTAATTTGAGAAAGTCAATAAAATGTACCTGAAAAGAAAATGAATAATCCACTCCTGTGTGCAAGACTGCACAGTGGTGGCTATATATCATTATGCATTTGTCAAAACCCATAGAATGTACAACATTAAGAGTGAACCTTGATGTAAACTATGGAGTTTGGTTGATTAAATAAATTAAAAAATAACCAAAAAAAAAAAAAAAAGACAGTGTGTATGCGCACCTGTGAGTGGGTGAAGTAGTTTTTATCTCTTCCACTGTCAGATTTGTTTTGATTTACAGCCAGGGTGCAATCAACAGAAAAAAACCCTGAAAACAGGCTTCAACTGCACCAGTGTGACTTGTGTAACAGTGACACTTAGAGTGTATTGGGGTGAGGCTAGGCTGGAGCTCCTTCTGGAGCAGCAACTTCCATTTAACCTGGAAATTTTCAGAAAACCAAATCCCACCTAGACAGCAGAAGACAAGCATCCAGGGAGGGGAGAAGAGAAAGAAGAAAAAGGAGGGAGCACATGTGCCACCACATATTATGAGCAGGTCCCATGTGGGCCATTCACGCTTACATCTCATGTCCTTCCCAGCCCTGTGACGTACACAGCTTCAATGCAGCGGTTAAACTGTAAGTTCCAGGGCCAGACCACCTGTGGGCAAATCCCAGCTCTGTGATCTTGAACAAATGCTAACCACATCCTTAAGCCACTTTCCTCCTCTGTCAAATGAGGATCCTAAATCTATACATCAGATGGGGCTGCTGGGAGAATATAAATGAATGGAGGAGTGCTGACAGCTGGTAAGCACTCAGTAAATTCAGCTGCTGTGTTTTCTTCATTTGAAAACTGAAGTGCCCAGAAGTTAAAGAACTTGTTCAAGGTTCCAGAACTAATCACGGGACAAGCCAGGCTTTTCACATACCTCTGTTCTACCGAGTAGCCCGTGGTCTTCACTCTGCAGCACGCAGTTGCCCGGCTCTGCAAAGGCTTATGATTTCTTTATAATATTTACATCCTCCATCACACACCACTCTTTTGTGTTCTAAACTCTTCCTTTGTCACTTCCTCTTCCTGCCTCTCTCACCCTCATCTTTTTTTTTTTATTTCTAAACATTCACTTCTTTTCTTCTTCTCTTCCCACCAGTGGTAGTATTTACCCTTGCAGTGAGGACTTAGAGGTAAGAAATGTTTACAGAAGACATTCTGAAAGTGCTCTCAGTCCTTCAGGGGTATGAAGAGTGACCAAGGAGTCAATCTCAGGACTTTTTTCTTTTAGTCTAGATGCAGAAAGGAAAAAACAAACAAACAAACACAGAAGCAACAGAAGGAGAGGGAACCTGACATTTGTTAACCACCTGCCATGTGCCAGGTAGTATTTGGACATTTTAAATGCATTATCTTACTTAATCCTCACACAATGCAGAGGGTGCATATGATGATGACACCTGTTTCGCAGCTGAGGACAAGGAGGCCTAAAAAGGTTAAATGATTTACAAAAACTGTGGAGCTGGTAACGGCAAAGCTGAGAGCTGAGCCCAGGTCTCACTGTCTCCAAAGACCCTGCTCTTCCATGACAGTTCACCATGTTGAGCAAAGATCTGAACACTCAACGAGATAGATAATCCAGACACTGACTATATAATTGGGATTTGGAAATGTAAGTGTGCTCAGTGTCAAAGCCAGCTGACATGTTTCATGGTAATAAATGCCTTCACTTAATTTATATTGGTAAGAAATTTAAAAGGAACACTCATTGTCTCATTGCCTCCCATTGCCTCTACAACCGACCAGATTATTACAGAGCTAAGAATCAAATTCTAGAAACATATTCTCTTTAAAGGATAAACTGCAAGTGAAGCTGAAATTTTAATGGCTGCCCACCTGCAGTGTAAGCCTCTATGGGAGAGAAATCATTAGCTGAATCTGTATGAGTTTCAAAGTGTAAAACTTCATGACCAGGAATGTCAAACCACTGCTGCTTAAAGCAATGTAAGGGCTAATATTAGAGAGAATCTTTGACATGCAACTGTAACAAAATCAGTGAAAGTCCTAACCTCAGTGATATCTAATGAAAGACAGATAAAACTACTATAAGCGGGTGAGAAAAGGAAAGTCAAAGGCCAATATGTCCAAGTGATAAGAAAAAAAAGATGGGTGCCAATTATTAAAAATACAAACATCAAGAAACGGAAGTTGGTTTTCCTGAGATGAAAGCACCTCCTTTGTAAAGAGAAAAATTGTGGGTTAAAGAGGAGGGAGTCACCAATATGAAAAAAGAGGTCAAGACAACCTAAATTAATCAGAAGATGGGCCTAACTGACCTAAACGACCCCCAAAGTTCTTTTAACTCTAAATCCCAAGATTGCAGAATTCTATGAAATAGTATGGATGGTAAATAAATCAAGACCAAGCCATGTGCTGCTTCTGAGATTAGCATCCACATCAGAAGCCAAGGCAGGTGCAAGGCATGGACAAGAGCAACTGAATTACAAGTGGAAAGCAGTCCCTCCACAGAATTTTTAGCAGGCAGTGGAGCAGAGTAGAAAGATCTCCAAGGACAGTGGAAACGGAGAATTTAACACGAAGTAAATATGGAAACGGCATATCTTGAGAGATTTCAAGTAGTGGACTAAATTAAACATGTGAGAATATTTTGGCCCAAACTATGCTCCAAACAGGGCAAGACAGAAATAAGTTATTCACCACCTTGGTGTCCACTCCTTGGGCTGTGATACATTTATCTAAAATCTAGTTTCGAATAACTCAACTCAAACAGATCTTACAAACGCCTGCTTCATTAAACAAGTTTTTAGTGGTAGGCTCTTGCCTTCAGACATTACCACCTGTTATGTCTCCATAGGAAGCCCTACACAGACTCCTCCATCCCTCCTCCTCTTTGAGACTGTCAACACTGGGTTCACTCTCTCTCTCTCTACTTCTTTCTGTCACTATTCTTGGTGGCTCTTCACACACATGGGTGTTCCTTCCCAGTGGCTGGTCCTGTCAGTCCCTCTGCCTGCTCACTTCCAATGAGCTGATTCTCTCAACTGATACCTTTGCCTCACACTTCACTGAGCAAAAAGAAGCAATCAGACAGGGATTCCCTAGTCTTTCCACCATGGAAACTTTTCAGTGTCCCCATCAACTCCCTAACACAGCATCCCGACTGATTTTACTGTGTATGAAGCATCCCCACTTCCATCCAAGTCCAACCCCCTAACTTGAGTTCTGGATCCCACCTTCTTGCTTTATCAAGAACTTCTCTCCCACCTTTATCCCTACTTCTTGTATTGTTAATTTCTCCCTGTCTGCTGGGCCCTTATCATCACCTTACAAATGCACTGTATTATCCCTGATCCTGAAAACAAAAATAAGGAATTTCTTAATACCATGTCCTACTCCAGCTACTGCCCAACATCTCTGCTCCCTTCATGGAACTTCATGAAGAGTTGTGAACTGTCACTGTCTTCAATTTCTCACCTCACCTTCACTCTCTACCAGTGGCAACTGAGAGTCTGTCCCCAGTACTCTACTGAGGCTGCTCCTGGTTGGTCATGAATGCTGGTTTGACAAATCTATTGGTCACTTCTGTAGCCTTATTTCATTGGACTTACTGGTAGTATTTGACATAGGAGGTCATACGTTACTTTTTTTTTAAGAAACCTTTTAACATCTAGATCACAAGTGAAGAACTTGCTTCTTAATAGAAGCAGGGATGTTCCACTCGTAGTAAAAATCAATGGAGGCATTGTGTTAGAGAGTGCTGATGGGAAAAACAAAGTGAGTTGCAAAAGATTACACACAGTATATAATTTTGGTTAAGCTCAAAAGCAAGCAAAACTAATCACTGTTTAGAGGCACATACTTCTGAGAGCTATGAGAGAAGTATGAGGACGATGTAAGGACACAACCCAGGACAGTGGTTACTCTGGGGAAGTATGACTGGGCTAAGACTATATTGGCAGTTCTATAGCATTTAAGTTGAATGGCTGGATTCTTAGTGTTCATTTTGTTGCTATGCTTGGTAATGGCACAGTAGCTCAAACTAGGATAGTGATAGTGGCAACGGAAAGAACAAACAGATTCTGAACATGTTTAGGAGAGTCAATTGCTGATATGAGGGGATGGGAGAAAGGAGAATTTAAGAATAATTCCTCAACTTTTGACTTGAATATCCAGGAAGATTATGGGGTCATTTACCAAGATAGGAAAGACTGAAACAGAGGCATTTTGGAAACACTTTGTTTTGGAGAAAAAAATAGAAGTATCTGTTTAGGCCATGTGAAGTTTGGGATGTCTGCTGACATCTAAGTGAAGATAAGGAATAGGTGATTGGAACACAAACCTGAAGTTGTGGCGAGAGTCCAGGACAGAAATTATATTCTTTCTATCTCTCTATCTACCTACCTAGCTATCTAGTTTTAGAGGCAGCTGAGGCCAGCTGGGAATGAGGTCAGCTGGGAAAAGAAGGGGGCCCAGCATAAAGCCCTACAGATTGAGACTGAGAAGAGAAAGACAGCCAGCAAAAGAGACCAAGAATAACTGGCCAACAGGGTAGAATAAAAACCAGGAACGTGAGATTTCACAGAATTCAAGAGAATCAAGTATTTTCAGGAGGAAATAGCTCCTTACTCCTACTGCAAAGACCTTGGAGGTCATATATTCCAGACAGAGGAAGGCCACAAGATTCCCCTTGGATTCTGCATCTTTTCTTGGTGTCATCTCCTCCAGATATCTTTTCTGATGTTCCAAGACAGACTATAAGTCCTTGAGTCTGAGGATCTGACTGGCTATCATTATGTCTGAGCAGCTGGTATAGTTTCTGATACACATACATTCCTCACAGACCATCCAGAGAAGCATGTTTTTTTCCATTGGTTTCTGCTGGGCTTCCTGGAAAGCATTTCTTCCGACTGGGGTAATCACCAACTTGTCAGATAATTAAGCCTAGGCATTTACTTTCTCCAGGGTAGGTGCTAGGCTTAGAAGAGACCACAAGAAGAAAAGAGGGTAGGGACTCTTACTGGATATCAAACATAATATTCCTCTAGTGAAAATGTCTGTAGGTACATCCCTTGAGAAAAGTAAAGAACCACTCATTTTCATTTCCTCAAGCCTTAGGCAAAAAGACACAAGTATGATACTTTCAGGTCTAGCTAATTTAAAAGTCACCAAACTATGGTCCATGGGTCAAATCTGACTCACTTCCCAGGATAATAACAATAATAAACTAATAATAATGATTTTCACATTTTTAAATGGTTGGAAACAAATCAAAAGAAAAATCACCTTTAGTTACATGAAAATTTTATAAAATTCAAATTTCAGTGTGCAAAAATAAAATTTTGGACAAAGCTTTGTCTTTGTATTTGTATACTGTCGATGACTGACTGCATGCAATAAAAGCAAATTTTAGCAGTTGTGACAGAGAGCACATGGTTTGCCAAGCTGAAAATACTTACTATCTGGACCTTTATAGAAATTGTTACAGAAATTAGCTTCTAAGCTAGACTTACCATCTTGCTTCCTAACCAAGCTGGTACAATAACTTCTAGTATTTAATTGTTCACGTCTAACCTTTCCTAGCAATATTTCAAAATCCCAAATGAATGAATACTTGCCTAGCTTCTCAATATGAGGAGGGGTGGCTGCAGCTGGTAACCCTGCATCTTCTCGCTCTTTGGGGAGCTCTCAGCAACCACCCATGCCAGCACCATGATGGGAGGGAGGTCTGCTCTTTACCGCTCAGGCACTTGTATGAGGATTTAACACTTCTTTTATTAACTGTCCACAGTTGAGTTCAGCAAGACCAAACATATAAATAAGACTTTGAAAAAGGACGAATGAACAGACAGAAACACCTAATTGGTAATACAGCGCTAAGGAATAGCTCACTCATCTTTATTTTGGACTTTCCTCCTGGGTGTTCGAGGTGGTGAGGGATCATCTTCCCCCAACACCTGGGAATATTCTCAGGCATTTCTGGACACCATGCAGCCCAAAGTTTTCCCACTAGAAGCAAAACATGATTGCTCGCTTCCCAGTATCAGGCTCATGTTTGATGGATACTGATTGCTGGACCGTCCTCCTAAACACAGGGCAGTGATTTCTTTCCTCCTACCCCTTACTTTGTGGTCATTTTAAAAGTGTTTTTCATGGAGGATCATGATAGGGGTTGAATTTAATGACACAGGAAGGGGCCACATGGAGTAAATACTGCCCTCATTCTCTGCTGGCATGCTATAAAAAAACTGCACCTAATCTACTGGGAGATAACATATTGTTGTGTTTTGAGTGGCAAGGGCTGCAAAGAAAGCACTCTATCATAAGATCATTCAGTTTTAGTGAGTAAATTTAGAAAAAAAAGCTTACTAGTATGTTTTTAAACGCCAAGTTACATATGAGTACACATCTCAAGGGTTAAAAGGAAGAAGTGTTAAAAAAATTTCACACCTTTTAGGTTGACATCAGTTGGTGTTTCATACAGAAACTGATGACAGAAACAGTGGTAAGAGGTGAAAACCATAGAGCTTAGAGTAAGAGAAAAGAGATCTTACAACAACCCACAGAAAGATCAAACACAAAAAAGGGAGATTCAGGCACAGAAAGGAAGCCAGCAGAGCTTGGTAAGCGTGGTGTATCTCAGAGTATGGGTTTCTATCTTTATGAATGCCTGTAATCACTCTGAATAAGCCAGCTTCCTTGGTTCCATTCATAACAATCCACGAGTTCATAGCCATCACAAGTCACTGCGCTCATTGTTATGATGGTGGTTTATTTTATAGGATATGAGAAAGTTACCATCCCAGCCTGCCTTAAAGGGTTTTTAATTCAAGTAGATAAATACTTAATAAAAAAAAAAAAAGAAGGAAAGAAAAACATTTTCACACATCTCTAAACAGGTCATTATCAAGTGTGAGCAAAAATGATAGGAATTTACAAGCCCAGAGTTTCCCCAGTTTATAGTTTAGCTTAATGTGATATAACTTAAAAATGTCTCAGCCTATTTACTACCTTGGACTTGGACATAAAATACAGCCCATTTTCAAGAATTTTATCTGCACTATGTATAAACAAAATCTAATCCATGAGGTATTCTAGAAAAGGCATTACTTTTTCAAGTGTAATAAAAGGATAATAAGAGTAAGCTCTGGATTATAAAAATGACACACATTTAAATAGAGAGTAAGTGGCTCAACATTAATTTAAGAGATTTTTATCATAAAATAAGATGAATTCATTATAATTTGTTGAATGAATTCATTTTTAAACTTCTTTTGAAAATGGAGAAATGTAATTAGTATAAGAAGAAAGGAAAAATATGCAGTTATTCCATAATTTATATATTAATTATCTATTTTATTAATAGTTTAGATCCTTGAAAGTCATTTGAGAAGTGTTAAAGTGTCATCAGTTACCAGAAATCACTATTAGCTCACAGGAGATGAATATAACTTAAATCATGAGGCTAGTTTACATGCACACATATCTATAAATTTCACAAATATTAGTTTTCTCACATTAATGCTTCAAAATCTCCAGGTAATAAAGCAATGGATTATACACCAATTATTTTTCCTTTGAGATAAATTTACAGAAATTATGAAGTTGTATCCTGTATCATAACTGAATGCTTTGAAAACTATCTACCTTTTGTCAAGCTTTTAGTATGGCTTATAAGATCATATTAATATTCATAGAATCCAAAAGGTAAAATTATCAAAGTTTAATTATAAAGGAATGAAATTACTGGTTATAGCTTTGCGGAATAAGAGTGCGTTCCTGTAAGTGAAACAGAAATAAGAGAGAGAAACATTACTGAGGCATAAGCTTGCAACCAACATGACAACATGTGGCAAACAGGAATAAGACTTACCTAATGTTAAAAATTTCCTAGCAGTATAAACGTATCTCCCTAGAAGCTTTAATACTTCAGTCAATGTCAAAGTGAGCTTGTTAATTAATCCACTCATAGTTTTTGATTCAGTATCAGTACTTTAGAAATTCTATTCCAAGGACATAATTGCATCTTCCTCTCTCTCCTGTCTTTCCTCCCCTCCCCGCCCTCCCCTTTTTTTTGACACATACCTTCTTCTGGTGTTTGTGCTCTCAGTGGTTCACTCCAATCACTCCAACTACCTTTATAAAGATGTGGCTTAGAGGAAATCTGAAATTCATATTCTGTAAAGGGTTTCAGATCCAGCAAATCATGTCTTCCTTTGGCATTTGTAGCATTAACCTTGAACCCAACAAGATTTAAAAAGGCACCGGTTAATACTAGATTAATTTAAATAAAAGATAAGACAACTAGACTAGATAGCCCTTCTTATTTTTCAAATCTGTCATTCAATGAGAAGAAATATCAGTGACTGGTCTACTTAATACACATGATGTTAATCTGAAACAATGCTTCTCATTAAAAAACAAAACCAAAAAATTCCTGGGACTAAGAACCCATCTATATGGATTCCAAGGGGAATCCTGAGGCCAGCTGAAAAATAAAGATTGGAAACTACCAGTTTTCAAAAGGGCCTTGACGAAGTTTCTTCCTACACTAGAGATTACTTTTTACTTGGTCACAACTAGAATATGATGAATGTTTTAACGCAGACACAGAACTGGTTCCAAAAGGAAACTTTAATTATATAAGAAAATTATATAAGAAAAATTTTATTATTATACTTCTCTATATGTGAAGCTGATCCTTTCATATTATTATAAGCCACTATATTTTACAAAAATACTGAAAGGAGTATTATCCTGTATTTTTATTATAAAAAATTTAATGCTTAATATTATACCAAAGCTTTTCCTTTGGAATATCGAATTAATATAAGCCTCTGAACATTTCCTAATATTTCTCTTCCTAATATGTTAAAAAAAATTAATACAAAGTAATAATGCGATAGGGAATACAATAATAAGTAGAAATGAGTCATTTACTAGAAATAAATTGTAGAAAATTAATGTGGGTTTACAAGAAGCCCATGGCTTAAAAATTTCAGCATCAGCGATCAAATTTTAAGACATTTCTTAATAAATAGAAGCATATGTGACTTTCTGGTATATCTCAAACGTGTGTGTGTACTTTTGGGCTAAATATTCTTAAACTCCATATTTCGCCAGAGTGAAAAGAGAGATCAGGGCAGTGCTACCGAGAACCCCTCCCTGGTTTTCCCCTGCACTCTAAATCCATTACCATATTCCAGGACCTGCTGTTAATGGGCCGATATCTGAGTCGATTAAGCAGCACCAGCCCCTCATCTCTCCACTGAAGGGTACACCTGCTCACGGAAGCGTTTACAAACTTGATCCTAATGTCCCACGGAGGAAGAGGCCGCACTAGTAACCAGGACAGACAAAAAACTGTGATTCCAGCTCCAGGATCAGAAATTGACATGAGCTATAAAGAGCTGAACATTTGAGTGATTTTAAAAATAATGTCTATGTGCCATGATCGACACCTACAAAAAGTGAAATGATACGTACCTACATCCAACAATGTGAATGTGAATGGCAACGAAGCAGCATTCCCCAGACTATTGACAGCAATCACCTTGGCTGTGTAACTAGATTCAGGTGATTCAGGGGTTAGGTTGATACCAAGGTCCAAATGGTCACAATAATGATAATCACACTGCTTCTGCCAAGTTAAATTTTTTGGCCCATTTAACCTGTAAATAAAAGTCACTGTGTTTAGCAGGATACTTTATGTGCTACTGCCTCCTTTTAGTACAGAAGAGTAAAATGTTCAAATATTTAAAATTCTAGACTTTTTTTTTTAAGGTCAGTCTTACTACTAGGGGATACACTATGGGAAAATTTGTATTCTGTGGTCATAAACAGGACCATACTTCACCCCTCTTCCCTCTTATTGGTAGGATTGATATTTTTTTGACATTCATACAGATGAGTAACCATCTCTATATAGCCTGAATTCCCAAAACCCTGGCAGACATCTTGGCTCCTTAGGGCAGATCCAATCATCCAAAGGATCCATGACCACCACCTCGGTGCTTACTGCACAGAAGTGCCAGATCCTAGTACAGACCAGAACTCTGGGCCCCACTTCCTTTCCCCCATCTCCTGCTCACTTAGGCACAGTGCTACCAGCTGGATCTCTGCATGGGATTATGCAATAAAGTCCAAAAGGAAAAGAATCTCCCAGACTCTCTCTTTTAGTGGACTCTCAGGTCAGGCAAAGGTGCTTTAAAAAGAAAATCCTATAAACTTATGGTTACCAGGGGAAGAAATGGGATGGGAAGGGATAAATTGGGAGCTCAAGATTTGCAGATACTAACTACTGTATATAAAATAGATAAACAACAAGTTTCTTCTGTATAGCACAGGGAACTATATTCAATATCTTGTAGTAACCTATAGTGAAAAAATATGAAAATGAATGTATGTATGGATATGACTAAAACATTGTGCTGTACACCTGAAATTGACAAAACATTGTAAACTGACTATATTTCAACAAAATTTTTAAAAATTATGCTGGAGTTAAAAAAAAATAAATAAAAAGAAACTCCTCCAAGGCTAATGGAAAGCTACCACAGAAAAGAGTCTATTTATA
This sequence comes from Camelus ferus, assembly GCF_009834535.1. NCBI lineage: Eukaryota > Metazoa > Chordata > Mammalia > Artiodactyla > Camelidae > Camelus > Camelus ferus. The sequence continues at coordinate 50,106,084 of NC_045708.1, read as the reverse complement.
GATCTTGACCCCAAGAGTCTGCAACTGCAAAAGAGAGAAGGGATATAATGCAGCCAGTTTAACCCTAGAGAGCAGGGAAGAATGTCCACAGCTGGCCTTGGATGCCCTGAAGGGCACTCTGAGTTAGTCCTCAGACCCAAGACAGAAGTTTTCACACTTCAGATGAGTGAACCAACTCTAACTGATGAACACTAGAATTTTTTTTAAGTATCTAATTATATAATTAGATGTGTCTATTGCTCCTTCTCTCTGATAAAACTAGGACTGTTAGATATTTCTAAATGTCATCCAAAAGAAGACCTACCAAAAAAGCTGCAAAAATTCAGTCTCACTCACTGTAAAGTATATGCAGTATACAGGTGGGTGTCTCGTCCTCTCTCCCAGGTGCAGGTCATGGTCCCTTGTTCTCCCTTCTGTATACAAGATAAGTTTTGAGGCTGTTCTGGAACAACTTTAAAAGGAAAGAGCAAAACTTTCTATTTTAAATAGCACACAGGTGATATTTCAATTACACTGTACCTATCTGCCAACAAGATAACAACACTTCGCCTGTGTCTCCCATACCCAGATGAGCTGGAAACTATTTCAAAATTCATCAAGTTCAAATTTGCCTCATAGGCATGAATTCCTTCAATAATAATAGCGGTAACAGTGAATATGGATCCAACACTTAACTATATGACAAGTCCTACGCTAAGTGTTTTATGTGTACTTTTTCTCAATTGCACATCATAGCAGCTACACTGCGTACCTACCACTATTATCCTCATTTTATTGAAGAGGAAAGAAATTGAGACTTAGAGGCGAAGTACCTTGCCCAAGATTCCAAAACTATGAAGTGGCAGATTCAGGGCTCCAGTCCAGGCGTGGCTGACCTGAGTCCAAGCCTGTCACCACCATGTGCTACTATTCTCCCTGACAGGTGAACATCCGGTGCTAGCTCCAGTGCCCCAGGTCATGATGAGTTTACTTTTTTAGGATGAAGCCCATTGAAACATTAGAAACCTTTCAAAATGAGGGGCTTTCTCTCTCCATTGACCTGAAATTTGCTGCCAAGACACTTCTACCCACTGACCCTAGTCATGCCTTCCTGGGCTGTACTACCTAAATCTAATTTCTGCAGCATCACTTGGATCACTTTATGAACACTTATAAATTAATTTTTTATGTACACAGACATTGACAACATTCCAGGTGCTAGGCACAGTGCTAGCTGTGGAAATGCAAAGGTGCATGAGGCAGGCACGGTCCCTTCTATTAGAAGGTATATATATTTAATGAAGCGATTTTATAGTCAAAGACGGACCTCAAAGCTAGGAGCTTCTTGGGTTTAATGGAGGTAAGAGAAAATACTCTGTTACTCGATTATTTCATTCTACCCTAGTACTGAGACCCACATGTAGATAGATGCTTTCTTTGGGTGAGATAAAACAAGTACACCACTAATGCCCCAGCTATTGTCTGCTCAGAAAAAAAGCTGTAATTGATGGAATAAAAGTTGTTTTGTCCTTAGCACACACCATAGATCTGGGTGTTATAATCGCCCACTGTGTGACTTTGGCCAAATGAGCTTCTCAGAGCTTCAGTTTCTTCATCTATAAAATGGGTATAACAATATGTAGCTCACATAGTTTTGCTTAATGGAATAATAAACCCTTTCTTTTCCTTAAAATAACAGACTATTGTATGTGTATATATAGATACACATAAGTACATTTATATATACACTTTATACAATCTGTATATACAACTACTTATGACTAAGCCATGTAAAATACTATGTTAACTTTTCATTTTATGTACAATGTCTTGTTTATCTTGGAGGTAGTAATTAATTGGTATGTTTTTCCATTTGTTTAGTTTTCTTACTAATATAATTCCAAACCCTCAAGCCAATTATCTGAATCATTATTCAACATATTCAGATGAGAATTCTATTAGTTTCTTTGGCTGGAAGAATAGTTTCTTGGAGCCTTGTGAACTTTCCAAAAAGATGTGTTTGCTTCTATGCCTGCACACAGCTTTCTAGAACTGCCAGTCCTCAGTGTCCTGGAAATTCCTTTTTTTTCCTGTTTTTTCCTCTGTGTTGGATCTCCTGTTTCTTAGATCCAATGCTTTCTTCTTTCTTGATTTAACCACTTGTGTTGGATTATACCCTCCAGCAGTTCCTTAGGAAAAGGTGCAGGAGAGGCAGTACTTTGAACATAGCTACCAACGTCATTATTCTACCCTGACACTTGACTGATATTTTAGATGAGTAGTAGAATTCTAGTTTGAAAAGAATTTTTCAGGATTCTGTAGATTATGCTCTACTGTCTTCTATACTCTAGATGGATTTTGAGAAAGCTAAAGCCATTCTGAATCTTGAACCATTGGAATACTTTATTTTTCCTCTTCAGAAGATTGTGTGGGGAGGTATAGCTCAAGTGGCAGAGTGCATGCTTAACATGCACAAGGTCCTGGGTTCAATCCCCAGCACCTCCCTTAAAAATAAATAAGTAAATAAACTTAATTCTACCCCCCCCCACAAAAAAAAAAACAACTAAAAAAGGGAAAAAAAAGAAACTGAGGAAATTTTTAAAAAGGAAAAATATAAACAAAACAAAAACAAACAAGAAGATTGTGGAATCTTCTCCTTGTCCTCACTATTCTGAATTTTCACAAAGATGTGCTTAATGAGGTCTATTTTCTTTCATTCTCATGGATTCTCAAAGAGTTCATACATTCTGGGAACTTTTATTTTTTAGTTTGGGAAACATTATTGAATTGTTTCTCTGATAATCCTCACCTCTCTTGTTTTTCTTTTTCTAAAAATCCCTAGTTTTCATAGGTTGGACCTTCCTCTAATTTAATGTTTTATCTCCTATATTTTAAAACTCTTGACTTTTTTGCTGTAATATGGGGGAAAACCTCCTCAGTTTACATTTATTCCCTCCTATTGAGTTTTTCATTTCCACTTATCAATTTTTTGGGGGGTGGGGCATGTTTTCTATTCTCTGAATGTTTTCTCTTTACAGCATCCTATTTTTGTTCTGTATGCAGTATTTTCTCTTAATTCCTAAGGTATCAAGGATAGTTTTTTTTTTTTTAACATTTCTTCTCCCTGAATACACTTCTACTTTGCTTATATGCTTTTTTCCCCACATGCTTATTTTGATTTCTGTCCTTCATGTTGGCCATTTTCCTCGGATCTTTGTATTTTTACTCATCTATGGGAGTGGGGCACTAAATTATAAATTGCAGCTCTGCAGGCATGTCAGTTGAGGTGCATTTGTTGACCCTGGGCTTCACTCCAAGGTGATCTGGCTAGAATTTCTTAGGAATCTCTGTTGCAAATAATTTTAGATACTTCCTCTTAGCCTGGTCAGATTTTCCAGAAAAGGATCTTCTAATCTGCCTGGAGGTCGGCACAGGCCTGAAAGGAGCTGTATGTCAATGTTCCTTCAGTCCCTCTGTTTTTCAGCGTGGCCCTACAATGTCAGCGGCCCTCTGACACCCACGCCGGCGTAGTGGAGCAGTGGCTGTCTGGCTATTTGGAATTAGGAAGGGGAGCTGAGGACATGTTTTATAAAGTCTCCCATTTTTATCCCTACTTTTACCCTCACTCCCAGAAGTACATGGTATCACCAATTTCCGGGTCTTTCTGGGGTGGGAGCTTCTGCATTAACTCAGGTTGCATCTTGACGTTTCTCACGGCCAGCCGTAGGCTAAGCCAGTTATGGTTGGTCCACATGCTTTCCTGCTTCCAAAACTTTGTTGCTGAGTCTCCCCTCCCACTCTTTTTGTTCTTTAGGGTTTGCGCCTCTGGAAAACTGTCTTTTTACTGCATCTTGGCTATATTTCAGGGGGAATAAAAGTAAATACATGTGTTCAAACCAACATCTTTACCCTGACACTTTATAGGGTCTTTTGATGATCGAAGGAGATATAAAGTACTTGGCGCTTTCACATAATGAAAAAGTCAGTCACATCCTCACCTTTACTCCTTAACGTTGGCAGAGCATTTCATTTTAAAGACCATAGCTTTTAATCACAAATCAACTTTCTCAACGTGAGTTTGCTGGACCATGAAATCAATGTGTCTACTTCAGCTAGGACTTGGTTTGGTCAGAGACTGTCTGTCTCAGGGGAAGCCAGACCTAATTCTCTTCAATACAAATTATAATATAATATGTATATATTACAATAGCTGATGCCAAGGAAAGGACAGAAATCAAAGTCTCTGAAAATTAAAATAGTTTACAGTGTAATCAGTTGTTATAAGTACTATGCTTGTTATTATTTTTTAAAGCCCTACTTCTTACGGGAAATAAAAAGTCTTAGAAAAATGGCTTTCAGAAATATCAACAGCCAAGAGTACACTGAAAACAACTAAGCAAGAATCTACTGTCTTTCATTTATTTCCTTGATTGTCCAAACAGTCTGCGGCTCAATGCTCGGAGGTTAAATAGAGCACTGGTTGTTTAGCTACTACACATTTGGACGAGCTCTGAGAGCACCACGAGCCCAGGCAAGAGGCTGAGGGGAGAAAGTTCAAAGGCCATTTACCCATTTCCAGTTCTGACGCATCAGCCAACTTTATGGCAGGCCCTCTCAGGACATGCAATGGCCCTAGGGGCTCCTACTTGTCACAGACAAAGAAAACGGGCCACTGGCTCCTTCAATAGCTAGGATTGGGCTTACTGCACTGGGGAAAATCAACATTCATTGTGTCTTTTCTTGGAATGACTAGCCATACTCAGAAAAAGGTGTTGCTTCCAGGCAGTCCTTCACCTCAAAGGTGCTAAGCTTGTTCAAAGAGCAGCCGTTTGATGGTGTGGTTACCACCTGAGCACGCTGCACAAGGCAGCATTCCAGCAGCAGCGTCCAGCTGAGCTGCACCAGTCAGACACTCTTCACCATCTCCCTAGGTCTTCCGATGCTGCAAAGTGTCACAGACCCATCCACATACTCTGGGTGGAAAAGGAAACAAACGAAAAGGGGTTGCAGCACTCTGATGCATCAGAGCAAAGACAAGAAATGGAATGGCCAAGAAAGGACATCTGTAGGGCACTGACTTTCAAGGCCATTGTCAGCCTCCTGCAGCACTGCGGACGCCGGGAACTGATATCACAGGGCTGAGGATGTCTAATGCCAATATGGTATGTTGGTCTAGTAGGATGGAGAATTACCTGGATGAAATATTCAGGTGTTCTGAGGACAAGGGAGGTGAGGATCAATGGTACTTTTTAGAAAATTTTTTGTTTTGCCTATAATCAATGCTGCTTGTACTTCCTGTCAAGAGAAACATGCTCAGCTACCCAGCATGCTGCACACATGAAGGAAAGAGCAAAACTGATGGCATTGCAACCCGAGCGCTCAACATTTAAGTGCCTCCTATGTGCCTGGTACTAGATTAAGCACTTTGCATACAAGGCATCACCTAATCACTACAACCATCTTACGGGGCAGGTGTTAGTATCTTCATAACACAGATGGAGAAACTGAGGCTCACACAACTGAAACTATGGGTCTGCCGTTAGTGGCACTCAAAGCCCCTGCTCCTTCCACTACACCACAGGCTGTCAGAGCTGACAGTATGTGATTCATGAGTGATGTGAGCAGGAGCCCCTGAGCTGGAAGACGAGTACTGGATCCAGGTTGTGCCTTCTGACCCCTAAATGACTTGCTTGGCCATTTGCTTGGTGTTCTGCTCAATGCTTGTGGTGGCCCTCCAGGAAAACTGCCTGGCACCAACCATATCCTTATGGGTCACAGAGAAGAGGCTTCCATCTTTCCTGAAAGGTCTCACTGAGCTCTCTCTAACTGTCTTCCTGCAGGGACCCTGTCCTTGCACCGTGGTCAGCCAGTCCACTGCAGCAGTTCCTCCTGCTCTCCTCATGCCTCTCACCTGCCACTCGGGAGCTTCCCTGGAACCACAGGGGCACAGAGTGCCGTGGGATTGCTCAGGGCCTACGCATGCTCATGGGCCCTCGAGGCTGCAGGCTGCAAGCTGCAGGAAGGTGTGCTGCTGGCTCACCCTGTGCACTGTGGCTCAGGCTGCAGACGCCAACTCTGACATATTAGTTCTTACCCCCAGCAGCTGCCTGGAGGCACCAGCAATGCAAGGCAGCAGTGTGTGGGAGCTCACCCTGTGGGTGAGCTTTGACCAATGGCAGACAGTTAAATTCTCTCACCTGTCACTATATTTTCATATATTCTTTCTGGGGATGTCCCTAGTGACCAAGTAACCAGTTGTATTTTCTGTTGACACTGTGGCCAACTCAGTAACTTAACTACCTCAAGTCTGCTTTGCTCCTGTCCTGGTTCACTCCCTCGTTCTTGCTTCCCTGGAAGCAACTCCCCTCTCCCCAAGAAGTCTTAGCATGCCAGTTCTGCCTCAGGAAGTTTTCTAGGAAACCAAGGAAAGGATAGTAAGTATAATGATAGTTCTCTTTTACCTCTGCTAAGCACAACAGCCAGTGGTCAGGAGTGAGGGTGGATGGAAGAACTATTTTTTGTGCATTAAGTTAGGGAAGAAGTGCTTAGCCTTGGGTAGTCATCCTGGGCTGCAGATGTCAAGAGGGACATCTCTTTCTTCTTTTTAGGAAGTTGTGGCTTTGAACAAATTCTCACAAGCCAAGAAGGCATGAAGACTCAGCTGTGGAAAACCATTTTTCTGCCGCTGGAGTCCAAGGGCAACAGGTAAATGATCTTAATGGCCAAAAAGAGGAGAGAAAAAGAGACAGAGAAAGAAAGGGGGTGGGGGAAAGGGGGAGAAGAGGAGAGGCAAGAAGAGAGGAGAAGGAAACTGAGTAAAAGAGATCCCAGTTCTACTGACTCGGACTTCTCACATCAAGGTGCTCATATTACTCTCAAGATTAAGTACATCCAAGAGAAAAAAAAATGCCATTTGCAGCAACATGGATGGACCTAGAGATTATCATATTCAGTGAAGTAAGTCAGACAGAGAAAGACAAATACCACATGATACCACTTACATGTGGAATCTAAAAAATATTGATACAAAAAAACTCATTTACAAAAAAGAAACAGACCCACAGACATAGAAAACAAACTTATGGTTACCAGGGAGGAAGGGGGTGGTAAGGGATAAACCGGGAGTTTGAGATGTGCAGATACTAACTACTATATGTAAAATAGATAGACAACAAGTTTATACTGCATAGTGCAGGGAACTATATTCAGTATCTTATAGTAACCTACAATGAAAAAGAATATGGGAAGGAATATATGTATGTATATGTATGACTGAAACGTTATGCTGTACACCAGAAATTGACACAACACTGTAAACTGCCTATTCTTCAAGAAATAGAGGAAAAAATGATATAAATGAACTTATTTACAAACCAGAAATAGTCTCACAGACATAGAAAACAAACTATGATTACCAAAGGGGAACGGGGTGGGGAAGACGGATAAATCTGGAATTTGAGATTAACATATACCCACTATTATGTATAAAATAGATAAACAATAAGGGCCTACTGTATAGCACAGAGAACTATATTCAATATCTTGTAGTAACCTATAATGGAAAAGAACCTGAAAAAGAACACACACACACACACACAACTACACTTCAATTAAAAAAAAAAGATGAAATACATCCATGTGGTGGGAGAAGAAAGAACACTGTCCTATATTTGGATTTCTGCTTAATACATGACAAATACCAGACGATGACCAGTTTTTAGGAACTCAGAATGGAATGCTTACCACCAACAGAGATCTCTGCCCCACATATTCGAATCTCCTCGTTACTGCTACAAGCCAGTTTGCAGACAAACAGAGTTGTACCCAGGGGAAGACCTGAGACTTGAGAACTGAGGGAGTGACCATGCTGAAAATGGATTCTTCGGTCGAACTTGTAGAGGATTAACTTGTTAAAACTGGGGTATCGCAAGCAGCCTTGTTGGGGCTTCAAAGAGCACGAAATATTGACAGCTGATCCAAGTGAAATTACGTGGGAAGGTCCCACAGTCACATCTCCCCTCTTGCACACATCTGCAATAAGACACAAACGCAATCCCAATCAGCACATAGGAAACCCATTTCAAGATGGAGGGTTTGTGTACTTCCCTAAAGCTGGGTAAAACTAACCCCATCAAATCGTAGAAACAGACATAAGCTACACGGCTCTGGCTGTACTGCTGAAGCACAGTGAGGACAGAAGGCAACCCTCTAAAAGTCTAACTGTATTTGAATTAAAATACACAGCCTTCTCAAAACAGTAATACTACAACCAGAACTATAAATAGGAAAGTGGTGAAAAAATAGAGTTGGAAGAACATTCAGGAACACAGTTCCAAGAAAAACCAATCTCTCTTACATGCAAATTATTCACTAGACTACTAAAAAGTACTTCCCAGAAAAAAATCACATTTGTTTCCATTTATAATTTATAATACTTACTTCAATACTCATACCAAAAAGATTATAAAAGCTATTAAAAACATTTTAAAGGCTATTACAAATGTTAAGGGGCAGATGTGGGAATACATTAGGGATATAATGTATGTGTAACCTCTACATTTATTTTATAACAAGGAGAAAATATTCAGGGGCTCTGGTGTGTTTGCAGTTGGCATCAAGGATAGAAATTAGGTCTAACCTGCCATACTTTGCTATTCCTTCAAGATGTAAGACCCTGGACTGGATGAACCATTACCCAATACAGCTAATATGAAATTACATGAATGTATTCTTCTTTTAAAAAGAGTTTTCCGTATTATTTACTATGTGCCAGGTCCCACATTAAACTCTTAGTTAAAAGAGAGATCATTCTTACTCTCTATAAGTTTGTATATGTAAATATGACAACTAATCACAAATTAGCAGTTTAAGGTAGTACTCAGTAACTGTCAATGAAAAATGAAAAAAACCTCAGAACTATAGATACACCCTGGATTTTTAGATGTGAGATAAAGCCTCCACCAATTTTTTTTTTTTTTGGTAATTATAAAGTTGCTTGGATTAACTACCATAAACAGAAACTGGTTAAAAAAAGTTATTCAAATCAAATAAAGGAAATACTGAATATTTATTTTAAGTGAAAAGTTTTAATTTTCAGAACTAAAACTAAAAGTCTCTTTCTCTCTCTTATGTTTCTGTTTCTTTGATTTTCTTTGATCCTAATGGGCCAGCAGGTAAAAAATAAGCAAAGAAAATGCCAACCTTCTTTTTTTTTTTTTTTAGTATAATTGAATCTGTTCATGAACACCCTCTGTTAAAATGCACAATAACATAAAACATTCATTCATGATATCTAGTTTGGTTACCTAGTCACTTTCTTAAGAGGAAATGATATGACTGGACTCTTAATCATTGGTATGAATTAAATAAAATACATATTAGTTACAGACATAGAACCAGACTTACCCACTTACCCATGAGAGGAAACTGACTACAGAAGACCAACTACCAGGACATGTGCCACACATACATATTTTATCTGAAACTGAGGACTTTAAACCAAAAATCCCTCCACGGATCAGATTCCAGAAATAGCTTACCTATTTTGGCCTTAACCAACAGTGACATGATGACAAAAATAAGTGCCAGTGAGCATCCTCTAACTGTATGTGCCATGAACAGTCAACTCTGGAATGCACCTCTGTATTTTTCCCTGTTAAAAAAACCCACAAATTCATTCATGTTAAAGACATTCAGAAAATACCAGAACTAACACCATTTAGAAGATAAAATGTCCCTTTAATTTTCTCCATATTGTTAAGATTTTTTTTTTAATGAAGTCTTTTAGAATTGGGTTTAAATACTTTGAGACTATGGGCAAGTCACTTAACCTTCTGAGCCTCAGTCTCACACAAAACTTATTTTCTTCCAAACAGGGCTGCATCATTATAGTCAAACTCAGACTTAAATTCCAAGAGTAGTGAGAATTTCTGACCCAGTCATGTGCTTTTGGAAGTAACAGGAGATTCAAAAGGGCTGATAACTCCCCAACCCTTCCCTGCCCTTGAATTTAGTAAAAGATTGATCTCCTTGGCTGTAAGAAAAGAATCCCACGGGTTCTGAGGGGGCTGTTCGGGTCTTCTACAGAAGTTCAATTTCACTTGTTTGTTTGCTTGCTTACTCACTACTTACTTATTTTACTAAGTACTTGAATCTTGAATGATTTGGAAAAATGCAATTATCTGTTTACAATTTAAACCTAAGGAGAGACTTTAGCAAATTCTCTAAATTCTATTAAAGGTGGGCAAAAAACTCATGAAGTAGGCTGGAAAGTCCTGTGATGTCAGGCCACTGGGAACAAGTCAATGCAAACGTTCATCTCAATTCCACGCCTAGAAATGTGCCAGAACGGACTGGAGAGCCTCAGAAAAATTCACTCGTTCACTGGACAGAGATGGCTGCCATTCATGTGCCAGGATGGAGCTAAGTGCTGGAGATACAACAGTTCTGCCCCGGTGGGCTTCTAGGACCATGTCCACTTGCTCTTTTGACTCCTCCACCTCCAACCCAGTCATCACTCAGGGAAGCTCCCAAATAATATTAGCATCTTTTCAATAGTTTTTACTCATTGCTCTTCCTCCTCCTCCTGACTTTTAAGTCTTGGAGGACCTTAGCGCACTCAAGACATTATTTTTTTCTCTATTTCTACTCTCTCCCAAGGGGTCTCACCTGGTCCCCTGGCTCTAGGTATCACCTCTATGCTAAAGACTCTCAGATGCTTTTCTGCAACTCAGATATTGCTCTGAGCTCCAGCCTCACATGTCTGTCTCCTTTGCATCACTTCTTGGACATCTAGCAGACTGTTTAATATTAGTATGTGCAATTTGAACTTTTGGTTCCCCTTTTCCAAACTGGTTCTTCCCCTAGCCTTTTCTACCTCAGGGAGTAACATTTTTATCCCTTAAGTTGCTCAAAAACTCAACATCATCCTTGATTCCACCCTCTTTCTCATGCCCCATAGCCAAACCATCACTAAGTCCTGTCAATTTTACCTCCAGAATGTGTCACAGATCAGGCAACTTCTCTCCATTTCTACCGTCTTCACCCTAGTCTGAACCATCATCATCTTTCCTCTAGGTGACTACAGTAGCTCCTTAATGTGTCTCTCCAATCCATCCCTGCCCCTGTCTAAGTCATTTTTCACATAGCTGACTACCTTTTAAAAACATACATCAGATTATGTTACCTGCTTCACAGCACCACTGCTTAAACCCTGTCCAAGGGTCCCACTGCTGTTAGAAAAATCCGAAGTCCTCACCACACAGGACTCTTTCAGCCGCTGCACGGCTTCACGTCTCCCATCTCGCCACCATCATTTGCTCTACTTTTTTGCCTTCCCAGCTCTGCTTCATTCACACTGGCCTTCAGACTGTTCCTTGAACAAGACATGCCCTTTGCTGCTCCGGGTTCTCTGCACTTTTCATTTCCTCTGCTAGAATCCTCTTCCCCCGGCTCTTAGTGGCTGACTGACTTACATCATTCAGATCTCAGATCATGTGTCACTTCCTCAGAGAGCCCCTCCCTGACCACCTAGCCAAAGTGGTCTTGCCCAGCTCCTTTCTATTCATCACCTTATTTATTGATTGATTTCATGGTAGAATCTGTACTTACCTTGTTAATTTACTTGATTACTTGTTTGTCATCTATCCTTGTGCTAGATTTCAGCCACCATGTGAGCAGGAACACTGACTGTCCTGCTCACTGCTGTATGCCAGCACTCGGCATTGGGAGAGAGTACTCAAAAAATGTTTATTGAGAGAAAGAAAGAAGGGAAAGGGGAGGTGGAGGGAGGCACATGAGCTGACCCACCAAAGATGTCCATGCCCTCATCCCCAGAAACTATGAATATTTTATATTGCATGACAAAGGGACTTTGGAGATGTGATTAAAGCTGGGGACCTTGAGGCGGCAAGATTATCCTGGGTATGCAAGTAGGCCCTAAAAATCTAAGAGTCCTTGTGGATGAGGGAGGCAGAGAGTTGGTCAGAGCTGTGATGTCAGGATTGCTGCCGCTGACTTCAAAGTTGGAGGAAGAGGGCCTGAGCCAAGGAATGTGGTGGCCTCTAAAACTGAGGGATGAATCTCAGTTTACAAATAAAATGTAAACTGTGAGTCTTGGTTAAAAATGTTTGAGAAACACTGATCTAAGCTGAAGTCTGACAGTTTCACACCCTCTAAATCATAGAGCTCAAGGTCACGACACATGATGGCCTCTGTGAGCAAATTCCTGTCGTTGTCACCAGCCACGTCCACCACTACTGACACTCCATTGTCTGGTAGCACTGAGCGCTTCTATTCCTCTGCACACCCCAGGCCAGTCCATGCTTCTGTGTCTTTGTTCATGCTATTCTCTTACCTTTCCACTGTTCTTAGACTGGCCAAGTCTTACTCATCCTTCCCAACTCAGCTCAGACACCTTTTATTCATTTATTCAGCAAATACATATTGAGCAGTCTGCTATATGCTTAGGGCTTGAGAGAGAGTGGAGGACAAGACAGACAGGGTTTAGCTCTCATGGAACCAACATTTTGGAGTAGAAAGACAGAAAATAAACACATAACACACACATGAATTCAGATAATGACAAAAGGCTACAGGAAGAAACTGGGGAGGAGAGAAAACGGTGAATGAAGGCGTTTCTAGGAGGTGAAACTCAAGCTGAGATTGGTCCAGGCCAGGCAAAAACTCAGAAAGAATTTTTACGACAGAGAAAACGGTGAGCTTTGTAAAGCTTGGCGGCAGAGGAACGAGCCTGCTGTGGGTGAGGCACAGAAGTAAGGTCAGGGTAGCTGGGGAAAGTGACTGTGGAGAGAATGGTATGAAACAAAACTGGAGAAGGCAGCAGAAGTCAGGTCCACCACGGGCTTGTCTGTCATGGAAAGGAGCCTGGATTTTGCTCTGAAATCTATGGGAAGCCACTGGTGTATATTTAGAGGTTTTATTTATTTATTTACTGGGTTTTAATTTGGGTGTCCCACGATATGAATTACATTAAACACACAAACATACAAAAGCAAACAAACAGGAAAACTCATCTTGGCCCCGTACAGAGAGGCCAGAGCGGAAGCTAGCAGACCCATCAGGAAGCAATTGCAGAGACCCAATTAGAAAATGATGGTGATGTGGATCACGGTGACAACAGTGGAGATGGAAAGAAGTGGCCAGATCTTAGGAAGGCTTACCAAATCTCCAGGTCAGACTGAAGCCTCCTGTGAGAGTCTTCATAGCATCCTGGCATCCTCCTATCTTAGCACCTGCCATAGTAAGTAAAACTAATTTAATTAGGTATCTGCCTGTCTCCCCCATTAGCTTGCAAGCTCCTTACAGGCAGAGGCCACACTCTGTGGCACATGGTAGGCAGAAACTTAAGTGGTTTTTCCATTTTTTACTTATAGTTCAGTTTAATGTAACTACAATACAGTAAAACTACACTTAAATTTCATCCTGCTACATTGTATTCAACATCATTAATAGGTTTTTGTTTATTATAGCTACCTTAGTTGCTTCTTTAAAATTTGGAATATTTTGGCATGAAGGAAATTATGAATTGAATTAGAAGATAACTGAATGGACAGATACATAGGGATTAAATATGTTTCTGTTTCCTAACTGCAAAGAGTATCTACAGGGTATCTCTCAAGGTGTATTGCAACTTAGGGAGCTATAACATTCTCCAAATAGTAAAATATTCAATTGGTTATTACAAGAATTTTAAAAATGTATATATATGAAAAGTGTATATATATGAAATATATATATATATACACACCTACATATGAAGTAGAGGCTAAATCTGAGTTTAGATAGTACATTGATCCAAACACAAACATGCTCATTTTCTCCGAATGACCAGGTAAAACAGCTTCTTCATTTATAAGAAACTCAGAACTCTGAAGTCCTTCAAGTAAATGAGGTATCTTCCAATAAAATGAAACCTGTCAACTGTAAACATCCTTCATACAGCCTGCCTGGGGGGTCGATATTAAAACTACAACCCTGTCTTGAATCAGAAAATCAAAGTGTGCTATGTCATTGACTCATCACTCAAGTGGTGACAGTTTCCAGACAGTGAAAACAATGTCTCAGGGAGGGGGGCGGGGACCAGGCAGAAACACAGCAAGTGGCAGGAAGACAAAGACAACAGTCACCCCCTCAGTGAGTCTCTTCCCTCACTTCTCCAGGAAGAAGCACAAAATACAAAGCTCCTTCAAAATCACATTTGACTAGGCTAAGAAAAACCCTTACCACGGTGATAATTTCATGCAGGCAGGAATACTTCCTATTTCCATGTTACTTTTCTTCTGTAGCACCACAGTAAGTTCAAGGGGCAGCATGGTATTGTGGAAAAGAAAAAGGCCAGTGAATCTCAGTTCCACTGTGTGCTATTAATCGTAAGGGTGCCATTTCCTCATTTACGCAGTAAGTATAGCAATACCCACCTACACAAAGTTACCAGGAAGATGGCTATGCTAGTGCCATGCGCCCATGAGAATACCCAGCACAGAGTAGGCACTCCACTGAGGCTAGCTCCCATTCCCCTTCTGGGTCCAGCTTTTGAATCTCTTTTCTAAATAAATCACTTTTATGACCGCAATGTACTGTATGTTTTGTTAGACTAGGTAAAACATTATATGTTAGGCAATCTTAAGCCTGGCTATCAAAGCATTTAATAAGCCAGAGAAGAGAGGAACCTCAAAGGTTAGCTAGTAATTACCATGCCCTGCTGTTCCTTTCCCCTCCCAACAGCTGACATTTGAGCCTGGGCCACTGCAGAACAACCAAATGATTGTTTTGAACGTGCATTAAGGCCATCTGCCTTACAAATACATGCCAGTAATTACCCACTCGACTCAATGAGGCAGGGTACAAAATCCATCCCTTCTGCTGGCAAGGCTACTGACAGAAAAGTCTCATTGGTGGCAGACCAGTTTAAAGACAACAATTTGCAAATCATTTATTCTCCATTTCTCATTTTATAGATAGATAAACTGAGTCCTAGAGAAAAGAGGGGACTTGCCAAAGGCCACATGAATAATCCAGACCAGAAGGTGCTCCCAATTTCTAATCCAACATTACTTCTAGCATGTGAGATTGCTTCTGATCAGTAGCAACAGTAGCAGCATAATACTAACAATAACACTAATATTAATACTGCCCTAATGCTAATGCTACAGTCCACCGATCTCTTATGACGTTCATGCACATTACGTACAAAATTCATGATACCCATCTAGTAAAGCACTTACAATGCCTAATGCTTTAATCTTCAGAAGCTTGAATCATTATTTCTGATACCTGCCTCCATCAAGAGGATCAAACAGACCAAAAAACCCAGGTGTACATACAGTATGTAACCATTTCTAATGATCTATTCCATTATGAGGATGGAAAGGGAAATCAAATCCATCCAGTAGCTAACTTGCAAATAATTCATTGGAGCCATCCTTCTCTTCTCCGTGCCTGTCCATGAGCTACGTCATGAAGAACAGCCTCCTGAGTGAACCATTATCTCCCTCTTCCTTCTGAGTCTACCATTTGGTGAAAAAAATCTTAATAAGCCATGACATAGACAAATCCTGGCCTGCCAGCTCGCCGATCATCATATCAGCCCCTTCATAATGCCATGTTACATGGCTTGAAGGGGAAGGAAGGTAACCACATCACTCCCCTCTGCTTTTTCGTCTTTCTAACCAACAGTTCCAACTCCCATGACATGAGCTGAATTGGAGGCACACCTGTTTCCCTGTCTTTTGCAGCTGCTGAGGCTCTCTTGAATTTTCTCTCATCTACTGGGAAGAATTTGTAGTCCTACTTTTACTCAGAGAAGAAAAGAAAGAGAAGTTCCTTCTCTTGCTTGAAGTTTTGGTTCTTTTTTTTTTTTTTTAATTTCAGTCATAGTGTTTTCTCCTTTCCCTCTTTACCACCTCTTTATCATTTTTCTTAACAAAGGTTTCCTTGGGCTTTCCTCCCTTCTTTTCTGTTTTTCTGGAATGTTCTTTCCATCAGTCCTATTTGTCTTTCTTTCCATTTCAGATCTATTACACCAGATATAAGAGACTCCTGAAATGTTTTGTGTGAACAAATTACATTTAAAATGTATTAAGGAATCTTATCAGGCCCCAACCCCAGAATCATGTGTACTATAAACTGTCTTGTAAATTGAACAAGCATTCACACAATAGAACAATAAAAAGGAAACAAAGAAAGAAGAAACAAGACATGGATAGAGTCTTGAAGAAACAAGGTACTTTCAAATCGACTGGTGTTTTTTGCTGTTTTTCCTTTCTTTAATTAGCTCCATAAGGCTACAATTTTCATGACACATGTTCAATCAAGTTTCAACAACTCAACCTTCTCTATTTCTACTCTCTGCATCCTTCAAGAGCTATAAATAAAATAAGCTATCGTTTATTGGAAAGGATGATGTACTGGAAAGAGCATGGTATCTGGGGCCAGAGGACCACCCTGGGTCTACTTCTCTACTTCTTCCTGTCATCGTTGCAAGTAATTTCACCTTTCAAAGCCCCTTCTCCCTGTTTAAAAAATGGAAATCCACATTTATTGAGGAAATTAAATCTTTTCACTAACTTTTGTTCCTTAATTTATTGGAAATGTCTCTCCTTGAGCAAATTCAGTCTTGAAGTCTATTTGTGGACAGCGGCGTGGGGTTGGCTGGTCTATCCTTGGGTCTTGAGTATTGTGAAATCCTGGCAAGATCTGTAACATCAGCCCCTGAGTCTTTCATTAGCGCAATGAGGCATTAAAAATATTAAAGCACATTACAATTACTTTGTTTTAAGAGTTTTCTAGGAATTTCACAACTATCTTAAGATAACTGGAGGCACCTCGGGGGAGGTGAGGGGACTAAGACTATTGATCACCAACCCACAATATTCATCAAGGTTTCTTCTATAAACTAAAAATTCAACTGAAATCTCTACACTAACAACCCCATGTCTCAGCGTCTCTGCCTGATGTTTTTCTTAACATTTTCCTCTGCATATTACTGCAAAAGAGATATAAGTTAAGATTCTAATCTTAATAATCTTTTATAGGCATTTACTTAGCAATTTGTCACAATGCAGAGCATATGACTGAGATGTTAATATTTGGTCTTAAGTAAAGTAACTATGGGTATCTCTATCCTACAGGTGGGGAAATCTGCAAGCTGACGATGATAATACAGAAAAATCAGAAGTAAATTCAGAATTTGATACATTTAAACTACCTTCTATGCTTGAATTTTCTCAACTGTAAATGAGAATAAAAATATCACCTACCTCACGGGATTATCATGGCAGTTAAATGAGAAGCTTTTAGCACACTGTCTGGTATATAGTAAGAGCTCAATAAATATTATCATCTGCCATCGTTATAATAAGAAAAAGGTTAACATCACTTATCAACGACATGTTGGAATTAAGTTAGGCATTTTGACCTCTCTCTTGGCCCATTCATCTAGCTTGCCATTGAAAGATTAATTTGATTAAAACTAGATCCCATGCTTCCTTAATAACAGATGACTTTATGCCATCTATCATTGACGACAGTAAAGTGTTCTCATAATTACTGTCTTCCCAAATAGTTTTAACTCCTGGAGGACAGGGACTCTCATGTCTTCATATTTATTACAGTGACCAGCACAATGTCTTGAACGTAAGAGATGGTCAACACACATCTGTACTTTAAAAAACCATTGTTACTATTAGAAAAGAGCACCACAAGATTCCAAGAACCAAAGAAATTAGACAAGGCTTCTTTGGGATTTGGCTTTCTTTTCAGGTTAGCCTACACAAATTTACATGTGGAAGTCAAAAGCAGTGCTGTGAGTGCAACTGCAAAAATGACAAATAACTGGTCAGAGAACAAAGCAAGGGCAGTAATTAAAAAATAAGTCCACAGCTGAGAAATGATGTGCAGCATCTCCTGTACTTCGAGGATTCTTCTCCCATAAAAATCTCATGTGTGCTTTAGAATTTTTTCCACACTAAAACTCATTCTAATACAGAGAAGACTCAGAGCTTGCCAACATTTGGGAATTTATGTAAACATTATAACATTCAAGAAATACGATGCATCATAAAAGAACACTGCAAACTCTTTTAGAGCTTTTCACGCCCAAGAAAGTGATAGTAATGAATTGAGGATCTCACATTAAAATGGAGAAGAGTGTCAGTTCTTAGCCACTAAGGTCCTTTCAGGTACATGCTGGACAGAGAAACAGAGCACTGTGCCAGCCCTTGTTAATGGGAATGAGAATCAAAGGTTTGTCCAAGTGGAGGTGGATATCGTGTTATGAGTAAGAGGCACAAAGGCAAGGAACATGGAGTCTGAAGCCAGAAACCTGTAACTAACTACCTCTGCGAAAGTGCAAAAGTTTCCTTATCTGTGAAATGGGAATACTAATAACCACTTCACTGGGTTTTGAAAGAATTATAGTGGATAACAATGATACTCAAGGGCTAGGTACAAATCAATAAAGATTTTTATCCACACAGGATATACACGGAGGGGACTGTAACAATCACCAGGAGTTTAAAAAAGAACAGAGACTAATTTTGCCCTGTTCTTAGACATACCAGGAAACAAACTTTTTGTATGCTTTTGGGTTGCTATTTGTAAGACCCAGATCTAATCACGGGGATACTTAATCCCTTCCAATGCTTCTGTTTAGTGACCCTCAATTAGGCGAAAAGGGCCTCTCTATAGAGACACTTCACAGATGAGAAAACTGACATTAGCCATAAGGCTCGGCTAGTACCAGAGCATTCTGCTGGTAACTGGCCAGCAGGACTCTGTGGGTCCACAGAGGCCCCAGGAAAGTGCTGCCGAGAGAGGGACAATTCACCTCCACGCAAGACTAAGGAAGACTCCCCAATATCTTGCTCACCCAAAGGTCCACTTTCAAGCCCCGAGTCATGCCCGTGGGCCTGGACCAAAGCTGGACCCTGAGGCATGCCCGCTGCCCTTTCCAGACGCCATCCCCTCCTTTCCTCATGCGCCCACCATTCTGCTTCCCGTCTCAGCGAGCGCCTTGGAGGCTCAGTCTGAGCGCCCCCTCCCCAACCCCAACCAGCACCCTCAAGCGAACATCACGCCCAGAGAGGGGGGAACTTGACTAAGAGAGGTCGCCCCCAATCCCATCCTTCCCTCCACCCCGGGGAGAAGCGAGGCACGGAAGCCCGGCGTCCCCGGCACCTCCCGACACCCCCCCCCGCCCCCCAATCCCAGGTCACTCACCGCGCGTCGCCAGCCCGCGGGCCGGGTGCGGGGTCGGCGCGGAGCCGGTGGCCGGATGCTGCGAGGCGCACGTGCCGCGCCGGCCGTGTGCGCCCCGGGCGTCCCGGAGCCCGTGCCCGGCCCCCTGGTGGCCCCGGGGTGGGCGCTCGGGCGCCGCGGCGCGCGCGGACGTGCGGGGGGCGGGGCCCGGGCCGTAGCGGAGGGCGAGCGGCTGCGCGGCGGACGGTCGAAGCAGCCGGGCCAGGGTCTGGTTCCGCCACTGGCCGGCTGTGCCTGTGTCGCCGGGAGCAAGGTAATTATCGCTGCGCACCTTCGGTTTCCCTCCGGTACCGTGCGGGCAGGAAAGCCGAGCTCCGAAGCCTGAGCGACCACTGACCGGCTCGGTGCGGTGAATTATGCGCCCAGGTATGAAAAGCCCGGCCCAATCGTGTTCCCGCCTTTCACAGCCACGCAGAAGTGGCGCTTCGCTAATACTCATTAGAGAACTTTCCTCAGAGATGTTCCTCCTCTGTGCTTGCCCACCTCTTACCACACCCTGTGCCGTGGTCTCCACAGTGGGTTGTGTGCAAGTCTGGGTGTGGGAAGAAAATACTAGAACTTTCATTTATGTTTGGTAACTAAAAAATAAGAGAAAATTAACATTTAATAGATGGCATGACCCCGACCGTAAACGGTCCCATGTTCTATGTAAGTGGAGTTCTGAGGGAAGAGGGGAAACTGTCCAAAGTGCAGAGGGGATGACAGCAGTGCTTTTATTTAGAACATTTCATTGAATCCAGGAATTAAACTGTAAGACATACCGTGTTTTATATACTAGTAAGAAATAAAAAGACCTGTCACATAAAATTATGACATGATGCTTCCTTGTCACTTACAATATTTTTCATTAAATTTTAAAAAATATCTCTTAGATTTATTTAGGCATACATGTTTATCATCTATCACTCTTGCTAATTCAAAAAGAAAAAGGAAAATTTAGGCAAAATAAACTTGGTTAAAATCGTCTTTAGATACGTGCACATTTAGTGTCTAACACTCCTGATCACTTTTTTTGTTTCGCCCAGTATCGTCAGTAATACGATTATTAATAAGGCCACATTTCTTAAAAGAATGTCCCACTGTTACCTCGGAATGTTCTTCCAGTTCCCTAAAGCCGAGCCAGGTTTGCTGAGCATGCGCAGAGCCGAGTATATGGCCATACTGTTTGGGCAGTAGACATAAGACGTTAAATATGGAAAAAAAGTACATCTTAGAATTCAGCAGTGTACATTGATTGCTTTTTTGAGGCTGTAACATATTGTAGTTTACCTACTTAAGCAATTAGCTATGCGAATAATTTGATAAAAACAAATCCTTTAAATTGTAGAATCTTAACACTTGTGTAGTGAGATGTTTAAGTGGCTGTGAAAATTCTTTACAACAAAGTTAAAAGAGTTATTTTAGTTAAAAGTTATTTTTTTCCTTTTACCAAAAAGGGCAAATATTCTAAATTTGCTGGTCTTTTCTGTAGTGATATGTCTCTTGATAATATGGAATCTAATAGATTTTTCTGGGAGAAAACAAAAACAAGAAAACAAGGCTTCTTTGTCCCTTGAAGGAAAGATAACATTTAACACTGAGTGAGAAAGTGCTATAAAGAGAACATTTGAAAACAAAAAATTTCAAAATGTTTGGGGGGCGGGGGTTTTGGCTAAAAATTATGTAACCTTTTTACCTGCAAAAAAAAGCTTTAAAAAACTTGGAAACAATTTACTATCTTGCTTCAATTTTTCAGTTGAGTAATTGAGTGAATTTTTGAACCCATTTGTTGAAAATGCACAGCTTCTGCTCCGTGTGAAATCTCAGTTGTAATAAAATGATGGTAACCAAATGTTAATAATAAGCTTGTATAATTCATGGATTAGCTTATTTTTTTTTATAATTTTTAGTGGGAAGAAACATTTTTATTTTGTTAATAAATATTCCAAAAATGTATTTTACTCTTTATCTCATTTTAAAATTAATTTGTTTTTGTGTACTTTTCACAACGTATATGTTGTAAATGTATATTTGCAACATATATTCATTTACATATATATAAATTTATAAGTAAACTAAAAAGAAAACTGAACACGTATTGGGGAGGTAGTGTCAAATCCCTTATTTCTTAAGGCATGTGCAATCTAAAATGTTTAAAGACCACTAGTCTATTAACTTCTAATTGTAGCATCTTATAAAGTTGCTAAGTCAGACCCAAGATGGTGTTCCAGTGCATCTGAGCCATTTTCTGTAGGGAAACAGATGAGAGGTATTGGACAAAGGACTTGAATCTGTTAATGAAGCAAAACAAATTAGGTTACAACTATAAGATGCAGGCAACAGTAATAGCCTCCATTATTCTCTTTTTTCCCTAGATGCAGATATTTCAGAAGATGACCAATCTAATAAGTATTATTAGAGAAGCTATCATCTTCCAAGTCCATCAGTGTATCATTCAATTTAGGGTTAAATATTGAGGGAAGGCTTGTGCTAATAGTTACTGATAACAGCAGTTCTCCCATCCTCCCTGCGTCCTCCCTGTTATTGCAATCTCCATGAATGCAAGGACCACATCTGTCTTGTTTGCTCCCTGATCTCCAGCACCTGGCACTGTGAGTGGCATAGGACAGGGCTCAAATATTTATTGAGTTGAATTGGTTTGTTCTGGAGAGATCACATTCTCTTTGGTGCATCATGGCTATAAGTGGTGTTGAATCTTCAGACTTCCAACAGAGTTAAAACAAGAATAGTTGGAAAATTGTATATAGTTTTTCCTAGCAAGTCAGTGACCCTTCCATATGGAATCTAACCATCTGTAGAGGTCTTTCTATTGTCTTTCTTCTCTTCTCTTCCTTTTCTTCCTCCTTCTTTTAATATCTGGAGAGTTTCCCTAATAGATAAATGGTGATTGGCAGTGGTTAACTATCTAGTTAGAGGGAAAAAAATCTTGTTTGTTTTCTGAGAACAAGCCCTAGACAGTGGAGAATGCCTGATGAAGCAAGAGCCTCCAAGATCCTCACCTCCTGCTTACCACTGAAGCCACACTGCTCACTGTGCACCAAACAGACCAGGCAGGCTCCTGCCTCAGGGCCTTGCCCTCTCTCATCTTCTGCCTGGAGACGTCTGGAGACATAAGGGGCACCTGCTCTCTTACCTTCCTGCTTAACTGTCACCTTCTCAGCAAGGCCCTCCTCCTGACTATCCCACTCAACTGTCCACTCCGCCCCCTGCAGTCACTTTTGTTTCCCAGGTTGCATGTGTCACCTTCAAACATACTACATAACGTCCCTGCGCTGCTTTTTGTCTGACCCCAACTGAAAGTCAGCTCCACACACACAAGAAAAGAGCCTAGCATACAAACCAAAGTATCAACCTGTGAGAGTTACGATGCTTATTTTTAACTGTGTGGATGTGAGATGGCCGTCTGCCTGGCCATAGTTAGATGAGTGCACTTGCAATCAAAAGCTCAGTTAAGTGAATAACCACAGTGACAGTGACAAAGACTTTTCTAGGAAATACTAGTTCAGTTTCCATTTCTGGTACTTTTCCATTCCTTTAAATGCCTATTTTGGTTCACTGTTGATACCAAAAGTCCTGAAAATACTCACACTGTGCTGTGAACAACTGAGTGTCATTTGTCAGAATAAATATTAAGAGATGGTTGCCAAAGTAGTGATTTAGTGCATCAGACAAATTCTGGCACCAGTTAAGCTTGGTAAGAAGGTTTTGACATACATTTTAACCTTTTCCTTTAATAAGGAAATTAGAGTCTAAGATTATTTATTCTTACTGCTTCACTTAGCAAAAGTTCCACTTCTGAAAGTTTTTGCTTAATTATCAATTTTACTCAGCTGTCCAAAATGTTACACTTATAGGACACCAATATAACTCCTAAATATACATGTACTGTCATATATTGAAAGGGTTATATATAATATTGTGGTGCAAGATTCGTAAATTACTGGTAATCCCCAAAGATTCATAAAATGCAGAGTTGTATGTTTTCCACAACTGACATTCAACAAGCACAGATGTTGTTTATAGATGAACAAACCACATGGAAAATGCCGTCTCTTGGATAGGAGCAATGCATTTTCAAGAGGAGCCTTATTAAATGAAAATAAAGGTTAAAGAGTAAAATGAGATGTGAGGCAAATGTAAAACCCTGACAGCCACAGGGCCCCATACAATATAAATTTGATTCACAGTCTGGCTCTGCTATTCTCAACAGCTAAATCTAAGAGACATTATTTGCAAGATTCACAGGTTCCATAATATGATGATGTAATCTGGTCATCAGAAGCAGAATTTTTGGTGGCCCAGAAGAAAGTGTTTTGTAGGTTCTTCTAAAGAGGAGAGTGATTCACATAAAAGACAAATTTCTTACAAACATTCCTACACAAAACCACACAGATGTTTCGTATTTATTTAGTTGGTTAGTTACAGAATTGGTCAATAAAAGTCTCTTAAAGGGCATTCTGAAATATAGATGCTTGGTGAGCATTAACATTCTTTTCTATATATCAGTCTTTTAGGCATCAAAAATCTCTTTACTCTATGCTTCTCATACATAGAAAATATTCTCTGATTTCCAAAGTGAGATAAGTTCAAATCCTGTCCGCTCACCGTGTCCAGCTCAGAGCCAGGCTCTCTGGGAAATGAGGAATAGTGGCTACCTAGTGGGATAAGACTCCTTTGATCTACTGCCTACAATCCTCAAACATATGTTACCTGCACCCTACTCCCTCACACAAAGTGTGAAGTGGTGGAACAGGAGCAATGAGTGCTCGCCTTTGAAAAAGAAAAATGTGAGACACCAGGAGTCAGAAGTCATTGGTCTGAAGCACTGCTGTCTGCTGGGTGATGTAATAAAGTTTTTGATTTTGGTCTATAGGACCTCTGTTAAAACAGACAGGGAAGAATCTCAGTTAAGTATCCTTTCCTTTAAGTCAAACACAATGGAGTAATAATAGGATAAATTAATAATTTGTCCTCTCCCCTCCAGTCTCTTCCTCTAAAATAATAGTTTTGTGAGAATCTTTCTGCATTTTACTTCATGCCTTTATAGATGTATAAAAGCATAGTAGTTTTTTTTTTTTACTTTTAAAAAATTGAGCCAGGCTATCCATTTGTCTGTCTGTCTGTCTATCTATCTACTTTGTTTTTCTTTGCCACGTGGCATAAACTTTATTCCACAACGTACATAATAGATCTAATTCATGTTTTCAATAGCTACAAGTATTCCATACTTGACTACTTCAAGTTTATTGCTCTTTCTTCTGCAGCGTCAAACCTTAAATCCATCCAATTAGTTTTATATAAGATGTTAAAATATCAGCTCTGGAAGTTCCATTTATTATTTTGTATAGTTTCTGTTTCTATTCTTACTAGTTTTTCCTTTAAATCTTTGAGTGCATTTATAGTAGTTATAGTGAAGTCCTTGTCTGCTATTTCTATCATCTCTGCTATTTCTGGGTTTCTTTTATTGTCTGATGTTTCTCCTACTTATGAGTCACATTAATTGTGCTTCTTTGCCCATCTAGTATAATTTTTTTTACTGAATCCTAGAGATTGTAAATGTCATGTGATTTTGAAAGTTAAAATATTTGCTATCCGGTCCTATACAGAAAAAAATTTGCTGACCTTGCCCTAAATGTTTAGAATTGTGTTGAGTGTAATTGTTGTACATGGAGCACACAGCATACAATTGTCTTTTAAAGTCCTACTTCACCTCCTTCCTTTTTTCCAATTAATACATCGGTATATCCCCACATCCTCTCTAACATTTGTAATTTCTTGCCTTTTTGATAATGGTCATTCTGATAGGTGAGGTGACATCTCATTGGGGTTTTGATTTGCATTTCACTTATGATTAGTGATCTTGAGCACATTTTCATATGCCTGTTGGCCATTTGTGTATCTTCTTTGGAAAAATGCCTATTCAGATCCTCTGTCTATTTTTTAATCAAGTTTTTGTTTGTTTGTGTGTTTTGCTATTGAGTTGTATGAGTTCTTTTTATATTTTAGACATTAACCCTTTATTAGATATATGATCTGCAGTTTTTTCTCCCATTCAGTAAGTTGCCTTTTCATTTTGTTGATGGTTTCCATTGATTTTCAGAAGCTTTTTAGCTTGATGTAGTCCCATAATCATTGCAAAGATCAATGTCAAGGAGCTTACTGCCTATATTTTCTTCTAGGAGTTTTATGGTTTTAGGTCTTACTTTCAAGCCTTTAATCCATTTTGGGCTAAGTTTTGTGTAAGGTGTGAGAGGGTGGTCTAGTTTCATTGTTTTGCGTGTGGTTGTCCAGTTTTTCCTGAATCACTTGTCAAAGAGACTGTTCTTTCCCTGTTGTATATTCTTGACACCTTTGTCATAAACCCATATATGTGTGGGTTTATTTCTGGGCTCTCTATTCTATTTCTTTGATCTGTGTCTGTTTTTATGCCAATACTGTTTGATTACCATCGCTTTGTAATATAGTATGTTATCAGGATGCGTGATATCTCTGGCTTTGTTCTTTCTCACGATTACTTTGGCTATTCTGGGTCCTTTGTGGTTCCATATAAATTTTAGAATTGTGTGTTCTATTTTTCAAAATGCCATTGGAATTTTGATAGGCATTGCATTGAATCTGTAGATTATTTGGGTAGTATGGATATTTTAACAATATTAATTCTTCCAAGCTATGAGCATGGAATATTTTTCAATTTATTTGTGTCTTCTTTAGTTTCTTTCATCAGTGTCTTATAATTTTCAGTGTACAGGTCTTTCACTTCCATTGTTACATTTATTCCTAGGTATTTTATTATTTTTGATGCAATTGTAAATGGAATTGTTTTCTTAGAACTGATTTTCATATATTGATTTTTTATCCTGAAACTTTACTGAATTAATTCATTTATTGGTTCTAACAGTTTTCTGGTGGCGTCTTTAGGATTTTCTATATAGTATCATGTCATCTGCAAATAGTGATAGTTTTACTTCTTCCTTTCCAATTTGGATGCATTTTCCTTTCTTTTCTTGCCTAATTGCTCTGGCTAGGACTTCTAGTACTATTTTGAATAAAAGTGGCAAGAGTAGGCTTCCTAGTTCTTGATCTTAGAGAAAATACTTTCAGCTTTTCACCATTGTGTATTATGTTAGCTATGGACTTGTCATATTTGGCTTTTACTATGTTGTGATATGTTCCCTCTATATCCACTTTGTTGAGTCTTTAATAATGGATGTTGAATTTTGTCAAATGCTTTTTCTGCAATCATTGACATGATCATATGATTTTTATCCTTCATTTTGTTGATATGGTATAACACAGATTGATTTGTCAATATTGAACTATCTTGGTACATCTGGAATAAATCCCACTTGATTATGGCATATAATCCTTTAAGATATTGTTGAATTTGGTTTTCTAATATTCTGCTGAGGATTTTTACGTCTATGTTCACTAGGGATATTGGCCTGTAATTTTCTTTTCTTACAGTGGCTTCGTCTAGTTTTGGTATCAGGGTAGTGCTGGCCTTGTAAAATCAGTTTGAAAATATTCCCTCCTCTTCTGTTTTTTTGGAAGGATTTTGAGGAGACTTGGCATTAGTTCTTCTTTAAATACTTGTTAGAATTCACCATCTGATTCTGGACTTTTGTTTGCTGGGAAGATTTTGATTACTGATTCAGTCTCCTTAATAGTAATCAGTCTGTTCAGGTTTTCTATTTCTTCATGATTCAGTCTTTGTAGCTTGTATGTTTCTAGGAATTTATCTATTTCTTCTAGGTTGTCCAATTTTTGCATATAATTGTTCATAGTAGTCTTTTATGAGCTTTTGTATTTCTGTGATATCAGTTGTAATGTCTCCTCTTGTATTTCTGATTTTATTTGAGTTATCTCTCTCTATTTTGGTGAGTCTAGTTCACACCCCTTATAGCTTTTTGTTTTGTCTACTTTTTCCCCCTTTCTTATTGTCTATTTCCAGTCCTGTTCTACTTCCCATCCCATTGACACTCTCATTTATATAGTGTATGTCTTTCCATATTCTATGTGTTTATTTACATACATATGAATTTGTGATAAATATCTAACATTGTTGTGGTTGTAAAAGTTTAAATGAATTTATAAATTTAATACTGTTTTTACTTTTATTTCCCTCTCAACATCATGTTTTTGAGATCAATCCATGTTGCAAGCAGCTTTGGTTCATTGTTTCAGTCTACTGCATAGAATTCCTTCAAAAGCATAACCCACATTTCTACATCCATACTCATATTGATAGGCTTAGTTGGTTCCAACTTCTTGCTACCACAAATAATACCTTGAACATTCTTGTGTATGTCTCTTGTGCATGTATGAGGATGTTTCTCCAAGGTGCACACCCAGAAATAGAAGTGCTGTGTTGTAAGTGATGCACGTGCTCAACTGCACCAAGTACAAGATTGTTCTTTAAAATTGGCTGTACCAGTTGGCAGTCACATGAGTAGCACCTGAGGATATCCATTTCTCCTCATCCTTTTCAGAATTTTGTATCATCCAATTGTATTAGTTTCCTACTGCTTCTGTAACAAATTACTACAAGCCTGGTGGTTTAAAATAATACACATTTGAAGGTCTGAAGGTCAGAAGTCCAAAGTGGGTCTTACTGAGCTAAAATAAATTTGCTGGCAAGGCTGTACTCTTCTCTGGAGACCCTAAGGAAGAGTCCATTTTCTTGCCCTCCCAGCTTCTGGAGTTCACTCACATTCCTTGGTTCATGGCTTCCCTCGTCTTCAAGGTAGCAATGGCCAGTCAAGTGTTTTTCACATCACATCACTCATACTCCTTTTCCTGCCTCCCTCTTTTACATTGAAGGACCCTTGTAACTACATTAGACCCACCTGGATAATCTCCTGCTCTCCAAGTCCACTGATTAATAACATTAATTCCACTTGCAACCTTAATTCTCTCTTGCCGTGTAATGTTAACATATTCACAGGTTCTGGGGATTAAAATTTAAGTATCTTTGGGGGGCCATTTTTCTACCTATCATACCAACTTTATATTTTTGGCCAATTTGTAAAACATCTTATTGTACCTAAAATGCACAAAGAACTCCGATAAATTTGGTAATGAAAAAAGGAATAGAAAATTAGTACTGAATGTAAACAGACAATTCACGGAAGGAAAAACCTGAAATGCCAATAAATATATGGAGAGATGCTCAACTTCACTTTTAATAATAGGAACACAAATTTAAAGTGCACTGAGACCCTTTTTTGGTAACAACATGAGATATTTTTTGCAACAGTTTGAGATATAGTTAATATACCATATAACTCATTCATCTAAAGTATATAATTCATTGGTTTTAGTAGACTCAGACTTGTGCAACCATCACTGTAATCAATTTTGGACTGTTTTCATCATCTCCCAACAAAACACTATAAACTTTAGCTGTCGCTTCCAACCTCTCCTTCCTTCCTGACTCTATGCAACCACTAATCTACTGTGTCTGTAGATTTGCCCATTCTGGACATTTCATATAAATGCAAATGACCTCTTTCACTTAGCATGTTTTCAAGGTTCATCTGTGTTGTAGCTGTATCAGTACTTTATTCCTTTTTATAATTGAATAATATTATTTTATAGTATTGATATACCACATTTTGTTTATCCATTCATCATCTGATGGACATTTTGGTGGTTTCTATCTTTTGGTGGAATGATGCTGCTATGAGCATTCATGTACAAATTTTTGTGTGGACATATGCTTTCATTTCCCTTCAGTGTATTCCTAAGATTGAAATTACTGGGCTGAATATAGTAACTTTATGTTTAAGTTTTTGGAAAACTACAATCTGTTTTCCAAGGTTGCTGCATCATTTAAAATTCCTACCATCAGCAGCATATAATGGTTCCTCACCAAAACTTTTTATCTGTCTTTTTTTATTATAACCATACTACTGTGTGTGTTTTCATTTGCATGAGATCATTTTTTTACCTACCATATTGACAAAGATCAAATTTTGAAAAAACACTGAAATGGAGAATATATTGGGAGAAATCAGGCACTAACCTACATTGCTGGTGGCAATGTGAATTAGCATGACCTCTCAGGAGATTTATTGGCTACTTGACTTATCAGAATTTTAAATGCACATAACCTTTGACTTAACAATTCCCCTTCTAGCAATTTAAACAAGATATTTTTGTACCTGGAAATATGGGAAATGATTTATGTACAGGGATTTTACACAATAGCATTGTTTGTACCAATTTTCATTAACAGGGAACTGGTTATGTAAGTATAATACAATTTTAAAGTGTAATGCTACACTTTAAAAGAATGAGGCAGCTTCATATGCACTGATATGAAATTATCTTCAAGATAATTAATATGTGAAGAAAGGTAGGGTGCTGAGCAATGTTCCACTATGCTGTCACTTTGTAAAAAATGTAAGAAAAAAATATACTTGCCTGTGTATGCCTAGGATATCTCTGAAAGAATGCATAAGAAACCACGAGTGATTTCCCTGGGAAAGGGAATTAAGTGGCTGAGGAAGGCTGGGAGGGCATTTAAAAATAATATTTCTTTCTTTGTGTATTTTAAAATTTCAAACTATATGTATGCTATAGTTATTTTATAATTTTTACTTAACAATTTCTCCATAGAGTTCTGGCATTACTTATTATGTTAATTCCAACTTCATTTTTTGTTGCTATTATAAATGAAATCTTTTAATTATGTCTTCTAATTGGAGATTGCTAGAACCAAGGGGCATTGATGGTTTTTATATATTGTTCTGGTAAATTATTACAACAGTCCTTTATAGTAGTTTATCCTGTTGGTTATCATAGCTTACCTTGCTTTTCATGTAAATGATTGTACCACCTAAAAATATGAAACCTTTTGTCTCTTCACTTCTAATTTTTGTACTTCTTACTTTTTAATTGTCTTATTGTGTTGGTTTGGCGGAGTTTTCCTTGTTCCATTTTCACTAACAAGTCAACCTTGTGTGGTTGACAGGAATGTTCAAGCTTTCCATCAAGCATGGGTCTGGGGCTATTTGCTTATTCTTCTTACAAGTAGTAAGTCCCAAAGTTCTGTAATTGTTTCCTTTTTCCCTGTGAGTTGTTCTGTCTTAGCTCCTACTCAGGGCTCTCACTTCGGGCCTCTCTTCATTTCTGGCAAATGGGGTTGTTCTTTGTAACTTTTGGCTTGGCTATGTATTTTAAGCAATTTTAAAAAATAGCAGAAATCTTTACATTCGGGCTTCCTGTATCAGCTGCTACATTAGTATCAGGAAGTCTGCACCAGCTGTGGACAGAATGTTTGTGCCCCCACCCCTCACCCGCCCCAGTTCATATGTTGATGCCTTAATCCCCAGTGTGATGGTATTGGAGGTGGGCCTTCCAGAAGCAGTTAAATTTGGATGAGGTCACGGGAATAGAGCCCCCATCATGGGATTGGTGCCCTCACAAGGGTTTGAAGAGACCTAAGCTCTCTTTTCACATTGTGAGGAAACCAAGGGGGCTCTCGAGAGAACCTGACCATGCTGTCACTCTGGCCTCAAACTTACAGCCTCCAGAACTGTGAGAAATAAATACTATTATTTAAGCCACCCAATCTATAGAATTCTTGTTAAGCAGCCCAAAATAACTAAGGCACCATCTGACTGTTACCCATTTTGAATGCCCATTATTGTCCCTATTTCTTTTTTCAGTCTCTCCAATGGAGATATACTTTTCAGAATTTTTTGACCCTCTTTGGTTCTCTTCATATTCTTTTTCCACGGGTCTATTAGTATTCTGCTGCTGCATCACAAATTGCCATATAGGTAGCAGTTTAAAACAACCTACATTTATCATCTCACAGTTTTGATGGGGTCAGGAGTCTGGGCACGGCTCAGCTGGGTTCTTTGCTCAGGGTCTCACAAGGCTGCAGCCAAAGTGTTGACCGGAACTGTGACATTCTCTAAGCATGCAGTCCTCTTCCAAGCTCACAGGGTTGTTGGCAGAATTCAGGCTTGCTCCTTCAAGGGCAGCTGAAGAACCTCTTTGAACTCAGGGAGGGCCTCAGTCCCTCTTTTGAAGAGCTTGTCTGATTAGATCAGATCCATCCAAGATAATCTCCCTTTTAATTGACCCATCGTTAACTGATTTGGGACCTTAATTACATCCACAAAATATCTTCATCTTTGCCATATAAGGTGATGGAATTACAGGAGTGATATCCTAGCACCTCTGCCATTTTCTGTTGGTTAGAAACAGGTCACAGGTTCCACCCACACTCAAGGAAAGAGGACTACACAGAAGTGTTAATACATTAATACGTGAATACATGGGACTATTTTAGAAATCTGCCTGTCATGCTTGGTAATCTCATACTTAGATACTGTTTGAAATTCACTCTAGCAGGAATGAATCTCAAATCTGTATCAGTTTGTTTCTCTGTGAGTAACCATTTCAACCATCTAATGAGCATCTTTGCCTTTGTGGCCTGTTAGCATTTCAAACTCAATGTAGTAAATCTCGATATTCAAGATCAATGATATATCTGCTGATTCTCACATGAGGAAATGATTGTTTGGCTCGTAATTTAAATTTTGCCTTCAAAGTCATGAGTTTTCTCTACAAGTACCCATCCCACAAGCTGATCTTTTTCACTTTGTTAGGGCTAGTATGTAAAAAAGTTGAGTTTCATTTGCTAGGCACTCAGCTGGGCTAACTACTAAGCCACTTGTTATATATCAGTGCCTCAGGCTTCAACATCCTTAGAAATTGCACAGGACGTGCTCCTTAAGGGTCTCTGTAAAGCAATCAGAACCACACACACTCGAAGGGATTCTGTATTCTCAGAACCCGACTTCCCTCCACGTCTCTAAACTAGCTATTTTTCAAGCTGTTCGTAGGTTCCTTAATAGTATCACACCCTCCAAACCATCCAGTCTCACAACTTTAAAATAGTGGTGTATGAACTTAAGTGGGGATATTTAAGAAAGGAATCTCTTGATTCACTATGCAAAAAAGGCTTTGTGAATGAGCATATGTGCATTTTTTTTCAGGAATGATGTCCTTAGCTTTCTTCAGATATTCAAAGCGGTGCGTAACCCAATAAAGCTGACTTGGAATTAATTTTGCTTTTTCTCTCTCCTTCTTAACTTTTGCTGGGTTGTCAATTCCTTTTAACCTTGCCACCTTGAGATTCTTAGTATTTCTGTCATCACTACCAGCATCCTAGTTCAGGTGTTCGGTGCCTTTGTATTATACTCCTAATTACTCTTTTGCCAATTTAATTTTTCTAAAGCCCATATTTGAACATGTGTTTAGCCAGTCAGCCATCCAGTTTACAGTGCCAATTGGCTGAGAATACTAAGATCGGTAGACATTTCACATCCTCAATCTTTTCCTGTTTTGGTGAAGAAAACAGATATAATGATATTTTTAAAAAGTAGCATATGTGCGAGAGTAAGTTTTAGACTGTATACACTGCTATGGGAATATTCAGAAGAGTATCTAACACATTCTGAGGGAATCAAAAACAGTCACACAGGATGCGACACTGGTGGTGGGCCTGGAAGGATGACTAGGAACTCTGCAGGTCTTTGGACCAGGGAGTGTGGAAGAACCATCGCTGGAGATGGATTGTATGGTTAGAAGTAAGGAGTCAAAGTGGAGGCTGAGCTTGGGAGGGTTTGAGTAATTTCATCCCGTGAAACATAAGGATGCATGGGGTGGAGTGCTGGGAAGTGAGCTGAGATGGAGGCTTGGCCCTTTGTGAGGACCCGTGAGAGATTCAACCATCCATTCCATCAACGGCAATTTGTTAAATGACTGGTATGGGCTGAGCATTAGGATAGGCCCCACAGGAAAGAGATGATGAGAGACACAAATTGAAATTTGCTGAAACAGTAGAATTTACATGTTCTTACCTACACCCCCATGAGGGGAAAAATAAATGTGTGAAATGACAGATGTGTTCATTAACTTGATGGGGGAAAATCCTTTCACAATGTATATGTGTATCAAATCGTCATGTTGTTCACTTTAAATCTTACAGTTTTATTTCTCAACTATATCTCAATAAAGCTGAGGGGAAAGAAAGAGACATGTAGATAAGTAATCATAATAGAGTTTGATAAATTCTATGCAAATGGCCATTTTGTGAAATGGGAAGGCAGATCAGGGAAGCTTTTTTAAGGAAGATACATGAGCCCAGTGTTTTGCACATAGAAGGCACACATTAAAATTACTTGGACAAGAGACTGGCTGGCTGATACAGTGGGAAGGGTCTTCTAGGTGGAGGACAAAGGAAGAGGCATGTTATGTTCAGGGAAGGAGAATTATCCTGAAGCGTATAGAGAATTATTGAAGGACTAAAAACATTGACTTAATTCTCTTTTTAAGTCTTGAAATAGAATGACCTGGAGGAAGGAGAGAACAGGTCCTCTGTGAGTGAGACAGACAGACGCAGAGTAGAATATGGAATTGAGAGACAGTTACGAACAGACTTCAAGATGGGACTTGACCAGGAGGTTGTGGCACGTCACAGAGAAGAGGGTAATGAGGTCAGCTTTGGACAGGCTGAGTCTGAGGTAGTTTGGGGCTATAATGGAGGCAACTAGTAGACAACTGTCTATGTAAGCCTGGAACTGTAGCCAAGACATATAGATGTTGGAGTCATCAGCATGAAGGTGGTAATTGAAAACATGAAAGTATATGAAATCATCCAGGGAGGTTTTATAAAGTCCTTGGGACACTTAGAAACACCAATCTTGAAAGAATGTGGGGAAAGAAGATAGGCAAGAAGGTGTAAGAGGTTGACGAAAAACTAGGAAGAGAAAAGAGGCCATGGGAACTGAGAGAGGAACTAGCTTAAAAAGGCAAGGAACTGTCCAAAATGATAAGTTCTACTTCAGAGGAGTACTTTTAGTCATTAAATTCATTTGTAAAGTATTTATTGGGAACCTAGTCTGTATTAGGTTCTAAATATTTAGGAGAAATTCTAAACATTAAAGATAGAAATTCAGAGTTTGGCAGCTTACATTTTAGTAGAGGGATTTTATGTATGTATATATATATATATATAATATGTGCAACGAAATATTTAAGGTGCTTGATCAGGATGTCCACAAGGTACAAAAAGAAAACCAATGCAACAGACACCAGTTAGCCTGTGGAGGCCCGGGGAAAAGGAAAGGATTCACACAGAAAGCGACATACGTGAAAGTGTTAGTTAGATTTGACATTAGGGAAGTCAGTTACCTGCGTAAGAGGAACTCTTTAGAGGTAGGGGGAAAAAGTCAAATTGCAGTTGGTGAGGAGTAAATGAGAAATAAGCAACAAATGTAGGTTATTCTTTCAAGAAATTTGGTTCTGAAGAGAAAGAAGTAATTTCAGATTCTGTCTTCTCTCTCAAATTCTCTCTGCTGCTTCTGCCTCTGGTGACTTCTGTCTGTATTAATCATGTTTTAAATTTTCTGTGCTTTGTGATGCTTTGACATATTGCGGCCCTGCAGACCTAAGGAGAGACTCCTCCTCCCAGGGCTAGCTTGTTCCTAAGGTAGTCACCAACTTGCCTGCAAACACTCAATTCATATACAAACCAACTGTCTTAGCTAAGGCCGCTGTAACAAAATACCATAAGCTGGATGGCTTAAACAGCAGACATTTATTTTTCAGAGTTCTGGAAGCTGGGAAGTCAAGGCCAAGCTGCCAGCAGATTTGTTCCTGGTGAGAGCTCTCTCCCTGGCTTGCTTATGTCTGCCTTCTTGCTATGTGCTCACATGGCCTTCCCTTCATGCATGTTCGTGGAGAGAGATCTCTCTCTTCCTCTTCTTATAAGGACACTGGTCCCATCAGGCAGGTCCCACCCTCATGACTTGATCTAGACCTAATTACTTCCCCAAACCCTCACCTCCAAATACCATAGCACTGGGTTTAGGCCTTTGACATATGAATCTTGGAAGAACGCAAACACTCAGTCCATTAACACCGGTTAATCCAAAGCCCATATCCCTAAACACCTCCTTTACCTAATTTCTACACATCGCTACTATTTCTCCTTCCCTCAACCACACCTTGTCTAGGTACCAGACAACTAAAGACTGTCCATTTGGCCCAGAGCCTACTGAAATTGTTCAAACTATCTAACCCTAAATTTGCCTACTCTGCCTTGCCTGTTCCTTCCCATGAAAACCACATAAAGGCTCTAAGCCATCTCACCCCTCACTCCTTCTGCCTCTTGACCAATCCTGGAGCTTCCCTATGCGACCCTTCATGGCATGGTATGCCCCCTTCCCTTGGAAACTATGAGTAATAAAAGCTTTTTTTTTTTTTCAGTGGCAGTGTCCTCTTCATGTCATCACTCAGTCACCTCTATAAATTAAATCCCAAGTACAATCAAAACAATGTCTCAGATTTAATACGTCGAATGGGAGAAGTTGTGATTAAATTTGTCAGTCATTGTGTTAGTACCTTAGGGCTGCTGTAATGAATTACAACTAGATAACCCAAACAACAGAAATTTATTCTCTCACAG
Source organism: Camelus ferus (assembly GCF_009834535.1). Taxonomy (NCBI): domain Eukaryota; kingdom Metazoa; phylum Chordata; class Mammalia; order Artiodactyla; family Camelidae; genus Camelus; species Camelus ferus. Next base: position 50,070,338 of record NC_045708.1, on the reverse strand, counting down.
CTCTGGAGGCTAGAAGCCTGAAATCAGGGTGGACCATGCTCCCTCTAAAGGCTTTAGGAAAGCATCCTTCTTTGTCTCTTCCCAGCAGTCCTTGGATCTCCATGGCTGTGGCAGCATCCAATCTCTGCTTATGTCTTCACATGATTTTCTTGTGAGGACACCAGTCGTTAGATTTAGGGTCCACCTCAATCCAGTATGACTTTATCTTAATTAACTACATCTGCAAAGACCCTATTCTCAAGTAAGATCATATGCTCAGGTTCCAGGTAGACATGAATTTTGGAGGGAAACTAGTCAACCCAGCATAGTCACTCTTCAAACTGCTATGAGGCAGAGTTCTCCCACCAGGCTGCTCAGATGGTGTGCTCATGCTGCTCGCTGTGTTTATGTTGGACTGCACCCTGCAGACCTCCAAGCCTTGTAGTTGCCCAGCCTCAAGACCGAAGAATGAGTCCAGAGATAGTGACAGAGACACCAACGGCTTATTGGACAGGGGATCTTAAACTTCTGAAGCAAAAGGTCCTGGAGCAACACCCCACCGTGTACAGCAGATGACAGGCAGGACGCAGCAGCAATCTCCCTACTTTGGGGAGAAGGAGGCTACCATTTATAAGGGGAATTGATGTCAGGTTGGCTTATTAGTTACCAGGGAAACCAGCAGCTGGGGCATGTCCCTCACAGCTTCTCAGGTTAATGACCGTCACGAGAGCAGATGTTTCCCTTTAGTAAACTAGCAGGTGAAGCCATTTTGAACTAACGATTAGAATAATCACTAGCTGGGGCAGGGGGAAAGCATTCATGTGAGTAGAGTGTAGGTGAAGCAGGGACTGGTCGAGCAGGAAATATACAAAGAGCAAGAGAATAGACATCTTGAGTGGTTTGACCATATGGCTTACATACAACCTGACTTCAAAATGGAGTTTACTATCTAATTTAAACATATACAGATTGGGCAGAGGACTTGTGGAAAATAAATGCCTTCAAAGCAATGATTCTGTAGAGAACATATTTGTAAGGCTTACTTGTCGCCTGGTGTGTGCAATCCTGCCTGTTGGAGAACATTAAGACTGGTGATGGGGCTCCTGGTTTAAGAGACAGTAGCACTGGTTCCAAGAGACACCCGAGCACAGCTCAGGAGACCAGCCAGCGTGTCCTCACAGTGGGATCCTCTGACAAAGTCAGCTTCTGAAAAGCTGATTCTGGTTACCTCTTTTCCCATCCAAACCTAGCTGGCAAGAGACCAGGAAGACAATGAGAATTTGCAGGACCAACTCCTGGAAGCAAAAAAAGCCTAGATATGTAAGCTTGGCATTTGGACCCTTTCCTTTTAGATATGCGTGACAAACATGTGCCTGAAAAGCTCCGTGAGGAATCTCAGGAGCTGCAGGGACAATAAATGGAGGAGCAAAAGGGTGGAGCTCAGAAGAGGTTCCCTGGGAAACGCTCCAGGCCTTCAGCTGTGACCCTGGGGGGCTGCATCTAGGAGTAAATGGAAGTGGGAAACAGGCTTCACAAGAACTCTGGCCTAGCTTTGCATTATTTTAATCCCAGATTGCATTAAGATGATCTGCATCTGGCCAAACATCCTGCCCAAAGTAAAAGTCAACCCGGAGCCTCAACTTGCCTCCCTATTTCTTCATGTACAATGGCTAGAATTCAATTTAAAAAATGAAGCCTACAAAAAATAATAATTGACCTAAACCAGAAAGAAAATTGAAACAGAGCCATAGAAGACAAATATTGGAGTTTTTAGACATGACTTTAAAGTAACTATGGGAATGTGTTTCAGAAATTAAATTAACAACATGGAGAATTTTGTCAGAACTGAAAACTATAAAAATGAATCAAAAAGAAGTTCTAGAACTGAAAAGTAAAAAGTAAACACTGATTGGATTGATTTAATAGTAGACTGGATGCAGCTAAAGAGAAAATACAATTGGATATAGGTCAGAATAAAATATCCAGACTGAAGCAGGGAGAGAACAAAAGATGTAAGGTACATATGGGAGATCATAAAAAGTCTAACATACATGTAGCTGGAGTCCATTGAGAGAAGAAGGCAAATAGGATGGAATCTAGGATACAAAGAGCTTCTGGCAGCAGACAACTCAAAAGAAAGATGGGCAAGAGACAAAGGACATTTCTACAAAGGAGGGTTTATGGGCTGAATTATGCGCCCCCCATTCATATGTTGAAGTCTTAAACCCCAGTGCCACAGAATGTGACTGAATTTGGAGATAGACTCCTTAAAGAAGTAATTAAGTTAAAATGAGGTTACTAGGATGGGTCCTAATCCAGTCTGACTAGTGTCCTTCTAAGAAGAGGAGATTAGGACACAGACATACACAGAAGGACGAGAACACAGCCATCTACAGGTCAGAAAGCAAGGCCTCAGAAGAAATCACCCCTGCTAACACTGATCTCAAACTTGTAGCCTCCACAATTGTGACAAAATAAGGTTCTGTTGTTTAAGCCACTAATCTGTGATACTGCGTAATGGCAGCCCTAACCAGCTGATACAGAAAGTATTTATAAGGCTAATCAATACAAAAAAGGTGCTCGACCTCATTAACCATCACGGAAATGCAGATTAAAACCACAGTAGGGTACCACCACCACTCGCCCACCAGAATGGCTAAAACTTAAACATCTGATAATGCCAAAAGTATTAACTATTACTATAATTGTCAACTCATAGATATTTGTAAAACATTTTCCCAGGCACTGTACTAGAGGAATGAGCTATAAACAGGGCAGGCACCGTCCCTGCCCTCCTTGAACTTGTCCTCTTGGAGGGGAGACACAACTAAATTAGTCAACAGAAATAATATGTGCTAAGTGCTATGATTATGAAGGTGTGCGATGCCTTCAGACACACAGCAAGAATATCTAGCCAAATATGGGCATAAAATGAGTGGCAATTAAGAAGCTGGGTAAGCATTTCAGGGCTCTCCTAATGAGAGCTGTGGCCTCCACAAGCAGGCTAATAGTGGAGGCTCCTTCAGGGAGATGATTTTCAAATAAATGCTCAACATTTGTTCAAAGATGAGGCTGGATCTGTTTGAAGGAAGAGCAGAGAAGGACCTCAGGGTCTGCCTGTCTCCTGTGATTCACAGCAATCCTGCTCTGGCCCCACACTGATCAAAACAGAAGCCTGCAGTCAAGGCTGGCTTCCTGGATGTGTAACCTGTGAGGTTGCACAGGCCCCAACTTAGAAGAGTCTTAATGCTCAGCTGTCACCAGTTCTTGAAATTCTTAATAATTTTTGAACAAGGATCTCCAGTTCATTTTGCACTGTGCCCCTTCATTTATGTAGGTGGCCTAGCCTGTGACTATATTTGTGGTTCTTAAACAGTAGTTTAGCATACTCCCTGGGAGTTTTATATGGCCAGGATTGTTGTGAATGCAGACTCTCTGGCCTGCTCCAGACCTCCTGAATCAGAATCTGCATTTTAGAAGTCCCCTGGGAATTTAATGTACATTAAAGTAGGAAGAAGTGTCATTGAGAACACCTCTTCCTCCATAAGTGCTGAGAGTGGAGCTCTCCCTACCCCTGACTCCCAGGCATGTGGCTTGGCCTGGCCAACAAGAGCACTGCATCCCCAGGCAACAATGATTAATTAGCTTACAGGTAAGCATGTGACACAGGTTATTCCAAGCGCCCTAAAGATTGGAATTTGTGTAGGAACTACTCAGCTGAGACCATCTCTTTTTCCCTAGGACTCCTAGCAGTAAGAGTGACCTGATCATGGACACCATATGAAACCTGAAAATGAAACCAGCATTGCAGAAGGACAAGCCAAGAGATGGGGGAAAAACTGAATCTTGATGCCATCACCTTAGCTCCTGGGTCAAGAGGTACCTGAAGTTAAATCTACCCTTGGATATTTTATTTTATTATTTTATTATTTATTTATTTATTTATTTATTTATTTATTTATTTATTTATATTTATTTCATTTATTTATTTTTATTTTATTTATATTTTATTCAGTTAATTTATTTGTTTATTTTTATTTTTATTTTATTTATTTTATTTTATTTTATTTATTTTTTTTAATTTTATTTTTAGTTACCTGATGCAGTAAATTCTTATTTTCACTTAAGTTCATTTGAGTCAGGTTTTCTGCTCTTTGGTAGCAAAACAGACCTGATGGATAAGCCCCTTTCTGTCCATGTTTACATAAGGTGACCCTCAGAGGTAGAGAGATATGTCTTGCTGTAATCCTGTGTAGTCACAAATAGACACGCTTTTTGCTCGAGCTATCCAATTTGGTAATCAAGTTGCAGAAATTCACTGGATAATTACCAGATTTCCTCTTTGTTTTACTTGAAATGATACCAGTCCTGGATCAAAAATATTTTCTCTTTGTGTTTTTCTACTGTTTCAAAACATGCTATTCAATTGGTAGCTATTCATGGAGGACCAGTCAATTCCAATGTGTAATAACAGGTTTCCTTCAGGGGTGTAACTTCCTTAGGTGGTTCACTGAGCCAGCAATGCTAAGAATGAAAAGCTCCTGTTTTTCCATCAGGAATATATGGCTAAAAACATTTCTCTAACCAGACCTGCCCTTCCCCTCATGTTCACCGTCCCTTGAATTGTAGCTTAAGTTCCATTATCTCAAGGAAATGATTAACCAAGCTTTTTCTTTATTACATCAGAGTTCTTTTCCCTTCAAAGCATTCTAAACTGTGTTTTACTTGTCTCTGACTACCAGAAATGTGGCTCAATGCCCTGCATAAAGTATTTTCTCAGTACGTGCCTGTTGAATTCTGTTAAGTCTACACACACTCATAAGCAGGCTAAAGGTTATAAAGTTTGTTCAGGTTACAAATCTAACTCAAATCTAGACTGTTGGAGCTGGAGAGGACTGAAAGATACTTTAGCTGAACACTTTCATTGCTCTCTGTCTCTCTCACTGTCTGTTTCCCTCTGTTTCTCTCTCTCTCTAAGAAATAAAATCTTATAGAGACAACTAAAGTCCACTTTACCATTCTCTCCCTCCTCCCTGACCCCTAGAGTTAAGCTCTATGGCGAAACTGCTATATATCAATCCAGTGTATATTTCTATACTCTTACAATGTATTTTAGTGTCTGAAAATCTGCATAAATGGAATCTTTAATGTTTCCTTTTGCTATGTGCTTTTTCTTTTCACTCACTCTTATATTCTTGAGTTTATCCCTGTTGGTAATGTAGATCAGCTCTGGGGCAAGCTTGCACGTGAGCACAAGGAAGCATGTATACAACTGCTTACTGAAAACATCAGAGCTGCCCAGTGTAGGGGAACGGATGAGCTGAGATTTATTCGTGTAATGAAATGCCAATCCACAGTTAAATAACTTCTGTATTTCACATGGTCCAGAGAGGTTATGTGAAATGGCAAATGTCACTCAGATGAGTAATGGGAAATCTGAGCCTGAATCCAGAACTTTTGGGTGCTCTTTTAAAATTAAACTTATATTTTTAAGTAATTTCAAACTTGTAGAAAAATCATGAAAATAACACATACTAAGAATTCCCATATACTTTTTTTAATTTTAATTTTGATTTTTAATTTTAATTTTAATTTTTAATATGTCACTTTTGTTTGATTCCCTCTCTCTCTCTCTCATTCGATCTCTCTTGAGATACAGTTTGTTCACTAAGCCATCTCAGAGAGGTTGCTTGCATATATCATGGCCCTTTAGCTATAATACTCCAATGTGTTTTCATATAAATAAAGATACGTTTTTAAGTAGTCACAGTACAGGTGTCAAATGCAGTAAATTTTAACATTGATACAGCATTTAAAAAAATAAACTGCTGCCTGTATTAAAATTTTGTTGAATGTCCCAATAGTAATCTTGATAGCAAATTGCCCTTTATGCTTACCCTGGCATAGGATTCAGTCCAGGATCATGTGTTATATCTGGTGGTCAAGCCTAGTTTTTAAATCATTTGTTATTGCTGAATCTGAACATGTTTCGTAGGTGTGCTTTTTGTAGTTCCTCTGTTACGCACACCTGCTGACTTTAATGTACTTCTGGTGTAACTGTTACATTCTTAGATGCTGTGTACATTAATACTCCGAAGAAGAAAACTCCAGTCCTGCACGGCGAACTTTACTTTAATGAAACAATTTAAACCCCAGCTGAGAAATTCACAGTAGGGCACAGTGCTGAATGAGGCACATGGTGGCAATGGGGTGACCCAGGTTCCACATCTCACAAGCTGGGTGGCTCTGGCAGGGTGCATCAGCTCTCTGACTCAGTTTCCTCGGCTGTAAACTGGTGATAATAATACCTTCCAAGTTGCTGGGAAGTTAAATAATGTTTGGGAGGAGCCCCGTATGATATGAATTCATGGGACTCATTTGTATCAGAGACTCATTTGTTTAGTTTGTGCACTGAGATTTAGCTTCTCTCAAGTTTGTGTTAATAGTTACGACACCTAGTAGCCCCGAAGCCTGTTCACAGCAGGAGTTGTGGGAGGTGACACTTAAGTCATTTCTTCCCTAGTTTATGACAAGTTTACCTGGTTTCTGTACAAACACAGATATGGTGCTTTCTCTTTTACACATTATACCACATAAAGCGCGGTACTGTGCAAAAAGTTTTTGTTTACGTAGTCATAAAAAAGGAAGTTTGCATCAGTTTGTCCAAACATTTTGGTCAGCCATACTTTACTCACATTCAGTCACATAATTTAAAGGTGTTTTCCTCTTCACAGATAGCTTGCAACTGTTGAGATGGACAGATGACAATTATAAACATTTATAAGAACAAAAACATTAGAACTTCGTGTCTAATTTTAGCCTTCCAGGTGGGATGCACGATGAGTTGATGATGCAATCCAGTGGTCCTTCACAGGCTTTTAAATTTTATGGCGTTTTCTTCAAGCTGAATTGCATTTACTGTCAATTCTTGTGTCTGTAATTGCAAAGAGGTTGGTGTAGGAAGATGTTGTCAGGATGGCTTGAGGTTTAACTCCAATTTACTAACAATTTACTGAAAACAATGCCAAATACATGTTTGTGCAGTAGCCCTGTTCAATTTCTGGTAAATTAGTATACAAGATAAACAAATACTACCATTGCTAATCATTATTAAAAGAAAATCATGTAGATTCTGGGAGCAAGCTACAAAGCTTTTTTTTTCCTTTTTAGTTCTAGGGGGTTGTATTAGAACTATCCATTACAAACAACAGAAATACAACTCTAAGTAGCTTAAGTAAAAAGAAGACTGTATTATAAAGTTTTATTTTATACTGTACGTCATGAACGTAATTGAACCTTATTAATGATTAAGACCAGGGCATTTGGGGTTCTCATTCCATCTCTTGTCTTTGACCTTCCCTGTTCATCTGTTTATTCTTCTTGCTCTCTGTCTATAGACGATCCTCCTTTTATACTGGTCACATGGGGAAAAAAACATGACTATCAACAGCTTCTGAACTTTGTATCTAAAATTCTGTCACTGGAAAGACTCTGTTTCTTTAAGATTCCTGAAGAAGGCCCTTGGTTGGTCCAGTTTAGGTCAGGTGTACACCTCTAGCCCAGTTGTTGCAACCAGAGTCAAGTCTTGGGAAGCCCTTAGATTGTCCTGCCTTGGCTTAGGACAGCCAGCTGACCAGGGTGACACTGGAGGAACATGTGGATAGGAGGAAAGGGGCAGTTCCCAGAAAAGGGAAGAGGGCAGACAATAGATGACCACCACAGGGGTGGACTCCACCCATTCTTTGAAAAAATAATTTCTGATTACCAATGGCATCCGTAAGGATTAATTCAGATACAAATACCAGGATCACCGATAGCAATGAACTGAAAACATTAGTGTCATCTAAAAGTAGAGGTGAGTGCTCCAGGGCAGCCCCTCAAAACCATCAGGGATGTGGGCCCCTTCCATCCTTCTGCTCCACCATCCCCAGGGCATGGCTTCTATCCTCCAGGTCACCTTGTAGTCCCAGATGGCTGCTGGAGCTCTAGCTATCGTGTCTACTTTCCAGTCATCAGGCAGGAGGAAGGGGGAGGAAAGGGGAAAAGGCTTCTCCGCGTGTCTGTCTCTTTTAAAAAGATTTCTTGGAAATCCCTCTGACAACCTCTATATATGTCTCATTGAACAGGACTCAGTCACATGGCCACATGTAGTGGAAGAGAGGCTGGAAAATGTCTTTCTGTGGGTGCATTGCTGCTTCAATAATATAGGGGTCCTGTCAGTAAGGAGGAATGTGAGAGTGGATGTTGAATAGACAACTAGAAGTCTCTACCACATGTACTATGAGCCAGACACTGGTAAAAGGAAACAAGGTGTGTGTGATAGATAGACAGTTAACTACAGCCAAGCCCTAAGGAAGCACAGGATGAGGGGGCGATTCCAGTGCCAGGTGGAGAGGCTAGTCTGACAGGGGAAGGGCGTACCTCCTCTGTTTTATGAAAGTAAGGAGAGAGGATGAGTGAAAGCAATTTGTAGATGAGGTGGTGGTGAAGGGAAGGGGCTCCTGTTGGTTGGCACCTGTTGTCCCTGAGAAGACAAGGTGATGGGAGGACTGGGGGTGCCAAATAACAACCTGCAAAGGCAGAAAGTGGCGACTTCTCAACCCTGGCAGTGCACAAAATACCCCTGATGAACCTAAAAAATGACCGGTGAGGCTGGCAGTGGTGACAGGCTTCAGGGGTTGTTGGTCTGTCTTTTTTGATTGTGTGATTCTTAGTTCTCCAGGCAATTCTCATGTGTAGGCAGGTGAGAGATACTGGCCCATTTCTAAACAGCTAGGTCAGTGTGGGTTATAAAAGAGCTCTGGACTAGGGGTCAGGAAAGTGAGGTGTGCCCCACCTCCGCCACGCTGCCCAAATCACGAAGCCAACCCCAGCTTCACTTAGAAAACGAGCAGGCTGTATTTTCATGGTGTTATAATCAAGTATTTCCTTCCTCTCTTTCTCTCTCTCTCCATCCCCTCTCACTCTCCCCATCTCTCTCCCTCCCTCTCTTTCTCTCCTTAATTACAGTAAAGCTTCACTACCAGCACCCACAAAATTAACACTTAAAAGACTGTCATTTCACCATCGTCAGACTTCAAACTTTAGATGGTTAAGCTTAACTTCCTACTCTTTCCATTTTTATTCCCCAGGCATACCATCAATTTAAGAGAAATTAAAGACTGTGCTTCATTTTAATCCCTATTTTATGTGTTCACCAAAAGTTATAGATTTATATTGTTACTAATGGAACTCTAAAGGTACTTAGAGAATTTACTGTTCGGGAATCCTGAAGTAAATCTTTGCAAAATCAAAGAACTTCTTAAAAACAAAAACAAAAACAGGTTTCTTCTTAGACAGTATATATTCACTCTAGAAAAACCTAGAAAAATAAAGATAGCAAAAGAATAAAATTAACATATTTAAATGACAGGATTATAACTAGCTTATAAGTATAAAAAGGATTGTAAGCATAAGTATAAATATTTGGAGAATAGTCTGTTTTCTCTATTTTGTTGCAATAAATGCAATCACATTGCACATACTCCTTTTCACTCATTCTTATTATGAACTTATTTCTATGTTAAATATTCTTCTGCATCATCATTTTTAATCCTATTGCATGAATACCAAAAGATTGTTGAGCGGATTATATAAATACATGGCATGAAAAAAAAAGAAAATTAACAGGCTAGCTTGAAACAAAATTAGATGGCACTGAAAACAATAATAAACAAGCAAGAAAGTAAGTACATTCTATGGATTATCTCTACTTGACTATTTTAGTTAGAATTTAGTGACTCTTTTTACACTGAAGTTCCTGTCGATGACGAAGATGCCAAGTCTTTCAGAATTCCGCTGTTGTTTTTATAAGTAAGCTATTTAATTAATGTCCTGAAAGGTGAGGGCATCTATTGGTTTGCTCATTTACTTTAGCACACCACACAGTTCTCCTGCTCCTGATTATCAGACAGAGCTGGCTAATTAGCGTGGCGGCTGGGAACATTTCCTCCTGAAGAAGCGAGAGAGATTGTTTACTCACTGAGGTGTTACTAACTCTGCCATATGAATCTACGTGAAGTAAGGTCTTCAGTCAAAAGCAAAAAAGGTGGTTGAAAACAACTGTCATGTGGAAATGATCCAAGGAAATAAAACTGCAGAGTTGAAAAGAAAAATGCATATGTTTGCATTGTAGCATTGATTTCTCATCAATTACAGCGTCAGCTTAGAGAGAAACAACAATGATAGAGATAAAACAATAGAGTTACGGGAGAAGCCTCAGAAAACACACTGAGGCTTGGAAGTTCTTTGATGCCTTCATGTAATACTGTTTTCCTTCTCATGGGAAACAGATGGAATTAATAAACTGAACCATTGTTATTCATTTATTCTTTTAACAAATATGTATGACAGGGCCCAGACCCTACAATGTGACAGGCAGTATTCTAAACATTAAAGATTTATGGGGCAAAAAAGCAGACAAAATTTCTGCCTTCCTGGATCTTACACTGTAGTGGGTGGCAATGAATAGTGTATGAAATATGTAGTATTTTCAGTTTTAGATGATGTTGAGTACAATAAAAAAAGGAAAAGGAGGGAAGGAGACTAGAAGGTATAGCAGGGAGGTCCCAATTTTAGATAGAGTGACCAGGTGGGGGCCTAAAGGTAGTGTGGTAGTGAGCAATGCAACGGCCTTGGGGAAGAGCATTCCGGGAAGAGGGAACAGCAAAGCAAAGGCCTTGGGGTGTTTACTAGGTGACCAGGGGACAGAGAGAGTAAACAAGGAGGGGCTTCTTGGTCACGGTAGAGACTTGGACTACTGTTGTTTGTGGGATGGGAAGCCATTGACAGGTTTTGAACAGACAAGCATTATTTTAGCAGGATCATCTAGTTACATCTAGTTACTCTATTGAGAGGGACCGTAGGAGACTTTTGCAATAATCCAGGCAAGGGATGACAGTGGTTTAAACTAGGTTGGTCTATTTGAAGTAGTAAGAATTGATTTAATTTCTTCATGTATTTTAAAGGTAGGGTGGATGGGTTTTCTTGATAGAGTAGATCTGAGGAGTGAGAGCAAAAAAAAGTCAAGGATGACGCCTAGATTTGTGAGCCACTGGAAAGAGGACAGTACTATTTACTGAGACGAGGATGTCTGTGAGAAGAGAAGTTTTGGGAGATCATCTTATATTGGGTCTTACAGGCCATGAGGATGTGCAAATGGGTATGTCAAACAACTGAATGTATGGGTCTGGAGTTCAGGGTAGAGTTTGGGCTAATGTGTTTTCATGACATGTAGATGGCACTTAAAGCCACAGAATGGACAAGGTCACCAAAGGAGAAACAAAGACCTGAGCTGTGGGGCCTCCAGCACTCATCTAATAGAAAGGCTAGGAGAGACAAGAAAGGATGCTGAGAATGAGTGGCTGGAGAAAGAGGTCATAGGCTTGAGGTGTCCTTGGAGTGAAGTGAAGGAAAGAATTTCAGGAAGAAGAGGGGAGTCAACTCAGTCAAATCTTCTTTTGCAAGGTACACCAAGATTGGTATCCCTGCCCCAGAAAATAGGGCAAGGGGAGAGACCATGAAACTCTGGTGATTGTCTATGGTCTCATACTTGGCATGTGGTACATTCAGAATTCAAAACTCCTGATTGTTTGACCTCAATCCAAGCTCTTAAAGGGAAAATAAAAGAAGAAAGTGTAGTCCACCTGCTTGCAACATCAGTTATATTTGTAGTTCAACATGTTTTTCTGCAAATTTTTTTTTGTTATATGAGGATTTCCATTGCTTAGTAAAATAAAAGAAACAAAATGGGAAAAAATAAGACTTTTAAAGAATGCTTTTTAAAAAATCATCATTTCATCAAAGTGATAAGGATAGGCTTAATCTATCATCTATTTTGTTTCCAGAGTGTTTCTGGGTTGGTTGGTTTGTTGCATTAGAACTGCTTTTCTGCATTTTAGCAAGCTCCCTCCCGGCCCCTAAGGTTCTACACGTGCTGCCTCTGTTCACCCAAATGGAATCTCGGCAGGAGCACGTTGGCTGGAATGTGCGATGAATACTAAAAAAGGAAAAGTGAACCTGCAGATACTTGGCAGCTTCTTAAAATCCTAATCTCCCTATTTAATGAAATGCAAGTGACTGTCAATTTTGGGAACTAAGATAAAGTAAATCTTCTGTATCAAATACCAAAGTAAAGTGGGTGCTGAACTTTGTTTAAATCCAGACGAGAAGAGGTTTGGAATAAGTATCACATCAGCCAGGATCCACTGAAAATCAGATTTTGCATGTTTTCTGTGGAATCCTGGTGCTGAAACAAAGCGTGAGTAATCAGAACGTAGGGCTGGTGCTGCTTCCTAGGTGGACAAGAGCAGTCCTGCACTACCAAAAAGGCACACTTTTCAACTTTCCTAGACCTGTTCTCCTGCCTCCTCTTCAGTCCACACGTCTGCTGGCACTTCCTGCCCCTCCGCTCAGGGACCTCGTATTCCCCATTCTTGCTATTTTCGTTTAGGCATCTATCCCTCCCTGCCAGTTTCTCATATGTGTACAGACGTATGTAAGAGGACTCATTTACAGGAACGGGTATAAAAGTGAAAACCTGGAAACTATCTAGATGTCCATTAATGAGAGAACAGGTAAATATATTAAAACACATTTATTCTGTGGAATACCATGCAGCTGTTTAAAGGAATAAGGTTAAATATTATGATATGTGAAGATTTCCAAGATATACCTGATAGGTGAAAACAATGACTCACAGGACAGTACTGCAGGTTAACCATTTAGATAGGAAAAAACTGAAAGAAAAGCACTAACTTGTTGAGAGTCACTGTTTTTAATGCTGGGGTGACACACAGGAAGCAAGAGTGTGAAGAGGGACTGTCACTTTTCATTTCACTTACATTGGTATTACTTAGATTTTTTTAAAGTGTTTTTTTTTTTCATGAATTACTATGTAGCCTTAATATATATATATGTACATATATGTTAATTTTACTATTGTATTCTTTCTTACTTTCTTCTAATAAAATTCACAGGCAGGATGTGAACAGAAAGAAAACAGTCAGGTTTATTGACTTCCGTAATCTCACACTTGGGTTCCAGTGTTTGACTATTTATGATTTCCTTCCTGTGCTCTGACAAAGTCACTAATTTTAGGTATGCCTTTATGGTTAGAAACAGCATTTTGTTTTGCTTGAATTTTTGAACCAGTGATCTCAAGAACTATGTTTCTGCAACACTTGCTTTGTCTATATATATATATATATATATATATATATATATATATATATATATATATATATATATATATATATATATATATATAAAATTTTTTTTCTCATAAAGCTAGGCCAGAATCCTCTTCCTACCCCAAACAAAAAGGGACCATTTAAGAATAAGTTATTAATTTGTTGCTAAATGTTAATTATGAGAATTAGATATTAAGTTGTTTTCCTGAACATAAACATAAAGAAAATGCATCTTCAGAAAGTTGATGGAAATTCTGTCTATAAAAGATGCAGGGTATTTATCCTACATTAATGAAAAGTGAAATTAGCAAAGTGGCTGTGAGGGTCCTAACGTGAAACATTAATTGGTTTTCAACGGTGTAATCTTAGCAGTGGGAAAGAGACATATTAACATTCTATCAAACCTTTGTTAGAGTTTGTAATACTGCCTTAACTAGAGCATCCAAGAAAGTTGTACATAATTCACTCCATGACTCAGAATCCAATTAGTTTATATTGGTTTCATGCTTTTACCCAGGAGAGATCCATAAATTGTTTTTAATCACTTCTTTTATTTTAAATCAATAGTGTCTGCCAAGTGGGTAATGTTTTGCATTAAAACACCACCTCATATAATTGGTATAATTACTTCATAAAGAGATCAACTGCAGCAGTTCGGCAGTCTTTGGGTTTATAAAATCTAATTATGTTCACAACACAATGTTTTATTCTTACTGATCACAAAAAGAACATAAACTTGAACAAAACCCAGACATTTATGATGAAGTAATTGCAAAGAAACAAGTTGATTATTGCATGTAGTACGGCCTCTGTTAGTCTCGGAGAGAAAGCTCCTTTTTACAGTCGTTCAGAGTGTGGGGAGGTTTGAGGGAGTTCTGGTCTCCTTCACCTGGGCTGGCAGCCTTGTGGCTGAGATGAGGCGTTTGGTACCATCCTGAGATACAGGCTTCTCAAGGCTGGGCTGGGGCTGGGGCTGGGTCTCCTGGGTGTGGAATAGAGATCTCACAGCCTTGGATTTCCACACTGCACGGACGGATGGGCTGCATCAGCGGCAGCTGTAGAGGAGGGGTGGTCGGTGGTAGGGGGTGGACAGGCACGAACTTCAGCCTCTGTTTCAATAGAAGATCTGCTTCCACCTGTTTTACATTTGGGGCTTCAGTAACAGATTTCATTGGGAGAAAGTTGCTGAAATTTATTTTTGAAAACCTTTCCCCTGTGCCATAGGCATGTGTTGCCTCTATGTCAAAGGGAGGATGACTGAAAATATAAGGAAAGAAAAGGAGCAGGGACCACCTTCTGACTGAAGCAGGAGGACCAAACGGCAACCCACCTGAGAACTGCACACTAAAACTCATAAGCCTTCTTACAGCTTCAGTATTATTTCTAACTCTGGTAAAAACAGATTCCTAATTTAGAAAAGGATAAAACACACACAGCAGCCAAGAAGATATCCCAAAAGTTGTACTTCACTTGTTCCTCCCTCTATTGCTTCTTCGTAAGAAAAGGGAGGTTGGGGTGAGGAAGATACAGGAACGGAGGAAATCGGGTGTCCTTCAGTCAGCTCTGGTACTGTCCAGAACCATGGTGTTCATTCTGCTTCAGCATCACTGCATATTAACCTACTTTCCTTTCTTTGTATTTCTCTCCCCTTGTTTCCTCTGAATGGTACCTCAAGGGGCTTTTTCTCCCTATGTCTCTCTACTTTCTTCCTTTTAACCCACACCAATAAGCATGACATATTTGTTTAGGAAGCAGCAACTTACAAAGATATGAGACTCAGAGAAAGAAAGTTAATAATAAGCACAAGGACTAGATGGGAAGATGAAAAGATACACACTTGGCCCCTAAATCTACAGAAAATTCTGGCTGAGGAAGGGAGAGATGGCAGGGGGCTGGGGTTAAGGGCAGCTTGTCCAGGAGGGAACGAAGCAGAAACATTAACCATTGGGGGATTCTTCTACAGAAGGGACTTCTCAGTGGCAAGCTGGGTCTCATATGCTGGCTCTTATCTGTGATTCAAATTGCAATGTCAACATCCCCTCCTGGGAGAGAGCTTCCCCGACTGCCCAACATCAAGTAGCCACCAAGTCCCTCTCCACCACGTTATCCCATTTTACCTCTCTACACAGCACTTATTATCTGGCATTTTTCTTCTTTATTTTCTTCTGTCTTCCTCCATCTCCTATCAACCTCTTCCTCACTAAAATGTAAGCTCCTTTAAGGTCAATGTTTTGGCTCCATGTATTATCTGCTTCTTGCCCCTAGAATATCAGCCCCAAGGCTGCAGAGACTTGGCTGATTTTGTTAATATCTATTTTGTTCAAAGTGCCTTGTACATAGTAGGGGCATTCAACACTTCAGTGGATACTTGTTGAATAAAAGAATCATAGAAAGAAAACCTTTTTCCATTTACCATGGTTGCATTGTGATGAAGCAGCTGAACTTTTCTCTGAGCTGAGGCAATGGCAGACACATTTCTTTGGTCATAGGTATAGCCTTGATTTTTAGTCCACTGAGACCAACAAGGGCCAATGGCATAGATGGAACTAGACATGTCTCCTTTGTGCTGAAGGGTGATGTGGGTGTGGGGAAGACACCACAGGAAGAGAACGCACTCCAGGGGACAAGAAGGAGAAGTTATAAAGTAGGCACTGACTACATTGAAAGCACACGCAGAAGATCAAATAATGCTGCAATCGTTTAAGCTTGACAAAAGCTTTTTTGATGTGTGGCAGGTTACAATTATACTGAAATACACTATGAAAATACTCTTCACTTGTTAACAGATGTCTTCATCGGATTGGTAAACATCAAAGGCTCATCTTGGTCTTTTGGTATTTCTATCTCAAATACTGCATGCCTCTTTGCTTTATTACATTCTCCCGTTAAGTAAGAATAAAGCAAAGGCATATGGTCATTTACAAGTCAAGATATTTAATATTAACATTTAATAAGTGATTTAAAGTATCCCCCTTTCAGAATATGTAAAGTACAACAAATATATATACATATGTATATATATTAAGATAAATAGAATAGAATTTCACAGCAGGAGATACATTTCTTACGCTGAATAGTAATATTCATTTAGGAGCAAAGGGCTTTAGTAAATGATACAAAGTAAAATAAAGAGGACTAAGTGTAGAAAAAGAGATGAATTGTGACAAATTAGTTATATGTTGGGCATTAAACAGTCTTCATAGAAAGAGTGACCAAATGATTTATGATCCAAGAGATGCTTCTGAGAGTGAAAGGGCACACTAGTCCTAATTAACACTGGGACATCAGACAAAAACCAGGATAAACCAGAATGTGTGGTCAGCCTCCTCATGGGGACACTTAATGACAACAAAACTCTTTTTCTTTTTCAAAAACTGAAACAAAGCAAAATAGCTTGCCTGTGTGATGAACACTGATCTTTTTTTGATTAATTGCTTTCTTTGTTATAATAAAACTAAACTATTTAATCTGAATATAAATTATTGTTGACAGCTCTTAGAAGAGAAAGAGAAATTCAGTGGGTATCCACCCAATTTTCAAATTGTTCTGATCATTAGAAAAAATTTCCCTGTGACTGTAAGAATTAATCATAATAGAGAAGTCTGCTGGGTACCATTTCTCGACATACAATATGTAGTTCACGTTGTTAAGATCACCCACTTTCAATACTGACCTGGTTGGCAGATTGAGTTTGTTTCCAGCCCCAGCCCTTACTGACTGTGACCATCGGGAGCGTTGTGTTGAGAGGATTCTGAGGCCACTTTAGGGCTCAGCAGAAGGGCATGTGGTGATGAGTCACTAATGTCAACAGGAGATGTGGGATGTGGGGCAGTGGCAAGTGTGGCAAGCATTGCCCATATCTGTTTGTTAAATTCCTGTTTTAACAATAATTTTCTGACATATATCTAATGCAAAAGAAATAATTACACCTTGTTGATCTTGCATCTTCTAGCTCAATAAATCTATTACAGTGTAATTAATACACCAACTACACCACAGAAGTACAGTACCGTCACTCAGCATTATCACTCTTAACTGAAATTAAGACGGCTATCTCATGATTTCCACACATCACTGTTTTACAACTCTCAGTCCAAAGTCAAAATAAGGAAGATCAAATTCTTAACACCTGAATAGAAAGTAGTAGAACAAATAGCACGGCAAACATGTTGATTAACTGCATCTCTGTTTCTGCCCCTTACTTATTTTGTTATTTGTGGACTATATTTTTATCTACTCAAGAGAACTGTTAAGCAATAAAATAAAAATTAAACTTGCTTCTCCTCTTGCTAGCAAATATTAATGTCTTGACTTTAAAGAACTATTTTCAGCATTTATTTCACTATCACAATATTTCATTTTATTTTAGACTTAAGACAACAGAGAGATCTGTTTGGTGTCTTGCAATGAGGGAACATGAAAAAGATATAGTTCGGAGGGCGGGAAAGGATAGACTGGGATTTCAAAATTGTAGAATAGATAAACAAGATTATACTGTATAGCACAGGGAATCACAGAGGAAAAAATGTGATAATGAGTGTATATACATCCATATATGACTGAAAAATTGTGCTGAACACTAGAATTTGACACATTATAAAATGATTATAAATCAATAAAAAATGTTTAAAAAAAAAGAAAAAGATATAGTTGATTTTTTTTTAAACATAGGAGGTGTCCCTAATATTGCTGCTGCTTTTGTGACCATGATGTATGTTCCATCTTTGGATCTTAATTCTCTAAGAAAAAAGTCAGAATTAAATTTGTAAGGTGGAGATCCAACTTCAGATTGCAAGGCAGCTTTTCCACATGAATTTTCACTGCAATACAACTCTACTTTTCTAAGAGTGAAATCCTATCAAAGTGGCTTTCCAAAATATTTTGTGGAAAATAAGAATTAATAGTTGGCAACTCCTCGTTCATGATCCCCAAACAGGAGACGAATTCATCGGGCAGCAGGGTCTGCTCTGGAATAGTTTCATTTGGTGAAGCATTTTCCAAAAGCATGGCGGTTTCCCCCTCTACTGAGTTTTGCGTGTCCGGAGGATTGCATTCTCCTTGGTTTAAAATGAGGCTTAATTCTTCAAGAAATAGTGTGTTGCTTAGTGAATTCATACTTGACATAGAAAAAGCAAAATTAGGATAGTTTTTAAACCTGGCATTCCTTCCCAGGTCTAAGGAATCAGCTGGTGGTCTGAGAGTTGAGAGAGCTGTTTCGTCATTCGTGCTGAGATGGTTTCCCTCAGTGAGAAAATTTGAAATCTGGGGTTTGTACCCAGTGTTGGGGTCAGGAATATACACAACTGTAGTGTCAGTGAGTAGTGACTTCTGCAGGCTGTCCCTTGTCTCCAGGGAGCCTGTATTCTTTTCCTTCCTGTAGTCCATGGGTTTTTCTTCTGGGAGAAAAATTTCTATCTCTGTAATCATTGGATCGACATACAAGACCTGTTCGCTGGAATTATTATTCATAAATTCACTTTTTTCCTAGAAAGAAAAGACATTGTTTTATTTTACAAAAGGCATTTAAACAGGCCAACTGGATAGTTGAATAAGGACTGGAATTCTGCTTTCTCTCGACTTTCTTTTCCTCCTTACTTTTCTTCATTTTGTTTCTCTTCCCATACAATTTCCTCCTTTCATCTTTTGTTATCCTGCTCCATTCCAAATGTTTGTTAAATTCCCTCAGGAGAAGACTGAAGCAAAGGAATAATAAAGATAATCCATGCTTTAAGCACCCTTCTTGATTTAAAAATTTTAAGGAGAAAGAAGCCTCTTGCATAGTAATTTGCATATTATTTCAAGGCCTCTTAAATTTTGGAATATGGTGGAATATTTCTTAATGTTCTAGAGCCTTACAAGAAAACATTTTGATACTTAAATAAGAGAAAATTTTTGAGGGGACAGGGGTGCAGAGAATCCTATTTTCCTTCCATTTTAGAATAAGGTTGTAATAAATGCTTTGTGCTGTGGTTCTAAAGGTGTGCAGCTGCTCACAATTCAGACATGTCTGTGATGATCGATCAGGAGGGTGGATAAAGAAAGCTTTTATTTTTTGCAAAAGCCTGATGACTCTTCTGGTAAGAAAAGGCGTTGAGGCCTTCCAGCTGATGGCTGGCTTCGCAGGGCAAATAACTCCCACCCAACACAATTATAAAATGATAGCCACCGGCTATGGACTGAATGTTTGAGTCCCTCCAAAATTCATATGCTGGATCCCTAATCCCCAGTGTGATAGTCTTAGGAGGTAATTTGGTCATGAGGGTGGAGCCCTCATGACTAGGATTAGTGTTCTTCTAAGAACAGATACAAGAGAGCTGATCTCTTTGCCTGCCGTGTGAGAATACAGCAAGAAGGCAGCCGTCTGCAAGAGGGCGCTCACCCAAAGCCAAATCTGCTGGTGTCTTGATCTTGGACTTCCCAAGACTTTGAATAAACCAGCGTAAAGTATCATTCAAATTTTCTTTGGCTCAGCCTCCCCAGGGCACTTGCCAGATTTGGGTTGGGAGGGGCAGACGTGTAGTCCTGGATCAGATGAAGTCCGAAGAACTAGACATGCTTGAGGAAACCAAGAGGAAGAGGGCATTTTCCCCTCTTGAGGCTGGCAGCTGAGTAGAGGAGTGGGTGGGAGTCAGACCACAGTGAAGAACACAGAAAAGCAACAGGGACTATTCCAGAGTAAGGACCATAAAGGAGGAAGATCTCAACAAGGTCAGGGGCAATTCTCTGAGCCCCAGAAGGTCCCCAGTTTCCTAGAATAACGAGTAGGGAAGCAAGATAGAACCACTAAGTGGAATGAAGAACAAGACCAGTGTTCATTGTCTGTAGTCTGGGGACTACATGCTTGTCCTTCCTTGGTTGTTAACTATGTACTTCATTATACACGTGGGTTCAGTTGTTCTGGGCCACCTTCCACTGTTTGGCAGCATTTCCCCCTTCAAAACCAGCCAAGTCCACACCCTTTCTCTCTTTCAGTTGTCCAGAGACAACTCCTCGTGCTCAAGGCGAACCTTTCGGCCTCATCCCTTTGTCTTGCTGGGTCAGTTTCCTCCCCTTGCTCTGTGCTGGTCCTTCTCAAGCCCGTCCAGTTTAGTGCAAACACGCTTCTGAGTCCTTACCACTCTGGAGCTACTGTCATTCATTAGTTCCACCAGTATTGAGAGGATCTGACCATGTGCCAGCATAGCCTCTTTCTTCACTTTCCTTCTAGTCCACACGCATCAAAGGTCTTCACCCTCAGCCCCCACTTCCTTACGTTCCATTCACTTCTAACTGAACCCCTGGATGGGGACCACCAGTGGTCTGCTCCCTGTCACATTCCACAGACATGTTCACTCCTTATGTTATATACCCTTTATGAAGCCAGCACTGAGGAGCTTTGCTTCCTGATGCGTTGCCCACCCTTCATGATGCGCATTTCTCTGACCCTCTCTCTCTGCCTCTTTCCTAGGACCATGCTATTCCAACTGAAACTCCCTCACCAGCTCCTCTTTGTCTTAGCAGTGGTTTTCAACCCCTGACAGTGTTCTCAACATCTGCTGTACAGTGGAATCACTTGGGAAGCTTTGGAAAATGCCAATGCTTGGATCTCCCCAGGCCCTCCCTCCCCTGGTGAGTCTGGGCTGTGGCCTGGGAATCAGGATTCTAATATGCAACCAAGGCCGAGACCTGTTGCCTTAGGGACTTATCTGGAGCTAGGGAAGGAGCTGATTAGTGGGCTCACGAGAGCTCCAAATAGAGCCACGTTTATTTGTTTCACAAATACACATCTTCCTCCTGTTATTTGAACAAAGGATTCCTAGGTTAAAAATAATTTTTTTTCCAAAGTTTGAAAACTACTGATTGACAGAATGAAGTCTATCCCATAACAAGGCCTTCTGTGATCTGATGCCACTCGCCATTCCAGGATTATTCCAGCCACTCCTCACATCAAGTGCTTCGATAAAGCAACACCCAGCACACTCTTCTCACCTCTGTGCCTTTGCTCACGTGAGTCCTCTCTATTTTGAAATGCTCTCTGTTCCTCCTGAGCAACTCCTTCCCGTCTTTTAATATGTTTCCTCTGTACTCTCATCACGTGTGGTCTCATTTCTGTCACTGTCCTGCATCGCTGCATTGCAGTGCTTGGGTGATGTGTCTGTCCCATCAACTGGGTTTTGAGCCCCTTGATGGCCAGGCCAGGGTGCCAGAAAGTAGAGGCGCGCACCTCACGTAGCAGATTCCCTCCCCTCCTCCATCAGCAGCAGCAATTCCTCCGTAACCAGCAAAGTCCCCTCTATCCGCAGGGTCTTCCCCGGTCACCCTTCTGTTCTCTGCGGACCTGGAAACCCGGCCCTCCCCTGGTGACACCATCTGCCACAGTCTGCTCACATTTATCCTCTCGGGTTCCACTGGCTCTCAGGAGTGAAGTGGTGTCCCCCTTGGATTCCCCTGCTTCTCAGTCGCATGTAAAAGAGAAGCCCCTCTGTATCTCTGAGGCTCGTTCTGTTGAGATTTTCTGCCCTCTTCGTTTGTCCCTGAAAACACCTACCGATTGCTTGGCCAGCCAGTAACCCTGGCACCTGGCTGGCAATCTTCTACTTCCCTTTCCTCCTTTGAATAGCATTGTATCTTTCTTCCCTCTCTCTTTTCTTCTCCTAGCTCCATTCTCTCATCTCTCTTACATATGATTTGAAATATGCATAATTTTATTTCTACATATGTTTACAGAATTATGCAAATATGCACATACATTTATTTATTTGAATGTAAATTCTACTCTAATTATTGGGCTGCACTCTTGGCCTCAGCTGCCATTTAATTTGTATTTTATGGTGTTTGGTTACCTGTAGCATTTTCACAACATTACTGTTTTCCATATTAGGAATATCTTCATAAAGCCACTTTGGTATTAGCAGTAAGATTCTTCTTTTAATTCTAAAAAACAAAAATGGCGCATTAGAAGAAGTGTCTTACTTTAGGATTGGTGCAGGCGATCATCTGGGAGACTAGGAAATCAACTAGAATGGAATGCACAATAAAAATCAAACTTTCTAATGCAGGAACTAAGATTTCCTTCTTTTTAAAACATTATGTGGGAAGTTGATTCAATATCTTTTCAGATTTTCCTCTTCTCTCCATTGCTCTGCCTCTCCCTAATGAGCCATAACATTTCAAAACACACTAGAGTCAAGATAAGTGGGAAAACCACCCAGAAAGTAAAACTATTCACATATTAAATACGGCAAACCATCATAAGCAGGAGATGCCAGTGTGGAAAAGTTTGGAAAACGTAAGGGATATTTTGTAAAACTTTCCAAGGTGACCATAGCCACAGAAAAATATTAAAGATGAGGATGTCATATAGTAACACTATAGTTTTTCAGCTTCCCTAAGTGAAGTGATTCTGAGTAAGACTGAGATGATAGTGGTGGCTCTACACTTCCCTTACGTGGTTGGAGTCGGAGGCTGGGGCAGTTGTCTCGCACTTGTGGGGCAAGGAGAGGATCTTGGTTGTGACTTTGGCTGTGTGCTCATTAAAGATCACTGGGGTGGGGTGATGGAAAGAGGGAGAAGCTGTCAACACTCCATCTCTTCCCCTAAGCTACCCCTTAGCACTGCCACTGTGTTGAACGCACTTTCTACATTTACATAAAAATTGATTTGAACAAAGAGGTACTGGGAACTCAGAAGAGACTACACTGATCCCTAGCACATAATTACATGTTAACAAAGCACCACAACAGATCAGGCTTATTTATCTGTTTATGCAGCTTCTCTAAGAACTTTTACTAAGTAACAGCCAAAATGGCTGAATGTACTTTGCTAGCCCAGTTTGACCTTGAACTGCAGGGTAAAAATAACTTCTTTGCACATATTTATACAATGTTTTATGAGTCAGCTTTTTTTTTTTCACTAATTCACACTCCCTTTGTATCCCTAAATTAGACCAAATTAGTAAATTCACACTAGCGTAGAATGCTATTGTAGCACGTTGATACAATCAGGGGGAAAAAAATGTACCCTTTCTTGGTTTCATTTTATTTAAAAAGTTTTGCCCTCTATTTTCCAGTTCTGTTTCTGAAATAAGTCTTTTACAAATAATGTATAATTATAGTAAACAACAGTATCTGCTCATGTAAAATAGTGATATTGGAATTGTCTCTTGTTTCCTTTTCTTTTTTAAAGAGAATACTTATTTAAATAATTAAATTAGCAAAGAATTGTTTTATTTTCTTATTTGTTATTACCAATGGGAAGTTAATTTTTAGGTTAATCTTAGTAGCAAACTAATATTATTTAAAAATTTACACTATTTAGGACACCTTCAGATAACAACACAAATATTAATATTTTTATGCACTACAAATTTGAACATTAAGATATTTTTAAAGGATTTTACGATCAAGTATATTTTAAAACAACGTAAAGTAAAGATCCATGTTAGTTTGGCCGCCTCACAAGGGTACCAGGGATATGTTCATTAGTGTGTAATTTAAATACCTAAGTTTTGAGGGAACAGCCTATGTAAATTAAAAAAAAGTCACTATTTAGAATAGTTTATCCTAAATCTTTCTACTGCATTTTTTTATTGAGGTATAGTTAGTTTACAAGGTTGTGTCTATTGCATTTTGATTATAAATTTCAAAGGAAGTAATATCTCATGAAGCAATGATGGCAAGAAATAGAAACTTGCTGCCATTCCCAAGTGTTAACATTTGTGAGTCACTGGGAGAACTGGGAGACTGCCACATCAAACAACTCTATTAAACAGGTTAGAAATACACAGTACATCTAGCAAAATTTAAGCGATCAAAGGCCTTGCTTCCCTCAATGTCTCATTTTTTAATAATAAGGCATTGATCTTTATTCATACCGTGTCAGAAAAAAAATAATTGAAGGAGGCCAAGGAGAATGGGCATTGTGGCTGGATGCTAATACACTAACATGATTGGTATCGAAGTGACGAATTCAGACGTTGCTACACTTCTCTTCACACTGATTCAGGGGATTTGTTCGGGTAGAACTTGAGGCAGGTTACGACTTAACCTCTGTAAAGAATCCAGGCGCTGTAGATTGATGTCAGGGCACAATGAGGAGAAAGTGTGCTGAGAGAGAGAACACGGGCTGAAACATCAGCTGTGTCTGGACTCCTGGCTTAGTGTTTGGTGCCCTTGGGCTGACCACTTAACCCCTGTAAGCCTTGTGTAAGTCATCTGTAAAACAAGCCATTGAGATTTTCTGGCAGGGTGGTGGCAAGGATTAAATGAATGACATTTGTGAAGAGTTTGGAGGGGGTGGGTACTCATTAAACACTGATCTTTTTGTTTTTCTCTCTCTGAATAAAAATGTTGATGGATTTTTTGAGTAAATCATTGAGTTGACTGTGTTTCAATGGTACAAAAATATGGTCTAAATTAGAAAACAAAATCTACAGAAACCTACCCAGTTCGGAGCGATCTGTTAAAAATCCCAATCAAAGAAAGAATTGACAACATAATGGCAAAGAAGACCATTCCTGATAAAAGTCCAATGTCTTGTTGCCTGTTGTCTGAAAGTAAAGAAAAATAATTTTAGCTAAGCATTAGTGTCCATGTGATGCCAGAATCGTTGTTCTTGTTACTCTACTCCAAGTGAAGGTCCTTGACCTCAAAGGAAATAAGGAAGGGGAAATAAAATTAACCTTTACCTTGGGCTGTGAAGTGACTGCCTTTCCAAACTGCATGAAAGTACCTTTTGTTTGAGAAAATTTGTCTACACATATCTGATGTCAGTGGGTTTCTAGAACTGAATGTCTGGCAAACGTGGACAGCATTAGACATTAGACATTTCTCTGAGCTCGTGATTGCATATTTTATATAAAAAGGTTTAGTGATAGACCTCATTTGGTTTGTCTGACAAAAGTGAGAATCCCCAATTGCTTGCAACAGTGCCTAAAGCTGGCCACAATCACAACTGACGTTCTTCTGTTGTTTTGTTTGTAACTTTTTATACAGGGTACAAGTTATGTACAACTTATCACCATTCTTCAAAATTTATTGTTCATGACTTTTTTTCCTGCTGAAAAAGGACATTCACTCTAATTAGAACATATGTCATAAGACAGAAATCCAAATGGCTATATATCTTGCACTGACATTTTACTCTGAAAACAATGCTTTTCTTGAATTTTGAAGTGGAATTAATCATCTGAAATCTTTAAGTAATTAATAGAGTATATTCAACGTGTGTTACCTACCAAGCACATCACATTTTGTCCCTAGTACATGAAAAACCTTATTTTCTATTTTCAACTGTAGACTATAATTGAGACATAACTTATCACACTGGAGTTGGTTCTGAGCCTCGCTGGGTATTGCCCCTTCCATCTTCCTTCTCCCTTCTTCCCTCCCTTTGACAAATGTTTATTGGATACTTACCATCATGTGTCAGATGCTGCACTGGCCCTGCCCTGGTTATTTCCCAGCTACACCTGCCATACACTTGGGGGTCTCCAAGCTGTCCAGCCCCTCTCCTAAAGCCAACCAGTGGGCCGGGACCAGTGTGGCTTAGTTCACTCCAAAGTCCCGGTGGGGTGTGAAGTTATTGTTTTCCTAGGACTAAAATGCCTTCGCTGAGGATATCAAGAAGCTAACAGGAGGTACTGACTGCCACATACCCTTGGGCATTAGGGCTTGGAAGAGGATGGAGAATCCCCAAGTTGACATGGGGCCAGGGAAGCGGATGTTAAGGAGTAGAGAGAGTGACCAAGAGTACGACCTGAGATACCTGGGTTCAGACTGGGCGCTGCCACGTGTTAGCTCTGTAACCTCAGAGCATAATTATGAACTTAACAGGAGCTCCAGTTTCGTCTTCTATAAAATAAAGATAATAAAACCTGTGTAACAGAGCAGTCGTGAGTTTCTAGCCTCCACAGTTCCCACAGAAATCTCAAGGTTCAGGTCTGTGTAGGCATCTGTAATTAGGGATCTGGTCTGAGCCTAAGCACGTGACTCATAATTGATTCCCATAATAGAAATTCAGAGCACCCTTACGTTGCTTCATCTTTCTTTATAGCACGTACCGCCACCTTACTTTTCCACATCTGTCTAGAACGGAAGCTCCAGGAAGACAGGGGCTTTGTTCATTTTTTTCACTGCTGATTCCCTAGTACTCAGAATAGTTCCTGGCACATAGAATGTGTGCCTGGAAACATAGAATATCTTTTGAATAAATAAAAGTCCAAATAATGTCAATCTCACATGCAAAAGTTTGTATAGTATTCCTGACAGATTTCTATGCAAACAAATGATCTACCCATGGTCGGTGGTGAAATAGTCATGCTAAGGTTTTTCAGTTTGAAATTTGTATTTAGAGTTATATTTGTCCACTGCACAACCTAGGTTAATATATTTTATGCCTAAAACATTTAGGTATGCTGATCAATGGAAAATACTGAGTCATACTAACAAAATGAGAGCTAATTTGTATAAAAGAAAGAACACAGACTTCAGGATTTGAAAAGCAGGGTCTGAATTTTCAGTCCGCACAAGTTCCTCAACCTCTCTGAGTTCCAGTTTTCCCATCTGTAAAATAGATATGTAACATTTATCTCACGGCTTGTTTTGAAGGTTGAAAAAGATTTTGAAGATTGAAAAAGATGATATATGTATCATGGTAGACACTCAATGGTAGACACTCAAATAATGGTGCTTTTTTTTTAGAAAGAAGTTTTGAGGTCTTGAGCCCCAACATCAATTAAAATGAACATGTATCTAACCCAGAGCAAAAGCTGACAAAATCTATCTAAACCACCCCTTAAATTCAATCTTAAGCAGATTGTTGTTGAATATTTTCTTATGGAAAGCATGTGGTATGTTTTTATTATCAAGAAACTTATGCCTGACACATGATTTTTCAGTGTGGAGGGTTCAAATGGATGATTAGTAAAGACTACTCAATGAGCCTGAGTAATATTTTCTTACCAGAAGTAAGGCGTCCTTTAAAAATGGAAGCAATTAAAAGCTCAGAATTCTGAGTATCATGTTGGAATGATTTCAGTGTGACCTGGGGAACTTAAACAAAAAGAAAACAGTGTCAGTTTTTTACGTTTTGCACTCAGGTTACTCAGTTTCCTAAGAGAGTTTCTTCACTTGTTTGGAGATGATTAAAGTAAACCAGTAACTTTAATATGCTTGAAAGGTGAAGTAAAAGCAAAAACCGTCAAGTGTGGGTCTTTTCTTCTTTTTATTAAAGTGGGTAAATCCCAAAGTAGGAAACACTCAAAGGACAATAAGAACTACCTAGGGTTTGTAAAACTTCAAAGTGTGCCCACTAATTTCATGAGGCTTCTAGGCTTTATTTCATGCACTGAGCCAGAAAAAGACAACTGCTCTCTACTTGATTCCTTCCAATAGATAATGCAATAAAGTTTAGGTTTCCTTAAGAGTCTCCAAGATGTGTGACTTTTGCCTTTACACAACCTTAGAGATGCTGTTGCAAACAGCATCTTGGCTCTATGTAGGAAGTCCAGTTTTGATTAGCAGACACTTTCAGGTTATAACACAAGGGGGGAATGCCATCAATGACTTCCCTCTACTCCGTTCCCTCTGGCAAGGATCCTGGCTAGTCCTGTCTACTCATGAAAGCTTCTGACCAGAGTGGGTGAGCTGCCTTGGCAGCTGACTTGTTTACAGGCTAAACTCAAAAGAATTCTGGAGCTTCCTGCCCCATCTCCTCCCTCCTGATAATTAGAAGCTGCCAGAGGTGACTTCAAGGACACAATTCTTCCAGCTGATGGAAGATATTCCTGAAAATGGTTCTAAGCTGTGGATCCCCAAGAGTGCCTCAAGCCCCATTCATTCAGTCATTCTGATTTCAGTGTTCAAATTCTTCTTTTAAAAGAATTACTTTGGGGACCAGGGAGAACAGGCAACTTGAAGCATCCTTAACTGCTACAGAGATATCACAGGCTTGCATAACAAGCTATGTGGCCGAGGCAACGCTCTTTGAGAAAAATATCTCAGAGTCCCAGTAAAAAGGTTACTATGGGTCTTTGGAAGTTCTTTTTTAAAAGGCTGATCTGGGTTCAAGCACAGGCTCAACTGAAGGGTGGTTTTCTAAGAACAATGGGTAGGGGATTTTAGAAGATGAAAACATCAGAAAAGCTGAAAGTTCATTCCTGTTTTTATTCTCACTTCTCCACAGCAAGAGGGAAATGTTTCACTGTGAATTGTGACAAATCAAATTCTTTCTGGCTCCTTAATGCTTTACTAAGTCTCTTAGTAAAGGTCCCAAGTATGTGGTTCCATCAAAAACTGAGGGAGCAAAGTTATGCCCCAGTGGCCAACAGCCGGGTTTACTCATCTAAACAGCATTTTATAGGCCTATGTTCATTCTCGGGGAGCCCAAGCAGGCATCTGCATCTACATTATTTAAAAAATGTAAGAAGAGAAATATTACATTAAAATGTAACAACTTCAGTTTGGCAAAATCATGGGTTTATAGCATACGTTGTTGGCCTGTTTTCATTTTCACTTTTACTATTTTGAAGTTAGCATTTTTATTTAAAAATAATATATGGTGTGTTTTTGACTTTTAATACAGGTTAATATAATTCTGTTGTATAAACTACAGGTGGTTATTTGGCAATGAAACTTCAATTATTTATTTGCATCACATAAAAATAATTTTCATATATGACTAGGCCTTTATTAGCTCTAATAGAGAATAAACCATCTTCCTTTAGAGTTTTTTGTTGTCATAGTTTCAAACCAACCAGGTATATTAAGTTCAAGTAAAGTCATTTAAAAGAGATGCTTAATTACGAGAAGGTAATGTCCCAAAGAAACAGATATCTGAAGTAAGACAAGGTTGTCAGAGAAGTCAAGCTGATGACAAAATGTTTAAGCGTAGGATTGAAACGAAGCCACACAGGCTATATTCTTCACAGTATATCGCCACCAAGTGGCTGGCTCATGTCTCCTTAAATCATACTTAACATGTTTCATTATAAAAGCAGTAACTATAATAGAAGAAGGGAATTTAACAAGAAAAATAAAAGGGAGAGGAAAAAAAACCCCTAATCTTATTGCCTTAATCCACCTGCTATTAGTATTTTATAGCATTTTCAAACAGTTTAACATACAAAAGCTTTCGTAAACAGAATGATGTACTCACACACAGAAACTTTATGACTGAAAAATATTGTTTATTTCAGCTCTGGTCATCAGTGTATTGCCTAATGTGCTAGAAAAATCTCATGGTATTTTCAGTGTTTATTTAATGTCTGTGGTGTTATGTCCATAAAGAGACAATTCTATCCCTGAAGCAGAATATCAAATTATGCCTATTACTCTCACAGCACATACTTGAGTATATAGAGAAACCCCAAATCATCTCTAATTTGGTAAGAATTTTTGTGTAACTTATACACACTGACATTGAACACTAGACTAAGTCTTACAGAAGACAGTGTGTTTATAGGGAATTTAGAATGGTTTCAAACCAAAAAAAAAGTAGTTTCTTATTCTTGGACAAAACTAGAAGCATAACACAACTACGTTCTTTGGTCCATCGAATACCAGCTTAATTTAATCAAATTACTTAAAAGGAGTTGATTTTAGCAATAATATCTTCCACTTGTTTCTTAGGGATAGTGCCAACTCAGTCTCCTCAGCCTTTGCCTCTGTGTCTACCATGGGGCAAAGTGTGTTTTGTCATTCTTTTTAAGTGTTGATTTATCGAGTAAAAATTATGTTCCAGAGAATGTACTAGACATGATTTCTCTCATTTAATCCTTACAACAGCTTCATCAGGTAGATAATACTATTGTCCTCATTTTATGGATGAGGAAATAAAGGCATAAAAAGGATAAATGACTTGTCCAAAGTCACCTCAGTAGAGGTCGAAGAACTGGAAAATTCCTATCCAGTTCTGACCTGTAATTTGTGCAGGTCGCCAGTCTCATTCACTGATAATCTCACTTTTGTAGCAGGATGGCTCAGATGGGGCAGCTGGGTCAGCCCTGCATGCAGGGCTCCCATGCTGAGACCTGGGGGCTGGCCACAGTGTGTCAGAGCTGCCTGGCCTTGTAGGGTCGAGACCCACCACAATGGACATGACAGGGCTAACCCCTGAGCACTGATTCTTAGACGCTTCCAGCCTAGAGTTATTTTCTTCTGAAAACCAACAATTTTCCTTGATTATACAAGTGATAGATGCTAATTGTAGGATGCTTGAAAAGTATAGAAAATTATGAAAAAGGAAATACAATTTTATATTTGTTCACAAACTAGAAACAATCATTTTTTTTCATATTTGTTAACAGTCTGTGTATATCTTTACCCTAGTGGAGATCATGCTTTACTAAATGTTGTGTCTGGTTTTTTTTAATTTAATATTATATCATGAATAATTTTAAATTTTATCATCATTCTAATGGCAATTTAATATTTCATCATGTTTGTACTGTATTTATCCAATCATCCCCCCATTGAGAAACTGTATGGCTTGGTAGTTTCAAACACCAGCTTTGGACTCGGATGAAACTCAGTTCAAGTCCTGGCTCTACTACCTGGATTTGCATGGCCCTGAGCAAGCTGCTTAACTTCTCGGTGACTTAGTTTCTTCATCTGTAAAACTGAATGATAACAGCACTTCACTCATGAGGTTTGATGAGAAAGTTCATATAAAGCACTTAGCACCGTGTCTTATACAAATTAAAAGCTCAGTAAGCATTAGCTCCTGCCATTATTGGACTTATAGACTGTTGCAAATTCTTCTTATTGTAATTAGCTTTTAAATAAATATCATTATACATAAATCTCCTTTCCATAGCTCTGTTTGTTTCCTAAGGCTAGATCTTTGTAAGTGCAATTACAGTTCAAAGAGTACGGACATTTACAAGGCTCCTTTGTTTACTTTTGCCCTTGCCAGTCTTGGTATCAAGGCCATGCTAACCAAGGCCAACATCTGAGAGGTTTGACCAGAGCTGACAGAAGGACCTTTCTAGACCTTTCTTTCAGAAAGTTCTAGATATTCAAGAAAGAGGAGCCACATTAAAAGAAACAAAGAGTGTGCTTTTCAAGTTATTGAAGGTTTTTTTCCTGTCCTGTTTTTCTTAAAGCATAAGCATCTCCTTTTGGTTTCTCTCTTTCTGTTCTCCTTGTAATAACCTCAGCTGTTTCACAGCATTTATGTGCTGTCTCCCTAGGCCAGTGTAGTTCTATGGTTGGAACTCAACATTATTGGGCCAAGGGGGAGGATTTGACCCTAGTCCATGTCAGATGGCAAAGCCAAAGACAGTGGCCAGACCTATCAGACAGGCACCAGAAGCCCAGGGCAGAGAAAACGGTATGTCAGAACAAAGTCATTACCACACCTTGAAAAACAAGGCAAACGATGAATCATTTCATGAGTTACTGTGTCACCCTTGTATATTAGGATAGAAAGGCATGCCTAGACATATTCAAGGACTGTCTTTATGCTTATATTCCTAGGCTGTAAGAACTTGGTATATAGGGGGAGAAGAAGGTAAGAAATACATGCATGTCAATCACATTGTTAAAAAGAAAGAATAAGAGGACAAGGTAAAAGGTAGCAGCCACCTAGACATTTTTCTGAGTGACATGGACTACATAGAGGTGAGGGTCTGATGTCAAAGAGCAGCAAAACTCATGTGCAAGAATAGGTAGCTCCCAAGTGTTATCCAGTGATTTAGGATTCTTCAGAGGGGCAACTTTTCTGTCAAGCCCAGGATGTACCTGTTTCTGAGTCTGAATAGTCTAGCAGACATTTGCCATTTTTCAGTTTCCCAGTACTAGGACTTACTTCTTTGTGGGCATCCTAGAGTAAGTGGGAAGCAGGTGGGGCTTTCCACTGTAGAAGCCTCAGTGGAGCAGAGGCTCCCTCTCCCCACAGCCATCAGGTAACTGCAAGCAGAAGACTTAAGCCTAGTCTACCAGGTGCCCTCCTCCCTCCACTCACACAGGAGACACAGCTCTGGGAAATCTCTTAGAATCCAACATGGGTGCAGCAGCAGCACACCACTGGCGTGTCCAGGGCACAGGGCAGGTGGTGGCAGTGACCACAGTGCCAGCTGCAGAGTCCTCACCAGATTCTTCCTAGGCTGTGTTTGGGCTGTGGTTTTGGCTCCTGTGGTCTCTTGGATCCTGCTCGTGACCAGTTTGCCAGCCTTTCTACTACTTTCCCACTATCTTTCCATTAATTCTTTTTCTGCTTCAGAGCCAGATTTGATTTCTTTTGCTTGCACC
This sequence comes from Camelus ferus, assembly GCF_009834535.1. NCBI lineage: Eukaryota > Metazoa > Chordata > Mammalia > Artiodactyla > Camelidae > Camelus > Camelus ferus. Next base: position 50,037,901 of record NC_045708.1, on the reverse strand, counting down.
TAATCACAATGAATAGTAAAAACTGCAGTTGTTGGTAACGAGTGGGTAGGTGAGGAGTCATGGTAGGACAAATAATGACCCCACAAAGCTGCCCATGCCCTAATCCCTGGAATTTGTGAATTGATTACCTTATATGGCAAAAAGGATTTGAGACGGGGAGATCATTCTTAAATTGTAGGAGTGGGTCCAAGGAAATTCTAAAGGTCTTTATAGGAAGGAGGCAGGAGGGTCAGAGTCAGAGAAAGAGATTGGAAGATGTTGTGCTTTGGGCTTTGAAAATGACAGATGGGGCTGCAAGCTGAGAAATGCAGGCAGCTGCTAGAATCTGGAAAAGGCACTGGAACTGACTCTCTTCTAGAACCTCCGGAAAGAACGTAATCTTGCTGATGCCTTGGTTTTAGCCCAGTGATACTTATTTTGGATTTCTCACCTCCAGAACTACTAGACAATGTATTTGTATTGTTTTAAAGCACTAAATTTATATTAACTTGTTACAGAAGCAATAGGAAGCTAATACAGGAGATTATTACTTCCTCATGGAAATGCATAATCTTTGTTCTCTATGAGTGGATTGCAACTCTCAGAGAGATTGTGAAACTCAGTTATTTTTTACTGCAGAACCCTGGTGGTTTTTTTTTTTTTCTTTTTTAGCCCCTAAAGTCCTGAAAAATTAATAGGAATCTTTAAGGAGTCAATGGAAATGCAACAACCAATAATATTTTGTGAGAGCAAAGTACAATGTGGTTTAGTATCTTGCTTATACTTGCATTCCTCTGGAGAATTGTCAAGAAAAAAATAATATGACTTCTCTGGGAAACTTTTCTACTGCAAGTTGTAATTCAAGCAAGCTGAGTCATTATGAAGTGTGACTGCCCTTCCCTCAGGCCTCCGACTTGTCATTAAAGGGATTATAGAGCCTGTCCCTTTTCTTCATTGCAAAGGGATCTGGGTTACAGTGCAGAACTGAAAAACACTCCTGCCTGGAAATCCTTTTCTCACACTTTTTACATGGGTCATAGTGAAATTAAGGAATTAATTTTCACATTTTCAGTGTTGGTTTTGTATGATGACAAATTATGTTTTCCCCTTCGGGGCTCTTTCCTTACTGCTTAAAGACCCCAGGAACTTTTGCAGAGACTGTCCAGATTGGTAGTCCAGAAGCTCCCACTTCAGCAGCCCTTGGAGGTTTTCAGATCCTCAGCTGAAACCTCACATCCAGAGGCAGGGCAGGGTCTAGGCAGAGTGGGTAACGGGACATGATGGTTTGCTGGTGTGTGTAACATGTTGTGCTTCTTGGGATCCTGGGCTGCCGAGGTGGGTTGGGGTGCTCAGTGCTTAGAGGAAGAAGAAGGAGAGAGGGAACAGATAGTACCAGAGAGAATGGCCTGAGATTCTCGTGCCCACCCTTTCCTGCCCCGCCAAAACCACTCTTACTAAGGCAATGTCTTGGGCACTCAGTTCTCCCCTTTCTGCCTACATTTCCTGCCCACACCCTACTTCATCCTTCATGACACTTCTCTCTCTTAAAGGGTGTGTCCAACCTCTAAAACAGCGGTTCGTAGACTTTATTGCAGAATTGTCACTTGGCTAGTGGCTCAATAATTTGCATTTTAAACTCAGTACCCAAGCATTTCTAATGCATATTGTCCATAGACCTCACTCTGAAAAGCACTGCTTTCTAGACATTTTACTGAACCAGGACCAGCTGGAAGAACACATTATGAATTACTCTGTGGTGGTCCTCACTTGGGCAAGGCCACCTTTTCCTCCTATACTTCATCATCATCTCAGACTGCCGTATCCTATTCCAAGGTTCCTGGCATCCTGTGGTTTCATTTTCCTTGCTTTAACCCAATCCTGCTTCCACATCTTATATTCATGCCAAAATAGGAACAGTTGATGGCATCTTATGGTTCCTTCTTTTCTCTTGTGTTTGCATTTCACAACAAACATTACACTAAAAATGAAGCTCTGTTGTCGTGGTTTTATTATTAGCTAATGTGTAGAGGAGAATCTGGTTAGGTGGCCCAGGGGAGGCTGACACAGGACCCCTGTAGGTCCCTTAGGAAGGAGACCAGCAGAGCTGCAGTGCAAGTGCTGGAATCCTACAGCCTGAGTCATGCCCTGGCTCTACCATGTACCAGCTCTATGACGTTCGGCAAACTGCTTAGCCTCCCTGAGCCTCGTCTTCGTCTGCACAATTGAATAATAGTTTTCTACGGCTGTAGTGATGAGCAAAGGACAGTTCACATGTGCAATGCTTATCACAGTGCCTAACACATAACAAGCATCCAGTAAATGTTAGCCATTATTGTTTATTATCCTGAAGTAACCCTGGATTCAGTCACTTAATTAGCCTCTTGCCATTATGCTACAATGGAGAAGTACGTCTCCAATTTAGAGAAACGTCGCCTGTGTGTTTGCTAAAGCCTGATATTATATTCTGAGATTGATTTTTCTTTTTCTTTTTCTTTTTCAGTACTGTAGCCTCCCCTTATCCATGGTTTCACTATCTTTGGTTTCAGTTATCCAAGTCAACTGTGGTCCAAAATTATTACATGGAAAATTCCAGAAATAAACAATTCATAAGTTTTCAATTACATGCAGTTCTAAGCAGTGTGATGAAGTCTTGTGCCATCCAGCTCCGTGACGCCCCAGATACGATCATCCCCAGGTCCCGCCTCTCAGTCACTTAGTAGCCTTCCTGGTTATCGGATCAACTTTCCTGATATCTCAGTGCTTGTGTTCAAGTGACCCTTATTTTACGTGATAATGACCCAAAGTACAAGCGTGGTGATGTTAACAATTCAGATATGTCAAAGAGCAGCCCTGAAGTTCTTCCTTTAAGTGAAAAGGTAAAAGTTCTCCTAAGAACGTTCCAAGTTCTTACTATGTTCATACTAAGGAAAGAAAGATGATCGTACGCTGAGGTTGCTATGTTGTGCAGTAAGAATGAATCTTCTATCCTTGAAATTGTGAAAAGGGAAAAAGAAATTCGTCCTAGCTCTGCTGTCATACCTCAGACTGCAAAAGTTACAGCCACGATGCATGGCCAGTACTTAGTTAAGGTGAAGAAGGCATTAGATTTATACAGTAAGATGTTTTGAAAGAGACTACATTCACATAACCTTTATTATAGTATATTGTTATAATCGTTCTATTTTATTACTAGTTATTGTTATTAATCTCTTGCTGTACCTAATTTAGATATTAGACTTTATCAGAAGTGTATGTATAGGAAAAAGCATAGTATATACAGGGTTCGGTACAATCCATGGTTTCAGACACCTGCTGGGGGTTTGGAACATATCCCCGACCAATAAGGGGGGACTGCTGTAAAAGGCTTTGTTTTCCATTAAAATCTAAATGCTCTCAGGAAAGAAAAGAGAATAAGTGATTTAACCCTTATCATAAATGAGTTTGTTTGGTTTCTTTGGGAGACCAGGTTTTTAAAAGCCAAGGAAAGGCACTACCCAGAGGGAAAGTGATACAGAAGACTGCTGGGAGCCTGCAGGACGAGCCATGCCTACTTCACTGTTTGTCCCACGGTGCCATCTGGGCATAATTCTGAAAACACATTGTTTCAGGATGAATCAATCTAGTGATACACGTACAAGAATTTTAGAGAACTGAATAGGAGATTCCTGCACAGAGGGAGCATTATTGCCTGGGCTCTGTTTCTTCATAAATAAACAAATCTTTAATTACTGGGAAAGTTTAGCCAAAAAAAAAAAAAAACCCCAATTGTCAAACAAGTCAGTTAACTAAAATATTACAGAAACTATATCTTTTTATTTTTCTAATCATGAAACCATTCAAACTTCAGTTGTGAGGTTTGATTCTTACTGCTTTTATTTATATCTTTCTTTATAATGCTGTGTGCTTTTTATTACATTTTTTAATTGACTGTCTTTTCTAGAGTTAAGTGATCTTTGTCTCCTTTGCTCACTGAGGTTCTGCAGGTACCTAGCAAGTACCAGGTGCATGGTAGAGGCTAAGTGAATATTTCATGGGGGACAAATGAATGACTGTCTTTTCATGGATACCTTTTAAAAAAGCAACTGATATTAAATATTTACTGAAAAGCAATTTGGTGACTTGCATCAAGCATCTTAAAATGTGCTTAACTCTTGATCCATTAAGACCTAAAGACATAAGGAGAGTTTATATTCAAAGCTATTCAAAGAAGTTTATTGGTCATGGAAAAAATGCAATAACCTAGATATTGTTCAGAGAAATGATTAAATTATACTACATCCATAAACTGGAATGCTGTGCATCCATTAAACTCGACAAGGTAGACTAAGTAAGAAAATTCACTTCACTAGCAGTGAAGCTTCAGTTTCCTCATTTGTACAGTGACGCCAATTACACTATCAAATATGGCTGAAGTAAAGATCAAGCAAGCTTCTATGTAGTAGTACTTTGTAAATGGTAAGTGTTAGTTATCAATTTTAAGAATATTTCTAAGCAATTCTAGATTTCATTTTAAAACAACTGGATTATGAACTAAATTCTGACTGTTCTAAAATGGCCTCTTTTTAAAGTCCTAAGAATTTTAACAATATTGATTCAAGACAGAACACCTTAAGTTAAAAAAACTAACTTTAAAAAAGAGAACTGATAACCAGTATTGCAGATGATCCCCTTAATAATGTGTTTCTAAGATCTTGGCATCAGGGGGCGCCAGAAGAACTTTTTAGCTAGTCTGTGGCTCTGGGCTCCTCCTATTTGGTGGCCATCAATATTTATAACCTAGGTCAAAGCGCTTTGAAAACATAAAACACAACTTCAAGATGTTGTATTATACTCAGGAGGATATTAACAATGCTGAATTTACAATTAAGTCCTTCAGTTTTGAAAAGAAAATTCTAAACCTAGTATATAAGCTACCTACAGTAAGGGGACATCTTCAGGATAATGGGGCCATTATGGAGTATTATGACAATGACAATAGATTCATTTTATTATTTACTTATAACTGAAGTCGATTTGGCTAAGATTTTATTGAATGACATGTGTAAGTGACTAGAAAATTAATAATATTAAGAGCAGGGAAATATCTAAAGATAAACAATAGCTCAGCTAGATTTTATAGAGAAGAGAAATAATTCCAGGTGTGAGTTTTTAACTCTCTGATTGCTTTGCATGTAGTAGGTAATCCCTCTTTATTAAATGATTTGATTTGTATCTCACTTAGGAGAATACATTTTACCAGAGTGACCTAAAGAGTTTAATGTAACTCTTAATAACGTTTTTCAAAACAAGGTCTAGTATGATTATGTTTTGCAATCACTCGGTGTTTGTGAGAAATGCTCACTCTTGCGCGCCTCCCCACCCCTGAAACCTTAGATTGTGGACTCAGGCCCGCTGGGAGCAGGGGCGCTGAACATCAGCTCTAAATGAGCACCCCCCAGGTGGTTTTTATTGGTTTGTATGCCCTGGTATGTTTAAGAACCATTATAAAAACTGCAGTCAGCCTTAACAAACTCAAAGCAGAATGACTATTTAAATGTTACCACGTGCCCTAGAATAGTTTTGTCAATTTTGATAGAAGTCAAGGAGAAAAAATAGGTACACTTAAACGAGAGACAGAGGTCAAAAGAAAGGCCTAAGAGATTAAATATTTAAGTACACTCACCTTTTTCAGGAGTTTTATGAAAAAAGGGTGAACTCCAGGGCTGCCAGTATGTTTTACCTGTTTCTTGACATCTCACTTGAAATATATACTTAGTATTTGGCTGCAGGTAGAATTCTGACTGTTGCACGTATGTAAAATTGGTGTCGAATTCTTTAACCTAAAATTGATGAATAACCATAATGAAATACTGTAAAGAAATGATGCAGTGTGCTTTTAAAACAAACAGTTATTCCATGTAGCAGGAATGTGTGGAGCACATATTATGTTTCAGGAGTCTTCTAGACCCTGGGAAAACAAAGAGGAATGGAGTGTTTTGTATAAAAATGGTCATAAATAATCAAATATATGTTATTTAACCTTACAAGTGAAATACACATGCTTATTGTTTGACAACTCTCTCAGACTTTTAAATCTCAAGAAAGTCCAAAATGTAATTTAGTCTTAATTTTAGAACAGCTGATTTTAATAGAATTGGAGAAGAGGGCTTCTAATAGCAATTGTTTGAATCCAGTCCCTCTTCCTTCCCCCATCTTTCTTTCTCTTCTTCTGCAGTTGCATATTTAGATCAATAATTCTTCCTGCATGATGAACTAGTTTCACTTGCTAATGATAACTTTTAGAAAAAAATTACCTACAAACGGAGCTGTTAAATCGGTCCTTATTGCAGATTTATGCAGAGTCTACAAGGCCTAACATATGTGTCTGTGTGTATGTGTGAAAATAAAACAAAACATATAAGAACGTTGAACTGTGAAAATCCAATGGAAGATAAGCAAGAAAATAGCTGAGGAGTAAACTTAAAATATCATTTTTCTGGGGCACTGCAACCTGCTACAAAATATAATGAAAAACAAGCCCCAGACAAGCTGGTTCAGATGGAAGAGAGAAAACGGTATTTACACAGCACCTTAGTGTGTTGTAATAAGTGGAGCTGCTGAAAAACGTGAAGCACAGTTGAAAAGGAAACATAAACAGAGCCTAGAAATGCATTTACTCAGCAACTGGGAGAAAACAGTTACCATGAAAGAGACAGTTAAAACTATCAAGATTAAAACACACACACATGCACACACACAAACAAGGTATCAACTTCACTTAGAGATTGTTTTGTTAAACCCAATCTTAACATAAATCTTTAGAAGTTGCAATGCATTAAAAATATAAAAATCATGAAAATACCTGCTTTGAGATATCATGCTCCCTGAAATATATCACTTAAGAGTTTCCATAGCTACATCTCTACCCGTGGCCCTTGAAATTTTTTGCCCTTGTAAGTATTACTGAAGGCCCCCAGAGTCTCCTAGGATCCAGGAGAGATTTCACCTAGTGCCAAAAGTTAGACTTCCAAATGCACTCTGTTTCATATTAGCTTCCCCTGGGGAGGAGTTGTTATTCTCCAGTGTCTCTTACTGTTATGTTTATAGATAAGTCCTCTAAGAGGAGAAATACCCTGAAGTACAGCCAGAATTCCAAAATAGAAGGAATAATTTTATGGAACTGTTAACAGTTGTTTCTACTAAGAGGCAATCCGAGTGACTGCTTAGGGCCTTGCAAGCTCAAGATGATGCTTCAAAATGACACTTTCAGAAGCTAAAATGGACATTGAGAGAGCTGGATCTAACCGAGTGCCAGTGCAGAGGGTATGATCTCAAGTGTCAGAAGTGCAACTTTATTTTTATAGCAGCAAATTTCTCTCTAGAGCCTCAATTCTGAAGGTAGGGGCCTGAAAACTTAATCTCCATCAGTTTGAGGTACCAAACTGAGTACCTCAGGTTACAGCTGAGTTTCTGCGACCATCCTTGGGTGAAGGGGAGAATCTCAGCATATTCAGAGTTCTATATTCCTGACTTCTGACTCCCAGCCTGAGGCATGGCCCAGGGGGAGGGGCCTTGCTCAATAACCCACCAGTGTCTGAACTCTTCTGGTTCCTCACCCTTACCAGCCTCTCTCCCCCATCAGTTTCCCCCTCTGTCTGCCCAGATAATGTTTATCTGGTGTTTAATGGAGGAGGGAAGTCGGGAAGGGGTGGGGATACGTAGTCATGCCTAATCACAAGGTCTCCAAGGCTTCTGTCCTAGACCAGCCTTTACACTTTTGAAATGCGAAGGCTGAGGATTTGACCCTTTGCTATCTGCATACTGTCCTATTAGCCAGTCCAGCAAAAATGGATGCTTGGTTTTGTGCTGCCCATGAGCTGAGAAGGGTTTTTACATTTTTTAGATGGTTGAAAGAAAATAAAAAGAAGACTATTTCATGATGCATGGAAATGATATAAAATTCAAATTTCCATGTCAAAAATAAAATTTTACTGGAATGCAACAATGCCCATTCATTTACATATGGTCTATGGCTGCTTTCATGCTACAAATGCAGAGTTAAGTAGTTGGGACAGAGACCGTATAACCTGCAAGGCCTAAATTTTTTACTATTTGGCTCTTGAATAAAACGTTTGCTAATGCCCTGGTCTTGCTTAATTTGAGATATTAGTTGTCATTAATCCATTTACTTGAATGTGCAGCAAATTTCTCTACCTTTCTATCACTGCTGTTGGCACCACTAAAGGCAAACAGTAATAAGACTAGTAGCTAATGTGTCAAAATATTATCTCTGTGAACTAGACATTATAAATATCAATGGAAATACAAAGATGATTTTGATTTTCAGGTGGGCATCTTTGGCTCTACCACACCTGCTACATGGTTCTCCAGGAGGTCAAGAGGAAGAGTAACAGTAACAGCCAGCATTTACTGAACATTAACCCTTCTCCAGGCCCTGGGCTAGCATCTGACATCATTTGATCATCCCCACAACCATATGAGGTAGGTGCTTATCTTTTTTCCTCTTTTAGGTTATGATAATAATGAGGCTCAGAGAAGCCACAGAACTTGCCTAGAGATGCACAGCTAGAAAGTGGCAGAGCCAGGCTTTGAACTCTAGGGCTTGTGTGCTTAGCCGCAAGGCTTTGTGCATAGCTGCCTGCCACTTTGAAGTAAAGGACCTCCCTCCAGCAATTATCTGATGGAGGCAGAGCTGGGGTGGAAGGGCAAATCCGTAGTCCTTTGTGTCTGCTCATTCTTCTTGACTCTGACTTCCTGTCTCCCTGCAAGGGGCAAAGACAGCACTTTATGCATGACCCCGATGAAACTGACAGGGTAACACGTGAAAAACTAAGCTTCATCTGGCTATTACCGACTAGACTTGGGTCATCTCTGTGAGTAGTTACGTTTAGAGGAATCATGGTAAAAAGGAATAGAACACTGATTTTTGGATTGAAACTGGTTCCCTACTTTCCAAACATTTTGGGGTACCCAAAGTGATGTTGGGCCTGTGAGAGGCACTTAGTTACTAACAGTCTAAGTTTGGAGAACCCGGCTTAAGCTCTTTCAAGCCCTATGTCCTCATTTCTGTGATGGAGCTGACAATACCTATCGCAGAAGATTGTTATGAAAATTAAATGAGGTAAGAAATATTCTTTCAACTCCTTCATTTGCCTGCTTCTGACAGAGAGGTTTTGAAAAGGGAGCTCAAATTTACCTCTAAGTTACCAAGTCTCACAGAGGCACACGCAGCACCACCAGGGGGAGCAGAGAGCAAGCGTTTCAACCAGAAAACAGTTTCTGAAAATCTATGCCACGATACTGATACTATAACAGCTTTCAATTTTCTAAACATTTATATAGCTTATTACTTCCTCCTACTTATGCCAAATAAAGGGATTTCATATTGTCAACATCAACCTATAACCATGACACTACCTAGGTGTCTTATTAGAGTAAAACTCATTAACTCAAAATCTAAGATGAGAATTTCATTTGGGTTGTCTTCAAATTTACCTAAATTCCACATGTGCAAAAGATTGGCTGTGAATTTTTAAGCATGCTTTAAGCATGGGGTTGCTGTGCACACAAATGTCACAATTATTTAATCAAGGAGTTCAACAGGATCTTCATTTGGTTATTGATCAAATGATGCAGAACATGGACTTGCATCTAAGCGTAACCTGTACAATTACAAGATCACATTTCTCATTTAAATGAAAAAGGGTAAATAAACAAGTTGGCATCAGGGATTTACTTTTAAAGAGCTATCTTTGGTGTATGTCATGAAATCTGTATAATTTTACCTTCATTTTCTTGACACTCTTTAAACACATTGCTCTACAGCAAAACTGATGTTCAGAATGATGAAAGCTTTGGAGTCACACTAATCACCAGAATAAATACAGATCATTTCACTTAACTCCCTGAAAACTGGTAAATTCATACATGATATATAACTCATCATTAAACAAAGCCAGAAACTCCCTTCCTTAATTATTTTGATGATGTGGTAGTTTATTGTACTTGAAAATAATAAAATGGCTTTTCTTCTCAAATATACCAAAATTGAAATTTTTTCTCCAATCAGACTAATAGTTCAAATTAGTGAGTTTTTTATTAAAATAGTCACAGGTGCTATCATGTGATGTGCTTTTATTAATGAACTTTGTACCTATGTCTCTCCTATGACATTTGGTAACTTACAGTTGATATTTAAGGATAGTTAGTTTGTCTAGACGTTCACTTTTTACCTTATGCTGATCTAAGGCTGAGGCTATACTAGTATTAAATCTTACATTTTCAGTTACACAATTTTCATTTAAAAAGAGACACCCATAAATCTGAAGCTCTTTTTGAACAGTATTTCATTTCCCTGGATGCCTGTTAAATTTAAGTATAGAATACCCATGATCACTGATGTAAACTTCATCCTAGGAGACACTGAATTACAGGGAGCTAAACAGATGGATCTCTCTTAGTTGAACATTTGTCTATTTAGCAAAAAGCACTCTTTTGCTTTACTGTTTTGCTTTTATTTACTCTTTACTCTTTTCAGTAAACATCTCTCTATTTGGAAGTATATAGTAATCATTAAAACCAGGGTGGTTTGAAGATCACACAATCAGATAAAAACCTGTAAAATATATACATCTGCTGTGGTCACTGACTGTTGGCTGGCTTTTCTTTTACTCATATATGTGCTAAAGAATAGTGAAAGTTACTTACGTTCCAAGTGTGGTTTGTTGTAGACTTGTATCTCATTTCACAGGAAACCTTTTCAATTGATGTTTGACTATTCCAGTGAATTACAGTCTTGGGCACTGTAGTATTTATATCCTCAGCCCTGGAAATAATGGATGCAGAAGGTATCACTAGAAAACAAAAACAAAAACAAAGATCCAGCAGCTTAAAACTTTCCTAGGGAGAAATCCGTATTTTCTTATCAATATTTAGACATGTTAAAACCCAAAGTGCTAAAAAAAAGTCTCATGATCAAATTAACAGTTAATTAGATTTTTCTTGTCTGGTGTATTATGTAGGCGAAAATTGCTGTTGTTAAGTAAAATTCTGTTCCACCCATTCTTCATTTCTTTTAAGTGGAACTCTAACAGTCTTGTCTTTTCCCACCTCCCATTCCCTCATAATCCTAACTAATGAGATTAGTTATTAACTGATTAGCAAAAGTTGGCCTTATTAACAAAAGAGTGTACAAAAGAGGTAAAGAAGATGTGTCTTCTTACCTGCATCTCTTTAGGAAGAAATGATGCTTTGCATCCTAAATTTAGTTCAGAGAATCTTACTTGATTAGATGTTGAATTAAGCCCTTTCACAATAATATTTTTTATTCTCTTGTGTTATAGGGAAACTTATATGAATATTTATACCTATTGTTAATTTGTTTTGTTATCTATTAAAATAAATCTGTACTTGAAAGTATAATTTGAACAAAGAGTCCCACAAGACTCTAAGACTCCAAATTATTGCCATGTTCTGTGATTATAATTTTCAAAAAGAAACTGAAATTCTGCTTCGTTATCTTACTAGTTGTTTTGTTGTACTAGGAGTAATGGTGTAACTGGAATGTCTGTATTTCCAAACTGTGTAAATTCTTGTAAGTTTCTTCTGTCCAAACAGAATAAAATTATTGGCACTTCCCATTTCTCCTGTATGCATGGTAGAAAAATGAATACCTATGACTTTGTTGGATGTATTATTTAACAAAGAACTCAAGAACCTGTATGTGTGTTTTTAGGGACCATCCTTACAGCTTAATATTCTCTATGAATTAGTTTCCTTTTTGTTTATTCTAAGTTTATGTAGTATTCTTTGGGAAAATTATTGTTTATCATCAATAACTATAATTATCTAAAATTATATATGCACAGGTAAATGATTTAAAGAAATAAAAACTAAAGATTTGCTTTCTAGTAGCACTGTCTGAAAATAGATTCTTTGGGCTAAACCTAGCATAGGACGTAAGTGGTAGTAGCAGAATTCATCTAATTAAAGAGCTTACTTATCGCACTGAACTTTTATCATCTGAATTCTGTGGTTGCTAGTTTTGCATGCTTTTGCTAGTTTAAGCTTCTTATAATAAGAATCGGAATTCAGAGATTTCTAGATCAGGGAAGTGGATCTCCAGGGCTCTGAGACCATTTGGGACCATTTAAGCACTCCCAAGACTATAAATTGCCCACCCCCTCCTGTCTTTCACCTCTGAGTTTGGCCTGCCACAGGTAGAACAGCACAAGCATTCTGAGACCCTTTTGCAGAAAGAACTGTTCTGGGGAGGAAGCAAAAGTCTGCTTAGTCCTCTGAGAAATGCAGATCGAACAGTCAATCACATTTAAGATAGAGTCTCAGCACAGAGCAGATCAGTGCAATAGGGATCCAAGCCTTTAGGTTTGAATGAGCTTATATTTTTCAAATAAACATGCATTATATAATATGTACTTGCACATTCATTTGTTACCCAAGACTCAGATGTTGAATTTTTGCTCTCTTTGCTTAGGTTTCAAACATTCCAATCAGATCTTACGTTTTTAAAAATTGTCAGTTCCATCGTAGGTGCCATATCTTTAGTTTCTGCTTGTGTTGAAATAAAGAACCATATTACAGTTGTTTGGTATCTTTCCAACAACATGTATTTACTTATAATTATTCAGTGGGGAGAACTAATGTTCAACATAGCAGCCAGCATTTTCTGTATTGAATTTAATTTCTCTATAAGAAAAGTTTAAGCATTCCTCTCACATATCATTTTGGCACAGTGTTACTGCACTATTAACTCACCCCTTGCCTTTCAGCATACCTCCCTAACTTAATTACAGTCCAGATCTGTAAGCTGTTATGTAGAAATTGCTCCCAGGAGAGTCCCCTGGCTTCAGTTTCATAGAACAGTTCAGTTTATCTGACTTGCAGTGTCTCATTCTTATGAATATAGCTCATTCATGAATAATCTGGGCACTTTGTTGGGTGGCACTGTCACTGTCAACTCGTGTTTTTCAATCTGAGTTTCTAAGAGTCCATTTTGGGATACTGGGAAGAAGGAGAGCAGGAGGAGAAGGAGGAGGAGGAGTCACTCAAAACAAGAGGCTCCCTGCTTCAGTGTGAAAAGCAGATTTGGAGGTGCTAGCCAGCCGAGATGTTCCCTTTTATGGGAGGTGGGGTGGTGGTTAATTATGGCAAGTTAGCAAGTCTGGGATGAAATCTGGCTCCCCTCCTTACAAGCTTTGTGCTTTGAGCAAATTATTTTATCTATTCCTTCATCTGTAAAATGGGCACAGGAGTACGATGTATGATTATGTCCAGAATTAAATGTGATTTGCATGTTACTTGCCTGGAACTCTGTAGGTGTTCCATAAATGGATGCAGTGCTACTAAGGTTGTAATAAGATCACAATGATAATAATAGCAGTAATACTGCTAATAACTCCTAAAAATGATGCTGGACATGGTAACCTTTAAACATCACTTACCCACTGAGGGGAACCTGTTATAAGAAAAGCACATGTTAACAGCCATATCCTACCTCAAAATGTAAATTTACAAAAAAGTGTAGATCATGGTCCAGAGAATTATCACTTTGAGAATATACAATACAGTGGAGTTACTGTACATCACCATAGTCAAGAGTGTTTGTTTTCAAATGTAACATTCAGAGTGTAAGGACAGATCTTTAGACCAATCCTATTGAGATAGTTGTGTTCAGTTGAGAAGTTGAGATACTAGCTGTGCTAGAAGACCCCAGTAATCCCCAGTGGATACCCACGTTGTACCCGAAGAGAAGTGTCACATCCCCTAACTCATTAGCCATCAGGAAAGCTGTCGGACACATTGCAATGTACCTGTCAATAAAGACTAAGGGAGGAGTTGAGGATGCTGGAACTAGAGGCTTTTTAGCTCTCCAATCTCAACTTTCTTAATGTCACCTACCCTTCGCTTCCTCATGCATAAATTATAATATCTTCCACAAAATACAGTTGTTGTGAGGGTTAAATAAGATAATGTGTATAAAAGCAGTGAGCACTGAAGAAAGTGCACCATAAATGTTAGCTTACTGAAATCATCTTTGATAATAAACACAGGAATAATTGGCACTAGAATCTCCAGATAGAAGGTGAGTCACACATGGTGCTCTTTGGCTGAACTCTGACTTTAGGGCTGGTATGTAGTTGTAAAAGGCTCAAGGGCAGTTGCTTTTTACAGTTTATCTTAAGGAAAAAAACCAACTACTCTGCAAAAATTTAGTGAAAAGCTTGTCCTTGGCAGTATAGTTTATAATGGTGAAAATTTGAAAACAATAATAAGGGAATGATTAAAGATATTAATCAAAAATAATACTATAGGTTAAATTAATAGAAATGTTTATTATATATTGTAATTTTTTAAAAAGACAATTTCTAAAATACCCGAAGCAAAAAGTGTTAACTTTTGTTGAATCTGACTGGTGTCCATATGTAGATGTCTACATGATTCTCCACAGTTTTCTACTTTTTGGATAAAACTTTTCAAACAAACAAATAAAAAAACATACGTTCCAAAACAGTGTATACAGCACAATGCTTTAGTATGCTGTACTTCTCACAACACAACATTCATCACACTTTATTATAATCCTTGTTTCTTTCCATCTTCCTTGGTAGATTGCAAGATATTTAGGACAGCTAGTACCTTGTCTTATTCTCCCTGGCCCTTAGAACAATGCTTGAACATAATAAGAAGTTTTCAAAAAAATATTTGTGAAAAGACATACCCCCATGTAGAAATAAGATTGGAAGGATAGATAACACAGTGGTAGCCTTGACTTATCTTTGAGTTGTCTCCGGCAGTAGATTATGGGTAATTCTCATTTTCTTTATGATGGTCTTCCAGAACTTTAGGGGAACTCCTTTCAGATCTAAACTTCATTTGACTAGGTCAGCACATTAGTTGTTTATTTGTAAATCCACTGTAGAATTTCTTATTCTTTACCTATATCATCCAGGTGAATTTGCAGTGGTTTCGACTTCTCCACGCCCAGTACATTTGCAACTTGGACCCAAACCAAATACTTCTTGCCACCTTGCAGTGAATCAGTGGAGATGTTAATATAACTTGAAGTGAGATATTGTTGTTCTTCTTCTGTCTCTAAACTTTAAAAATGAAAAGATTATGATCACTAGTTTTGTCTGGTTTGAATTAATTATTCCTTAAAATTTTTATACTACCTTTTTAGCTTGCTTTCAGAATGTAAACTTTTACTTAAAATGAATCAAAATCAGTTTCATTTTTAGAATTTTTAGGATGGAAAAAGATATTTCGGAATTTTTAAAAACATAGTCAAGACCATCCAGGGCCACAGTATGACTTTCATGGGCCCTAGGCACTTTTGCCTCCATAGACCCCTTCTTCCATTAAGATAAAAAAGTTTCTATGTGTGTAAGTGTGTTTAATATACGCATATACATTCATATAGATTGTTTTACAACTGTTGATACACAAGCAAAAATGTTAACATTACATATTAAGACATTTTCTTTGACCTAATGGTTTATTTTCTCCTGTGATTTTAAATGAAACTAAACATTTCCGTAGACTCCTGAAAGTATGGCGGGCACTGTTTCTACTGGGCCTATTTGGGAAAGTCCACTCAGGAAGGGGCTTGAACTAAATGGGAAGGGGCATTGCATAGGGGTTCCATGCAAGGGCTCTGTAATAAGCTATGCTGACAATGCTAAAGAAGAACTCAAATGTGAAAATAAGAGAATGGCAACTCTGTGTAGTAAGTAGGGCATCTTTGAGTATGTTCCAGTTAGAGAAAACCACATACGTGTTCTTAAATGGTTTGTGGCTAATTCTCTTATCACACGTATTGAGACCACAAGTCAAAATGGAAATGTATTCTCAAACTGACATTAACTATAATTACTAGGTAATTTAAGTTTTCTTTTTAAGTCTACCCTCATATTAGCACCTCAACCACAGAGCACTATTTTAGATGAAGAATCCAATCATAATGACTGACTGTACTTTAGGACTGTTTTTGCATACATTACAAAGTTTTAAATTTTCTTACTTCTATTTTTTGTGTGCTAGTTAATACATAACAGATTCGGCTTGATTTATATTTTTCTGACATTTTCAGTGCACCTAGCCCTAGTTGTGGTTAACAGATTTTCATAAACACTGCTGATTTATGGTGATAATGATGAATGGTGTGTTTTGTTTATTTAATCACTCATTCAACAAATATTTATTTAACATCTACTATGTTCTAAGCACTACTTCAGACACTGAGGCTACAACAGTGAACAAAACAAGTGAAGTCCCAACTTTTGTGGAACATACATTCTGGTGGAAACAAATAAAAATAGATATGTCTTGTAGTGATAAATATTCAGAAAGAAAAAAAAAGGCAGGTAGGAAGTGCTAGGAGCAAGTTTGGGGGAATTTTTTTTTTTAAAGGGAAGTCCTGAGAATCTGAGAAGGTAACACTAGAGCAGTGAAGAATCAAGTCTTGTGGCTTTCTGGAAGAAGAGCATTCTAGGTAATGTGCAAAGGCCATGAGGCAGGACCTTGCCTGTCCTGTTCAAGAACAGTCAGGAGGTCAGTGAGGCTTGGTAGAGTGATAAAGATGGAAAGGGTTGAGATAAGAGAGTTCTGGAGGAGGGGGAAATTTAGAAGGCATTGTAAGGTCACTTAGAATCATTGAAGGACTCTGGCTTTGACAGCTGAGTGAAATGGGAAATTTTGAGCAGAAGAGTGACATGATCTGATGACCACGTGAGAAAAATTACTCTGGCTACTTGTGAATAATAGATTGTAGGAGGGGAAAGTTGGAGGCTAGAGCACCAGTTTACTGCCCCAGTTGAGAGGTTATGTGGCTTGGGCCAAGTAGTGAGAAGAGGTCAGCTTTTTAAAGGCAGACCAAATGGGTTTTGCTGATCAGTTGAATGGGGTTGGGAGAGGTACATGACAGAGAAGAATCCAGAAGGGCCGCCAATGATTTTGACCTGAATAATGCAAAGGATGGAGTTGCCACTGACTGAGATAGGGAATGCAAGTCTGGGGAGAGGAAACTGGGTATTTGGTTTTGAAAATGTTAGCTTGAAGATACCTTTCAGACAGGTAAGAGGAAATGTTGGGTAAGATGTTAAATATTTGGTGGCTACGGTTCAGGAGAGATATCTGGACTGGAGATATAAATTAGGGAGTTTTACACCATGAACTTGGATGAGATCTTTTAGATAATGAGTATAGGCAGAGATAATAAGAGATCCTAGGATAGAGATCTGGGTCACTATTACTTTACTGGAATAAAGAGCAATTGGCAAGAGAGACTGAAAAAAAGCATTCAGGGAAGTAGAAGGAGAACCAGAAGGGAGTGGTGTCCTGGAAGCCAAAAGAAGGAAGTAAAAAGCTAAGTTAAATGCTCTCAGTAGTAAATCCTCCTGATAAGGAAGATAGTGACTGAGTATAAACTGTTTGGATCTGGCAGTGGGGATGTAATTAGTGACACTGATAAGAGCTGGAGGTGGAGGGCAAAAACTTGACTAAACTAGATTAAAGAGGGGATGAAAAGAGAGGAGGTAGAGGCAGAAAGTACAGACTGTTTTGAGGAGTTTTCCGTAAGAGGAAGAGAGAAACAGTTTAGTGGAAGGGAGGGACCAAGGGAAGGTTGTATATTCAAGATGGCAAGTTCTACAGCACTTCGAAAGCTGATGGGGAGACCCAGTAAAGACAGAAGAGGCGATGATGCAGAAGAAAGAGAAGAAAATTGTTGCAGCAGTGTCCTCCAATAGGGCGGATGGGGTGAGATCTCGCACACAGGTGGAGAGCTGGCCTCGGGGCACGGGTGGTTCATCCACAGGAGTAGAAGGAAGACCAAGTGTGGGGGTACGGATGTCAACAGGTCAGCAGATGAGGGAGGTGGTGGTATTTCTCATTACTCCTGTTTTCTCAGTGAAATAGGAAGCCCATCATCAGCAAAGAGTGAGGAGAGGGAGAAGGTGTTGGGCACCAGAGATGAGAGAAAAAGTAATGAAGTCGTTACCTGGCTAGTAAGGGAGTGACTTGGCCAGTGAAATGTAGTAGGGCCACTGGGTGGCCATCTGGTCCCAGCTGAGGTGAGCGGTCACGAGTATGAAGTAGTACCAGTCAGTAAGTTTGTGTTTGTCCCCGGTCGCAATTAGCTGTCCGAGCACAGGTACAGAATTGGTGTGAGGAGACGCATTTTAGAGCATGAACTGATTATTAAGTCCTAAAAAAGTTACTGAAACATAACATCACAGCCTTAAAAACACTTGGAATTATATCTAAGAACTCTCTCTGGTTATTAGGAACATGCATATGGAGAAGAAGATGTGGCAAAAACAAGCAGGCCTTGTGAACTGGCAGAGGAGGCAACAGATTTTAGAATCTAAAATGTTATCTCACTAAATTAAAAGATCCTATAGTACCTGAAAATTCTGTCACTGGTTTCAGTCTAAGAAGTTATGGGCTGGTCGTGTACAGAGATGATGTCTATTACAAAAAAGTTTCTAGAGTTTAACATAGTTCTGAGAAGACATGAAATACTGAATAAATATTAGCTAAATCGACTTGAGTGGAATAGAATGAAGGGCCGTCATGCACTTATTTTCTTGCAGCCAGTATTTGTTGAGCAGAAGGCACCATGCCAGACATTGCAGGAGTTTCCAAAATAAAGAAACAGCATATTTATAGGAAGGTGTTTTGGGTAATGGGATAACAGTAAGTAGATATTTATTAGCAGAGGTTCATTTTTTTTTTCTATTGCCACCCAT
Source organism: Camelus ferus (assembly GCF_009834535.1). Taxonomy (NCBI): domain Eukaryota; kingdom Metazoa; phylum Chordata; class Mammalia; order Artiodactyla; family Camelidae; genus Camelus; species Camelus ferus. The sequence goes on along the minus strand of NC_045708.1, from coordinate 50,019,155 downwards.
TATTGGTACATAGCAAAATACAAAGGAGTTGCGGAGGGTATGTGAATGGCCATGCAGCTCTGCTGGTGGGGTGACCACAGAGGTACTGGGGAGAAATAAAGCTCTGGAAAATAAAGAAATAAAGGCGCAATTCCTCTACAACTTCCACCCGACACCAGATTGGAGGCCCTGATGGCCCTTACGCTGCATAGAGGAGATGCCACCTTTCTGCCAAGATTGAAACGAGTGGGTGGGCTGAGGTGAAATGCCTTTCTGTGTATGTGATTTTACTGGCAAACAGAGCTACATGAGTTGGAAGTGAAACTTTGCAAATGCTAATTTCTACCTATCTGCCTAAGTGGAAAATACCCTAACAGCCCAGCATCTAGAAGAGCCTCTTTTAAATCTGACACTGCCTCCACTGCAGAATTCATTATGTTGCCTTTTTCCTGGGGAGAAAGGCCTTTTTCACTGTTAGTTAGAAAAATGGGTGTCTCTTCTCTAATTTTTTCAACTCATGCGTGTGTGTTTAGTTAATTGTAGGACAAACAGATGTTTATTTTCTTTTCCAGTTTGTCTGTGCTTACAGAAGCTCATTCTTTGAATTTGCTAGAGGAGAACATTTGTTTTTATGCTAACCCTCCACATCTTTTATGTCTTCTTTAAAATATGATAAAATTACATTAATCTGGACTCAGTTAATTAAGAATTTGGGCTAGGTTTGCTTGAGTTTAGCTATAATTTAGTCTTGGTTTTAGGAAAGACAATAAAAATCTTTTAAAATATATAGGACCTTATGTTATTATTATTTGACTAGACTGTGAAAGGAGGATGCAGGCAATGTCTATTTCTAGTTATCAGAATACTCACTCAATTAATGTTTATTGAGCACTTATTATGTGCCAGGCCCCATTCCAGGGTCAAGCAATATATGGCTGAACAAAACAAACAAAAATTCTTGCCCACATTGAATATACATTTCTAGTTTGAATAAATGAGTGACTTTACTATTGACATGTGTACAACAGCTAGAAAATTAATCTTATTAGAGCACATTTAACATTCCTTCTAACTAGTCATCAGTCCAAAATTATTGCTACTTGAAAATTATGTAAATAAAATTATTGTTTATAATATCCTGCAAATGATCATTTCTAATGGCTTTACATTAATCTCTCCCAAATCAATCAGGTTTTGATTTTAGAACAAGTCAAACAGGCCTAGGGAATCATCCTTGTGTTTCACCATAATACTCTAATACTCTAACATTACCTTTTTATCAGTTTCTAAGTATTTCCTATTTGTGGGCCATTTCCTAAAATTTGCTTTCTTTTATGTTTTATAACACTTGATCTGGTATTACTTATCCTCATTGCACAGGAAGCTGAGGCTTAGCAAAGCTAAATAAATTTTCCAAGATCACCTGGCTAGCAACTGTGGCAGATACTGTTAGATGGCAGTACTGAACTCCATCCACAATGCCCTTCTCCCAGGTTCCCATCCAGATAGAGTAGACGTGTAACTCAGTTCTGGCCAATGAGATGCAAGTGGAAGTCCATGGGAGAATGTCCTTTTCCCTTCACCACTTTCCTGCCTGAAAACTGGATGAGAGGCCTGGATGTGCAGCATCTGAGAATTAAGGCCAATACACTAAAGACTGCGGAGGAGAAAGGTGGAAAGAGGTTAGGTCCTTGAGGGTATCATTGAATTAACATGCTAGCTCTAGATTGCCTACCACTATGGGCCTGATATAAATAAAGCCTTGTCTGTTTAAGTCACAGCACTTGGGTTTTCATATATTTGTACCATAAAAGATACCCTGCTGTTAAGTCTCAGAACTGAAAATCAAACATAAAACTCTAAACCCCCTGCTCTTTCCAATGGATATCTCTGAAAGTTTCTCTTTAATAAATCTATTCTTAAGACTTTCAAAGTGTCCTTTTTGAGTACTGAAAAGAACCTCAGTACTCATAGCTACTGCAAGTATTCCTCACTTGATAAAGTATATGTGTCCCTCAAAAACCACATGTAAATAATTTAGACATATGGAATTTTAATGCATTAAGGTATTTTAAAAGAAATATATAATAATTTTTTAAATATTAGGAGAACATTTTTATGATACTAAGTAGGAATTTAGAGGGTGGTTGACAAGTGTTTATCTAACAAATATATTTTCTTAAATTATGGTATGCCTGTTCCAAATTTACAGCACAATTTTATTGTCAGAAACCTAAGAAGGCACATTGTCAGGATTTAAGAGAATTAACCCATACCCATTAGCATGGCAATAACCAACAAAATAATAACAAATGTTGGCAAGAATGTGGAGAAGTTGGTGCCGTCATACATTCCTGGTGGGAATGTCATGGTGTAGCTGCTTTAGAAAACAGTATGGCAGCTTAAAAATGGGCACAAGACTAATAGACATTTCTCCAGAGAAGATGGACAGATATCCAACAAGCACATGAAAAAAATGCAACATCACTAATCACCAGAGAAATGCAAATCAAAGCAACAATGAGATACCATCTTACACCTGTCAGAATGCCTATCATCAAAAAGTCTACAAATAACTAATGTTGGCGAGGTTATGGAGAAAGGGAAACCCTAGTGCACTGTTGGTGGGACTATAAGTTGGTGCAGCCACTATGGATAACAGTATGGAGATTCCTCAAAAAAACTAAAAACAGAACTACCATATGATCTAGCAATTCCACTGCTCGGTATACATCTGAAGAAAATGAAAATACTAATTTGAAAAGATACATGCACCCCAGTGTTCATAGCAGCATTATTTACAATAGTCAAGATATGGAAGCAACCTAAGTGTATGTCAACAGATGAATGGATAAGGAAGATGGAATACTACTTAGCCATAAAAAGATGGAATTATGCATTTGCAACAACATGAATGGACCTAAAGAGTGTTATGCTTAGTGAAATAAGTCAAAGACAAATACTCTATTATCACTTATATGTGAAATCTAAAAAAATAAAACAAACATATATATATAACAAAACAGAAACAAACTCATAGATGTAGAAAACTAACTAGTGATTGCTAGTGGGGAGAGGCAATGGGGCACAAGATAGGGGTATGGGACTAAGAGACATTTTGTATAAAATAAATGAGAAACAAAAATATATTGTATAAAATAAATGAGAAACAAAAATATATTGTACACTACAGGAAAATAGAGCCATTATCCTGTAATAACTTTAAATGGAGTATGACCTATAAAAATATTGAATCACTGTGTTGTACACCTGAAACTATTACAGTGTTGTAAATCAGCTATACATCAAAAAAAAAAAAAAGTATGGCAGTTCCTCAAAGGTTTAAACTGAGTTGCCATATGACCCAGCATATTTATTCCTAAGTAAATTCTCAAGACAAATGAAAACATATATCTATACAAAGTCTTGTATATGAATGTTAGTAGAGGATTATTTATAGTAGCCAAAAAAGTGGAAATAACCCAAATGTCCATCAACTAATGAATGGATAAATTAAATGTAATATAGCCATATGAATGGAACATTATTCAGCCATAAAAAGGAATGAAGTACTGATACATGCTACACCGTGGATGAACCTTGAAAACTTTATGCTAAGTGAAAGAAGCTAGTCATGAAAGACCATGAATTGAATTATTTATTTAATACAAAACATCCAGAGTAGGCAAGTCCACAGAGGATGCCTAGGGCTGGGAGAGTTGAGGAGAAATGGGAGGTGACTGCTAATGGAGACAGGGTTTCTTTTTGGCTTGATAAAAATGTTCTAATACTGCGGTGATGGTTGCACAACTCTGTGAATATAATAAAATCATTGAATTGTACACTTTAAATAAGATGAATTGTATGGTATGTAAATTATACTCAAGCTGTTATATTAAAAGAAAAAGAATTAACCAACCAACCAAGATCAGTGAGTCCACGAGATAGTAAAAGTTCTGGGAGATAGCAAGGCACTAGGCATTCTCTGTCAGTCTGGCACTGTTTGGCTTTTCTGTGAGTTTGAACTGTGGGGTTTGCCCCCATGCTGCCCTCATTCACACATTCCTAAAGTTGCCTTTGCAGTGAGACTCTCGTTTTCTTGTCCTCATGGCCTCTTTCCATCTCCAGGGGACTACCTTACCCCAGAGGCAAGGAGGAGAGTTTAAGCCTCAGACACATGTGAGAATCCTGACTCCCTTACATCATAGCCAAGGGACTTTGGGGAAGTAACACGCTCTGTAAAAGGGGGACAATGATAATAGTTACTGTACAGGTTGAGAACTGAAGATGTAATGCACGTGAAGTATGGGGTGCAGTGCTTAGCCTACTGTGTATTATTTGTCAACACAACCCATCCCTGACCTCAGTGCTTCCATCATCCCTCTCATACCTGATCATACATCTGCTTAGAGAGAAAACTAAGAGCTTCTTGCCCATGGCGTGCAGCCAGTAACTCCAGGCTTAGCAGTATATTTATAATATCTGTGTAGTTTTTACCCAGAATTTCTAAAATGGATAGGTGTTAACTTTTCATGTTTCACTTAATCAAAATTATTCTGAGTATCTAACAGGTGGAGAGAAAGAGAGCAGGACTGGAAGATTATTCCCTTCCGAAGTCAAGACACCTGGATGGCATCTCTCAAATACACCCTGTGATCTGGGTCCCCATAGCAGTTCAGCAGAAAAGTCCAAATTAGGAAGAAGGCAGTCAAGCCACCTCAGGTTCAAATTTCACGTCTCCCTTTCTAGCTGCATGACCCTGGACACATCACCTAACCTAGCCAACGGGTTGTCACAGTCATCATATCTACAAAAATCGGAAAAATAATCCCATGTGCCACACAAAGCTGTATACGGGATTAAATGAGGTAGCTCATATAAAGCTTTTGCAAACAGTGCTTAGCAAACAGTAGGAGTCCAATAAATGCTTTTTAAAAAAAAGAAGTAGTTTGTGAAACTTTTCTCATCACTAGGAAAAAAGTATACTTCAAATACACTTGACCCTTGAACAACACTATTTGAACTGCACAAATCCACTTACTGATTTTTTTTCAATAAGGTTATTGGAAATTTGGGGGGATATTTGAGACAATTTGAAAAAAACTCAGAATAACTGCATACCTAGAAATATCAAAAGAATTAAGAAAAAAATGTCATAAGTGCATAAAATATATGTAGATACTAGTCTATCCTTACATAGGCATAGGTGAGTGATATTTAATATAAAATTAATGTGTTAGTTTTCTTACTGTTTTATAACTTGGCTTTCAAATAATTACATCACCATACGGTATGAGTCTTTCTCATAATTGGAGAAACTGTGTATCAGCCTATCATCACAGGTGTTTTTTTTAAATGTAACAAAGTGTGCAATATTGTTTTATGAATATGACTGTGATACTCTATGCCATAAAATTTTTATGATGATTTATTCATTAATGTATGCTAGGCTACCGTGATGCGATCGTATCAGTTGCACAAGGCCACTGTAAAACAATCACACTGCTGCTGCTTCCCTATCAAGGCATGAATTGCTATACCTGTAAATGAACATGAATTGCTTTCTCACATGACCTTTTAATTTTTGTTATCTAGTGTTAGTAGTACTGCAGTGTTTTGTATCATGTAAGATGGTATTGATGTAGGTACTAACATGATTCATCTTGTAAACAGACAACATAAACTTATGGTAGCAATAAATACAGTACAGTATTAATGTATTTTCTCTTTCTTATGACTCTCTTAATAATATATTCTTTTCTCTAGCTTACTTTATTGTAAGAATACAATGTATATAATACAGGTAGCGTACAAAATATGTATTAATCAACTGTTTATGTTACCAGTAAGGTTTCTGGTCAGCAGTAGGCTATTAGTAGTTAAGTGGGGAAATCAAAAGTTACATGCAGGGGTCGGCACCCCTAGCCCCTGCATTTTTCAAGGGTCAACTGTATAAAACTGGAGGCATTCTTTAAAAAAAAAATAAATGAAACAAAACAGGATAGGGTGACCAACCTAGCCCAGTTTGCTCACAATTTTTTCCCCCAAATGAATGGTATTCTTTCCATCTTTAACCCTGGCAGAGGAGTCCAAAACAGACTGACATACATGGATATAGTGAAATTTTGTATGAAGTAATATAACTTTTATGATCATTTGTCTCAAAGCATAAAACTGAAGAGATTTTGGCTGCATGATTGTCTGGCTCCTGAAGTCTAGTTATTGTTAGAACATAACAAAAGGGCATTTCCACAAAGCCCTCCTCAACTCAAATTAGAAAATTATTACTTTCATTCAATTATTATTTTCGGTTTTAAAACTGAAAGCCCTGTGTCCCGGCAATCCCCTTAGTCTCAGGCAAACCAGGAAGGATGGTCAGGCCATACAGACACCAAATTAAAGATTTGAGGATCATTATTAATAATTAATAGCTTCCATTAGTCTAGTGCCAACATATGGATACACATTTCAAAAGCCAAACTCCACTTATAATAATTAGAATTAGCCTGTGCATTAGGTTCTATTTTTAAACTACTTTGAAGATAAAGAAATGGCAATTTGGAGAGATTAAGTTGCCTAAACCCTCGAAGGAAGATAGAGCTGAGAGTTAAGCAAAGATCATTTAAAAACTGTGCTGTGCTGTTTCCCATTAGGCCCCTGCCCCCAGTTACCTCCAGTGACTAAAAACGGTAGAAAGAGTATGGAACACGCTGCCCCACAGAGTAAAAATATCAGTGGTCTGAAGAGGGTTTTGGTAGCTTCCTTGGTCACAATTAGGGAGTTGGGGATCATAAGGACACATTCAATGTTTGAGGCTGGTTTCTTGGTTCTCTGCTGGAGGCATAGCGCTGGCTGGACTGGCGTGGAATTGCTCAGGTGGGACTGTTGAGGAGGGAACCTACCTCTTCACATACACCACGTACTTTGTGTCTAGGTAGGTGGGCTTCCCGGTATTCCAGGTGCAAGTCATGTTGCCTGAATATTCGTAAATGACACAGGTTACATTGTCGGGGACATCTGGTGGATCTGCAACAAAATGAATCATTTAGGAGCCACCACAGAAACATAAAGTTCTTTATAAAGTAGTTAGTTGATTAAACTTTCCAGTTGATTTGGAAAACCAGGCCACCTCATCCTGCAGCCCTCTTTGCCGTCAAATGTTGCTACTTTCCTTTGTATACTTTACTATCTTCTCCATCTTTTGGGGATATTAAGGTGATCAAGTTCCTCCCAGTCAAAAAAAAAAAAAAAAAAAAAAAGATCCTTCCCCATATTATGTCCCCTTAGCTGCCAATGTATTTTTCTCATTTTCTTAAGTGCCTTCTTAAAAAAAAAGAAATCTATTATACTGGTCTTTTTCCTCATCTCCCATTTACTCTTAAACCCCAAACAATCAAGACTTAGACCCACAGTTCCACAAAAAGCACTGTTGCTAAGGTCGTCAGTGGCTTTCTAATCAATAAATCCCATGATCTCTTTGCAGTCATTGTAACTCTTAACCTCTGCGGCGTTTGCTATTTGGGGCACTCCCACCTTGAAAACTCTCTGCCTTTTGGCTCATGTGAAAGGTTCTCTACAGTGTGTTGCTGCTACTCTGACAAATATCTCTTCCTCTGGCATCTATTCCACTAGGGAAATAAAAGCCTGGTGTTTGTACAATGGAGTATGATTTAGTCTTAGAAAGAAAGGGAATTCTGACACATGCTACAATATGAATGAACCTTGGTGACATTACACTAAATAAAATAAGCCAGTCACGGAAGGACAAACACTATATAGTTCTACTTACAGGAAGTCTTTAGAACAGTCAGACCCATAGAGACTGAAAGTAGAATGTTGGTTGCCAGGGGCTGAGGGGAGGTGGGAAATGGAGAGCTGTTTAGAGTTTCAGTTCTGCAAGATGAAAAAAGTCCTGGAAATAGATGATGGCGATGATTGCACAGTGAAGTGAATGTATACTTAATGTCACAGAACTCTATACTGAAGAATGATTAAAATGTTACATTTATGTTATGTGTCTTTTACCACAAAAAATATCTTTAAAATTTTGGCATTCACAGAATTGAATTTCAAGTTTCTCTAGCTCCCTTCTCTCACCCCATCAGCTCTGTCTCTGACTGGTCATTTTATGGAGAACATCGTTAGTTTTTGTCGGCTTTCATCTTTCCCTTTTGACATCTCCCTCACTCCCAGCCTCATCCCCACTCCACCCCTGCCCCAAGGGCTGTCTATCACACAGAAGTGTGCCCTTGACCTAGGCTGACTAATTGGAGTATTTCCCTTGGGAATGAACACATGACTCAAGATGAACCAATCAGAATTATCAAAGGGGCTTGTTCTGGAGCCATCGTAAAAGAGGTGATTTCTCCCCTCTGAACTTGCTGCCTCTGAGTAACGTGAGCTGTGAGTTGCTGAGGGCCATCTTGCTGTCATAGTGAAACAGTCAATTTAAGAATGAAGCCAGTACAGGAGAAAACAAAACCCAAGAGATGAGAAAAGATGAGAGAGTTCTGATGACACTGTTTGAGCCTTGGAGCCTCTGAAGACCATGAAACCCCAACAACTACAGGAACTGTGTCTGGATTTTTCAGATACATCATCCAATAATAAATCACCAAGAATCAAGATCAAAAAAGAAGTGTAGAAATACTGAGCATTTACTAGATACTCACTTTTCAGGTGTGGCTCTCTCAGCCTGTCCTGACATTTGTGATACTGCCTAAGAAACTCGACTACTCAGAAAGTGACAAGAAAAATGAGAGGATGGGGACTCAAAAAGAATAAAAATGCAGACATTTGTGCATCTGAAGTTATAGCTGAAGATTTATCTTAAATACAAATATATTCCTACACTTTACCTGCAAATCATCTACCAAGAATATTATTTATAAAATAGGAAAAAATATATATGATTAAGTTTATCCTCATTGCAAATTAAAACAATAATAGATGTCGTTTAGACCTGTCAAATTGTCAAGGATTTTGAAGAATGCTCATCCACAGTGCTGGAATGGACTCAGAGAAATCTTCTAACACACTGCTGGTGGGAATGCAAATTGCTGCAGTCTTTAGAGAGAGCACTTTACATACCACAGTCTTTAAAAGAAGGAATTATATCTTGCAACTCAGGAATTTTACATCTAGAAATGCATCCTTAACAAAATTTTGTAGTTATTTGGCTAAAAGGGTTTGCCTCAAAGTGTTGTTCATAATAATGGAAGAATTGCAAACAACCTTAATACCTCAAAATACACTCTCCAAATACATCCAAAAACAAAGTTGTGGAGAAGACAATTTTGTATCTTTAAACATCTAGAAATATGTTAAATTGATTATGTAAGGAAGTACAAACCATATGATAAAGTGAAAAATACAGGTTGCAAAATAACATAGTGTAGTGGTCTCATCTGAGAGGAAGTTAGAGAGAGAAAGGTCTGAGAGGAGGAGAGAGAGAGAGTGAGAGAGAGAAAGAAAGACAGACAGGAAGAGAGAAACTGAAACTTGAAAGACACTTTCAAAATTACTAAAGAGAGTTTCTATTAGCGGTGAGATTATAGGATTATAGAGATGATGGCTGTTTCTGTTTCGATGGTCCAAATTTTTAGAAACTTTCTACATGAATGCAATTTGATTTTACGATTAAACATATTTTTAAACACACTAAAGTGTTTTAAGACATTTTGGTGAGTTGTAGCATTAACTTAACAATGGGGAGAAACTGGACTCCAAGTAAGATGAAAGAAATTAAAAATTTTTTGAGTCTTAAAGGAGGTAAGTATGGAAACATAAATATAAGTCATTGTGGATATTGATTGAGTTGGGGTCCCTCATTGCTTACAGTGATTTGTGCTGAAGTTATTTTTTCTTCTGGTTTCAGACAGTGTCGTTAATTTGGTCATCATGAAAGGCAACTGTCCATCTTTTGGGCTATGTTATTCCACAGCATTTTCTCTGACATGAATGCTCAGGGTTATGTCAGGCAGCTAATCAACTTTGCAAAAGATCAAATAGATTATATACACACGCAAATAAATGCAGTATTTGTTAATGTGAAGCTATTAAAAGATGAGCTATTAAAGATGAGAATGTGAGTATGGTTATGAGAGTAAGACCGGACTTTTGTTAGATCTCATTGCCAAGTTATTCAGCGTCCACGGATAAAAACCTCCTGTACAGCCAGGTACCAGAGATTACCCTGCTCTCTCCTGCCGCTCGCATCCCTCCCCTACTTTTGGGGCCCTCACTGTTCACAGGCGAGGTTTCTTGTTAATTCAGAGTCCAGACAAGGATTATTTTCTACTGAGAACTTCTTGAAGGCAGAAGCCTCTTCTCTGAATATCTATTATTTAACACATTTTTTGGTGCATACTAACCACCCCATAAAGATTATTTCATGACTTGATTGTCTTGATAATGAGAAGAATTTAAAATAAAGAGAGGGACAATGCTTCTGGCAAAGACCACTCCGTCATTCCTTACCCAAGGAGTGTGCAGACTAGCCTACTGTATCACTAAAGATACTTAGTAGCAATGTTAAAGACAAATATTCATGGCCTGTGATTGGATAACAAATCTGCTTTCATCATGACATCATCATCAAAGATGGTTAAAATTTAAGTCAAAGGTATTTAAACTTTTAAATAAATGATTAATTGGAAATACGACTGTTCCATGAGTGGTTTATTCTAATTTGGTGTTTTTAAATAAATAAAGACTTCTTGTAGTGTTTTATCCCATGATTGGTGCGACTCTGATAGAACAAACTTTTTATAATATGTGTGCATTTAATCACAGATAAGAACCTAAGAATTGTTAAAAATTATGGCTAAAAATGAGAATTGTGATAATAATAAAAATTTATACTGTAGAAATTACATATGAAAGTACAGAGCCTTTTAAATATGTTTCGACATCTTTTTAGGGAAAGCAAAGACTCATTTATCTTCTCTCTTTTATGATTTGTCTCCAGTCTAAAAAAATACACATTATCATTTGGTTCAAAATAGTGATGATAATCATTTGACACAGTAAAGCTCACAGGATGAATATCCTGTAATCAGTGATCCAGTGAAAGCAATGTGATTTCTAGAATACCACAAAAACCCTCAAAAACCTTTACTTGACCTACTTAAATAGGAAGTTTTGTTTGCTAAGAATGCAGAGTCTGAGAACACAGGGGTTCTTGAATCCAGGGGGTTGAGTAAATTCTTACATGGCAGTTATAATTTCACACTCATAACCCAAGGTCTATGTAAGAAGTTAAAAGTCACAAAGCAAGTAAGTGGAAAGAGTAATGTTCTTTCTAAGCAGCCATCAGCAGAGACTATAAGTGCTTCGAATACGTTGTCCTAGAAGGGGAGCAAAGGCCATTCCCTGACCCTAGACATTGCCTGGTGCTTGTGTTTGGGGGCAGAGGGCCTCAGCCCACTCTGAGAGAGCAGTTGGCAGTGATCTGTCGGTAATCTGCAACACAGGGAAGGAGACCATACTTCTTTTGCCTCTTCCTTCCTCTGGCTTAAATTGAAAACTGTGAAAGTTGCTCATTTGCCCTCCAAAGAAATACTCTCTCAACACCCCAACCCAACCCCCAAAGGATAGATAGTAAAGAATTTAAGCATGAAGAGTTGTTTAAGCCTGAAGAGTTTCCTGAGGATGTGGACAAGCTAAAAAGGCCTCATCCATCAGATAAGATGTCTACTTGGGGTTTCAGTTCCCACAATTTAGGGCAAGTTTCATATGTTATTATCAGTTTAAGGCTTAAGTTTGCCAGGTTTATTCTTTGACTCCAAAACCTGCTAAAATCCTTCCTCAGTTCACTTCTGTCACTTTCCCTTGAAAATGATGGAGATCAGGTGCCCAGATTTAAGCAGGACAATGGCCTTATTTTAGAACAAGGAAGCCTCCTGCTTCTCGGATATCTCCTCTAGGGTTCTCTTGCTCTCCTTACCTACGGACCGGAGATGAGGAAGAACTCAGATTTGATTCTCAAAAGTATGGAGAAAGGGAGCATGACAAAGACTCAAAGCCCTCTATCTTCACTGAAAATAGGTCCAGATGCCATAGGGAGTCTCTGGGTTAAAACAGTGCTGAACTTACTAGTTTTTCCTTCATAATAGAGGAACCAAGAATTAAATATATAATTATACAAGTCAGCACATATTACTATAATAACTTAAACATCTCCAGAATGTTATAAACACAAATTGAATTTAGCAAATATTTTTTAGATTAACTTGATTAAATTTCTCTTAGTAACTGTAGTAACAAATAATGATTTATAGTTGGGGCAGTGACATTAGGAGCAGGGAATTGTAGCAGAATTTCCCCCCATGTTTTATCAAAAGGATGCATTTTAAAGGCTTTGGGCACATTGGTGGTGTATTTTCAAGTAAATTACTGAAATTCAGTGCTTACCAGTATAAGTAGTCTCATTTTACAGATACAGAATTGAGACTCAGACTGGTTAAGCAACTTGCCCAAGGTCACACAGCTGGTAAGAAGTATAGTGAGGACATAAAGCTAATATTGCCAGCTGTTTTTTCCCTTCTTCAATCTTCACCTCAAAATTTCTCAGTCGGATCTGCTTCAAGTTTGATGATACTAATTTGGAAAACGAAAAACGTTAAGTGAAAAAGAGATGAAAGAGCAGCACTTAGAATCTGAGGGTGCCGCCCCTCACTTGTGCTGTTTGGTCAGACTAGTGTTGGAAAGCTGTTTTTTTGAATGCATTAGCAACATTCAAGAAATTTGTAGCATTCACAATTGAAAATTCACACCCATTTTCTTTTGAAGAATCAAAAGATGTAGGAATACTGGATCCTCCTGCCCTGGAGCTGGACAGAGGCTGTGCCTCGTAGACTATCTGGTTTCCTCTCTGCGCAGATCCCACCCACCTCCTTAACTCACAAATTTCATGAACCTGGTCTGTGGAAACATTAGAGTTTGTAACTCCTACATTAAACTAATATAAGGAGCAAATTATATAAATTTTCCTCTATTTTTAGGCAAGATAGGTAATTCCAGTTAATTGTTAGACTGACTTTCATTTGGATTTTGAATGTGCCCCGACACTTACATCCAGAAGAAATGTCTTTTCCACATATCAGTGTCTCTTGAAAATATTCAGGACAGTCTGCAGTGCAGTACATAAAGGCTTGCGGTTCAAGAAAGTTGCTATACCAAAGGCGAGCTGTAGTTTTATTAATTCTTGTGATTTGAAATCTTTCTTTGATGCCATTTTTATAAAAATAAAGTCTCCTTGGTTGGCAGTTCTTAATTGCTGCTTGGCAATATATAGAGATATTCATACCCATCTTAAAAATTGTGGCTGGTTCTACCCAGATGCGGCCAGAGCAGTTTATATTTGTAATTCCTGGAAAAAAAAATAGTTAAAAAAAAAAAACTCCATGTAAAATATTAAAACAAGAGATTCAGAAGAATATGCTATTGCGTTAAAAATTTTTTTGTTGTTGTTAGTTGAATGATTTACATTGGAAAAGAGTTTGTAAGGACTCAGTGTATTAGTTAATCGATTAGTTTATTAATAGTATGTTTTTACCACGTTCGGTTGATGTTCTCTAAGACTAGAGTCAGATTTTAAGCTTTTCTGTCTAAAGAGCGAATACAATTAGCATTCCTATTTTAAAGATGAGGATTGAGGCATTATGAGGCTACCCCGTTTTTCAAAGGTAACACTAGAAATAACAATTAGCACTGCAGAATGCAAACCCAAATCCAAATCTAAATTCTCTAACTACTCAATCAATCTTTCATTCTTTTACAGATAAAGCCTACTTTTATCAGAAAATTATAAATTTAATGAATAAAATTGTACTGTTACTAATGGCAAAAATTTGTTGCTTGGTAACCACTTAAAATTCATAATTAATTTAATAATATGGGAAAATGTTCAGAATATATTTTTAAGTTAAATAGCAAGTTGGAAAACAACATATTTAATATAGGCTCAATGCTAAAAATAACTATAGATGAATGAGTTAAGGAGATACACTAAGATATCAACAATGATAATCTCTGTGTGTTAATGTTTTTCACTACCATGTATATTTTTGTGTTTTAAAATTATATAATGAATGTTTTATTTTTAAATAAACTCAAATGACAAGGTAATGCAACATCAATTAAATCCATTTCAAGGAAAATTTATTCTAGGCTTTTTCTGGAAATATTTGTATTAAAATATCTTAAAACCTAATCAAAATAGTGATTATTGCAGGTCAGTATTTGATTTTACAAAGACCTTATTTTTGGAATTCAAAGCTTGAAGAATTAACTTCCTGTATGATATAAATGTAATTTAATGTGTCCATTTATGTAATGAGCATTTACATATAAATTATAAATATTTAAATGTCAAAATAGTGATAAAAACAATTCCATCATTATCAATAGGGAATTGAAGCCAAAGACATGAAAAGGAAGTTTTAAGAAAGCACCTGACTACTTTAATAAGTTCAGCAATTCAAGATCAGACAAACTGCATCTCAAGCACCTCAAAAAAATATGTGAATCCTGTCATGAAACCATTGTGAGCAGTGTCTGAGAATGCATAGAAAATGACAAAAATGTCAGAAGACTTCAGATTTGGACAAATATTGTCCTGGTTTTCAAAAATGGAATAAAGAAGAACCCCAGAAACACAGGACCACTGAGCTTCACAACCTTCAGGAATGAATTAGTAAGTCAATGATTTTTCAGTACCTAGGGTAAAAACCAGTAATTAGTAGGAGTCAACATGCATTATATAAGAATAAGTTATATAAAAATATGTTAATTTCTCTTTTCAATATGTTAAAATAAGTCATAAATATGATAATTTCTTCTTTTTTTTAGATTGATCAGAAGAATACTAAACAGTATATTTTTATTTCAGCAAAGCTATTGAAAAAGCAGTAACAATATTCTAGTAGAAAACTTGGAAAATGTAGTCTGGATGATATTAAAAATATTCATAGCAGATTGAATAATACTATATGAAATAATTTCTAACAGACAGATGGAAAGTCGGTCTCTAATGCCACATCACACGGGCTTGTCGTATTTCTCTATGCTTTGTATTAATCACTTGGATGTATAAAGAAGTCCTACTTATAGTTTACATATTTCCGGCTGGAAAAAGTATCTGGTGTCTTATTTCTCCTAAGTCTTCTTGGATAGCTGTTGGTCTGACTCTGGAAGTGTCCAATATTTTGTTCTAGTTCTGTTGGTGGGGCTACATCTGTATCTCTAACATAAATGTATCCAAACCTACAGAAGACAGTTTTGCTTTTGTCACTATTCTGAGTAACCTGCATGATTTGCGAAGCTTCCTTTGAGGTCTAGAACCCTGCCTTGGTGTTGCTTGTCTCCTTGTAAATAAATCCCTGTCACCTGCCCAAGACACTATGCCCCCACCAGAAACTTCCAAGTGCCAACACTGCCCTTCTTAAACTTCTGATGGTCTCCTTCCTGGATTCCTCAAAGCTGCCTATGCCTTTGTCATAGTGCCAGATGTTTGTGTAAATTATAAGATAGGAATAATAACAGCACACAATACTACTGCACATAGCTGTTGTGAGTAACACAAAGCTTAGCACAGCACTTCACACACAGTAACCATCAACAGATGGTTTGTGGAACTGGATTAAATTCAAATATTTTATGAGTTATCATATAAGTTAAAATTGTTTAAAGATAGAACATGCCAAAGTAATAAGCTCTTTCATGGATATGTCGATATATGAATTAAAGGTCTGTCCATTAAGGCTGCTTAATAAAGGAATCCTGCGTTAGGAAGGAGGTTGGACTTTGTTTCATTCCACACAATTTTCACGTATGTGGTAATTTTTCCCAATCTAATAATTTTTGATTCTTCAGAGATGCATAATGCCTTGAACATAATAAACACTCACTGTTTCATTTGAATAAAAGATAGCAATGGGTACTCAAAATACTTTACCTCCATGACACCAGTTGAAGAATATGTAAAGTGCTATGGCCACATCCCATTGAATTGTGACCTGATTCATGTCTCAAAGCGGGAAAAAGCTCTTTGTCGCCCTCTAGGAAAAAAATAATGAAAAATGTTTAAATTGTAATATCTTAATGAAATAATGATTGACAAAGCATAACCTTTTTTCTAACAGTTGTTTTTGATGAGAACCTTTGGTTAGGAGACCTTCAGTTAGAAGAAAGGAAAGAAGGAAGGCAGGAGGGAAGGAAACAAGGCAAAGAAGGGTCACTGGTATGTAAGGAGGTACAATACGGGTTGAGGAGGAAAGCAAAAGAATAGAATTTTATCCCCTTCCAAAACTACTGTGAATCACCCTACCAAGACATTTTGACCCTTGATAAAGTATAATTCCTCCTAATCTAGTCTCTCGTCAGAAATCTCTTTCTGCTCTAATTTCTGATGCTCAGTTCTCCAGGCTGGGTTTACATGCCTGTCAAGGCCCAGAAATATCCATCTTTGATGAGTAAAACTTGGGTAAAGCCAAAAATATCAGAACTTCGAGAGAAAAAGCATTCAAAATGAAGAAAGAGGAAGCGAGGCCACGGCTTTTATGTACTATCACTAGTGAAATTGACAGAACGCCGTTTTATCTGTAGAGAGCTCAAAAGAAACACATAGAAATTGCCAAGCAATATTGTCATTAGTTTACAATTGGAGTTACATTAATCAGTTAATTAGCTACTCCTATTATTGAATAATTCAGTTACTCAATAATCAGTGTTATTCAGTTATTTTTAATGTGTTTAGTAAAACCTGAGCTTTTCATTTAAAACAACAAAACTCATGACTCATTAAATAGCACAAGATATCGGATAACATTTTTAAAAGTTGGGGTCCCCATGACTTATGAAAATAAGGATCCTTTCATAATTTGTTAACAATAGTAGGTCTTCACTTTATAAATAATAGGCAAAACATGCCCTAAAATGCTCCTGATAAGGAGTTAACTACACACCAAATAGAATATATGCAATAATATTTAAAGCAATGTGATGCCAGACAATGTTACAGATTCAACTTTTATCAGTAACCACTATATGAAATATCACAAGAACTTATAAGAGAAAACAGCTTAGCCCATGTATTTCCAAAAGGAAATACAGCTGGGTTTGAGTATTTGGATGATCACTGTCTCTTTACCTTCCAACCTGTTTGAAGTGCATCATTCCACCTCTGAGCCAGGCTGCTTCCCTTGTCGCCGGTGCCACGTCTTCTTCCCTCACTGCTTGCCTGTCAATGATCACTTCAGATTTTCAGCCACGAGGCAAATGGAAATGTCAGCAAAGCCCTGACCTACATTTCAGATTCTTGAAGAGGAACTCAAAACTGTCCAACTCAAAATGACTGGCTCTTTTGTCTTATGTCACTATTTGGGAAAACCCAGATTACTGAAAGTGAACTGCCTTGTCAGTACTTTTCTTCCTCTGATCTTACTTTAAAATTATCTTTGTCTCATTCAAGAAGTAGAACACATATATATGCTTTATCTAGGAAAATCTTTGGCACCAAAAACAAGATGCTCAGTTTTAATTTGCAACCAACATTCATATCCACTATAAACCTGTTTCTTAAGAAGAGAAAGTTTAAATGCTTCTCTTGACTGTTTATGTATTTAACAAGCATTTTGAGCATTTAATACGTGCCAGGTATTGTTCTGGGCATTAAAGATATAATGGTGATTAATTATATTTTTTTTGTATTGTATTGCTTATAGTGATGAAGATACAGTTCAGTGGCTTTGAACTACTGGTCATAGTTTAGCAGAATTCTATGACCAAATTAAAAATTACTAAATTATTTGGTTGGTTTATAGTAAGCATCACCAGGGGCATTTCCTGGGGTTCCTTTTCTTCCCGCCTCCTTTATTCATTCCACGTGAATTTCTTTTCACTCTATGTACTCCTTTCTATTGTGAATGACAGTTAATTTACTTATTTCCTCCACAGTGAATCTCTTGAAGTCAGAAACTTCATACTGTCTTTTTAATGTTCAGTATCTTTAGTACCTAGCACATTAGAATACTCTGGGGGAATATTTAAAACATTCCTATGTTCACTGTACACAATAAAATCAGAATTTCTGTGGGTAGAAGTTGGGCACAGATATTTTTAAAAGCGCTACCCCAGGTGATTATAATGAAAGATCAGGGCTGAGACCCACTGGAATACACAGGTAAGAGTGTCTTTGTCAACTGCGTTATAATAATTAGTAACAATTTTCTAAACCGTGAAGGACAGGGCATGGGAAAACATTTCACATGCTGAGAACAGAAGGTGCAAGCGATACAGATGCTTTGGGACTGGCAACTGTTTCTACAGGTTGAAGGGAAAAGGATTTGAGCTGGAAAATTAGGTCAGTGGCAGAATGTAATGGGCTCTGTATTCCTGCTAAGTAGTGCCACCTTTACCTGGAAGTCAGTCAGAGATAGCAAAGATTGTTAGGCAGAGAAATACGTAATCAGATTGAATTCTAGAAAGATAATTCTAATTATTGTGTGGAGAATTGAATGAAGATGAAGAGTCCAGTTAGGAGGCTATGGAAAAAGCAAAACTGATGAAGGTCTAAAGCAAAGCAAAGGCAGTGAGGAACTGAGAGGAGGAGACACAATTGAGAGTTCTGAGGAGGCTGACTGGACAGGAGTTGTGCAGTGAACAACCTGTGCATGGGGGTTGAGAGTCCAGGAGCGTGAATATGGACTCTGGTAGCTATTTTTGCTGACCCAGTAGATAACAGCATTAACTGAGCACACAAAAGGAGTGAGGGTGGGGAGTGATGAGTTTGGTTCTGGTCATGGTGACTTGGAGGGGCTTACAGCATGTTCAGAGAGAACTGTCTGGTAGGCTGTGGTAGACATTGCTAAACTTGCAAGAGAAGTTTGATCTGGAGATCTAAATTTAGAATATTTCAGCATGTCAATAGTATTAAAAGTAAGATTAGAATAAGAGAACGCAGAGAGAACATCCAGAGAGATAAGGGAAGGGAGTTGGTGGCCAGAACCAGCAAATCTTGACCAAAAGGCAAGAAGATATACAAGGAGTGTGTGACCAGTGTCAAACGGTCAGAGATTGAACATGATAGGAACTAAAAGGAAGTGTTGGGTTTGACAATAGTCAGTCTTCCCTGAGAACAGTTTCAGAAAAGAAATGAAGGTAAGAAGGGAGATTGCAGTGAGCTAGACTAGAAAATAAAGAAAAAGATGTCTCTCAGGAATTTGGACAGTGGAGATGAGATTGATGGACAGCTCAGTGCAAATCAGGATCCATTTATTTATTTTAATGGGGGCTGGTGGTAGTTCTTAAACATCTTTTCAAACATGCTTGCCGTGTGCATCTCTTTGGTGAATAGTATGTTCAAATCTTTCTTCCATTCTTAATGGTTTATTGTTTTTCTTGTTACTGAGTTTTGAGAGTTCTTTATAAGGCTTGGAAACCAGTATTTTATCAGATATCTGTTTTGCAAATATTTTGTCCTAGTCTGTGTCTTATCTTTTCATTTTCTTATCAACATCTTTTGAGAGAATTTTAAAATTTTGATTAATTCCAATTCATTCATTGTCTTAATGATTTTTTTTTGTCCTGTGAACCTCTGCTTACATTTTTATCAATGAGTCAATACATAATCTTGTTTTATGTGTGATGTGTGTTTCTGTTTAAAGACACCTTATTTAATCTATATTGTTGACCCATTAACATAGAACTCTAACAGCACTATAATTCATGCCTGAACAAAGCTTAACTAACATGGATGTTCTTCGGGTGTTTTTTTTTTGGGGGGGTGCCTCTTTTTTTTAATTGAAATATAGTTGATTTACAATGTTATGTTAATTTCCAGTGTACAGCATAGTGATTCACTTATACATACATATGTATATTCTTTTTCATATTCTTTTTCATTATAGGTTATTATAAACTATTGAATATAGTTCCCTGTGCTATACAGTAGTACATTGTTGTTTATTTTCAATATAGTAGTTTGTAACACAGATGTTCTTTATAAGGTGCTTTGCAGACTTCTTGTACTTAGGAACACTAGACAGTACTTCAGGACTATACTTTGGGGGGCATTTTAAACCGCACATTCAGCAAAAGGTACAACATGTGAAAAATATAACACTAAATAGACTTCAGAAAGGACACTTGTTTACAGTATGAGGGCTGAAACAAGTTTGTTAGCAAGGAACTTGCACATGGGGTGACTCAAGTCCTTCACCATTCTGTAAATCTTTGCAAATGACCAACAAGGTGCTGCAAGAATTGATTCTGTTGTTACAAACAAACTTTAGTTAGTAGATAAATTCACAAATACAGAAGCAGAAGGATGCAAGGATGCAGATCAACTGTATAAAATCTCATCTGTAAGTAGTTTGACTTCATTTGCTAATCAGAAAGCATCAAGACTCATTGTCTTCGCTTTCACCCCATAGGCAGAGTTGCCATCTGGGTGCCCAGGACAGTCAGATCTAAACTTGTTCCAGAGTAATTATATGTAACATTGCATTTTATTTTCAAAATTATTCCAGTTTGGAAGATATATTGGCACCCTCTTATAAGACTGAGAGTAATAAACCTTGTTTATTTCCTAAAAGTCACACAATTTCAAATTTTTCTCTAGCATTTGTTTAAAGTGTGGAATAGTTGTTGGCTGAGAGGTATAAAAGGGTGACTGAGTGTAAAATGCATGAGCTTGAAAACATATATTAAATTAGCAAGTATATTTTAAGTTAACACATCATCAGGGTAAGTACATTATAATGCAACATTTAGATTTTTTTCCCAACTCTTTTTTTTTTAAATCCACTTTAGGGAACTTCAGAAGGAAACAGCTAGAACTGTAGTCCTTATGCAGTTGTGCTTTTCTATAAATTTACCTGCCTATTGTGGATTGAAAGTATCTCCAGTTTCCCTATCCAGAGGCAACAGATATTGCAATAAACTGACTGACTACTAGAAGGAACTTCTTGAAGTGGATTGATTAGGATCCCCCAGTTTAAGAAGTATAGCTGGACCAAGACCTGGAATGTTAAACTGTTGCCTAGCAACACTGGTCGACTCATTGGAGAGCAGGCCTAGAGGGATCTGTCTTCAGGACTCAGATGCTACATATGGGTGGGAATGAGCAGAACAAGGAGTGGCCTGTTGATCCCTGAAATGGCAACTTAGTGACTCCCTGATTCTGAATAGAGGTGGAAAACCTACCACCTTGGTATAGGGAATTGATGGCAGCCCCAGCACTATTAAATGGGCCTGGTTTAGGGCAGATAATCTGGTTAGAGAGGAAGACTAGGGAACTGCCTTGAATTGTGCTTGCATAAGAGGTACACTGTTTATACTCAGATTACTGCATTTCTTTGAAGTGGCTTTAGTAGGGGAGAGTGTCTGAATATTATCATGTGTAAAGCTCCTAAACCATCCCTTTGAAGGTACCGCAGATTATGGAAATCCCATTAGGGTGACCTGATTTGAAAGGCTTCAAATTTTGTGCCAAAGTAATCTAGCAATTCTGTTTGAAATAGGGAAATCAATATTATGGGAGGGCGGGAAGCCTGAGGGGTGGTTGGATGACTTGTTTTTTGAAGGCAAGAAGATGGGCAACAGCTTCATTTCAAATCAGCCACATTTGAGAAGGCTTACTGTACCACAAGGACTAGAGTGTGGCTACATCCCTCCCCACTCCCTGCCCAGGACAGGACACACATCCCCTTCCTCCTTGGGCAGTCACAGATCAACCCAAGATGACAAAAGAGGGCCTTTAAAATGTTTTGAAATGATTTCCCAATTCATGGTAGAATGAAACTCTAATTATTTAATAAATGTTTGGCTAGGAAAGTGGTTTCGTCCTCCAAGTTCCTTTAAACAACCAAAAGAGAGGCAACCACATGTGTGAGCCCCCTGAAACTGAGGACAAGAGAAGAAAAGCCCACTGTGACTGCGGATGGACTTGGGCAGTGAGCCACTCCTTGGACCTATTTAAGATTATTTCTGTATCTACTGCGTTAAGGAGCTTGATCCTGGAGTAAAGAACTCTTGTGCGCTCTTCAATATAATGTAGATTGTAGGTGCCATTGAAGTGAAGGCTTAGTTGGATAATTGCCTTCCTGCCTTCCAGTTGTTACAGGCCTAATGAAGGGGCTGCATATTCCTTAAGTGCCTTCTGTGTGCCAGCATAGACCCGCTTGTGACTACAGAAGAGGATGTGAATGGCTTTTGAGGACCCTGAATTGGGAAAGAAAGTTGTATTTAAAAATCACAATGAAAAATAATAAAATGCTAATGGAAAGATATGAACACAGGGGAGCAGAGAGAAATATGTGAGAGTCTCAGTTCCACACTTTATCAGGCTTTAGCCCTGAGTGCCAACTCCTATAGGGCAAAGTTTACCTGATCTGGGTAAATGACTCACCTGTTCCCTCCAGTTTGAGCTCATGCTTGTGACTCTGAACTAGATTTTGTGGTACCAGATACTCTGGTTTCTCTTCAGATCGCATAAATCTTTTGCCTTTTTATGGTACCAGCATCCCTCTTTCAGCTGCCGCTACTGCTACCCCATTATCTCCAGTCAGGTGTGAACCACACCATATCCACTTGGCTTCACCAGTCGTGCCTAGCTCACTGTTGGGCCTGCCCTACTTTTCAACACTCAGAACTCTGAGTAATTACGAAAAGTACAACTTTGGTTCTATAGTCTTTATTAAGAAGGTAACAGAAAATATTACTCATTTCAGAAAACTTTTTATCCAAAATATTGAACTTACTTTTCTAACTTCATGGCCTCAAAGTGATATGTTTTAATTATCTTAAGGATACTTTAACCTGGAAAACCTCATTCTTCAAATATGCCAGATAAATAAGGTGTCACTTTACTACTTTTCTGAACTACTGAATTAATAATGACATTATTCATAAAGAGTTATGCAGATGCTTTGAGGAGAAGTAAAGACCATAAATCTTTTGACTCATCCAAAGGATGATACTTTCATGCAGCTGCTCGATATTTCTCAGCATTGAACACCTTATGGCTTATTCAGCTCATTTGGAGGAACGGATGCTACTGGCTGAATCATCACCATTTCCTGTGAGGTGTGCATTAAAGATCAACTTTACCTTATTTCCTATGAGCTTGTTAGAGACTTAAGAATGCTAAGTATTGGAGTGAATTCAAAACTTTCAGTGTACAACTCTAGCTCCTGGAGACTTCATGCGTACTTTTAAGATCAATTTTCAGATTCTCGAGTTCCTAGTGTGCCCTTTCCTAAATTTGATTTCTCTGAGAATGAGCCGGGGTTCACAGTAGTCATTTTTTCACTGCATAAAGAACAGTATCCCGCTATCCCAAATCTCAGTTTTGTGCACTGCCCTCGGTGTAATTAGTTCCAGGTTCCCAAACAAAGAGAGAAATGGAAATACTGGTTTCAGAGAGGACTTTTTGGATAACTAATTAAGGCACTTTAAACTCATACGGCTTCTAATCTTTTCCAGCACTGTATACATTTTTTAGAAAAGTGAAGCTTACTAAAATACTTGTATTTCAGCCCAGGTTGACATACTCTAAATTTTAGCCAATTTGGGACTATTTGGGTCCATTTTGGAATAGTCTGAATGCTGGGCATCAGAAGCAGTGTGGGGAACTTACTGGTTATACTCTTAAATGTAAGTGAGATTTTTGATGGACTATCACATTTTTTTCTACACATATTGTATAAAATTGGTGTGTAAAATTTTACTTGATTTTCAAATTTGCTGTACTTGATTGAAAGTAAAGGTTATATTATCAAATTGTATCATGGCATATTTGTTCCTATTACAGACTAGTCTCACTTATTTCATCTTCTAAAACGTTCAATAATTTCTATTGTCTGTTTAAAAGGAAGTTAACTTTAGACTTATGTTCAATATTTTAGATGTTAATTTAAAAATATGAAAAGAGGTTCATAATTTTTAAAGTTTAATTTAAGAGTATTTAAAGAAAGTACTTGGAGGACCACTGCACTAGTGCTCACCTATACTAGGCCAAACAAAAAACATACGTGGAAAAATACACCAAAATATCAATAGTGGTTTCTTTGGATTATGGAATTACAGTTATTTTTTCTTCTTTTTCTGTAATTTCCTATTTTTCAGGATGATTATATTATATATGATTATTTTAAAACATTTAAAAAATACTAAACACATTAAGGACAGGAACTCTTTAAAGGAAGGAATATAAATGGGAGGTTCCCTCCTAGTTGATTCTAAAATATGAGGCAGCTGGAGGAAATGATTGCTATGTCTACTGATGTACACATTTCATTTAAACATATTCAACTGCAAGTGGAGGGGGAGAGTTTTTATCCCATTAAACTCTCCATCATTATTCTATCATCTTCTTCCAAAGAGACTTTGAGTCTTCAGTGACTCAAAGGAAAAAAGGCCATATCAGATATGCACTAATAATAAACATTTCAAAACTTAAGGTATAACTGACAAATAAAATTGTATATGTTTCAGGTGTACATGTGATGATTTGGTATATGAATATATATGTGAAATGATTACCACAATCAATTTAATCAACACATTCATCACCTCACATAGTTAATCTTGTGTGTGTGTGGGGGAGAACACTCCAGACCTGCTCTCTTAGTAAATTTCAAGTACACGTATGGTACTAGTAACTAGATTCACCATGCTGCACATTAGATCCTTAGACCTTATTCATCTTGTAAATAAAAGTTTGTGCTCGTGGACCAGCATTTCCTCATTTCCCCTGGCTCACAGCCCCTTGGAACTACCATTCTACTCTCTGTTTCTATGTGTTTGACTCTTTTTGGTTTTTCTTTTTAATTTCTCCTATAAGTGATATCAAATAGTATTTTGTCTTTCTCTGTCTGGTTTGTTTCATTTAGTGTAATGTGCTCCAGATTCATCCATGTTGCAAATGGGAGGATTTCTCTCTTTCTAATGGCTGACTAATATTCCATTATAAATATGTATCACATCTTCTTTATCCATTTATCTTGTCGGACACTTCAGTTGTTTCCATATCTTGGTAATTGCATATATTGTGTATAAAGTTAATGAACATAGGTGTGCAGATATCTCTTCAAGATACTGATTTCAGGTCCTTCAGATATATATCCAGGAGTGGGATTGCTGGATTATTTGGTAGTTCAATTAAAAAAATTTTTAAGGAACTTCCACACTGTTTTCCATAATGGCTGTACCATTTTACATTCCCACCAACAGTATATGTGTCCCCTTTTCTCCACATCCTCCTCAACATTTGCTATCTTTTTTTTTTTTTATAAAAGTCATTCTAACAAATGTGAGGTGACATCTCACTGTGGTTTTGATGTGCATTCCCTGATGGTTAGTTATGTGGAGCATCTTCTCATTTACCTATTGGCCATTTGTGTATCTTTTCTGGAAAAATGTCTATGCAGTTCCTCTGTCCATTTTTTAATCAGATTGTTTTCTACTATTGAGTTGTATGAGTTCCTCTATATTTTAGATATTAACCCCTTATCAGATATATAGTTTGCAATTATTTTTTCTCATTACACAGATTACCTTTCCATTTTGTTGATTTTTTTTGTTATTGTTGTACAGAAGCTTTTCAGTTTGATTTAGCCCCACTTGCTTATTTTTGCTTTTGTTGTCTGGTGCTTTTGGTGTCATATCCAAAAAAATCATTGCCAAGACCAGTGTTGTCAAGGAGATTTTCCCCTATGTTTTCTTCCAAGAGTTTTATGGTTTCAGGTCCCATTTAAGCCTTTAATTCATTTCAAGTCAGGGGAGGGTATAGCTCAAGTGGTAGAGCGCATGCTTAGCATACGCAAGGTCCTGGATTCGGTTCCTAGTACCTCCACTAAAACTAAATAAGTAAACCTAATTACCTCCCCTCTGAAAATAAATTTTAAAAATTAAAGAAAAAAGTTTTCTTTATTTGCTGCTGCCCATCAGTGGGAAGAAATATTTATGAAATCTTTCACAATGTTCAAAATATTTTTAGAGAATTTTTCAGATAAAGAACAATAGAACATAGCATGATCAAGGCACACATTCATCACTGTTTTGCCGGATCCTCATTCACTTGGCTTTCACGAATAATTATAATGGATGCTCGCACTATAAGGGTGATTTTAGGTTGTTTAAATTAGCAGAGATACCAATAAGATATTCTAATTTCAAATCTATTCATGAAACCAATTTTGAAGTTTGAAGGTTTCCTAGAGAAAGATTTAGAATTCTATCAACTCAAATGAAAGAGTGAGGACCTGGGTGCATGGAAGCTAATGATCTTCAGTGATTTTCATTGCCTCTGTTCATCTCTTTGAAAAGCAAAAATCTGAGACTTAAGAGGACTTTAGATGATATGACTGACAATTCAAAAAGCATCATTTAAATACTCCTCTTCAATTTCAAATGTGCTGTCAGGGGTTTTTTGCTGGTGCAGCCAAACAGCGACTAGATTATGCTTCCAGGGCAACCGTTTTCATACTCTGGTACCCAACAGTCATCAGCTTCCCAAAGTGACATTTCAATTTAGTGCTGAAAAGAATGCAGGAATGGGCTTGAAAATTCAGTATGTAAGAAAACATGCTAGTGAAGTTCTGCATTCTGTGAACAGTTCCAGGAGAAGACTGGGTCGTGGAGGTTCACTATGACCATGGGCAGGCCTGAGTCCCACGCCTGCGGTTCCTGTGGAGTACAGATTACCACAGCTCTCTCTGCTTTAGCCTCACCTTAAAATATCATATCCAGAAAATCCCAGTTGTGATATGCTAGTTTTATATTTCCTAACACATTAAAATGAGCACATGGCTATTAAATGAAAATACTTATTTGTATACCATTTAAAATTATTCATTTGTACCAGAAGTACACACTCTGCACTAAGAAAACTTGTTTAGAGTATCCTCTGTAGCAAAATGAATTTTTAGAGAACAAAAAAATCTTTTTTTCGCTTTACTTTTTCACATTTTGTCTGCCATTCCATCCATATGTATTTTTTTTAAAAATCATTGAATGAGAGCATCTTTATTAACAATGTAAAATGTACCGTGGAGTCATTCTTGCCATCCAGACACATTCATTGAAAGGTAAAATTCGAGTGAAAGGAAATTATTCTTCATCATTTTGTTCTGCTTATATTTGTTCTGACCTTATGTGCTTATCTCCTAGAGAACATTCATTTATTCAAGAGATATTTATTGAGTGTTCGCTATGTTCCAGTAATTATTCCAGCACTGAGAATAAAGGGGTAAACAAAACAAAAAAATCTAGTCCTCATGGCACTTATATTCTAGTGTGAGGAGGCAGACAGTAAGTAAAATAAATAAGTGAAATATAATTTTATTTTGGACAGAAATAAAGTGGAAAAGACAGAAAGGGTTCAGAGTGCTGGGAGAAGGGCTTGGTGGAATATAGCATTCGAGACCTGGTAGACTTGAGCGAGGGGCCGTGGAGTTAATTTGAAGAAGTGAGCTCCAGGCAGATGGAACAGTAGTGGGCAGTGAGGGGGAAGAAAACAAACTCTGGGGCGCATTTGAGTAGAGGTGAGGAGGCCAGTGTGGGAGGAGCTTAGTAAGCAAGGGGAGGTGAAAGCGGGAGATGAAATCAGAAGGAAACGATGTCAGAGAAGAAACTGCAGTGAAGGGCGGTGGGCAGTGATGTGAGGCTCCGTGGGCTTTCGGCCCTTCCAACAATTGAGATGAGAAGCTATTGGGGCTTTAAGAAAAGGAGTGACAGTGATTTGACTTCAAGGATTCTAGCCTAAGCAACTAGAAAGTTTGCGTAAAGTGGCCAATAATTGAGATGGGGTAAAACTTGAAGAGGAAAATATTTTGCAGAGGAATGGGGAACGGAATTAGGAATTTATTTTAGGACATGTTAGGTTTAGAATGCCTATGATGCATCCAGACGGAGCTGGTGAATAGGCAGTTCATCATATCAGCCTGAAATTGAGAGCAGAGATATAGGTGGGGTACAAAAAATCTGAGTGTTTTCTGCACATAGATGGAATTTAAAGCCACAAGCATGAGTGAGATTACCAAGAAAAAAGAAGATATAAGCTAGAGATATAAAAGGGAAGAAGCCCTAGAACTAAGCCCAGAACATTTCCTATGTAAAAGTGTAAGGAAAAATAAACCAACGCGGATTTTCAAACTATCCTTAAGAAGGTTACCAGAAAATTCATTTATTTATGATTGGGAAAAGAATTAACTGTATATATATCACAAAGCTAAAGAATCTTAAAGCTAAAATAGATCTTAACCTAAAGGATGATTAAATTCAACTGGTTGACCTTTTGGCAACAAATATCTTGACCTTTAACATCACCTCACAACGGTCAGAATGGCCATCATTAAAGTCTACAAATAATAAATGCTGGAGAGGGTGTGGAGAAAAAGAAACCCTTCTACACTGTTGGTGGGAATGTAGTTTGGTGCAGCCACTATGGAAAACAGTATGGAGATTCTTCAAAAATCTATAAACAGATTTACCATATGATCCAGCAATCCCACTCCTGGGCATATAACGGGAGAAAACTCTAATCCGAAAACATACATGCACCCCAGTGTTCACAGCAGCACTATATACAATAGCCAAGACATGAAAGCAACCTAAATGTCCATCGATAGATGACTGGATAAAGAAGCCATGGTATATTTATACAATGGAACACTACTTAGCCATAAAAAAGAATAAAATAATGCCATTTGCAGCAACATGGATGGACCTGGAGATCATCATGCTAAGTGAAGTAAGCCTCAAAGAAAAAGAATACCATATGATATCACTTATATGTGGAATCTTTAAAAAAAAAAAAAGACACAAATGAACTTATTTAAAGAACAGAAATAGACTCACAGACGTAGAGAACAAACTTACGGTTACTGGGGAAGGGATAAATTGAGAGTTCGAGATTTGCAGATACTAACTACTACACATAAAATAGATAAACAAGGTTATACTGTATAGCATAGGGAAATATATCCAATATCTTATAGTAACCTATAATAAAAAAGAATATGAAAAGGAATATATGTATGACTGAAACATTATGCTGCACACCAGAAATTAAAATAACATTGTAAACTGACTACATTTCACTTTAAAAAATAAATTAAAACTAGCTAACCCATTTGCCCATTTTGCTTTAGGTGTTTAATTTCAGTCACATGATGGGCAATGATTTTAATATGAACCTCCAACACAAAGTAAGTGGATTAGAGTAAAAGTGGGCTTACTTGGACAAAAGAGGGGATCTAGTTTTAACTCGGGGGTTTGGATGAGGGACCACTCAATTCCACAGATTTTTGGAGCCAATTATGTGTAAGACATTTGAAAGTGTAATTTGGGAAATACAAAGATTACAACAGAAAAAGGGAGAATGAGAGAAGTAAAATGTGACAAGAGGCACAGAGAGGCAGAAATACCTCACAGAGGTTCAAGCTAAAGAAAGTGATTCTCCATTGGGAATGTCTTAGAAGCTCCACAGAGGACAGATAGCCCCTGAAATATGGGTAGGATGGGATTTGACAGGTAGAAGGGCCCTGGGTTGGGAAAGCTCAGGAGTGTGTTTCACTGATGGGTGTTTATGTCCTCAAAATATTTTAATTGTCCTTCATATTTCTTTCATTTTTTTCCTCCCAAAGTAGAGAAGCAGAGATTGCACAAATAAGTTATGGGTTTGAATCCATGAAGAAAATGTCTATATTTGCACACCCATGTTCGTTGTAACATTATTCACAATAACCGAGAGGTGGAAGCAGTCTAAATGTCCATCGATGGATGAAGGGATAAAGAAAATGTGGAGTACACATATAATGGAATATTACGCAGGCCTAAAAAGAAGAAAATTCTGTAATATGTTACAACATGGATGAAATTTGAGGGCATTATGCTAAGTGAAATAAGCCCGTCGCAAAAAGACAAATACCTCACGACTCCATACATATGAGGTACCTAAAGCAGTTAAACTTAAACAAACAGAAAGTAGAGTGGTGATTGCCAGGGGAAGGAAGGAGGTGAAAAATAGAAATTGCTGGTCAGTGGATATAGAGATTCAGTTTTGCAAGACAGAAAAGTTCTAGAGTTCTGTTGCACAATGTGCAAATAGTTAACATCACTGTACTGCATACTTAAAAATGGTTAAGATGGTAAATTTTACATAATATGTTTTTTAACCGTAATTTTTAAAAAAGGAAAAGAAAAAATGTGTATAGGCCAATAGTCACTCAATTGTAAGTGATTAAACCCAACCAAAATAGTTTAGTCAAACAAAGGAGAACATACTGGTCTAGAGAACATAAGGAGGCAGCGAGCCTGGATAACTGCAACTAGGGACTCAAAGGGCCTCTAGGTGTCGCCCTTCACCTCCTGACTCATCTTTCTCACTGCAAATCTGCTTTCCCCACAGAGTGGCCAACATGGCTGAGGATACCTCTCAGGTTTTACACCTTAGACGTCCTGCCACAGAAAGAGTGCCCCTATGTTCTCCCTCCAAGTTCAAAACATTGAGAAGAGCTCTAAGAAGCCCAGCTGACCTCTGGACCAACTGATGACAGGATTTCGTAAGGAGATATTACAAGGGGTCAGATTTTGTAAGATGAACTTGGTAAGTCCTGTGGGAACCCTATGATTGAGAGTGGGGTGGGGCGGGAGGTAATGAGTTACCTTTTACCACTTTAATGCCATAAAACAAAGCACCCCAAACTAGTGGTTGAAAACAACTTTCGTTTATTTCTACTGATCTGCAGATTGGCTGAGGCAGCTCTGCTTCAGGGTGCAGTGACAAGGGTGGCAGTATTCTGCATGTTGTTCATCTGCCTCTTAGAGCAGGTCAGTTAGTCCCGGCACATGGGAGGTTTCTGAAGGTTAGACTGGGAACCATCCTAACACTGCCACTCCCACCCACATGCTGCTGATCAATCTAGTCACGTGGCTAAACACTAAGTCAAGGGGCAGGGAAATACTTCCTGCCCACACTGAAGCTGGAGTCAGCGTGGGATGCAGGAAGGATGAGCTAAATCACTTAATCTACCACAGTAGGTGAACATGCAAAACAGTTCCCAGAGGAAGCTTGGACATTGGGCAGACAAGACAACAGGAGTCTTCTATAGTATTATTACACAGAAAGCAAATACAGTAATATCAAGTAGTAGATTTTATCCATCCTAAAATGCTAAAGTAGGGAGCACTAGAAGAGAACTAGTTAGCCCTGACAATGTAACAAGCACTGTACTAGGAATTTTATAGATACCGTCTCTACGGAGAATCAATAAAAGCTGTTATTAAGCTGAAACAGTGTCATTTTGCCCATAAACGCTCTTAGGTTGCAGAGAAAGTGAGGATTCCAAGTTAATAAGCCTTTTTCCAATTGCCTTTAACTTTCTAATCTTTATGTCTGTGAAACAAAGCTACCAGCATGGTACAATGGGAGAGGGAAATACAGCTCGGGAAACCTGAGTTTAATTCTAGTTTGGCTACTTACTAATTGAATGATCTTAGACAAGTCACAAGCCCATTTTATCATTAGTTTTCTTCTCTGTAAAATGTGAGTAAAATACACACCATATAGAATCTGGGGGAGGATTGTATGAGATTATATCTATAAATGTACATCATAGTGTCTGGCACATAATTATTCAATAAATGTTAGTTTCTTGATTATGGTGATAACAAATGGAAAAAGGCAAAATTCTTACATTGAGTTCCAGTGCTATTATAGAATGGAAAAAGCCTCAAATAAAATGGAGCACAAGTTTACACAGAAAAAAAAGTAAAACATTGACGTCATTAGCCCTATACTTGAAATCAAATTCAGTTGAACCAAAAAAGCAGTTGTTTATCATCTATTTCTCTCAGTAGAACCTCCTGGGAAGCTAACGACGAGCGTTTTCACTTCACGTTTCAGTCGGTAGTGGAGCACATGTAGTGTGTTGTTAGGCTCAGAGTGCAGTGGCTTAAACCCCGTCTTTCACCAGTCACAACTTGCAGATGGGATTCAATTGTTAAAACTGAGGAGAGATGTTAACTTTATAGTCAACCAACTTCCTCTTTCAGGATATTTCTTCCATGTGCCTCCTTTTCTTCATAGTACTGGGAAATCAAAGTGTTCACACTTGTCAATACGATGTAAAAAGGTAATTTATTGTATAAATTGAGTTGTCAAATTTCTACTTTCTTGTTTGACAGAGTAAATCTTTGATGATGAATTTAGTTAACTTGTCTTCTTTAGATATCTTTACACATTTCATAAGTGGTCCTTGCAGCCTTGTTTACAAGAAATTTTATAGTTTGCTGAGGTTAATATTAATTATTAATATTAATATTAACCAGTTGTTAAATAGAAGAATGATTGAGTATGTTAGAGTTAAACCTGGTACATGTTTCACTCTAAAAACCAATAGAAAACTTCATTACATCCAGAGCATAGCGTTATTCAATAGTAAAGAACTCTCAAAGAGTTTCATTACTTCACTTTGTACCATCTTTTCTGGATGGCAAGATTATAGATATATTCATTTTTTTACACAAAAATTTCACATAGCAGTTGCAAGAGAAAATGGTAAAGCTGAATAACTTTTACAATTATCATTTTACTCCAACAAAGCATATATTTTCCATAAATTTTTCCCGCTACAAAAAACTCTGAAAATCTAATTTTCTTTTCTTGAACAATTTATTAACCTCCTTAGCTCATAGTAACCACAAATTTTATCCCATAGCACATTGGTTTCTTATTAAATAGCTCTTTAAATATACTGCAACTTCAGCTCTTTTCACTATAAGTCACTTTCCTATTATGAATAAAAGTCAGATAATTAAAAACAAGAAAAATATTCTTATCATTTTGGTATGCTTTTCTTGTAATAGTCAGAATTTTATTTTTTAACTGCTAGAAATTCAACTCAAACTACCAGTGTGAAAAATGGGAATTAGTGGAAAAAGAATGGGACCCGTTACAGAATTGATGGATTTCTGTAGGGAGCAGGTAACTTCAGGTATCTCAGGGAGAAAAACTTCCAATTCAGCACAACCATAACTCACTCTGTTTTACCCCATTCGTTTCTCATCTGTATAATTCTTCTAGACTTCATTTTTTTCAAAGTATTATCCATATAGAAGCCCAGGATTACAACCTTCTTATTTTGTGCCTCGAGAAAGGAGTCTTGTTCCTGAAAAAAGAAGTCTCGGAGAAGAACTCTTTCTGCCCTACCTTGGGGCCTGTACTAATCCTTTAAAACAATCCTCTTTCTTAGAGAGATGTGGTTGCATGATTGACTGGAACAGGTTCGTGTTCTCATCCCTGTGGGCTAGGGTGGGGTGATGTACTGTAATTGACCATCCAACCACAACTAGTTGGAAAGGGGGAAGGGCAGTTTCCCCAAGGAGAAGGAGAGGTGTTAGCAAACGCAAGTGGGAAGAGAAGAGGTATTCTGCACTTAAAATAAATGAATGAATGAGGTGTCTGGTCTTAGTTCCACTAGAATCTGGGCACGTTGAACCTCTTGGTTTCAGTCTTCTCTGGCCATGTCTGAAGATCTGGTGAGGTTCGTAGCTTAGTATCGTAAACAGATGTGTAAACAATGAAGGATTTTGGTACCTTTTGGGGAAGATTTTAATCCAAGGGAAGAGAATGTCCTGGCACAGAAGTGTAGCTGAAGGACAAGGGGCCAGTGTAAAGGAGAAGAAATGATTATGAATATGGCACCATTTCTCTCTGTCTGTCCCTCACATTATTTAGTGACCCAACCCCCACGGATTCATGCCTGAGTCCTAGAGTGAAAGGAATGCAATAAAAATGTAATCAAATCTGAAGGGCTGTTTCACAGTGATCTCTGTGGGACCCTGAAGCACAAGAGGTCAGCAGTATTCGTGCAGCAACTTCTGTAGTGACCCAAGACTGCACCCCATTGTAGATGTCTGCACTCTCAACATCGAGTACCAGCAACATTAGCATAGACATTGGCAGGCACTGGTAACCATGGCAAAGATTTGGGAGGCAGCAGAATTGTCACCTTTGTCATTGCATGCATCAGAGACATGATCACAAGAAGCTAGAATAGGCGAGAAGGCGTTGACTGGGCTAAGCTGAGAGGTGCTTCTGTCCCACACAGTGTTGACTGGAGCTGCAGTTATCTGTGGCTCCACCGGTCTAGAATATCCAGAATGACTCATTCACATGGCTGGCAGCTTGTACTGGCTGGCGTCTGGGA
Organism: Camelus ferus; assembly: GCF_009834535.1. NCBI lineage: Eukaryota > Metazoa > Chordata > Mammalia > Artiodactyla > Camelidae > Camelus > Camelus ferus. The sequence continues at coordinate 49,984,959 of NC_045708.1, read as the reverse complement.
AGTCAGCTGGGACTGTTGACTAAAGTGCCTCAATTTTCCTCCCTATGTCATCTCCATAATTTGGACTAACCATAGCACATTAGTTGGTTTCCAAAAGGAATAGCCCAAATAGAGAAATTGGAAGCTGCAGATATGTTAAGCCCAACTTTAGAAGTTGCACCATTTCCTTTCTTCCACATTCCTTTTTTTTAACTGAAGTATAGTCAGTTTACACTGTTGTGTCAATTTCTGGTGTACAGCATAATGTTTCAGTCTTACATATACATACATATATTTGTTTTCACGTTCTTTTTCATTATAGGTTACTACAAGATACTGAATATCGTTCCCTGTGCTATACAGAAGAAACTTGTTTATCTATATAATATATACAGTTAGTATCTGCAAATCTCGAGCTCCCAATTTATCCCTTCCCACCCCTACTTCTTCCACATTCTAATGATTAAAACGAATCACAAGGCCAGGCCAGACTCAATGTAGGAATGGTTTATATAAGAGTGTGAATACTGGGAGGCATGGTTCACTGGGGGCCATCTTTGCAGACTAGCTATCACAGCCAGAAAATGCAATTTTGTGACTGTTTTAATGATCCTGCTTTCCCTAAAGCCTATCTGGAAACACATTATAGAGAAAAATATTTTTCATTCATTCATGTACTTATTAATTTATTCAACAAATATTGAATTATCCAAAATGTTCCAGACACTGTGCATGGTAGTGACGATATTAACATGAATATGACAGTTAGTGAAATCAACACAGACATGGGAAACAAGAGCTACAATGCAGTGGCATAAGGGCCAGAAAAGGAGGCCATGGGAGCACAGAAAAGAGGAGATGGAATAAAGTGGAGGGGAGATTTCTTCCTAAAAGGCAAAAGCTAAGTCGAATTTCAAAAGATGCATGGAAAAGGCATTCCCAGAAGGAGCTGCATATTAGAAAGCAGAATACAGTGCATTTGAGGACCTTATTGGGATGAATGTGAGGTTGAGAGGACTGATCAGTGAGGGAGGTAGGTTTTATCAAGCCTTTCAAGGGTCTTGGAGCCCATGCTGCGGAGACTGGGCATTACCTGCTGGGGAACGGGAAGACCATTAAAAATGTTAAGTGAGGCCAGGGAATTAATATAATGTCATTTTTAAGGGTCACTCTCGCTGCACCGTGGCATATTGATTGGCGACGGCTGAGGATGGAAGCCGGAAAGTCAGTTATTTAGAAGGCTGTGGTCGCTGTCCCATTTGGAGGAATAATGAGGGCTCAGCCCAAGGCACTATGGAAAGCACAGAAAGGAAGAAGAACTAAGGAGGAATGGAAAGATTTGGTAATTGATCTAAGCAGATAGTGATGGAGAGGGGGGAATTTATTGGCATGTTGCTTGTACTAGACAGGGTAGGCTGGGACATGCTGGGATAACAACAAACTCTAAAATCTCTGCAACTTGCCACAGAGGTATTTTTCCTTAATTATATGGAGTCTCCTCCATCTTGTCGCTACGCCATCTGGAATTCATGGCCTCTAAGGTTGCCACAGCTGAAGGAAAAAAGGGATTGAGAAGAACACCATTTCTTTAAGTGCCTTGGCCTGGGAGAGATATACATCACTTCTGTTCCCATTTCACTTGCCAGAAATAGATAGATGATTCCAACCTAGTTGCAATGGAGGGGAGAAAATGTTTAGAAACACGGATATTGGGTCCTGCTACTGTTAAATGGACTCTGAAAACGCACTGCCTGAGTTTAAATCTCAGTTTCTCTACTTACTAGCCTTGAAGCTGTGAGCAGGTCTCTGTTAACTCATTTGTAAAATGGTTTTAACAATAGTACTTACCTCATAGGCTTGTTTTGAGCATTCAGTAAGGTAATGCATATAAAAGACTCAGTGCCTGGAACAAGGTGAAAACTCAATATTTTAAAGTACTATCATTATTCACATTAAAATGACTCCAGTATTTCATTCTCAACAACCCAGTGAAAAGACAAAAGGGTGTGGGATAGAACATGTTTGGGATGGGACATGAATTAACCGGTAGACATGTTGAATTTGCAGTGCCCATGGGACTTCCAGTGGAAATGTTTATTAGGCATCACAAAACGAAACTGGAGCTTCAGGAAGAGATGAGACTGGAAATATAAATCTAGGCACCATCAGTAACTTGGAGATAATTTAAACTTTGGATATGAGGAGATTACTTAGAGGAAGTGACTAGGGTGAGAGAAAATTCATGTCTGAAGACAGAACCCTGGATAATTCCAACATTTAATGTCAGAGAAGAAAGAAGGCCCCACATAGAAACAATCAAATCAGTTGGACAAAACCAAAAGGAAGTAGAAAGGGAGTTTGAGAAAGTAACCATTCTTTTAGAATTAATAACAGTTTGTCATTATTTAATTTTACATTTAGTTCAAAGATAAAAACGGTATTTAGTACAAACTTTAAATTTAACTTGTAAGGTTTTAAGTAAATCATTTTAAGTAGTTTAAAAAGAAATGTATGACACAAGAAGGGAATACAAAAGAATGGTAAGAGTTTTGCTTTTGTAATTATTTTTTTTCCCCAGCATTTTGGTTAGAAAGAAAACTCCCTTCTTACTAAAAGGAAGAACTTCCTGTTTCTATAAAGAATACCAATGTAAAGAGACAAATCAGGCCTCAGTAGAGAGTGAAGTGAAGAGACATACAAAGTAAGAAAGTGGTTTAAGCATTAATTCCATAGTTTCACTGCATTGTTATAGTGATTGAATGAGTCTATAATAGGTGTAAAAATGGGCAGGGGCTGGGGGAGAAGGGAAGCACTGAAAAAAGAATCTTTCTGAAAAACTTGCAATATAGCAATATAGTAACAGTAGATTAATCTCCAGCTGAAAAAGAACACATTTTGGGAAGTTGTTTTGCAGCCATTATCATGAGATATTTGGTGTCATTTTAAGTCATTATTACTACCTTTTTCCCCTTCCTTTTAGTTTCAATCATCTAAACTTTGGTATACTGCCATCAAGTGGTAGAAAGGTGTATAAAAGAAAGATCTTTTTTTCCCCCTTCATTTTATCCTTTTGAACCTACTTAACTTCTTAAACTGCATTTTATTCTGCTGAAGTTACACACACACACACACACACACACACACACACACAATTATTTACTGGTCTCTATAGATAACTATGGATGTCCTGCCTGCATCCCCTCAATTCACTCCTAATGTCACTTGCAGCTTCAAGAATTCCTTTATATGCCAATGGCATCTTACCTCAAGCATCTGTGTCTTCCTGCCTGGAGACTTTCTCTGGTCTCAGGAGTGAGCTCAGCCAATTTGTGGGGCAGGGTGGAAGTGCCAGGGATGTAACGACCCCGAATAACCGCCGATCAATGAGGGATGAATGTTGTGGATAAATACCCTAGCTTCCTCACCCATCGAAGGGACAGTTCTGTCATGGGTTCTACATCAATTCCATCAAGTCTCAGAATTACCAAGAATTGCCCAGAGCAGTAACCCACTCATTAATGCACTGACTTTTCTTCTTTTCTTGCTTTGCTTCTTCATCACACTTCCCAGGGTCACTCCTAAATAAAGTTCTCACACCAAAGCTCTTATTTTTGCTTAATCTGCTTTTGGAAGAACCCAAGTAAGATTTAATGATCTTTACATTTTCATTATCAATTCACCTTTAATTTTACATTTAAAGCAAAAATTCCTCCCAGCACAGTATCCTAATTCATGCTACTCATTTCCAAACAATCTGACGGTGGTTTATCTGTTAGTCTGTGAAGTTTGTCTTGAGTCCCAGACAGGTTATTCACTCTGCCTGCATTTCGCCCCGTGAAGCACACTATAGCTCTTGATATTGTCATGCCGTGATGGGGAGGAGAAAGATCCCAGTTTTGAGAGAAAAAAAAATTAACCTCTTAATGCCCAAGTAACTTTGTCAAATTACCTAACCTATTCGAGTGTCAATTTTCCCGTTTATAAATTGGAAATAATAATACTCTTAAGCCTGTGGGGAAGACTAAACGAGGTTACGCCCTGAACATAGGGTCCAATTAAAAGTGATTCATTCTTTAATGAAATAACACAGATTAAACATCCAGGAAAATATCTCACTACATGTGCCTTAGTTCCTTTCCCCTTAACGTCTTTCTCTTGAAGTTTTACCTTCTTTCTCTAAGTAGTACCAAACAGAAGAAAATACCAAAAGAGCTCTTTAGGGCATATTCTTATTTGTACCACAAAATCTTCATTGTTATTTTTCCCTATTTATACATACATTATTTATTCACTCTTTAACACTCTTCCCTCCTATTTAATTCATCTTTATTTCTCTCTCTGTCCTCATCTTCCTCCTGTCTTCCCTACCAACACTCCCCCCTTAACCCTCCCTCATTTATCACTGGTCTACTAGCACTGTAATGATAATATGTTACTAATTTGGTTTTAGAGTATTTTTGAACAGTTTAAATTTAGAAGACAGGTTTGTCAGAACTTTTCTTAAAAGTAACAGAATGCCTTGCAAAATATTTCCCATAAAACATAAATATGTTGAAATCACATTAAACTGGTTTTGAATCATGTTATAGATAAGTTGAAAAACAGAATTTGGAATTTTAATGAGATTCCTAACACTAAGCTCATCTAGGCAGGGATTCTATGTCCAATGCAGTGTTAGGGATTGTTTTAATCAGTTGAATGTATCCTTCCTAGTTTTGAGCAATACAAGTATTTACATTTGATTTTATGAGTCCTAGGAGCAACTAATCTGTTATTGCCACTCTAGGAGACAATCTATATTTTGGAGTCTTGATGTCAAAGTTAAAACGTCTGCCCATTTCAGATTTTTTTCCTGCCTTAGGATAAAAGCAGATTGCTGTATTATATTTGTAAAATATCTTTGAGAGCAGGCCAATTGGAGAGGCTCCACCTGTTCTTCATACAGAAATGTCTTGGCCCCTCCTTCAGGTAAAAGTGCCACAACCAAGAACAGAGAATAGAAGTATTTTAAATGGGGTTGCAATCAAATTATCAACAGCTTTCTTTTTGTATATTCTCAACTTTTCTGTTTTTCATTGGTTTACCCTTTACTTTTGAAATCATTAAATTATCATTTTTTAATCTTTAGTTTTATGTACTTTTATAAAAACTTTCTGAATGCCAAATAGAAAGATATTTCAAACTTTATTTTTTAAAGAGGCTTTGTCTTTTCATACCACACAAGAAGAAAAAAATTAGGGGCCATATCAAAGTATTTTAATAACTTGTTGGCTGCAAAAATAATACGTACCCATCTAGAGTCTCTACTATGCATTAATTGTTTGTGCATTTAGAAAATGCAAGACTATGAAGTAGTAAACAAATTCCAAAGATAATTTTACCACCCTAAGATAACCGTCTTTTAAGAGTGTTTTATTGCAGATCTTTTTCTGTGAAGAGAGATTCATACTTTGTTTAAAAAAAAAATCATTCTATATGTAAAGTCTGATGATCTGATTTTTTTTTTCAATTAACACAGTATCAAACATTTTCCTACATCACTTTTCTTTATATTTCTTTATATCACTTCAGTAGCTGCATCATACATAACATCCTATGGCTGGACAAAAGCTTGACAAGAAAATCTGAAAATAGTGGTAAAGATTGAAAACAGATATAACTGGGTTTCAATTCTGAATCTGCCACTTACTAGCTTTATGATCTTGATCAAGATACTTAACATCTCTGAATCCAATTGTTAAACTATAAAATGAAGAATAAATGAGACAATATATATGAAATTCAGTACAGTCCTTGACACATAATACATTTAATAAGTGGGAATTCAGTAACTACTAAGTAGATGCCATTATCCTATTTTTAATTTTTCACACCATTATAAAAAATGTTACTCTAACAACATTCTTCCTAATTCTTTGTGCATTTCTGTGATTAATTTCTAAATATAAATTCTTGGGAGTGGAATTACTGGGCCAAAGTTTACATATATTTTGAAAAAATTCATGCAAATTGTAAATCAGCATTCTAAAAATTTATACTTTGACCAGTAGAGCATAGGTGTGCATATTTCTCTGTTTCTTTCCCAAAATTGCCAATATGATAAGGGAAAAGTTGTATTTTGTTAGTTTAATGCATATGGCTTTGAATATTTTGCTGATATTTAAAATGTAATGGTCATTTAATTACAAATTACAAATTAATGGTCATTTGTAGGTATTCTTTTGCAAATAGACTATTCGTATTCAACACACATTTTTTTCTATTATTCTGTTTGTCCTTTTCTTAATGATTCATAAGCTGTTTAAGATACTCTTTGTTTACACATGTTCGGTAGTTTTCCAGGTTTAACATGTTTTAAATTTTATTGTGATTTAAAATTTTTTTTTTATTTTGAAGGGAGGTAATTATGTTTACTTATTTATTTTTTAAATGGAGGTGCAAGGGATTGAAACCAGGACCTCATGCGTGCTAAACATATGCTCTATCACTGAGCTATATCCTCCTCCACATTGTGATTTTTTTGACATGTAAAAATATTATTTATTTATGAAGTCAGATCTTACAATCTTTTACTTTAAATATTGTGTTTTTCCATGTAAAACAAGCAAAACATCTTAAGATATTACACAAGGGAAAAAATGTAAAGTTGTGCTTTTTAATAGGAGAAAAAGATTTATAGGCAGAAAGTCTAGGATTTAATAATTCAAATATTTGAGAATATTTACCTTTTAAGTACTATAAAATCAAGTTCAGGTAGCAATTTTGAATTGCATTGTGTGGACTTTGTGGGGAAAGGGCTGGGGCACGGAAACATAATGAAAGTTTTGAGTATCTGCTTTTTGCTCAGCACTGGACTTGGTGCTTCAGATTGGTTAATCATTTAATTCTCAGGCCAGCCCTGTGAGATCATTAACCTACCCATTTTATGGTTTCCATTCATTTGACAAATATTTGTTGAGCATATGAAATAAAATTCCTATTTTATGGCAAGACAAGAAAAATTTAAGTGTAAAAATTTCTTCTCTCCCCTTTTGCCTTCTCTCCCCACACTGTGCATTGTGTATCTGCATGATGCATCGACCAACTCCCCCCACCCCACCCCTACTGGCAGGACTACCTGCTCAGTCATTAGGAGCAACATTCTCCTTGCATCAACACAGCAACTCCTTAAAAGATAATGTTCCTTCTTGATACTATAAGAGGTCACATGACCCACCAGGATGATGCTTAGATCTGGATTATGTAAACTGTCAATACATCATTTGAGGTACAGCTCTCTGTCTCAAAAAACTTATTAAACTATGCCTTGATTTCTAACTGGCAGAACAATTCTCAGGGCTTTCTGAGATGCTCTACCTGGGTTATAACCCTCAAATTTGGCTCAAATAAAAGTTTCCATTTCTTTCTCGGATCAACTGATTAATTTTTCATCGGACAAGCACAGTATCAGTTTTTAGATTTCCTTTTTTAAGAAGTGAAAAAATAAATCCAAACTGGTTTGTGCACAAAGAGAATTTATTTCATCATGGAAAGATCTGGCAGTAGCTCTAGCTTTCAAGTAGTAGCTTGATCTAGGGCTCAGATGATACCACCAGCATCCACTTCTCAGCTTGTTTCCTCTGGATTGGCTCCATTTTCAGGCTTTTCATGCTGTCCCCCAGAGCCTAAGGCAGACTAGGAAAGGAGAGGGTCTGCTGGCTCTGGAGCTCAAAGCCCCAGAACTGAATTTCTTGAGCCCTAACTGGCCTCACATATCTGCCTCTCCCTGAGCCAGTCACTGTGGTCAGGGGGTTGCAGTCAGCGGTCTCACTGGCATAGCATACATAACATGTTCCCTCCTTGGAGCCTTGGAGTTGAATAAGTTCTTCTGAAGTGCCTGTGCTGAGGGAGCAGCATGAACAAAGACACAAAGGTATGAAAAATTTGGAACATTTGAAAAATTTACATCAACTGATAAGGTTGTCATTTTGTGTACCATGGGTTGGCTGAAATTTTTTTTTAATTCAGAACTGAGTTGAATATAAACTGGACGCAGATGGTAGATACTCTATGCTGCATAATTTGGATTGTGTTCTGAAGACAATGCCAAGCCCAGGAAGGAAACAAAGGGAGATCAAGACAGGAGAGAATCTCAGGGTACCGTAATATTTGAGGAGTAAGCAGAGGAACAGGAGTCCATAAAGGAGGGTAATAAGGAAATTCTCAGTAAGGCAGGAGAAGTAGGAGAGAGGGGCATCACTGAAGCCAAGGGAAGGCAGCATTTCAAGGAGCCAGAAGTTAAAAAGTGTCAGATTCAGAAAAGGTCAAATAGCACAGGGTCTGAAAGATGTCCACCGGATTTGCAAATGAGAGATTTGGAATTAAGGGGTCATTAAGGGGTCATTAAGGGCCAAAGAGCCTATTTCTAGAAGTAAGAGAGGTAGTGGACTAAATGGATGAGAGGTTGTAATCAGATCATTTATTAAAGCTCAAGGTTTCAGAGTTATAGTTTCAGTGGATAATGAAGTCAAGATAGATTTAGTCTGGGAGGTTAATGAGTGTTCAGGCAAAACTACTGACTTCATAGATTCAATATGAAAGGAAAGACTTGGGAAATTTCCCAAATCTGTAAAAGCAAGAAATGGCTGGGAATTTGTTAGTGAGTAGGTGTGGAGAGATGGTTGGCTCCAACCTCATCAAAGGAGAACTTCCTAAGGAAGAGAAGAATAAAGGTGTGAAAGGGACAATAGGAAAGTCGAAGAATGTTGACAGTTCTCCCAGGCCTCATGGTTTGTGTGGGTCAAGAAAATAAATGCTCCCTTTTCTAGAGAGGACAGGAAGTCGGGGTGAGGAACACATGATTTTCACCATTTCTGACTGGCTAAATAAAAATCTGGATACTTTCTAAAGCCAATGTAGTAGAGATGTAGTAAAGAATTCATAGTAAAGACTCTCTTGTCCAAAATGAAGGTGAGGACTTTGCCCTTGGCTTCTGGGGGGTAATCTTTTGTTCTTAGCAATATTGTGTCTGATAGAGTGTCTTTGTTTGCCTGAGTCATACTGGATAGTCTCACAATGTGATTAAGGGTGGAGGCTACACCCTTGTAGTCCCAGGGTGGGGGCTAACCACTGCAGAAAGATTAACAATGTGAAGTAAAGTAGGGTCTTTGGATCAATCAACCTGGAGACTGAGATTAACCATGTGGGTAATCAATCAGTCAGTCATGCCTATGTGATGAAGTCCCACTGAAAATTCTGGGCACAAGCTCAGGTGCTCTTCCCCGGTTGGCAGAACTCCTTCTGTACTGGCATTCCTCTATCCTGGGAGAGTAACCTGTTCCTGACCCCAGGAAAAGGACAAAAGAATCTCTGCATTTGGCACTTCTCCTGGACTCCGCCCTGTGCGTTTTTCCCCTTGGTTGATTTTAACCTGTGTCTTTTCCCTGTAATGAGCCCTAGTCCTGAGGATAATAGCTTTCAGCCCATGTAAGCTAATTATTGAAACTGAGGGTTCGAACTTGGTGTCAGAAGTGAGGGTGGTCTTGGGGAGGATGCCCTCCAACTTTGCGGTTGGCCTAGACACGTCGCAATAGGAAAAAGTCCACAGATAGTACTTTCTTCACTTTCTTATAGAATACAGTGTATGTGTTGAGATATTGTGTACTTTTTAAATAAAACATTTATTAGGCTCCTTTACCTGATATTTATCTATAATAGGTTCATGAACTCATTCAGTAAATACCTGTCAAATTTAACTGAGAGCGATTAAGGTAGTTAGGAAGGAATCCATTTAAATTGGTTTTGATGTACATTTTACCGAATGTTTTTTATTAAAGAGAAAATACTTTGTTATATTAATGCTTACTAATTGTATAATATTAGGCAAATCACATAATTTCTTTGAGTTTGATCATTTCTGAAATTAAAGATACCTTTCCCATACATACTAATTAAAGATTAAGGATTAATGAAAGATGAAGGATGAAATGAGAGATGTTACCAAAAATTTCTAGTCTAGTATCTGGCACGTAGCTTGTGTGCCATAAATATTAACTAAGATAATATTCTAAGAATTTTATATAAGATTCATGCTTTATAAATTTTATTGACTAAAAATTGGTGAGTGGTTAACATTTCTGAACTCAATTCTTTACTTAAGCTAATTTCATTTTTGTGCAAACTTACACACTAAAGGCATTATAGTAATATTAAACAAATCTCCACTATCAACTAGGTAGATTCTAGTTGCCAGTTCCATACAAATCACTGTATTTGAATGGATATGGTTTGAAAAATATAATAGAATTAAACTATCTTTTTTATTGTATTTCTTATATTTAAATTGATTCCAATGTTTTCATGCATTGACTATGAATAACAATTTCTAGCTGCATTTTTATTACTACATAGCTCCAACCACTTTTTTTTTTGGTTAAGTAATGTCATTGCCACTAGCATGGACTTGTGTCATGATGATCAATGCTGGTTTTAAAGCTTTTGTTTTTATTTTGATTTGCATCAGTTAAGGTACATTCCTGAAATGCTTACTGACATAACTCTTGACTACAAATTTAATCATTGTTGTAGAAATGCTCTACCACTATTCGCCAAATCAAGAATGTTTTCAAGTCAGTCATTTTTAGATTATGATTCTGTGGTGTATTTAAATGATGTAGGGTGTGTATTTGTGTGTGTGTGTGTGTGTGTCCAAACCTGCTATACAACTTATAAAATACAAAGATGATCTTACCAATAACATGGGCCATTTCTTGGCCTTAAGAATAAGAATGAGTGTTTTTTTTTAATATCATAAATCATGAAAGCAATCTTTCATCAGGTATTCAAAAATAGGTTGTCAACTTCCATTCAGAGCTGCAAACTGCATGGAGGAAGTTTCAAGCTCCTTTTTGAAATTCTGCGTTTCCAGAAAAGTATAAAAGGAAGGAAATAAAGAGAAGCAAGTCACTACTCCCCAGTTCTTTTTACTTGCCTCTCTTCTCTCCTTAACCTCTCTTTCCTCCCACTAATAGTCTTTATAGTTATAAGAGTTTGGTGAGTCTCTTGGCTTTTAGTGGCAAGTATGTGGGTGAAACCCCTCGGAGGAGAGAGTACACTGTCCTCATAACCTTTTCAAAGCAGGGAGAGCTCGGGAAACTGTTTCTATGGATACAGGACGCGTTGCCACGGGGCTAAAAAGGGCGGAAAATAGCTACAGAGCCAGAGGAGAAAAGAAAGAAGTGGATGTGGTTTGGGAAGGGAGAGGCGCTGAAAGATTGGAAACTAAAGTTTGTATGGAGATGGGAGGAGAAATAAGAAATGCATGGTTTTATTAATCTTTAGAACCGTTTCGTCCCCGGCCCATGGAACTTTCTCCAGCGGGATCTAAGCGGGGATAGAGAGAACGAGGAGAGGCGTCACTGTGACGCGGGGCTGCAGGGTTGCTCCAGCCACGGCTTCTTAGGTGAGCGTGGGACGCAGGTGGGAGGCGGGGCTCCGGGCCTCTCCCAGGTTCCCTGAAAAAACTTTGCCTCTTCTATACTTGCTATTGAGGAGCTTCCTTAATTTTGACAATTTTGGCGTCCCGTTAAAGGGCCATAGGCATAGAGTGAGCAAGGCTTCCTGTTTCCCACGCGCCCCTGTGCCCCTGGGTTGGAGGCTCCCTGGGGGGAAGGTGAGCTGGAGGGCTGGGAACGAGGTGCGAGCCGGCTCCAGGCTGCAAGATCCATGCTTCGAACTTGCGGAAAAAAATGCACTAGGTTCTGGATTCAATTCCCAAGTACCTCCATTAAGTAAATAAATGAACCTAATTACCGCCCCCCCCCAAATAAAATAAATAAAATAAATTTAAAACAAAGACAAACTTGAGGAAAAAACGCAACAGACCTGGGACAAGGCTGGTTGGAGTTTATCACTCCTGTGATACTCGTTTTGCGATTTTGAATTTACAGTGGATTCTTCCAATCGCTATCTGATTGGTTGCTCACAATAATACTCCCCAGAGCCTATACATCATACTTTTTAAATATCATTGATATTTTTCTTTAGAAGCTTACCATCTAATCTCAAGTTGGTGACCGGCAAATTTTAGTAAAGTTACAAAATGAGGAGTCAATTTTCTCCCCTGCTCTCTTATAACAAAAAGGGGACAATAAAATATATGGTGTGGACTTATGCACATAGACCAGGTTTAATAATTAAATGTTCTAATAATGAGTTTTTAAGCTAGTTCTCATGATTTGTAGGCTCTATTAGTTTGCTGGGGCTGCCATGACACGATACCTCAGTGTGACTTAATCAACAGAAATTTATTTCTCACAATTCTGGAGGCTAGAAGTTTAAGATTAAAGTGTCTTATTTCATAAGTTCAAGATCAAGGTGGTCTCTCACCTTGGCTTACAGAGGGCGGCCTTCTCCCTGTGTCCTTGCATGGTCTTTCCTCTGTGCATATTGTCTGTGTCCTAATCTCTTCTTCCTACATAACACCAGACACATGGATCAAGGCCCACTCTAATGACTGCATTTTAACTTAATCATCTCTTTAAAATAAAGGCCCTCCCTCCAAATACAGCCACATCCAGAGGTACTGGGGGAATAGGGTTTCAACACACAAGTGGGTGGGGGACATAATTCAGCCTATAGTATGAGCCATTTATCAACATTTTAATTTTAAAAAAAAAAGGGGAATTCCTTGTGTCTGTACTTGGAATATGAGATGGAGAAATTCAGCCAATTATCTCATTATTAAGTCAGAAGTACTCATTTGACAGTGAGTGCCTACGATGTGCTCAGTGCAGTGTTTAGTAGGCTATATCAGGTACAAGTATAGGACAGAGGCCTTGCCTTCGAGAAGTAAACATTTGAATTGATAAAGCCAGATAATGGAAGTAAATTTTGATTTGAGCCTCCATTTTCTAGATAATTGTTCAGTCCTGCTCTTTCGTTTGTGAGTTTAGAGCCACTTGGAGTTTTCCTGAGTTCTCCCTCTAGCAGGAGGCATTTGCCTCTTGCTGATGACGTCTTCTTAGGAGAGCCTACTACGTTGGCAACACTGGGTTTTTTGTTTGGTTGGTTTTTGGATTTTTTTCAGTCCCCAAAGTGCTCACTGTTAAAATGAATTAATGCTCTTAAAAGTAACTTTTTAGTTTGATATTGTCATTTTTAGTAATGATTCAGTCTCTGGATGTGCTTTTAATGTTGGCCCTGCAGCCTTGAATTTGCTTGTTGATGTAGCCAAATCTTTGCAGTGAGGCCTGTGGATGATTTACTGAGAGAGTGATTGGGAATTTTACTCTGCCCTAGTTGGCAAGTTCTCTGTTCATTGTGTTCCTTTAAAAAAAAAAAAAAAAAAAAAAAAAAAAAAACTGTCATTACTGAGTCAGTAATAAAGAACATAAATCCAAGTTTCCTGTGAAAGTAATTTTACAAGTTAGTTTAGATTTGGTAAGAACCACATCTTCTAATTCATTCAACTTCATATTTCACCCCCAGTAAATTATCATGAATTAACATCATCCATTACAGATAAACTGGAATTACTCCCCCTAAAATGTTTTATTCAGGAACATCTCCAAATTATAATTTTCAGGTCCCAGTTTGGTGTAAAATCCTTTGCCTGGTCCTGAGATTCAAAGGTGGGTAAACCAATTCTTACTTTTTTATTTTATTTTGTTTTATTTTGGAGGAAGGGGTAATTAGGTTTATTTATTTCTTTATATTTAGAGGAGGTACTGGGGATTGAACTCAGAACTTCATGCATGCTAAGCATACACTCTACCACTTGAGCTATACCCTCCCCCCAATTCTTAATTTAAATGAGATTGTAATATAGTGAGGAAGAGATCTGTCAAACAGTAAATCTTTGTAGCACACTGTGCCAAGTTCTATAGTGAAGGACAAAGTGTAATAGGAGCACGAAAGAAAATGAGACTGTCACCAGGACAAAGAATGAGAGATTGTCAAGAAAAGTCTCACAAAAGAGGTTGCCTTTGCATTAGGATTTGATAAAGAATAGGTTTTTCACTGGAAGACATAAGGTGAGAACATTCCAAGTGGAAAGGCAAGCAGGAGTGAAGGACAAAGCTGGGAAAGGGGCAGGATTGTCCAGGGACTAGCAGAAGTAGAGTATGGCAGAAGAAGGTGGGACATGGTGGGAGATTAACTGGAAAGGTGGGCTAAGCCAGGTCCTGGACTGTCTTTTCTTGAACTGTCTTATGTCTGAAGAGTTTGCATGTTATTCTGCAGGCAGTGGAGAGCAAGCCGGGATTTGTGGGCTGGAGCTGGACCTGATCAGTGTCCTGGTTAAGGAAGACAGCTCTGATGGCATTTTGAAGGACCAATATTTGGGGGATAAAGAGAAAGGTGAAAGTCACGCAAATTAGGGCAATTAGAGTGTAGTAACTGAGGGGAGGGAAAATGAACGCCTGAAGGTAAGAAGGAAGACAGTGGCAATGAAAATAAACAAAAGGATCAGTAAGATCTTGTCCAATTGGGATCACTGTTGCCTCACTGTTCGTGGAATTATGTGAAAGACTACTGACCCACTTTAACCCCAAGATTCTATGAGTTAGGCTTCTGTGACCACATAAGAGCTCCGTATTTCAGAAAGGAGCATTTCCCAGCAACTGTAAGTACATATAAGAATGCTTCAGGCATGTGTATACACATTTAACAGGTGAGACCATCTCTTTCACCCGTAGTTAATGTATCAGTGGAAAGGGAGATGATTAGCTCTATTTACTTGAGCACAAACGATTTTGGGTTTTGATGCGTCTCCAGTACGGCAACATAGTAATGCTTATCAAGGTAGTCTCCCCAAACAATGATTATATATTCAAGGCCTACACTTGTGCTTTATGGGACAATGTGTTTTAGTTTCTGTTCGCTGAACTCAGAATAAGAATTTCATAGAAAATTGAAAAGTAAAACTATGCAAAAATTAGAGAAGGAAAGGAAACAAGATAATCAGATGACATAGTACAGAAGATACTGAATTGCTGGATTAAAATAGAAGATACTGACTTCCTGAATAAATTCTCATTGTTTCCCAAGTTCTAAGCATTTAGTGTAGGTATAATTGAAGAAATATACTGTGAGGAAGCCAGCAGACCATCAGACATATGGATACCATTGGCGATTGCATGGTGGCAGGTGTGGCGGAGACAAACAAAATGATATCCAGATGGGGAGCATACATTTTGCAGCATTTATAGGTAATCTCATGCATTTTATCCCTAACTGGTAAGTGTATCATTACTTATATTTACTACTTTTATTTATCAATCATTTACACATCACTTACATTCAAACTCAGCTAAACCTCGTAACAACCCTATGAAGTAGGTACTTTTGTTATTTCTGTTTTACAGATAGGACAACACAGAGAGGTTAGGCAGCTAGCCCACAATTGCACAGCTGGTAAGTAGCAGAGCCAAAGAGTCAAACTCAGGCACTCTGACTTCAGAGTCCATGTTCTTAACCAATATATTATGCTGCTTTTCCAAGTTTGAAGGTGGGAGAGAGAGCAGTGCCTTTTAATGCTATGGCTTGTTCTAGAAGAACCTTAACAGGACTCTGTCAGATTTGTGCATACTCATGAGTGTAAATGCAGGCTAAAAGCTAGCATAGCATTTACAGTTTTCCATTTACTCTATGGCTGATGGTTAATTAATTCATTCAGGTTGTTAGGTATTAGGGATGAAAAGATGAATTATACATGGTTCCTGCCTTCAAGAAACAGTATAGAAGGCGAATAAAATGAGTATATCAAACGCTTTAATAGAGAGTGATAAGTACTAGGATGGGGTATACGCACGCTATCATGTGAACACAGACACTGGACATCTAAATCACAGTGTATCAGGGAAAGCTTCCCAGCAGAGGTGTTATCTGTATTGAGTCTTGAGGGATGAATAGGACTTAGAAATACAGGGAAAGTAAAGGAAAATACAACACATTCAAGAACTACGAGTTGTTCGTTAGGACTAGATATCAAGTTTACATGAGGAAGAGGCAGGTAAGGTTAAAGACTTAGTCGGGGGGAGGGGGGCAAACCGTGAACCTTGCATGATAAATCAGGGTGCTTGACCTTTGTCCTGAAAGCTGCAGGGAAAGGTTGAAGCTGTGATCAGGCTGGCATGTGATTGTATTTTCCTTAAAAAAAAAATTCAGACAAATGTGAAGAATAAAATGAATAGAATGGAGCAAAATATTTTGAAACTATTACAGTAACCCAGGCAACAGGTTATGGAATCTTAAACTGAGGCAACAGCAATGTGAATGGATAAGACGAGAAAAACTAAAAAGATTTGTATGGTATAGCATAGGGAAGAGCAAGTGATTGTTGTACATTTAGGGAGCGGCTAAGAGGGAGTTTTCCAGGGGAGTGGAGATCAAATCTTGATATGGGGAACATGAGAATTTAAAAAATAGATCTCTGGTCTCTACCTCTGTAAATCCTGACTTAGCAGGTCTGGGGTGGCAACTGGGAATCTGTATTTCTTGGAAGTTTTTGAGTTCATTCTGCAGCGTAACCACAACTGAGAACCACTACAAATTCTAGGTAGATGAGGTGGATGCCTATAAAATAACCTGTGTGATAGTAAAGAGATGCCTGCGTGATGATAAAGTTTGGAAGAGATTTTTGGCTAACGGAGCAGAAGAATGGGTTTACTTTTAGACCTCCATTTAGGCTACCTGTGGGAAACTGGGATAGAGCCAAGCATATAGGTTTGGAACTCAGAAGAGAGATTTTGTTTGGAAATAGATGGTGGCAGATGAAGCCATGGGCTTGGGAGCACATCCTGGAAGAATATACGGAATAGTAAGAAAGACAGCTGTGCATTTAGGAACACTAATATTTAGGAAGTGATCTGAGGAAGAAGAGCAAGTTGAAGACACTGTCAAGGAATCTTCAGAGAAGATAAGAAGATGTGACTAATGTCATAGAAACCAAGAGAGGGGAGAGCCATAGAAAGGAGTGGTCAGCATTAACAAAAGTTTTAAATGTTCGAATAAGGTAAATAAGAGCAGAAAAGTGCCCACTAATTTATAACATGGTGACCCTGGTGACCTATGAGAGCAGATTTAGAAGACTAGTTTAAGAGGAAGTCAAATGATGGTAGACTGAGAAGGAAAAGGGCTATAAGGCATTAGAAACTCTAAGTCTAGACAACTGTCCTAAGAGATTTGGCAATAAAGGGAAGATAAGAAGGAATAATGGCTAATAAGTTCAGAACATTTTTTCTTTTTCTTTTTTTTTTAAATAGAAGAGACTTGAGCATGGTAAGGAGAGGAAATTGGTAAAGAAAAGAGATAAAAGATAAAGGAAAGAGGGGGTAAAAATGAAAGTAATCTTTTAGGAGGCCAGAGGTAGTATATGGTAGTATATGCCTCTCCCATCCAAAGCTAATTCTTTGGATGGGAGAGGCAACACTTCTATTAAAATTAAAATACTGATGAGATGGGAATGGATGCAGATAATACTTTGGTACGAGAAGTGGAAGTTGAAGAAGTTCTTAGTGAACTAGCAGAGACTATTTGCCTTGCCTAAGAAGATGGGAGTCACAGGAAAAATATCTGTCAAGTGCCAGCTTCCTTAATAAATTTGATAGAATACCCAGCACAGTGTCTTTCATGTAATAGAGTTAGTAGCTAGAGGCCAAATGAAATGTTTATCATCCAATGAAAATATATGCTCATAGAAATAGAACAATGAAGTAGAATTTATGCCCATAGAAGTAGAAATATGAAACCAGTATGCTGGTTTAAAATAGACATGAAAATGTAAAAGATTGAATCAGGAAAGATTTGAAACACGGAAGGTCACTTTGAGGAACGTTTAATGCAGTCTTGATGCATTTTGCATTAAAAGGTTAGTTTTCATTTATGCAAAGCAATCGGGATGCATCATCATATTAGACCTGATGTCCCTTTGCTTTCAACATTTACCTGAAGAGACACAAGCCAGGTCCTTGGTACCCTTAATATAATGATGAAAGCACACAAGTTAATCTGTAGTGCTTTGTCACCTCCGCTTTCTCCCAGAGCCCTTCATTCATTAGGAACCATTGGCACATTGCCAAAGACCTATAAAAATATTTGCAAACTGAAATTTGAATATGGTTCTAAAATATGAAAATAAAACTGCAAAACTAAAACTAATAACATTCTATTTCATTGTGTCAAATTTTGCATTCTTCACTTCAAAAAACTCATGATGTGAGCATTGATTTGCCAGAAATCATTATCATAGCCAAATAACTTACTCATAGCAAAATATTTTTAAATCAAAAACATAAGAATTATTTCAAATTATAGCTCTGTGTGTGTTTGTGTGTGTGTGTGTATAAAAATGGGACGATGTGGTACAGCTTAAAATGTCTGCTGTGATGTTGAAGGTGAGGGACTCTAAAATAAAAGGCATAGCATGTCTTACCCTTTTAAAAGGCCTGCTTTTCACCCCTCTCACAGCAAGCAGCACATCTCGGTTCCGTCATGTAACGTACACCTTCCGCAAACTGGGAAATTCACTTCAGTGCACTGGGTCCTTTAGCTATTTACATCTCTGTTGCTTATTTAGAAATGGGAATCTTTGTCCCCAGTAAAAGAAATTTTGGTGAGAAATACAGGATCCTTCCCAAAACTTGAAGTCATATTATGTCTAAGGGAGACACAGAAACTAAAATTTCTTTAGTTGTTTTTAGGGTATATAAGAGGGGTGATTCCCGGATCTGAAATAGTGTCCAGGTAATCTTGATTCTCTTCCAAAATCCATCCCCTCCACTCCTGTAGGAGACCCAGAGAGTCTAAGGCATTCACACTGCACTAACACCCTTGTCCTACATCTTGCCTTTCCAGCCTGCAACCCGAGGTTATGTGGTTCATAAAAGGGCAGGCTCTCTGCCTGCAGCCCCGGGGCCCACAGAAGTCCTTTGTCACGTTGGACTCCATCAGGGGATGGAAGCAGAGGATTTGGTTGTAGCAAAATGGCAGAGGGCATGCTGGGAAGGGAAGACACTATCAGAGCACCAAGGATTCACACCCAGGGCAATAAATGGTGAAGGAAGAAAGTAGGAAATAGAGCTAAAAGAATCAATTACAAAATAATACGAGCTTTTAGCATAGGATCCTTAACTCCTGTCTTTTCATGCATTATTGCCTCTGTGTGAGATTGATTGAATACCATACATTATGGGAGACATTGCATGCAAATTTTTGAGCTAGAAAGAACCTTAGTGTTTCATTAGAAATGTTAATGAATTCAATACTTTCTGTGAACTTTTACATTTAAATGCCGCTGGAGTCCATTCAACTCACTGAGCGAAAATATGTTGAATGCATAAATATCTACTCAAATTTTAAAAATAAATAAAACAGAGGGAGCTTTGGATTAATATTCCTGATCCTTGCCTCCACTCTCTCCCTAGCTATTTGTATTGCATTGTAAGTTTCTTTGTGGCTCTTAATTTTCTCATCTGAAAATGGAAATAAATTAGCACAGATTCTGATGGCTAACATTTAGGTCCCCAAACCTAATATGGACCATCTGACCCCAGATGAAATTTTTAGCAAATTAATTAACTGGAAAATATGAACTATTATAAAACAGAACCAGCTTGACTGATTGCCTTCTAAGCGCTTTATTAACAGACTTGGATCGTTGACCAATTTAATTTGAATGTAATTAATTCTATAAACATGAGCTCTTCTTATTAACTTCCATTAAAATTAAATCACAACAAAAAGAAAACAGATATAAATCAAGCTACATGCCCTTGCTTCAGGTATGAGTCACGTCTGGTTCTCATTATGGTGATCTTGAACTTTCTTCAACTCTTCTTTATCACACATTTAAAAATTCCTGGGGCCCATGTGCATCTAAGAATTCTGATCATATGAGCACTTACCGAAACAACTTGAGTGCCTACAATTCTGTGATTTATTCCACGATCTATACAGTTATTTTCTTTACCTAAAACAGTATGTCAAAAGTGGGTCTCTTAACTTCTGCCTAAATAATCAATTACATGTTTAAATCTTAATTGTTTTGAAAATTTCTTCTTTTTTTCCCTCCTTTTAAAATAGGAATTTACTGACTGACAATGGCAGAAAAAATCTTAGAGAAGTTAGATATTCTGGATGAGCAAGCAAAGGCATTCTTGGCCATAAGAGCAAAGGTTTGTAAAATATGAACTAAAATTCAATCTTTCATTAAAAAGTTATTATTTCAAATGTGAATGATTATTTTTACTTTTTATTTAATGATACATTCGTATGGAGCCATAAACTAATTTGTAAAAAGCAAATAATTATATTAGTTGAAAGAGTCGTTTATGTAAGTGGATACTATAAAGAATTAGTTAAATATACAAGGTAATGTCTAGCTAGCTACTATATTAGGTTATGATGTATCTAGCCTGCTTAAAAAAAAAATCCAAAGCAGTCAAATAGTAAATAAGACTACTCCTGTAGTTCTTACTAATAGGTTAAACATAAAAACCGATTTCATTGGTTCATTAAAAGGAAGAAAGTATTTGGTATAGCTAGCCAAATTAGAAATAAAGTTCATAGAAAATAAACTTTAAAAGGTGAGGTGTATTTTCAATGTAAAATATTAATAAAGAATACAGTTCTGAAGCACCAGATTTTCTAACATAGATGAGCAGTTTAATTTAGTTACAGAAATAAATAAAATAATATAACAATGTGGGTAATGAGGCATATATAAGGAGCAGTGGAGTTTGAGAAATCAAGGAAGACACAAGAGAGGAACTCTTACATGAATGAACATATTTGTGAACCTCAAAATGAAACGCTGATGTTTGAGTAATAATTTGTTTTCTCTTTAATTTTTCATAATTATGTCCTTTCATTCAGAAAATAGAGAAATATTGAAAAATGGTATAAATTGATCCTGTTATAGCTATCAAAATGTTGAAATAGAAAATCAGGGATGACTTAACTAAAGCAAACCTGTTAGACTTGGACACCCCAAAGTTTATTGCTTTTTTACTTTTTGTTTAAAATGAATTGTAATGTACTATAGAAAATATAATTAGAGATAAAATCTATTAAATTTCTCATGAAATTACCCTTTACATAAAATTTTAAGATACGATTAGTAATAATAATTCTTAATCTTTACTGGAGGCTTCCTTTGTAAAAGTATTTCCATGGATTTCTCATTTTGTGTTACTGTGCATAGTTTACTAATAGAAAATTCCCTAGAGATTCTTTTTTTTTTTAATTAAAAAATTTTTTTTGCAGAGGGGAGGTAATTAGGTTTATTTATTTATTTATTTATTTACTTTTTCAATGGAGGTACTAGGGACTGAACCCAGGACCTCACGCATGCTGAGCATGTGCTCTACCACTGAGCTATACCCTCCCCACCTAGAGATTTTTTAAAAATTATATATAATCACTTAAAAAAACTTTTCTTATATTTTAAGTTATAAAGTTAAAAAATACATTTGGAAACAAGTTAAACAACATATAGATATGTATAAAGAAAATTATACATAAGAAAAGTTGCATAAAGAAATATTAGTACCCTTTGGCCTCTTCCCTCTAATCCTTTCCACTGAGGCGAACAAATTTTAGTGGTTGATGTTTATCCATCCACATCTTTTGTACTCTTACAAAGGTATTCAAATATTAATATATGTACATATACATACATTTACCCTTTCTTGCAAATATCCATGACATAAATACACATGCACATACATACATTCACAAAGGTGGATTATCTCTATTTCTTGTTTTATTGAGAAAATGAGATACAATGTAAAACTCACTTTGGTAATTTTTAATTTTTGGTAATTTTTAATTTTTTTAACAACTTTATTTTGAAATAATTATAGACTCACAGGAAGTTGCAGAAATTACGAAGAGTTCCATGTACCTTTCACCTAGTTAACCCCAATGGTGGCATCTTACATAGTTGTTGTTCAAGAGCAAAGCCAGTCTGAGTCACATCCAACGTTGACACTGGTATATTACTGTTAACTATACTGCAGACTTCACTCAGTTACCATCATTTTTTAACCTATATTTATTTGTGTCTGTAGCTTTGTGCAGTTTTATCCCATTATAGATTTGTGTAAACCACCACAGTCAAGACACAGCACACTTCCACCCTAAAAAGTACTCCCTCTTGTTACTTCTTTGTATTTGTATCCATCCCCCCAGTTCCCTGTCTCCATCCCCAGCAATGACTAATCTGTTCTCCATATCCATAATTTTATAATTCTGAGAATGTTATATAAATGGAATCGTTCAGTGTGTACAGTTCTGAGATTGACTTTTTCACTAAGTGTAATGCCCTTGAGGTCCATCTAAGTTTTTGTATGAATCAATAGCTTTTTTATGATAAATAATGTATACATTTTACTGCTGGTGGTATTTCATTATATGGATGTACAGTTCCAACTGCTCACCCACTGAAGGACATTTGGGTTGTTTGCAGTATTTTGCTTTTAAAAATAAAGCTGCTAAAAAACATAGGATGAAGTAAAGCTGCTATGAATATTTGTGTACAGGTTTTTGTGTGAACGTAAGCTTTCATTTCTCTGGGGTGAATGCCCAAAGCTGTGATTGCTATTGTTGGTGTACTCTCTGTCTCTCAAACTCAACAAGGTCAGAGACACCAGGTTTGGGTTGAGTTCCTCCTCCTGTGCCTCAGTCTGGAAACTGCCTCCAAGAACAACCTTAGGCTACTGTAGGGTTTACCTTATTTGTGTCTCTTTTTCCAGGGATTGTGGTCCTGCTCTGCCTGCTTCCTAATGCCTGATTGTAGTTGTTTTCATATATGTTGTCTGGTTTTCTGATTGTTTGGCTCCATAACTCACACTTTATCTACACCTTTGTTCCTCTTCAGTCCTCTTTTGATTGCTTTCTTAACTCCATTTCAGGCTCATGCCGGATGAATGTCTGTGTGCTCTACTGTGGGTGTGAGTTCAAGAAGAGAAGCAGGTTGGAGAGACCTGCCTGCTATGGTTCCAATAGCTCTCCATATCAATATTGCTAAACTTGCTAAATATATAGGTCATTCTTCAATTCTGAACTTTAGAATTTGGAGGGAGCCTTCATGATCATCTAGTCTAACACCCTCATTTCATAGACAGCGTTGACTGAGAAAAAATGCACAACGTGAGAGTTGTGAGTTAAATTTTATCTGGGGCAAAATGAGGACTATAGTCCAGGGGACAGCATCTCAGACAGCTCTGAGGAACTGCTCCAAAAAGGTAGAGGGGGAAGTCAGTATTATATATGATTTTAGCGAAAGGGGGTACGTGCAGTCAAGCACACATTTTGGCAGAGGCTTGCTGCTAGTCATGAGGAGCAGATGTCATGTTAATGATTTTAGTGCTTTTCTAGATATGGGGAGATGCAAGAATTTGAACTCTTAAAATCTCCTGAAAATATCTAACTATCTGAATTCCTGTTCTGCCAGTTTTTCCCAGAGCACAAAGTGCCTCATTCCTGATCTCCACCCTGAACTCCTTTCCAGGTGTGTTGAAAGTCAGCAGCTGCAGAGGCTCATGATTTAATCCTTGTAGAGGTAGATGGCAACTGCCAACATTTAGTTGGCAATAGGAGAAGAGTTGGTACACAAGGCTTCCAATTTTCTGTCCATTATTGCCTGCGACAGAAATTGTGTGTGTGTGTGGGGGGGGTGTATATAAAGTGAGATTAATTTTGCCTTTCTTATACAGGATTTTCCCTAAATGAAAAGTGCTCATTTTTCTGCTGTGTTATATTTTGGCTTTGCTGCAGAAAAACAACCTTCAGGGTCAAGTAAGGAAAAAGATTTCAGTGATACCTCTGACGTTTGATTTTCAGTTGGAATTTGAAAAGGCTATCACTACCCCCATATCTAAGACAGAATCAAAGATCACAAAAGACAGATCACATGGCATTAACAAAACAAAAAGGTAATCATCATAACTACCTCAAACTTTCGGTTTGGAATCTTAAAGCATTATTTTATATTTGTCTCAGATTATGCAACCTATATTAAATGTAAGCTTTGTCATACATACGTGTATTTCATGATGGTTATGAGTTACGCTAGATTAGAGCTCTGAATATTCCTAGTTTACAAACTGTTTATTATAATATTTTACTATCGCAGATGGTAATTGTACATAGTAATTGTAATTCTAAATCTTTAAAGAAAGACTTCTTGAGCTTTGTTGTGTCACCCCAAATTAATGTCAGGATTTATTTCAAACTGTAACCAATGTACTGCTAAAACAAGATACGCCTTTTCTAAGGAAGGAAGTTTTCCTGCGTAATTATAAGAAGGAGCCTGAACATGTAAAAATTGGTTTGTCACTGGCATTGTGTAAGTGTGCTATACAATTTTCTAGGCATCAGAAATGTGGAGAAGAGCCCAGACAAGAGAAACACTGAGGTGTAGAACCAATAGACCTTCAAATCAATTGGACATCAGTGATAGTGTAAAAACTGTTCTTACCTCAGTACTCTGTTTAATAATTCATAGGTTTACAGATGACAAACCCAAGTGTTGGTGAGGTTAAATAGCTTGCCCCAGCTCAGGGCTGACAAGTGGCATAAGCTAGATTTAAACACTAGCAGTCTGATTTTAGAGCCTGTGTTCTTATCACTACCACATTCAGCAGAATGGTTTCCAGCTTTAGTCTTGGTGACTAGAAGCATTACGGTGTTTGGTACTTAGGTAGAGAACACAGGATGGAGAGCAGATCGGGGTGGATAAGATTAGAGTGAGAAATGCTGAGCTTGATTTTGGATATGTTAAGTTTTAGATGCCTGTGGGGCATCCAGGTGGTGGTTTCTAGAAGACAATTGGACAAACATATCTGAATCTAAATTAAAACAAGATCACTTGGACTCAAAATTCAGCTCACTCAGATTTTTGTTATTTATGATTTAGCAGGATGTCAGAACATGTTTCCATTTTGCAACCATAAGAAAATGGAGTTTGTTTCCACAAATATTAGTGGCTTAAGTAATTTAGCTTTATCACAAACTTCTTTCATTAATACTTTATTTTTATGTAGATTTAGTCAACAACTTTACTTCAAAGTCATTTATGCAGCTATCCGTCTGAATTAGAATATTTTAATAATACATAGATTAAGTTGCATAACATGGAAGTTGGGTATGTAGAGAAGGGAAAAATAATGTATTTTATTATACATTATTATATATTATACAATTATATATTTTATGTTTGTGCATGTTTATATTTTTGAATATATATATATATGTGTGTGTGCACCATTATGTGACAGTATAATATATGGCTAATGGTCCATTAGACACATTTACAGATGATGTGCAATATGTTTTATGGCAGTATTTTCCAGGGTGATACTGTTGATTCCCCTTCCCTGTCTGCAGTTTATAAGTAGTTTATAAAGGCATCGTTGACCTTTTGTTTAGTGATAACATCTCAGCAGCTGAGTAATGTTCCTTTTGAGTTAAGTTTGTTTGGCTGACTTGCAGTTTGATATCAGAGTCAAAATTATAAAGACAGAGGCATGTATTTTCAAGATACAAAGACCAAGTAAATTTTGTTTGATCAGTGCCCAGAGGACCAAACCTAGCAAGAAAAAAAAATGTACAGGAAAATTTCAAGAATTTACACAAGAATTAGAGTGTAGCCCAGGTCAAAAGAAATAAAATTTGGTTAAAGAAATTAAGAGGCTCTGGTACATGTAAATAAGTCTTTTCTAGATGCTGAGTTTTGCTTCTAAGACCACTTCTGTCTGACATTTGCCTCTTTTCAAGTAGCTTTCCTCATGTAGCAGTTTTGTACTGCCTCAGAGTAAAAAAGAAATTCTTTAGATGTGTATATTTCAGTCAGGAGACAGAGCTCCTGCTAACAGTCCTAGTTTTAACACACTGTATAATTTTTCTATAATATAGAACTATTTAAAATAGTGAAATAAGTGTTAATTCTCTACTATGTTTGAAAAGCATGTGTTGTAAATTACTGTTTAATTCTCTAAACAAATTAAGCCTAGCTATTTGTGGATACCTTGTGGATCTATTTCTATTATCTATTGTTTTCCTTGGTTTTAGGGGTTCTTTGTTTTATCTTCTCACATGCCTGCGTTTGAGAAAGTGTGGATACAAGTTGAAACTCTAGGTGATATTCTCTCATCCAGAGAGGATTTGTGCTGGTTTTTGGCAGGTGTCTAGGCTAGGGGCATCACCAATCCTAGATCAGGGTAGAGATAATTCAAAATGAACTTCAATTTCTTTGAGGGCTTAGCTATGATTCAACCTTACTTCTAGGTAATAAATATCTGAGGTTCCAACCCCCGCCTGAAGGGTATACTAGGACCCTTCCCTCTTCAGTGGGCCCTGAACTCCAGTTTTGTTCCTGTAGCCCTGTAAGTTTGTCGGAAGTGCCACACAGCTTTTTTGCTTCCCTGCTGCTGATTGTGGAATTTACAGACATACAGTCTCAAATGCCAGACTTAACACTCTGAGTTTCCCTCTTCTCCTAGCTCTTGGCTTCTCAATTTCTTACTTTATTGGGAGTGCTCATATGTCTGTAAACAAATGTTTTTAATATTTTTTCCAGCTTTTCTAGTTGTTCTCAGGGGGATAGCTAGTTCAAACCACCTAGTTTTCTACTTCCAGAAGTGGAATTTAATATAGTAGCAGATTTCACTCATACTGGAATGACTGTCCCTAAACCAAGTTCAAATTAAAAAATTCTTAGGTAACTTTTAAATTTTTGTTAACAATAGCTCTGCTGTCACTTACTACAGTAATTTTCATTTATTGATTTTATTCCCCAAGTGTTTTTCGAGTAACTGCTATGGGGATATTACAATAACAGTGAAATATACCTCTTCAGTGGGAGATTCAAATAAGTGAACAGGCAAACACCAGCTGCTACAGAGAGATTCCAAATATGAGGATCAGCAAAAGCTTCCTAGAGGAGGTGGCCCCTCAGGTGAGACCCAGAGAGTTAATGAAGAGACAACAAGATTTAAAAGAGAGAAATAGATTCCCGGCCAAGGCAATAATATGGGCAAAGGGTCAGCCAGAGGCAAAGGAAAGCCCAGCCTATGTGAAGAACCAAAAGTAGTTCAGTGTTGCTAGGCTTGAAAGGAATATGGGGTAGACACTGGAGATGGCTTGGTAAGAAATGAGGCTGAAGAGGTAAATAAGGCCACATCAGCAAGGGCCTTATGAACCAGGTAAAGAACTCTGGACAGTTTCCTTCAGCGAGGAGCTGCTGAAGGATTTAAACAAGGCAATGCATACTCACATTTGGATTATAGAAATATTGTTAAATAGCAAAAGAGGTCATTAAAACTTATGAGGGCTCCTCCCTCATTTTATAAGAATTCATAGTATCTCCAGAAACTGCCTCTTCCAGGAAACAAGTCATCTTGCAGTGAGTCCTTTTCAGCCTTAATAGAATGATTACTTAAATGACAGAGCATACGGCAGCAAGTTTTTTCCCCTCATATCAGCAATGATATGCTGATTACAATGGCTATATTGGATAGATTTAGTTTTTCCAGATCTTGAGATGCAGCTCCTGATCTCCAAGTTATGTTGATTATAACTTAGGATACCAGCCTCCACCAGTGCTCACAAACCTCACTCCTACACTGAGCCCAGATGTCAAATCTGATGACACAGCTTTCAGCTTAGCCTAAACCTTACATCATAACCACCACTGCCAGGACCAGAGTGATTCCTGGTAACTGCATGCCTCTTTCATTTTTTTATCCCTAGCCTCTTGCTACTCAAAGTATGATCCTCCATCCAGCAGCATCAGTATCACCTGGCAGCTCGTTTGAATTATAGAATCTCTGACCCTCTTCCAGACTAAAGCTGCAGTTGACCAGATCCCCCAGGTGATTCCATCGACACTAATGGCTGAAAAGTACTACTGTAGCCCAGTGGTTCTCAAACATGGAGGACAAACTGGGGAGCCCCACTGGCAGTGTTCGATTCTGTAGGTCTGGGCGGTGGCCTGATAATTTGTATGTCTAGTAAGTTTCCAGGTAATGCTGACGCTGCTGGTCCAGGGTCCACCCTTTAAGTCACTGCTCTAGCTGTGTCCCGCTCTCGTCGTGCTACCCAACACCGGCATGTGTTCTGTTTCTCCTTGGCTTGCTGAGTACCATAGCAACACTCACCCTAGTGCTGTGATCGCCTAGCTGATGAAACCTGCCCAGGTTGAAATGTAGCTGAGCTTTGTGTTCAGAGCAGTGGTTTTCAACCCACCTGCCTGTTAGTATTACCTGGGGAGCTTTAAAATAATTGGATTCAACTTTAATTAGTTTGGAGTAGGGCCCAGGCATTACTATTTTTTAAGATTCCCCAGATGATTCTTACATAAGGCTAGGATTGAGAATGATTAAAATTTATAGGGCTGCTTTCTCAGTTACTCCCAGAGACATCTTTTCCACATTGGTATTAGCTCAGGATTTCTGTATTTTTCTTGGATAAATGGGAACTGATAAAGGGGATGGCCACAAATACCCAAAATTTACTGGAAGGACCTTCCTAGGATTACTTTCCTGATAAGCAGAGAGTTTTATAATTATTCAAAAATCTCTCTCAGCCTTTTGCCTTTCATTTATATATAGTCTTTAAGGTTTGTCAATGAACACCAAATCTACCCTTCTTTGCAACTTTTCATAATTGGATCTTTTACAAAAGAACCATACCCATTTTAACAAAAATCTTTTTTTAAAATTACCTGGAACCTAAGAAATTTTCAAAGAGAAATAAAGTGCTTTCTTCATTACCTAAGCATTCAGTACTGAATTATCAGGTGAAAATGGTGAATTTACGACTGAAAAATTGTGCTGAACACTGGAATTTGACACAACATTGTAAAATGATTATAAATCAATAAAAAATGTTAAAAAAAAAGAATATTTTTCCTTTAGATTAATAGGGGCTTCTCATTAGAAGAACTATTTTCCTAAATGTAAAACCAAAAGAATATTCCTTTTAGAAATATTTTTATGACAAAAGCATAAATTTGCATGCAGGAAAGATAATGAAATAGGATTAGAGAATACGATGCAACCTGTACTGAAATTTAGTTGGTCAAATTCCTTCTTACTGTAGTTCAATATACATGTCATACTCTGTGTGGCATTAGGACAGAGATTAAGAGGATGGGGATACAGATCAGCTGCCAGGTGTGCATCTTAGCTTTGCTTCCTGCTAGTTATGACCTTGGACAAGCCACATGACCTCTTTGTGCCTCGGACTTCTCATCTTGACATGGGGGATAAGAATGGTAGGTATCCCACAGAGTTGTTGTGAGAATTAATGAATTAATATATGTGAAGAGTTAAAATTCCCCAACGTACAGTAGTCACTTTTAAAAAAAACTCAACAAAAAATATATAAGCTGTATTTTTTGCAATATACAATTGTATGTTCTAATCATTCAAAATAAGATAGTAATGAGATACAGTTGAGCCATGTTTACACATGGCAATCATTTCTAGAATCTCAGGTAAAGTGTGACTTGGGACAGGTAGGTGGGGTGGGGTGGGAGCAGGAAGTAAAGAGGAGGAGGAGACATTTAAGTGAGTGAAAATAGAGTCATGCCTTGCTTGCTACTGCCCACAGTTTCTCACTTACGTGGGTGCAGGCTCCTTAAAGTCCCCACGAGGATTCGGGGAAGGTGACAGCCTTGTCTCCTCCAGCTCTCTGTGGGGAGAGCTTCACTCTTGGGCTGGACACTTCCTCGTCCCTACACCTGGAAGAGGACTCCCACTTACTGCTTATGCCTGGAGCAACCTGAGACTCTCCCGCAAAGCTTCTCAGCAATGGCTGCTCAA
This sequence comes from Camelus ferus, assembly GCF_009834535.1. Taxonomy (NCBI): domain Eukaryota; kingdom Metazoa; phylum Chordata; class Mammalia; order Artiodactyla; family Camelidae; genus Camelus; species Camelus ferus. Next base: position 49,955,173 of record NC_045708.1, on the reverse strand, counting down.
TTGAGAACTTTTGGAAAATAGCTGAGCACTGCCCTACAGACCATGATTTAACTAGTGCGGCAGAGTCTGGGCATAGGGGCTTTTCCAGAGCACCCTGGATGTTAATATACAACTAGAGGTTTGAGAACCATTTCTAGGGGCCTCTTTCTCTCTCACTCCCTCAGTCAAGAGACCCTCACATGACAGCCTGTCTGCCACTGATCCATTGCAAAAGAATCTTCTCTCTCACTGCTTGCTACTCCCTGAGTCCCAAATAGCCTGGCCTTCCGAGGTGCTGCAGGAACCTTACTCACTGAAATGAGTAAAGAGAAACCACAGGTCATATAAGAGGACTCATGTGAAGGAGGGAGATGAAGCCAAACAATCAAAACAGGTGACTCCAAACGAGGCAGATTTATGACAGGAAACAGAAGAGAACTGCAGAAAATATCTCTTAAAAAAAGAAGTAAACAGGAGGAAAAGGGATTTAAAAAAATAGACATTTTTGAATCAGAATCTGAGTGAGATTAAAAATAGAAAACAGATGAAGACTCAGTTGATAATCTAGAAAATCAAGTAAAGGCACAATCTTATAAAAATGCCCCCCAAAGATGGAAATCAGGTTGAAAAGAGACATTTAGTACAGTTTTAGGATACTCGATATATAAATGTACTTTAATACAAAAATCAGGAGAGCGAGAAACAGATGATGAGGAAATAATCAAAGAAACATAAAAAAAAAAGTGCCTTTGTTTCAGACAGACAAATTTTCAGATCAAAAGTTTTACTAAGTGCTAGACTTATGGTAAAATTACTCAATTCCCAAGGCAGGGGGAAAAACTGGTTAATCATAAAGGAAAGGAAATCAGATAAGTTTCATGTGTCTCATCTGCATCTCTGAGGCTAGAAAACAGTAAACCATTTTCAGCTTTTGAACAGAGTAGCAATCCAGAAATTCGTTATATGGATGAATCATCGTTTATACATGAGAACAAAAGAGAGACAAGTTTTTGGACTTGAAAGACTTTAGAATGTAATCTGCTTATTTTTTTCTTTCTGAGGAACTTACTTGGAGAAATATTTTATCCACATTTAACTTAAATATGAGTAAAATAGGGATCCAAACTGGATATCTTTATTACACAAAGTTGTATTTGAGGTTTTCCCATGGTGCCTGAATGAAACAGCCCAGGCACGTGCAGAAGCCCAGGCACGTGCAGAAGCCTTCCTTCAAACCCAGCCCACGCAGCACCAAAGCAAAGGCTTTACCAGTACTCCCTTTGACTCAACTGCAACAGAACATATTTTCACAGGGAGTTTTTCTAAATATAAGTAAAAGGGTCGGGGGGGGGGGGATGAATTAAAAAACTTTTCAAGCAGCCCAAAACCAATACAACTTACGAAAAACAGATCTATAATTTTATTGCTAGTGGGTTAACCCACCAAATTTATAATTCCAAGATCCATCCCTCATATTCTATGAGAAGCCAGTGCTAGGAACTCAACTTTTATTCCTAGACTCTTACCCTCCCATCTTCCTCCTACTGTTGGGGGGAAATTCTCCATGGGTCTCTTGTATTTCTGTACGTCTTGTGAGCAGAAGTACGGGCTGCCTTTTTTTCTATCTTTTCAAGGATGTTTGTGTAGCAAACAGCCTTGGAAGATAGAGAAAGTGCCCTCCTCTGAGCAAGAGCAGGCATGTTATGGTCCATTACAAAAGATTTGGGTTCCCTTAAACTGAAGGCTCCATTCCTGTCCCATAACTCACTGTGTGTGCAGGTGTCATCTGGCCCTCTGCTTGCTGCCCTGTGGAACCGGGGCTCACAGAACTGATGCAGAAGGTGCTGCTCCTGCTGATGTGAGTAATAAATAGTCCTTTGCCTCCGACCCAGGAGTCTCATGTCTTCTGCCAGAAGAGATGAAACTGTGGTGGGCTAACTTGTTATTTTGTAAGTAGGGTCAAATCTCAGACCTTTCACAGTTTTTGACACCTACTTGGAGGGAAGGAGCTTGTGGGTAGAATGATAGATCCTTTGGCCCTTCTCAAAACCTGGGTGATACAAGTAATTGTAGTTCATTCCTCAGTGAGTAATAGACCATCCTTATCCAGATCCCTCTGGGCATAGAAATAATCCATTTATATACCCATTTTATGTATCCTATAAGTCTGTCTCTTCTAGGTGGCAGGATTTATAATTTAGTTATACCTCAACTAAGTCCACAAAATTAATCCATATGATAAAATTTTAAAAAGAAGGAAAACAACATGATGAGGAACTATGTAAACTAGGAAGGAAAGACATGATTAGCTGAGGGCAGAGTTTGTGTATAGTTAATTTTATAAGCCAAATATCTAGCACTTAATTCAATTTTTTAAAATAAATTATGTTAAGTGTGCATTTACTGAAGGGCCAAAAAAAAGAAAACTGTCCTCTCTCAATACTTCTACCAAATTTTGACTTTCCTCTCATAAGCACGCTGAATTTTTAAGAGCACTTTGCAAAATGAACATGTCAAAGGCCTCCCCAAAGAATGTTTAAATGACCGTAATTTGAGAAATTGAAAAGAAAAAAAAAACAGGCAACATGAAGGCACAATATTAGTAATGAGAAAGGAGCTATAATCATAGATGTAGAAGAAGTGAAAATAATTGAGTAATTTGTATATATGCTGCTTTGAAACGTGGGTGTGATGGATGATCTGGGAAAATATAAATGTTGAAAATAGTCTTAACAAGAAAAATAAATCAATAACTAGAAAATTTTGAGAAACTAGTCAACTATCTTTTACAAAAGCACCACCTTGAATCTGTGTCAAGGATGAATTTCTTCAAAGTTTCAAAGAACTATCTAAATGGATTCTGAACATATACAAAGATGGAATTGTTTTAATTCTTTTTGTAAAAATAGCTTTCATCTTCGAGTCTGACCATAAGAATATAAAACCATTGAGGATTCTCACTTATAAATACAGATTTTTTTGAATCTAAAATAAAACATTAACTGTTTCATCAGCTATTCTCAACTCACGAACATATAGCATAAAACAGTTTTATAATTCTCCAATTTCACTCTGATAATTTTTGGTTATTAAAAGTCTGTCCGATTTAGTATTTTGATCCTACATATTAGTTGAGGCTTTCTCTTCCCCCATAGGAGCCAGTCTAGCAACACTGGAGGACCTGAAATCAAAAAGGGTATCACCAGTAATATGATTCTTCCTGTCCCCCTACCTGTGATTGGGAGCTAGGTGTGGTCTTCCTCTAGCACACCTCCTCCTCTTGCCTCTGTTAATCGTTTTTTGTTTTTTTTTTCTAGTATGGGAACAATGATGTGCTAGAGCCAGCTTCCACCAGTATGTTAGAGCTGATTGTTGAATGTGTAGGAATTTTGTGAGATAGTTATTAAATACAGTCATTATTTAAATTCAGTTATGTAAACTAAAAATTCAATAACATACTAAAAATAAGGCTAATACTCAAAACTCATCACTTCCTAATTACTACATTTTACCATTACCTAATGGTTTTGAACTTACATCCATTGTATCCATATGGTGGAATTATAATTAATATCATGCTACTGCATATTTCTTCTCAATTCCATATTCAGTGAAGTCTCACTTGAAGCTTGAAATCAATTTACACCACAGAAACTGGCCAAAATCACAAGTCAGGATTTGATTTGTTATTTGTCTAGATTTATGAAAGTAAGGGAGAAAACATTAACAATGAAAATTAAACCTAAAAGTTTGTCTTGCCATTAGCCATTATGCTCTGAATAGTATGAAAAACCGAGAAAATATTCTAGTATTCAAAAATTATCTGGCTCTGCAAAGAAGTAGCTTGTGCTATTGATGAATGAGTGACGTTCCAACCTATGTCTTCATTGTTTCACTTTCATGTTACTTCTTAAAGTAAATGAAAGTATCAACCAACATTCACGTTGGAACTACACTTGGAAGAAAGGCTATTATGTATTTACCAGCACCTCCCTGTGTGGGAGTAAGAGAGGAGGGAGAGAGAAAGGTCAACATTTCTTACTTATCCGACCACTGTTACCATCTTCTTTCTCAGTCATCATTTGCTGGACAACTAAGAGCCTATGGTGAAATTGAAAGATATAAAACTTCCAGTTGTAAGATAAGTAAGTCCTGGGGATGTAATGTACAGCATGGTGACTATAGTTAACAATACTGTATTGCATATTTGCAGGTTGCTGAGAGAGTGGATCTTTTTTTTAAATTAATTAATTAATTTTCTGGGGGGAAGTAATAAAGTTTACTTGTTTATATTTTTGATGGAGGTACTGGGGATTGAACCCAGGACCTTGTGCATGCTAGGTATGCACTCTACCACTGACCTATACTCTCCCTGCTTAAGAGAATAGATCTTTTAAGTTCTCATCACACACACACACACAAAAATGTAACCATGTATTGTAATGGATGCTAACTAAACTTACATGGTAATCATTTCACAGCATATACAGATATCAAATCATTTTGTTACACACCTAAATATAACACAATTTCATGTGTCTATATTTCAATTTTTACTATGTCCTGGAATAATGGAAATTTAAGTAGAGACTTATGAAATACTTCTATTATGACTTAAGTGAGTCAGCTTGTCAATACCTAGGGAAAGACTGTTACAGGCAGAGGGAAGAGCAAGGGTCAAGGTCCTTCAGTGGGTGCTTAAGCTCCTCACCTTAAAACACACAGCCGAAAAATTCACTCTGGTTCCATGTGGAGGAGACGGGCTAAGCGGTGCACAGAGGCATTCAGTGGAAGCTCCTCTACTTGGAAATACGAGAACTGGAGAGGAGGGAGGTTTCTTTCTCACAGTGAGAAGTTTTAAATTTATTTCAGTCTGACAGGAAACAGTTGGAGGGAAATGACAATCCTGTTCATATTTTACAGGTGTCACCATGGTTGCATTGCGAAAAGACTGTTGGGGACAAGCGTGATAGCAGAGAGAGCAGACAGAGGACGACTAGGGATGTATAGGTATAGTTCAGATAAGAGATGAAGGGGCCTCAGACTAAGGTAGAAGTAACGAGGAAAGAAGTGGTTGGGTCTGGAATGTATTTCAAAGAAAGATCCAATGAGATTTGCTGAGAGATTGGGAATAAGAGTAAGAGAAAGAGAAGTCAAAGATGACCACAGGGTTTTTGGCCTAACCCTCTGGTTGAAGGAAAGGGGAAAGCCAAGGTAAGGAACAGAGTGGGAAGGAAGTGGAAACAAACATTTGTTTTTGAATGTAGATTTGAAATTCCCGTAACACATCACACTGCAGAAGTCAGGTAGCTATTGTGTGTAAATCTGGAGCTCAGGGAAGAGTTTGGTGTCTGTACTATAAACCTGGAGGACATTGCCTATGGATAATATTTAAAGGTGTGGGACTGGATGGTATCAACTAAGGATGAGTGTCTGAGGACTGACTGAGTCATAGGTTACTCCAGCATTTGGAGGTCAGAAATATCATGAATTATGTAGTACCATTAACCTTCTTACATATTGTCAATAGTCATTTAAAGAATTTAGTGGAGGAAAATTCACGTTTGCAATAAATAGTTGCTGTGATCCTATCTGGTATACTGCTCTGGAATCTGAACTGACCCTAACTGCACATCCCTCCACTTTGACTAGGGTTGGCAATGTCCCCAATATCTCAATGAACAAATTTCCAGTATATTTTTCTAAAGGGGTTAATCCAGCTTGTGGACAGTTCTTTCCTGAGTGCCCTCAATCCTAGGACAACAGCGGTTTTCTCTATTTCCAGTGATTACCACTAATATTTTCAGCTCCTGCTTAATCAGTCCCGATCTTTTACACGTTGTACTATAATATATTAAAACAGCAACAATTCACATCTATATAACTGGGACTTCACCACATCTCTCCAAATTTATTTTTTAGGTTAGTTTTGTAAATTTTTGGATTATTTTAATTTAGATTAATTTTATGTCTTCCAGATATAGCTCCTTCAAAAATAAGCCTGAACCTAAAAAGCCAAATTTAAGACCACACGTTGTGCCAACAAATATAAAAATTCAAGAAATCAAGTCAATAGGTAATGCTTTCTGTAACACACTTACTTCTCCTTTGATGTATGAGTGTTTATATTATATACTTCATTATTTATTAATATGCGTCTTAAAAGTTCTTAGAATTTGGTGTTTCTCTTGAAAGCATTTGCTTGAATGTATATGGATTATAACTGCAGTGTGAAAGATGTCAGTGAGCTATGAAGAAGAATTTCCTAAGAGAAAGATGGTAAGTATCAGAATGGACAATTTGTCCATTCACAAATTAAAAATATGTTTTATGTTTATTTTTCTAGAAGGAAAATCTACAGATTTTCTTTCAGCTCAATCCTAAGAATTTCCTTATTATTGTTTTAAAAAAATCACTGAAGTATGAACATCTTACTTAATAGAAATTTACTCTGTAGAGACTGTCAAGGAACTCACTTTCCTAGAAATTTAAGGCATCTATGAAGTAGGAGCCACCTATAATGATTCTCAGAGAATTTAAGTGTTTTGTGTTGTCTTTGTTTTTCTTCCTCTGGCATTATTTTTAAAAAACACACATATAATTGTGTCATTCTCATCAACAATCTTGACTAATGCTCCTTGATTCCACATTGCCCCATTTCTCTGCTACTCTTCATAATCTAATTCCTCTAAAGATTTGTTTTACATACACTGTACTTCCTCAAATTTGTTCAAACTTCAACCTACTCCAAATTGGTTTTTGACTCCACCATTCTACTGAAGCTACACTGATTAAGAGTACTGATCACAGATTGAAACGTTGTGTTGTACACCTGAAACTGACACAACATTGTAAACTGACTGTCCTTCAGTAAAAAAGAAAGCAAATTTTAAAAGACTACTGATGATCTCCGTGTTGCTAAGTCCAAAGGATGTTTTTCTGTTTTCATTTTCTTCCACCCCTCAATAGTTTATAGTTAGTTGATCACTCCCTCCTTCTTAACACTCTCCTGTTTTTCTGCTGTCTTAACCCCTTCCCACCCTCTCTTCTTAATTTCTCTTCTCTATCCTTAAAATACTGTATTTGCTCAGAGCTCTATCCTGAGCCTGCCTCTGTTTCTACAGTCTTTCCTTGGGTGATCTTACCCAGTCTTGTAGTTCAAAATAGCATAGAAATGCTGTTAAGTCCTTCATTTGTATCTCAATCCAGACTATCCTCTGAATGGCAGGTTGAGGGAAATATTTCTATTTTCAAAGGAATTAATGAAAAGTTTTATTTGACTATCAAGTATGATTCTGTTTTATTTAGGAATGTTTTTCCTAAGAAAATAATAAATAATTGAATGTTATATGCTGCTAATAGAAATTCATTTTAAAAGCAAATTATTCTAGAATATATTTAGCTCTAAACATGTAAAAACAACATCATGTAAGCAAATAAAATTATCAAACTACATTTCTAAAAAGTTTGCTACAAGTAGAGAAAATAGTTTATTGAGTTAAATTAGAAGTAGTCTAATAGTATAGAAATATCATTTATGTTTGGATTTGTTTCTTTAGAGCCAATTGAAGAAAGTCTAAAATCAAGACCTATTAGATCATTTCGTTATCTTAAGGATACAACTGAGGTAGGTTTAATTTGTGTACTTACAATCATTTAAGAGAAATTCCAATTAGCCCTAATAGATTTATACATGCTTCTACAAATCCCAAGTTCAAATGTATTTTAGAATTCAGAAGCATAAAATTTTACAGGGATTTCATCTCTGATATCATGCAAAACTATGTATAGAAATAATAGAGAAAATAACGTATTATTTGTTGGACAGTCGATACAGTAGAATTTATTGAGTGTGATAAGGACTAGAAGTTATCATAAAGTTAGTTAAGACACGACCTCATAGAAAACTATACATACATAATTTAAATATTTTATTTTAACATAAAATATGAAAATATACATCCATTTATTAATCTTTTGGTGTGTAGCCAAGACCATTTTTGTTATAGTTATTTAACTTACATAAATACAATAACAACTGTCATAACAAGTTTACACCAACACTGTTGACTCTTACTACCCACTTACGCAGAGGGTCATGGGCATCCTGTGAAGTGGTCAACCAGGCTTGACCATTGAGCATGCCTTGGCTATCATTCAGTAAGCTTTAACTTGGGAGACTAGAGAGAGAAATTAGTACAGAGAATCAGCAAAAGAAAGTCATTTAAGAGAGTCTCTTGGGTGTTAATGTATTTATTATTAACCTTGTTTATTGCTAATATGCAGAATGAAACATGAAGAGATACATACTTTGCACCATAATTAATAATGTTATAATTTTATTGCATATTTCTACTGTTTATAATTTTTTAAAATATTGACAAAATGTAAATTTACTAGTATCTTATATAAAACACTTAAATTTTTTAAAAACAAGTTAATATATACATATGACTTTATAAATTAAATAATACAAAAACACAAAATCCTTCCACGCATAACTTCCTGTTCTAACTTCCTCTTTTCAGAAGCAACCGTGTTTAACCATTTGGGGTTTCAATTCCTCTTAAGATTAACTCTATAATTCTAAAGAATGAGCTTCTGTTGATTTTCTTAATTTATTAACTTTTAGCATTACCTACTGAAAAATCCAGGAACAAAGATTGGAATTAGCTTATTGATACTGCTCTACATCTCCCCTCTCTCCCTCTTTCCTTTCTTGGATCTTTGATAGTTAGTTTTCTGCTTCTTCTGTTTTAACTTTCGTACCTTGAAATAATACATCTAAATGCTTTTTTCTTTTCTATCAACTTTAATCACTAACTCCTGATTCCTCTTTACGTAAGATGAAGATCTTAGCGGTTTTAGCCTTTCCTTCACATTTTCTTCCCTAGGTCAAGTATATCTTTATTTTTACCTTTTTGAGGTCAATGGTTATATGCAGCTTGCAACTCTGATAAAGCCTTTATGCTTTGTCTGTATGTTAATTCTAAAACTCAAAATGCTATAAACAGCATTTATATTATTATGACGTTTTTGTAAATAATTATACATTGTAGAACAAAGTAATGTGCTAGGATTATGTTTTTTTTTCCCAAATGGGTACAATGTAAAAACAATAGGCTCTCTTCTTATTCTCCAACAGCTACTCCAAAATAATGCCATGTGATAGTTTTCCCTTATACTTAGATCTTAACTGTCTTGTATACTTTTTCTGGGGTTCCTACTTGCCTTTTTTTTTTTTTCTTGTGGATAATGACAGTAATAGTAAATATACAACAGTGCCAAGCACTGTTCAAATATACATATATTCAAAGAAATATATAATATATAATCAATTTGTATTTATATATGAAATATATATATTCATATGCAAAATATATATACATGTGTAATTTACACCCTCAACAACCTGATGAAGTAAGTACTATTATTATTCCTATTTTATAGTTGAGAAAAAAAGTTACAAAAGTAAGGAACTCGGCTGAAATCAAATTATAAGCAAGAGAGCCAGGAAGAACCCAGCAATCTAATTCATGATCTTTACCTCTATGATATACAACCTCCAAAAAAGAAGCATGTACCTTTTTCATTATATGTGAATAAAATATCATACTTCACTTAGTATGATACGCTCTATGTCCATCCGTGTTGCTGCAAATGGCATTATTTTATTCATTTTTATGGCCAATTAGTATTCCATAGTATATATATACCACATCTTCTTTATCTGACTCCTGATTTTTCTTGTTGTGTAGATGGAAAATGCTAAGCCCTTGCATGAGCTACATTTGCAGCATAAACAACAACAATGTAGAAGAACTTTGGGTTCTACAATAATTTCTTCTGTATCCAGCATTCAACCTAATGCTTATAAGGAGGAAAAAGACTCTGTTAAGAGGTATACACATTGCATATTTATATTGAAATAACTGAAAATTAACTGCATCTAACTTTAAGATATAAGCATTGAGGAATATATGTATGTACATATATGACTGAAACATTATGCTGTACGCTAGAATTGACACAACATTCTAAACTAACTGTACTTCAATTTTTAAAAAGATAGAAGCATTAAGAAAACCTTTAACCAAGGAATATCAGTATCTAATCATATTACCACATTATTTCACTACTTAATAACATATGAAGACTATTACAAAGATGGTGAAGTTTAGATTCCTTAATATGGCATATGGTATCTCTCCAGCTTTCTGTTCTGTCTCCTTACTCATAATGGTTCTAATCACAATGAACAGTCTGTTCCAACTAATGTGTGATTTGACCCATTCTGTTCTTTCTGTTTAGAATGCACTTCTCTATCTGATAGATTCCTATTCATCTTTAGCAGTTGGGACACTGCTAGCAGCAATTTAAACAATAAAGATATTTATAATCTCAAATAGCAAGAAGTCCATCAGTAAGGCAGTTCCGGTTAATTCAGGGTTTAATGAGTCCATCAAATATCCAGCTCCGCCAAGTTTCCTCAACTGTCTGAGCAAGCAGCTTGTTCTCCTAGCTTGCTCAAAGTACAAGTACGAGATGGTGACTGCTGTTCAAGGTAACTGGTAACAGCATCCACTGGAAAAGAGAAAAGCTCTTTAGTCTCTTTGTAACAATGAGGAAAATTATCCGCAAAGCCCTCCAGCAGACCTCCCCTGGTGTTTCCTTCATTAGAATACAGTCATGCACCCATATCTAAACCAGTAAATCATTATCAGCTTAAATCAATTTTTCCAACTTTTTATATCGCAACGACACACACACACACACACACACACATACATATATATGGAACAGAAGATTCAGGTTCATAGACAATTATATTTCTTGCTCTTTATAGTTGAACTTGATTGCAGTGTTTTGGGGTTTTGTACAGTTATTACTAAGGATCCATGTGATACATTTCTATTCTATTTTATTCTACTTTTTAAAATGTTGGGCAGGAGATGCTAAATTGATTTAGTGTCTAAATTGATGGGTTTTACCTCACATTTTGAAAAGCATGTGCTTCAATCATTCAAGATTCATTTCCTTGAGTTAGGAGGGAGTCCAGCCTCCCTTGAAGGACACAGTTGCTTAGAGAAAAATGAATAAGATCAGAGTTCTGTTAGCACAAAAAGGGGGAAAAAAGACTCTTAAGTAGGCAGACCTCTGTTTAGCACATTATCCTTTAAGATTCCACTCAGAAGTCACATCTCTGAAGCCTTCCCTGATAGCAGTGGCAGGCTGTTCTACCCTTTTAGCAAAGCAAGTTTTCTTTTATAAAATTTCTCAAGTCTTTCTACAAAAGAAGCATTATAGTTGTTTTATCAAAATCCCAAATTGAGACTTCTGGAAAATTTGGCAACATAAATACATGTTTATCCTGGCCAAAATGAATAACAAAAGGAAGAAAAGTAGAGCAGAAAAATTCATAAAATTGAAACCAGGACGTTTTATCTCAAACACAAAGAAAATCTACTACATATCTGTTACAATATGAAGTAGATTGAAGGACTCCAGAAGTCAATGCACAATTTCTATTCCAAGAAAAAAAGGAAGACTATTGAAGGAGCCAGTAGAAGATACTCTGAAAATATTTCTATTAACCACCACTTCCCCACCACCCTCCATACACATGCAAAGAAAAAGGATTTATTATCAATGATGAATCACAGAAATAGGGGAAATCCTCCCTTTTGGGATCCCTTTCCTTATTGAAAGTCACCAGCATTCCAAGCACTGTTTTTAAGATTACTTCAGATGTATTCAGTTAGGGGAGAAACCTCCTAATTTAGAGGGAGCGGGAGCAAGATCTTGAAAGGAGGGTTGACAACAGAAGAGACAAGATACAATTTTTTAAGAATCATCTTTGCAAATGTGAACAATAACCACACAGATAACTGTCTAAATAAAAAACACACGACCCATCAAACAGCGCAAGAGCCACGGGACCATTCTTTGACTGAATTCCTCCCCAAACTGACTTGCTTACCCCAAGAGAGAGGCAAAAAACTGGAACTCAAGTGGCACCTCACACATTTATGGACAGAGTACCCACCGCCACTGCCACATTAGAGTCATGAAGAGGTTTCACAAAACATAGGAACAAATTTCCCCATGAATTTTCAGGGCCCCACCTCCCTCACCAGTGTACTCAGCCAGCTGAATGCCTGAATCGATAACATAAGGTAACAACATCTGGATTTATCTGTTAATTTCTAAGGGAAGAATTTAATAATAGTCAGGTAAACAGGGAGAACATCCAAAGAAAATGTACCCCTCCTAGTTTTGGACTAATATCAAGTCCAGATTCAAAGATGAGTAGATAGAAAAAATGAAAACAAAACATGGGACCTATCAAAAATTCTGTATCAAACAAAGGAAATAATTTAGCAAATAGCTAATGGCCAAACTTTGACAGAATTTGTACCCCATGAAACAGGAGAAAAGATAGACGATAATTATTCATATGCTCAAGAATTAAAGGAAATAGCAATCCTATGAAATTAGATTTGAAAATATAAAAGATAATTATTGAGGATGAAATGGTGCTATCAGAGCTAACGATATTTTTATGTCTTTTGAGTTCCTAAACATTCCCTATTGATCGAATCTAAGATGTCAGCAATTGACACTGTCAAATTATGACAATGCTAATATTCATCTTAGAATTCAGATACTGTAAGAATTTTAAAGTTATTTTTAGATTCTTCTATTTAATTTTATTGCTAAATTTATCTTCTACTTGTTGACTTTGTTAGCTGTCTTTCTTGGCTTTGCATTTTTCGTGCACTTTAGGATTTTGGAAGGCTCTCCATTCACCATTTAGTTCACCTACTCTCCCCTTTCCCGAAGTTTTGCAGTTGCTGACACTCAACTCTCCGGGCCCTCACACCAAGCCAAATTTTAGAGTTGTGTATGGGGCTTCCCTGCCAGGGAAATCTTGGGGATATGGCGGATCCAGTCATCAGGCCTGGGTGTGGTTTGACTTAATTCCTAGTCACCCAGTTGACAGTGGGAAGGAGTGATTTTAGTCGTATTTCACAAGCCAGGGAACCTCAACCCAACCCTTTGTTTCAAACAGTGGCCCTGGCTTTCTCCTACTTGCCTTTCCCACTTTTGTAAGTGGCCTCTACTCAATTGATGAGGCCAAAAATGAAAAATCATCCTTGATTTCTCTTTTTCCATAATACTCCATATCTAAGCCACTAGTCAGTACAGTTGGATCTACCTCCAAAATGTAAGTTGAAGCCAGCCATTTCCCACCACCCCTTCTCAGTCCTTTCCAGTGCTATCTTGTTCAGGTAAGAAGTTTTTACCGAGTAACTACTACAGATCATGCACTATATCACATACTTTCCATGTTATTTTACATTGTAAAATATTTTACACAAAATATTTTCTAAATGCTAAAATATATATATGTCTTTTCTAAAAATCTTTTATAATTTCAGCTCAAACTGAAAAAAAAAAAAAAAAAAAAACAACCCCCTAGGGGATCATTTGACTTGCCTGGTCACTTAGAGATTGTTACTAAAAGGTAATTTATGTTAAAATTTTTAACATTTATTTTGTTCAGTGATATTTCTAAGAAGAAGAGTTCTGTCTTTTATTTTCTAGTAGACCAGAACGAATTTGTTCTGGCTTATTATGACCATTTAGGCCCCTACTATAGTCCAATGAGTGTTCTAAGACTACTTAGCTAGTCACAGTCACATTCAGACAAGGTCACACACATATGACACAAGGTGACATTCAGACACTCTGTATCTGCTGCAAGTTCACAGTCAAATGGAGAAGAAGACATCGAAAAATGAATGGAGAGAATACAATTGTGTTTTTGTAGTAGAGAGATTTAATTACATTACAACGTGGATGTGAAAAAAGCAGGTTTTTCTTTTTATATAAAATTCTAATATTTCTCATGAGATCCTCAAACTGTGTAATGAAAACAATCCATATTAATCCATTGTGTTTTAAACTTTGGAGCAATACTGCACAGCCTCTTTAGTTTTAACAGTCTTGTTTCTTTCTAAGATGGTATCTGAGTGTACGAGTGAGGGGCTCCCTGGACTTTGTGGCATTGAGGAAAAGGTACTTGACCAAGGATCTTGGTCAGTATGCTTGTACTGCTGGTCTCTTTCCTAGATGTTCTGTGGCTGTTGACATCTGTGGTTCATGAACTTAACAGTCTATTCTCTCTGAACTTGGGTACGATCCCATCTCAGCTATCATTAGTGTGGTAGAACTCACCTAGTCTCTGTCGTGTCTTCATCTGTTCTTAGACTGTCTGCACCTCATGCAAGCCAGGCCCCTGCTGTGGGTTACTGTGCCCCTGCAATGGTAAGCTTGTTGGCAAGCCTAAACTCAGTGCCCACGTCGCATGTGAACGGAGGGAGACCTGGAATGGAAACTGTATGTTCTCTCCGCCTAACCACATCATTTCAATCTGATAGCAAATCTGGGGTCCCCCTGTGTTGGCAGGAAGCTGCCCTGCAAAGCACTTTTGTCCCAGAATCTCAACAAAGGAGGTGGCAAATATACTCTCTTCCTTGGTGTTCTCCTCAACCTACCTAATCCACCTCCTCCCCACTCAAAAACCAAAGAGGCACACATATGTTTTGCTTCCACCCCTGCTTTTGCAGTCCCCCCCACCACACACAAACCAAGCAGAAAAGGATGGTCTTGTCAGGTTGAAATTATGGCAGAGGGTTTGAAGGAGATGTTAGCAATGATTTGGAGGAATGGGAGAGGCAGACAAGAACTGACAAGCTGAAATCAGCCTTATAAACTTTTATGCTGAACTTTGTTCATTTTCAGGATAAAATCTTCACAGATGAATGATTTTAGTGCAAAAGAAAATGAATCCATCATAAGTGATCAATTAAATGAATATTCAGCAAGAAAGAGAAGCTCACTCCCTTTGTGCTTTGAGGATGAACTGGAAAGGCCAAATGCCAAGATAATCAGCATTTGTCCGGCAAAGACAGCAACTTCTCACATGGTAATAAAAACATATTCTGTTCAGTAAAAGTGTGTATTATTACTACTTGTGGGAATATCGTATTCCAGTGTCCAGAATCTTTGATAACTTCTTCTTCTATCTTGACTTCATATTCTGAAGTGACAACCGCACAAATTCTTAATGTTCTTTTCAGAACCCCCACCCCAAAACTGGAGATTCCTTTGCACCAGCTGAAATTTTTGTATTTTTCTTTATGAAGAAGGATTTATCAAATTTTCTTGATAATAAAAGAAATATAAATGTGGTTTTTTTATATGAATGGATTATGTTTCACTTTTCTATCAATCTATTTTAGCTATTTTCACCCAGAAATACATTTATTAAAGGCTATTTGGTAGCTCAGAGTCTCTAGCAATGCTGGAGAGACAGTCTGGCTTGAAAGCTATCCAGTCAGGAGTCACCCTGGTACAGCCCCAGATTGCTCCACTGGGGCCATGCTGTTGTCACAGAAAAAGTTTACAACTCTGCTTCTGGGTGGGAGACACTGTTTCTAAGACCTTTGCCACCACTACCCTTCAAAGCTAGATATCTCTACCACCATCCTCATTAGAATAGTGTTCTCAGTGCCTATGTTTCACAGGACTTGCTTTTTCTGAACTGAAGACTGTCTTAGGTAGAGAAGAATCATAGAGCCTAGTCACACACCTATACCCTAACCTTAGAGGCTGATAAAGCTAGTTTTTGCCTCTACCTAAGGGTACACAGACTTGCAAGATAGAGAATTCCCTAAGGTGTTGGGCAGACCAAAAAAGTGACAAACCTCTACTACTGTAGCTAAATAGGTAACATTGTCATCACCAGTGGATAGCAAAACTAGATCTTTTGTCATTTTTTCAGTAATCATAAACATTAATGTGCCTTTCACACTAAGGACACTAATATACAATTAGATGACTCCAATTTCTTTCATTAATGATATTGCTAAAAGAAAAGTAGCATTGACTTAAAGTTTACAAATTAAATACTGGTAATATTCATATTTGATGAGTTTCTGTGGAGTTGATCTTTTTTCCCATTGATGGAAATGTGGAAAAGAGTTTAGTGAGTAGCTCATACATATAGATTTTGCTACTACTGTAATAAAAATAATCTATTTTTAAGTCAATATGTCACTTTGGCTATTTTATTCCACAGATATATATTGAGCACTTTTTATTGTGCTAAGTATTGGGGTACAATAATGAATATAATTGTTTTAAAGATAATTTTATATTTTCTGAACTTACTAGGATATTAAGACTTTGTAATTTTGGCCTTTAATCAGTCATGTCTCTTTTGATCTTTGACTCAATCCATTTTTTTGGTATGCTGCTTATTTCTGGATATGGAAATCTAAGATATGCCAGAACAATGTTCAGTCCCACCAACCATCCTATTTCTCAGTGACAATACCTCAAACATTTAAGAAATGTATTCATTTCTTTATATCTCACTTTATTTCAAAAAGGATTTTAAGAGGCTAAAGGTTCAGATTTTTACTCCTAACATCTCAATAGAGTATTAAGAGAAGGAAGTCTGCCACATACATCTTTTTTTTTGTTTTTGTATGTTTTTTGTATGTTTAAACACCATTATTGCTCATATTAAAAATTTCTCTGTAATCATTTTTAGAACATTTTACCATTTTATTTTCATGTTTAAAACATTTATAAGCCTCCTGGCTTCAATAGACTGATGACTAAGTACTCTTTTCTTTAATCCACAGAAACAAAGTGACACAAATCCCATAATTTTCCATGAGACTGGATATGTGCAAATGTTGCTTTTGACAAAAAATAGGCTTCCTCCTCATTCTATGGAAAATGTTAATGGTTACGCATATACAAGATCAAAAGTTGTTTTAGAAAGAAATTGTGAAATGCTCAAAAGTGTAGTTAGAGGTCAATCTATTTCTCTTTCCGAGCCCAGAAGAACTATGTCTACAGCACAGAGGAAAGATGTACAAGCAGTGCCTTTTGAAGTGGGCCACGGAGTTGCAGAGGATAAATTGAGGAAGAGAACTAGTAAGCAGACATCTGAAAACACATCTTGGAATAAACCCTGTAATTTCTCTCGGACTTTTTCCAGCCTAACAAAAAAATTTGTGGGTTTCCTTGATAAAACTGTTATTCAAGAAGTGAGTGCTAAAACTGGCACATGTGAAAAAATATTTTCTACAGTAAAACCAATGAGTAAATTCAATGCCTTACCTGTTAAATACTGCTCAAAGCCTTCAAAAAATGTACTCAAAGTCTATAAAGTAAGTAATGTAACACCATTGGATGATTTGTTAAATTTATCAAGTAAAAATTAAGCACCTCATAAAATGTTGTTTATACAGCAATATTTGGGCAACAAGAAGCAAGTAACAAAGTTTCAAGATCATAGACGAAATTCTTATCTAAATGGTAACGTTCTAATGGATGACAGAAAAAAAAAAACAAAGCATAGAAACTGGAATTACAAACCAACAATCATATAACACTTTTCGTAAATAAGATGACAAAATTAGGAAATAACGGTCACCAAGAGGAACTAGTTCAGGAATTTCTCTGATCTCAGTTATATCCCTCAATCACCAGCATTCCGAAAATAAAGTATGACTCAGGACCAAGAATGGCATAGACTGACTCTGAAAATTTGCTGTTGGAAGCCAAATAATGTCAGTAACCTTGCTCTATAACTGGATCTCAAACAAGACAAATACACCATTAACTTGATGCCTGTGGAATTAATCGTACATCAGCATTTTGGATAATCATTGGAAACACGTATTACATTAGCAATTCATGCAATTAAAAAGACTGTAAAATTTCAGATATCTTTTTCTTAGTAGATGTTGGAACTTCTTTACTATATAATGCCTTTACCAAGTATAACTGACTTTTTTCTGCATTGTTAAATAATTTAAAAAATAACTTATCCTTAATAAGCTAAATAATTTTGGTAGCAAATCCTATAAAGGATTGAACATTTTTTATTATATTGTTATTTTATTTACTCATTAACTTTTTTATTAACCTAAACAGTATAAAGGCAGAACTCAAGTGAGAAACTAGTTGCATTTCAAGAGTTCATTCGTAAACCATTTGCTTAAAGCCTTTTTTAAAAAATCTGAACTGTTTGTTAGTACTTGAGAAGAAGTAGGTTAATTAAAGCATTTCTGTTCAAGGAAGGTTTTAGAGGTCTTCTGTAAATTTTCAAGGGTTAGGAGGTAGACTCGCTCAGGTTTCTCTGTTTCCATTTCACGCTGGAGGTTTTCTTTGTTCTGTGTCATCAGCGCTACTTGTGTGCATCTCTTCGCAAATAGAGGCAGGTCTCGGCTCTCACATAGAATGACAAGGACAAAAAATGGAGATGGAGAAGCAGAGTGTGGAGACTCTGTAAATGAGGGAAGAGCAGGGGGAAAAGGGTTCAAGACAAGGTGGTGGCTCAGGCGTGTAGGAGGTGTTAGGGCAGGAGCCACAAGCTTTCCTGGCTGGCTGCTTTTCTTCTGGTCCCTGACGGGAAGGAGAAGCAGCAGCAGCAGCTCCAAGTCGTGGGGTTGGCATTCTCTCTTTCCGCCAACAGGGATTGACCTTCTTGTTCTTTTTGTTTGCTTTTATTCATTCTCCCCTACCTCCACCCCAGCCCATTTTCCCTCCTCCCAGGCTCATGCAAAACAAAACAGTTTCCCTAACTACCCTGCTGTCTCAGAAGGAAAAACACAGACTCTCTTTAATTACTAACGATAAAAATGACAAGAAACAGAAAATACGCCTAATAATAGCACAAGTAATGACGATAGTATTTCCCTCTATTCAGTATCAGAGGCCCTGGATGTGGGCAGATAGGAGTGAACTTGGGCAAATAATGTAAGCTATCTGATCCTCAGTTTACTGTGTTCTCACCTTAAGATGGTGACAACAATATATTATTACAATATTATTATTGTAATATTATAATATTACAATATTATTACGGTATTATTATTTTCAAGATTTAAAAAAGTGTGGAGTATCTTGAGTATGATACACAGTCATTAAAAAGTCCCTTTTTATTCCCATCCTTTCTCCTGCTCTTAATGTAAGTATGACTTTTTAAAAGGTGTTCCTGGTCTCTTACTACAGTCTTTTCTAAATTAAATGCTAAACCTGACTATAGTACTCAGACTTTAGCCCAAAATATTCACAAATTAGAACTGAGGATTTTGTGTGTTACATTTGGAAATTTCTGCTGGAGGTTGTGAGCTTTATCCTTTAGAAAGACACTAAATTAATTTCATCTGGCCAAGGTTTGGCCATTGAAACAGCTGGACAGCTGGGAGCAATGGATTCTGAGAAGATGGTGACTTAAGCTCACCACCGTTCTCTTCTACTCTCAGCTTTAATCTTTTATCTCCTCAGCCACATAGATGCTGGGATCTTCAAGCAGTGATGTGCAAAATTAGACGTCGTTTCTGTCCTGATGCTGAGATCTGAGTATGGCCCTTAGCCCAGTTTCCGAGTCACAAGGCATTGATGGAAGTTGTGCTGTGTCCTGGGACTAGCTGGCAGTTGAGATCTGTGGATTACCCCAGGGAAAGGTTGTCTTTGGCCCTGTGTAAGTGTTCCTGGTCTCACTGGTCCCCAGGAGACCAAAAAGGAACCACTAAACCTATGAAAAAACTAGAAAGTCAGAGATCCGTGGATTTTCCTTCAGGTGCCTAGCAGGGGGTTGTGATCTGCTTGCTTTTATAGTAGCAGTCCATATTGGGCAGGGCTGGACCTTCGACCACTTACACAGCCACTAGGTACTGCAGTAAACAGACCTGAGCCTCCCTGAGCCAACTAAGAAAAATAACAACCCATCTAAAGGGGCACAGTAAGTAGACAGTGGCCAGCCAGGCAGGATGGAACAGGGAAAGGAACAAAATCATGAGACTTGCTAGAGGTTTCACCTAGGGATGGGGAAGAATAAGCAAACACAGTAATTTTGTACGATTAGCAGTGAGAAAAAAAACTTAAAAAGATAAAGTCATTTCTTTCCTCATGCTGCTGATTCCAACTCATTCAGTAATCAGCTATAAAATAAATAGAACAGATAGAGATGCCAGAGGAGGCAGGGACAATTTGATAAGAAAAATAATAAAAGCACTTAAGTAGATTCAAGTGCAGCACACCACACACACAGACATACTCGTTCTATTTTCTGTAAAACGCCGATTATATTTGTTATTACCTTCAAGCATAATCTGAATTGACACAAGGAACTATTAATTGAATAGAAAATCTAATGACTTCCAAAATAAAGGGGAAATGGAATTAATAAGAAAAATAAGAAAGAGGAAAATGAGCAAACAATATAAAATCAGTAAGTATTGATAACAAATGTCTGTCATACTACAATTGAACTGGTTGCATCTTCCCATTAGAAAAACAGTTACTCTCAGACTGAGTTAAAAAATAACATTTAACTATACAGCTGGCTCTCTGTATGTACAGGTTCTTCATCCATAAATTCAACCAGCCATGAATAGAAAATAATCCAAAAAGTTTTCAGAAAGTTCCAAAAAGCAAAATCTTGAATTTGCCTACAACCAGGAACTATTTACATAGCACTTACAATGTATTAGATATTATAAGCAATCTAGAGATGATTTACAGTATATGAGAGGATATGCATAGGTTTTATGCAAATACTACATCGATTTATATAAGGAATTTGAACACCCATAGATTTTGGTATATGTGGGGGATTCTGGAACCAATCCCCTGTGGAAGCAAAAGGACAATTGTAAACTATAAGAAATACAGTTAAAGCAATGAAGACAGCTTGAAAATAAAGTAGTGGGGAAGGAGATATGAGACTAATGAAACAAAAAGAAATTGAATGGCATTATTAATAGCAGATGTTAAAATTCGGGGTTAGAAACAATAAATATGACAAAGAATGACCTTGTGCCTTATGTAATAATAAAAATGCTATATCTGAAAAAGATGTAACAGCATCTTTGGTGCACTATATATGTGCCAAATAACAAAGTGGCTAATAATATAAAGCAAAAGCTATTGGAAATCCCAGTAGAATGTAATTAAAATAAAATTATAGTAGAAGACCTCAGTTCACTTCCTTCAGAGTTAAACAGGTGAAACAAAACAAAGAAAGTATGGATACAGAGTAATTACATAATGCATTTAATAAAATTGGTGTAATGGATATAGACCCCTGTTTCTTTTCTTCCTTGAAACAGAGAAAATAAATTTTTGAGTTTGTCCATAGAAAATCGACTATGTGCTGGGCTACACAAGAACACTTAACTTTTTTCTTCTAATGAATGTAGAGAACTTTTTAATAACCACCCAATAAAAAGGAATAAAAATAAAACAATCCAAATATATTAACTATTTGAAAATAAAGAAAGGATAAAGAAGAAAACACAAACTATAAAGTAAAAAATAATGAAAAGGAAGCCATTTCATTTCAACAGCAAAAGTTAGTTTAAAAGAAAATATATAGTTGTTCTCTCTTCCTCCTCCTCGTCCTCCTCGTCGTCGTCGTCCTCCCTCCTTCCTTCTTTTTAGTGAAAAGAATTTGGTGAAAAGGATCCCAAAGTTCTCATTTGGGGAAAATAGAAAAAGTATAACTTTCAAAAAGTTAAAGGCATGACTCTCATGGAAATATAAAATGAGCACAAGTCAAAGGTTTTTATTCATCCCATTAATGAGTAAAAAGTAAGATATTAAAACTAGTTCAAAAGAAAATATGAAGACAGATGTATACGCCAGCCAAAAGAATGTTAAAGTGAATATGCTAGTAATAAACGCAAAGCTGGTTAACATCCTAAAGGGAAATAAATTTAAAACTTTAGGGTTATCTTTTCTACCAGAAGGGGATCAATCATATCTCTACAGATAAAATGTATTTGGATTGCTATGGACAAGACTTACTTGCATTACAGTTGATTATCTACAAGTTAACCTCTTCTAAATAGAAAACCAATCAAAGGTGCATACCCCTATAGAATTAACTAATCCTTCAAGGATCCATCCAACAATTCCCAGCACTCCACTAAAAGGACATCTAGTAGTCACCTTTCTTGTTTCTACAAATGGATAATTTTTACAAAACATTCCTCCTCTGCCTGGAAGCCATTCAGATATTTAGAGACGTCAGAGACACTTCATTTTTCTCCAGAAGTCAGGTGCCCAGGATTAGGCACAGGTGTGGTATGAGCAGGAAGGTGTTTTATTTCAGTTCCCAAAGGGAGAATCAAAACCACTCATTATTAAAGCTGAGGGGATATTATTAAATGTAAATCCTATTTACCGCCTATTTCACTCTAAAGAAAACATTCATTATATATGTTCTCTGCCCAGAAAAAAGGTAAGGCACTGTATTTATAGCTAGAGCAGGTGGGTGACAGCAAGAAGAAGACAAAGAAGTAATCAGACAAGTAGTCACAATGTAGATTCCAAAGGCATTTAGTTTGTCAGTTTGCCTAATTAATATTGATCAATAGTTATTTTGATCCAAACACTGCACTTCTGTGTGAGAATCAAAAAATGGGCTGTCTGTTTCAGATATGAACTACACATGTTTAGTGACAATAATTGGTCACTGATGGCTCTCAATATAATTCTATTTCATTCTTGTGCCTTATTTTTCTTTCTGTCAGCATCCTTACTATCTTGCTCTTTTCCTCTTTTTTTTTTTTATTGATTTGCATAGGACCTCAGAGGTAAAAAAGAATCTTGAAATCTTCTAGACCAGAGCTGTCTGGTAGAATGTTCTACAACGATGGAAAAGTTCTGTATTTGTCCTGTTCAGTATAGTAACTTGCCAGGTCTCTCGTGAAGAAGTTAGGAAAATGATAGGGAAGGAGGACTCTAAAACTTGAAGTGGGGCTACCTCTGCTTGGACTTAGATCAAGTTGAGAATTTTGAATTCTCAAGTCACTCTGAGCCTCTTCTGACAGTGGAAGCAGCTTGTCCTCCTGTGTCTGAGGATATTAGCCTTTCTTCACTTGAGAGTGATCCACTAACTCCATAACTAGGTCAGATGTCAGCGTGCTCTAGGGGAGCAGGTGCAGAGTCTGACACAGGAGGAAGCAGTTTATATACACGCACACACACAAAAGCCAGATTTTCTAAATTTACACCAGAAGTTTTGGATTTAATTTGTTAGCTTATGCAGGTGGAAATATTCCAACACTTTAATTTATTAGTTGACTGAGTCCTGGGCTGGAAGGTGGCCTTTGTTTAATGAGATTGAGATAAAACTTCCTCCATTATAATGCAGATGAACGAATTCCAAGGTTTAGGTGACAGGGGTATTGGAATGCCTTTATCATGAGTAATCTATATACCCATCTCTCAACTACATCCTGAGAGGATCCAGAGGACACTCCCATCATCAACATGTTGAGAAACATCTTAGTGTGTAGAACACGTGCATCCTTGAGAAGTTCTGTCATGGCTGTTCTCCGTAAGCCAGGCATAACGATGGGAAATTACACTACTGAGGTGGGCTCCCCTATTTACAGTATAGATGGTGGAAGTCCTGGAGTATCAGAGGCAAGTAGCAGTTCTTAACCACCAAAGGTGAGGTGGGCATATTTACCATAAAAGGAAAGCAGTCACATGGTGGTAACCAGAATGTTATAATCCCCAGGAATCCTTGGCAGTGGCTAATTGATTACAACACCCCTAAGAATGTAATAGAGAAGAAGCCTACTAAAAAGGTGCTTAATGTATATAACAGGAAAAACCAGACTGACAGCAAAAAAATCTAACTTGAGTTTCTGAAATGGGGAGTCACAGTCTCTCACTCAGTTTCCAGA
The DNA here is from genome assembly GCF_009834535.1 of Camelus ferus. Lineage (NCBI taxonomy): Eukaryota > Metazoa > Chordata > Mammalia > Artiodactyla > Camelidae > Camelus > Camelus ferus. Next base: position 49,931,402 of record NC_045708.1, on the reverse strand, counting down.
CATAAGCCAGTTAATAGAATCAAAACCTTTGGGTTGAAGGGGGAGTTAGGTCTCCTTGAGGAAGACTCCTGTATCATGGCACACATGTACACTTGTGTATATATCACCAAGTCTTCTTCAAAGGCACCTGCAGTCATCTACTAGAGTGACTGTGTACTGGAGAAAAGGAAATATCCCTTTTGAGGATTACCAAACACTAGCTACTTGATGCTAATTCCTGGCTGCCCACATCTTTCTAGACTACCAGTGAAACTGGGGGCTAAGTCAGGTGATAATTGGAGTCTTAGACCAAATCTCAACCACAGTGGGCCCAGTAGATCTGTAGATCTACTGTAGTTATTTATCTAGCTCTTGAATGTATAATTAAGAGAGATAAATGTTTAGACATAATAGATATACTTGGCAACTAGCAAAATCCTCACATTGGTTCTTTGACCCATGGAATAAAGACCATAATTGTAGAAAGAGGAAGCCTCTGGAACTATCCCATCCTACTAGGATGGAAACAAAAAAGAATAGTGTATCTTCAGAGGAACTGCAGAGATTAGTGCCATCATCAAAGCTTGGAAAGTTGCATGAGTGGTGATACCTATCATGTTTCCATTTAAGTTGACTGTCCAACATAGAAGGCAGACCCTGAAAAATATATGAGGATGATTATAAACTTATTCGAGAAGCGACTCCAATTTTAGTTAATGTCCCACATGTAGCATTTTTACGGAGGCAGATCCACACTACAGCTCCTGACACCTAGTATGCAGCTATTAATATGGAAATGCTTTTTTCTTTTCATCAGCTTATAAGGACCAACTGGAAGCAGTTTATTTCTTAAATGGCAGGGTCAGGAGTACACCATCACAGTCTTGCCTCAGTGTTACATCAAATCTCCTACTCTCTGCCATAAGATCTTGGATCATCTTAACATTCACATACAAAATCAACAGGGATTGACTTATGCTAATTGGATCTGATAAACATGAAGTAGTAAGCCTTTTGAATGGCTAAGATAGCCAGGATCTCAGCTGGTCAGGATTCACTACCTGATATATTAGGGAACAATGGAAGAGAAGCATTTTGCTGGGGTTGAGGGGATAAGGGTGAGTTTAGTTTTAGATGTGTTGAAGAGCTTCGGAGAGAGTCATCCAAGTGAAGATGTTCAGGAGATAGTTGGATATCCAAATCTGGAGTTCAAGAGAACACACATGAGTAGATTTAGGAAGTGCTGACAAAGTGATAAGTCATAATTGTAGCCATGGAAAGGGATGAGATTATTTAGTGAGAATACTTAGAATCAAAGAGAAAACCAAGACTGAGCCTTGAAGAATGTGAAACTTTATTTTAAATATCTGGTAGAAGAAGAGGAACAAGCAAAGACAAATGAGAAGGGGTATCCAGAGAACCAGGAGGAGCTTCAGAGAGTGTGTTGTCCCAGGAGTCAAGGAAGAGAGTGTAGCTAACGGAAGGGACAGGCTCAGCACTGCAAAAGCTGTGAAGTGGTCAAGCAAGAGAAGGACTGAGAGTCGGCTGGGTTTATTTTTCTGGGGGTCATTGGTGACTTAGGGGTGAGCAGCTTCAGTGCAGCAGAGGGGATAAAACTACTTTGGTGTGAGCTGAAGAGTGATTGGAGGTGGTTATAGATCAGGCAGAGCCATGGTGAATAGGTGGGTAGGAGGCCAGTTCACAAAGATAGAAGATGACTTTGGATAGATTTGTATGAAGTTCAGTTGTTAACATATTGAGTTTGAAACAACTCTGTACTTTCAATGCCTAAGTTGATGTCTGGTATGGTATTTGTGAATGAGTCATGAGTGACTATGACTTTAAGAGACTTGTTTCTACGTCCTGGTTATTCTTCTTCATAGTGTGGATGAACACTAAGCTTGGTCATTGAAGGAAGTAATGGCACTGCCAGAGCTTTAAAGCAAATACATCCACCTACCTCAAACGAGGCAGGTGTGTCTAGTGGAGGAGCACAAACTAAGTGTGGAACAGACTGGGGCTAAATCTGTACAGTCACTCAGAACTCTAAGACTCCAGGCACACCTAATACTCCTACTCAGCCTTTGTTTTCCTGTTTGTAAGTTGTTTCACCATACCTACTTCCTAGAGCGGTAAGAATGAAATGCGATCATGAACTTCAATTTACTACATTGCCAGGCTCACCATCAGTGATCAGTAAGTTCAGCCCAACACAGAGAAGTATGAGGCATGGCAGAGCAGTCCTTCTGTACACTTTGGTTCTCAGAGTTTTAGAAACATTGTTCAAATAGGAAACACCTATGACCTTTCCTCCCTGGCCGTAATGTAATCAGTGGTGCAACACAGTGGGTCATGGGCTGTGATCTAGGCTGGCAATGAAACAAGAAATTGGTAAGTAAAGGTGAACACCAAAAAAGGCCTACATAAATTCCACTATGAGAAGGGTAAGGGAGCCAGGGAAAGCAAGAAGTGTAGGGAAAAGAAATAATCTGAGTCATAGTAACAAATAGTGTATAGAACCAATTTCCTTCACAGAGAAACATGTTGACTAGAGTAATATTTTGATAAAAAAAAAAGGCATGATTTAATTACAAAGAAGATTTTTCTGCTAGCACCCCTAGCAAGATATAAAATATATCAACCAATAATGTTGACATTTCCAAAGAGAATAGGCTTGTATATCTATGAGAACATTTAAATTCAGTCTTTCCAATCTTATACAACTTTTTTAGATATGTTTCAGTCTTCAGTTTTATCACATTATGTATAAACTCCCCACATAATTCTGTGATTAATACTACAAAGGTTAGGAAACAATTTGAGTACCTAAAATAGCTAAAAGTCTAAATACCTATAATAAAAACCCTACTATACTGTGGGTACCTATCTTATCTTTATGGGACCCTGAAAAGAATGCTTGACTCCATTGGACTTAGCATTTTACTGAGGGTCCACAAATCACTACTGGAGTTGAGAAAATCCAACACGGTTCTTGGTGTGTTTATGGTAGGTTTTAATAAATATTTGTTTATAAGTTATGTAATCATGCTGAGAAAAACAACAGTAGTTTCTTGGATTAGTACATTTTGGGAGATTTGTTTTCATTATGAAAATAATGTGTCATTGCAGTTGATGCATTGTAGAAATTTCTACCTGGTATTTCTTACTCCACTGGGTAGCACTTGAACTATTATCTGGCCTCTTTCAGTGGTCTCCATTATTGCCATCCGACTTTATAAAAGAAAGTCTCCTTTTCATACAGTGTTAGTGGTAATATAAAATTTGTATAATCTCTTTGGAGGTCAATTTGTTCATTCTGTTAATTAAAAAAACAAACATAGTCTTTAATTAAGCAATTCCACTTTTAGAAACTTATACCTGTACAAAGTTGAAACAAGGATAATCAGAGCTGCACTGTTTATAGACTGAAAAAAATGATAATAACTTAAATGTCCATGGGAAGGGCTACATGAATTAGGTTGCATCTGGCTAGAAGAATTCTCTGCAGCCATTGAAGAGAATGAGGTAGAGTTTCTGTGCTGCCACAGAAAGGCCTTCAAGGAATCCTACGTGAAAAGAGGAAGGTTGCCTAATAATAATGATAATAATAGTAATTACTATTATTAGAAACACCTGTGAAGTGTTTCATCCCTGCACTATGATGTGGGTGCTACTGTTATCTCTGTTTTACAGATGAGCAAACTGAAGCACTGTAAGTTCAGGTAACTTGCCTGAGGTCACAAAACTAGTGTCAGAGGCAGTATCTGGCTTGAGGATCTTACCTGGTATGTTCTTACCTGGTTCTTTGCATTTGTGCTGAAAAATATATAAAAATACATGTGTGTATGTATATGCATATGTATGTGTGTATGTTTGTATTTGTATATGGACAGAAAATGGCTCTAAGCAGAGCCTCTAAATGGTTGGCAGCTGCTTTCTCTGAAAAGTGGATTAGGGTAAGAAAGGAAGAGGGCAAGATAGTTATGTGATACATGTCATTTTTGCTTATTTTCTTTTGTTATGAGGGACATTATTATTTTCATAATAATTTTTTTTCACAAGGGATGTTTCTCAAAATACACTTTCTAGTTATTTTTCTTTTGCTGCTAGCAGTTAAGGAAGAAATGTGGCCATTTTCCTCACTGTTAAAAAGTTCATTGATCATTCATGGATTCATTCAGCAAAAACATCTAAACTGTGCTAGGTGTCCTTGCCTCACCCAGTCCTCAAGGAGCTCATTATGTAGTGGAACAGACTGTCATGGAAACACATCATTCCAGAGCCTCTGTAAAAGGGATGCACAAAGATGAGATGGGAGAGGCACAAACGAACGATGTCATTTCTGTGGAGGGCAAGGAGAGGCAGTGTGAAGGAAGGTTCACAGAAAGGATATAATATTTTGCCTAAATACTAAAGGAAAAGTAAGCGTTCTTCAGGAGACAGGGGAGGGGAGGTAGAGGAAGGAATAATGGGAGTGAAGACACAAGAATACCCACCGTTCTTTTGGGGACTGGCTATAGTTTGATTTAGCTGCAGCTTAGAGAGGGAAAGGTGAGGCTTGCAGGAGCCGCATCATCTAAGCCCTTATGGACCATGTTAAGAATTTCATCCTGTGTGCCAGGTTTTCCTAAGAAACATTCAAATAACAGGTGTTCCCAGAATAACTCAAAAATGTTATGCTCAATGTAATAAGTCAGACACAAAAGGACAAATACTGTATGATTCCACTGATCTGAGCTACCTAGAATAGTCAAATTTACAGAGACAGAAAGTAGGCTAGTGGTTAATAGAAGATAGGGGAAAAGAGGAATGGGAGTTATTGTTTAGTGGCTACATAATCTCAGTTTGAGATGATGAAAAACGTGGTGTTAAGAATTCCAAAACAATGTGAATGAACTTAAGGCCACTGAATTGTACACCCAAAAAGTGTTAAAATGACAAATTTTATATTATGCATATTTTACCATAATAAAAAACAGATTAAGATGGTAAATTTTATGTTATGTATATTTTGACAATATTAAAATATGGCAAAATTTTAAAGATATTTTATTTACATAAATAATTCATAAACAAACATTTACATAAACAATTCAAAGTACTTTTTCTTGACACTAAAATTAGATGTCATTTCTTTGCTTAAGCTGATAATAGTGATTTTTATTATATAATAACGTTTACCATTTATGAAAACTAACTCTGGTTTATATCCAGAGATGAGGAGATGCAGGCTTAGAGACATCAACTAACTGGCCCTCGAGCACAGTTAGTGAGGAGGCATTTCTAGGAATCCTAGAATTGGAACTCAGGTCCCAACACACCTTGCTCCTTCACCAATCCCCAAGCCACTTGATTATCTTGCTAATTTTTGGATATGTCAATAATTTTCTTTAAAAAAATCTCCTTTGATCTGCAAGGAAATATTGTTTGGTGTTTTTGGATTCAGAAACCGTAAGAAATCTGAGGCAACGCAAAATTAAAATATTTATTGAGTGTTTAGTCTTGATCCACATCTGATACTTTTGAAGAGCTTGGGCCCTATGCAAGAGAGACCAAAAGAGCACTCAGAATGAGTCTAGACACACTTATCGTGTTAACCACTTAACCAGCCACCTGTTAACCACCGAGTGGCGAAGGATCTGCTTTTTTTTTTTTTTTGCGGCAGTTTTCTGGAGAATACGGCTTTTAGCCCCCCACCCCCAGCCCAGGTACGCCTCAGCGGAGAGACCCGGCGCGGGCTCGTGCGCAGGCGCGAGGCGGCCGCGTCGTTCGGCGGCCGTGCTTTGCTGCCTGGCGCCCGGGGTCCTCGAGTGTTCCCCATTGGCTTCTTCTCCCTTTCCGCCCCGGACTCAGGGTCGCCACTGCCCCCATTCCAGGCCCTCTCCAACCCCTGCGCAGGCCGAGCTGGCGCGGCGCGTACCCTCTGACCCCGCGTTGCACAATGCCCGACCAAAGTCCCCGGGCGTGTGAACCCCAGCGTCCCTGCCCCTGGGCGGGGACGGGCGGCTGCCGCGCGGGGAGCCGAGGCGGCGAGCGCAGCCGGCTCAGTGCACGGGCCCCGGTCCCCGGCTTCCCCGCGAGCTGCAGCCGCAGAGCCCCGCGCCGCTCGGCCCCGCCGCCAGCCGCCCCCCTCGCAGGCCGCCGCCGCCGCCGCCGCCGCAGCCATGGCGGAAGTTCATAGACGTCAGCATGCCCGGGTTAAAGGAGAAGCCCCCGCGAAATCCTCCACACTCAGACATGAGGAGGAGCTGGGGATGGCGTCGGCCGAAACGCTGACCGTGTTCCTGAAGCTGCTGGCCGCCGGCTTTTACGGCGTGAGCTCCTTCCTGATCGTGGTGGTCAACAAGAGCGTGCTCACCAATTACAGGTAGGGCCGGGGCGGCGGCGGCCCAGGCCGCGGAGAGGAGCGGGCGGCGGCGGCTGGGCGCCGGCTCCTGGACTTTGGCTGCAAAGTTGAAGCTGAACAAAGTTGGGCGGGAGCCGGGCAGGGCGGGCGGGCAGCTGACACGCAGCCGGGGCGGCGGAGCCGGCTGACGCCCCGGCCCCGTGGTGGGCGTCCCGCTCCCAGCGCAGAGCTCGGGGCTCCGGACGGCCAGGCACGCGTTCAGGGCCGCGTTCGGAAAGCACCTGCCCTGCCTGCCGTGCAGCGCCCTGGAAACCCTGCCCTTCCGAGCGGCGGAGCGAAGTTGCTTCGTGACTTTTTGGCTCCTGTGCATGCCAAGCCGGGAGCAGGGCGAGGGATGTCCTCCCTTCCCCGCAGCCTGGGCCGAGGTCCGGGGCTTCAGGTGACAGCCTGCGGGGAAGTACGCGCGTTCTCAAGCCCATTTAAGATGATTCTGATGCTGCCACTGGACTCTGAGGCAGAAGCATTTTTGTTTTAAAGGTGTGAAACCGTTGAAGAGATGTATGTCTTCACTTCCATGAAAAATCCGTTGCAGGCAGCCGACTGAAATTGTAGAATCGGACAAGATGAGACAAGTGGCCGCCCGAGGCTGCAAAATCACCGGTTGCCTGACAACCGGCAGGGATTTTTCTCACCGATTGCCATTTGGATAAGGGGTAGACATTGGTGTGTTATGTATCAAAATTTGCCAGTGTGCAAATTGCGCAGAGCTTTTTCTGACCCTGTTATTTTTTCTCTACCGTTTTTGTAGATTTCCCTCCTCACTATGTGTTGGACTTGGCCAGGTTAGTTGGAATCTTCAGCATTACGTGGTTTCTGTCTTTGGAACTTCTGTGTGTGTCTTTATATGTAGAACAGTGAATCTGTGTTCTCTGTTTACAGATGGTGGCCACAGTGGCAGTTCTCTGGGTGGGAAAGGCGCTCAGAGTAGTCAAGTTTCCTGACCTTGACAGAAATGTACCTCGAAAGGTAAAAAAAAAAAAAAAAAAAAAAAAGTAATACCTTATTTTCTGAAAAGAAGCCACTGTATGTATTTTTTTACCAGTCCCTTACGTATTTGAAAATTGCAGCTTTGAAATTTCCCAACCCAGAGTGGGTATAATGAAGGTGAAGAATAAACGTAGTAATGTGTATTTTTAAAAAGTTCCACAATCTCTTTAAAATTAAGGAGAAAAAAGCCCCTAGAAATCTTGTGTTCTGTTTTAATTAATGAACACTTGTTGGGAGTACAACCATTTTATATTTTCTACATCCATCTAATCTAGCCAGTGTATCCTGCATTCATTATTCTTTGGGCTTATTTTCTTATTTTTCTGTCTGCCTCTGCTTGACTCCATCTGAGGATGAAATGCCTTTCCTTTTCCTGCTGACATTAGAGCCATAGGCACTACATTATCATATTTTAAAGTAAATGATATTTCTGTTCCATTTGGTTCGATCATATTCATATTTCTTTCTTTTCTCCTCCTCCATTCTTCCCTCTCTCTTTCTGCTTAGTGTTATTTATCCAGGAATAATGTTGATTGAGTGCTTCATGGGGGCCAAACTTGTGTATGAAAACTAATCTTACGTTTTAAGTGGAAATAATTTGATCATATAAACAAAACTGTTTCTGTTTGAAAAGGTCCTTGTTTTAGCTGTCTTTATTATTGAGTTTTGTTATCCCTTTTTAAATTTTCTAGACGTTTCCACTACCTCTACTATATTTTGGGAACCAAATCACGGGACTGTTCAGCACAAAGAAACTGAAGTATGGATAACTTTATTTTACTAGTGAGGTTAATATAATGTATTCTTAAAATTGTACTTGAATGTCAAATATTTAAGAGATTGTTATTGATTCTGGAAAAAGAAAAGGACCAGAAACCTTCTGTGACTAGAGGTTACACCAAAGGGTTTAGTTTAAGTTTCTTTAAGTTTCAAGAGAAAGAAGAGTTTTCTGTTTATTTTGAGTTTTCTCACCTCACTTGATGGTAGAACTGTAAAGGGAGGTTTTCATTATTTTTCCAGACCTGTAATAGTGAAGGATATATGCTAGGTTTCTGAGATTTCAATTCTTTAATATAATTCATAAATATTATATTTTAGGCAGATCTCACAAGCAAAATTAGTGGATGGTTATGAGAACTTTTGTAGTTTTTCTTTTAACATGAGGTAATTAACATCAGATAGAACCCTGATACAAATATGATGAACATTTTAACCCATGGCCATATGACCATAAAGGCAGCATTTTCACTCTCAGAAAGAAGCAGTAGCTCTTTCCTCCATGACAGCACTGTCATCTTATCCTCTAACTCCCCAGTCCTTGGCTTTTCCACTCAAGAAGTTGTATGATGAGTGTATGATGTTAAAAGTATACACATCGGGAAGCCATTTAACAGAAACCCATGGCTTCACTGCCACATGAGCTAAACCCCTGGTATACTGCATCATTGGAAAACAGAGTGGGGAGATCACTGAGGATCAGAGACCAAGCATTTTTTATTTCCTCAGCCCCAAGAAAACCTGACAGAATGACCACCAAGATATCTCCAGGGAGGGTTCCATGGAAGTCAGATTTATCATGGGTGGGGCATCCTTTCCCATCTCATTACCCACTTGGAAAGAATGCAGACCTGCTGCAAAGTGCTGCTTGTATAGTTTGCTCTTTTTCACCCATTGTCATCCATCCATCCATTCATCCATCCATCCATCCATCCATTCATCCATTCACACCCTACCTTTGATTGCTAGCTAAGTAGAAGGCACGTTGGAGTGAGATGAGATATATTCAGAAATAACTATATTGCAAAAAGTTGTATGTTTGATTAGTGCAGGCAGAAGGGAATTCAGAGGAAGATACAATTACTTCCACAAAAGGACAATCAAGAAATGTTTCATGAAATGATTTATTACAGATATTGTGTGAAGGGTAGGGGGTGGGAAGGGAGATCAGTCTAGTAAAGAAAGAAGAAGTCATCTCTTGTAAAAACTAACATGGTTACTGTCGGGTGTTTAACATAGTAATAAGCAGAGTAAAATAAAAAAGTGGGTTTTTTTTATTATCTTTGATAGTAGATGTATGTTCTCTACCATTTTATAATTAGTTTGGTGTTTTTTACTTCTGGTAGTTTTACAAAAGCAACCCTTTTAGACTTTCAAATAATTCTTTCAAGAGAAAAATAAGGATTTGATTTAGTCACAGATGAATCATCATGGAATTTCCATAATGGAAGAAAGATTAGCGTTATTTTAAAATACTAATTTGGAGAATCTTAGTTGAAAAAATAGTTAAATTTTATTTTACCTTTTTTTTTTTTTTTTTTTTTTTTTTTTGCAGCTTGCCAATGTTTACAGTTCTGAGAAGGTTCTCCATCCTGTTTACAATGTTTGCTGAAGGAGTTTTACTCAAGTGAGCAAAATTTCTAATATATCTAGTCTTTAGCAAAACTTTAATCACCTTGAAAAGGTGCCCAACATGTGTAATATGTTAAAATTATTTGTGTTGTTTCTACTTTATCTTTTGAGAAATTTAAGCAACTTTCTCCCTTTGCTATAGAAGTTGATAGTTTATGGTAGCAGTAGTTGGGAAGGTTGTGAATTGGAGTTAGAAACCTGTCTGAGCATGAGATATACCTTCAAGAATTCCTGTACCTATTGCTACCACTGGGTGAAGCTGGTTCAGAAATAACGGTGTAGGTTTTAAATGGTGTTCATGTCTTGGTTACTTTTACTACAGATGTATGTGACCATCTTCTACTTAAAGAAATTCTGATTTGCAAAAGTGCAAACTCAATAACAAATGATAAAAATAAGAAAAAAATGAGCATACTTTTGATATAACAAAATAAGCTTTTGCTTCATCAAAGGAGTTCTTTTAAGTATCCAATTCCTTGGAATTATTTAAAATATTATTTATAACTTTTTTAAAGAAAACGTATATTTTTTGCCTCTGTTGTAAAACAAGTCTTTGTGAATGACTGAAGCCACATGTATATATCTTTTATTTATTTTGTAGGAAGACTTTTTCTTGGGGTATTAAGATGACTGTATTTGCAATGATTATTGGAGCCTTTGTAGCTGCCAGGTAAGATGTGGGCCTATATAAAACCTATGAGAGCACATTAGAAATTATTAATAATTATTGATAATAAATGATCAATTACCAGTAGAGAGAATTTTTTATAGACTAAATAAGAATCATGTCTTTGAGAAGTACCCAGAGACTCTTCAAAAAAGTTAAATCATTTTGACTGTAATAAGATTAAGGCTGGCAAAATCGTTCTTGGGATTCTTAAAAGTTAATGTAATTTAGAGTTTGTTATAGTGTCTTCTGTTTATTGAGCACATACCTTGTGCCACACAATATGTTTGGCATTTTACACACATCATTTATATATTTTTCATAACCATTCTGAAAGGTATGGGTATAATTGTCCCATTAACAGTTGAGGAAACTCAAATGAGTTCAATAACGTGCTCCAGGTCACACAGCTAGTAAGCCGCGGGGCTGGGGTTTGAATCTGTGCCTGACGCCAGGGCCTGTGTGCTTTTATAAACCATGTGGCATTCTTTTATTTGCATGCTAGAAAATCATGTCTCAGAAAAGGCCAACGATAATGAAGTATTTGCCTTATGGAATGATAAATAATAGAATTGATTTATTTGGCTTCACCTAAGTTATATCACAAATGCCTTTAACTTAGATATTCTGTTAAATTACAACAGCTTTTTTCCATTATTCTTAAATTTTCATTTTAAAATGAGTGGAGAATATGGATACCCAAAGACTTAGAAAATTGTAATGATTACTAGAAGTCTTCTACAACATTTTACTGAGCCCCGAGCATGCATATATGGGTTTGCTAATGCCACAAAGTCTGCTATTTTCCATCTGGCAATTCCAGTGTACCTCTTGAATTGGCTCATTTATCTTCACCATATCCCTATAGTATAGGCTGGGGGGAAATATTATGCGTCAAATTTCTGTTCCACCCTAAATCTCCAAGTGAACTTTCAATCTTAAAACAAAAAAGAATAAAATAATTAGTTGCCAGAATTTGGTTATATAGCTGACTGCTTTTCCCTCTAGGTAATAGTGCCTCCTTGGAGAAATTCTATATGAGCTTCCTAACTTTCTTTTCAAAGGTGCCCTGCCAGTCTTTGAAGCATTTGCTTGAAGCTGGTGGGATCTAAAGCTGAACAAAACAACAGGGATTCCTCAGGGCCGACTCTGGCCGGCATAGCGTTTCTGAGGAGAATTGCTACCTGGTCCAGCCCTATCTAACTAGAACCTTTTACTTGGGAAAGAAATTGGGAGGAAGAGGATTTTCAGGCTGCTTGGAAGAAGGGGACGTTAGGCTAGTTCTGTCTGAAATGGTAGTGGCATGGAGCTCCTGAGAAGTCTGTTCCATGTAGTAGTTACAAATAGATGGCACCTTTGCAAGATCACAGAACATGGGGCCCCTGTGTTAGCTAGGGTGCTAAAATATGCTGAAGGCATAATTTTCTTAGATTTTCATTTATTCTGTTCAATTTACTAAGTTCTTATTCTTGGGCCCAGTGCTCTACTAAATGCAGGAAAACTTCAGTTTCCCTAGTCCTGCTAGTTACAGCTGATAGGCTCATTAAGGAGTTATTTTAAGTATTTGAGTTCGCCTGGTGTGCTTAGACACTGGGGTAGCCTGATCTCAGAACTGCCCATAATCCACACTTCAGGAATTCCACCCAGTGGCCCAACCACCTGTGCAAGACAGCCCTACCTTTTTTGTGAACCTTTGGAAAGTGACACGTTAACAGCTTCATCCCCCTTTTGGTGTCCTTTTCTGTGAAATTGTGTTCTGATACCTTCTGCCTGCTTCAGGTGTATTGTCTTGGTGAACTTGGTGGTTTTCTTCTTGTCTGACATTGAATTCAGAGCAGTGTGCTATTAACTGACGGTTGATTATTGCTAATGATTGTGTCTAAGTATTATTGCTCCTCATTTGTGAAGACTCTCTTATTGATTATGAAATTGCAAACTGTAACCAGGAACCAAAAAGTACTAGTAGTTGATAAAATGCCTAACATTCACTTACTTAGATAAGTGTATGTTCTTGGAAATATTGTAGTTCAGCCCTATTTAATATTATAAACACATGTTTTTAAAATGTTAGTTGATACTAAAGTGTTGTTTTTGTTTTGCAGCTCTGACTTGGCATTTGACCTGGAAGGATATGTTTTTATTCTGATAAACGATGCCCTGACAGCAGCAAATGGTGCCTACGTAAAACAAAAATTAGATTCAAAAGTAGGTAGCAGTCTAAAGCTTCTTTAAGAGATGTTTACTGATGTTGGGAATGGTGATGCCAAAGCACCAGAGAAAGAGTGGGGAATAAAGAAAAGTATTTATGAGAGATGGGAAAGACTTGGGGATCTCTGAGGGTAAAATGCCTTTACGTTGGTGCTCACATAAGATACTTTATTTTCTAATTAGCGGTTGGACTTTACTGTTGCCTTTTCTGGAAGGGACTGAGTGAGTATTGACTTCGGGATAGTGATATAAGTAAGGGGCATTCATTAGAGAAAGTGTCATAAATGTTCTAGAAGACTTGGTGAGGGACCTGGACAAGGAAGAAGTGTCTGGAACCCTTGAGCAAATTTTAGAAGTGAGTTGGAAGGGACTGCCAAACAAGAATGGAGTTTGTTTATTTGTCCTACAAATATAGTTGTCCCTCGGTGTCTGTGGGGGATTGGTTCTAGGAACCTCCCAGACTACCAGAATCCATGGAAGCTCGAGTCCCTTACATAAAGTGGAGTAGTATTTGCATATAAAGTGGGCATGTCCTCCCGTATACTTAAATCATCTCTAGATTACTTATGATACTCAATACAATGTATCTTACGTAAATAGTTGTAAATATGATATAAATGCTGTGTAGATAGTTGCTTGGGTGGCAAGTTCAAGTTTTGCTGTTTGGAACTTTCTGGAATATTTTTTTTTTCACCGACTATTTTCCGTTCCCTCTTGGTTGAATCCTCAGATGCAGAACCCGTGGGAATGGAGAGCTGACTGTAATGGGAAACGAGGCAGCATCAGAATCTCTCTTTCAGGGGCAACACCAAGTTCCCTGGGCGTTCCCTGGGCTAGATCTCATGTCCGAGATTTACATACCCGGCTCTTTTCCTACAACTTGCAGCCTGCACACAAAGGCCTTAATTGCAGCCTGCACACAAAGGCCTTAAAGATATTTTTTGTTTGTCCACTGCATACTTTGAATATAAACACACCAAACTTCATTTTGAGTTCAAGCCAGACCATCAGAATGCTGACATTTGAGCCACATTGCTTTTACTGCATTATGGTATAAGATTGCATTCTTTTTTTTTTTTTTTAAAGTGGGGGAGGTAATTAGGTTCATCTCTGTATTACTTTTGGAGGTACCGGGGATTGAACCCAGGACCTCGTGCATGCTAGGCATGCACTCTACCACTGAGCTATACCCTCCCCTACTAAGACTGCATTCTTGTCAGAAGTATATGGAACTCAGCTTCATGTATCATAGGGTTGTTCTTGAAGGTGCTGTCCTTTCTGTCGTAGTGTACCCTGTATGAGAACCAACATGAGATGTTTATCACAGATGTCATCATAGTTTTTCCTGAGTAGCTGGTGTATTTTTATCTCATAATTAAATCGTGTAACTGACGATGGCTTCATCTTATTGTCCTACCCACGTGTTCTCTTAGTCAGATGACCGTACCTGCTCAGTTTTCTACCTGCTCTGTTACATGTATGATATGCTTGAAAGTATTTCAGGTCCTTTTTTAGGGTTCAAGTCATAAATACAAATGCCCTACTTACTCGATAGTAGGATTACTATAGAGTTGGTATCATCTTGGCAGCTGGCTTTGCCATTTCCGGAGAGAGTCATAGAATACACAACCATCCCAATAGTTTTTTATTGTTTTCAGAGGATATTTATTTTGGGTAACCTTGAAGAACTAGGGACAGTGTAGATCTAGTTCCAACAGATTTTCTTTAAATGTGCCTTCTCTGTCCTGTTTTCCACTGATTTGCCTTGACAACTCTGTAGGATAATTGCATTTAAATGGAAGCTGCTATTAGAAATTTTTATCTTTGTGTGATAGAAAAAAAGGGAGCAGTTAGAGATTTAGTTTTACTCTGTTTTTTTTCTTCAGCCCATTTTCTGCTTTGGAAAATAGGTGGTGATAATAACATTTCATTCGCCCAACAGCCTCAGCTGCCTAAAACGGCGCTGTCCCACACAGCTCTGTGATGATGGAAATCTTTTGTTATCTCTGCTGTGCACTAACGGTAGCCACTAGCCGCATGTAACTGCTGAGTGCTTGATACCCGACCTGCGCAACAGGAACTGAACTAGTAGTTTAATGTCATTGTAACTCAGCTGTAATGGCTGCGTTTGGCCAGTGGTTACAATATTGGACAGTACAGGCTAGAGCATATCCTAGAACCTAGGAGAGAGCCAAGTGGGTTTCTGGGTGTTTTATTCCCAGGGAAGTCCTTTAATTTCTCCCTCAAGAATGACTTCTGACTTACTTGTATTAGAACTTTTAGGCATATTGATCTGCTACTCGTAGTGAATGGATTAGGAGCAGCAGTGCTGCTAGAGGCAGAGGGGCTTCTCACCAATATAAAAGGTCAGCTTAACTGCAAGAGAAACAGCACAACTGTGAAGTCAGATGGAACTACTTAAAAATGGGCAACACCATGTAAGAACACAGTACAAGAGTGCATGTTTATCATGATGCCCTGAGTTAAATTTTAGTCAGTGTACCCTATTTAAGAAGGCAGGAGAGAAGATATTCAAAACTGTTAAGATGTGAAACACGGGTGTGTGTGTGTGTGTGTGTGTGTGTGTGTGTGTGTGTGTTGGGGGGAGGCGGGGGTATCCTCTACTTCGGGATAATACTCACATCTCTTGCTGATGGGACACTGTTGTTAAAGGTGGTTTTGTCCTACAATGGTTTTTCTCTTGCTGCCTTAGAAGTGAGGCACAGGTTTTCACTGATGCTTGTGGTGGCCATAAGCATCAGTCATTTGGTTTATCTGAGAGGCAGTAGGGCCACAATCAGATGCTTTTAATAAGTCAGGAATTTTATTACCTGTAATTTCCCTACTGCTTATAATCATGGTCCTTTGAGCACGAATCATGTGGCATAAAGACTTAGTGTTGCATGCAGACATGAATGCAGCTACTAAATTTAAAACATTTTTAATTGTAACAAAATCACACAAATAATAACACATTTATAAGTAGTAGAAAATGTAGATAAACGGAGAAGAAAATACAAATCTCCATTAATTCCACCATCAAGTGAGAGGCACTGTTTGGTAGATGCCTTTTGTGTGTGTGTTTGTAGGTGCACTCTGAACAATGAGAGGAACATAGAAGAGAGGTGATACATCATGTTTTCTAACCTGTGTTTTCCATTTAGTCCTGTTTCACAAACACCTTCCTTGTCAGTCAGTGTTGGTAAACATTTTCAGCGGCTGCGTAGTATCTCATTGTACGGTTGTGTCAGAGTCTAATCAACTATAGTTTTCTGTTATTGGATGTCTGTTTCCAGTTTCTCAAAGCTGCGTTTGAGGAGGCAGTTTGACTTTTCATATCATTTGGTGGCCTTTCAATCACAGAAGTTAGGCAGGTACTACGCCCCATCCTCACTGCTCCTCTACTTGCCCCTGAAGCCCCCAGACTCAGGCCTGCTCTTCCGGGTGACTGCTTCCTGCTGAATGTCCTGGAATTGCCCGAATCAAGGGGGACCCAGGGCTCTCATAGGCTCCCCGTGCTTGGTGCTTGGAGGTGTATGCGGCCCTTTGTGGCTTCCCAGGAGCTGAGGGCACTACCAGTCACACTGTGTTTTGGGACTCGTAGGGTGGTCTTCATTTGCATTGTGCTTCACTTACGCATTTTCAGAAATACCTCCCTGGGACGTTATGTCTGCGTTGGTCTGGGTGTGAGTCTGTGTGTCTGGGTCTGTCCTTCCATCTCTCTTTTTTTTCAATTTAATTTCTAAAAATTATTATTTTTTTATTGGAGGTACCCGTGCATACTAAACATGCGCTCTATGGCTGAATATACCCTCCCCACTTCCGTCTCTCTTACGTCGCCCTCTGTTATGGTTCTGAAAAGCCCAAGACTAACTTGATGACTTGTGGTTCAGTTCTGGAAAGGGAAGGGCTCCGAGGATGTGTTCCTATGGAGATGTATGCGTGTGTTCAAAATAACCTCTTCCCTGCTTGCTGTTCGGAGGCAGTCAGTTGGTGTCATTTTTATTTCTCTGATCTTCAGCATTCAAGGAATTTATTTCAAATAAACTTAAAATCTTGTAGGTTTGCTTTTTTGGGGGGTGGGGAGCTTAGGTTATTTCCTAATGTTTGCAGAACTCCTGACTTGAATTTACTGTGTATGTTGTGGAAAAGGGAGGCGTGTGTGTGTAATGGGGGTGCTACTCTGTGTAGGGTTGCCTCTATCTAACTGCTAGAATGAAATGAAACACCTAATTATTTGCTGTCCTAGGAGCTGGGAAAGTACGGTCTGCTCTACTACAATGCACTGTTCATGATTCTGCCCACCATGGCCATTGCATATTTTACGGGAGATGCACAAAAGGTAGGATTTTCTAATTGTGGTTTAATGGCTTATGTTTTTGAATTGTATTCTTATTTGTATGAACAAGGGATAGACTGTGGGATTGTTAAAAAGCAGTGTCCTTATTAAGTGATCAAAAACTTGAGAATTCACTTTTTAGCTTACTAATGTCATGCTGACCTTCTTGGATAGTACTGAAATAGCTTAAAATAGCTCTGGCTGTCAGCATAAAAATAGTGTGTGCCAGCTAGTGTCCTCTTCTGTGCCAGGTGGGTGGAGGAAGGGAACTCGTATGTTTCTGCTAAACTACAGATGAGGAAGACTGGCAGACTATCCTTGAGAAACAAAAATCCCAAAATAGTAGAATTTTTCAAATCTAAGCAATATTCTCAGCAGCTCTAGAAGCTCTCAGTTTGGGGGTACAGTTGTCATCCTGGCTTAAATCCCAAGCTGCCTTTTCCCTTAGGAGATACTTAGCATTGTGTGGTGACTTGACTGTATAAATAACAACTAATAAAATAGTTTACTCATTTTCTGCAAATGTTCAGCTAAATAAATCCAAAATAAAGTAGCAAACTAAATCCAGACAATTTTTCTCTGAAATAAGCCCCATATTCATAGGATAAAAATTGATAATGTTTTGTTGGAATTACAAAATTTTGCAAACTAAATAGAAACAGAATTCTGCCAAGGATTTCTGTGCCAAGAGTCCTTCTAATGATTCCCCTGACTAGTAGTTTCTTCAGAATAAATGTGTTACTTATTTATTCTCATGACAGTGATTAGTTCTACAATCAGTGGGAAGCTAAATAAAGAAAAGGTTTTTGAAAGTAGTTAAACTGTTCAAAAAAACTTGTTCTTGAATCAAAGGCAGGAGAAGACTGCTTATAAAGCTGTTTTGTTTTTTTCATCAAGAACTCTTTCTTTTAAAACTGGCATAGAACATATGTAAATGTTTTAGTGAGCTGTGGCCTGGCTGCCAGCAGGCCTGAAAATGACTCCAAGGTAGGAAATGGAGCTATTGCTTGAATAATAGAGTGTTGAATAGCTTTTTTTGTGACTATGAAAAAAGTGGGAAGAGAAGCTAACATTTATTGAGGCTCTACTATGTACTAGTCACTTTATGTATGTAATGTAATGTAGTCCGCATAACGGCTCTAAGAAGTTTGAATTAACCCAAAGGTTTTACCATCACGTTAATAGAGATGCAGAGACACTAAACTTGCCCACGGCCATTCTGCCGGTGCAGAGGAGTGTCGGCCAGACTTCACAGGCTGTGGTCCTTTCCCAGTGTTCTGCCTCCCGCCAACAGACGCAGGCGGAAGCACTCTTTAGCTTTGGGGCAAGAACGTAATGTTAAGTAACCAGGCACCTCGTGGCAGCACAATTGGTTCCAAATCTTGAGGCCAGTCTGCACGTGAAAAGTTGGAGAAGTTAACGTGGCTAGATATTCTATAAATATGGTAAAAGTGGAATTTTCATTCACTTGAAACTTTGACTAGTAGCTTGTAACTACTTGAAAAAATTGACCAAAGATGTTTCTTCATTCCAGAGTGATGATCATTTAACTAGAAGCTGTCTGCCAGGTCATAGCAAAACTCATGCATATTTGTAAGTTTAGTAACACACTTTCCATTTAAAATGCTTCAGTATAATTAAGAGTGTTTACTCATCCTGGAAAAGAATAACTTTGCCACCTACATCGGGATGAGATTTAGATTTTACTCTTATTCTTTTCTTCCTTTTTTAAGCAAAGGAGTGGAATTTTAGTAACCTTTTTGTTTTTTTCTGAAGGAAATGCCAGGCAAAGTCAAGAAAGGTTTATTTTGAAAGAATTTTTTTTTAATGACAGAATGTATCTAAATACTTTCATGTTGAGATAATAAACTAATTGTGGAGGCTTTGTATTCAACCTCAACAATGTTTTGGGTTTCACATAAATGTTTGTTCATCTTCATCCTTAATATCAGTATGATTCTTACAAAACATTTGTTGGGGTACACATGGACGTACTGGCAGGCAGGCTTACAACCTCATGTTCTTTCTCTTAACATTCTCTCCCTAACGTACTCTCCCTCTAACATTGTGAGATAGTTGTTAAGTACTGTTGTGTGTCTCAGAGTGTAAGGCTCAGGTGACAAGAAAAAAAGAAGACAAACTAGGGGATATTCTTGCCTTTGAGGACCATACAGTTGTCTTGGGGAGCAGACCTGTCATCATCAGATGGGAAGTGAGAATTCTGAGTTTGGCTCTGTTCCTAAATGCCTTTGTTCCTGAATTCCTTGTGTGCTTATTACAGTTTCATTTTAAGTTCAACTCAGATTAGTATTTCTGAGCATCTTCCTTGTGCTTAAGAAGCCCTGTGCTAAGTTCTTTTGGGAATATATAAGAAATATGACATAGTCCTTGCCACGCAAGGAAGACATTTGGCATGCTACAGAGATGGTGTAAGATCCAGCACCTAAGTGCTTGCCCGTCAGTCAGGACTGTAAGTATTCAGGTTAGGAAGAAATTGGTGTGGGTTGAATATCAAGATTGGCTTTTTAGAGGAGATGGGGCTTGGTTTTCTTATCCACCAAATGCAACAAGTAATGCTAACCTGTTCAGGGTTCTTATTAGAGATATAACTTAATAGAGGTGGTTGAATAATTTTTTTTTTTTGTTAATCAGCAAGAACAGTGAGTGGAAGCCATAGATAACCTAATGCGTCCAAGGACCCATAGTATCCTAAGAGAGGTTGCATTTATCTCTGGAAAGTTCAGTTTCGTTATAGGCTGTTTGTCTGAAATCCTGTCAAAAATGATTCACATTATAGAGTGGAACATGTGGTAGGATTTCAGGTAAGAATTTTCTAGTAAGTCAGGTTCATTTTCAGTATGTGTCTTTTAGGCTTGGGTTTCCCTTCAACATATATATGTATAAGTGGACAAGCATTCATATATGTGCATGTGTTTTAAGAATGGACACTTTTTTTGTGTGACAGTTTAATTCATTTTTTTTTTGCAAAATGATTCAGCTATACATATATAAATTCTTCTTCAGATTCTTTTCCATTAGAGGTTATTAAAACATACTCAGTATAGTTCCCTGTGCTATATAGTAGGTCTTTGCTGCTTATCTATTTTATATATAGTATTGTGTATCTGTAAGTCCCAAACTCCTAGTTTGTCCCTCCTTTTTCCCTTTGGTAACCATGTTTGTTTCTATGTCTGTGAGTCTATTTCTGTTCTGTAAATAAATTCATTTGTATCATTTTTTTTGGATTCCACATATAAAACAATATACTTGTTTTTGTCTGTCTGATTTACTTCACTTAGTATGATAATCTCTACGTCCACCCCTGTTGCTGCAAATGGCATTTATTCTTTTTATGGCTGTGTAATATTCCATTGTATATATACATATACACAGACACCCCTCACATTTTCTTTATCCATTCATCTGTCAGTGGGCACTTAGGTTGCTTCCATGTCTTGCCTATTGTAAATAATGCTGCTGTGAACATCAGGGTGCATGTATCTTTTCGAATTAGAATTTTTATCTTTTCTGGATATATGCCCAGGAATGGGATTGCTGGATCACATGGTAACTATGGTTTTGGTTTTTTAAGGAACCTCCGTACTGTTCTCTATAATGGCTGCACCAATGTACATTCCCACCAATAGTGTAGGAGGGTTCCCAGGCAGTTTATCTTTAAATAAAACTGTTCCCATATTAACAGTTTCAGTCTACTTCTGGCCTCAAAGTAGTACTTCACCTGTAGAATATGATGCCTGTACCTGATAAGATGCTTCCACATAAATCGTTTTCCCTCATCCTTGTTGTATACCTGTGAGGTAGGTTATCTGATTTCTAGAAGTTAAGGACATGCTTGAGGTTGTACAGGGGCAGAGGTTAGTGCTAGAACCTGTCTGTCTGGCTCCAGGAAGATCCCTTGCTGTGTGCCTGACTACATCTATCTCCCAAAGCCGTCTGCTGCCTCCCTGACTTATCTTCCCCCCTGTGTGGGACTTCCGTGCGTACAGAACAAGCTACTGAATGTGAGAAACGCCTCAGAGTAGTATTAGAAGAGGAGTCTCTGCAGCCTGGCTTTTTGTTACTTAATTGTTTACAAATAGTCGTTTCATTCAGTGAGTATTTATTGAGTGCTTATTATATGTCAGGTGCTCTTCGAAATTAAAAAAAAAAAGACATGTCTCTGCTTCAGAGGAGTTTGCATTGCATTCCAATGGGGTGAGACAGAGTAAACATAAATTCTGTAATAGCTATGAAGAGAAATAAAGCAGAGGAGGAGGACGACTGGGGAAGTGCTACTTTGGATAAGATGATGAGGGAAAGCATCTTTATAAGCGTCATTTGAGCAGACACTGATTTGAGAGACCAGTTTGGCTCTTTGGAAGGAGTAATCTAGGCCCAGGGAAGAGCCGGCTCTAAGGTAGAAGGGCTTAGCTTGTTCACAAGGAGTATTTTCTTAATAGGTAAGTATCGGGAGAAGTCAGAGTGGGTCTGGAGGTGTGGAGACAGAGAAACAAAGGTACCTTCCAGGTGGAACTAATAACAGGACCCTGGGCACAACCTCAGGGACCAGGCTCTTCAGTACGGCTAGAAGATGGATATCAAAGACTCGGAAGCCCTTAGAGGAGACCTTGGAGAGCATCTGGTGGCAGTCTCTTACTTCACAGAGGGAACGGGGACCCACAGAGGGCTCAGGACTAGAACCCAGGTTTCCTGACTCTCCAGCTCGTGCTCTCTCTTCCTGCTGCACCACACCCTGCTTCCTTCTAAGTCGGGACCAGGGCTTGACACAGGAATTTGAAATTTGCTCTGCAGACATGTCTCTAAAAGTTTCTGACATACGTGGTACAGTGGAGAGAATTTGGAGCCAGAATGCAATAGACTAGCAACCTCCACTTCTGTCCTTGACCACAAGTCCCTCCTGCGCTCCGGGCCTGCTTTGTCACGTGTAAACTGAGTAGGCCAATCACCTGAGTTGGTTGGTTCTCTAGGTAGGGCCCTTTTGGGGCTGAGGCAGGTCCTGAGGAGTGGAAGGCATGCCAGTGGGGAGACCGGGCTGCTCTTCCGGCAGCTGGCACGAGCCCAACTCCTCCCTGACTCCTGATAACCAGTGCTGACAGACAGCTCCCATCTGCTGGCTCCTGGCTTTCCTGACCCAGAGCCGCTTTGCTTGGAAGCTCTCTGTGAATTGAATGCAAAGATCTCCAAGATAAAATGTTTAAGGAAAAGGTACAGTGTAAAACCGTGCATATGGTATACTACCTTTTGAATAAAATAAAAAGGGAAAAATAAGAATATATAACACATTCATTTTATTTACTTATTATTTAAGTAAAGAAACTCTGGAAGCATCTACATGAAGCTAATAAAGTAACCACCAGTCTGTGTGTGTGAGAGAGAACAGGGTAAACGTAGAACAGGAATGAGAGGGAGACTTTTCACTATTTAGCTTCTTATGTATTTTTTGATCGTAGAACTGTGTGAATGTATTTTAAATTACATTGTAAAAGGAACATGAGGGAAAGAAAGTTTTCTATAAATAATGACTGTCCTGTGATGAATTCTAAATTTTAAAGTAACTGGGGGAGGTGCGACAAATTAATTTGTTCTCATTATTCACAGTTGGAGACTCCTGACCCAGGATACAAATTGAAGCAAAATCAGATCCAAATTAATTTTTTCAAAATCCCACCGTTAATGTTTTTAGTAGGTAGAGGAGGGAACACTTCCTTCTGTTAGGACAGGAATCCAATACGGGGACTCTGAAAGTTCAACTCTTCAGGGAGGAAGGAGTTACACAGAGCAGTTGATGCGGCTGGCCAGCCTTTAAGCAAGAATTGAAGGCCAAGGAAGAAAAAACTAAACTACCATAAAAATTGAAAGGCAAGATCCAATTGAACAACTCACCCCAGTGAGCACATAATGCAAGTCCTTGGCAAAGTATTCAGAGAAACCAAACGTGTGTGTGTCTGTGTGTAATTTTCATAAATGTTTAAGTTCGCAAAGTCCTGGGTTTACCAAAAACCAAGGAACCAATACATATTCAGCACTTTGTTTTTTTAAACATAGGTCTTCCAACTTTAAAACATTCTCCTTTAAAAAAAAAAATGTGTCATGCAAAAGCAAGCTTACTGTTAACTAAAGATACCTAGTTAATATAGATAAAGGCAGAGCATCAGTTGACTAATGATTTTCCGAAGAGTCAGATAGGACAGACTGTGTTTGAGCTTGTTGGTTGCTGCCTCCAAAAGGGAATGTCTGCAGCACAAAGCCAGTGATTCAGAGTCCCAGGAACTGGAGCCTGGCTTTCTGACAGCACACCCGGCTAGGTGTTCTCCGGAGGGTGGAAGAACAGACTCCTTGCTGTGGCTCTCACAAGGCCAGTACTGTAGGCACCGGGACACTGGATAATGTTTTCATTATATCGCTGATTAAATTACACGGTTCAGATGAGTTTTGCAGGAAAAGTTCCCGCACAGATTGTCTACCTGGAGTGTCTCTTACTAAGCGTTGCTACTAAATAGTGAGGAATTCTTAGGCTGTTGCTTTAGCCTGTCCAGAGTTATTAATCTTTTCGGGGCCACTCTGTGGACCAGAGAGACTGATTCTCAAACTGTAAAATGTTCTCTCCTCATAGAGACAGAATCCTTCTGCTTTCTGGGCCTTGGTATTCTCAAATAGGGGTGGGTTGGATCAGCTATTCTTTATTTATGAATGACTAGATCTTTTTGTTTGCTTGTATATTGTTTGACTGACAAAGTAATGTTTTTAGTCACTCTTTCTTTTGAGGATATGCTTTGTTCAAATAAGAGTAAGAGACCCCGTTGGTAAGCCGGACTGTGTAGTTTTGCCACCATACGTAGGTTTTACATAGGTGGCAGAGCCTATTGGGCAGAGGTAGTGACAATATCTAGGTACATATTCCTTGTCTGAACTAGGAGCAGGAGGCAGAGCAGGAGAAATTGTGGCAGATGGTTACAGTAGTGCAGAGGAGGGTCATAGCCTAGGACCGCTGGCCCCATCAACTTGTCTGGCTCTCCCAAGATAGGGGGAACCATGCAGATCATTTACAACACTGACATTGTCTTCTGCCTTCACAAGTTTCCTAGATGTTTACTCTCTAGGATAAGGATTCAGTTTTTCTCTCAAGAGTTTTTTGGGGAAAGAATTTTCTGAATAGAAGGGTATCATTCATCAACCTTTTTTTCTTTACCATGAATCCAAAGACTAAGTGGTTTGTTTATTTTTAGGCTTTATAGTAAGCAGGGAGGTATCTAGACACATAAGAAAATGTCTCAATCGTGCTTTGGGTTTTATTTCAAATCTCAAGTTTAAGTTGGCAGTTCTTTGCTTAGCACATTTTCTTGGGAATGAGAATGGTTGCATCTAAGGCTCGGGTACTCATTGAAATTACTCCATGCTTCTCACTAGAACTGGGGTGGCAGTTTGGTGCTAACATTACGTTTGTAGACATTGCCAAGTTGTCACAGCCCTTTCTTGCTAGACCTGCACATAGCCTCAGACTTTTCTTTTCAAGCAAGGGGTCCAGATGGGTAGATCAGTTGACTGGTTAGACAAAATCTGACTGCATCCCTGCACTAGATTTTCTTTTCTTTTCTTTTCTTTTTTAAATTGAAGTATAATTGACATACAGTATTGTATTAGTTTCAGATATACCTTCACTAGATTTTACTATGTTATTGATTATGTAGTGTTACTGCCTAATCTTACTCAGTCTCTCTCTTAATTCTTTAACCTAAACAACTACACATTTTTTTCAGTAAGCTTTTTTTTTGTTTTTCAAATACTTTTATTTAAGTGAAAGTCTCATTTAAACCAAATGCCTAGTTTTAGGAAGTGGTGGGTCTACATAACCCATCTGCCCATTAATTATGCCACATTCTTTTCATGTCTGTGGTGTGTATTGACTTGCGGTATTACACCAACCCCTGTAGGACCAGTGACTCCGTTAAAACAGACGGAAGACCTAAGAAAGCATCTTTGTATGTTCAGTCTGTAGTCACAGTCCCACCCAGCCAGGGTTGAAGATTGAGGCCTGTGGCAGGGAACGTGTTTAGCTGTGCGTCACACAGAATGACCAAGCGGGTCATTTTCTTCACAATGGTTCTTTATCAGTGTTATCTCTATGCAGAAGTTTTGTTTCGTTTTAAATGTTTTTTGTTTTCCCGAATAACAAAGTACATTCTCACTGTGCCTTCTTTATTTCCTATCTTGGGGAGAAGAAAAATTTGCTCGGAAATCTATCACTGAAAGATAATAGTGGTAGACGTTTAAGTGAATAACCTCTCTGTATGTAAATTATGCATACATTTAAAATGTTTGCATTTTATTCTCACAGTTGATTCTCACAAGAGGCAGATGGAGGAGTTTTCTATATTTGTAATATAGGTAGAGGCCTAGAAAGGTTAAATGATGGCCTCACAGAAAATTAATGGCAGAGTTAGAACTATCGCTTTTTGGCTCAGTAACCATGGGGAGCCATCTAGGAGAAAAAATTCAGAACATACTGTCTTGTTTTCCCCAGTAGTACAGACAGAAAGATGATAGGTTATGCAGCTGAACAGGCGTTTACTCTCTGAATAATTTTGGGAAAGTTACTTAATATTTCAGAGCCTGGAGCATAAAAACAGTAGGTTAATAAGCAGTAGCTTTTATTGTGTTTTCAGTGCTGTCTTTCTGGTGGGGAGAGTGGACGCCCTTGTACTGGAGGACTGTGTGGGTCATATATATCCTACAGCTATGCCTTCAGATGGCTGCTGCTTGTTCTGTTGCAGCCAGAGGTCCATTCCTGGGGCAGAGCAGGGGGGTGCAACAGGCTGCCTCCTCCATAGACAGGCTTTCTCCAGAAGCAGGCTGAATATTTAGGGAAAGAAAAAAGTCCTTGAGAACTGTTTTTCTGTTTTTAGATTTTATATAGATGGAATCATGTCCGTGAGATTTATTTTACTAATCTACAGATACAGTTATTATGTTCCAGAGGGAACATAGTACACTATATATTTGAAGTATTTTTCTGAATAAAACTTGATGCTCAGCGTAGAGAATGTTTGGCTTGGAGCACAGAGACTCAAGTTTACCGTGGATTAGCTGTTACCTAAAGTAAGTCACTCATTGTTTTCTGGGTATAGTAAGACATGGCCTTTCTACCTCACAGGGTTGTCTTAGGAATCAAATGACAGGCTATATCCCAAAGCACTTTGTAAACTACAGCGCAGTCCACAAATATAAGGCAATATGTTTTTATTGCCGCTGTGTGTGTCTTCATCATCAGCAGACCTGACTGAACCATCTTCAGCTTAGTGTTTAGCCAAGCACATGACTGGGACGCAGTAGGTATCAAGCTGTACAGTGAAGGCACTGAAGGATTGTTGAGAGAGAAAGGATGAGAAGAGAAAAGAAAGATATAAAAAAGACCCAAATGGAACTTTAAGCGATGAAAAATATAATCAGCATTGAAAACTAAAGCAGAAAGTATTAAACATCAGATTAGTCACTATGCAAGAAAAGTCCAGTGAATTAAAGAAATAGCAGTAGAAACTATTCAAGATGAAGTGCAGAGAAAAAGAATAGAAAACAAATGAACAAATGTATTCGTGACACGTGGGATAATACCAAGAGGTCTAACGTGTGTGTAACTGTAATTCTGCAGAAGGGGTGGGGCGGGGGCGCAGGAATAATTTTGAGGAATTAATGGCTGAGTTTTTCCTAAATTTGATGAAAACTCTAAACCCACACATTCAATAAACCTTAAATGGAATGAACAAAGGAAACTGGACCATAAAGAGGGGCATTTCTTAATGCCGAAAGGGTTTATATAGCAAGTGGGTGTAACAGTCCTGAACGTGTTGCTGAGAGAGCTTCAAAATAAATGAAGCGAGAACTGATAGAAAGAGTAAACAGACCAACCCACAATGATAGCTGGAGATGTTAACATTCCCCTTTCAGTCATTGATAGAGTAACTAAACAGAAAGTCATTAAGGGTGAAGACTTGAGCAACCCTATCCACCAGCCCGACCTTGCTGACCTTTCTAGGACACCACATCTATATACAGAAAAATGAGCCTTGACCCTTACCTCAGGAAATACGTAAAAATTAGCTTGAAAAGTATTTTGAGTTGCATTGTGTCATTTCCTCCCTCAAATTCATGTTGAAGTCCTACCCCCAGCACCTCAGAATGTGACCTTATTTGGAAATAGGGTCATTGCAGATGTAATTCATTAAGATGGATTGGGGGGGACCTCTAATCCAGTAGCACTGGTGCTGTTACAAGAAGGGAAATTTGGACACGGACAGTCACACAGGGAGAATGCCGTGAGAACATGAAGGCAGACATCAGTGTGAGGCCTCCACAAACTGAGGCACACCAAAGATTGCCAGCAGAGCACCAGTGCTAGGGGGAGGCACGGAGTAGAGCCTGTCTCACAGCCCTCAGAAGTTACCAGCCCTGCTGGCACCTTGATCTTGGACTGCTAGCTTGCAGAACCGGGAGACAATACATTTCTGTTGTTGAAGTCCCTCAGTTTGTGATACTTCATTACAGCAGCCCTGGCTGAACAAGAGGACCATAGACCTAAGAGTAAAGCTAAAACTATACAATTAGAAGAAAACACAGAGGAGTATCTTTGTGACTTTGGGTTAGATCTGGGGTTTGTAGAAAAGGCATAAAAAGCAAGAATTATAAAACACAAATTTGATGGTAGGCCTCATCAAAATTAAAACTTCTTGTTTTTCAAAAGATGCCATTAAGAAAATGCAAGCCAAAGACAAGATCTGAAAATAATTTGCATAATATGATTAAGGACTTATATCCAGAATATTAAAACAAACTTCTTACGACGCAGTAGGAAGAAGACAAATAACCTGAATAAAATTTGGAAAATATCTGAACAGATACTTCACCAAAGAAGCAGTACCGATGGCAAAAAAAGCACATTGAAAGATGCTCAACCTCATTAGTCATTAGGAAAATGCAAGTTAAAATTACAATGAGATACCATTTTCTTAATCACAGGGATGGTCTCAAACAGTTCCAAGTGTTAATTAAGAATGTAGAGCAGTAGAACACAAAATGTTATAGCTACTTTGGAAAACGGTTTGGCAGTTTCTTACAAAGTTAAAGATACATTCACTGAAAGAACCAAGCCATCTGAATTATGCCAAGTGAAAGAAGCCAGACATTAAAAAGTACGTACTATACAATCCCATTTATATAAAATTGATTGAACAGCAAAACTCTAGTAACAGCGTTAGATCAGAGGTTCCCAGAGTCTGTAAATGGGGGAAGGGATTGACTGTACAGGGGCAGGAGGGAACTTTCTAGGGTGGTAAATATTTCTCTCTTATTCCAGCTTTACTGAGATACAGTTGACATCTAATATTGTGTAAGTTTCAGTTGTACAATGGTTGATATGCTTATATATTGTGAAACGATTACCACGGTAGCATTAGTTAACAGTTCCATCACCACGTATAACTGCCATTTCTTTTTTGTGGTGAGAACACTTAAGATGTACTCTCTTAGTGACTTGAAAGTATGTAATATGGTACTGTTAATTATAACATCAGGCTTATACATTAGACCGCCAGAACTTACACATCTTACAAGTTGTAAAACCAACATCTCACTATTTCCCCCATTCCCCAGCCCCTAAGAACCACCATTCTACTTTCTCTTTCTATAAATTTGGGGTTTTTTTACCTTTAATGAAAAAGAATATGAAAATGAATATATATATATGTATATGCATGACTGGGACATTGTGCTGTACACCAGAAATTGATACTTTGTAACTGATAAAACTTCAGTAAAAAAAAGATTTGGCTTTTTTAGATTTTACACATAAGTGAGATCAGACAGCTTTTATCTTTCTCTGATTTATCTTACTTCACATTAATGCCCTCAGGGTCCATCTGTGTTGTTGCAAATGACAGGATTTCCTTCTTTCTCATGGCTGAATAATGTTCTATTGTGTGTGTGTGTGTGTGTGTGTGTGTGTGTGTGTTTCTATTGCGGCTGCACTGGTTCACATTCCCACCAACAATACGCAAAGCTTGTGGTTTCTGCACACCCTCGCCGGCACTTGACATCTGGTCTTGATGACAGCCATTCTGACAGGTGTGGGGTGCTATCTCATTGTGGTTTGGATTTGCATTTTTCTGATGATTAGTGATGTTGAGCACCTTTTCATGTACCTGTTGTCCATTTATACCTCTTTTTTTTTTTTTTTTTTAAGAAAATGTCTACTTAGTTCCTCTGCTCATTGTTAAGTTGGGTTGTTTGGCTTTTTGTTTGTTTTTTTCTGTTGAGTTTTATGAGTTCCGTATATATGTTGGATATTGACCCCTCATCACATTCATGGTTTGGAAATATTTTTTCTCATTCTGTAGGTTGCCTTCTCATGTTGTATTGTTTCTTTTGCTGTGCAGAAACTTTTTAGTTTGATGGAGTCCCTCTTACTTGTCTTTGCTTTTGTTGTTTGTGCTTTTGGTGTCATACCCCAAAAATTGTTGTCAAGACCACTGTCAAGGAGTTTTTCCCTGTTTTCTTTCAGGTTTTAAGGTTTTAGGCTGAAACTTCTTTATCATAATTATAATGATGGTTATATGACTGTATACATTTGTCAAGACTCACTGAATTGCATGCTTAAAATTGGTGAATTTTATTTTTTATATGTTATGCCTCAATAGAGAACCATAAATAGACTGAATGTCTACCATCTGTCACATGCTGTGTTCAGAATGTGGTTCAGTTAATACGATGTGGGTCCTCCCCCCGGGAGCTCAGTGTGTAGGCACGGTGTAGAAAGACTTGCAGTTCAGAGAGATACGAGCCCTAGAGAGAAGTACTGCTGAGGCACAGAGGAAGGAGTTCTTGATCAGGGGAAGCCCCACAGACCAGCTGCTGGAGTTTTAGTTTGATGGGTGAGCAGGAGTCAGACGAATGTTGAGGGGAGGGACATTCCAGGCAACCGCATGTGAGTGTGAAACTGCATGTTACATGTTTTATAAACCACAAGGAGCCTGGTACTGCTGGAGTCCCGGAGCTCTTGTTTTTATGTTGAGGTGGCAAGAGTCGACGCTGGACAGGTTGGCAGAGATATAAAAAGTGAAACGTTCTCAGATTTGCTTATCAAACTCATATTGCAAGGGACATTTTGTACTTGAGGTGGAAACGCCCCCTCCAGTGTGAGAGATGAGATAATCAGTGTATCCTGTCATTTCTTTTCATTCCTTTGCTTTTGGCTTAAAAACAAATAAAACAACAGAAACGTTTCTTTTACAATCGACTGTTTCATAGTAGTAATTTTCCCTGGACAGACCTCAGCTGAATTTGAGGAACTAAGGCTGTACTTGAGTTTTCACATGTTGGAGGGAGGAAATCTGTCTTAGGGTTTGAGAAAGCCTCTCATGCCAGCCATCTGGGGGAACTGCTGAGATTAGCTGGATGTGGCTTGTGCCTTCAAGCAAATATCAGTTTCTTTGCACCAGCAGGGAGAAGTACCAAATCTCCCTCACAGTACATTTTGGAAAAGAAACAACCTTATGAAACTGCTTGTGATTCAGCTGCATATGTATGAAATTCTTGAATATCACTCTCTGTCCTTGGGGTGATGCAGGGAAGTGTATGTATGAGTCTGTGTGTTGGGAGCAAGCATGTAGGATTTCGATTAATATATGGAACAGCTTTGAGAGCCTGCTCTAAAATCGGGTGCTTCCTCTTGTGTTACAGGCAATGGATTTTGATGGCTGGGCTGACACCCTCTTTCTTCTACAGTTCACCCTCTCCTGTGTGATGGGGTAAGCCTTTGCTGCCTTATCAGCAGATGGTTTTCCTAGAGAAATTTGTTATCTAGCAGCTTTTTGCCTCGTTCCTCAGCACCCTATTCTATCTCTTGAGTGTATCAGCTTAGAATAAACCTCCAGATTCATGTGGTTTCTCTGCCCTTGGGAATGTGCTCTCAGGGCCACTGAACAGGTCTCTAAGTCATGCTTAGAAAGATGGAGGAAAAAAACTAATGTTTACCCAGTAAGCTAGTGTATGATAAGCACCATTATAGTTCAACATACACTAGATAATTTTCTTTCTCCATTGACCATTTAACAGTTACTATTGTCCCCTTACCTATGAGAAAGCAGGCTCGGAACTCAAGTAAGTTGAGTGTAAGTTTGCAGAATTAACAGGCAGCCGTGGCAGCCTTTGAATTTAGGGCTGCTTCTCCCTCCAGGTAGTAGAAGGCAAGAGGGTGTCTGCAGACGTGTCTCTGTTCTGCACCCCCATGTTAACGTCGTGCCTTTTCCCTCAGCCAGTCAGTTCAGGTGGTATTTGTGACTGCATCTGGCACAGGTTAGGCACACAGGGAGTGGACGCTCCAAATAAAGTTGACGTGATACCTTAGCACGGAGTCAGGCCCAGAAGCCTCGTAAATCTAGCTGCTGCCACTTAGTTGTTAGGTGAAACGGTATCCCCTCTTGAAGCAGTTCTCGTTTGCTTTTCTTGGGTCCTGAAGAATCTCTCTTGCCTTCACCCTGGGCCGGAGTCATACTGTCCCCATGCGACGTGGACACCTGGGCCAGGGTCTGTGAGCCCTGAGCTTTCTATCTGGGTTAGCTGTGATCTGAGTCAGGACTGTGATCTAAAAAGAGTGCTCATGGTTATGGAGGGTGGTTTCAAGGCTTTGGTGCAGTAGCTGGGAAGGACACCTGGTCATTAAATGGACATGTGTTTCATTTTAATGAAATTAAAGA
This sequence comes from Camelus ferus, assembly GCF_009834535.1. NCBI lineage: Eukaryota > Metazoa > Chordata > Mammalia > Artiodactyla > Camelidae > Camelus > Camelus ferus. The sequence goes on along the minus strand of NC_045708.1, from coordinate 49,899,642 downwards.
AAAAAAATCTGAAGCCACACTATGAGATATTTTATTGTTTTATTTTGTTTCTTAACATTGCAAAGAGATTGTTCTTTCATGAGTAACTACTGTGCTCCAGGTTCTCTGCCGGAAAAACTATAAATACTATTCTTTCAAAGTGGACATAGCGTTAGATTTGGGCAGTGAGGCAAGGAAACCCCTCAGTCAGTCAGTGACTAGTAGACTGTGTTGGCATGGCCACCGCTGATTGTTTCTCTTGGCTAGAGGTTGCTATGAAGTAAGCAGTTGGATCTTACTTATAAGATACCTCTTTCTTCTTCTTTCCAGATTTATCTTGATGTACGCTACAGTGCTCTGCACTCAGTATAATTCTGCTCTTACAACTACAATAGTTGGCTGTATTAAGGTGAGTTAAAAAAAAGTACTGTTATCTTTTGGGTACCTGCTTTACTTCAGAATCATTCCTCTAAAATAAGTCTGGCTATAGCCTTAAGCCCCATAATTCTTATTTCCTCACGTATTTTCTTGAGAGTTTGACAAATTGTGGTGGTGGTTTCTGAAATAGTCTGAGAACTCAGGGAGAGCATAATGCCTCCTTTCAGGTCCCTTAGCTCTGAGGAGTACGGGGAAAGGAGCATGTGCCACCTCAGAGAGAAGGAGGAGAAGCAGGCCTGTTTCTGACAGCAAGCGACTGGCTCGGTAGTGATAGGTGTGTCCCTTTAACCCCCGGTGAGAACTGTTCTCTTCTCTGCCTCACTGAGTTCTGGCTGGTTTGTAGGAAAAAGATGCCTGCCAGAAGCTAATCAAGAGAGTTTTCCTATGCGTGAGCCAAGCCTTAAATGGCCCACTTGTAAAAGCTGTGTCTGACATTTCCAGTGATGTCATTTCCTCCTAATCCGTTCTATTTGAGTGAGGCTTATTTGTCTTCAGCCTGGAGAGCCAGGTTGACTTGAATACTGAGCTGCAGTTGGTGGCTTGAAGCCTGAGGCCTCTTTCATCTGACTTTGTGATTCTAGTGCTTTAAGATCCGAGAGGCCACAACATCCCTGAATTCCAAAAGAATTAGCAAGGTAGACTTGTTTTCTAAAGAAGCAAGCTAGAGAGAGGTAGGTCCTTGATCATTTGGAGGAGAGACTGCAGTTGCCCTTGGGACTTCCTTTCTGATGCCCCGTTTGTCAATAGTGAAGGAAGAGGTTGCAGAAGTAAAGCTTTGACTGTTCTGCTGTGTTTTCCTTTGGACTCCCAATGGAGCTGTGTCTACCTAACTGATGTCTTTGCTGGTTTGGAGTCTCTCGGGCCACAGCGGAGCTCCTTTCATTAGCTTCCCAGTTACACCCTCTTAGCTCAGTCGGTTACCCAGTGGGCTTTAAGCTTCCTTCTGCATGAGGATCCTCACCCCATGAACCCTTTGGTCAGCATTCCTTGTTTCTCCTTGTAAGTGTGGTGGGAAAATTACTTAGGGTACCAAGTTAGATATGGAAAATTCCTACGCCCATCTCCGATGTATTGAATCAGGCTCTCTAAAGTAGAGCGTGAAATCATCATTTTTAAGCAGGGTTTCCAGCTGATTCTCAGGTATGCCAGTTTGAGGACTGCAGTCTTAGTTTTGAGATACCAGCAGAGATTCCTCTGTGCTTCCTGGTAAGTTCCACTCTCGTGGCATGAGTGTCTGCTGACAGCAAACCTTGTTTAGGATGCCCTAATATGTACTTACAGTTTTTCTGACTTCTGACTGATGCTGGGCAACAAGGATGGGGGTCTCTGTTCTTTCCCTTTCTGAAGCTCCCTGGCCAGTTTATGCAGCCTAATCTCTCTTTTCCCTGGATCTCTGTGTTCCAAGAGAGGGCCTGTTGCACATTTTCCCAAGTTGCCTGCCAGCCTCTTTTACTGTAACATGGTATTTAGTTTTATTTTTTCCCCTCAAATAATAAGAAAATATGCTCTAAAGTAACTTTCTGTCTCCATCCTTAGACCTAGAAGAGACACTGACATAATTTTGAATGCTCTCTCAAAGGGCACTCCACTATAAAAACAATTTTGCAGTTTATTTTTGGCCTTTTAGAAACACCGTGGCACTCCCTGCTTCATGGGCCTAAGAGAACCCAGGTCCTGAAAGTACTCGTGACATTTACCGTCTCTGCCGTTGTAACAGCAGAGACAGTCAGTGACTTAAGAATGTGCAAGAAGGGAGGTTAGGGAAGAGCCGAATAATAGTTTCAACTTTGGGAAGTTGTATTTCACGTTTGTGGTCTGAGGATGATTAAAAGGGAGCCAGATAAGCAGCAGCTGTTCACACCTGGGAGCCGAGGGGAGCCAGGAGGGGCACGCCGCTTTGAGGTGACCTGCCGTGTGTTTTTTTAAGGCATGAAGGAAAAGTCCTCTAGAAGGAGTCTTGGTAAACTCGCCACCATCCCCTTGTCCCTTTTCCAAAAAGAGGAAAAGATGCTTGCGTGTAAGCAGGTTTTCCCCCTTCCCCCTCCACCCACAAGTCAGCTGTTACCACCACAGGAGGAAAAAGCTTTCTCTTCTGAGATTGCTAAACGTGCCTTGGTGTTTTCTACCCCTTGTAACAGCAGTGTTTCTCTTTTTAGATTTCTAACGGCAGCCCTCATTCCACAGGGCGGGGAAGGTTTGAGGATCTTTTTAGTATTCTTCAGTATCGGTGAAAGCGAACGCTTCTGGAGAGAGAGATTGGGAAGACACTAATGTCATTGTTTCTTTATGAGTTCATGCTCACACTACACTCATTTTAGGATCATTGTGCTTTTGTTATTGTCTGTTTATTTGCTTTTGTATTTTAAGGATAGATATTTGGGTCGTTGTGTGGATGGGTTGTATGAATGTTAACAGTATATTGCCACTTTTTCTTTTTAGAATATATTAATAACTTACATTGGGATGGTCTTTGGTGGAGATTATATTTTCACGTGGACAAACTTCATTGGCTTAAATATCAGGTAAGTAAAAATATTTAAATGCAGCCACTTTGACGAGTGGATTTGGATTGTCAAATAGTGTCACAGTAAGCTTGGGCTGTTTAACGGCAGATTTGTTCATTCACTTGTAAACAAACATTTATGGAGTGCCTGCGCATATTGTCTTTTGATAGTGCTTTTAAGAAAAGGGGAGAAAATGGTTCCATATTCTATACAATTTGGGGGTATCTTTTCTGGAAGTTGAACTCCTTTTACTTGGCCTTCAAAGAACAGTCCTTTATGTCTTATGCTTACACAGCACTGCAGTGTTCCCAAGAACCGTCCAGGCTAAAGAACACCAGCTCTGTTAGAGTTACTTTACATGTGTCTAACCTTGGACACATCACTGCATTTCTCTAGGCTTTATCTTCAGTGATGAGGGTGACTTGCGTGAAAGCTCTTTTTCAGTTTGAGAATTTTTAATTTCTCGGTTTTAAATACTATTTATATGCTTTAAAATGCTCAATTTGTGTTTGGGGCAGACCTCTGTCCTGAACTCACACTTGTGTATTGAACAGCCCACTTGAACTGAACTTTTATTTCCTCCAAAGTCTGCTCCACCCACAGCCTCCACATCTTTGTTGATGGAAACTCCATCTTTCTAGCCCCTCAGTTCAAAGACCTTGCAGTCCCCCTCGACTCTGCAATCTTGCACCCAGTGTGTTAGCGCTGTCTAGTGTGGTAGCACGTTCTGTTGGTGCTACCTTCATGATATATCCTGAAAATGATCACTTTTCACCGTCTGTGTTGCTCCTGCCACGTCTCATCTGCCTAGATTACTGCCTAGTCTTCTGTACTCGTATCCCTGGTTTGACGCATCCCCCCTACCCCACTCCTAGTCAGTTCTCAACAGAGCAGACAGTGTATTCCTTGTAAAAGGTAAGTCAGAACATGGCACTCTTTTTACTCCCCTCTCCCCATGGCTCTGCATGTCCCAGAGTCCTGAAAAGGCTTCACAAGATCTGCCCCTGTCTTGTCCTTCAGTTTCAGCCCATGCTTCTCTGCTCCTCACTCCCCTTCGTCCACACAGACCTCCTTGCGGTTCCTTTAGAATACAGGGCATGCCCTGTCTTCAGGGTGTTGGGACAGGATGTTTCCTCTGCCTAGAACACTGCACTGCTAACTCCTATATGCTTACAAGTTTTTGCTCATGTATCACCTTCTCAAGGAAGGCTGCCCCAACCACCTGGTTTAAAATTGCAACCTATTCTTCCTCTTCTGATACTCCCACATCATCTTACTCTGTTCTTCTACTTATATTTATGTTTATTGGCTGTTTTCTATCTCCCCTGCTAGAATGTAAGTTCCATGAGGTCAAGGATCTCTGCCTATATATATTATTCATTCAAGTTTCCCACGCCCCTAGATTGAGTCCTAGTTGTTGTTTAATAAATATTTGCTTGATGAATTTTATATGGATTGGTGAAAAAGCACTTTGGAAACTATAAAGCTCTTTACTAGAATATGGTGGTATCTTTTTAACTGTCAGCAAATTATATAACTTCTCTGAGCCTTTTTTTCTTCAGATGTAAATAAATGATAATGCCTATTCTGCTTTTCTTATGAACTAACATGAGAATTTAATACTGATACTATTAATAGGTTAATAATTCATTATTTCCCCTTCTCTGATTTTCATTTGCCAGTATTGTTATTTGTCTTTGAGAGGAAAAGTCCTTTGTTATTTGTGGGGATAGGAGTTGGTGGGAGGGTGGGTGGTTGGGTGGGGTGTAAGTCTCCCGAGGACCCCATATGGTGGGAGGAGGACGAGGAGCTGAGCCTTGGATCTTGTTCAGAACTGCAGTTCTGAAGTTTGCCATCTGTGTGATTTTGAGTGAGTTGTGTATCTTTTCTGAGCAGCAGTTTCCTTATGTGCTTGGGGTAAAGATACCTATCTGTTAGAGTTGCTGAGTTGAAATCACCCAGTGAATGTAAAGTACCTGATTCATTGCTTGATATCTGTGCTTGTAAATAATCAGTTTCTTTCATTAGTATCTGTGAGGAAGGGCCAGGGTAAGAGGAGCAACATGGTGAACCAGTTCTGTCTTTGGATGTGGCCTAATGAGTTTGATTCATTTCTAAAAATCTGGATTAAATGAATCATTATAACATGATACAGACCTGACGCAGAGATGCCTTAATTGTCTTTTTGTCCCCTTCATATAAGAACATCATAATCAAAATGAAGTAAAAGCTGCTGTTTGCGCTTTCAGACATACGCAGTTCAAATCTCTTATAAGGTCACATGGTATCTTGTAAGAAATGTTAGGTATCTTTTATTTCACATTGTAGTCTATTTAAAAATAAGACTTCTAAGTGTCTGAGTATATTGGAATATTATAACGTATATCAAACATATATTAAATCCCACATCTTGAAAGCTCTTCCAGTGGAGTTTCTTTGTGTGTTACATAGTGCATTATAGTTCTGTTTAAACAGTACCATATTGTTAGCAAGGTTAGTTGATAATGATGTCATTGGTACTTTGTCCCTATGTAATATTTTAAATCAGTTCTAATTGATTTCTCATTTTATTGTAGTAATTTCGCCATGACATATGTTTTTTGTTTTGTTTTGGTTTTTTTGTTTTGTTTTTTTGACATATGTTTTTAATTTCTGTTTCATTACATGGTTAGGGAGAACAAGTGGTGTACTTAGCCAGTCAGCATTCAAATTATTTGCAGAGTTGCGATTAGAATCCTGGTGACCTGCTGTTCAAATACTATTTCTATTACAATGTGCTTTTTTTTAGCATTTGTAAAGGAAAGTATATATTGTCTTCTTTTTAATATTTTTTATTTATTATTGTATTTAATTATTTTATTTGGGTGGGAGGTAATTAGGTTTTATTTATTTTGAGAGGAGGTACTAGGGATTGAACCCAGGACCTCAGCCTGCCAAGCATGCACTCTACCACTTGAGCTATACCCTGCCCCCCTATTTTTTTTCTTTTACTTTTTCTCTTTAAAATTAAAATTATGATTCTATTTTTTTTTTTTTTTTTTTTTTTTTTTACTTTTCCACTAGGTAGTAAGCAGATTCATAGGTTGTGGACATTACCTTTTTTTCTTAATTGTAGAAACCAAACTTATATTGGTTTCTTAGATTTTACTTTGATTGGAAACGGTGTCTGTCCATCCTTGGCTGATTGCACTTTAAAGGAAATCCCTAATTGAACTTTGCTGTTAAAGGATTCTGTGATGAAACTCAGATACATCTAGCTTCCCTCCACCCTGCCAGTATCTTTGCTGTTTTAAGAAAAGTTTAAGTAGCCCCTTCTCTGTTATGATTCAAGTCTAAGAAACAGGTTTGCATTGGAAACTTCTCAGGCTCTGTGATTTAAGAAGGCATTTTTTTCCATAGGGCTCTTTTGAGAGCCTGACTGTCTCCAACTCCCCTAAATGCCTTTTCCAGGGGCAATTACTGAGTGCTCACCCAAGCCCAGAAAAGCAACAGAGCGAGCGGGGAGTGACTAGTGCGGGGTGGTGACAGAGCAAGCTTCTGTACTTCATCAGAGGTTGGGCTCAGGCCTGTGACTTTGGCCGAGTCATGTAGCTTTTCCAGATAATGACATCATCATCCCAGGCTAGCAATCTCAGAATCTCTGGAGCTCATCTTTATCTGTGATCCTTTTTTTTTCCTTCCATGAAAAAAAAAGTTAACATGATTTAAATACAGTAAAACTCCCCCCTCTTCATGGACAGTTCTGCAAGTTTTGACAAATGCACACAGCTAATTAACTACCACCACCACATTCAAGATATAAAACAATTGTATTACACCCCAAATCTCCCTGTGTCCCTTTACATTAAACCCCGCGAATATCTGTTTTCTATCCAAATGGTGCCCAGGATGTCATAGAAGGATGCATAATGTTATGTAACTCTTCGTCTGACTTCTTTCATTTAAGGTACTGCGTGTGAGATTCCATGTTGTATTTGAGATTCTGTGATTTGCACGTATCAGTAGTTTGTACCTTTTTACTGCTGAGTAGTATCCCATTATGGATATGTCAGGGGTTTTTTTCCTTTTTTTAAAATTGAAGTATAGTTGATTTATAATGTTGTGTGCTAGTTTCAGCAAAGTGATTCAGTTTTTTATATATATATATACACATATATATAAACACACACGTATTCTTTTTCAGATTCTTTTCCATTATAGTTTATTACAAGATATTAAATACTGTTCCCTGTGCTATATAGCAGGACCTTGCTGTTTATCTTTTTTATATATAGTGGTTTGTATCTGCTAATCCCAAAGTCATAATTTATGCCCCCTACCCCCTCCCCTTTGGTGACCATAAGCTTGTCTTCTGTGTGATACAGTTTACCCATTTGCCAATTGAAAGTCATTTGGGTAGTTTTCAGTTTTTAGCTGTTTTGTGTTAGCTGCTAAAATTTTTGCTTAAAAATTTGTGTGTGAACATAGGTTTTCATTTTTTGGGTAAATACTTAGGAGTGGAATTCCTGGGCTGTATGATAAGTGTATATTTAGCTCCATTAGAAATTGCCAGATTATTTTCTAAAGTGTCTGTACCACTGTACATAACCTCCAGCTGTGTATGAGAGTTCTAACTGTTCCATGTCCTGGCCCTTGGTGTTGTCTGCTTTTGTTTTTCAAATTCTAGCCATTCTAATAGATCTGTAGTGGTATCTCACTGTGGCTTTAATTGCCCTAATGATTAATGATATTGAGCATCTTTTCGAGTGCAGATTTGCCATCCATATATGTTCTTTGATAAAACTGCTGTTTAGATATTTTGCTTATTAAAAAATAATTGAGTTACTTTTTTAAAAATGAGTTTTGAGAGTTTATATATTGTGGATACAAATCCTTTGTCAGATATGTGATTTGCAAGTATTATTTCTCTATTGTGGCTTGCTTTTTATTTTCTTAATTTCTTTTGAAGAGCAAAATTTAAAAATTTTGATGAAGCCTAATTTATCAATTTTTCTTTTATATTTTCTTTGAGAAGTTTTATAGTTTTAGGTTTTATAATTAGGTACATAGCTCATTTTAGATTAATTTTCATATATGGTATGAGGTCTGAATGAAAGTTCTTTTTACTATGTATATGTTTTTTTAATATAGATAATCAGTTGCCCTAGTACCTTTTGTTGAGAATACTGTCCTTTCTCTGTTGAATTGCCTAATTCTTCATAACACTCTTTTGAAGTTCTTTTATTATCACTGTTTTATAAATGAGGAGGCTGAGGCTTAGAAAGGTTAAGTAAGTTGAATGCATTCTGAAGACATGCCCTGAACCTGTTTCTGTATGCCAGCCATCATGCTCTCAAGAGACTTGGTGCATTCACTCATAGCTCTGCCAGGGCCACATAGCTAGTGATCATGTTGCAAGGATTTTAACCCAGATGGATTGGACTCCAGAGTCCAAGCTCTCATGCCTTTTTTAATTACTATTCAGTAAATGAGTAATTAATTACAATGTAACCTAAGTAAACCATGTATATATCGATCGCCACCTTAGATTCTCAGCTGTTTGAGGACAGAAGTCACTGGTCTGATTTCCTGTGTGTCAGTATTTATCAGTGCCTGGTCCATAGTAGGCATTCCCGTAGTAATAGTAACAACAAAACACCAGACAGTATTTTTTATGCTTAGTCTTATACTAGACATAGTCCCAAGTAGTCCATCCGTAACTTTGTAACAGCCCTCTGAGATGGATGCTGTGAGTATTCCATTTCACAGAGGGGCTGAGAAACTTGCCCCACATCGCCCAGCTGGTAAGGGTTCAATCCATGACTGGCCTTCCAAGTTTTCATTCTTTACCACAGTCTAGTAAATGTGAATCGATGAATGAATTAATTTTATTTTTGTGTCCCTTTGGGATGTGTCATCATCCTGGTTACATACCCTTAAGTCAGCCTACTTCTGTGTAACACAAACTGTTTTACTGTGGCTTCTGAGGCCAAACCAGAGTCTCCCAGATCTCTGGGGTGGGCCACCAGAGCTGGTCCCTAAGGACTCTGGTCTGGCTGCCCCGCCCAGCTCCTCAGTCTGCTGTTCCTGCATTTTGGACTCCTTTACCTGTTTCCTTAAAAAGGTATGTTGCTTCCTAGTTCCAGACTCCTCCTCCTGAACGGTTCCGTCCTGGCAGACTCTCTCTGGTCCTAGGCTTCTCCTGAAATAAGGACATGAGCTTTAAACTCTGCTTAGTTGTTCTCTCATTTGGGGAGAGAAAAGGACGTGTTTTGTATTACCAGTTGGTTGCATCTGCTTATAACATTTACCAGGCTATTTATAGACTTAAGTAACTGGCATCTCACTGGAGTAACTTGGACTTTTGAATAGGATGTAGGGAGGTTAGCTAGCCTTGGTTATGTTATAATTCCTTACAGAAGAACAGTAAAATGGAGCATAGCAAAAAAAAAAAGTCTGCGTTCTGGTGTGAGTACTGCCACTAGCTATTTGTAGCTCACGTTTCACGACGTCAGTTTTCTTATGCTCAGTTTTTGAGCTAGTGTTGTCTCTCCTGGTTCTGCCTAGTACTGAGGAAGGTCCTGCGACACTGTGCCACGTGGTCACTAGGTCTAAAGTTATTTTGTAGGAGACTAATGACATTTTGAAGGGACTCTTTCAGGTGTGGGGTACACATAAAATATATTATCTTTTCAAAAGTTCTGATGGTCGTCCTCTACCCACATCTTAAGGTTTTTTAAGAGGCAGAAAAGAAAAAGGAGTAGAAGTAAGGGAGAAAATGATGGAAATGCTTGAGTAGCTTGGACCAGCCCTGAGTTGAGGAATAGTATCAAAGATGTCAAGAAAGCAAAACAGAGCTGTTTCTAAATATGTAAGAGAACCACCCCGCTTCTCCAAAACACTAACACTAAACAGTAAGAATAGGTAGGAAACACTTTTTAGGTTTCTATTCTTTTTTTCTTTAGCTTTTCTTTAGTGCAGAGTCCCTTAAAAAACTATATGTACATAGGGTTGAACTTACCAGAATTTTGTCCTTAAATAGAACGTTTTCGTGACGCATTACAGTAATAAAGCAAAAGTAGCCTTGTCAAGGCCCAGGAGTTCCAAAGGACATCACAACAGGATTTGGGAGCCTTTTATATTTTTCTCAATTTACTCCTGGGCAAATTCCTAAAACTCCTAGGCAGATGGAATGGCTAACATCTTAGCCAGACTTCTGTAAGTAAGGGACTTCTATTTTTAAAGTACGTGCACAGACCAACACTTATCGCAGTGTAGAAGAGACGTATAGATCTGTGGAGGCAACAGAGAGAGAGAGTTCGTGTTTGTGGGCGCCCAGTCTATGGCGGCCACCTCTTCTTCAGTGTCATCCCCAGTCCACATGAGAATGAACCTGAGACTCCCCACGGTCACACAGCTACCAGAGTAAGGAGCAGAGCTGAGAGTCTAACCCTGATCTGACTGTCAAAATCTGTCCCATGATGTAGCCACGTTAAGAGATCAAAGTGGTCCCTCTTTGTTTTGAGCATCTCCCAAGTCTGCTTGCGCACCTCCCGCTTTACCACTGACTTGTCTGCATCCTCCCATCTCCCTTAGCAGGCCGCAGCTTTGCACGCACTAGGCAGGTGAGTGCTTAGTGCACAGAGAGCCACAGAACAGTTTTTGTCTTCAGGGAGTTTACAGTCTAGCCGGGAAGATTCATGTATTTGTAAGCAGATGTGTGCTAGGTGTCAAACATCGTTTTAGAAAATGGGGATGGAGCTGCTATCAGAACCCTTGCCCTTCATGGAGTTCTTCTATCGTAGGAGACAGAAAATGAGTGAAGATAAATGAGTGAAATACTCCCTAGTGATGAGTGTGTAGTTGTGATACGTAGTAACGGAGGGAAGGCGGTTGGGGAGTTTTGCAGGGGTGGGGGCACTTACTGAGAGGGTTACGTTTTGTGTGAAGCCCTTAAACATGGAGAGACTGAGTCATACTGATTCCTGGAGGGAAAAGCAGGTGGAAAGATGTGAAGCAGGAGTGTGCCTGCTGTGTTCAGGAAACAAGGCTGCCAGCATGGCCAGCAGGAGTGCAGTGAGTAAGAGAGGGGTGTTGAGGCACTGGGGCGGGGCAGATTAGGGTGGCTCTTAAGAGATAGGAGGACCATGGGGGGATTTTGAACCAAGGAGTGACATGATCTGACTTAGTTTTAATAGGATTATTCTGGCTCCTGTGATGAGATGAGGCAGGAGGAAGAGGGGAAGTGTGACATGTCTATATTAATAATAATGGCTGTCATTTATATAGGACTCACATAGCATGTATAATAACATTAGGCATTGAAATGGCATTAATTACAGCAGTGACGAGACCCTCTTAATACATTCCCTCAAAAGAGCTTTCAGCAGCCATCATCTCACAAAGGTCACAAAGCAACAATATTGTTACCAGTAGTTTCAGGAACTAAAATCACACAGGAGGGTGCTTGGAAGAGTTCATAGAGGAAAGCGTGCTTAGGCCAGCCTTGGCCAGTGCATAGGATTTGGAGAGGTGGGAAAGAGAGGGGTGGGTGTTCCAGCCGCTGAGTTCTGCACGAACAAAAGCATGGAGCTGGAAATGTAGATGTTAATGGGCGCCGGGGAGGGACTGGTCGCTGTTCCCGTACAGCTGGAGCAAGTTGTGCTTCACAAGGGCAGAACAGTCGTCCCTCGGTATCTGCAGGAATTGTTCCAGGACCCACTGTGGGCAGCAAACTCTGCAGATGCTCAGGTCCCAGAGTCAGATCTCTGTGTCCGTGGGTTCCCCATCCACAGGTGCCAAGGACTGACAGTTTTAGAAAAGTAGGTTGGTGCCCAAATGCAGGGTGCCTTGAATATCTCATAGCAGGAAGAATGAATACACAAACAGGAAGATACTGAGAGATACTAATACACTACAGATGGTAGAGGTTAGGTCAAGGCTTGCTTACTCGTGATACAGTTAAGGCCTAGTTGGGATGACCAAAAAGAGGGAGGCTTTACTGCACTTAGGGCTCCTTGATTTTTCTGGGTGAGTGTGAATGCAGCCACGAGGATGCGGAGGAGCAGCAAGTGCCAAAACCCCTTTCTTTTTGCTTTTTGGCAGTTTTAGCCCCTGGTGTGCCTTAGCATTTTGACTTTTACCCTATTGGATGTCTGCTGTGTGCTAATTAACCTTTTGAAAATGATCTGTTGTCCTATTATATAATTTAAATCTATAATTTAGTTAAATTATATAATTTAATGTATAGTTATGTATAACATATTGTCATATAAATAAATTCTGTAATTTAATTCTCACTTAAATTGTTGTAAGAATAGTATTCTAATCGCCATTTCCTAGTTGAGGAGACTAAGGTTCTGAGAGGTTAAGTAACTTTCCCCACATCACAGAGCTTTGTAAATGTCAGAGTCCAGAGTTAAGTGCTTTTTCCTCAACCCTGTGTCACCTGTGTTTCCTTTTGTTCAGATTGTAAAGCTTTGGAAGATAGACAAAGAGGCAGCATAGCTCTGCTGTATGTGGCTGGTGAGAAAGTTAAGAAAAGGGGAATGAAGACGAGGTGTCCCTGGTCACTACAGTCAGGATGTACTCAGAAGGCCTGCTTCAGTTACGTGGTAGAAATTGTGTGTATTAGGAAATAGCAGTAGAAGTCATCCTGCTTGGTTCGTAGGTTTTGATGTGGGCTGACGGACTTCACATGTGGAATGTAGAGAAGGCAGGGTCTAATCTACGAGGCAGAGCTACCTGGCTACACACATGAACAAACAGGTCAGCTCTAAGGCGAGACGGAGACAGCCTGACTTCCACCTCTTGTCCGTGGGTGTGGAGCTGCTGTATTGGAGGCATTTTTACTGTAGATTTGTAGGATGGATATCTCATTGTCTGAGGCTGGTAAACGCGTCCATGGCTGTGTGGGTCTCGGAGAAGTAGGCCATATTTGCCTGGCTTTGGGAGATGAGTGGATCAGAGCAGGTGCAGTGGCACTGTTCAGCGCTTGCCAGCCAGTCTGATAGTGTTCCAACCAGAGCCCTGTCTGCAGGGCGCCATCACTCTGCCTCTCTGTCTGTTCTCTCCTGGCTGTGTCCACCACAGCAGGTCTCAGCAGATTACTAGTTGGTAGTACTGTGATCTAAATATTAGGCAGATGGAGAATTGCTCAGAATTTAAAAATGAGTGCTTAGGATGGCTGAATATATAAATACCAGTTCCTTTGTATCAGAAGTCATCAACTTTAATGTGAACATTTATGGAGCCAGTAGATTAATGAGAAGTTCTTTGAAATAGCAGATCTTGATTCGGCATCATTCGGTAGTGACATATAAAAATTCACATATAGGCCCTCCTTCCCCACCCCCCCAAATTGGGGCTTTTCCCTTTCTTTTCTCCATCCTCCTCGTCCCCTCCTCCCAGCTTCCCCTCGTTCCCAGAGCTGCTGCGAAGAATTTTATATTCCTTCCAAAGCATTAACTCACCACTGCTTGGCACGTAGTACCCGTGTTGGTGAACATTTACTTCTCTTCAGGTGATTCAGGAATGGCCATTTCTGAAAACATAAATATTTGATAAGGATCAAGTCAGGAATAAAGATGAGATGAAAGTCTTTTATTACTGCCTCATGTTGGAACTCGTGAAAACCTGAACAGTCTGCTTTTTAATCTTCAGAGTTGAGAGCAATGATCTGTTTGTTTTGGCTTTGCTCTGGTCATTTAAACAATTTCTGTGGCAACAGTATGCCCTTTTCTTGCATCAGGTTATTAAATCTCCGTATTGTGCCACTCTACCTTTTGTTAACAATGCATATTGCTCTGGGGTGTGAGTATCAAAGCTGATATGGGAGGAGGTGGGCGGATAAATATTTCCTGACTGCTTACTGTGTGCCAGGATTAGGGCCTGGTTCTTGCATGTTATCTCATATAATCCTCAAACAAGCCTACACAGACATTATTATTATTCTTATGTATTAATACAGAAATATAGAATCTCAGAGAAATTAATAAATTTGCCCAGGGGCACAGAGTAAGCAGGATATTCAAGATTTGAACAAAGACCTAACTCCAGAGTTCCATGTTTTTCATTCCACTAACTGTGCTTAGGGATGGTGGGTGTAGGATCACTGTAAGGATGAAGTCTGGAGTAAATTCCAGGGCAGTCTTTGTCTTCTTCTGTCCTGCACTGCGCCGTGATTTCTATGTAGGTGAGACTGGCTTAATATGAACGTAACAGATTGTCTTGACAGGAACATAAAAGAGAGCACTGTTATGTTTTAGGTTGTCCTGGGAGGGGATCCAGAGGAGGACGGGATGAGAGTCAGAGGGAGCATTCCTTCTGCTTTTTTGTGGGGTGGGGTTGGAGGCAGAGGGAAACTGACTATCATGTAGTTGCACACACGAACCTCAAAGAGCTTTTAGCTTCAGTCGGGAAAGCTGCAGTCAGCCCTCATCGCCTTGGGTCTTAGCCCAGCTACTGAGGAGATCATCTGCTTGATGCACTAAATAAACAAGAAGAGTTTCCAGAAGAGTCAGATCAAATTCTAAAAGAAAAAAAATGAAAAAGAAGTGGAAGAAAGCTGCCAGATGAAGGAAAGACGAAGCCTTGTGGACAGCGGCACTGGGTTTGTGAGGCTCCTTTCTTTGAATGGGGCCAACGTGGATATTCAGCTCAGCGGTTATTGTGCTGCTGCAAAGTGCCGGGCCGGTGCAGGGAGCCACTCCGTAGTGCTGAGGGTGAAGCCCTGGGAACTGTCTAGGCTAAAGGGAGCAAAATAAGGACAAGTATGTGCAGTAGCAAATGGAGCAGGGGCCACAGGGAGGAAGCCAGTTCAATGGACAAAATCAGACTGACTCGGGTTTTCTTCTGGTCCATCGTTAGGATGCTTTGTGACCCTGAGCAAGTTAACTTGTGTCTGCTGGGACTCAGTTTCTTCATCTGTAAAATGAGCACCTTACAGGGATATTGCAATGGCAAGAGATGTGTGTAAAATGCCTGGCATGTAGTAGACTTTAATAAATGGTCACAATTTGATTATTCAGTGACCTGAATCCCTGATCTTGCTCCTTATTTGCGGGAGCTAGGCATCTCTCACCCTCCTATAGCTAGTCTTGGGCTGGGATGTCAAAGTCCAGAGGAGAATGGAATTAATTTCAAATAAGCAGCAAGTTTATGAGTCGAGCAGTCAGGCGGAAGGTGGGGGCCAAACCCAGGGACATCTGAAGGCAGGGTGCAGGTCCGGCTGCTGGTGGGAGACCCCTGGGAGTCACTGGCGGCAGGCTTGGTGGGAGAGCAAGGGTCAGGGCAGTTAGCTTGTTGGTTCCCTGAACTTTCCTCCAGCTTACTTCCAGTTCCGTGATGGGGCAGAAGGCTGTGTAGCCCAGTGGGCTTGAGATCCCTGCAGGGATTAGATTGGAGTAGTCACTGTCCCCAGAGAGGGACCCCTCCAGGCGGTAAGTATGATAGACAAGTGTGAGGGATAGAAGCAACCAGCTCAGAGCCTAAGGGCTCAGATGGTAGCTTTTCCACCATGAACTTGAGCAACCAGCTCTGTGAATCTCACGGGGTCTACATGTCTATTTACTAATTGGGTTGTTTTTTATTCTTATTAAAAGTAGTATCTGTCTTGAATGATTATTTTTGAAAATGCAGAAAATACAAGTAGAAATCACTTACAATCTCACCGTCCAGATGCAGCCATTGTTAATAGTCTTGTTTTGTTCCTTCCAGACTTTTTTCTACTTTTTTCATATTGATGTACATATTCACGTCCATTTAAATAAAGTGGGATCAGAAAACACTTAATGTTTTGTGAGATTAAGTTTTCATTTTGGGTGTCATAGCCAGTTTTCATATTTTACCATTTTAATGGTTGTATAGTATTCTGTTGTATGAATTTACATAATTCCCTATTGTGGGACATTTATCTTTTAGCAAATTTTCTGCAGTTATAAATTTTGTGGTAAATACTTTGTCAGTAAGTCTATGAAGATGTATAGAGTTCATCCATAAAGTAGACTGCTAGGTCCAAGAATAAGCAGGATTCTAAGATTTTTATTTCAAATTGTCTTTCAGAAAGGTTGTATAAAATTGTCACTCCTACTGGCAAATATGTGCAAACATCCCTTTTCCCAAAGCATCAGCAACAGTAGATAATATCATGGTGAGGTAAGGTCTCGAGTGTGGTAGACGAAAATGCTGTCTCTATTGTAACTTTACTCGCTCTCAGTCTGTGAAGGCAGCTCCAGCCCTCACCCCAGTCTCCCTTACATTTGCCGTTCCTTCCTCCCTGATGGTGGTTTTCTGTTTTGCAGCATTGCTGGGAGCCTGGTGTATTCCTACATCACTTTCTCTGAAGAGCAGCTGAGCAAACAGTCAGAGGCCAGTAACAAGCTGGACGTTAAGGGGAAAGGAGCAGTCTGACCAGAGACTCGCGTCAGCTACATAGGCCCAAGTTTTTGATCAATTTGGAACACTGGAGATTCTGACACAGATACCGAGGTTCTTGATTACGGAGAAAATACCATTCCTTTGCACTTGTACAATCTGAGGATTGATTGCTGCCTTTTAAAATTTTATGAGAGAAAGAATTGACTCTTTTAAATATGCCATTTGAATTAATTTATATCAGACTGGAAAATGTACTGGGCTTTTTAATTTATTTTTCTTCTGTGCCGACAGTGAGACATCAGTGTTTTGAAAATATTTTATTCCATAGTTTGATATTCAGGTGTCCCTGAGAGCTGCATCTATAAAGTGCTCCAGCTGAAGCCCGTCGTGCACATCTTCGCTGCGTCGGAAGGCACTTTAGTCAGAAATGCAGCCAAGTATCTGAAGTGTCTCTTTTCTAAATTTTCTTTCTTAACCATTGCAATTTCTTTGTAAGGATATCATCACTGATTTCGCCAAAGATGACACCTTTGGCACCAAGGAAACATGTGGGGCTTTGAAGTGTATTGGCTTCCACATTGGCCTCGCTGACACCTCATGGGACAAGCAGAGTGCATTCCTTGAAAATACGCTGTTCCCTTTTTGTTGTATAGGATGGGGGTCATGATGGGACGGAGAGAGTACGCCCTTTCTTCATTCATTCATCTGTCTGATTCATTCATCCAACTAAACTATACTGAGTATGTAATATGTGCCAGGCATTGTGCTGAGTGTGCTGGGGTGGGAAGGAGGTGTTTCTGGAGGTAATTGCATGATCTCGCTCCTGCTATAGTGACTGAAGGGAAGACAGAGAACTGAGCTCTGTTGATTTATTCAGAAGACGTTGTGACTGTGAGCAAGTCACAGAAACTTTTTCAGCTCTCAGAAATTGCAGATCTGTAAACGGGGTTGGAAGCCCCTGTCCAGCAGCCCCACAGCCATGGGAAACCAAGCGCTACCATGTAGATCAAATGCATGGGAAAAGCTGCATGTGTAAATAAACCACGCAGCTCAGCCTTCTCGGAGTGAGGATGGCGTGCAGGAAGGTGACCACCATCTGTTTCCCCATGCTTCCCGCCTCTGGGTTTGGTTGCTACCCTTCTTACTCCTCTTTGAATCAGTATGACTAGGTCTCACCTTTCTGAACGTATGGGTTTGAGGGGAAAGGCTGGTTAGAGGTTTTGGGTTGTCGAGGCTTGACTTTGTCTGGCCATGTCAGTGTTGGAGCCATCACCTTTCTCCTTAAAGGTCGCGAGCGTACTTCTTTCCTTTGGCCACTCCCGCCTACATCCCATGTCCGTCGGTCACTTACTAAGCATGCCTGCTTCTCCAAAGACCAGTGCCCCATCCTGGGAGAGCAGCTGCGGATGGGCATTGTCTGAATTGGCCTCTTTGGGTGGATCAAGTATTACATCAAACACAGTAGCATGACTTGGCTTTAGAGACATCCACTGACTTGGTACCTGAGTGTCTGCTCAGGCCAGCTGTGCAGTCAGTGTACGGGGTACACTGTGTTGCGCTGGTGCACACGCTAGCTTCTGGTTCATTAGATTTGCAATCTACTGGTCTCTGTTGACCTAAACAATCAGTGTTTTAGTGCCTCAGCAGGGGACTTGGAAGATTTTGATTTCTTTTTATTTTTGAAAAAGAATAATATCGAGGTCATTTTCATATTCATATGTTTCCCTTATTTTGATTTGTCTTTATTAGAGTCTGGTCAGTGGTGCTGGGTTCCTAGAGTTAACCACATGGCCAACTGCCAAGTTACAAACTGCACGTAAGAGGTCCTGAGGCTCACTTTTTTCCCAGTATTATGTGAGCTGAGAAACTTCCGGTGGGAGAGTGGGATATTGTGTTAGATGGTTTTATTGTCCACATTTTACCAATGAGAAACAAGACTCAGAGAAGGTTAGGTGACTTTCTAATAAGTCAAAAGTCATGCTTTTTCCACTGAACCATGCTGCCACTGACTAACTGCCCTTCTCCTTTGAGTGAGTGAGGAAACAGGGGTGCTAGCCGAACCGGCTTGAGCCCTTTCAAGGAGGCAAGCGGTTGACTGAGTTTGGAATCAGAGAGGAACAGGCTTTGCACATCAGAGTGATGGTCACTCGTCTGTACACGCCAGAGCTTTATGTCCCTCCCAGGCTGGCCTCGGTTGACGTACACTCCTGCCTGTGATGTTGCCTGCCGCTGCTGAGGTGTACCTGGGGACCGTGGAAAGGCACTGTGACAGCTAATTTTAGCAGTTCTGTTCCTCCTTCTGTCAGCTACACGAAGGGGGAAACTTTGACGTTAGAAATGGTTTGTGTAGTCAAATTTCTTGTCTTGAAAGGCCTTCAGGTGTGGTGAGAGGTGTTTGACTGGAACCCCATGAGGGGTTGAACTGCTTCTTGGGGATCCGGTTCTTTTGAAGATTCGGCATCTCTCCAGGTTTACTAGAGAAAATGCTGTGTAGTTACAGTAGCTTCACTAAACGTGCGTGACCTCAGGGCCCTGCCTGCGCTGAACTTTCTGACAGACTAGAAACCGTGGAGCAGTTTACAGCTTCTGGCTTGTCCCTGTGGATTCCTGCATGCCCCCTTCAACCACTGCGGACATTTCAAGATAAAAGAAAGAAGCCTGGGGAAGTTGGAGACTGAATAGACTGGCCAGCCACTTGTGAAGTGTGCTTTCATCGTGTGCAGGCTTGGTTACGGCACAGGAAGAGACTTAGCTGCTGTCCTAGCACCTTACAAGGCAAAAGTTCCTTGACCTACTGACTGTTTCCTGGGAGAAGAAGAAGCAGTATAGAGTGTTGTCCTTAATTTGCTCTTTGAGGCAGTTGAGCTGTGGTGAGAATTCCAAAAGCCACATTCTGTGACCAGTGGTGCCTCTTCTTGCATTAATGACAGTGAAGTCCTCTTTGGCCAGTTCATTTTCAGTCAGTGCCAGATTGATACAAACAACCCTGATCGGTCAGGCTACACGCTGCCAACATGTCGGGTGATTTTTACCTCCCTCTTAATGGTCGTCAATGTACAAGTCAGTCATTTGTAGAATCCAACTTGCATGTAGGTTAGGAGAGAAAAGCACATTTGCCAGTTTTCTGTAGTCCTGTTGCATCAGGAATGCAAGTCCACACCAGCAGACCTGACATAGGACCTTCCTGGAAAAAACAGGAGAGTTTCCCTTTCGACTGGTTTGGAGCAGCTCCCAGGATTCGGGGCCCCCCTCTGCTCTTGTCATTGTGCTGTCTGTCGCTCAGCGAGCAAAGATTGACCCAGCATGTTTCCTGCCAGGCATCGTGCCGAGCTCCGGGGCGGCTGAGGTGAAGGGGACGTGGTTCTTGTTCTCCAGGGATGTAGAATTCTTCCACAAGCCCCTCACTGAGAGAGAGAAGCAGATAAAGGGAGTCCAGCTTGTGAGTGAGCGTGGCCCGCGCGGCCGCAGGGCAGAATGAAGTGCCTTTCTCATCCTGGAGGAGCCTGGTGACTGACCCTGGCCTCCTCGCGCCGAGCCGGGTGCCAGACCGGGAGGCGTGTGGGCCGAGAAGCTGGGCCCCTCTGCCCTCTGCTGCACGCGTGCTTGCTTCCCCGTGGCTGTGGATTCCTCCTCGTGAATAAGGCATGCTGACTCTTCCCTGCCCGAGGGAAAAATAGTAATATTCAGGATAAACCAGGTAGCAGATGCAGACTACTCAGCACAATGCCTAGTGCGTATTAGATGCTCAGCGATGTTGTTACGTCGTCATTTCATGGTGAGGCCGTAGGCATAACGAGATTCTTTCTTTGTGTTCCTTAAATACTAGAGGCCTGAGCCATGAACTTCTTTGAAAAGGTCTCCCTACACTTTGTAAGTCCCTAGAATGCCGAAGTAACGGTTTCTGTTCATGGTCATCTTTTTAAAAATACCGACCTGATATAATTGTGGCTATTGTGTGATGCAGGGGATTCCACCTGTTTTTTTTTTTATTTAATGGAATTACTCTCATATTTCGGTAAATTAAAAAGAAAAAAGAAAAATTACCTTCTGTCTCAGAGGAAGACAGTGACACTTCGGAGTGGCGGCGATACAGCAAAAGCTTTCCTGGTTTGTCACATTAGTGTAGCTCCGGTCAGTCGGCTGTTCCTCCTTCCCTTCCCCGAGTTAGATGCGTTCCTGTCCTGCTGCCCGTGTCCAGGGTCCAGGCTCACCGGGCGGCGGTGTCTGTGACCCCCCAGCACTGTCACTGTTTTCTCAGCCTGCCTTCTAGTTCTTGCTGATAGGCTGTGACTTCCTCACGGTATGAGGAGGCAGAATATGGTGAGGTTTTTTTTAAGCTTTCTTTTTTGAAAATACTTTTTAAAAAGAAATCTACTGGGTAGATTTTTTTGTCTCACAAAAATGTTTTCAAATGTTATTTTGTTCATAGATATTCCTTTCTCATGCTGATAATCAACTGATTTTTGTCTACAAATGGCCTATCACAGTATTTTTTCAATATAGATTCTATTTACCAAATGACCATTTTAGTGTTTTTAAAAGGTACTGAGGATTGAGATGTGTAAATCAGGTGACATAAATATGAAAATTATGTGCCTCAATATTTTTGTAAAGGTGTCAAATAAATACTTTTTCCTGAGCATGTGTATTCAGATGTCTTTCTGAGTGCCTGCCAAGACAGTCAAGAGCCACGTCTGCCTGGATTCAGGGCATGGCGTCCAAGGTCGTTGACTGAGAGCCAGTGATGGAGAAAACCCTGGTGGCCATTGTGATACTGTGACTTATAGTAAGAAATATATATTTGGTCTTTGTCCCTGTTACTGGCACATTTCTCCTAATATTCTTTTAATTTTCCCCATAAGAGCTATCAGAACATCTTTTAAAAATAATATTTAGTTTCATTCCCAGTTCCTGTAATAGCTCCAGAACCATAAAGGGCAGGTGGGTGTCTTGTTACTCATGATGAGCATCCTTCAACGGTACTTGAGTTTGTGTTAGTGAGGCGGCTTTGTGTCTTGTTACTCATGATGAGCATCCTTCAACGGTACTTGAGTTTGTGTTAGTGAGGCGGCTTTGGAAAGCCCTGTGGGAACCAACCGCCTGATTTATACTGGAACTTGCAGCCTTCTACACCCAACCCCAACCCCAAGTGGAGGGGAGAGGGGCTGGAGGTTAAATCAAACGCTGGTGGCCAACGATTTAATCAATCATGTCCACACAGTGATGCCCACGTGAAAGTTCAGGGCGACGAGGTCTGGACGGCTTCCAGATTACTGGACATGCAGAGGTGCTGGGAGAGGGGTGCTCACAGGGAGCCGTGGAAGCACTGCACCCCCTCCCACGTGCATCTCTGCGTCTCCCCCACCTGAGTTACATCCTTTTAGAATAAACCGGTAGTTTAGTAGGTAAATGGTTTTCCTGAGTCCTGTGAGCCACTAACAAACTAATCAGACTTGAAGAGATGGTGTGATTTATAGCCGGTTGGTCAGAAGCACGGGTAACATTCTGGATTTGTGGTTTGTATTGGAAACGGGCTGGGAGAATAGTCTTGTGAGACGGAGCCCCCACCTGCGGGATCCGATGCTTACTCCAGGCAGATGGTGTCGGACCTGAATTGAAGTACACCCACCAGTGTAGCAGATCTGATTGGTGGCGGAAAAACCCACACATTTGATGACCAGAAAGAGCACTGAGAGAACACAGGGGCAGTTTCCCCTTTACAGCCGTACAGGTGCTTTGCATGAAGAGCCCACAGCACTAAACGTCCAGTGTCGCTGGTGTATTTGTGATAAAGTGAAAGGAAAGGTACTCTAGCCTTTCTGCTTTCAAAATATTTCATTTGCTTAATCAGGTGTTTAAGCCTCTTGAGTAGCTTTATTAGGAAATAACCCCAAAATAAAACACGCTCATCAAGAAGAGGTCCTTTGGTACCGGCAGACTCCACAGAAGTAGAAGTATATATACTAAGGCTTTTTTTTTTAAACTGTGGTAAAATGCAACATAAAATTTACCAAAAAAAATCTACCCATTTAAGTGGACAGGTCACTAGTGTTAAGTATATTCACATTGCTGTGCAAGCCGTCCCCAGAACTTTTTCATCTTGCAAAACTGAAACCCATCACCATTGAACAGCTCCCCGGTTCGTCCTCCTTCCTCCCAGTCCCTGGCAGCTCCCCTTCTCCTTTCTGCCTCTGTGAGTCTGACAGCTCAAGGGGCCTCGTGTAGATGAAATCGCAGTGTGTGTGTGTGACGTTTTATCACTTAACAGTGTCCTTGAGGTTCATCCACGTTGTAGCACATGTCAGTTTCTTTCATTTTTAAAGCTGAATGACGTTCCATTGTATGTATATCCTACCTTTTGTGTATCTGTTCATCCACTGATGGACACTTTGGTTTCTTCCACCTCGTGGTTATTGTGAATAATACTGCCAAACATGCAGACTGTCAGTTTGGGTTGCTGTAACAAATTGCCATAGACTGGGTGGCTTAAACAACATTTATTTCTCAGTTCTAGGGGCAGGAATGTCCCAAGAGCAGAATGCCGGCAGACCTGGCATCTGGTAAGAGCCTACTTCCCGGTTTGCAGAGGTCCATCCTCACAGGGTGGAGAGCAGAGAGGAAGTCTTGACTCTTTTTATAAGGGTACTGATTCTACCCTGACCTAATTACCTCCCAAGGCCTCATTTCCAAATACTCTCACTGGGACTATGGTTTTGACATGAATTTTGGGGAAGGGGACACAAATTCCTTAGTACCGGGTGTACAAATACACTTCCAATTCCTTTGGAATTGCTAGGTCACGTGGTAATTCTATGTTTAATTTCTTAAGGAATTGCCGTACTATTTTCCATTGTGGCTGCACCATTTTACGTTCCCACCACATCCTTGTCAATACTTTTTATTTTCTGTTTTACTGTGAAGTGGTAGCTCATTGTGATTTGTGTTTTCCCAGTGATTAGTGACATTGAGCATTTCTTCATGTTTGTTAGCCACATATATACTTTTTTTTTGAGAATTGTCTGTTCTAGTCCATTTTTTAATTGGGTTTGTTTGTTCTTGACTTGTAGGGAGTTCTTTATAAATATTCTGAATTTTAACCCCGTATCAAGTATATTTCTCTGCACATATCTTTCTCCCGTCTTGGAGGCTGCCTTTTCATTCTTGTTGGCTGTGTCCTTTGATGCACAGTTTAAAATTTTGATATAGTGCAGTTTATCTACTTTTACTTCTATTGACTATGCTTTTGGTGTCATAGCCAGGAGATAACTGCCAAATCCATTGTCATGAAGCTTTTCCTCTTTGTTTTCTTCTACGAGTTTTATAATTTTAGGTCTTTGATCTGTTTTTCGTTAGTTTTTGTATATAGTGTAAGGCAAGGGTCCAACTCCTTTTTTTTCCATGTGAACATCCATATTTCTGACACCGTCTGGTGAAATACTGTCCTTGAGGCATGTGTTTTAATCAACTTTTAAACACCCTCTTAAAGCTTGACTTTTTTTCTAATTTGCGAGCTGCGTGCTCTTCCATTCAGCCCTTTGCTGGTTTATGGCCTTGCTGGCTTCCGCGGACAGGCCGTTGATTACCCGGAGCGCCACTGAAGAGGCACTGCTGAGAGGGGAGAGCACAGAGCTGGTGCCTTTGTGTACCCACAGCAGGTGAGCAGTCACCAGGTACCCCCACGACTTCTTCCCGGCAGCTCTCATCAGCTCTATTTGTCCATCCTCCATCAAGTAAGACTGAGCTCACTGAGGCCACCACCCAGCCTCTAGCAGGAGCCTGGCACAACCACGTGTTATGGGTGAAGCTCAGGGAGGTACAATTGTGCACTGTGATTGTGGGACCCACATTCAGATCATAATCAGTCTGACTCAAAAGCCCTTTGCTCCTTACCACCACACGAGATTCTTGTTTCTCCTAGTCTGCTTGTAATAGGCTTGGGGGTACTAAGCTCATCGCCACCACCACATGCCTGTCAGTTGGCGTTCTCCATTCAGTTCACACACCATGGATTTAAAGCGGGCGTGAGCTGGTGGCTGGTTGAAGGAGCAGACAAAGCAGCCACACCGATTCAGCTGTGCTGACGGTGCCCTCTTGTGGCAACAGCTGCCACTGCGGGAAAGATGAGGGAAAGCAGTATTACCTACGTACCTTAGACTTTCTCGGAGTCAGGCCTTTATTACGCCTTTTCATATCACAGCACTTGAATGTATAAATGGTGGCTTAAACAAGACTAAGGGATTTGGCCAGTTTCCCTCAGCTGATAAATCTGGACTTTGATTCTAAAACCTTTTCTTTCTGAAGAATTCCAGATAACATCCCTGTGTCAGGAAGACTGCAGTAGGAGTTCCATCGGACTGCCTCATCCTGTCTGCTGTCCGGCAGGTAACCGATTTCTTGTCAGTGAATTTTTTTGATGAAAACATCTACAAATGGTAAGACAATCATGAAACTCTCTGAGGTGTATGGAAGAATCTATGGGAGGAAGAGTGCCATTCTACTGGGGAATGGTAGGAAAAACTTGTTTGGAGACATGGCATTTGAGCTGATGCTTGAAGGACGACTAGGATTCAACTGAGAAGAGATTGGAGGGACAGCTCTCCAGCAATCCAGGGCCGCTGTATCCGCTTCTGTCTGGAGTACATCCAACTCCCTCCCTCCCGGCTTGATGTTCCTGTAGCACGTGCCGTCGTCTCTGTGGGCCTTACTTGGCCAGCCTGAGATGAACCCACTGTACGCCCTGTTCCCCTTCCGTGATGTGCCTCCACAGCACTTGTCTCCTCTAATCAATTTAAGCTTAATGAAGGCAGAGAAGTCAGTCTGTTTCACTTGCTGTAGTGTCCCTGGCACCTGGAACAGTGCTGGGCACTTTGAAGGCACACAGTCAATATTTCCCGAATTGAATACATCTAGACCAAGAGTAGCCAGTTCCTGGCTATGCTGTTTGAGCACAGCAAGACAG
Organism: Camelus ferus; assembly: GCF_009834535.1. NCBI lineage: Eukaryota > Metazoa > Chordata > Mammalia > Artiodactyla > Camelidae > Camelus > Camelus ferus. The sequence continues at coordinate 49,874,406 of NC_045708.1, read as the reverse complement.
AAACACGGCCTCTTCTTCACTTCAGAAAGATCATTCCGGCTGCAGAATCTGGATTGTGCGCTCTAGACTGACAGGCAGGTGAGAAGTGTGAATCTGCAGGAATGCAATCAATACAACAAGGAGCAGGGGGGCTCGTGGCACTCACCTGCTTAAAGGCATTCAGATTAAAACAAGACAGGTCTCCAGCCAGATTTGGCCCACTGGCTACCAGCCTGCCTAAACTGAGGAACTGCTGTGGATCAAATCTGCCCTACAAGAAGATCACTGAAGATGGTGTGCAGATTACTGTCAGGTAGGGGGTCAAGGAAGAGAAGACTGTATGGGGAGGTACACCAGGGAGAAGGAGGTACAGTCCTGGTGGGAAATGACGGGGCCCTAAAGTGTGATTGTGAAAGCACAGAAAACAAACAGGGTTTGAGTCATTTTAGGAGGTAAAATTAACAGGTGATAATGAAATCTGTTTCTATTTTTCATTAATAAGTAAACGTGGTGAATTTCTTTTTTGCCTTAATCTCATGTCTTCAGGAGACCATTTAAACTTCAGGGGACCAAACATGAACATTTTTTAAGGTGTGTGTCCTTAGGTTCCCAAGTGTTTTCCAGAAAGGTAGCATTTGAAGTGTAGCAATGAACAGGATACCTGCGCTCCCATGGTGAAAATAAATGTATGGAGCATTTGCTACATGCTAGGTATTTTTTTCTTAGCACCTCACATATTGATGCATTTTAATCCTCTAAACTATCCTTTAAAGTAAGTTCCATTATTATACTTATTTTAGGGGTGAGGAATCAGGCACAGGAAGGTGCCATTGTTGGACGGTGGTAATTGTGAGAAGTTCTTTGCAGTACATTAATTTGTCTTCCCGTAAGGCCTACCTTTTGCTCTTGGTTCTTGGAGCTGCCCAGAACAAGCAGTACTGTGTCACGTTTGCTGGTGGAAGAAGTGTCAAGTTACTGATTCTTGTAAATCACATTAGGCTTGAGTCCCCATCTTGCCCCTTAGCCGGAAATTCAGTCTCAGTCCTTCTCTAAGTTTAGACAAGATGGAAGGGAATTGCCTGGTGCCTGGAAAACAGAAGAGAGACCTTGTCTTCAGCCCTTCTTGGTCACTGCTGAAGTCCTTAGTGACCAGCTCACTCTCAGGCGTCCTTTGAAGGCAGGTGGCACCACGGCCTCAACACTTTGGTGTGATGATAGCCCCTCCCACCAGGAAGTCCCAGCGCCTGGGGCCTGCCCTCCACCCCAGGCATCCATCCCCTGATGTCTTGCTAGAGAACGAGACTTGCCTTCCAGCTTTTCTCAGCACCTACTCCCTCCCCACCTCCCCCCTACCGCCCCCAATTTGGGACCTTTCTCCTTCCCCGAACTCAGACTTGTGAGAAGCGGGCTAGGAGAAAAGGTTGTTGGCAAGTTCCACCTGCTGCTTTCCCTACAACACGCACCTTCTCTGAACGAGAAGATCTAACTTGGGGAAATAGAAAGTGAACACAATCCAAAGTAATGGAAAGGTTAGCTCCTTCAACTTCTCCAGGCGGCTCAGTTTCCCCACGTGTGAGTTGAGGGAAGTAATGGGGTGAGACTGGTTTATGAGCGTTTGGCACAGGGCATACGGCGGCAATCACTCAGTAACGGGCTGTGGAGTTATTAGCAGTAGGCTGGGTTTAGCTGCCTAATGACCCTTCGCGTGACCAGCGTGTGCTCGCGTGCTTGTTTGACAGAACGGTTCGTCCCCAACTGTTCTACCAGATGAATCCAAAACGAGCTGCCACCTGATGAGTTGGCTAAAGGGCGGCTAATAGGCCTTCACTTCCCTGGCCATAGGGACTGACTGGCCAAGGACTGAGCCCGTGGCCCTTGCCATGAATACATATCAAGTGTAGAGAGGGGACAGGACAGAGGGGTCTGACCCTGTCTGAGCAGCTCCGTCTAAGGCTGTTGAACTTTGGACAAGTCATTCTCCATCCGGGGCCTTGGGTTTTCCCTTCTGTAAAATAAGAGGCCTGAGAGGGAGGCTCCAGAAGGGCCACATTTGGGCTTTGGCAGGTTCCTCTCACCTGGCTGCTGCTTCGCTTTCTGGCCCTGCAGAAGGCCCGGTGCACGGGGCTCTGCTGCTGTGCGAAGCACACCCCGCTGGTTTACCTCTCTCTGGCTTCCTGTTTATGAGCCTCTCTGCCAGTTAAACAACAAAGGCAAGGCAATTGGAATCAACTGCCAAGTGAGTGCTACCAAAAATTTGATGCTGCTGCAAGTTGGTAATTCTGAAATCTGCATTGCTCTGAAAAGCAAGTTTTTTTTTTGGAGTTTGTTGCCAAACTCATTTGGCAGCAATATTTGACCTGAAATTTGTGTGAATATGAGAACATTTTATTGTGGACTTAAGTGTTTTTACCATAGATTCTGTACCCAACAGTATCACCTCCCTTACTAAAATCTGAAAAATTCAGGCTACAGGGACTTTGGATAAGGGATTGTGTAAACCTGTATCACTACTTGGTCTTTATCTAGTACTTTCTAGAGATAAAAAGTTTTTCCGTGTGTGATTTCATAATCCCAGAAGCCCCGTGACACTGGCGCAGGGGTTGTCACGCTTGTTTTACCGATGGGGAGTTGAGGTATTTTGTTTGTTTAGCACAAGATTACAAAGTAGCAGACCAATCGACAGGAGAAATCTCGAAATACGGCTGAATGTGGATGCGTGAGAGGGAACGAGGTGGTGTGGTGTAATCAAGGCTGTGTGTTGAACAGGAGGATTCTGAATAATGTGCAGTTGACTCTTGAAATAACAAGGTATCGGGTGCCTGCTCCCACCCCGCGTGGTAGAAAACCCGAGTACTGCCACCTTTGCCTCAAAGACAAAGGGATTAGTAAATGACTCGCCCAAGGGCAGGAAGCTTGAAGTCTGGATAGAATCAGGACCCAAACCCTAGTTCTTTTGATTCCACGTATTGTGATCTCTAATCAAACACAAACTTTTCTCCACACTTGAAGATCTGTAAAATGAAAATGCAGGTACTGTATTTATTGAAACAAAAAACCTATGTTGTTCAAGGGTCAACTGTACATATTTTAGATTGCCCCTTGGTTGAAATCGAGGTGCAGTATGAGGTATAATCAGAGGTAAGGAAATACAAGGCCAGTATTTAGAAGTACTGACGAAAAACACGTATGTGGTTCCAAGCCACATTAAATCCACTGCTCTCTCCGTTGGGCTACAGGATGTGCCCTGTAAATTGCTAGCATGGATATAAAATGACACTGGTTCAGAAACACTTAGGGTTTTAACTATGGATGATGAGTTGACTTTTCAACAGGAAACTTATTTGACTAAAGCAGCACATAAAGGACTGATACTGCTCATTGTCAAGCCACAAAAATTAACTTGGGCCCTCTGCGGAGCCCAGAGGGTGACTCAGGGTAGTCACTGACTTCCATGTTAAATGTTTCTCCTGCTCCCCCCACCCCCACCCCCACCCCCTCCCTACTCCCGCTCCCCTGCAAATCAACAGGCTTTAGGGAGGGGGGGAGTGTGGAGGTGTAGGAAGCACTGGGAGATGCTGTTAGCATAATTTAATCAGGGACTTTTTGAGAAAAGAAAGGTTTCAAAATTCTTAAGGGTCAGAGATGAAAAGGAAAAAAGAAAAACAAAAAGAAAAAAACAGCCAAACCCAAGGAAAATGGTAGTCTCTTTACCAGTTTTACCAGCAATGGGGTTAAATGCAGGCATACCTGGATGAAAATACGCCTTCACCAGTGAAGAAGGGTGGGGGGTGGTAATTCAAAGTACAATTTAGGATTTATATCCAAAGGTACAGGGAGATTCAGGTGGGGCTGTCTGTCTCCCCGGAGTGTCAACAGTTAGGCCTGGCCCTCTTAAAAGCAGATAAGACTAGTGGTTATTATAGGCAAATGGAAAAGAAGCTAATGTGTTCAATGAGCAAATATTTGAGTTATTTGTAAGGTGGAAGGCACTGTGCTTGCATCTGGGGAGATGATGGCAGAGAAAACAGACATGGCCCTTCGTCCCATGAGGCTTACGATCAGAAGCGGGGTGGGGATGATCCTACAAAAGCAAAATGGCACCTGTGACAAGTGCGACACAGAAGACTTAAGTCTTTAATAAGAGCCTGACCACTGTAGAAATAACTATCATTTTTGGCATATTGGCCTTCATTGCTTTTTCTAACCATACATATACACAAAATACATCGTCTTAACAAAATTAGTCTCATGCTGCTCATTTCCCTTAAAGGTATGACACAGGACTGTGGCAGACGAGAGAGCTAAGTGAGCTGCTTATTCTTTTTGGCTCAGTACTAGCCACTTGTGAAATTTGTAGACACGGCCCAATTTTGTCTACAGTATTTCTTTTAAACGCAAATGCCTGTCTACTAAAGACTGGAAGCAAATGCAGACAGCAGAACGAGGCCACATGGCAAAGCAGCCATGAAGCTGGTAATTCAGGCTGTTTGAAAGCTCAGAACCACCAGCCATCCAAGTAAACTTCTACCATCTACAAATACGTGTTCAGAGGGGATTAATGGAGTATTCGTACTCAGAATGACTGGCACCGTCATTAGCTCCTAGCCGGAACTGGTTTCTCATGTTCCCTCAGCTGAACACAACTGGTGACAAGGGTAGACTAACGGCAAGTTCTTCCCTAAACCTAGATTTTCTGGTCGGGAATGGAAAGTGGCTCAGGGTTCATCTGACGCCTTTCTCCACTTGACCTTTCAGTTCTAAAAGAAACCACCTTACTTCAGGGTCCAGATCTCTTTTTCTCTTTAAAAAGCTTAACTGTATATTCCCCATACTAACCCTAAGTCCATCTTTTTTCAGAAGTTACCTCAACTGACTCCACAGACAAGTTGTAGTTGGTGTGCAGACATTCAGCCAGCTCTTCAGTCAACCAAGCCATTCACCATGATAATAGCAAGAAGTGAATGTGCTTTTATAACCTGGCCAAATTTGCACGAGGCTTCACCTCTCCCAAACGTCAGGAAATCAGGAGACTCCCCGCCTTATAGTAGAGCTCCCCGGACAGCGAACAAGAGAAAGGGGTGAGTCCTGAATAATCCACGGCTGTTGTTATATAATCAGCTCTGCAGGAAATGTTAAAAATAAATGCTCTTAAGAGGAATCATACATTTATTTCATGTTGCCTGATTTCTAACAAATATATTGAGTTTGAGGAAAATCTTTTTTAGCTAGAATTACAGGGCAAAGAAGAGTCCAGTTAACTCTTTCCTTCCCTGAGACCGTGCCTCCTGTCCCTTTCCCTCTGCCTCCTGGTACCCGGCGCACACGTCTACCATTGTACTTACCTGCTGACGCCTCCCTGAAGAGAACATGCCACGTGTCTGAAGCCGTAAGCCAAGCACAGTAGCGAGCACAAGCGCAGGCCCAAGTGTCTGCTGAATAATGTGCATGGAAACTTGATGAAAACTTGTCACCACTGACATTTAAATGTGAAGCCTTTACCATCAATTTGGACAAAATGACTTTTTTTAAGTGCAGTTGACCTTTGTACAATGCAGGGTTAGGGGTGGCCGACCCTCCATGCAGTTGAAAAATTGACACATACAGTCTGCCCTCTGTATACCGTTCCTCTGTTTTATGTATCTCTATCTATATATCTATGGTTAAATTTGGAAATTCCTAGTTCTCCTGCATGTTACATGGTTTTCCACACTGGAATTTTTTCATGAATATTGATTACAGGTGGGAACCCTTTATTACCGATTTGGAAATTTAGCAGTGCTACAGAGCTGGTTACACCCCCACCCCAGGGTCATCAGCACACATCTTGCCTATGAAAATGTACCAGCCCCCACTACAAAGTGCCACTCTTAATCTTCCACTGAGAGTAAAGCAAATACAATTGTTATGAGATAAAAACTGCTCTACAAAAAGAGGAAACAATGTTTTTAATTATCTGGTTCAGAGGAAGAGAAATACGTGAATAAGAGGGCCACAGACCAAAGGATGTCTCTGGAGGAAAAAAAAAGACAAAAATACATCATTTATAATGAGGTAAAAGGGATCAAGAGCCACTGAAATGCTACTTTATGCAAACTGTCTAGGAGCAGAACGAACAGAGATTGTATATATTTGCACTGTATACAAATTTAAAATCTATAATTAAAACCTACTCAATCTAATAAAAATCATTCACACAGCATTATGTAGGCAAATATGTTTAAAAAAATATTTTAATAAGCATATTCAGAATGGCAGACAGGGAGAGGGGAAGGGAATTATTTTACAGTGCAAAATTACTATGCATAAATTTTAAAACACCTAATTCATAATTTTAAATGCCTATTTAAATATTACTTCAAATACATTTTAAAGCTCAACAAATCTGTGTTGAACGAAGTTGCAGATTTTGAACTCTATTTGAAAACACATCATAAAACAGAATACCATTCCAAATGAAGACAGTGCTTTGCTGGGGTAGGTATGGGGTAAGTGAGACTAACTATTAACAAAGGCTTCTTTTCCCAATGCAATTTGTCAAGAGTTCAGGAGTTATGAAATGTACTACATCTTAAGCAAATTAAAATTCATGATACTACTAATTACTAAAAATTTTATAGTGCAATGTCTTATCAAGTGATAGTGGCTGCATTATGAAGAACAAAAGTACTTGTGAAATACCTGTATAAACATAAAATACAATTAAATATTTCTTTATGAAAAGCTGAGCATTATTATAATAGTGGAATGTTTTTCATTAGGCATATTTTAAAAAAGAAAAAAGAGAAGCACAATTTCCTAACATGTGTACAACATGTGCCGTATCTGCAAACATGCCTGAGAAGTTATTTAAAATGTTCCTGTAATATTAGTTTGCAAGAACTTCACAAACCTTTTGCAAACAAAATGCATCTTTTAAAAAAGGTGAAAATGGCATCTCTAATAGTACAACGACTTAAAAGTACAGCATCGCTATGCGTCTGAAACATTCTATAGACCATCTTTGACAAAGAGCTAGGATACTTTGGATTCATACAATCAAATCTGATTTAGAAAATGGATTGTGACCATCTGCTAAAGCTGCCATTCTGGATAAATTAACGTTCTAGGTAAAACAAAAACAAAAAATTCACGCTTCTCAACACTTCCACCCAAAACTGACTTACTTGGAGATGTATGTAACAACAGTGAATCTACATCATATGAAGTCAAGTGTTACAAAGTGGCTTTTAACACTGTTTGGGGGGAAAAGTTGTTCATGTTGGTGGAGGGAAGCAGTCTGAGCAAATGTTAACAGTAATACCTCATGGGGGTAAGGCCTAAACCGTAATTCCCCAGTGCAAACCTCTACTCAACTGCATTAGATAGCTGAGCCATTAAAAACAAGACCACAGAAGATTTATTTTAAAAAGGCATTGGCTCTTTGATGGCTGAAAATGAATCGGTAGAAGCATCTGGGGTATGCCTGTGTGATAAAACAAGAATAGTTAATCATCTTATAAAAGTTTGGATATAGGTCAGTCTATCAGCTGTATAAAACTACACTTTTTAAGAAGAATTTTGCACTAAAAATAAAACGGCACTCTTGCAAGGCTATGCAAATGGATGATCCTATTTGTAATCACACAAGGCAATAGTTACTGCATATCTTTATTTTCATTTTGGAAATACGCTACTAAATCTGAAAAACTGGATTGTACCTGGAGAAGTCTAACTTTATCACTTTTTCCTCATAAAATCAGTATGGTTGCCTGCCAACTCCTTGTGTGTGTGCCAATATCTAAGTATGTCTTGACCTTTTCCCCTGTTTATTTAATGCAAAAATGGGAAATTTTATAATGCGTATAAAAATAACTGAACAGGATTCTGGTCAGCATGATACATTTAAGCACTTAAGCCAACAGTAAACTTCTGTCTTGCTTCAAAAATAATTCTGAAAATTATAGCAAATGCAAAACAAACTATGCGATCTAAGTATCATGCTTAATTTCAGAATTCTCAAACTATTTGTCCTTAAGTAGAAACTTGAAAAAACAAATGTCCACAATCTTTCATGAATGCTTTTACCACCTGGATAAGAAACATGACTTAGTTATTACTACACAAACACTTAAAAATTCATTAGAAAAACCTTAGCAAAATAAAATGAAAGCTGACAGACTCAGAAGTATCAATTCCTCTCATAAAAGTTTACCAACTGTACAAGTTAAGAAAATTATACAAGCTTTTGTATTAAGAAAGGACAGCTCAGTCAAGACATATGTACTGTAAAAATCTTTCAAAGGCTACAAAGAATCTGGAAAAATACAGAATGTATTTCTTAAGCCCAGATAAGAATATGGAAAGACATCATTGATGTCAACAATTTTACATATACAAACCTGACTTGGTTTATTTTTAAATTTCTATATATAAAAAAATCATGCTAGCATAACTTTCAGGATTCATAAGGGTTCCCTTAATGATACTCAATTTGTATGGAGAGAAAAATGTCTGTTACAAAAGACATTTCAACAAACTCAGAAAAATTGGCGTTAATCAGAAATTTGAACTTGGTTTTTTCTCCTCTACCATCAAACTAAGAAAAAAGTACCTTGTAGTGAAATTTTAGGATTAATACATCAAATGAGAAGGTACAGATACATCTTTAGTTCATTCAAATTTACTAAACTATTTGTTATATCCTCAAAAGGGCCTTTACAATTTTAAAGTAAAAAGTCTGCGAAAGGCAGAATTATAAAATCTTACGTACTACTGAAGTCAGGACTCAATTCAAATTTTCAAATTCTAACCAACTGCTTCAAGGAAATCAACTTTTTAAGGTAACCCATCAACCCTGAAAATTTTAGTCACACCAGAATGTACTCCAAAGAAAGTAAAATAAGCCTAAAATTTAGTCATCTGTGTTTTCAAGCTCTTCAAATTTTCCATGTAAGAGTGTGTCTTGAAAAAATTCAGAAGAACCTGGACTTTCTTTTCCATTGCTGTTGACCCTTCGCCTTTTGGCAGGTCTCTCACTTTTTTCATCAAAATCGTTTTCATTTCTTGCAGTCATATGGGCAAGTTTTGGGTCAGTGGTAAGGTTATCTGTTTCATAACCATTAGTATCCATATCTGTGTGAAGTGGTTTCTTATTTCCACCTGTTGGTCCGTTAACGTGTAACCCTTCAACTTTCACTTCTTCTTTGTTTACTATTTCACCTGGTCCGTTAGATGACACTCCTAAGTTGGAAGAAACATGAATGAAACTGCTGATATTAAAAAGCTAAATTTGTAAAACATAGTATTATAAAACTGCTATTGTAAAGGAGCTTTTTATCAAAGAAGTGAAGTATCAGATCTGTGGATACATATGGTTTGAATTCTGGCTCGCTTTATTTAGCTGTGTGACCTTACGCGTATTATTTACACTCTCTGCTACCTCGGGTTCATCATATACACAGTAAGGATAACAATGAATTTATCCTACAAGGTTGCTGTGAAGATTAAGTAAGTTAATAAATGTAAAGAATTAAGAACAGAACTGGGCATATATTAACAGCATGCTGGTATTGTGCGGCAACAAATCAGCAGCAGATCCAGCAGTCTAAGTAAGCGGAGTGCAAGCAAAGACAGGCACAAATCATTCAGTTTTCGTAAGGGGGCTATAACTTTCTAAAATCATGTAAAAAAGACTTGTATTCTTTCTTTAAAAGCTTGTGTTTTCTACTGCCATATAAAAGCAAGATGATACGACTTTTTCATTCGTCAAGTACATCTATAGGTACTGTGCTTTAAGGGTAAAGATCATACACTAAATTTAACTAAACAGATTTAAATCTGTCAAAATGTTAAAAAATTAATGCCTGCACTGTCCAAGCATACATGTGAAAATGCTAGAAGTGAACACAAATTCCTCCATAACAGGTGAGAAAAGAAAGAGCATAATTACTCTAATAAAAATAGTAAAAGGTCATGTTAGAGTTGACTGAAAAGTGCAGGAGAAATTTCAGGAATACTTCAAATAAAATACAGAATGTGCCAGTGGAGATAACGAAAATTTAATTATCTGAGAAATATTCACTATAAAGAATGAGCCTCAAATACACATTTTAGTCAAAGAAAATACTCTCTTTTCCCAACTCAAAAGTACACTTAAATCATGAATGCTTAGGAGATTATGTATCATATGATACTGAAGGAACAATTATGTTGTAGTAATAAGCACAAAAGAGCTAGATGACACTGTCATTAGGTCAAAAATAACTAACATTTCAAGACACTAATTAAAGCCTCTTACAAAAGAAAGACAACTGGGTTGGAAAGTTCCTTCCTTTCTTTGAAAAACCTGGATATCTTAATTGTTCCTGATGTAACTGGCTTCTAGGCTACTGAGTAACTTATAAGTAACTTATGAACATACTCTTCCTAAGGTAACTGCATGTTCTCATCAAATGGTTAAAAAACAATAAAAAACAGGGAAAAAAGAGGGAAACAATTTATTTTGTGTTATTAGTAAATAGAAAAAGACAGAAGTACAGCAGTCCCCAGCAAAGGCAAGGAACTGATTCCAGGAACCCTGTGGACACGGGAATCTATAGAATATACTCAAGTCCCCTTATACAAAGTGGCATGGTATCTGCATATAACCCACGTACTTTAAACCACCTCTAGATTACTTGTAATACCTAATACAATGTAAATAGCTGCCAGCATGGTGCAAATTTAAGATTTGCTTTTTGGAACATTCTGGAACTTTTTCTCAAATCTTTTTTGGTACGTGGTTGGCTGACTGCAGATGCAGAACTGCAGAGACGGAGTGCTAACTGTGGTACTGACCACTGTCCTCCCCAAACTTCCACCCATCCCCTCCAGTCCCAAGGTCAGAGTCTCAGCTTCTTATTCAACTTTAGCATGGATGTGACTGGCACTAGGAATCAGTCAACGAAACTTTTAAAATCAGGAAATGGCTAGCAGGCCCTAATTTTTGTGTTTTTTTTTTTGGCTTGGTCTTAGAAGGGAAATAGTAAGGGAATGACATTAAATAAACAAAGTATATATTCACTGCAGTGTATTAAATGCCAGTGTGAGAATAAAGGTCAGAACAAAGGTCAAAGCTTTCCTAGTGTTCCTTGTCTACTTTCTGTCAGGGAGAGGTTAGCTCTCCACTGGCCTTCCCCTAAGGCTATTACATCAGAATGCAGGTGGGCAGGGTTTATCTCTAATTCACCAGTTTCCCCCTAAAAAGGACTGGAGGGGGCTTATTACTTTCCACTTAGCAATGCTCTTAAGACTATTTTGACTGAATTAGAAATTAAGATAATTCTCTAAGTTTTACTGACCAGCTTTAGTGATCCTTGGTACACTGTATATTTTAAAAAGAACATTATCTGAATCCCAAACGTATCAGTATGCTTTTTGCTTCTCTTTTGCTTCTTTTTCATGGATGTAAAAATAGAATGCTTCTGTACGATATTAATGCACAGGCTGACACCCACTTTATCTTTTCTCATCTGTCAAGGTTATGATGATATCAAGGAGGAAAGTATTTTTTAAAAAGTGCCCTTATTATCTGTTTCTTTTCATTTATATGCTTAAAGCACTTTCTTGATAAAATGTTGTAAGCTCTCAAACTATTTCATAAATATCTGTATTTCTGATGTGAGACAGCTAGAGTTTCGGTCTGAGTTAACAAGAATACGTCTATTTATAGACATTCCAAACAGGTAAGAAAATCGACGCTATTTTCTTAATTTCTTAAAAGAAATGGTCACTGTTGATAGTACACTTTATTAAATTACTTTTTAATGCTGTCAGTGGGAATCCTTTCCAATTAATCTGTACAGATTGTGTGTGTGTTGGTATATACCTCTGTATCTACATGTATATCTATATGGTGATAGTATGTATGTTTCATGTGGCATTTACAATTATGACTTTAACTTCTGCTTTGGAAGTTTAATGAAAACCAAAACTGAATTTCCCAGGCCACTGAAGGAAAAAGTGCCCGTCGTGAAGAAACAGAAGTGCTTCTCCGCTTGCTTACCATTCTGATTGCTGTTGCTCACGGTGCCGTCTTCCTTCTCCGACTGGCTGTTACTGCTGTTTGAGGCGGTTGGGGGAGGGGACGGCGCTCGGCTGGAAGCGGCACTTTCACTTTCATCTAGAAGCCGGTCCATGTAATCCCTTAAAATTGAGTAAAATAAAACATTTTCTTGTATTAAAAACAGCTGAAAATTAAAACTGACTGAGGTTAAATTTAGAAGGCTTTATTGGCAAATGTATCAATTTTCACTGACATTCATTCCAGTACCTCATCTATCACACGAGGATCTGAACATTTAAATGGAAAGCTCCTTTTGGAGGAAAAATGTGTTAAGGGCTTTACACCGGCAAATTCTAGGGACCTACAGGAAATTAAAACTGTTGTAAACTGTGGGCAAATGATCAGAGTAGCCTAACTAAAATAAGAGACTCTGTAAATGAAGAGATAGGGACGATGTCAATCAGAAGGAGCACGAAAGAATTTCTGACCAGATACAGACAGGAAGTGTAAAGTTCCTAAAGACCATCTGACAGCTGTGGCAGTACCTGAAGGACAAATTAGGACCTAACAGTGAATCGCCTTCCTGAACCTCCTTGGTTACCTTCTGTGTTACCTTTCCTCTAGACCTGAGCTGTAACGAGCTCACTAAGTTCCCGGGCTTACCTGCCCGTGTATCGTTAGAGGTGAGCTCTCTTCCTCCCTGAGTCGTTCCTGAACTGCATGGCACAGGAAGACACTGGTGTTAAGTGACACTGGATTAAGGTTTGAAGACCTGGGCTAAATACCTACCTTTTTGAGATTTAGTGTCTTTACCTATAAAATGCATGTAATCATACATGACCCATCTACCACACAGGGCTGCTGTATAAGGTATGTGTAGCGAAGTGCTTCATAAACTAAGAAGTGCTATTAAGTCACTAGAATAAAGTTCAGCCAACTATGGCCTGTGGGCTGGCCGCCTGTTCTGGGGGATACTGTTTTACTGGAACACAGCCACATCTGTTCATTACATAGTGTCTGACTGCTTTTGCACAACAACAGCAAAGCTGAGTAGTTGCAAGAGAACTTAAGGGCAGCAAAGCCTAAAATGTTTACTCTCTAGCAGTTTACAGAAAATGTCTGCTGTCACCTTGCTGGAATAATTCCCTGAAGGCAGGGATTTTAGTCTGCTTTGTTTCTCATTGCAGCACTGGTGCCTAAATTGTGCATGGTGCAGAGCAGAAGCATGAGGAAAACTTAAATACATTATATACTTTAAAATTCCCTCAGAATAAGTATAATAGAACTATTTTTAGAATTTTCTGAGCAGGGTAAGAATGTGGATAAGAAGGAAACCATGGAAAGGCTTGGGACTTTTCTGAAAGTCTGTTGTCACAGTCTACCACAGGCTATTATCTGTAGTTTAAGTCTTGGAACTTAATCTGGTCACAATGTAGTTTATATACAGAGAAGTATATTATAAATGTGTAGTTTGTAATATATGGAAGTGGAATCTGTCTTAAGAAGCTTCCAACAATCTGAGGTACAAAACTAACACATATCAAAGAAATGTATACAACCACAAGCTAATCAACTTAACATTAATGAGGAGCCTTATTTTCCTCATCTGTAAGTGGAATTAAATTTCATGGTCTTTTAAGACCTCTTCAGACTTGTATCATTCATCATTACAGAACAATTATGTAACAAATCTGAAGCACAAAGAAACAGAATGAGCATGATGAATGCAATGCCAAGGGACTTCAGAGGCTTAGAAAAAGATGATGCATCAGAAAAAATTGCTGGAAATAAACCTGGCATAGTGAGAATGGATAATGGAGGATGTTACAAGCCACTCAAAGAAAGTTAGAACTGACCAGATACCAAAAATATTTTAAATTTCTGAATATAACAATTGTACAGTAAAAGAATTATTACTATTACTTCTAAAAGTTAATGGCACCCAGAATGCTTAGGGAAGGAGGGGAGTCAGGAGACCACCAGGAGGCTGGAGTAGCACTGACTTTCAGTTTATGCTGAGTTAATTTTTACTTTAAAAAAAATTATTTGCAAGGCTGTTACAGTGAAATCTCCAATTCGCATATGGATGCCAATTCTTCCAGGTAGTGAATAGAGAGAATCCATAGTAGGATCTTTCAAAGGCCGTTTACAGGCAGTAAAGTGGCAAATGTGCTTCATTCTGGTGAGCAAATGGAAGGTAACAATGTAACAGAAAAATAAACAATTAACGTTCAGGATAAATCTGCTCCTAACTATGGATTTTAACTAAAGAGGAAGATTTAAAAAATTCATTCAAATTTTTGTCTAAAGGCATTAACTTAATGTTTTGTGCAGTCACATAAAGTGCAACTATTAACAAGAAGAGAAGGTCCTGGAAGCAAACTAGAATAATACCTCCATGTCTACAGAAAAACCACAACTTCTCACCATCTGGAAATAATACACAGTCTGGTCATAGCTTCTGTGGGGATATATAACACAGGGAAAAAGGATGAGTAGGAGTAAAAACAAAAATTATAGTTCAGTTAAAAAAAAGAAAACTTTATAAAAGACCTGAAGGGGATATAACGGAAGCCTACAAAACATAATATTCTTGCCCAGAGGGAAAAACATTTGTTCACTTCATACCATAACACGAGGGGATATACTGTTAAATCTTAAAGCCTGAGGAAACAGAAAATATGGAATGACTTTTAACTGTGTCTACTATACCTACAAAATACTTAAACCTTTAAGAATCAAGGTTACAGATAAAGTTTCCTCAACAAGTTTTCAGAAACTACGGAGAGATCATGAGAAAAACTGAAACATTTGGCGGCACATCCCTACCTAACCTGTTGAGCTTGACATCACAGAGGACCAACTAAGCCAGCCCACAACACTTCCCTTGGTGATGCTTTCTGAAAGAGAAAAGTGGATGAACCATGGGTCTGACCCAGCATGGCAATTCTTATGTTCTTACTGCTGATGATGACAGACTGCCTGTAGTTCATGTGTGAACACTGTTTCTGAAATGGGTGAAAAAATGAAAGATGTTACTATTGCCTTCCCTATAGATCAGCTTGAAAACTATTCTAAGCTTGAAGACTGGATGGCTGCATCTACTTCTACATCACTATGCCTCAATACTACCAATAAATAATCCAGAAAAAAAATTAACTATAAATTGGTAACAGTAAGCAATTAGATAAAATTTGGAATACTGTTATATATAAAATTCTGCTGTAGCTATTATGAACTTTGAATAATGGGGAATGAGGCACAGAGTCTGATGTCTCATGATTTCCAGGGACAATCGTACCCATTTATTCCCTTTTAGATAATTTTGCTTTGGATTTAAGAGTGCTTGATCCTTCAAGGAAGTGACCAGCAGAGACACCTTTAAATGAACATGATCAAGAAACAGTCCAGCCTATGAGTTCAAAAAGCACAAGCAAATATGCATTTAAGCACATCTTTCAAAGGCAGTTATTTGGTCAGGCTTAAGAACTTTACTGGTGCACACTGACCAAATTTGAAGCCACAACTTTGCATTGTTTTTATTCCATAAACATTAGGGAATAATCAAGGATTACTATCCTTGGTAAAGTTAAATTCCACCATAACAATTGATCAGCATATTAAAACAACTCTTGTGAAATGAAGGCTTCGATACCCCATGTACCATGGACTTAAGTAACAAATTACTAGTAGTAGTCAGGACAGTGTTTCACTTCAATGAGGCTAAGAGAATTTGGTGCATGGGACTGGATTAGACACACAAGGTATTTTGCTTAAAAAGTGGATGTAGTAACAACCCACTTACCTTCTATCACTGGGAGTTAGCTAAAGTTGCATTACTAATTATTAAATATTATTCCTGTTAGAGGAAACCAGGAAAAAGGAAGCTATCATGCATATGTTCTTCTCTATAAAAATCTCTAACAACAACAACAACAACAACAAAAATGCAATTTGACCTGACTTATTATATCCCTATGTCTTTTCCTTTTGGTATCATCTATGTCCAAATTTTACTTTGGCTCCAGAATCAAAAATAGGCCGGGCAAGGAAAAATACTAATTTCCCTTCCTCTTTAAAAGGTCTCTGTTAGGCATATGGCCCTGTAAGTTTTTATAAAGATAGTTTCTCTTTCCTATTCTCACTGCTCTCTCAGTGTTATTAGATCAAAACTCTATGTGCTTATACTGAATGGAATAGAATCTAACAAAAACATGGTTTCACAGCTATTCTGATCTATTTCCTCTCAGGAATACTACTGAAAACATACACTCTACCATTTGCTTTGATAAATTTGTTGTCTCAAATAGTATCAACTGTAGTTTACAATGTTTTATAAGACACTGAAAAGTCTAATGCCCTATGAAGATGTAGATAAGTGGATAAACTGAAATTAATGTAAGTTCTTATCCTATTAAAGAATCTAAAAGTTATAATTTTCTCAAGAAAAATTTAGAAAAGCTTAGCAAAAATATGACTCAGTAGAAAAAATAAACTCACGTTACACCAGGATGAAGATTGTATTTCTTTTTTCCAAATCGAGTTTGCTGAGCAAAGAAGTCGTAACGTTCAGATTTTTTCCACATATAATAGAATGCTACACATTCCCCAACTGACCTTGTTCGAACCTGTAAGAAATAAGTACTTGTTTTTAAGAATCATCTCCTCCTTAAAGGAGTTTTTTCATGAAAAATATCTGAAGTCTGAAAACAAATTTAACTGGTCTTTAATATATAATACTTGTTATAAAATACAACACTGTAGCAGCTGTGTTAAAAAACTATTCTTTCTAACCTCCCATTAAGAGAAATAATACATTGGCAACAGGTCTTCAGATATTTAGCATTATGCTTTTAAAGAGGCTATCATCTTCATTTACTATAAAAATAAATACTCTTATTGAAAATGTCCGGAAGTGGCATTAGAATTAAAATTAAGGTTATAAACAGTTTGCAAACACTTTTACTCAGAGAGCACCCAGGGAACTTGCCTTTAAATTCTCAATTAAAGGATTCTCTTACTAATCCCAACATTGATCCAGACTCACTTTCTAGAAAGACTCAAAATACTCCAGTCAGTTAAAAGCTATTATAACAATGCGAATATTCTGTTTACTAAATTACTCCAGTGGCTCACTGTGCTGTACATATCTGGGCAACTGAATGGCTCCCCTTACATAAACACATGGGACTGGCAAATCCCATGCTGACAAGATTCCCCTTTTCGCTACTTCACTAGGAGAGCTGGTAGGGTTGATGCACATAAAATACTGGGAGTTTAAAAGGAAAAAAGGTATCTGAGTGTTTGGGATGCAAGACAATATGCTTTAACTCACAAATGTCTAATCCTGAAGTAGGTAGGTATCCTGCTGGACTGACTAAGGCCAGCTTGATGATGTCCTTATTCTGTTACCTGACATATTTTTCTTTCTTCCTCTCTTCCTGCACTTTACAACTCTGGCCCAAGTTGTGTTAAGATAAAGCTATCAGGGCTTTAAAAACCCCAAACAAAAAACCAATCATCTTCTCAAATTGTTTTTGCCTCCTTTTTAGAATCTTACTTCTAGAAGACACGACCCAAGTCAATTGTATTTTATTCAAAGCAAAAATTGAAGACATTTTTTATGGCATGTAAAAGTTAACAATACTATGAAAAATTCTCAATTAAATAAGTCTGCCTAATACAATCTATGATTAAGGTCCAAACTTCAATTCCAGGTATAAAAACAAAGTCTTAATGTTTTCACTGAACTATTCTCCTTTTTAAATTATTGTTCTCCCTTTGTTCACTGAAACAACTAATGTAGTAAATACAGGTCAGATGACTTCTGTAATATTGAAACATCACCATCCCAAATATTTAAAAAGAAATCAAGGTCTTATTTTCAGTATTATGTTAAAACTACTAACCAAAAAATGTCATAAGTCATCTAGTAAGTCCTTATTCCCTAAAAAAGGATTTTGGGGGCTGGGAGGTTCCTCCTGTTAATTATATTAGCTTATCATCCCAGGGGTTCCCTCCGTAGATAATCCACTGTGGTTTGGTCAACGGTGTTTGAATTCAAGCAGGAATGCTAGAAAACTCTTATCCAAACTGTTGTCCCTTTCAACCATGAGACAGTGCTTTTTTTTTTTTTACAATCAGAAACGCACATGACCAGTCGTTAGCATCATGCACTCCTTTCATTGACTATTCACTGTTGGAAATTATCAGATGATTTGGACACAACATTTCACAACAATGCTAAGACTCAAAATTTCTCTTATTAGTTGTCTGATGTCAAGTACCAAAATGCAATAAGATAATCAAGTGTAACTTAGTTAAAGTACAACAAAATTGAGGAAAATGAACTTAAATGATTTGTAAACAACTATTTAATTTGTGGAACATAAAATAGACACTGTTAAATATGTGTTGAAACAAATCAAGTGAACACCATCCAATCACATCCAGAGGTATAAAGAAGTGAATGTGATGACAGACTATTTAAAGCCTCAGATGCAAGCCTACATCAGCCCAGATACTTTCAACATCATCCTAGGAGGCGGGTGTAGCTCAAGTGGTAGATTGCATGCTTAGCATGCATGAGGTCCTGGGTTCAGTTCCCCAGTACCACCTCAAAAAAATAAACTTGTTAACTTCTCCCACCCCCTGCCAAAATAAAATAATTAAATAATATGATAAATAAATAAAATATTAAAAAAAAAGAAAACAAAAAACACACATCATCCTAGACATCACATATCCTAGACACCATCCTTAAGGCTAAGGAAACATGTAAAGTTAAGCCCCTTGTCATTTATACTCACTAAAAATGTGATATTTATAAGTCTAGAAATTACTTAAATTTCTTACATTTAAACTATGAGATTTTAATTTTGCCTGTTCTGATTTCCCCGAGGAACACATTTTTCTATTCTATATAATTGTGCAGTTACTATTAAAAATCTTACCTGATTTCCATTTAAGAAAATTAAGCCTAAAAATAAATCTGCAAGTAATTATGAAGTTCTTTTGGGTATACACTGACATTGTATGACTGATATCAATATGGAAAGATAAATTATGCTAAATTGTCAAATTTTAATATTATATAACATATAATAAAACTGATTTATTGAGATATTCTAGAAAATTAAATCTCAATTAAAACCAAATTAAGTATTAAGTATCTGATTTTAGACCACTCAGAACTTAAGCAAACATAAAAAAATATTTTAATCGTAAATAATGTCATATTAAAAATGCTTTAAAGTTTCAAAATTATTTTAAAGACCCTCCTAAAAAAATATGTCACAAATTTGTAGAAAATAGCTTTAAAAAATTACTTTGTACACATACATCCGATCTGGAAGTTGATGACATATTTATAAATGTCCAATTCCAATATCATGCACTGAAAACAGTCACTTGGCAAATAACTGCCAGGAAGTCTAGGCATGCTTATTATAATAATTCCATAAATACCAAAACATTAAAATATTCATTATAGAACCTTTAACACTAGAAAATATAATAGAAAATATAACAGAAGAATAGAAGATATAAGATGATGGGTTGTTAACTAAATTTCTTTTTGTAAAAGAGACAATATATACTGTTACTTACTTTATTAGCCTGAATCAAATGAAAGTCCTTTCCATAGGCCTTCAGCCCTTGTTCAAAATTTCTACACTCTTCCTCTGTCCAAACAGATAATTCCTCTGACAAAATGGAGGGGGGTGGGGGAGAAGAGTGGGAACTGTTAAGCAATATTCTCCCAAATGTTGCATATATTAACAAAATTATAAAGATGTAACTTTCTGGTAACAACTAGGTAAATATTTTATTCCTGAATTCTATTACTGATGGCTGCAAAAGATAAAGTGACAAAAACTTATTTAATAACATTTTGGATGATTTGGTCCCTAACTCTCCAACCTCAACTTAGGCCAATTCTACTTTATACTTTATGATCCAACTATACCTGCCACTTTTCAATTCCTTAAAATCATTGTTCTTTCTTACTTCAGACTTTGTGCATGCTGTTCCCTTTGCTTAAAAAATTATTTCCTGCATCCTATCTCACCCTCTTTTCACCTAGCTAATTTATTTACATCCCAGGAAAAGAATCACTTTGTTCTAGAGGCTTTAACACCCTCACCCTATCCCCTAACTAGGTTAAGTCCCACTGCAATAAATGTGAATTGCACACTCTAATTCTCCTTGGAAGAACTCCCATATTTCAGCTTCCTTACCTAGGCTCTAAGCACTACAAGGACAGGGACCTTGTCTATAGTTATGTCCTCACAATTTAGTAAGCCTTCCAATTTTTGTTGAATGAATTGAATGATCTTTCATTTGTTCGTGATTTATAAACAGTATTCTTAGTGAAATGGGTGTGGGAGCCAGTTTAGAGTAAAAACATCAAAAACCTGGATTTTAATTATGGCTTCATTATTTATGAATTATGTTTGCCTCAGCTAAGTTACTTCAGTTCAGAAACCTCGGTTCTCATCAATTTTAAAGTGAGAGTAACATCTGTAACATTACTTAGCTCACAAGATCATTACACCAAGATCAAATAAGAAAATATTTATAAAAATGCCCTGAAATTAAAAGGCATTATGTGTTTTTATTTTTTTAAATTTAAATGGCCTTGTTTTCTCATAAAGGGACAATATTAATCCCATTCCCCATAATGCCTTGTATAATACTTGTGTTATATACAAGTAATTTAACAAGTTATAACAAGTTGTTATCTAGCAAATATTTACCGAATTCAGGAAGATCAGTATTAACTAAATTTAGGATACACCTAGATAAACTGACAAACTTATGTTTTAAATTTCTGTTATATCTTGAAAACAAGAATTTAGTATTTATTCTTACCTCTAGCTGCTTTTACATTAAATCTTAATCTTCTCAATGCTTCTTCTGTATCAAAATTGCACTTAACTAATTCATATAATGCCTAGAAAAATAAAAGGCTTCAATATGTGATTTGGACTACCAACAATTCAAGGCTGCAATTTCATAAGAGAGTAAAGGCTTTTCTAGAATCCAGTGTTTTCATCCTTTCTGGAGGACAAATAATTCTAGTGAATGCAACATAAAGAACACTAAAGAAAAACAAACATAAATTCATTCTTGATAAATGACTGCCCCTATATGTAGAAAACAGGATAAACAAATACTCTACTTTTGGCCATGGTATTCTAGGAAATTAAAATTAAAAAAAAAAAATCATTTTATAATTATCACAAGTCCCTTCTTTTTGGCTTTTTGGGGTTCCTATTCTAAGATAATTTTACAAATGAGTAAAGAGAAATATTGGTAGAAAAGGTAAAAAACTGTATAAAACTACTATTCGGTTCATTGTATGCAATGGTCCACTATGTACGGAGTAATATTATCCCAGGTGCGTTTTCCCAACTTCATGATATCCATAGATTCTCAGGGATATGCAAAGGGAGTTCCAAAAGCATAATAAAAATAAATATACAGGCAAAATACCAAATTTTTGTTTGAGCTGAAATCATACCACTGTGTGTGTTAACACTATATACCTATGCTGATTATACCTCAAACTCCCTGCCATGACATTATATATCTTTCTCCACTTACAATGGAGGGTCTCAAAAAGCCCATCCTAAGTTGAAAATATTGTAAGTTGAAAGTTGAGAATTAATTCACGTACTCCACTGAACATCATGGCTTAGCTAGCCTACTTTAAATGTGCTCAGAACACTTACTTAGCTTACAGTTGGGCAAAATCATCTAACACAATCTATTTTATAATAAAGTGTTGAGTATCTCATGTAATTTACTGAATACTGTACTGAGAGTGAAAAACAGACTAGCTGTATGGGTACAGAACAGTCTCATCAGTGGTTTACCCTCATGATCACATGGCTGACCAGCAGGTGCAGCTTGCTGCCACTGCCCACCGTATCACAAGAGAGATTCAACACTAGCTCATGGAACAATCAAAATTCACAATTTAAAGTATGCTTTCCACTGAGTGCATATTGCTTTCACACCATTGTAAAGGCAAAAGTTTTTAAGCTGAACTATTATTAAGTCAGGGACCATCTGTATAGGAATAACATTAAATGTGATAGCACTTACACTTGTAAATGTATGTGGTTAATTTACTTTGGGAAAATTATAAGTTATTTCTTATTCACATACCTGTTCATTGTCTTTTATGTGAGATCCTTCAGGAATTGCTTCTACACCTTTCTCATCGCCTGTTCTTCTAGATGCATCCTTAAGAAATATAATCACTTTGTCTTCTGGTAAGTACTCAGGGTCCCACAGGAGCTGATCGTCATTTTCATACACTGAATTCATAAAACATGTTAAAAATAATGCCAAAAATGACAGTTTGTGCTAAATGTATCATTGAACAAATAACTCATATTTAGAGCCAAAATGTTGAGAACTGAGAGGTAAAGTATGGTCACACTACTTGCATGACTTCATTTTGGGGCAATATTTATAGCTTCAGTGATTTAAGCAGTCTAAACAGACAGGTACCACTTTGTGCCCTTTTTAGCTTGAGTTTACCAAATTCCAAGCTCTCTTGGTTTGAACAGCACTAGCAACACTTAATACCTATATGACCTTGGGTAAGTTACTTCCCTTCTCTGTCTCATCTGTGAAATGGGGAAAGCAACCGTATTACACACAGTTGTGAGAATTTAAAGCAATTTACACAATCCTGACACATACTAAGTAAGGTTCAATGAATGCTAGGTATAAATTATGATTTTTGAATAGGGATGTCTAAAAGAATGCTAACCAAATGTTAGTGTTGCTTATTTCTTTGTGGTGGGATTTGGGGCAATTTTTCTTACATCTTTGTATTTTCCCCTGATGCTTGAAAATATATTCTAATGAGCATAAATCATTTCCATAAAAACAAAAGTCATTACTTTTTTTAAAAAAAGCATTAGGTTTCATCAGAATTTCCATTATAATAAGATTGAAGCCCAAATTTCATCAAAATTTAAAAAGTGAAAGGAACTAGAGGAGAGCCTTGTGGAATTCTAAATGATAGTAAGATGAAAACGGACAAAATTAAGAAGGAACAGTCACAAGACAGAAGGAATGTCAAGTGTGGCACCACAGCAGCAAGGGGAAGAAGATCTTCCAGAGAGTAACTGCTGTTACGCAAGGAGGATGAAAACTGAAGACGTGCACTGGATTTACTGTTAAGGAGGGGAATGTTTCAAGAACTGTTTCTGTGCAGAGATGGAAGCCAAAGCCATACTGGAGAAAACTGAAGCATAAATGGAAGGTGAGGAAATGAAGTTGAAAATTCTTAAAAAGTTCTCTTGTGAGGGAGGAGATAGAGCAGTAGCCAGAGAGGAAGCACAGGTTGAAGACAGTTTTTGGTTTTGCTTGTTTGTTGGTTATGAAAGATAGAAGACATAGTCACTTGAATGCCAACAGAAAGGAGCCAGCTGGAGAAAGATCCTGAATTTAAGAGAAAAAGTTTACCTGACAGTGTCAAAGTTCCTTGCCTTAAAAGAATTAACAGCTAACAAAGGTACATCTCCAACATACCAGGTACTATGTTAAGTGTTTTCATATAAATGTCCCCACCCAAGCCCCTGCCACCACACACATAGGCTTTAAAATACTCTATCCTTGTTTCCCAAAAGAGTGCAACTCAAAGGACAATCTCTAGAAATTCTTCCTTAGTAAATCTCATTCTTTTCCTAACATGATGGTACATACAATCCCAGTGAAACTATAAACTATAAATACAATAAAACTCCCATGATAAAGTGAATATGGACACACTGCTACTCATTTCTGGTCTCTGCTCAGCCTCTTTTTGCTGAAGGGAGTGGACTACAGTTCTTATATTCTTGAAGTGGGAGTGGGAGATACACAAGGCCTTACAAGGAAATCCTAACTTAGGGAGAAGACGAGAGACACTTCTGGAATCAACCTGGAAGTCCCAAGTAACCACAGGATACAGAGATATTCTTATTTATGCTGAGTAGACAAACATCACCAGATGGCGCCAAATGACAAGCCAAATTCCTAGAATTGTGACTAGGCTAACCCTGGGAATATGATATTTCATTTTATGCAATTACAATATACTAAAAACAATAATGAGGTGAAAACAATTAGCATTTTCAGAGAATATACCACACAGCCTTTACTGGTTCTAGAAATAAACCAAATTACTTTCCAGTTAAAAATAAAATACGACTTTTGACTTATGATCTAAATAAATCAGGCAATGATTGATATTTATTAAATGTCTATTGCAGAATGACTAAATGCCAAGACATTAGAAATTCAGAAGAACTCCACTATTGTGATAAAACACTAAAATGCAGAGGAGAAATAACCTCTGTAAATATGACATGAACCTCCATAAATGACAGCAACAGGAAAAAAATACTCTTAATTATAATTACATAGTCTCATGAACATGCTGGATTTTGAAAGATTACAATCACTGAAATGTAACAGCATCTTCTAAAACTATTTCATTCTTGAATTACTAAGCCTAAAGATTAAAACTTTTAAAAAGCTACCATAATCAACCTTATATTACTGAAAGATATAATTTACAAATGATTACAAATTAGTGAAAGAGTTCAGAAGGTAAAAAGCTCACCCAGTATATTAACACAAATTAACTGGAGAAGTGGGGAAGTGTTTCTCACAGCATTTTAAGTAATCAAATTAAGCTAGTTAGATAAGCAAAATGAGTTCAAAATAATTTAACAAAGGTCATTCTGTGTGTGCTGGAGGTGGGGATGGGGACAACTAATGTAGAAAACTGAGAAATTACCACAAGATTATAAACTTCCACAAGCTGAGAAATTAATTCCCAATGAATATGAATAAATGTCAAAAGACAAATTTATTAACCTCCAGTTTCAGTTAAAAAAAGGACATCATTGCATTTTTAATGCCTAAGTAAAAATTGTATCTAATCAATGTATTATGAGGATGAAAATGCTGACCCATAATCAGAAGGTGTAATAATGAGGTTGACAACAGAAACTTCCACATTCTTAAAAGGTCACACTGTGATTAATAACATGAATTTTAAGTTGTCTAAGTGAGCTTTTCCTATGTGTAGGTTAATTGAACTGCCTTTTCAACAGTATTATTATCAACTAAGGGTAACACATGTGTTCACTTTTCAGTAAGTAACTTAAAAATCAGTCATTCATCAAATGTTCATGAGAAAGAACAATTCACATGGTCCTTTGCTATTCACTGCTTCATAATTCCTCGCCATCATTTACTTACTCTAAAACTTTTGTCACACAAGCAAGAAAATTTGGGAATACTCTGTTTCTCTCTCTTGACTTTTTTTCTGAGTAGCTCATCTAATTCTCAACTATTCTAGTCCGGGGTTCTCAATGTCAGCACTACTGACACCTTAGGCCAGGTGATCCTTGGTTTGGGAAGAGGGATCCCGAGCATTATAAGATGTCTAACAGTGTCTGGATTCTTCAGTGTTATCACAAAGCTGTAGTGTTCACTCAGTTTTTAGTACATAGAGAAATAATAAAACACCCATATAACTGAACAATCATGCTTTTCATCTGGCCAACACTTTTTTGGGAATTAATCTTTTCCACACAGTCTGAGCAGGGCTGACATTGCTCCCTGGAGCCCTAAGAACAGATAAATGAACCACGGCAAACCAGAGTACACACTCATCTCTTGGGTCACAATAATTACCCTGGCTGGGCATGACTCAAGCTGAGTCAATAGAGGCTCTCTCTAGGACTTTTGCTGGAGCAAAGAGGGATGGGCAAGGGTTCATTTTTCCTGGTTCCTGGCTAGGACAGTGAAAAATATAGGTCATGAGCTCCCAGTAGCCATCCGAGCTTGTCTGACAATAAAGGAAAGAGGGAGAGGAGGGACACCTGATATCATTAAAAAAAAAAAAAAAAAAAAACCAAAAAAACAAAAACAACCCTTGAATCCAATTATATTTGAAGCCAGACCAGCCAGAACTTCCCAGTAAAGCAATCAGGTAATTCTCTTTTTGCTAAAACAAACTGAACTCAGTTTTTGTCACTTGCAAGCAAAAGAGCATAAATTAATACTTTCTGAAAATCTGAATAATAAAATCTAACATAATGGGTAAGATTAGTCACCTACTGAATATTAATACCACTTACTGAGCATTTTCTATGTGCCAGACACTATGACGCTAAGCGCTACACATAAAAACATCACATGTAAATTTTTGCAATAGGCTCTATAAATCCTCTTATTGCTATTTTATAGAGGAGGAGAAAAAGAAGTAGTTAAGTAACATGTCCAAAACCAAATGCCTAGACACCATTCCAAGTTTACTGACTCCATGTCGGTTAACACTATTCTGCACCCACTTAATAATTTTAGCCACCAAATGCTTACTAAGTGCCTGTGTGACAAAGACTATCCTAGGATACAAAGATGAATAACCAAATGATTGTAATACAATATGTTGAATATAAATAATAATTAACATAAATTTAAGAGAGGAAGTTTAACAATGTTTCTTCAGGGTACTCAGTAATAAGGGTTTCTTTGTATCAATGAAAAAACTCGAATCCGTCTGTCATATAACTCCTTACAGTGCAGATATCAAAGTATCTTTAGTTTTGTGGCGCTGTTATCAAAATCACCCAAACCAAATGTGCTCACCAAACTGTTGACAAATATCCTGTGAAAGTCTTTCTGTAAGGGAAAAATGTACTAAACAGCACTATCCCTTTGACAGTTTTATTTCTAACAGTGTGGTTTACCTTACAGTTTCACAAGAGTTCGGTTTGTGTGCACAGGGTAACCTAAGTGGAGACAAATTCTGGGTATTATGACAAAAATTTGAATTCCTAGAATTACAAAACTGAGGGAAGGGCCTGAACCAGAGTTGGCTCCTTCAAGGCAGGATCACCCTACTAAATCTCATTTGATTCTCATACATTATAACACTCTTAAATTGTCAAAGTAAGAAAGCTTCATAAATCACAGCTTTTCCTGAAAAAAATTATGTATAATTGCTTTCCAAAATCATGTTCAAATGGAAAACATTAAACCAAAAATTAAAACATTAAAAAAGACTGTGATCCTTTATTCACCGTGATATCTGATAATACAAACATGTTAAAAAGATAAAACATATTAAGAGATAATTAAAACTATCTTTAGGGGTCTCCCCGTGCAGGTTTGAATCCTGCCGACTACGGGCTGTTTTTCTCGGACTGACTGTAACCCTCAGGGAGAAAAGTGAAACTCAAATAAAGATTAAAAACTGGGTTATCTCTAAAACTATCTTTAGCCATAATATTAATTTGCCACATATAAAAAAACACAAGAACCAGTGGGTCATTCATTTTTCCATACAATTATGATGAATTCACAAACATGCGCAGAATTTCAATATACAATAAGGTCACTCCATATTGGTACCTTTAATGTTCCCACATGCTGCAGAAATTAACTTGAAAGTGAACACAAGCTGTTTACGGTATGTTAAAACATTTCTACTGTCACTAAAATTTACTGGCCTTTAAGTGTTCTCTTAACTGCTTCTGATCTGCTGCTTTGCTGTGAAAGCAGATACAAACTTAGACTGTAAGTTTGGATGGAATGCTACATTTTTAGAGGGAATGCTAAAAAAAAAAAAAAACAAGAGACTTTTACAACTCCCAAAGGCTTTGCATATATAAGCTGAGATGTGAAAAAGAAAACTGAAATACAAGAAATGAAGAAAAATTTCTAGTACTGAGTGACGTCAGCATTGCACACTAAACACACACACACACTCTGGAGCTCTCCCAAAATGAATAATCTGAAATAGACTTCAAAAAAAATCCTCAAGTATTCTGTTTTTGGAAGCTTAAGTATTTATTATTTATGACTTACCTTAGGAATTTTAGACAAAATAATGAAAAAAAAATCATGTAAAATTTAAGTTACAAGTTGTTTTCCCAAATTATTTAAAATACACAAATATCAAAGTACTCAATTTTAGTAATAAGAAGTTTCAAAAGCAAATAAACTTTTGGTATCAATTGTTCACTCAAGTTTTTTTTTTTTAAAACCTGTCCAACAGTTTTCACTGACAGAAAAATATCTTTTAAAATATAGGGGGAGGGTACAGCTCAGTGGTAGTGTGTGTTTAGCATGCCTGAGGTCCTAGGTTCACTCTCCGATATCTTCATTAAAAATAATAAGTAAATAAATAAAACTAATTTCCTCTCCCTCTAAAAAAGATAAATAAAAATAAAATATAAATTATAAAGGTTACAAAAGGGCATATTCAGAGTATTTAAAATATGAAAAAAAGTTATAATGTTTAAAGTCATCTAATAATTGAATACCTAAAGAAGCATTCACTTTTCTCTTTATTTGCTAGACTTCTATGCACAGAGGTGGAGAAACAGAGAAAATATTTCTTCTTATAGATAATGGTGTAGAGGTAAATCAATCAATGCAGTAACATAAATCAATGGAGTAACAAACTGTCATGTTCTTATCCCATTATAAAAGCAGTTCATCAATTCAAAAGCATTTCAGCTATGTAAATTTACCAATAACCTACCTTTTTCATTTTCTTTGTATCTACAGATGCCAACTGGAATCTCTGCTTGAAACATGGAGCCCACCATTATCTCCTATTTTAAAAATAAAGTAACATAAAACATTAGTAAGATTTAGTAACAGATTTTATGTCCATTTTCCAGCTATGCCATCTTCTTGGGTTAACTGTTTCTGGTTTCTGTCATGAAATACAGATACAACCAATTAACTACCTCACAGGAGTATTGTGAGGATGAATGAGTTAACAATAGATAGGAGCTAGGGTATGATTGGATGAAAATATTAGTAATAATAATGGGGTGAAATGCAGTATGGACAATGGATACAAAGTTTACTTCAAAATATGGAGCAAAAGAAATAAAAGTGAATTCTTTTAATTAATAAGATAACTCTGAAAAGCAGGAAGTCAAACTAAGGTACTTGCAGAGCACCCCACTTTAAGCTACGATATCCGGATCAGCAGCATCAGGATCACCTGGGAAACCCAGAAATGCAGATGCTAAGGTCTCACCCCAGACCCACTGAACCAGAAATCACGGGGATGGGACTCGGCAATTAGTGTTTTAACAAGCTATCCAGGTAACTCTGACATACACTCAAGACTAAGAACCAGAGCTTTAAAGAAAAGGGTTTACATAAAGCTCAGCAGAGGCCAAATGAATGAAACTCTAAACCAAAGGATAGGTAATTAGTGCCTGACTTTCATTAAAACAATACAAGATGAAATCGTAATTCCCCCCAAACATAATTAAATCTTATTTTAGGGAATCTGGTAATTGACCTATATAGTAAAACACAAATTAAGGGAAACTAACTGTTCAGAAAGACAATCAGAGATCATCACTGATGAGATTTTACAAGACATAGGGACCAAGATTAATTACATGGGCCCTCCTTTGTCTGGTGGTTAAGAATATGGTTACCTCATCTTCAGAATGAAGATTTATGCAGGAAAGGTACAAAATCATGGTCCAGTAAGTTTAAATAACTATTAGGATCTGAAAAGCTCCTTTCCCCTGTTGTTACCTACTGATGTTAGGATCTCATTTTACCCAGTGTAACTTCAAAGATAGGTTCTATGCAATAAATTTACTATTGCACCTATATAGGAAAACCAGTTCAGTTTTCTAAAAATATCCCACATGCATTTTCTCTACTCATATACAGGAATTTTATTTATGTCTTTCACTATTAAAAAAGAATACTGTCACTTCTTGTGCCTCTTTTAACTTTACCCATCCATACCTATCAGAGAATAATAGATAGCCAGGTTATCAACCCTGGCTAGAGTGCTTCTAAAAACATCCATGTTTGGATCTATTCCAGACAAATTAAATTAGAATCTCTGGAGGAAGGCCATGGTAATCAGAATTTAAAAGTTCTCTAAGTGATTCTAACATGAAGCCAGGGTTGGTAACTTCTGGACCAGTATAAAGATAAGACACTTCCTTTTCTTACTGAGTTCAGAAGATGTCTTTTCACCTGCTAATTCGTTCTACAAGGAATGGAAGGGACATAGCATTTAGGAATATTATGTACCAAATATCTTACACAAAATTTTCATTAAATCCTTACTAACTTGGACAAGGCTGAATTTTTTATTCCTATATTGTATGTAAGGAGATGAAACTCAAGAAAATTAATTTCCTCAGGAACACACTATTAGTAAATTCTGGGGCTATAACTTGAACTCAAATTTGGTTTCAAAGTGTTTCCTCTTCCCTAATTTCTGTAAAATTTCAACTTTATTTTATAAGCCTTAGATGAATCTCTGAATCCTGACAATGCTTTACAACAAAACCTTACTAAAATAAAACAATCTCGATTTACTGTGACCTGCTTTATTACATAATTTTCTTGAGGAAGGGACTAGCAATGAAGGCTCCATCTCCCCCATGTTCTCCCACCTCTGAGTTTTTGTTGCTGCATTAAAAAAAAATAAAATTCAAGGCTTAATCAAATACTTTACGGGGCACTCCAGATACAAAAATAATTCATACTGGAGAAAAGATATATAAACTTGAATCTGTGGTAGAAAAAAACAGTTTAGGATGACTCCAAGGTTTCTAGTTTTTCTTCGTCTTAATTTCTGCATTACGTAGGAATCAGAAAAAACCGTATTGAAGAATAATTGCCCAAGTAGGTCATACAAATAGTAAGTAACTTCTGTGATCTTTTTTTCTGTCTTCAGTCTTATCATTCATTCATTACCACTCACACTAATTAACACATAGTGAACTAGGGTGATCTTTCCTTACCATCCTAACCCACACTGATGACTCTTCTAAACATCTTTTTGGAAACTCCTAAATAGACCAATTCTGGCTGAAGCCCAGAATCCTTGGGTAGCACAGTCCAAGTTCATTTGAATACTTCACTCTTCCCAATAGAAACTCTAGAGACTTTTCCTTATTTTAATCCACAAAAGGTTAGCTCTTTTTAAGTCTGTCCCAGGCATCCCAATCCAGACAACTTTAAACAAGCTAAACAAACAAATAAACACAGGGAAGGCTCAAAATTATTGACTAATTAAATTAACAATCACGAAAGTGTAGAAAGGCCACTCAATTTGATGTTTTAGGCTATTCTGCTTTCAAATAAATGACTATGCACTAAATTTAAAATCAGACCCAGGAAAAAGAACAACATAAAAACTAAGTGGAGATTTTAGAGAAAAATCAGAGCATCTATCTCAATAAGGGGATGACATCATTTCTTCCATACTAATAATTTGCTCTAATCAATTCCACACAATATTTCGATACATTTTCCTAATAAGTCAATTACTTTGCAACAGCTTAAAACTTAATTTAACCATACGATTAGTTATACAGTGTTATACAATTTTATATTTAAAGACTACATCAATATATAATCTTCAGATTCATTTTAGAAATTAGGGACAATTATACAGAAGCCCAAATCTGTCTCTCCATACAATATACTTTGAGTTATAAATATCAACATTAATATGGGATGGAGAAACTTGTAATCTAAATTATTAAACAAAATTTACTTAACAAATGCCAACACTTTCACAACTGTTTTCTCAAACATATATAGATAATAATAAATGACGTGATAGTATAGTGCAGCCAACAAGTCTAATTAGTACTAAGTTCAGAAATTTGGATTTCTAATCTTGCTTTGAGTTCCAACTTGCTCAACAAAGTCCAGTTTTTTCTATACCATTATTTTATCTTACGAAAAGATCTTTTTCTCACTTGGAAATATTAAGGGAAAATTTGAACATTCATATGTCACAAAAGGGTTTACTTCAACTTTATGAATATTTATATCTAGTAAAAGAATAATTACACTTGGCTTTCAAAATATTAATTTATCTAAGTGGGGAAAATATGGCTCTAACTACCTTTTTCCAGTCTTCTGATGGTATATAATCTTCATCTTCTTCAGATTCTTCTTCTATTTCACTATCTAGAATAAGTAAGACAATAATACTATAAAATGATTGCTTATCCTGTCCATTCTTACATCTACCATCAAATATTTAAGCATGCCAAAAAGTATCTGCATGAGTAGGCCAAGATATTTCAAATCAAGTAACACACCTTGTCAGTTAAAACAAAAATAAAACCCATAAACCTTTCAGGATAATCTTAATCTTAGACAACTATATTCTCATGAAATGATTCCCTACAAAAATTTTAGGAAAAAAATGGATTCAGAGTCAAGATAATCTGTTTCTAAGCCTAATTCTGCTACCAACAGCCTCGTGACAGAATAAATCATATGACCTCAGTTTCTTCCCTTATAAAAATGAGAATTTGGGCAAAACACTGGTTTCTGAACAGTGCTCCTTAAGACACTGAGAACTTTGCAGCATCACTTTGGTGGGAGTGCACGAAGAGAGGGTATGTATGTCTCCCCAACTTCTGTTTTATTCAGAGCAGCAAGCTATTGTTTATTTTCATTTTGGAGAAAAAATGTATTTACATAAAGGAGTGAGAAATCTGAAAGGCATTAGACTGTCAGCATCTTCTCAACTCTAAAACGGCAAAGTTCAAAAGGGTAACATCACACACAGAAATTATTTCTTCCTATGTAAAAACTAAAATAGGCAGTATATGTATAGCTTCCACGCATACATCTCTGAAATATGAACTAAATCTTTTCAAGAGGCAGTCACACTTAGTATCCCACTTGTAAGCAATCTTTGTCAACAGATTTGCTCCTGTTTTAACTAAGGGAAAAATATCACACTTCCCCCAAAACTTAAAATTAACACAATTATTTCACTAACTAATCTCTATGCATTGATACACTTTTCAGTTGGACTATACTTTTGATCAAAGCTCACAATAAATTATTAGCAGCTCTACATCCACTTCTAAACAAAATGTGTAACAGAAGTTATTCATACAAAGCAGTATCCATGTCTAATCAGTTACTAATTTACCACATTTTCATGAGAGGTTATTGTTCAAGTGTTTTTCTTCTTTTTAAAGTACAGAAGTTCAGACCACACATTTAAACTGTAACTACTAATGGTTGACTTTTTCTTATTCTAGAGTAAGGATTCCTGCTTAGAATGAAACATTATGGAACAGATGAAGAATACAAATATTCTGATACATTAAATGTTGTCTTGACTACTGATCAATCTCTAACTAGATCATAACTAGAAAAATTAGAATTCTTTCTATGTGTAACATATTCCTCTCTCAAGAGTCAACCACTTCTTTAAACTTGGGAACTGCTGATTAGAGTAAGCTATGCTTATGAATATATCAAGGCTGAGAGGCAAAGAAAAGCAGATAATGGAAAACTGAGAAAAAGACTAAGAGAAATAAAAAAGATGACTATGGAGCAAACTAAATTTTAAAGAAAGGTCAAGAGGAAAAAAAAGGAACACACTCAGAATCAGGTATGGTGACACAATAATTATTATAGTATATTCTTGAACAACAGGGCTCCAGTACTGCTAAACTGGAATAAAATTCCATTACTGCTGAGCAAGATTTTCAGACTCAACAAATTCAAACAGAGTAGTGAAAAGAACTACTGAAATTTTAGGTCACACTTTACACAGTAAAAATCATATCCAAAATACAGTTACTAATATACTTACTTGTATCAAAATATTTACAGCGACGTGGACGGATTATTTCCTGGGCATCTTGAGAAGCAACAGATTGTGACGGATCCTCATTGGAAGACTGAGTTTCATCCTCTTGACCTGAGGAATCTTTTATATTCTCTTCCTGTGGAATAATAAAATACAACTCTTTACGATAGAAAGAAAATTACTGCAGGTGAAAGGTCACAGTACTCCAAATACAACTAGAAGGCTAAAATAAATACACTAAATGTGGAAAAACAGATGAAATCTAAACTGTCTGTAGTTAAATGAATAGTATAGTACCACTGGTGATTTCTTAGTTTTAATAAATATACCACAATTACATTAAGATGCTAACATTAGAGGAAGTTGAGTAGTATACAGAAATTCTTCGTACTCTTTGAAACTCTTCTGTAAATCTAAAATTATTTTGAAACAAAATAAGAAAAATTAATACAGAAATGCCAAGTAGCCTTTATTACTCAAAAAATTATTTTACAAAAGCTGGTACAAATTTATTTAGAA
This sequence comes from Camelus ferus, assembly GCF_009834535.1. Lineage (NCBI taxonomy): Eukaryota > Metazoa > Chordata > Mammalia > Artiodactyla > Camelidae > Camelus > Camelus ferus. The sequence continues at coordinate 49,840,231 of NC_045708.1, read as the reverse complement.
TAGGCACTGAAAAGAAATCTGGAATGACACAGAGAGAACTACTCCCCCTGAAGTAGATTACAGAAGACTTCCTATTTGTATTACATATTTCAATATCTTAATTTTTAACATTTAAATACATTACTTTTAAAATTAAAAAAGACTAAAAACAGATTACAAAAATTAAGCAATCAAAATGAATGTGTTAATACATTTTAATTTCAACAAGAATAAAAATATGTGTATGGCCTTACTTTATTTTCCCCACTGCAGCCGCTGTTATCATCATTATCAGCATCTTCATCATCTTCACCTTCTTCTTCTTCCTCCTCCTCCTCCTCATCTTCTTCAGGTAGTGGATTAGTACTATCATAACCATAAAGGCTGAGAAGTTCATGAATTGGCATGTCGCCTTCCTAAATAGACCAAAATAAAAAATTAATTTCTGAATAGTATTGATATTTCATATTCCTATTATTCACAAATCTGAGTACATATTCTGTACAGAATACTCTTAGAACTGTTACCAAGAATTCTCAAATCATAAAAAGTGAAACCGAATGTAACTTTGAAACCTAGGAAAATTCTAGTCTTTTAAGAATTTCTATAAGACTGACCAATTCTAACTGCCAACAATAAACACACTGGTTTAGAACTATTCTTTTCTGCAATCAATTCAGTCAATGTACACTCCCAGTCAGTTAATGCTATGTATGGACACTCACACTTAATAAGAGTACCACACATAATTTGGGAGATGGAAAACAGACTAATGAGAAAATAGACTGGAAACTAAGTTAACAAACCCAGGAAAGCAGATGAAACTCATAGCCCAGCCCAAACAAATCAGCACAGCAATGACACACATGAGTGACACTGGATTACATTAGCCATAGATTCTTTTCTGGGGTTATCTATAATTGCATATAGGATCATTTCATGCAGTATGTACTATCCACCTTACAAACTGTTATCATCTCCATTTATAAATGAGGAAATTGATGGCAGATTAAGCAATTTCTCCAAAAATCATACAAGTTACAAGTAGTAAAGCCAGATTTCCAGCCTAATTTTAAAAGCCCATACTCTTATCCGTACACCACGCTGCCTCAGCCAGGGACCTCCCCCAAGCACTGCAAAACACATACCCCCTGAGGGTGAAATGAAGAAACACCCATATGTAATGAAATGAAATCAGTTTTCTGCAGAAGGTACTCACTCTAATCAGTAATTAAGTATTATAAAGAATCAGGGAAACATCACAGAATTCTGATTATAAAAAGAAAATTTAACCCAAATCACCTGAACATATTACATACACATGTACATACTCTAAAGGAAAACTTAACAGAGTCAGGCAGTTTAGAACCTAGAAAAAGGGTAATCATGAAACAAGATACGTTTTATTTCTCCAGCAGTCTTGTAGTCTTATTCATGGATAGAAGTAAGCCTAGCCCGTGTGTTAAATACACAGTTACAGTGAGGAGTAAGTATATTAGACTGGAGAATGTAACCTGATGACACTAAACATTTTGATCATACTCAGAATTCACTCAGGATTCTCAGAATTTGTGTCAAGAATCAACTAATGATCATAATTTGAAAAAAAAAAATTTCTCATAGAAAAAATAGGAAGGTGCTATTTAACACTTCTATTTCACATTATAAATGGATGTTCCTCTTATAAATCAGTTTATGAACCTGTCTGAAAGAGAAATCAGTGACCAGCTGGCATACTTAATTGACATCTCGCATTGTGATTCTCAAAGTACAATAACACAAACAGTGCTTGAGGGGTTCAAGGATCTACTCCCTGCAGATATCTGGTCCAGTACCAAGCATCTGGTACAAGAGACAGAAATTTGGAAATTACGAGTCAGGATTTAAGACAACTTCAAAATCCAAGAAAAAATTAGAATAAGAAAAGATATAGAAAAGACTGGTTATATAAATGATCCAAATGAATACCTGCCATGAAGTGTCTTCTATATGTCAGGCATTTGTGGTAAGTGCTTTGATTCTACTATCTCATTCTTTTTTCTTAAAACATAGTGAGAATATTATACTATCTTATTGTCTTTAAAAGTGCCAGATGAGAGTGCTACCTTTATCTGTAACGAAGAAAACCAAGCAGAGAGAAACATCATGCACTGACAGAGACTTTACCATAATACCTAGACCTCCTAATCCCAGTTCATACTTTCCATAAACTCACTCTGCACCACAAATTAGAAGCAGGTTTAAAAACTAAAGTCAATCCTGTGAACAAGGAGCCACTCAAGTCACCATTATGAATAAGCGTCAAACCAGTAAAAAACACTTTAGTGTAGGTGTGCAACTAACATTTACACAGAGCTTAAGAATTCATGAACAGCTTGTTTCATAGTATTTATTTCATCTTTAAAACTACCTTAATATTACCTCTAATTTTCACAATGGAGTTAACTGATACTTTGAGAGATCACACACAAGAGGTATGATCACTAATCAAATCAATGTCCTCAGGCTCTCTACTGTTGGTCTGTCTTATTCAAGGGCGACAGAATCACCTCAAGAGCTTATTAAAACGGACTGCTGAGCCCCATCCCAAAGTTTCTGATCTAGCAGGCCTGAAGTGGGGCCTGAGTATCTGTATTGTTTTAAAGTATAAGATGATATTGATGCTGCTGGTATGAGACCACCTGGAGAACCACTTACCTCAGTTAGGGTAAGATACCTGCAAATCAGCCTTTCCAGTGGGAGATAATAAGGCGTGATCATTATCTTTAATAAAGTTTACCACTAATAGCTGATATCTAGCTCAGTTATGTGTCAAAAGATAAGTGACAAACCAACTGCATGGAAAGAATTTTTTTTTCTTTTCTACCACTATCAGGAAAGTGGAATATCTGACTTCTGTGGTTAGATCAAGATTCTTCCCTCTTGGATGCACATTTGAGAAGTGTTAATTTGCTTTATAAAAATTCATCTCTCAAAAAAAAATCTCCAATATTGACTAAGCAGAGAACAAAGTAGAATCAAAAGTGGCTGATCGCCTGGAAGAGAACTGTTTCAATTTGAAGAAACAGTAACAGAACTGGCAGAGAGAAAAGTCAGACAAGTCAGAGGAAATGACAACTGCACAAGCATAGAAACAAAAATGAAAAAGCAGGTTGCACTGATCAGAGCAGAGGGTATCCATAATAACTAAAAAAAGAAAGTTAGGGCTGGTATTGCCACCTGTTTTTTCTAGTTTTACTTAGTTTCTAAAGGGATCTGTTACGCTCCTGATTCATTTGAGTAGCTGTTGAATAGTGACTGGTCTTATTGAAGAGTTTAGGGAAAATTATGCACACAACAAAATACTCGAGATGGACTCAGGCAGTGAAAAATTTAATTTGCTAGGCTGTAATCCACCACTATCATTCATGTGAGTATAAAGAGAACTTGAAACTAAATAAGTGGTTTGGGTAAAGAAAAAACTCAAGAGACCCTGTGGAAGAAATCAAAGGATTTAACCACGGGTTATGAATTATCAAGCGGTCCTTGTGACACTGAATCTCTGGTTCCAGATTTATCTTGGACCCAGATACATATTCAAATTACTTCTAAAAAAGTCGTGAAAAATAATAAAAAATAACAGTTGTAAAGAAGTTCTAACAAACTTCTAAAAAGTTTATTTTCAGTCAAAGTTGGCTTTAGGTGAGTTTTACCATGTGTAAACAAAATATCCTTACCTATTGCATCAAGAAAATGCTTGCCTAATATTGAAAACAAAGAGTATATAGTGGTATGTTTTTGCTTAGAAATTAACTTTTAATTTCTGTTGCCCAATATCAAATTAGTGAGCAACAAGTTAGAAGCAACAAGTTAATAAGCATCAATCACAACCCACTGAAGAATACAACAATCAGCGTTTGGCAGTACACAATATGAAAAGTATCTTACTTGATCTAAGGTATAAAATGAAAGAAACCCTTGCAGCAAACCCTGAGCTACAAGAGCTGATTCCAAATTCAAATTCCCCAGTTTTAAATTCCAGTATCATTTATTGTCTGCCCCCCAATCCTTCCTTTGTACTACTACACTCATCTTATTCCAAGAACTGTTTTTTTCTCCATTCCAAGCATGTATTTTGATTGAAAGCTCACCTCCTGAACCTCACAGCATCCGATCCAATTGGAATCACTGCATTCCCTGGCCATGCATTTGAAACAGGCACATGACCCAAGCTTGACCACTGTTTGTTTTACCAACAGCAGCTAAAGAGCATAGGCTGTATCTCAAGCAGTAAATCTGGGAGCCTGGAAACTGACAACATATGAAGAATATTTGTCTGAAAAAGGACACCACCATGTAGAAAAGCAGAAACAGAAAATATGTTCTGGTGATGCTTGAGACTGAGGTCTAGATATCCTCCTACCCTTAATGAAATTACATGAGCCTTACAACTAAATTCTTTACTTTGCCTAAGCTAGTTCAAGATGGATTTGTTACTTGCTCCCAGATATTTGATATAAAAAGTAATGCTATACTGTAAAGAAAATGTTATTTCCCTCTGAAAAAAGACTAAAAGATGGATAAAATGTGGCTGATACTACATTGTACTAAGGTTTGTCAGTTACCTGTTCCAGAGACTTTCTTATTAGCTTATATTGTCAAAGTCTATGATCTACCAGGTTCTAAGGGGCTTTCCTCAAATCCAGACATCACAATAAAGTGTCAGACTGTTTTGTTCCCATACATATAAGCGTTAAGAAATGGAAGAAGCAGAGTGAAAGAAAATTATGGGTCAAGTACAGTAGCTCTCCACAGTTTTGGTGTTGTAGAGTTCTTTGACAATTTTATGTATGATGGAACTATCAGGATTTACAGAGTGATTATCATGTACCAGACATCATGCTACATCTTTTACATATATCATCCTTGTAGTAACACTGGAGCTTAATGCTATTAAGTTAGTCTAAAGTCACACACTGAACAAGTAGTGCAGCTGAGTTTTGAGCCAGGTAGTCTGACTCAATGCTTTAGAGCTCCCTTACATATATATGCATATATTTACTCCCTTCCTAGAACCTTAATCATAGGTTAAGTGTACACTATCCTGATGGAGAGTGAAATAAGATGTGCTGGGTTGACAGACTCCAACAGGTAAGAAAAATGGACATAGTACAAAATGAATAAAAATACAGGAATGTGGAATATACTTGCATATTGTGCTTAAAAAATAAGTTGTCTAAGCACTGTAACAAAAAGAGGGACAATCATGTCTAAACAAGTTGAAGGGAGGTCAGACAGAGGTAGGAAGAATACAGACTTTTTAAAAGACAAACACATGTATCTGAAATTAAGTCCGTCCTTTTAACTTCAAAACAATAGGGTAAAGTTACCAAGCACCAACAGTAGTATTATAAGGTTGGGTGGTATCCATCTCCTGGCTGCAGAGGAAGCAGCTCCCTCTCCCTCGTATCAGAGGATGAGTCATTTAGAAATGACTGCAGGTGGCAGATGTTGGCCATTCAAGGGCCATTTGGTGGATGGACAGAGTACTCTTTTTATACCTGTTGTGACTTACAGTAAATGCTTCTGAAGTTGGAAGGAAGAAGGAAAGAGACTGATTTTCAGCCAGGAAAACCTAACAGACTGCATTCAGACGGGACAAGAGTGATAGGTCCAAAAGTAACCAACCCCTTGGGGTTGAGGCCTGACTATAAGATAAACTGTAAAGGGATGGAGACAGTGAACTCTTCTTTATAATCTCCATGCTGGAGTTTCTTTTTTTAACCCATATAATCCATGTTGTGTGTATACTTAAAAAAAAAACCCTTAGTCTTTCACATTTTCATCTTTATTCTCTAGCTCTGGAGATTCAATGCATAAAATGTGTCTAGTGCTTTACAGTAACTATTAATTATTAATACTGTTATAATGTGATTTGTCAAAAGTACACATAAATACATAAAATATATTTTTGATCCTGATCCCTCTTCTCCCAAATAGATGGCCACTATTCAAAGTGAGGCCGTGAGTTTTAAGAGTGCATTTGAGAAACAGTTAAACCTGCAAACTGCTGTTCCTAGTAAACCAAAGTCTATTTACCATGGGAATGATTCTGACACCCCTTCTCATTTTAACCTGTATTTCTAATTCTATTAAAACATTTAAATGCTAAACTTACATAAAATACTTTCTGTATTGATAAATATTCATGCATACAAACATAACAATACACATCAAAGTTTCTTCCATGAAAAGCTACTTTTCACTTAAAATTTTAGAATTCAAATTGAATTAATTTAAAATTACAAGCTACATAGTTACTGTTAACTCCTGAATGAATCAACTGTCAAAAGTTTGCTACAATTGCATCAAAGGTCCATTTTATGCAACCAAAGTGCCAGGTATTACCAAACTACCTTACCAATTCCTGACATAAGTTTAATGTTTCACTTCTATGAAAGCAAATCAGTAATCAATCACAAAATCTTGCTCACTTTTTAAATAAAAACAAAAACTAGTTTGCTTTGGTTCATACCTAAAAGAGTTTACAACTATTGGAAATCCGACATATTGGCCCTGAATTAGCTCAGCTGTAGGTATAGAAGAAAGCATTGGGGAGTATGTGCTTCTTACACCTAAGCCTTAATTTTTCTGGGAAAAGTTAGGACTGAGAAGGTGTATGACTGGTTGAAAAGAATGATATGGTTCCCCTGTCTTTCTCTCCTTTTGTATATACTCAATGAGTAATCCTATTTTAATAATTTTTTTCCTACAAAGGGTCATTTGAAAGCAAATTTTGGAGGATTGTAAGGGACCGGGAAGGAGGTAGAATAAAGGAAAAAAATAGGAAAAGACCATAACATGCCCAATATTTTAGCAAAGCCCATTAGTAATTTTGTACAAATTAAATACGGTAGCCCATTTTTCTAAAATATAAGCAAACAGTAATCATTCTACTTCATAACCAATTACAATGTATACTTCATTATCTCCTCTTAAGTAATTACTCAATTACTTGAGCAATACAGGATGTGGAAAAAAAAGGAAAACATAAGATTTTCTCCCTTTACCTTTTATCCCAATGGAAGGGTTACTCAGAAATAATAAAATGTATGAAAGCGGTAAGTTTCTGTGAAATATAGGCAGATAATTGAAAATAATTGCCTTTCTACTTCATGAATGTATGAAGTGACTGTGATTGACTTTTAAATCTATTGTTTCCTTTGATATTAACCTAGGTTTCAAATCACCCAAGCAAATTAACCCTGTCATTTGAATGGCTTTCCAGCCTCCTCTAAAGAATAGTTCTGACTCCAGGTTCCTCATGTGCTTTTTAACTCATCCTTGAAAAACTTTTATATCAACTACACACCATTACTACTAAGATCAACTCTGTCGTGTTGCTTAAAAAAATATGGACTTGCTTAGGCACTGTGGATTAAGCCAGTTTTAACCACTAAATGATCCAAAATGGGAGCCCCTGACAATGTTTGACTTAATAAGACTTTTTCCAGCTCTTTAAACGTACACTCCAAAAAGTTCCAAACTAAAATTCCAAAATATAGATTAGTCTTTATTACTGTCAAAGTTTAAGAATTCATTTTTCCATATTATGTACTTCAAATGCCTAAAGACTGGCATATGTCTTATTCCTTACATTCTTTTTTGTCATAGAGTATAGCAGATTGTATATGTAATAAATTTTACTGATAGCATACCAAATTCATATATTTATTCATTAAAAAATTATGACTGACCACTCTTATTAGGTACCATGAAATACACTGTTGAATAAAAGACTATCCTTCCTCTTATGGAATTAAAGGAGGATACAGACAAAAAAATTAAACAAACATATATAATTACAAATTATGTTATATGTTAGGTATAAAGAAAGTACTGAATGAGGTACAGTGGTTAAAAAGGGCTAATGAGGGGCTAGAAAAGGCCATTCTGAAGAGGCAAAATTAAGTCCAGACTTAAGAGGATAAGGAGCCAGCCTTGGAAGGCACATATGAGAGAGGGAATGAACTGAAAAGCCTTGAAGCAGAGAAAAAAAAAAAAGCACATCTAAGAACAAAAGCAGGCTAGTGTGGCTACAGACACCATAACAGGGCAGTGTAACACATGGATAAAGGACCTTGCTGGCCAGGGCAAGGAGTCTGGATTTCTCTTCTGGTGTAACAGAAAGCCACTGAAGAGTTTTAAATAGGAGGCTGACAAACTGATTTATATTTTGAAAAGATCATCATAGTTGCTGTGGTAACATATTGGAGAGAAGAGTGGTAAAAGAGGACATGAAGAAGCCAGTTAGGAAGCTACTCTATCAGTCTAAGCTAAAAACAATGGTGACCTGGGCTTGAGGGTAGCAGCAGAGAGGGAGCAACAGCCAGATAAGAGATATTTTTGGATAGAAATGACAGGCTTATTTAGGAATGGATATTGAGAATGAAAGAAGATGACTCCCTGGTTTCTGACTTAGGCAACAAAGTAAATAGTGGTACTGCTTGTTTTTTTTACTGAGATGGAGAAGACAGGGAAGTAACAGGTAGAGGAAGGAGAAGATAAATCAACAGTTCTGTTTTAGACATTTAAAATTTAAAGATGTCTATTCAGATATCCAAGCAAAAATGTCAAGCAGGTGGTTAGATAAACAAAACTGGAGACAAGGAATAAGTTAATGCTAAAAAAAAAAAACCCAAAAAACAAAAAACTAAGAAATACCAAGCATACAGACACCATGGGAACAGATGAGATCAGATCACCTAGTTCAGTAATTTTCAAGCTTTGTGTGCGTACTTAATGAAGATGTAGATTTGAGCCCCATCACCCAGAGATTCTGATTCAGCATGCCTGGGGAGAGGCACAGGAATGCACATTTCTTAGTAAGTCTATGAGTTAGTCTGAAGCATCTGACTCTCATACTACATTTTGAGGAGCACTGATCTAGAGGCAGAAGAAAACAAAGCCCAGAACTGAGAATTGGGAAATTCCAAATTTAAATCTTGGCTGAAGGAAGATGAGTCTGCAAAAGACGCTCAACAGAAAGCAAGCAGATTGGGAAAATGACAGTGGAGTGCTCCAGAATTCAAAAAAAAAGAAGGGAATGGTAAATTGTGTTGAATACTTCTGAGGGTAAAGTAGGAAAAAAGTGACCAATGGATATAATAAAATCATTCGTTATCTTGATAGGAAGGGGCAGAGACAATCTAGAGCACCTTATAGAGTAAGTAGGAAATGAGAAAGATAATGACAACTTAAGAAATTTTGCTTCCACAGGGGAGTAAATGAAAGGTGTAGTAACAGGGGGAGGACAGAAGGTATACAAGAAAAAATTTAGGACTCTTTTATAGTCCATTTTTGACCCAGTATCTGTGATGTTTTACCAAAGTAAGTACTGAATTCTACTCACATAATAAAGTTATTTCTTAAAAAAAAAAAAAGCCTTTCATTTCAAACTTTAAATATCCCACCTATGACCACACAGAATTTTTCAGTATTGATTATATGTAACACCACTTCCCCCCCCAGAAAAAAAAACCCACAACTAAAAAACTAAAAATTCAAGTGTTCCCTTTCTCCAGAAAAATTTTATAACCACTTCATCCTCTAGCTCTTATTATTATTTACCCTTGCAAGATCCTCTATTTCAGAACTGAAGTTTGTTTCTCCTTCCATCATTTCTTCCTCTTCTAATGTTCGTTCATCATCAAAATCATGAACCAGCATGTCAGCTGATGGATCAAATTCATGGTCATCTGATGTTGCTGAACCTCCTGGTAAAGAATATTTTAAGAAGTTTGGTAAACCAAATTATGTGTATCTTATTAATAGTTAAAGTATACGCTATTTGAAGCTGGATATAAATAAAAGTACGCAGGAAAAGCTATGCACAGTAAGTATATATTGTTTTCTAAAATTCTTGCCCTTAATTATCACCTCCCCCTTTAAAACCTCTTCTTTAAGGGACTATTTTTTGCCGTCTCACTTCTATATATTTAGTTACAACTGGTATGTGTGTGGGGGGGTAGTGTTTATTTGTATCTTTCAAAAAGTATGTATAGCTTTTAAAAAGAGTATTGTAATCTTCCAAAGTAAACTTGAGTTGTAACTAACAAATGGTCATATCAAATAACCATGGGTGTGTGGGAAGAATCACAATTCTTAATCATCTGATTGATAATTAACAGACCCAATGAGTATGAACCCCTATGGTCCCTGAGGAGAATATATAGTCACATGAAATATACAATCATCTGAATATAATCTAGTGAAAATACAGCTGAACTCAAATATTATTCTATCTGCATAAAGGTAGTTATCCTTAACTTAATTAATTGAAATAACTCAAAGATACAGTATAAAAAGCAAAATTTATTAAAACTGCATAGAAAACTCTTATGAAAGGCATTAAAAATAATCCAGTGGGTAACTGCTGTATAAGTTAATCTATTTTTAGCCTGATGGCTGGGGAATATGGGTGTGCTCAATTGGGTCAACAGCAACAGTAGATTGCAAATGCTGAGTATATATATCCCATATTCCTACATTTGGTTATTGCCAAACCTGGACTTAAGTTTGCAAAAGCATTTTTTACTAATAAACAAATGAGTTAATTAACACTAAAAAAACCCAACAATTTATTTTCATCAGTTTAAAGTGTTAACTATTATATTAATAGATGTACCTACCCTTCTATTTCACTTCAGTAAGAAAACCAATAAATAATAACAAAGAGATACAGAGGCTGATTTCTTGAACATCAGACAACTGGGAATAAAGGGGCACCAGGGCTCTTTGTCATCTCCCAATAGTTTAAGCGTAAGAACCATTTTCTGAGTGTTTACTATGTGCCAAATACTATGTTCAAGCACTTCACATAATTAGCTCATTCAATCTTCAAACAATTCTATGAAGAACGAACAAAAACTTGAGGTGCAGAGAGTTTAAGTAGCATGTTTAAACTCACAGAGCCAGTAGGTGGCAAGAATGGAATTTTAATCTTGGTTCTGCTAATTCCAATGCTTGTGCTTTTACTGCACTCCAAGCCTCCTGACACAGACTCAGAAACAGTAGATATTCTGCCTCGAAGAATACTTGAAGAGAGCCTATGTTTACTCAGATGAGTAAACTGCAAGCCAGGTCAGATGGCAAAGTACTTAGAAATCAGTGTGCTCTTTGAGGAACATAATAAAATGTTGATATTAAATATAAAATAACTAAATATATAATTGCTAAATCAAGTGTCATCTATCTTGTTATAGTACAAATGAGTTAACCAATTACCAAAATTTTGGAACGATTTACAAAATAAAAAAATTTAGAATGGTATATTATCTTAGTTTCTTCTGGAAATTAAGAAGAGCACGGTATAATTTTAGTAGGTGATCTTAGTACTCAGTGAGGGACTGGACACAAGGGTTCTATAAGAGCAGTTTGAGAATCACTAATTTAATTGCAGCTTTTTTGTTCCAATCATTATCCCCTCTTTCTGAGTTTTCAACAGAAAACACTCCCAAAACTTTTCAGTTCACCCAGCAATCTTCTAGGATGTTTAGTCAATTATGTATTCCCATAGACACTGCTATACTTTTCTTCTCCCTTGTAAGCAGAAAGATTCTATAAAAAACCTCACACCACTACTTTGAATACTATTATCCTAATCATAACTCCTACTGGATGCAAATACTGTCAAAAATAATCATGCTTAATTCCTAACTACTAATACTCCTTTATCAACTTAAAAATCAAGCTCATGAGAAAACAGTACCAAATCACCAGTGTCATATGACTGACCTAAAGTCCTCCACTTTTTGTCATTATTTGCAAAGCCAATTATATTTAAAGCCTTGCTATGAAATAACTAAGTGTGGGTGAAACTTTTCTCCCTTCCTACTCTAATTCCTTTCCCCACATGTATACTGCACTGTTCTCTATAAATCTGCAATTTTTTCCTTGAACTAATCTGACCTCTTTTAGTTGACTTCTTTTTACCTTGTTCTTTGAAACCAACTAACCATCCTGCTCCCTTCTGTTAATTACTAAGGCCCATCATTAGGCTGTCTCCTAGGGAAAAGAATCCTAAAAGCATATTATTAGGGGTAGGGAGTCTGGTGCTTTGTGTAAATATTTTGCTTCAGAATTTAAGGCAAATATCATTGCTTCATCACAAAATTCCATCCTGATGCAAAATTACTAAAAAGTACCTTACATTCTTTCAAAGACTCAGAAGATATATTCAGTTTATATCATGTGCACTTATTTATAATCATTTTACTATTCCCCTCCCTAAATCCCCATCTCTAATGGCTACTAGATATAATCGGTTTACACTGGTTTACATTGGTGGAGCCTACAGACAAACCACTTAGTCTCAGTCACGTGACTCATTACCAGAATCAACTCCAAAGTGCAAAAGTTACAAAGGACACGGCCTTTCACCAGAAGACCAGAAATTTTACATCAAGTCTCTATTTTTAATTCTTTCCAATTTTTGTGGAATTGCCAAAAATTAGTATTACTTATAAGAACAATAAACATTTCCTTGGACAGAAGCCTGATATCACAAACGTCTACCTCAGAAGATCTTCCTTAGTCTGAAAACAATTTAAAAAATTCGATCTATTTGTATAAGTATTCAGCAAGTAATAAAGGCTATTAAAGACATTTGTGTTCTTCAAGCTCCACTAGTCTTCCAATTCAGCCTAGACTGATTGAAATTCAATGGAAATTGAGAAAGTCATTTATTAATATCACTTTTGGAGTAATTATTTTTATGTACGTATGTATTACCTGACAAATGGCTTGATAATTCATAGAAAAATGTCTAAATCTCAGTCTTTGTGCAATGTCACAACATTACAAAAATAAATGAAACATTTTTGTATTTGAAAAAAGATTTAAAAACAGATTTTTGTATTTGGAAGAAAAAAAATATTAGAAACAATTCCATGTCCTAAAAAAGCATTGTAATCAAATCTGAGGTCAGATTACTTTCAACTTCTTCCAACCTGCTTCCATCCAGAACATATTTTATTAGCCAGGAAGTTGGAAAAAAAAAAAATTCAGTTTCGAAAATGTCACAAAACCTAATGTACTTCACTTCCAAGCATATTAGACATTTTCAGCTGAAATAAATGTGACAAAATCAATTGTCAGTAAAGTACAGTAGTCATTTAGAAGAGACCTGGAAGTATTCCAGTCCAACTCCTACCTGATGCACCCGATGCACACAGAGCACAATGATTTGTGTTCATAAAATGGACCCTGAACGATTAAAGAAGGATTATACTATGTCAAGCATTTCCCCAAACTTTCTAAAATGAAAACATAGAAAGGTGATTGCTTCAATAATCTGAAAAGGTCAGTAATACACCATTGCTAAATATTCAATGTGAGATGTTTTCAAATAAAATGTTACCATGTCTCAGAGAGCTCTGGTTCTCACTCTTTAGCTACATCAGGCGCCTTCTTACTCTGCCTACCCCACTGCAGAAGGCAGTCCTCTCTCCTGGTAAAATTCCTGGGCACTGAGGCAGAAGGAATATTACCAGACTCTTTCCTGACTGCTATTTAGCTCTAACCAATTGCTGCCACACAGGAATGATGTACCCAAGCATGCCAGGACCTCTGATTGATCATAAGAAGCCTAAATGCAGATTTTATATAAAATACTCCAATTTTTTCAGCTGAATACACTGGCCAAACAAAAAAACATTTGTGGCCCAGATCTGGTCCAGAGATCACACGTTCGCAACCTCTACGTTAAAGAAAAAAAATGAATCTATACTGTATTTGGAGAATACAAAAATCTAAAGATATATGGTCAGAAGATGAAACTTGATCCTATTCAAACCTAAAAATAACTTCCTTAATTTAAAACAACAATCATTTGTTGAATCTTACTTTTCCCTCTTTCATTAAATGCATTAAAAATACACTTCAAATATAACTCAAATCAAACAGCAATTAAAAACTACACAAAATAGATGTGGCAATTCATCAAAAGAAAGAAAGGAAGGAAGGAAGAAAGAACAGAGAGAGAGAGAGAGAGAAGCCACAAATAGTCATGAGGTTGAACTCACAGCAGCCTCACCTGTACTTTCATGGGCAGTCAAATATTTCATCCATTTCTTTTTCCCCAGAGAAAAGAAGCAGTCAGAAGAAAAGCAAGTCAGATGATAGTCTAACTTCTCTAGCCTTTATGTAACTAACAGGACAAATGTTAGTCAAATAGAGATTATAAAACATATAGAAAATACTTACCTGGACTTGAAGACTCAACAGATGGCTGAGGGGAGGGGGAAAAAAGAAGAAAAATTAGCATTTTTGTGTAGTAAGTCTTTACAAACACTACAGGAATTATTCAACTGATATGACACAAAAAAACTAGTTAAGTTTTAATGTCTGAATTGTCTAAGACAAACTAAAACTTCCTGTATAATTCCTACTCTGACATTATGTTTATTTAAACATAGAGAAAAGGCTAAAACATTCCTGAACCTAGGAACAAAAACAATAATATGGAATTGATTCTGTTTTTAAAAGCAAATATGTATCTCCTAACATGTGGTTTAAGAGATAAGATTTTAGATCTTGGATTTCTCTGAATATTCTCTCCTATCAACACAGGGAAAACTATACCCAAGTTTTGCTATCAAGCTGGTCTCTAGCTTAAAATGAGTGTGAAGAGGCAGAAACAATTTAAAACATTATCTTAGACAAAAAATATGCTGTAAGAAAGCAGAGGGAAATTAGAATGTTACTTAAGCACCAAACTGTTCACTGGGTTAACTTTACTAATAAACAACATACTTTTAAATTACCACAGAATTAGCAACCTTTCAAGCTAAAGTCTAGAGAGGTTAAGTTATCAAATGGAAGATCACAAAGATTCCCAATTATAATGTCCCTTCTACTGTAGCATTCTACCGCTCATAAATTACAAGCATTTGGAAAATTTAGAGATAAAATTGTTAGCAACTCTTTTAGTATTATCAGCACTCGACAGTTTGTAGCTGTGTTTTATATCTTAATTCAGTTAATTAACAATTATAAACAAATCATCTACAAATATCAACCCCTATAAAACAAATTCAGTAACAAAAATTCAAAGATGCTTCAAATGACATAAACTTTATAACTAAAATCTTGCCTATTCATTCTGAGCTATCTATTTCATACTCATTAGATGTCAGAGATGCTGGAGAGCCAAAAGCACTAGCAAAGAGATGGATATTCTAGTATTTTCCTTCTTTCTGCTAAGTAATGTGGCAGAGAGACAAGAAGAGCAAAATAGAAATTAGTTAAGTGCTCAATTTTTCAAAAGCTAGGCATCTAAGACAAATTCTTACAAGGTATTAAAACTCCATTTTGTAAACTGTCCTCATTATGCTATTGTAATAAGTATGACAGGCAAGAGTCCACATGGTGACTTTGACTCTTCTGAGGCATACTTTTTCAAGGGTTCTTTTTTTTCCCTTTTCTTACAAGAGAATGGTTCTTGTCCATAGCATTGTCTTAGGCTAACAAAAGACTGACTATTCAGTATTAGATATTTTCAAGTGTCACATCAATATCTTTATTTAAAAGTTACGCTTCCACAACGAGTCAAAACAGAAAGTATTACTCTTTAACTAGGTTCCTCTAATGGGAAGCTGTACAGGGAATAATGTAACCATAAAAAGGGTTTTTATCTTGTTTATTAACATCTTTTGAACAGGATTACACACTTCTAGCTAAAAATGGATTTAACCACCACACAAATTATTACACAGCAAATCAATATTTTAAAATATTAACCCACTTTTATTTCATGCAACTATATTTTATTTCCCAAGTTTAAGCACAACTTCTGTCCTAGGCTACAGCAATGTTAAGGACTACCTTCATCTGGTTCCAGGTTCACTATACACAGAGTAGCCTTCATAATGCTGTTTTTCCTCCTTCGTAAACTTCTGAAATAGGTTTACATGGCATAAACAAGAAAAAACAGCATTTTCTTCAAATTAGCTTAAAAGAAATAGTTCTTTGAGCATTTGGCTCTTTCTGAACACTCCCATAATTATTCTATTTAATAGTCTTCTGATAAAAAAGGCTGATTAAAAATAAGTTATTCTACTGCATAAAAGGTACATTTTCATTGATCTTATTAGATATTGGCAGGAACAGATACTGAATTGTGACTGGCATCTATATACTTTAGTTTGTAAAAGGACTCAAACTGTGCTAAATGCCAAAAAATACCATACTGATTTTTGTTTTACTGGTAAATAGTTACCACTTTAATGTTCTGAAAAAGGCCCCAAATATTTTCTGTTCATTATCAAATGTTTAGAGGACTGGGAGCATTTGTAAGCATAGCTGGCATAAAGTAGAACACCCAGTGCTCAAAGGTAGCACTAATCATATTAAGTCAGACATACTAGAATGTTTCAAGAACCATGATTTGACGGATGGTATAGCTAGATTAGGATCCTTGTAGGGGGAAGTAGGGATGGTTTGCCTGTAGATACATATTTTAGTACTCTGTGTTTAAAATAAAATTCCACTGTATCGACCAGAGTAGGATGGGAGTGAGATTGATTTCCTGAAAGTTAAATCAAAGAGAGCTTCTGGAAAAAAGGCATTTGAAAATAGTTTATACTATAAACATTATTTTTGCCCAACCAACAAAGTGATTATCTTTCAAATAAAATACGGGTTTAGTTATCCTAAAACAGGAAATTTCAGTATAAAATGAGGGCATTTTTTTATTTAGGTATTTAAAAGAACAGCAGAACCAAACTATGTTTATATAGTACTGCGTATTTTCAAATGTATAGTTACTTGATCATAAACCTAGCAGTAATGCCTGCCCCACCTATCTCATTTTATAGGTTAGCAAACCCAGGGAGATAAACTGACTTGAACAAGGTTCCATGGAAGGTGGTGAAGGTCCTGCTCCCTTCTATACCTCCCAAGGAAACAACTATGTAAAAAAAAAGTTTTCTCTTTACCTTTCTCCTCTTCTCTCTTACTTTCTCTGTATTTCTAAAGTGGTTTTCATCTATTCAAAGCATGTTTAAAATGTGACTGCAAGTTGTTATCTGTCATGTCAGACTATTATCTATGTCTCATTAGGAACTGGTGTCTCTGATAATACCCTCCAGGACATCTACAATGTCTACCATTAATGACTACAGTAAATTAGAAAGGAGGAAGGAGGGGAAAAAAATAAAACTAAAGTTAAACAGGTACTCATTTGTAGCAATATCTATTTTCAGAAAAAGCTCAAATTATAAAACCTGAGCAGTAAAGAAGATTTTACACTGGGGATTAAAATGTAATTTAAAAATGCACTCAGAGATTACTGGTAGAAATAAGAGTTGATCTAAGCATTATGGAGATCATCTTGCCAACGGGAACTTACTCTACTGATACGCCTAAAGAAGCACACTGAGACATATGTATGTAACATTCATTACCATGAAGTTGTCCACAGCAAAAAGTTGGGAAAAAATTTAAAGTCCATCATTTAACTAATTAGAAATGAAATACAGTTCTTCCAAGAAAGCAAATACTATTAATTTATTAAAAAGAACTCAACAGTTTTGTTTGTGAGGATTGAGAAAAAAATGCTTAAAAATATATATGTGTACATGTATCTAAACAGATAGATATTTATATACATTAGGAGTAAAAGTTCAGAGGAGGGAGTAAATTGGGCTGGAATAAACACAAAAAGTTTTTACCCAAGAGGATACACAAGAATCTGTTAACAACGGTTACCTCTAGAACATGGGTTGAAGAAGGCTTTTTTCATTTTATACCTTTCTGTACTGTGGAATTTTTTAACCACTTGCAAGCATAACTCTGTTTTTTAAAAAGAAAGCTAGAGGAGATTATCTTGTGGAATTATGAGCCATTTTCATTTTTTTCCTTTACTTTTAGATTTTCAAGAAAACCTAGTATTTGCCTTTTTTTGTAACAAGTCTGTAATTTTGAAAAATAACCTAATTTTCTTTTAGGTACACTCATAGTTGTTTTATCTGAGACAGAAAACATTAGAGAGATAGACAGAGTTTGAGTATGCTAAATCAAATTAAAAAATGAACTGTTAACTTTTATACCTTCACCCATATATATGATTTAGCTGATCAAGTTGCTAATAGTTGTAACAAATATTCAATGCCTCAGACTCATTCAAATGTTTATCTTCTGCATTTTTCTAGACCATGGTAAGAAATATCTCATATACCAGGAAACTATAAGTTGGGAGAGTAAAAGATCAACTAACTAGAATATCACCATTATTAAAACATAAATAAGTAAACAAGGTAGTAAAACCACAAAGTAATCATTACTCTTTCATTCTAGGCAATCAAAAGCGTATTTTCAATGAGTATAACTGTATGAACTAATTGCTCCCCTTAAACCAATTCCACCACCATTTAAGTATTATTATTACCTACTTAGTAATGTGGACACTAAATCAGAGATTCTCACAGCGACAGGGGTGAAGACAGAAGGGAGTTAGGGACCCTGTGTCAAGGGCTCAACATCCCTCTCTTCCTCCATACAAAATTAAACTGTTTAACTTTGCTGTTACTCAGAATAATTCTGGGGCATAAATGAGGTTAAGAAAGTCTTAGAGTTAAAATTAGCAAATTTACTACAGTAGTAATAATTTAGAGGATAAATTGCTATTACTAAGCACTAGGAATTCAGAAGCCTACTAGGTTCCAGCCTTAACCGTGCCACAGACAAACTGCATGATCTAGGACAAATTATATAAACTTTCTGCTCAGTTTCATTTTCCCTTAGATGAAAAGATTAAGATTTCAAGTTTAGTTCAATTTCCTTTGAGATCTAAGTTCTTTACTTTTATTATAAATTGCTTAAGAGACATAACACTACTGAGGAGTACTTAGCTAAATGGATGGGATATGTTTAACAGACTCTTCTCAGTTTGTTTTTTTTTAACTAGGACTATTGGGAAAAGATGATCTCAATTTGCAAAAAGCTATTGGGGGGTGCTACTTTATGAATTTCATATCTATATAAACATAATTATAATAGCCATTCTAAGCCACAGCGTAAGTCAAACAGAATGGGTCCCAGGTAACAACTGATAGGTGAACTTAATCACTGCAATGAATTTTGAAATCATTTGCAAATTCTCTGAAATATACAGGGACTCCATCTTAACTCCAAGCAAGAAATTTCTATATACCTGACTGCATTTCATAAAGACACGCTGAAGTTTCAATGGCAGTGTTGTATTTCTGAATTATTTGGGAAAATGATTAGTCTCAAGAATTCTCTAAAAGTAACTCACTTCTATATTTCCCAACTTATCTTTCCCACCTTATCAAGTGTTTTGACCATTACTCCTTCTGAATTAAAACTTTTTATGACTTTCATGCATCAGTGTCAAGTACTTCGGATATATCTTTAATAGCTCTCAAGTAAAAATACTCAAAAAAATTTTTTTCATTAGCAGTATAGAGAATTATTTAAGGCCTAAATTCATTGCAGTGAAACAAGTTTCATTTAGAGTAGAAATTAAACACTATCAAGAACAGCAGTCAAGACGATCCTATTTCCTTAAAAACAAAATCCAAGTACCCTCAAAAAATGCTAAACAAGGAGTCTATTTTTAGGAGAACCGAATGGAAGGATGTGATAATGAAAAAAAAAGGACTGTGTATTATTTTGGAAAATACTAAAATACTTAAAACTAATATATTAATAGCAAATCCATTAAATTTTCTTCTCTTTGACAACAACATGGCCTAGGTAAAAAAGACAAGTCTTGCACTATACTGTGGCTTTTTTTCCCTGAAAAGGAAGTCCCTCAAGTGTTTACAAACTCTGAAATAAAAGACAAATTGTTCATTCCCAAAGGTCCCTACACCACATTCCTTAAAAACCCAAAGGATCGACTATTTCTTCCTCTTATTCTTTCTTTTGCTGCCTTTGTAAAACTGCTACTACCCTATAATTTCCCTCCTTTAAGTGTGACTAGAAGAGCGTCCTTTTAGAAGGTTGATTAAAAATTTTAAGGGATAATAAGCAATGAGAAATTATTAAAAAGTATTAGGAAAGGGAGCATATGCGATTACTTTTAAATGCATTAAATATACTTTAAATGTTACTACAATTTCAAGAACTATTAAATACATACTTCTTATTATGGACTAAGATGATCTGATCAAGTATGAAAAAATCAGTATTTGTATTTACATCTAAAGCAATTCATATTTAAGAATTAAATATTCTTCTGGAGAAACAAGGTCAGGGTCATTCTCCTATGTAGGAAAAACCGACAACAAAAAAGCCCAGAAGCATAATAACTACATTTATCTCAGGAGACATGTTTCTTCAATAACCTGTTTTCCCTCAGATTCATCAAATAAATGCATATTCTCACGCTGCACTTACTGTAATTTCACCAGTTAGTGTCAATCCTCAGGTCTCCTTAACCAAAAAGTGCAATAGCACAGCACTTGAATTATTTTATCACATGCTTTATGCTGGCATCATAAAGAATGAACTTCCTGAGAGCTCACACAAAAGCAAGTAAAAGCACTCTATAAACCAAACATTTCTCTTTCAACTAATTTTTAAAATGACTACTCTCTAAAACCAGTCTAATTACTAAAATACTGATAGGAAAACTGCAAATTAATTTTACCTTTCACCACTTCACCTGTTCTATATTTTTTGTAAGATTCAGATGAAAGTTCCTCCACTCTTCCTTCAAATTCACTATAAACAAAACCATCTACAAATAACTGAATATAAAAGATGAATTTTTAAAAGATACCACGTCACTATTAAAAAAAATGCACTGAAAACAAAATTCAGGTTTCTTCTTGAAGTTGAGCCATCCGTGCGTTCCTACAGAACATGGAGAGTTCCATTCTCCAAGTGATACAATTTTTAAGAAAACAAAAATATACACTTCAAAATATTAGGAAATGATTAGTGATTCAAAATACTGCTTTTCCTCTTACATGAATGCAACCCTTTTTAATCTCTAAGTCGAATAAACTGTTAAAATGCTTTTACTTACATATTAAGTTTTCAGCATGCTGGGCAGTGAAAATTTCTGGGTAAGGGTTTTTTAAGCTGAAAATTTACTGTATTTTCATACACTAAACTCTGTTCCATCAATAATATCTTGCTTTAAAATATAACTACAGATCTTAAAGCTCAAACCATTGTGAGCAGCACTACAAGGGAAGAAATCACATTACCAAATACAGCACAATGCTGCTTATCTAATGGGAATACACTGAAAGGGGGGAATCCACTGAATGTAAATATATTTACATATTTAACAAAATATATGTAAATCCAACTACATAGACTCCTTCCCGGCTTACCTATCAAGGAAAGAAACATTTAAGAACCTCACCAAGACTAAAATTCTTTCAGACCAGTGGAATAAATCCAGTCTCATTTAAGTGAAATACAAACTACTTTGTTTTCTCCAACTCATATTCCGTGAAATACAATTCTTTAACCACAAAGAGCAAAAGAAATGGAAATAAATCTAAAGATCTAAGTTTAGTTTTCAATCAGAAATACTAAAATTTAAAAAATAGTACTGGCAGCGAACAATCCTGCTACAGTAATCTCTCTTTCTCTTTTAAAAGCAAATACTCCAGGACATAAAGTCAGTTTCCAAAAAGAAAGGAGGACTCCAAGAGACACCCCAGAAAACTGTTAAAGTCCCTCCACTCAACAGGTACTTGAAAAGGCTTCCAAATTAATATTTTTTTCCATAACCTATGTTTCTGCATTTCAGAGTTTAGAAAGGAAATATGGTATTGATAAAAGTGTACTCACCATTGACTTCATTTAGCAAATAATGAAGACGAAAATTGGGGGTTGAATGGTAAATATAACCACCTACTTCCTGAATCTGTTTTTAGGCGCCTCTAAGACAATGGAAATGGTAATTCTCACAAGAAAGAAAAAAGCCTTATCAATCATTTGAGAGTGGCTTTACTCAAAGACATAAAAGTCCAAATATATCGCCTCTTGAACTCCAGCGAATAAAGGAAATCGAAAGAGTAAGGGGGAAAAGGCAAAAAAAAAAAAAAAAAAAAAAAAAAAAGCTTAAAGGTTCAAATCACAGGCAGAAATTTAAATGTCTAGTTAACATAAATCAAATTTAAATTAATTTTAACGGGTTGTTTGCCTACCGATTTGAGGCCCCAAAATGTAAAAACTCACTACCGAAGAAAGGGGGCTTTGGGAACTCGTTTACTAGAAAAAGAGCAAAAGGGAAAAAAAAATTCTTCCCTAAGGGGAAAAAAATTGTAAGAGAAAGAACACAAGAACAGACAGCCTTGATTTGGAAGGGGGGAAAATGCCTGGAAAGTGATGGGGAGTAAGAAAGGGAGAAAGCAACTCTTACGATATGTAGAGAAAAAGGTCCTATGGGGGAAGACGGGGGAATGTCTGAAGAAATGGGGAGACTCCCCCAACCGAGACCCACGGATTGCGAAAGACCACGTTCATTTCACCACGCTCATCTGGTCACCAGCAAGAAAATTACAGAATTAATCACAAGCCGTTTTCCTTAGGTTTTTCCCAACAGAGACGGGATGTGAGTAGCAAACTGGTGGGGGTAACGCATAAGGGCGCAACAGCATCTCGGTTAGGGAGGGAAGAAACTTCGCAAGAAGAGGAAGCAGCAGCTCCACTCCCGGCCCCAGCACCGGCCGGCGAAGTTGCGCCACAGGCGCCACGGCCGGCAGGCGCCCCCTCCCCCTCGTCCCTCTCTGCACGCACTACTACGCTTCACTCGACCCTTCAAACTGCCCCCGAAGTCCAACTACGCCTCCGCGTCCTCCTACCCCCGGACCCATCCCAACTAAGTTCCACGGAAAGCTCCCGCCCAGAGCGCGGCCTGTTCCGGACAACAGGTGGGCAGTGGCGCCAGCAGGGCTGGGCCTCTCCTAGCCAGGCCCACTCCACTCCTCCCCGGCCCGGACCCGGGGGCGCCCGGCTCCGGGACGGGGAGGGGGAGCTCGCTCCCTTACCTCCGCCATATTTGCCGTACTGACGGGTCACATCTCCGCGGCGGTCGCAGCTGGGTCACGGCCAGAACCCGGATGTGAGACTCGGCAGCGGGACTCCAGCCGCTGCCGCCGCCGTCTCTGCCGCTCCCGCCGCCGCTGCCTCGGCGAGAACGCGCAGGAGCCGCCCGAGCGCGCCCACCACACCCCACTCCGCCCCCTCGCGGCGCCCGGGCGGAGCAGGACTGGAGGGAAAAGGCCGGCGCGCGCGCGGGAACAGGAGCGAGCGCGCGAGGCCCCGAGGCAGCCCTACCCGGGAGGAACTCGGAGGGGGCGGAGTCAAGGTGGGTGTGGGGGGAGGTGGGCGTCTAGGCGCCGGGCACCTCCCGTGCCTTAGCAGATCCGAGACTCCAGCCCGGGAGAGGGCTCCAGGGACTGGAGAGGTCAAGGAAAGGAGCTAAAGGAGCCGCGTTCGGCATTCACGTCGCAGGGGAAAAGATACATTACGTTCTACACGTAGGTTTTTTTTGAAGTGCATTTGTTGGAAAACGGTTGTTGCTGTGATGCAACAACGGCAAGTAGTGCGCTTTGAAAGCGCTTATCCCTTGACAAATGTTTCTCTCGGTTGATTCCCGACAGGAAGTGTAAAATCCCATATCCTGAAATCTTAGAGGTCAGAGCAGAGATTAAGAAAAGGGTTTGCGCTAAGTGGTCTGCCATCCGTGTATCCCATTTGCTTTTCCTCACACACCTTCTGCAATGCCTGTAGCAACATAATTGTGCAACAGCTGAATTCTGCACTAGAGAAAATTTTTAAATGTGAAATACTAACAAGCTGCTCTTTGATGGATATAAATAATCTCCGACTCCACTGCATGGAGGGAGAATTTGCTTATTTGCAATCCCTGAAATGCCTGCAATTTAAAAGTTTCTGTTAATGTATTGTCCTAGAACTGCCAATTGGCTTTGATGATAATTCTGATGATTGCCAGAGCCAATGATTGCGAAATAACAAACATGTTTCACTTCCATTACTAAGGCAGATACCGGGTAATGAAAACGTGCTATTAAAACGTGCACTAACATATTTTACCAAATCAGGAATTAAAAAGTCTTACTTCATAAAGACATTCCCCCCAAATGTTCAAGGGTTCTTCTTAATGCAATTTCAGAAATGACTACCAAAGTCAGTTAAATATGAAAATAATTCCCTCCAAATAATCTGATGCAAGCACTACAATATATTGCATAAATGTGCACACATACAATTTTTAAATTGATACTTAACTTACAACACAATATGGGGAAGGCTGTTTTAAGTTATTTGTATTCCCTTAAAATACCTAGACTCTATTAGTAGTTTCGTATTTCCAAAGAGTCAACATTAACTTGAAATTCTTATGTCCAATAATAACTTGTGCATGAATATTTTGTGCATTTATAGGTATATGAAGTAGCTGCTAAGTGAAAGGACATTACCTGGTAATTTGACAGGAAAAGAGTCCACAGACAGTCTGTAAACCAATTAAACATAAACATCTGATGCACATTTTCTACTGAAAGAAAAGCAAGGGAAAGAAGAGAAAGGAAAACTTTAAGGTTCCCAAATCTACAAACAATTTTTACCATTAACTGTACCGTAAGTATTTTCATTTTATTTTTTAGAATACTTATATAAAAAAATCCTTATTTTTCAGGATTCCTTGGGAGAATAAATATTTTAGCATAGGTATATAGTTTCTAAGAGTAACCCTGTTGAATTACCTTAGTTCTTTGCACTTGAAATAGAAAAGACTTTTTTACAAGTCAGTTCATTTTCAAACAGTTTTCACTTTGAGATGCTTGATGGAAACAGCTGTGAAGGCAAAGAACAATGGATGTGCACAGACCTGAGGTGGGTAAAGATAAAAAGAATAAGGAGCCTAGAGGTAGAAACTCAGGCTTTCTAAAACCATCTGGTTGAAGGAGGATTATCCATTTAAATACAAAAGCTAACATATGAAATTTAACTGGTTACCAAAAGGAAAATTAAAAAGTGTTGTCAAAATGCAAGGTACAGGAATAACTCAGTTGCTTAAGCCCATTTAATCTTTGATTCTTCAGTTAAACCATCAACAGAAATCCCAATTGTGATAAAGAGGTGGGGAGCAAATCCCTTAACCTACTGAATGAATTGTGAAATTGTCAGGAATGTTGAGGTCTGGGACATATTTGAATAGATATCCATCTTACTGATAAATGACTCTCAAGTTTATTCATATCGTGTATCAATTTTACTAATTTTAAGTGGCATTTTATTGCTTAGGCGGAAAATCCCCTCTACATTTTTCTCCTTCCTTTTTTTTGTAAACGTGGGTTCAGTGATTTTTTTTTAAGGTTCAAATATTCTAAAGGTAAAAGGAAACAGCTCCAATGTTGTAACATATTACTGTTGAATTTAGTATAGTTCTAATCCCATTTTATTCTAGTGACATACTTTTTTTTAAAAACTGTAGGAGCCATCTTAAGGAAAGCAAAGTCTTTCTCAAAACTCTTGCTTATGTCTTCAGTATCAAATATGTAAAAATTAATTATTCATTACCATAGAATCATAATGTTGGATAGGACCTTAGAGGTTGATAGTCAGTTTCTACCCTGTCTAGCTAGGAAGCCCTCATCCTGTTTCCCCACTGCCAGGCTTTTCTGCCTATGCTTAATCACCTCCAGTGACTTACTGTCTCATGGAGAGGCTGCTCTTTTCAAAATGGCTCTAATGTTTGGACCATTCTTTTCATGATTTACCTCCTTGTTACTTCCACCCATTACCCTAAGTTCTTCAGCATTTTGGATTAATTCAACAGATGTCATCTTTGTATTCAAATACAAACACTCAGTATTTATACTTGGGTTAACAAAAATAATCTGTAAACCTATTGATAATAGATGAGCTAAAAACTGAACATTACAAAGTTGAAGGCATGAGAAAATTCACCATTACCTATGAGTTGTTTAAAGTTTTAGTTTATAGTCTTTATTATTGTGATATCCAAAATGGTAGTTCTGTTAGAATTGTGTAGTAGAATATTTACAGTTAAGCTAAAAGGTGTGGTTAATTCCAATTATATGTGAGGTTTGTGGCTAATGTCCCAAAACAAAACAAATTACTCTACAAAGCCTGAATAAATGCCTCTTTAGCTCCCATTCCCCACCTAAAGGCTTCCTTACTTTCAGGCAAACTAACATGAACTTTTACCACATTAAGCTACTCAAAACTGCTATTATACTGGGAAATTATTTTTAAGGAATTTACTGAATACTCCATTAAAAAGTTATTAAACAATTTTATAGAGGCTGCAGTACACATGCACACACACGAACCCTGTCAAAGTTATTATTTTGCTATGAACAAAAATATTTTAAGGTCTCGATTTTACTTCAATCAGTACCTCAAGCTAACCAATAAATAAACCTAGGAATTTACATATACCTAGGAAATATAACCTTTTATTCAGTACCAACGCCTGATTCAAATATAAGTAACATATACCTTTACTATATAAACATGTTATGCAATTCAAAAAGGCACCTCTCAAATGCACCAAGAAAACACCTGTAAAAATTTAGAGTCTGGGGCTTTTTGAATGGAATAGATTAATACAGTACATTCAAAACCCTAAAACCAAGTTCTGTATCTAACAATTTTCAGACTCCATGAGCCCCCTTTGAGATTATTTTGTAAATTCGTTCCTAAAATTTTTATTTAAAACTACAGCCTACACATAATATGCAGGTAAAAATTTAAGGATAACTACTAATTTGGTTGAAAATACCTAAATGCCAAAAACATTTTTTAAAATGACATTTGAGAGAAATTGAGAGCTTTACCTCTACGTTAGCAGGCAGAATGTACATTGCAAAGCAGTAATGCATTACATTTGGAAGCCCCACATCTATGCAACAATCAACACCATCTTTTTGTTGGTTTGATTTTTATTATTAATGCTACCCCAAACACATATTATAGCTTTTTGGTTTTTCAAAGAACAGTTCTGGTTTTTCCTTCGTTAAGAGTTTTATCCAGTGACCTCATTTTATCAGATTATCACAAACTGGTATTTTGATAGTTCTTAATATTGTTGACATGTTATTTTTATCTCACCCAAACTCTGCAAATCATTGGCCCATCAGCAGTTCTCAAACACTGGAAGCATAATATAACATTTATATTACTTGAGGGAATTTGGACTTTCCCTCCCTTAATCTCCAAGTGTGCCCCTGCCTACCAGCATCACATCCGTCTTGTCTGCATTGAACCTCAACCAGTTGGTTCTTAACCACGTCCGAAACTCAGCCAGGCACTGGGAGAATCGAGCCACCACACCATCTGGATCAAAGGAAAGAGAGCCTCAGTAGTAGTGAGACCAAAGACCACGATGATGTCGCAAGCTCACCATTCACCATGTCTCAATCTTTAAACAAATGGCCAGGAATTAGGACAGTACCCCATGACAATTTTAGAAAAACATTAATGAGCCTTGAGTCATGCAATTTGCAACCAATGGTAAAGGAATAAAAGCGACCCAATAAATAGGTCGCCTCATTCCGCCCATGACTGAAGAAAGGTTCTCTCAACTCCAGGTCATTTCGGCTAAGCGGCCTCAGGAGACGGGCCAGTCTTGTAACTGCATAAGCTTTTCTGCAAAATTAAGGATTTCAGTGTTGGAGAAAGATTTAGGGATAACGGGCCCAGAGAGAGGTAGTGATTCGCCCAAGGTCACACAGCAAACGAAGACCAGAAATGGGCTCCAGACCAGAGATCTTTCCATTAAAAGCTTAAAGAACAAGGCCATTCAAACGCAGAGGAGGCATCTGTCGCCAGCGATCCCCTACGGGCGGGGAGGACTTCATTCCCTCACAATAATGCCCTCTTCGAGCCTCTCTTCCCTACCTCACTCCCTTCCAAAAGGGCCAGTTTCCGGTGGACCCGGCTCACCACAGGGGTTGCAGTGGGAGCCGGAGCCTCCCGAGGTTGAGACAGAACCCGAGATACACTGGAAAAGAGGCGGAGCCACAGGGGGGTGGTCAGCTTAGCCCCACCCCGACAGGCTCTGGGGGCACACTGGAGAAAAGGGCGGAAGCGGACAGGGCGAGGCGAACTCACTCCGCAGCGGACTGTCCGGCGCGCCGTGGACGCCGGGGGAGATAGGCTCCGCCGCCACCGTCAAAGCAAAAGACCCGGCTAGGGCGGCGGTGGGAGGCTGAGGAGCGCTGCGCATGCGCCTTGGGGGGCCGGCGCCACTCTGGGAGGGGAATAGAGCTGGGAGCTTTCCCTTAACCCCTCCCCGGAAGTTAAGGGTCTTCCGGGCGGCATTCTGCGGTGGGGGAGGGGAAGGGAGAAAGGGGACCGAGGACATCTCGGGAGCCCCTTATCCCCAAACAGGACTAGGAGAGGAAAGATGGTTTATGGAGGCTGCACTTACAGCCGCTGCCGCTGCTGCCGCCGCCACCTTCGCTGCTGGCGCCACCGCCTGAAGAAGCCCCATCCATCCGCCTGCAGCCGGGAAGACTCAAGAGCCTGGGAGGGGCCTGGGGCCGGGGCCGCCCGCCTCCTTCTTCTAGTCGTCGTCCGGAGCTTCCTCTTGCTCCACCAACCCTCTGCCCTCCCCTCCGCCTCCGCCCTCCTCCTCGGCCTCCAGCCGCCAGCCAACCGCGCGGCCGCTTGTTCAGCCAGGGCTCCACCGTCTCCATGACGCCGGGCAAACAATATAGTACCTCGGCCGGAGCCCCTAACGCTGGGATTTGGGGTACAGGGACTCCAGAAACAGCCAGGGAAAGCGGGTGGTCTTCCACTCTCCAGCCAGCCAGTCGTCACCATGCCCATCTCTCCGGTAAACAGCCGCAAGCAGCTGAACCTCACGGTGTAAGTCCCGGCGCTAAAACCTTAGTCTATCCCCCTAGGTCCCGGAGGGAGGCCTTTCAGATCCTATCTCTTGCTGCATCTGTGTTCAGTCAGCAGCCCTCGAATCTCCTAGGCGGCAGTGTCTCCTTCCTTGGTCTGGTACGGCCTTTATCGAACCCCTTCTGCTGTGCTTGCTGTCTGAAAAAGGACCTAGTTTGTTTAGAACCACCTCTTCTAGCACTGTTCGGGTTTTTTGGGTTTTTTTGTTTTTTGTTTTTTTTTTTTGGTCTGTAGTCTCAAGCTTGTTGCCTCCAAGCTGTGCCCAGATGTTCAGTCCTCTCAGCTTCTGTGAGCCACCAGACTGAACATTACTATGCTCTGTAGTCAAGGTTTTTTCCTGCCTCCATCCTACCTTAAAACTCATTACAGCTTACAACGTTCTATTGTTCTGCAGCAGTTAAATGGGGCCTGGAAAAAAGCACACAGCTCTACGGATTTGTCTCTCTTATAACTTCAAATGGCCAGCAATTCCACTAAAGTTTCCTAATTCATTCACTCTCCCACACTTCCAGACCACTTGTGTTCTGTCTTTTTAACCTTCAATGTCTCCCCTCTCCAATCTCTTCCAGCTCAGCTAATCTTTCTTTAGCAGAATTTGTTGAAAGGTCTTGGGAGAGAACCTTCCCTTCTCTCTTGAATGTGGTACTCAGGTTTTTGTCCATCCTACCACTCCACAAAAAAAGAGCTTTTGTGAAGGTCAGCAATAGCTGTCCACCCAAAGACAATGGCCATGTCTCAATTTCTTTATTAACTCACCCATCAGCAGCTTTGCACTAGTTAATCACTTCTTGAGTTTAGAATCACTTCATTTGATTTCTGGGACACCACTCCTTTCATAATTCTCTCCTTGGTTTATGTCTACTCCTTTTCAAAATACTTTACTGGTACCACCCCATGCCTAAATATTGGAATGTTGCTGGGGTCAGTCTTTAAACCTCTTCTCTTTGGTGGTGGTGTTGTTTTGCCTTTAAAAATTATCTATCTAGAAGTGCCTACTTAGTTAGCATGCTCAAGGTCTTGGGTTCAATCCCCAGCATGCCCATAAATAAATAAACAAATAAATAAACCTAATTATCTCCCCCTCCAAAAAATTTTAAAAGTAAATTTAAAAAGTGTGTATACACTTGTGATTTACAAGTTTATATCTCTAGCTAACACTTCGCTCAAGAAAACAGACTTAAAATCAAACCTGTACAATTAGAAGTTAAAAGGTATCTCAAAATTCATATTTGAAGCTGAACTTAGTTCCCCCCTCTGATCAACTCTGCAGTCTTTCCCACTTCAGTAAATGGCAATTTCCATTCTTCCAGTTACTCAGTAAAAAACCTTGGGTTACTCTTCTCAATACCTCACTCCATGGGCAGATTCTACCATTATTCTACCTGCAAAATCAATCCAAACTACCACTCTAATGTAAGTCACTGTCACATTGCAGTAAATACCTAAATGGTCTCCTTGCCATCACCCTCAACATGGTAATCACTTCTCAGAAGCCTCCAATTTTTCCCATTTCTCTCGGAGAAAAAGCTCACATCCTTCCAGGGCCCCACAGGATCTCACTGGGACTCTTTCCCCTTGGCTAATTACACTCCATATTCCACAACAATATCAGGCACATTTTCCCACTTCAAGGCCTGTGCATTTGCTGTTCTTCGGAATATTGTACCCCCTGGTAATCCCATGACTCATTTCCTTCAGATGTCACCTTATCAAAGAGTCCTCTAACTACTCTACATAAAATAATAATACTCTTCCCAGCACTTTCAATTCCTTAGCTTACTTTATTCTTTTCTATGAAAACTTATTTCTGTTTGGTTTCTTATATACTTGTTTGTTAACCAGTCTTCATCTGAGCTATGATGTGCTTCATGAAGGCAGAGATTTTTGTTTTGTTCAC
Organism: Camelus ferus; assembly: GCF_009834535.1. Classification (NCBI taxonomy): domain Eukaryota; kingdom Metazoa; phylum Chordata; class Mammalia; order Artiodactyla; family Camelidae; genus Camelus; species Camelus ferus. The sequence continues at coordinate 49,809,423 of NC_045708.1, read as the reverse complement.
TGTTATTGCCTAGAATGAAGGAGGCACTCAAATATTTGCTGACAGCAAATGAATGAATGAATATGTACTTCAATAACATTGTTTATTGCTCATCTTGTCTGGTATTCATTTTAACTTGTAGCTATGGAAATCTCAAAGTAAAATTAAATTGCTTTCATGTAAAATTTTAAAAAGTCACAAAACTCTTGTAGTATCTGAGAGAGTGTTAGAAAAATTCCTTGGGGATTACTTAAATAATGACAAATTCACAGGAGATTTATCTGTTAAGGAAAGAGTGGATTGAGAGATAAAAAGTAGTATAACGTTTGCTTTCTGGGGTAGCCATATTATCTAATTAAAACAAAGTTTCATAGACAGTAAAGTATACAACCATTGGTTTGACCTAATATAGTATTTCTCATCTTCCTCAGTTTAGGACTTAATCCTGATCTTGGAAAGGATCTCATAAAATGTGTTTTTATCAATTTTCCACTTTTGTCACTCCAGTTTTTTCCTGTATTGGATCTTTCTTATTAGCTTAACAATACAGATCTTCCTCAACTTACAATGAGGTTATGTTTCAGTAAACCCATTCTAAGTCAGTGGGTTAGGTTGAAAATGTGTTCAATACACTTAGCCTACCTTAAACATGCTCAGAACATTTCCATTAGCCTACAGTTGGGCAAAATCATTTAACACAAAGCCTATTTATAATAAGGTGTTGAGTATCTCATGTAATTTATTGAATACTGTACTGAAAGTGGAGAACAGAATGGTTGTAACTATATCGATTGTTTAGCTTCGTGATAGTGTGGCTGACTGGGAGTTTCCACTAGCTGCCAGCATCACAAGAGAGTGTCATTGTACAGAGTTTCATTAGCCTGGGAAAAGAAAAATTCAGAGTACAGTCACATTCACATCATTGCAATGCATGTCACATTCACACCACTATAAAGTCAAAAAGTCATAATTGGAGGACTGGGTGTATTCTCCCATTGTGGTAGAAACCACTAATACTTTCTTCAATGCTTTTATCCTATTTCTCTGCCCAGTTTCTCTATTCCATTTCTTTACATGTTCATTCATTGCCTTTTGATTTTTTTAGGTTGGAGTTTACGTCTGTTCTTGCATGTTACTCACTTTTCCCATTAGGATCCTTAGCATATTAATCATAATTATTTTAAATTCCCATTCTTGACAGTTCCAAAATCTCTGCCATCTCTTAGTTTGGCTCTAATGATTGCTTTGTTTCTTCAGATTTTTTTGCCTTTGGTATGCCTTGTATTTTGTTGAAAACTGAACATGAACTGAGGAAAATAAGTCCTTAGTGTAAGATTTTATGTTTATCTGTCTAGGAATTAGGTTGTCTGCTGTATCTGTAGGTTTCTGAGGCTTCAGTTTCCTCTAGTGTCCTTGTTTTTGTCTCCTCTGGTTTTTAGGTTTCTCTTGAGACTCCTTCTTAAATAGAGTCTGAGCCTTGCAGTTCTATCCATTATAATATCCTGTGGTTATACAGGAGCCCTATTGATGTGGTAGGACGATGAGGGAGAGGAAGTGTTCCATAATCCTATGATTAGGTCTTAATCTTTTAGTGGGACTTTGTCCCTGGGCTGTGACCTTCACAAGCATTTCTCGGAATTGTTCTCTTTTGGTGGCACAAAAAGGTTAGATGGACTTTCCCTTCCCCCATATTGGTTAGGCTCTGGTAAATAATTTTCCCTTAAGACAGGCCTTTGTTAAGGAAATCTAAACATTCTGGGTTTATTTCAAAATGGTTACTTCCTGTCTCCCTGCTGGAACTATCAGAGATTTTTTTTCTCTGATCTTCATCCCAAGAGTCTGGTGGAGCTCATGAAGGTAAAACGAAAGTGTGGGGGCTTCCCTAAGGCTGGGCCCCCAGGAGTTTTTATCTTTTGAATTAGTTAATACTCATTTCCAGCAATTAGTCAGTTACCTTTTAGGTTTTCCTACCACTTGCTGGCTCCAGTGGCAGTTTCTGCTTCCAGTAAGTTGTGACTCTCTGTTTTCTTTTTCATATCCACCTTTTCAGTGCAAGGGTTTGCCTGTAACCTCAGTTCTCTGATGGACCTAAGAAGACCTGTTGATTTTCAGTCTCCCCAGCCTTTTTTCTTGTGAGCATAGGACTGATGACTTTCACAGCCTTTATGTGTCAGAACAGAAACCAAAAGTACCTATGTTTACTCTTTAACCCTTGCAGTCTGTTGTCTCCATTACTGTATGAAACTTAGTCAAAGGTCAATAACGAGTAACTTAAAGGTTTCAAAAGTCACCAAATTCAATGGGCGTTCTTACTTTTTAACCTCCCTGCAGCATTTGACAATACTGATCATCCCCTCCTTAACCCTGAACTTACTGCTTCACTTATTACTGGTCTAGATGCCTCTTCTCTGGTTTTATTTTCTTTCCATCTCCAGTTTCTCTCCTTGGCCCTATTTCTCTCTGCGTCTTTAGGTTTTTATTTTGGAACTCAGTTCATTTATTATCATCTCCGTGCAGAGATTCTCAAATCTGTATCTCCAGCTCTCCTTTCCCTTGAAATTCACTTTCCTCTTCAATTCTCAACTGCTATCAAACAGCTCCGGATATCACTCATAATATCTAAAACTGAATGTGTTTACTTATGCTTTTAATGTCATTAGTATGTTTTTTCATAGAAATGATCATCAGGTATTCATTCTACAGATACCAACTGAATGCCTTACATTTTCCAGCTACTGCCCTAGATACTGAAGATATAGGAGTGAACAAAATAGATTAGGTCCCAGCTTCAGAAAACTCAAGAATGTACAGCTACAGAACCTCTTGTATCATGACTGTTTTTCAGGCAAAACTTTCAAAGTGTTTATCTCCTGAAAGTCATCCTATCTATTGCCCACTAATTTGCTTCTGTTGAAAAGCTAGATATGTACCATAAATTTCTAGCGTAATTGGCTACAGGTACTTATTTCAATTAAAAAAAAATTAGTGTGTACTTTCTGTCTCTAATTTCCTACTCTGTCACACAGAGTGCTTAAAGTTTGGCCTGTAATTGTAGACATGATAAACATGATTCCTTTCCATAAAACTTATAGTCTGAAGATTTAGGAGAGGTTGCTGATGATTCTCTCTCATATCACAGTAACTACCTTGTTGATAAATGTAATAGCTAATTTATTTCTATTTGGTCCCTATAGAGGTCCCTATAGAGAATGAAAGAGGAAGAGCTATTTTATGAGTAAATGATTTCATTTTGCGTCTGTTTAGTTTGGAATATCTAGTAGATATTGCCCAGTAGGTTGGTAAACATTTGAGGATTAAGACTGAGAGAATGTTTTGAATTGGATTTAGTGATTTGAGGATTATTCATTCATTCAACAACTTTTTATCAAGCAGCTACTATGTGTTAGGTACTATTGTAGGCATTAGGGATACAGCAAGGAATACAATAGTCCAAAGTCCCTACCCTCGTGGAACTTAGATTCTAAATGTTAGAGGGTGGGGTGGGGAACATCTAATTCATGAGAATTAATACACAAAAGATATGTTAGACAGTAAGAAGTACTAAGGAGAAAAATAAAGCAAGGGGTTATGAAGTATTTGAGGGGTATTTGACATTTTAGATAAGGGAGCCAGTGAAGACTACACTAAGAAGGTGGCTTTAAGTAAAGACCTGGAGACATTGAAGATGCTAAACATGTACGTGTATGGGAAAGAACATTTCAGGCAAAGGGAATAGCAAGTGGAAAGGTTCTTATATCAATGATGCTAGTGTGACTGGAGCAAAGTAAACAAGGGAAAGAGTATTGATCATGAAGTTGGAGATCTAACTGGATGCATGTAGGACTTTTTAGGTCATAATAGATTTAGTCTTTTATTCTGAATGAGATGGGAAATGAATGGAGGGTTTCAAGCAGAGTAGTGATGTGATCTAACTTGTGTTTTTAAGGATCCCTAAGGTTGCCGTGTGAAGAATAGACTTCAGGGAATTCAGGTTAAGCAAGAAGATGAGTTAGAAGGCCAAGAGAGATAGGATAGTGTTTGGAACAGGATGGTGGCAACAAAGATGATGACAAATTATTGAGTTCTGAATATATTTTGAAATTTTTTCACCTGAGCAATTGGAAGAATAGCGTTACCTTCAACAAAAAGGGGGAAAGACTGCACGAAGAGTATGTTTACTAGGCAGGGTGAGGACGAGATTGTCAGGAACTCAGTTTTAGACATGTTAGTTTTGAGCTAAAGTTATTAAGTAGGCAGGTGGATATATGGGTAAAGGATGCAGAGGAGCGGTCCAGTTAAAGATACATATTTGGGAGTCATTATCATATAGTTGGCATTTAACTCACGGCATTGGATGAATTCACCTAAGCTATGAGGTTAGATAGAAATGAGAAGTCCAAGAATGAACACTGAAGAAAAAGTAGAAGGTAAACCAGATAAGGGGCGTGTCCTGCAATCCAAGTTAAAAAAAGAAAGTAAAAAAAAAAGACTAAACAACAAACTGGGTAAATTCTGTTGATAAATAAAATTAAAACATTGAAGTTAACATTGGAATTAATATTGTGGAGGCGACTAGACCTTGGTAAGAAATCTTTCATTTGAATGATGAGGGCAAAAATCTGCTTAGATGAGGTTCAAGAGAATATATTCAGAGGAAGATTAGAAGCAATAAGTAAAGATAATCTTTTCCGTTTTTCCTTGTCATTAAAGAAAGATGAATGAATGGTAGCTGAAGAGGTAGATGGAGTCATGAGAAGTTTTCTGTTTGTTTAACGTAGGAGAAATAGCAGCATGTTTATATGCTAAAAGGAATAATCCAGTAGAGCAAGAAAAGCTTATGATGCATGAGAATTACTAGAACAGTGTCCTAGAACAGGAGTGTAACCGAGTGCACATGTAGAGGAATTGACCTAAGCTAGAATCACAGATAACTCATCCAGAATTGCAAGGGAGAAGTAGAGAATATAGGCACAGATAAAGGCAGGTACACAGAGGTGACAGTGGGAGTTTTTGGAAGTTACCTGATTGCTTCAGTTTTCTCATTTACTCAGCTGAAAGTAAAGGTGGGAGAGGAGATGTTGATATTGAAGGAAAAGTATGAAATAGTAGTCTTAGTAGATGTATTAAAAAATTAACCAAGAAAATACAGCATGATTGCTGGCACATTAAGGACCCACTTTAAATTAACAATCCATAATTTAAAATGAGACCTGGCATCATTTATTCACACAATTGAGTTAATATAGTGTAGTAATAAAAAATTTGAGATATAGTAAGGTCAATAGATCAGGATATTATCACCATTGAAAAAAATAGTTTATTACTTATAGATCCCAGGAGGAGGGAGCCACATGGAGAAGCACTGGGATTGACCACCAGGCAGAAGGAGAAGGGGGCTCTATGGGCAAGTCTTTATTGTGGTTTTGGTAGGAAAGAACAGCTGAAGCAGGGTAAGCAGGCTTAGGATTGACTACTTTGAATAATTTCAGTGGGTTCTGAAGCATAGCGGGCCATCCCTAGTTGACTGGTACCTGGCTGCAAGGTAATTAAGTAAGATGTACAGTGGCCCAGAGTGTGAGAGCTCAATAAGGAAGATGATTGGGGGTGTGGATTTGTTGGTTTGTATTGGAAAGCCACCCCCACCCCTGGGGAAGGCAGAGGGCAACAAAGGAGGCAGGAGGCCAAGGCAAGAGATGACTCAGGCATATCAGGTTGTCTGGAACAAGGTACATCAGTCCTATGCATATATGGTAGAAGTTAGGGTATCAAGTTTACAGAAGCTAGAAAATGGTTAATACACATGTGCAGGCTCAAAATAAGGAGATAAGTGGAATTAATCAAGGTTTTGGTTTTGCCAGCAAGTACAGTGACTTTAGAGAAGGAAAAGGGGGTGAGAGTATAAGTAAGGAGTAATTATAATAATTAGCTATGGATTATATTAACCTTCAATTCAGGAGAAAAGAGATTTTATAGGAGGGGAGGATAAGGGAATTAAACATGGTAGAATCAAGCTGGAAAAATAGAAGGTGATAGTTGCCTTTGCTAGGGACAAGGTCAAATGTATGACCATGGAAATAAGTTGCTGATACAGCAAGGAGTAAAAATAGAACGGGTGGACTGTATTTTGTAAGGAGAGTAGGGCAAAGGTCAAGGAGAAAGAAAATAAGAGTTGAAGGTAATGATAAAAGAATGATTCAGTTGGTGAATTGTGAATTCTGGATTAAATAGAGAAAGAAGAGAAGCCTAAAAGGTACTGGTTAATTTGTAGAAAATGAAAGGGTCAGGTAATTCGAGGTCCCCAGCAGGATGAAGAATAGGAGACAGTCATGTCACAGAAACCAATTCGAGGAGTGAATTTTAAGAAGGGAGAATAGTCAACTGTCCGATGCTACAAAAATAAGTACTTGAAAGGGTCCTTTGGATTTGACAATTTGAAGGACTAGAACTAGGTGTTTTTAATGAAAGTAGTCTTTGCAGTAGGAGAGGAGAAGGTAGAAAAAGATTGTAGTGAATTATGGAGCATAAGAGGAGTAAGGATGTAGACAGTATTATTGACTAATCTTTTAAGAAGTTGGACTGTGAAAGGAAGGAGAGATATAATAATAGAAGAAGACGTAGTTAAAGGAGGGATTTTTAAGTTGGAGAGATGACTGGAGCACAATTATATGCTCAAAGGAAAAAGATTATGAAACCAGAAGTAGAAGACAGAATTATTGATGGGGAAGAGTCCTTGAGAAAGTTAACAGGTTTCAGAGCACAGATAGAAAGATTAGCCTTAGTAGATAAGAATAGCAACTCTTGAACTGAAAGAGGAAGAAAGAAATAAGGATGGATTTAGATGAGTTTGTAGAATATGGAAGAATATAATGAAGGTGGAGAAGTAATTTAAAAAACTTTTACCTCATCAGTCAGTTTTGTTCTCTTAGAAATGTTGGAGGTAAAGTCATTTAGAGACCAAAGGAGGGAGGATAGGATATGATACTTAAAAAGAATGTAAATTTGAAATAGTATGAATGGAATTCACTTAGTCATTTATTTAAAAATTACTAACAGTGCCCACAATGTACTGGGCACTGTCCTGGGTTCTAGCAATGTAGCAATGAACAAGACAAAGTTCTTGCCCTAAAGATGCTTACACTCCAGTAGAGGAGTGGACAACAAAGTGGCAAGTAGTAATAAATGCTGTGAAGAAAAATAAAAGGTGAAAAGTAGATTGTTATCATTTTAAAATATTTTATTCTTGTCTGATCTTTTATAATGTAGAAAGTAAAAGTATTGTTTAAAGTGTTTTCTTTGGAAACACACTGCCTTTTTAATAATCTAAGGGACAATCATCTTGTTTTATAGAAGACTGCAGTACAGAGTACCAGAATGAAAGACTGATAAGGGAGGTTTTTGTCTTAAGGAATTTACAGAGTCGATCCAAAAGTGAAATAATATTTTTTTCTCCTGGATACCAAGATTTTGATTATAACTTATCTTCTTTTTAAGCATTATTATGTAATTGTTCAAGCAGGGAGATGATACTCTTTCCTAGGTGTTATTACTCATGCTTCAGTCTGCCTACGTAACTGCTCTCTGTACTCATTTGGGCTTACTATGTGTCAGGTACTTCCTAACCATAATACAGAAATTAATTTATTTAATCCTCCTAATAACCTGTGTGTTTGGTATTATTATTATCCCCATCTTACAAATCAGGAAACTTGAGACCCAGAGAAATCAGTGTAGACTTTGGATCTTACTGCCTAGGTTCAAATTTTAACTCTAGTAGAAATGTTTCTCTCTAAGCCTCTGTGATTTTATATAAAATAATGTTAATACCAACCTATTAAAATTATTATTCTGAGGAAAAAGTGACACAATGCATGTAAACATTCTAGAACTATGCTTACACATAATGAGCTCTCAAGTAGCTACTATTATTTCTTGTTTATGTTTAGATTGTTTCCATGTTGCTAAATGAAAGTCTTTTAAAAATTGTTGGCTAATTTTTCTTCAGTCCTGAATCCTCTGTGTTATGTTTTCTTTTCCTGATATAGAAACATTGGCTCACAGCCAGGAAAGTCTATTAGCTTTACTGGCCTAGCAAAAGGAGCTCAAATGAAAGGAGGATATATTGGTGCAAACCAAAGCAGAATGGCTATGTCAAAAACCATGCTGATTGTATCTGATGTAAAAACAACAGAAAAAATGACTATTTCCACTACAAAGACAGCCATACAGGTAATATGCTTTAGAATTCTGAGTTTGTTTGAAAATGACACCATGAAGAACTTAATTGAAATGTTAAAGGTAGAAAACATGCTGCTTTGAAACAATAATTTCTAGTACAGGCGTACTTCAGAGATACTGAAGGTTCCATTGTAGACCACTGCAATAAAGCGAGTGTCACAATAAAGTGAGTCACATGAATATTTTTTGGGTTCCCAGTGCATATAAAATTACATTTATGCTATACTGTAGTCTCTTAAGTGTACAATAGCATTATGTCTAATAAAAAAGTACATAACTTAATTTTAAAAAAACTTTGCCACTGAAAAATGCAAACCATCATTTGAGCCTTCAGAGAGTCATAGTAACATCAAAAATCACTGATCACAGATTACAATAACAAATAAAATAATAATGGAAAAAACTGAAATATTGTGAGGATTACCAAAATGTGACAAAGAGAGACAAAGTGAGCAAATACTGTTGGAAAAATGGTGCCAATAGATTTGCTGAACACAGGGTTGTCACAAGTCTTCAATTTGTAAAAAAAAAAAAAAAAGCAGTATCTGTGAAGTGCAATAAAGTGAGGTCTGCCTGTATTGATGCATTGATTTTGTTGGAGACTTTATTTACCATATAGCATATCTTGTGGCATAATATTGGATCCTGTAATTCATTACTGATAATAAGAACATTAGAGTGGAATGAAGAAAGTCTACTCATGACCTTAAGAACTAGTTGGTTATGATATTAGTTATAGATAATCCAGCTGTAATATAGATAGTACATCTATCATTCACTCTTCTTTGCAATATACTCTGGAAAAAAAATCATGAAATGAATGATCATAAAATTGGTTGTTTTATCTTATTAGAAAACTTGTAATTAAGGATTGACTTTTTTAAACTTTTAATCAAGGTCTAACTGTATACAGAAAAATATATAATCTAGAAATCTGAATGGGCTAGGCAATGGTTTTTTAGGTATGACACCAAAAATATAATCTATTAAAGATAAAATTGGTAAATTGGACTTCATATAAATGAAAACTTCTGGTTTTTGAAAGTCACTGCAAACAGACTGAAAAGAAAAGCCACACACTGGGAAAAATTATTTACAAAGCATGTCTCATAAAATACTTGTATGCAAAAATTATATAAACAATCCTCAAAACAATATTAAGACAATCTAATTTTTTAAATGAGCGAAACATTTGAACAAACACTTCACCAAAGTACATATACCAATGGCAAATGAGCACATCTAAAGATGATCAGCATTAGTCATTAGGGACTTGCAAATTAAAACCATGATATATTGCTACACACCTATTAGAGTGGCTAAAATAAAAAGACTAATTATTATGGAAGAACTAAAACTCTCATACACTTCTGGTAAGAATGGAAAGTGAAAAACAATTTGGCAGTTTATTAAATGTTAAATATATACCTACTATATCATTCAGCCATTCAACTTCTAGGTAGTTACCCAAGAGACAAACCAGTACTATAGAGTGCTAGTTACACAACACAAGTACATGAATATTCATAGCAGCTTTATTTATAATAGCCAAAAATGGAAACAACACTAATATAATTTTGATAAATGAATACTACACATTTGCATATATATTACATATACTGTTAGCTCAGACTGCTATAATAAAGTACCATAGACTGAGTTGCTTATAAACAAATTTATTTCTCACAGTTATAGAGGCTGGAAGTCAAAGATTAGGGTGCCAAACAGTCAGGTACTGGTGAGGACCCTATTCCAGGTTGTAAACTACCAACTTCTCATTGTATCCTCATATAGGGGAACGGGGTTTAGCTAGCTCCCTAGCCTTTCCTTGTAAGCGAACTAATCGCACTTATGAGGGTTCTGCCTTCATAATCTAATACCATCACACTGGAATTAAGATTCCAGCATATGAATTTGGGGAGTTACACAAACATTCAGTCCATCACAATTATATACATATTATATATATTGTATGTGTTACATATATATTATACATATATGTTACATACATGGTATACACAGTATTAGCTACACTGTGTAAAAAGGATAACACATCGTGACCCTGGGGATAATACATGCATGGTTGTTCCAGTATTCAAAAGTCAGTTCTACTTGCCATATGAATAGACTGAAAAAGCCATGTGATTATCATAACAGATAAAGAAGCATTTGAAAAATTTAATATCCATTAATGGTTAAAAAATTTTTTAATACCTTTCAACTACCAGGAGCATTCTGAAAAACCCACAGCTAACATCATACTCAGTGATGAAAGGCTGAACGCTTTTACCGTAAGATTAAGAACAAGACCAAGATGCCCACTTTCATCAGCTCTGTTAACATAATAGCGGGTGTCCTAGCCAGAGTGATTAGGCAAGAAAAAGAAATAGAAGTCATTCAAAATAGAAAGAAGTAAAATTATCTCAGTTCACAGATGACGTAATCTTATATACAAAACCCTAAAGATTCCACATTAAAAAAAATTGTTAGAATAAACAAATTCAGCAAAGTTGTAGAATGGAAAAATTAACACACAAAAATCAATTGTGTTTCTATGCACTAGCAATGGACACTCCAAAAAGAAAATTAAGAAAATATTTTTGTTTATAGTAGCATCAAAAAGAATGAAATGCTTAGAAATAAACTTAACTAAGGAGGTAAAAGACTTGTACACTTGATAACTACAAAGATTGTTTGAAGAAATGAAAGAAGACAACAATGAATGGGAAAGATCCTTTGTTCATAGATTAGATTTCATATTGTTAAACTATTGATACTGTCCAAAGCAATCCACAGATTTAATGCAATCTCTATCAACATCATCCCAATGACATTTTTTGCAGAAATAAAAATCTGTCCTAAAATTTATTTAGAATATCAAAGGAGCCCAAATAGCCAAAACAACCTTGAAAAAGAACAAAGTTGGAGTTTTACACTTTCTGATTTAAAAACTTGCTACAAAGCTGCAGTAATCAATACACTGTTGTATTGACATAAAGACAGACATATGTATCAATGAAATAGAATACAGCCCAGAAATAACATTCACAATAAGAATGCCAAGACCATGCAATGGGGAAATGGTGTCTTTTCAACAAAGGTGTTGGGAAGACTGGTTATCTACGTGCAAAGGGATGAAGTAGGACTCTTAACACCATATATAAAAATAACTCCAAATGTATCAAAGACCTCAAGATGAGAGTTAAAATTATAGAACTCTTAGAAGAAAACATAAGGGAAAAACTTTTTGACATTGGATTTGGCAGTGATTTCTTAGATATGATACTAAAAGCATATACAACAAAAGAGAAAAATAGATGTATTGGACTATATCAAGCATTAGAGACTTCTGTGCATCAAGGAACACAACAACAGAGTGAAAAGCAACCCATGGGTTGAGGAGAAAAATAGAAAATCACATATCTGATTATAAGTTAATACTGAGAATCTACAAAGAACTGCAACTCAACAATAAACAGCCTGATTAAAAAATGGACAGAGAACTTGAATACCTTGAGTAAATATTTTTCCAAAGAAGAAATACAAATGGCTGACAGCACATGAAAAAATACTCAACATCACATCAATAATCATTAAGGAAATGTAGATCAGAACCACAATAAGACACCGCCTCACACCAATTAGGATGGCTACTGTGGGAAAAAAAACCCACCAACAATAACAGAAAATAACAATTGTTGATGAGGATATAGAGAAATCGGAACTTTGTGCACTGTTGATAAGACTGTAAAATGGCATAGCTGCTACGGAAAGAGTATTATTGTTTCTCAAAAATTTTTAAATAGAATTACCATATGATCCCACAATTCCCTTACTTGGTCTATACCCAAAAGAACTGAAAACAAAGACTTGAACAGATACTTGTACAACTGTGTTCATAGCAACGTTATTCACAGTAGCTAAAAGGTGGAAGCAACCTAAGTTTCCATCAACAGATAAATGAATAAACAAAGTGTGTGTGTGTGTGTGTCTGTCTGTCTGTCTGTCTGTATGTGTAGCTTTAAAAGGAAGGAAATTTCAATACATGCTACTACATGGATGAACCTTATGCTAAGTGAAAGAAACAAGTCACAAAGGGACAGAGTGTATTACTCTACTTATCTGAGACACCTAGATACCTCAGATTCATAGAGACAGAAAGTAGACTGATAGTCACCAGGGAAAGAGTAAAGAGGAATTACTGTTTAATGGGTTCAGAGGCTTCGTTTTTAAAGGATTCAGGGATTTCTTTTTAAAGAGTCCTGGAGATGGATGGGTGGTGATGATTGCACAACAATGTGGAAGTATTTAATGCCATTAACACTTAAGTATGGTTAAGATGATAAATGTTATGTGCATTTTACTATAATTTTTAAAAGTTAATTAGATCAATATTTCCAGCATGATGGCATGAAGAACCCCAGTGACCTAGTAAAACTGGTAAAAAATTATTTTTTAAAAATTACTACTTAATGCTTAAGGAAATGGACCTAAGGACAAACAGTAAATGAATAATCTATTAAAGAAAATCTATGAAAATTTGGTAAGGAAGGTGAGAGTCTGGGTATTTGAGCCAAGATGACTCCTTCCTTCTGCCCTCTCTCCTGAGTTCTCAGACACAGGACTTTATTTCCCAGAAGCAGGGCTTCAGTGTTTTTCATCTGTCCCTGAAATGCCTGTTGCTGAGGCTAAGTCCCAGGTAAGTGTGGTTGAGAGGTATGGAATCCTTTGTTCTGCCTAAACCCAAGTGATGAGCTGTACCTTGGCTGTGGCACACTGAGCAGACTGGGGCCCTCCCTTGGTCCGTTAGGTCTTGTTCCCTGTTAGGAGAGACGAGCTGAGAAAACCTCCTACCCTAACCCCTCCAAGAAGCACTCAACACCTGCAATGAGGTTGTCACTTAGAGAAGCTTACCATTATCTCCGCTGTCAAACTGAGATCTGGTACACAGTTTATCTGGGGGGAGAAGCAAGATGTAAAACAGTTAGCTCCTAATATTTTCCCATAAGGAGCCAACTTTATTTGCAACCAAGCTTGAAGAAGTTTAAACCTAAGAAGAATACCCTCAGAAACAGTGGAGGCTGTGGTGAAAGGCAATTGGGAGAAGATTAACTGATCTAATGAAGATACTGTAGAAGATAGCCTACACTGTAGGCTAGCTAGTTTATAGAGAAACAGGGAATATGACAGCTCCTCAGCAAGAGGCACCTTCTTGCAGTGAAAACAAGTATCAGACATTGACATCAGAAACTTCCCTGGAAGGAGCCACAATTTGTATTAGTCTATAGAGAATTTATGCCCCAAGGCATTGTTGAAAGCAATAGAGCAATCAACTGGCAATTAGTGAAGCTAACGGCTGAATGTGGCCAGGGTAAGAGTGGAAGAGAATCCTGTCAGTACTTCTGTCGTCTCAGGATGGCTCTGGGCAAACCCAAAGCTGTACCTCCCTGAGGAGCAATATTAGTGTGTTAACAGTATTGGGTGTTGGGGGAGGTGCATAGTAGTTTCCCAGGGCTATCTTAACAAAATACCACACACTGTATGACTTAGTAGAAATTTTTGTCTCACAGTTCTAGAGGCCAGAAATCTGAAATCAAGGTGTTAGCAGGGGCATGCACCCTCTGAATATGCTAGGGAAAGATCTGTTTCTCTCCTAGATTAACCCCAAACACTCCCTGGCTTGTAGATTCATCGCTCAAATCCTCTGTACATTGTGTTCTTTCCATTATCTTCATGATATTTTTCCTCTGCTGTGTCTGTGTCCAAATTTCCCCCTTTATCAGTCATATTGGATTATAGCTCACCCTAATGATCTCATCTTAACTTGGTTAAATCTGCAAGGACCCTATTTTCACAATCTGAGATACTGGGTGTTAGGACTTCAACATACCTTCTTTTGGGGGTCACAGTTCAACCTGCAATGGGAAACAAACCTCACTAAAACAATCTAGGTTATCACTAAAAATATAAAAAACCAAATAGCAATAACAAGTTCTAGAGAGTAGGGAAGTTCCAGTACCCAGAGTTGCTACAATATATTACCTAAAACCTTTGGTGTCCAACAAAAAATTGTGGAGCATGCAACCCATAGTCAAGAAACAAAGGCAACAGGAGCTGTCTGTGGGAGGAACCAGATGTCAAGTTTAACAGAAGCCATTATAAATATTTTCATGGAGTTAAAGAAACCATGCTTTAAAAAAGTAAAAGAAGGTATGACGATCATATCACATCAAATGGAGGCTATCAATAAAGAGATGCAAATTATAAAAAAGAACCAAAAGGAAATTCTGGAGTTGAAAAGCACAATAATTGAAAATTTAAAAGTTCATTAGAAGAGCCCAAAAATAGATTTTAACTGGCGGAATGAAGAATTAGCAAACTTGAAAATAGATCAATAGAGATTATTCAAGCCAAACATAGTATGGAAAAAAGAATGAAGAAAAATGAATAGAGCCTCAGAGAAATGTGGAACTCCCATCAAACACACATATATGCATATGCATAGTATATGCATAACGAGAGTAACAGAAGGAAAAGAGAAAAGAAAAGGGAAGAAATCAAGGAGATAATGGCTGAAAACGTCAAAGATTTAATGCAAAACAGTACTCTACACATCCAGGAAGCTCAGTGAACTGCAAGAATGAATGAATGCATACATATTATAGTAAAAATGCTAAAAATCAAAGAGGAGAAAATCTTAAAAGCAAGAGAGAAACAGTTTATCACTAATAAGGGTACCCTCATAAGATTAACAGGTAACTTTTCATCAGAAACAGGCCAAAAGGCAGAGGAGAGCATACTTGAAGTTATCAAAGAAAAAGATTTATAGTCAAGAATGTTACATCCAGCAGAGTTATCATTCCAAAATGAAGATGAAATGCAGATTTTCCAAGATAAACAAAAACTGAAAGAATTTATTACTTGCAGAACCACCTTACAGGAAACTAAAGGAAATTCTTCAACTTGAAGGCAAGTAACCTCAGTTGGTAATTCATATCCACATGAAAAAAGAACACTAGTAAACCTAATTATGTAATTGTAACAACACTATTAATGCATTTCCCCCTTTTTATCCTTTTATTTGAAAACCAATTATATGAAGTAATTTGTGTTGGGTGTATTATTGGATCTGTGACATATAGAAATATGTGTGTAATATATTTGACAGTAAGAACATAAAGGAGGTGGATGGGAACAAAACTGTAATGGGCTAAGGAAATAATGACAAATGGTAAAGTAATAATTATTATACTGTGTTGTTGTATTTATAACATCAATACATGTAATTTACATAAAAATAATACCACAAAAGTGGGAATAGTGAATAGAGCTATATAAAAGTAATATTTCAATATATTACTGGAATTAAGCTAATATAAATTCAAAGCTAATTTTGACAAAGATGTGTATGGTAAACCCTAGAACAACCATTTAGAAAAACCTCAAAAATATAGTGAAAAAATCATTAAACAATTAAAATGCTACCTTAGAAAATATTCACTCAATGCTGAAGAAAGTAATAAATGAGGAAGAAAGGACAAAAAAGAAATGAGACATATAGAACACATAAAGTAAGATAGCAGATGTAAATCCAACTATGTCAAGAAAATATTAAATATAGATGGGTTAAACAATCCAAACAAAGGACATAGATTGTCAGAAGGATTAAAAAAACATGATCCAATGATATGCTGTCTACAGGAGACATACTAGTTTCAATATTAGTTTCAGATGATTATCTCTTACGACTATGGAAGCAAATATCCTTAACAAAATTCTAGCAAATCAAATCTAGTAATATATAAAAAGAAGTATATACCATGAGTGTATTAGTTTGCTAAAATGGCAATAACAAAATGTCATGTGCTACATGGCTTAAACAATGGAAATTTATTTGTTCTGGGGCTATATGTCCAAGACCACAGTGCCAGCAGGTTTGGTTACATCTGAGGCATTTTTCCTTAGCTTGCAGTTATCTACTTTCTTATTGTATGCTTACATGATCTTTTCCTTGTGTGTATTCATCCCTGTTGTTTGTTTATCCTAATCTACTCTTCCTTTAAGGACACTAGTCAGATTGGATTAGGGCCCACACTAATGGTCTCATTTTAACTTAATTATCTCTTTAATGTCTCTGTCACTAAATACAGTCAAATTTAGAGATACTAGGGGTTAGGGCTTCAGCATATGAATTTTAGGCGGGGAGAGTGAGGAGAGACAATTCAACCCATAACAATTACCAAGTGGGATTTATCCCAGGGATGCAAAATTCTTTAACATCTAAAAGTCAATGTAATACATCTCATAGCAGTAGAATAAAAAGCAATGGTCATCTCAATAGATGCAGAAAAAGCACTAGTCAAAATACAACATCCTTTCATGATAGAAACACTTAACAAACTTGAAATGGAAGGAAATTTCCTCAACTTGATAACTGACATTTATGAAAAACCCACTAACATCATCTTAATCATGCAAGACTGGATGCTTTCCCTCTGAGATCAGGAGTAAGGCAAACTTTTCTTGCCGCTTGTATTTAATGTTGTATTGGAGGTTCTAGAAATGGCAATTAGGAAAAAAAGAAAAAAAAAAGGCAAACAG
The DNA here is from genome assembly GCF_009834535.1 of Camelus ferus. Taxonomy (NCBI): domain Eukaryota; kingdom Metazoa; phylum Chordata; class Mammalia; order Artiodactyla; family Camelidae; genus Camelus; species Camelus ferus. The sequence continues at coordinate 49,792,608 of NC_045708.1, read as the reverse complement.
ATTGGAAAGGAAAAAGTAAATCTCTACTTGCAAATGATACAATGTATTTAGAAACTCCTAAGAAGTCCACTAAGAATCTACTAAAACTAATGAGTGAGTTCTATTAGGTTGCAGGATATATTATCAATATACAAATAAATTGTGGTTTTTTTACATTTGCAATAAACAATTTGAAAATGAAATTGAGGAAACAGTTTCTTTCACATTAACATCAAAAACAATAAGATACTTAGAAATAAATTTAATAGTAGAAGTGAAATTTCAAGTCCTGAAAATTGTAAAGCATTGTTGAATGAAATTAAAAATGATCTAAATAAATGGGAAAACATCCAAAATTCATAGATGGGAAGACTTCCCATTGTTAAGATGATGATACTCCCCAGTCTGATACATAGATTTAACACAACTCTTATTGGAATTCTAGCAAGCTTCTTTGTGCAAATTGACAATTGATTCTAAAATTCATATGGAATTTGCAGGGAACCCAGAATAGTCAAAGTAATCTTGAGAAAGAAGAATAAAGAAGGCAGACTCACTTCCCAATTTCAAAATTTACTACAAAGCAATAGAATCAAGATAGTGTAGTATTGATTGGCACAAGGATAGACATACAGATCAATGGAATAGAACTGAGTGTCCAGAAATAAACCCATATATCTATGGTCAGTTGATTTTTTGATAAGGGTACCATGACCATTTAATAGAGAAAGGATGGTCTTCAGTAAATGGTGCTGGGATAAGTATAGCCACATGCAAAAGAATGAAGTTAGACCCCTACCTCACACCAAATGAAAAATTAATTCAACATGAATCAAAGACCTATATGTAAAAGCTAAAACTAAACAACTCTTAGAAGAAAACACAGGGGTAAATCTTAATGACCTTGAATTTGGCAAAGGATTCACAGACATGGCACCAAAAATAGGAACAACAACAACAAAAAGATGAATTGGACTTAACCAAAATTAAAAATATTTATGCTTCAAGGGACATAATCAAGAAAAGAAAAAGTCAACCCACAGAATAGGAGACAATATTTGTGAACCATATATCTGTTAAGGGATTTGTATCTGGAATATATAAAGAAGTCTTTAAATTTGATAATAAAAGGACAAATAACCCATTAGAAATTGGGCAAGGAATTTGAATACTTATTTCTCCAAAGAAGATACACAAATGGTCAAAAAGTACATGGAAAGATACTTGAGATCCTTAGTTATCAGAGGGATGCAAATCAAAAACCACAAAGAAATATTTACTTAATACTCACTAGGATGGCTAGGATCAGAAAGTCAGATAACAAGAGTTGGCAAGGATATCAAGAAATCAGAACCTTTGTACAACACTGATGGGAATGTAAAATGGTCCTACCATTTTGGAACTTTGGAAAACAGTCTGGTATTTCCTCAGAAGTTTAAACATAGTGTTACCACATGACCCAGCAATTCCACTTCTAGATATGTATATCCAAGAGAAACTGATATATTCATAATAGCTAAAAAGTGGAAACAATCCAAATGTCTATCAGTGGACAAATGGCTAAATAAAATGTAGTATATCCATACAATAGAACATTATTCAACCACAAAAAGGAGTGAAGTACTGATACATGTAACAACGTGGATGAATCTTGTAACCATTATGCTAAATGAAAGAAGCTAATCACAAAATACCACACGCTATATGATTCCACTCACTTGAAAGTCCGGAATAGGGAAATCTATAGAAACATGAAATATATTAATGGTTGCCTAGAGCTGGAAGGGAGACGAGGGTTAAGGGATCATAGTTAAAGGATACAGAGTTTCTTATTGAGGTATAAAAAAGTTCTAAAATTAACTCATATCTGTGGATACATTAAAAACTGCTGAATTGTACACTTTAAAAGCTATTTTAAAAGGTAGTTATTGGGGGTTGTATAGTTCAGTGGTAGAGAACGTGCTTAGCATGCACAGGGTCCTGAATTCAATCCCCAGTATCTCCACTAAAAAGAAGAAGATAATTATTGCATACTGTGTGTCACTTTATTCCAATTTTAAATTTTGAAAAATTTGAAAATTAATATAAAATGGAAAAATTCTTTAAAAACTTACATTTTACCAAGAGAAACAAAAATTGAAAATTAAAATCGATTAAGTCAATTAATGTAATTTTAAATCTTCCTTTGAAGATAATTCCAGGCCCAGATGACTAGTGATATATACCAAACATATATGAACAAAAATAGAACAAGTAAAGTGGGTATACTCCAAAACTCATTTTTTCAGGCTGAAATTATCTTGATAACAAAGTCTGACTACAACTGTATGAGAAAAAAAAATTACAAGTCATTCTTGCAAACACAGATGGAAAAATCCTCAATAAAATATTAACAAAATTCAATAACAAGAAAAAGACGATACATCATGAGGAATCTTGAATTTGTACCAAGAAATTAAGACTGGTTTAACATTCAAAACTCCATCATTGTAATTCATCACATTAACAGCTTAAAGGAAAATAATCATGTGATCATCTCAATACAGATAGAAGTATCTGGTAAGATTAAAAATCCATTCATGATTAAAAAGATTCTTATGAAACTATGAATCACAAGGAATTTCCTTAATCTGATTTAGTATCTGTAAAATCCTACAGCAATGATTAATCATATTTAATGATAAAGCATTTCAAAGAAAGATCCACTTCTGTCCAACACTTAGAAGTCTTAGCCAGTTCAGTTGATAAGTAAAGGAAATGATAAGTATAGAATTGGAAAGGAAGAAACAATATGTTGAATATTTGTAGATGACACAATTTTCTGCATACAAAATTAAGAATCACCTATTAATAATTATCAAATTAATAAGAGTTTGGCAAGGTTACTGGATATCAAATTAAAAAACCTCAAAGCAATTGTATATTTGTATACCAGCAACACTTCAAAAATTATATATTTTTAATGATGCCATTTATAATAGCACTAAAGTATATTAAGTACTTGTGGATAAATATAACAAAGATGCACACAACTATATTTTAAAAACTATAAAATTTTACTGGGAGACATTAAAGAAGATCCAAACAAATGGAGAGATAGAATATGTTTACGCACAGAAAGAGTCAATATTATAAGCATATCAATGATACCCAAATTTTTACTTATAGATTCTTTGAAATTTCAGTCAAAATCACAGAAGTTTTTCTTTGTTTTTGTTATATTCAGATGGAATAAAAATGTATTGGCTTCCTTCTTCATACTATACAAAAAACTCAATTCCAGGTATATTATAAATCCAAACATGAAAAGCAACAGATAGAAAAACATCTTCATAATTTCAGGATTGGGAATGGTTTCTTGAATGAGGCATCCAAAGCATAAACCATAAAGGAAAACATGATAAATTTGGCTATGTTAAATGAAGAACTTCTGTTCATTAAAAGATACCACGAGGAAAATGAAGCTAGAGTGAAAGAAGACATTTGCAGCATATAAAACTGAAAGGATTCATATATAGAATATTTAATGACCTCTATTATCAATTAAAAAAAAGAGACAAAACTCAATAAAACATAGTGTGCATAAGACTTGTATTTTTCCTCCAAAATAGGAAGTTAAGATGGGAATAGGCATATGAAAACAAGTTCAACTTTATAAAAATTAAAGTCAAAATGAGATACCCATATGCCCATACCCATAGTGTCTTAAATTTATAAATCTAACAGTGCTGGTTGTTGATGAGAGTGTAGAGTAACAGCAGCTGTCACAATGCTGATAATCATTGACATTTTTACAACCAACTTGGAAACAGTTTGGTGTTGTCTAATCATGTTGACTGATCAATTCCACATCTACATGTCCCCTACAGAAATGCATTCTCATGTGTAACAGTACTCTTTTACATCAGTGTTTATTGAAACAGTTTTCATCATGGCCAAAAACTGGAAATAACTCAACGTCTATTAAAAGTAAAATGGATAAATAAAATGTGATACAGTAATCCAGCAGAGCACTTTACAATCACCAATAAATGAATGAACTATTATACATACAACAACATGGAAAAATATAAAAACATATTGCTGAACAAAAGATGTCAGATATGTCAGTCATAATATATGACTATGTAAATTTAAAAACAGGCAAAACTAAATTGTATTGACAAACATGGCAAATACTAAGCGCTAACCAAAATCCGAAGCAACCAGAACTCTCATACATTGTTGGTGGGAAACACTTGGGGAAACTTTTTGGCAGTATCTGTTAAATGTGAACATATAAATGATCCATTATCCAGGAATTCCACTTAGGTATACACCCAACATAAATTCATACAGTACAGTCAGCAAAATACATATACAACTGTATTCATACTGTCACCATTTGTTCTAGCCAAACAATTGGAATTACAGAAACATCCATGAGCAATAAAATACATAAATAAAATTGTGATATAGTCACACGGTGGAATAGTGTACAATAGTGAAAATTAAACATCTGCAACTATGCTTAACAATATGAAAGGATCTCACAAATATAATGTTGAACAAAAGAAGCCAGATACCAGAGTACATGCTTCATGATCTATAAAGTTCAAAACAGGCAAAACTAATCCATGGAGTCAGGATACTCATTAGCTTTGATGGGAGATAGTGACTCTCATGTAAGGAACTTGAGAGGCTGGTAATTTTCTCTTTCTAAATCTGATTGCCAGGTACCTGGGTGTCTTCCGTTTGTGAAAATTCATTAAGCTGTACATTTATATGTGCACATCTCAGTATATACATATATTTTTACTTCAGTACAAGTTATAGAGAGTAAATGCTATTCTTTAGGAATGCAAACTAATAAAACTATTAAAAAAAAAAAGAAGAAAGAAAATGATTACCAAAATCAAGTTAATGCTGTTCATTGGAGAGGAGGGCGAGGCTGTAACCCAGAAGAGGCAAGAGTGAGGGGAGCTCTTTGTAATCCAGAAGGGGCAAAGTCTGGAGGTTTATCAGTGTTCCAGTTTTCACTTTAGTTTTGATTATGAGAACATTTGCTTTATGTTATTTAACCATATGTTTATATTTTAATTTCATTTCTATATGTATTAAATTTCATAATTTAAAAGATTAAAAGTTAGCCAAAAACAAATAAGCCAAGATATGTAATGACTTGAGTAATGTTTATTATAAAATGTTAAATGGAAAATAGTGGGTTTTTTACAGCTTATACATAAGAAATAAATATACCAAAATATTAGCAATCTAAATAAATTATCTTTCTCCCTTTTTGAATTTTCTCAAAATTAATATGTATAACTTGTGTGGAGGTAAAACATGAATAAGACTTTTTAAAAAATGTAACAATGAAGAAACATTTTAAGCATGAAATCTTTTATCATTCAGTTTTTCATGTTTAGCGTATCTTACAAACATTATCTTTTGTCTACTACATTCATTTCTGTTTTCTAGGACCCATTATTCAGAAACCCATCTTTTTTACTTATTTTAAGTAACCATTTTCTACAGGTGATTGATGCACATGGAGTTGATGTCACTCCCAGACCTCTTCACCATCCGGATCCACATACTGGTGCAGCAAAGCCAAATAAACTGTTGACATCCCAGGAAGGATCCTATACATCAGACTTTATAGCTTCCTATAGCCTGTATCAGAATACAATAAATCCAAGTATGTTAGGGCAGTTTACAAGGTAGAGTACAATATTCTAGAGTTCTTTTTTGTATCTTACGTATTTTCTTTTCATTTAAGTTGCACGTGTGTAACTTAGGGGTCTGTTGTCTCCAGTCCCCCAGCCCCACTCTCATCTTAGTGTGCCATTCTGTGTTCCTCTCATGTTTTAAATAGATGCAGAACTTTGCATATCTTAAGAGTTCCCCTGTGCTTACACCAAAACACTTGTGAAAAAATATATTGATTTTACTCAAGGTTTCCTAAAGAACCAAAAGATGGTGCCTAGCATTACAGACATATTTCTTCAGTTTTCTTCAGTTTATTTTATGCTGCATGTTAGGGGAAGGAGTGGCTTTTCTTTTTTACCCCTATTCTTCCATACAAATCTTTGTTCTCCTAAGGTTTGATTTCTCTCTTGTGATACAACTTTTTTTGTAAATAACATATTCTGCATTTATTATGTAGATACTTATATGATGAAAACGTGCAGTGCTTGCCATAGAAAAGCTCAGTCTTTGCAATAATAAAACAGTGCTCCTAAAACAATCTAAAGCTTATGGGAAGATATTTGAGTGTGTAATTTTCACTCTGACAAATTTAAAGTTCCAGGTGTTAACTAAGCATGAAATTTTAGGAGAAAATATGCTGGTCTAGAGTCTGCCTCCAAATTTGCATACAGAAGTTGGGGGAGTTCTCTGAAAAACAAAGCATATGCCAGTAAAGTGAACCCCACCTTTTGGAGGACGGTTGGAACCATAAATAGAAAGGGGAAAAAAAGTGTGTAATATCATGAAATAATGTATGTTTAAGGAAGTTATTTTTTGAGTCTTCAGTGTATTGATTTCCCATCAAGTATATAGATTTTATTTTAATTAAGTCTTGAGAGGACCTTTATCAAACTGAATAAATTGCATTTAAAATGAGATGTGAATAATGAGCAGAAACCTGGCGAAAAATGAAAGGAAGAATGCTCCAGGCGGAGGCCTTGAGATAACAGAGCTCTACAGGACTGAGGAACTTGGGGGGAAAAAAAAAAGGAAAAGGAATAGTGATAATGAAGTTAAGATGGAGAGTCTGGATAGGTAGGCTGTATTTTGGATTTTTATCCTAGCATACTGCTGGGAATCCACTGAAGGACTGTAGGCATAGGTCTGACATGTCTTATCTCTAAAATATATTTTAAATGACTTTTAACTCAAGGAACATTAAAAATCAACTTAATATTTAAAAAAAACTTATTTTTATCAATTTTGCTCATATTATTACAGTATATTTGATTTCTAAATCTGATAGTTTTTCATTTAAACATTTAATTTCCCATGAGGACATCTAAATAAATAAATAATGTTATTCATTTTTAAAGGTCAGTTTTAGGAAGCAGTACAGTTTCTAAGTCAAGTGTATCCACTACTGAATCAATGGCAGAAGACCTAGAAGAACCATCCTATAAACGGGAAAGATTGTACAGTTTTACAGGTAATGAAAGTACAATCATTTAAGTAACAGTTCATTATTTCTTTAGCAAATATGTTCATTATTTTGGGGGTACTTGAGATAGAAAAATTATGATAATCATTCCTAAATGCTGGCCTGTGAAGTAGCTATGTGAGAATTACCAGGGTAGTGTTTATTATATATTTAAAAAATTCTCAAAGTGACTCCTTTGCAACACCAGCCTCAAGAATTGCAGGCCCGATTTTAAAAGAGCTCAGCTTCTAACTCAGGAGACAGATAATTCTGATACACTGTAATCAATGCCATAATAAGACATATGCAGAATGTGATGGGGGCACTTAAAAAGAAAAGATTAACTACTTTGAGGTGGAAAAAAAAAAGACTGTTCATGGAGAATATTGTTGACTTTTAAATTGGGTTTTTGAAGATGATTAGTGATTTGTCAGGAGAACAAATAGGAGAGGCCCGTTCTAGGCAGAGGATAAAACATGAGATAATGCAAAGGATTATACAAGTGAAGGTAAAAGAATGAGGACGTAATGGTTGATCAGAAGTGCTGGGAGAAGTGGGTACTTAACTTCAGGGTAATTTGCATTGGAGTGCAGTAAGGTTGTCTTTTCCTCTAAGATGATAATGGAGGATTAGTGAAATTATTAACAAGGTTAGAAAAGTGCTTGGCGAACTTTTCTTTTTGATGTTAGCATATGTGACAGAATGCCTCTGACAAGTAACAGAATACCCAACTGCTATTAGCTTAAACAAATAAAGACTTATTTTTCCCACATTAAAAGAAGTTAAAGCTAGATAGCTTTTGGCTTTCCTTTTGTGGCTTAATTGTGTCAAAGTCTGGATTGGCAGCTCTGCTATTCTCTTCTTAAGCCTTTTCTTCCCTTTTTTTGCCTCATGGTCTCAAAATACCTGCCCCGGCTCTAGGTATTATATCCACATTAAAGGCAGAAAGATGAAGAAAGACCTTCTTTGCAGCACCAGTCACATCTCCCTCATTTGGGAGGAAAATAACAGTTTTCCCAGAAGCCACTTTCCTGTATATTTCTGCTTTTATCTCACTGGCCAGACTGTGTCACATCGCCACCATTAGCTTCCAGAGAGGCTAGGAAAGCCAAAGACTGATTTCCCAGCCTCTAGTAACAGAAAGAAGCAAGGGAAGGAAAAAAGGCTTTAAACAGGCAATTAGTAATGTCTGTTGTAGGAAGAAGCCCATCCTCTCAGAGGCGGACAAAGGGAATTGAATTATTGTCCTAACCTCCAGCAGTCTCTATGTATATTCTTGCCATTCTCCAGTTTGGTTTTCCAGGCTGTATCCAGAATGATCTTTTTAAGAACACAATCTAATCACATTCTCCCTGCTTAAAACACCTTCAAATGGATTTGCATTGTTCTTAAGATAAAAACAAATAATCTTTATGTAATGATTTGCTTTGAGGTCTTCCTCTAATTGTTTATATCAAAAACAAACAAGCAAACAAACAGAAGTAACAAAATTTCATCTTCAGAAGCCTTGAAGAATAATATAGATGTTTCTGTCATCTTGGCCAGGTGCAGGTGAATTCTAACTACAAAGTCATTCTCTGAAATGAATCACACCTGAACAGTTCTACTTCTACCACCTGGCCACTCTTTTAGACTCGAGAAATATTTCTCAATCTTGAATGCACACTGATATCATCTAGTATATCTCTAAAATTTCCCACACTCAAACTTACTCCAGGCCAATTGTATTGAAGTCTCTGGCAGTAGGGTTTAGGCATAAATAGTGGTGTGCTGGCAAATGTAAAACTACTCAGAGGTAGGAGAAGTCCTGATGTGTAATGTTAACCAATTTCCATGGTTTAAGTACTTTCACTTCACTCAACACCACCAGCAGATTTTAAGCTACCAACATGAAATTTCTGAATGGGAAGTTTAGAAGAAATGCTTAGTAGAACATCATTATTTAGTGTTTTTACCATAAGATATAAATAACTGCAAGAGCTTAGGGAATAGTAAAATTTAATAATGTAGGAAGTGATAAGTGGTTATTATCTTTGTTTTTAATATTTATTTAATTGTAAGCTTATATAATTTAATTTTGAACAATGATTGTATTTAACAATTAGCTCACAAAATTCCTGATAATTTAGTAATGGCCCCTTGCAAGCTTGTGCAGGCCAGCTGTAACACACTTCTGAATATAAATATATTTAAAATTTTCCCACATGATTCGAATGTGTAACAGTTTCTAATTTAGTATTAAAAATATTGATGTCTAGATCACATGTCTAGAATTCTGATTCAGTTATTTTGGAATGAAGCCTGAACATCAAGATTTTTAAAAGCTTCCCATGTGATAAGAAATGTACAGTAGATTTTTTAAAATGGTGAAACTATTCCATACAATATTGTAGTGGTGGACACATAACATTATGCTTTTATCAAAATCTATAGAAGCTTACAGCACAAAAAGTAAACCGTAATATACTACATTTTTTAAAAAACACAGTTAAGAGATCAGAGGACCCTTGAATGAAATACAGACTGTGACATAAGAATCTAACTGCTTTACAAATGTATGATGTAACTTCCCTGAGAGAGTGGGGGTGGGAGAGGAGGTGTAGACCTAAAAAATGTTGAAACTGAGTGGAAACTGTAAAATTAAAAACACTGGAACTGCACATAACCACTGTATTCTAGTTGATTTTCAATGGAAGTATTCAATTTCAATTTTCATTGGGAGTGTAGGTTAACAACTCTGAACCACTGAACAGGTATACTAGGATTTTACATGTAAATAAATGGAAGGCAGATGGTAAGAATCAGATTTCTCACTGTCATTGGAGTGGGAGACTGCAGACAAACGAGGGAGGAAGGTTAGAACTATCTATGTGGTATTGGATGAGAATCAGAAACATTAATACAAACTCATGTTTAGCTTAATATAGGTACAGATTAATACATATAGATATAGATATATACGTGTATATGGGTTACTATAGACACAAATATTTCTTAGCTCTGTCTGCTAAGCAAGCCTAGAAAAATGACATCCCAGTAGAAACAAGCATATACAGTGCCCAAATCTTGGTTTCTAATACCATTCTCCAATAAAAGGAACCAGGGATCTTTGGAGAAAGGACTGATTCTAGACTGGAGCAGAGAATATATAAGGTGAATCAGAAAGTAAACAAGTACCAAGGAAAATACCTCTAAATTGAACAAACTAAAAATGGCAGGGGTATGGGAAAGGGACACCTCAGCCAATAGAAAGAGGTTGCAATGGTCAAAGCAGGAACAATTTCAACAACAAAATACATAGTTTAATATTGGATTATAACCCAAAGTAAATATTCATGATTCCATGATGATATGAATAAATGATTGAATAAATAAATTAATAGGGGAGTACAGACAAATCTTCTATACAAAAGAATTCCAAATAATTTATGTAGGTATTCCTCCCTCAAGAAGTTGGAACTTAATTCCCTATCTGTTTTAAGTGTGGACTTTGCATGTTGACTTCCTTCTAAAGAGTACTGGATGTAGAGAGGGAGGTGAAGAGTAACTTCAGAGCAGGGAAACCTGACAAACTCTAGCTCAAGGTCAAGGTGAACATCATCAGTAGTAAGTCACGTTGATAGCATGTACCCTTGATATGATATGGTGAGAATGACACTACCTCTGTAGTCTTCCTTCCAGAAATCCTTAAACCCTGTCTAACATCAGACAAACCAACTGAAGGACATCCTACAAAATACATGACCAGTACTCCTCAAAACTCAAGGTCATCAAAACAAGGGAAGTCTGAGAAATTGTCCGAGTCTAGGGAAGCCTAATGTGACATGATGACTTAATGCGATATATACTGCATGAAATCCTGGAAAAGAAGAAAGATGTTAGTTAAAAACTAAGGAAATTGGGATAAAGTACTGACTTTTGATAATAATGAAGCATCAATATTGATTTATTTGTTGTGATAAATGTACCATGGTAATGTTAGCAAAAGTAAAAACTGGGTAGGGTATGCAGGAACTCTTTGTAAGATTCTTGCAAATTTTCTGTATATGTAAAGCTGTTCTATAATTAAAATTTATTAAATATAAAAAAAAGTCTAGGGGTGAATCCCAGCCCTCCAGGTGATTCTGTTGCATGCTGAAGTTTGAGAATCATTGCTGACCTGTATACCTTGCCATGGCTCTTTATTTCCCACACCCTGAAACTCCATCCTCAGTGAAATTTGTCCTAAGGACAAGCAAAAGAACAAAAAGTTGTTATAGATATAGACTAGAAATTAACTTCAGGGCCCAGAGAAGGATTGCATACTATCCACAAAATACACTTGCCCTTATTCCTCTTGAGTGGTATCAACAGTCACTCACCCCAGTCTCCCTATTAATATTATGGGACAGATGTAATGGGATGCCCTTGGAGTTATGACTACACATTTGAGATTGGGGTAGGATTGACCTTTCAGTAACAGAGACTGTTTCTGGGCCATAGGATCCAGTTTGACTTCAGAGGGATTAAATAGACTGCATCTCAAAAGATGGCCTATTCCTTGACCATATAAGGCCACCTGCAACGGATGACTCATCATGATATTTTGGCAAAATGAAAATTAAAAATAGCAATTAGTAAATGATTTTTATTAAGTCATGTATTTTAGATTTACGAGTTATGAGGTCAACACCTGGAAAAACTGTAACAAAAGAAGACCTGGAGAAGACGATAGAGATAATACTAACAGAGACAGAAACAATGAGATTTTTTAACCTACCAACAGTCATGGTTTCTGTAGAATCTGAAGAAGCTGAGAAACTAAGGTATGTATGGCTCAATTGTTTATATTGCTTTTACAATTTAAATGCTAAGTCAGAAGTTCTTATCCTTGTTTTGTCTTTGGGGATTTCTGGAAAAACACTGGTGGTGTATGTGCCTGGTGAAATTATATATAAAGTTATACATGTGCCCCGTGAAATTACAGGTAAGGTGTTTATGTTGTATGCTCTTTCTAGAGGAGGAACCCATAGCTTTTCCATATTCTTTTAAAAAGTAGGTGAGTGACTATGTCAAATAACAAGAGAATGAAAGGAAGCTTCCAAGTCTTAAAATAGGTTTTAATGAATCTTTTCCTTTATGCATATATAAATTATTTTCAATTAAAAAAGAAATGACTGCTATTTTTATATTCAAAACTTAAGAAGGGAAAATATATTATGGGGAAATAACTGAATTTACTATATTAGAGTAGATTTTGTTTTTCTTTATTGATGAATATAAAAAGATTTTAGTTTTTGCCTCATGTATTTTGAAACCCTGTTCTTAGGCACATACACATTAAGAATTGTTAATCATTATGTAAGGCCCTCTTTATCTCTGATAATTTTCCTTGCTCTGAAGTCCACTCTGTCTGAAATTAATGTGGGTATATAAATAGATTATTAACATAGTTATTAAGATTATCTTCAAGTATAATTTGATTCATAGTACAAAAAATTCATCACTAAAATAATTTTATGGTATTATTTTTAACCCAAATATAAAATATTATAAAATTGTTTGGACTATAAAATGTAGTACAATTAGATCTTGATAAGCATACTTTTTAAAGTTCATGAGATGTAAAGGAAAGCTCCTAGAACCAAAAAAAAAAAAAAAAAAAAAAAGGAAAGGAAAGGAAATGAATAACCAAGTGGTGGATAAGTGATCTGAAATCAGAGAGGGAGAGATGCTGGATGCAAATGTTAATATTAGCACATGGATCTAAGACCCAGCAAGTCTTGGGTTCCCCACGAACTGAGAGAATTAACACAGAGATTCTTGTATTAAGCCAAGACCCTTGAAAGGATCCCAGTTATCTCAAGTGGTCGCAGGTCAATCGGGTGTCCTAGCTACTATCATAAGCAAATGCACCTTCTCTGGAAGAAAGCATATCCCATTTAGACTCTTAAGATTCGCTCAGCTTGAGTTTAGTAAAATTACACCAAAGCAATAAAGAAACAAGTCATTATGAATGAGAACTTTAAAAAAGTCCTAGATCTAGATCCTGAGGAATATGGATAATGATATTATCAAGTTTAGGGTATAAAATGTATGTGAGGTCTTTAAATAAAAGATAGAGTTAAAATATCGGTAACACTAAGAAACTATCAAAATGATGACTTGTAATTGAAAAAATATCTAAAAAGAACTTTAAAATAAAGTATGTTATATAATTGTTACAGTTAAAAAGTAAACATTGATTTAATCTTTGATATTAAAAAAGCATTTAAAATTTAAACAAGACATAATTGAATAGATATTTAATAAATTGGAACATAGATCTAGGTAAATTATACAAAATGAAGCTTAGAGAGAAAAATGGGATATAAAGTATCAAAGAGAAATTTAAAACATACTAATAATAAAATAAAGGTCTAACATACATCAATTCCAAAAAGGCAAGACAGAAAGAATGGGAAAGAAGACTATTCAAAGTGATTCAGTAAGGATTTCCTCTAACTACTGAAAAATACCATTCCACAGATATAGGAATAAATAAAAAGAAATTCACACACACACAAATGGACTCAGTGCATTGTAACTCATACTCCAGAATACCAAATATTAAAAGATTAAAAAAGAAGAAGAAGAAGAAAAAACATATCTTCTACAGAGAAACAAACTGATAGCACTACTATGGATGTAGAAGGTCACTTCATAATGATAGGAAGGTATAATAATTCTACTTGAATATTCCTAATAAAATAACTGCATAATATATGAAGCAAAAATTGGAAACCTGATAGTTATTAAAGTAGGAGATTTAAACAGTGCCTCTCTTTATAATTGATGGATCAATCAGATTAAAAAAATTAGTATAGTTGCAGAAAATTTGAACTCAAAACATAATTTAATGGCCATGTATAGAACTTGGAATTCAACAATGAGAACAACACACTCTTTTTAAGCACACATGGAACATTTATAAAAATCATCCATGTACAAGGCCATGAAGCAAGGTTTTGAAAATTCAGAGAAGTGGTATCAGATAAACTAAATTCTCTGAGCACAGTGGAAAGAAAAATTAGTAACGTAAATCTCAACTGAAACATAGACACACAATCACATAATGCTTTTGGAAGTTAAAAAGCAGAGTTACTTAATTCTTCATGAACCAAAGAAGAAATACTCAGAACTAAACAATTATGAAAATGATACATACTATAAGATGATGTACTTTGAGGGAAATTTATAGCTTTAAATGTCTTCATCAAAGTTCATAAGACCTATGTGAAGATAATGCTAATATATTGTGGGTGGGTACTGAAAGTTGCAGGGAAGCTATAGTGTAAAAGCGTCCTTTGGAGGTAGTTTAATGCATTCTTTTCCTAAGGAGTGTTTTGAACTTTTCACTTCACTTTTTGGTGCAATCCACATTAAAGAAGGTAATTTTAAGAAAAAGCGTAGTACAAATAGATACGTGTCGTAATAATTTTTATTAATGAGTAGAGTATACGTTATTTTTTATAGCTGGAGAAACAAGAATTATGAGACCCTTTGTCGAAATAGATTAGGCAATGACTTGTATGTTGAAAGAATGATGCAGACTATTAATGGAGCACCAAAGAATAAAGAAGTTCAGTGTGACAGAATCATAAAGGAAGACAAAGGTAATTTCTATTTCATTCTGTTTGATAAGTTACCATATTTTAATATGCATTCTTTGAGTCTATCAATTAACAAATAAATGTTAAAATATATAAGGCAAAAATAGAAATAATTTGGCCAGATCACAACAGTAGCTGGGTACTCTGATCTACAGCTTTCAGAGTTTGATAATTAAGTTAACAAGTAATAAATACAGATACAGAAGATTTGAATAACATAATTATCAATCTTGATTTTCATACAAACTCTATCATAGAATTTTGTACTCTTCAAATCTTTATGAAACATTTATAAAAACTTACTGTTTACTGTAACAAAGAATATTGACCACAACTAATAAAATTTAAAATATACCAAGCACTATTTTAGACCTTTCATGTACAGGCATACCTGGGATATATTGCAAGTTTGGTTCAGACCACTCCAATAGAATGAATATCACAATAAAGTGAGTCACAAGAATTTTTGATTTCCTAGTGCATATAAAAGTTATGTTTACACTATGCTGTAGTCTATTAAGTGTACAGTAGCATTATGTCTAAAAAATGTACAATGTATTTTTAATTGAAAATATTTTAGTGCTAAAAAATACTAACCATCATTAGAGCCTTCAGTGAATCATAATCTTTTTTTCAGTAGAGTACCTTGCCTTAGTGTTGATGGCTGCTGACTGGTCAGGTTGGTGGTTGCAGAAAGTGGGGTGGCTGTAGCAAATTCTTAAAATAAGACAACAATGAGGTTTGCTGCATTGACTGACTTTCCTTTTGTGAGTGACTTCTCTGTAGTGTGTTTGATAGCATTTTACCCACAGTAGCACTTCGTTTAAAATTAGAGCCAATTCTCTCAAACCCTGCCATTGCTTTATCAGCTAAGTTTATATAATATTCTAAATCCTTTGACATCATTTCAACAATCCTCACAGCGTCTTCACCATGGGTAAATTCATCACAAGAAACCACTTTCTCATGCATAAAAAGCATCTTCTCATCCACTCAAGATTTATCATGAAATTATAGCAATTCATTCACATCTTCTAATTCTAGTTCTCTTGCTGTTTTCACCACATCTGAAGTTACTTTCTCCACTGAAGTCTTCAACCCTTCCAAGTCACCCATGAGGGTTGGAATCAACTTCTTCCAAACTCCTGTTAATGTTGATATTTTTACTTCTTCCCAAGAATCATGAATGTTCTTAATGGCAACTAGAATGGTGAGTCCTCTCCAGAAGGCTTTCAATTGACTTTGCCCAGACCCATCAGAGGAATTACTATCTATGGCAGCTATAGCCTTATGAAACATGTCTTTTATATAAGACTTGAAAGTCAGAGTGATTCCTTGATCCATGAACTGCAGAATGGAGGTTGCGTTAGCAGGCATGAAAACAACATGAATCTCACGGTACATTGTACATCAGTGCTCTTGGGTGGCCAGGCACACTGTCAATGACCAGTCATATTTTGAAAAGAATCTTTTTTTCTGAGCAGTAGATCTCAACAGTGGGCTTAAAATATTCAGTAAACCATGAAGTCTGCACATGTCATCATCCAGGCTTTGTTGTTCCATTGATAGAGTATAGGCAGAGTAGATTTAGCATAATTCTTAAGGGCTTTAAGATTTTCAGAATAGTAAATGAGCACTGACTTTGATTTAAAGTCACCAGCTGCATTAGCACCTAACAAGAAAGTCAGCCTGTCCTTCAAAGCATTGAAGCCAGGCATTGACTTCTCCTCTCTACCTACAAAAGTCCTAGGCGTCATCTTCTTCCAATACAAGACTGTTTCATTTACACTGAAAAATCTGTTGTTTAGTGTAGCCCCTTCATTATCTTAGCTAGATCTTCTGGACAACTTGCTTTGGCTTCTACATCAGCAGTTGCTGCTTCACCTTGCACTTTTATGTTATAGAATCAGCGTCTTTCCTTAAATCTCATGAATCAACCTTCAAACATTTCTTCTGCAGCTTCCTTACTTCTCGCAGCCTTCACAGAATTGAGGAGAGTTAGTGTCTTGCTCTGGATTAGGTTTTGGCTTAAGGGAATGTTGTGACTGATTTGATCTTCCATCCAGACCACTACAACTTTCTCCATACAGCAGTAAGGCTGTTTTGCTTTCTTATCATTCACGTGTTCACCGAAGTAGGACTTTTAATTTCCTTCAGGAACTTTTCTTTTGCATTTACAGTTTGGCTGTTTAGTGCAAGAAGCCTTGCCTTTGGCTTATCTCAGCTTTCAACATGCCTTCTTCACCAAGCTTGGATCATTTCTAGCTTTTAATTTAAAGTGAGAGATGTACTATTCTTTCTTTCTGTTGAACACTTAGAGATCACTATAAAGTTATTTATTTGCCTAATTTCAATACTGTTGTGTCTCAGGGAATAGGAGGGCCGAGGAGAGGGAGAGAGATGGGGGACCAGCCAGTCAGTGGAGCAGTAGAACACACATTTATCGAATAAGGTCTCTGTCTGACGTGGGCATGGTTTGTGGTTCCACCCGCTCCCACCTCAAATTACAATAGTAACATCAAAGATCACTGATTACACATCACCATAACAAATATAACAGTAATGAATAAGTTTAAATATTGTGATAGTTACCAAAATGTGACACAGACACGAGGTGAACAAACGCTGTTGGAAATGGTGCTGATAGAGCTGCTCAGTGCAGGGTTGCCACAAACCTTTAATTTGGGGGAAGAAAAAACCCAACAAAACGCAGTTTCTGCAAATTGCAATAAATGAGATATGCCTGTATATTAGCTGATTTAATTCTCACCACAGCCCTATGAGGTAGTAGCTATTATTATTCCCATTATTCTATAAAGAAGAAGAAACAGGCAAAGGGAAGTGAGCTAACTTGCCCTAGGCCACTCCATTACTGTGGTGGACGGTGATACTCCCAGTCTGATTCTTGAGCCTGAGCTCTTAACCACTACATTTACTATTTTTCAATGTTTATAAATTAACAAACTTGAGAACACAGCATTGCCAAAAAATCTGTGAGCTGTGGCCAAAGGGGTAATTAGAAGAAAGGTTATAATCTTAACAGCCTTTATTACTCATCAAAACCATAAACTAGTTCTTTTAAAAGATTAAAATAGACACACTTCTAAGGAAGTGCTAAGTCAAGAGAAGGGCAACTTATAATTAGTGGGAAATCTCTGTAGCATCTTTACTTGTTCTTGTACCGCTCCCCTCCTCCATACGGTGATGGTCTTAAAGATAGCAGTCTGCCATCTCAGTGTGAGACCCGGAGGGAACAGAACAGACTTTATTCTCGAAGAACTTGGTTTGTATGTTTTAACCTGTCTAGGGGCTACCTGGAGGACTGACAAAGGCATTTGTCTTCTTTTTTTTTTTTTTTTTTTTACCTAACTCGGAACTCTCTCAGGCAATAGGCATATTGCATTCTTCAAAAACATTGTAAAGCAAATGAATTGCTTCCTGAGGAGTCAAACACTGAAAGCCTGGGAGAAAAATCAGGGGAGAGATTTTCTTCAGGAAATTAAGGTGTTGAAAAGATTTGCATATAGAAGGGAATTTAGAACATCATGTGTATGCCTAGCGCAGGATGCATGCTCAGAAATGACCTGAAAAGATCGTAACTGTACACTTCTGACCAATCTCCAGATTCAGTACAAGCAGGAAGTGAAAGCTGTGGTATAGTTTTAAGCAACCTATCTAAGCATTGAAGGAATTTCTAAACATAGGGCCAACCTACAAAGACTGGAAGGCTTTTTTTTTTTCCTTTTTTTTTTTTCTCTTTTTTTCTTTTTCTTTCCTTCTCTTCCTTTCTTTTCTTTTCTTTTTTTCTGTTTTTGAGGGAAGAGAAATCTAGAGGTTCAGAGAAATCTCTGTCAGGATGCTGGCTAACCAAAAGCTAAAAATCAAACACTTCTGAGATGATACATGACAAAGAATACAGACTTTACAAAAATAGTTTAGAAAAATGACTTAGCAAACAAACAACTACCACTCACAGTGAACTATAACATCAAATCCTGAGAAAGAGTCTGATTTCCAGAATTACCACATTATTATATTCACGATGTTCAATTGTCAGCAAAAAATTACAAAGGCTACAAAGGAACAAGAAAGTAAGGCTCATTCAAAGAAGAAATTAACAAAATCTCCCTGAGGAAGTACAAACATTAGATTTACTAGACAAAGATTTTAGATCAATTGTATTAAATATTTTCATAAGGCTGAAGGAAACTATGCACAAAGAATATCTGAAGAAACAACGGCCTGAATATTCCCAAATTTGATTAAACAAAACATGAATCTGTACCTCCAAGAAGCTCAACAAACTCCAAGGAGGATACAAATAAAGAGATCCATACTGAGACAGATTATAATCCAACTATTGAAATACAAGGAGAGACTCTTGAAAGCAGCAAGAGAAAAACGACTCACCACGTACAAGAGATCATCAATAAGATTACACCCAGTTTTCAGCTGAAACCCTGGAAGCTAGAAGCCAGTGGGATGACATACTTCAAGCACTGAAAGAGGAAAATTGTCAGCCAGGAATTCTATCCTTCGAATAATCCTCATGAAGGAGAAATTTAATTAAATAATTACAATTGAATATATCCTTGTGAAGGAGAAATTAAGATATTTATAGATAACTGAAAGCTAAGGGAATTCAGCACTAGTACAGTTGCCTTACAAGAAATGCTAACGGGAGTCCTTCAGGCAGAAATGAAAGGATGCTAGATACAATTTGAAAACATATGAAGAAACAAAGAACACTGGTAAAAGTAACTACATAGGTAAATACAAAAACCAGTATTGTAATTCTGGTTTGTAACTCCTATTTTTCTGTGATATAATTTAAAATAAACACATAAAACGGTAATTATAAATCTATGCTAATGGGCATACAAAATATAAAGATGTAATTTGTGACAATATCAACATAAAGGGGGTGGAATTTGGTTACCTAGGAGCAGTTTTTTTGTATGATTAAAGTAAGGTAGTATTATTTCAAAATAGATTGTTAAAATTTTAAGAAATTAATTTTATTCCCCAAGGCAAGCACCAAGAAATAACTTAGAAATTACAGAAAAGGAAATGAGAAAGAAAAATGATACACTATAAAAATATAAATTAAATATAAAAGAAGACAGTCAGGGAGTATTTGAAGAACAAAGAAAATATGAGACATGAAAAAGATAAATAGAAAAATGGCAGAAGTCCTTCCTGAACAGTAATTACTTTAAATAAATGGATTAAACATTCCAATTAAAAAGCAGAGATTGACAGAATGGATTTTAGATAAAGGACAATAAAACTGGAACCAAAAAAAACATGACCCAACTATATGCTAACAAGAGACTCCACTATTTTTTTCCAGTTTATTGAGAAATAATTGACATACATCACTGTATAAATTTAAGGTGTATAGCATGATCATTTGATTTACATATACTGTGAAATGATTGCCACAGTAGGTTTAATTAACACCTATCATATCATATATAGAAAATAAAAAGTTGCAGAATATAAGATCAACACACAAAATTCAATTGTATTTCTATACACCATCTACAAACAATCCAAAAAAAAATTGTGTTTAAAATAGCACCTAAAATAATAAAATTCTTAGGAATGAATTTAACCAAGGTAATGAAAAACTTGTACATTGATAACTGCAAAAAAAATTGCTAGAAAAAAATAAAAGAAGACCTGAGTAATTGGAAATACATCCTGTGTTAATGGATTGAAAGACTTAATTTTGTTAAGAGGTGACTACTACCCAAAACAATCCCAAACACTTTTTTCAACAATAGAAATAAACATCCTAAAATTTATATGGACTATAAAGGGATCCCCAAGTAGCCCAAACAATCTCAAAAAAGAACAGCTAAAGGCCTCATACTTCCTGATTTAAAAACTTGCTGTAAGTTATAGTGATCAAAATAAGATAGTACTAGCATAAAGATAGATATATAGACCAAAAAAATAGAAAAGAGATTCCAGAAATAAACCCTCACATATATGGCTAAATGATTTTTGATAAAGATGCTAAAACCATTTCATGAAGATAAAATTGTCTTTTCAGTAAATGGCGCTGGGACAACTAGATAGCCACATGCAAAAGAATAAAGTTGCACTTCTATCTCGTATCATATACAAAAATTAACTTAAAGTGGATCAGTGATTTAAATGAAAGAGCTAAAACTATAAAACTCTTAGAAAAAAATTAGGATAAATATTTCTGCCCTTTGTCTTGACAGTAGATCCTTAGACATGATACTAGAAGCCTGGAGAACAAAAGAAAAAAAAATGGATAAATTGGGCTTCATCAAAATTAAAAACTTTTGTGCATCAAATAACCATCAAAAAAGTAAAAGGACAACCTACATAATGGGAGAAAATATTCACAAATCCCCTCTCTGTTCAAGGTCTGGTAGCCAGAATATATAAGGAAATTTTGTAATCTAAAAACAAAACGACAAACAACACAATTAAAAAATGGGCATAGGACTTCAACAGACAGTTTTCCAAAGAAAAACGAGTGGTCAACAAGCACAGGAAAAATTGTTAAATGTCATTAATCATTAGAGAAATGCAAATCAAAACCATAATGAGTTACTACTTCTCACCCATTAGAATGACTATAATTAAACAAACAAACACAAAAAGAAGTGTTGACAAGAAAGTTGAGACTTTGAAGCCTCTATACACTGCTTTTGGGAACATAAAATGGTGCAGCTACTGTGGAAAAGAGTTTGGTAGGTCCTCAAACAGAATTGCTGTGTTAGCCAGCAATTCCACTCCTAGGTATATACCCCATAGAATTGAAAATAGGTACTCAAATACATGCACACACATGTTCATAACAGCAGTATTTTCCATAGTCAAAAAGTGGAAAAACTGAAATGTCTGTCAATGGATGAATGGATAAACAAAATGTGTAAACACACACACTGAAAAATATAATAGAGTCAAAAAAGGAATTAAACACATGGTCTGAATAAGTGATAAGTTTCCCTTTTCTACCCTGAAAGACATCAGAAATTTCTTCTCTCGAGAGGACAAAATAGAGGATCTTTAGTTGGGGAACATCAGGCACAGTTCAAGACATGGGTACTTAACGAAAAACCAAAAACAAAAAACCAGTGGGATTAAATAACCCTATGCATACTGAATGCTACTCTTCAGAAATCCCGTCCTCCCTCGTGAAAGGGTCCTAGAACATGGGTAGCCAGACTTAAATACAAGTGCTGATAGTTGGAGATGTGAGTAAAAGGTAATGCAGAGTGGATATGGGCAGGACCCCAATAGCATTTGCCACAGAAGAACAAACCCCCAAACAAAGCAAAGGAATGATCAATACAAAAGTTAAGAAATGTGGGTACTTCTGTTGGAGGTGGCTGGAAGGAAGACGCTTATGATAGGATAGTGTCCAGTGTGCTTGTAGGCAACTGAAGGTATTGTTTCTTATCCTCGTTGGTGAGTACATGGTATTAATTCTTTCTTTACCTTACACGTATATGAAATATACTCTCTTCTGCGAAGGTCTGTGTTTCACAAGAAAGATTTTACTAAAACAATGGTTTAATTTATACTAAAGAATTTGATACAGACCAAGTAAATAAAAAGATTTTATGGATCAAAAAAAAAAAAGCATGTCTTCCTTGCCTGATTTTGGTTGAAATTGAAAGAGATTCAGGAGTCAGAGAGATGGAAATGAAGATACTGCCTTTATTACTGATGAAGTTAATTGAAAAATGTAGTCTTAAATCCACAAATAAGTGGATTTGGTATTTCTTCCCTCCAGAATAGATCTTACCAACAGTAACTGGCACAGCTAGATAAGCCAGACCTGCTATGTATGGGTGAGAACAGATCAGAATGCATGCTTTCTGCGAGTAAAGACTTACCAGAAAAATCCAGAAGTGGCTGAGCTGCGGTTCCTTCTCCTAAACTCTCCTGTGGGTTAGTCACTTCTGTTTCCGTGGCAGTAAGTCAGTGTGGGAAATAGAGGAGCCAGAAATGTCAATTTAGCTGAAGTTGCCTCTGCAAAGATTCACAAAAACTGAGGAAAAAGTTTCCCACCTAACAGAATACAGTAAATTTATTACAGAAGTGGCGTTTCAAATAAATGGATAACTCAATAAATGTTCCTGGCCAAATTTTGAAAATACAGTTAAATCCTAAAACTTGGTAGATTTCATTAAGCCAGTTTGTTTTCTAAGTATATTATCCTACAATAATAATTTTTTAAGGTATATGTGATATGAGGCTCATTTTAATTAAAAATATACATATGTATTTGTTCATTACAAACACATGTATATATTTATGTCAGTCTGGAAAGATGCACAAAAATGTTAGCAGTTATTATTTCTAGGTGATAGAAATGTGAGTCATTTACCTTTTCTTTTATATATAGTAAGCATGTCTTTTTACTCAACTAAAAAGTAAAATTATTTTTCTATAAATGTTATGTAGCCAAGTATTACTCTTTTATAGTCTGAATTAAACTAGTGGTTGGAAACAATGTTTTAAAACTTGTAAAAACTATTTACACGTATCTTACACTCAGAAATGCTCAAAACACTGGTATATTGGGAATACTTTTTTCTGATCATAGCTAAAATAAGATTTCTTTAACAGTGTATGACAGTACAAAATTGCGAAGTCAGAATTATTTATTATTTATTATTCTAGCTTGTACATGAGATTATGACATGTACATAATATCTGCTTCTTAGATTTTCTGTTTCTAAGGTTAATTAAATTTATTCAATGAATAAATGTAATGATGTTTACCTAAACCAATGTTTCTTGTTATCTTTAAAAAAGAAACAATTTTAAATCACCCTAACATTTTACATTGATCATTTATAACTTGCATATGTATCTCTGTAGCAATTATTTCATTAGTGACCATGTAACAATATATTCCTATATGCTCAGCTTACTAAATTTTTAGTTAAAGGGAGAAAAAGAAAGTTAGGTAATTTAATATTCAAAGGAATAATTTCTGTCTAAAGTCTTTTCCTTTATGAGCATGGGAAGTGTACCCTCTTCAATTCAGCAAGATATATTAGGTATTCACTCTGTGTATGACTTTGTTAGATCCTTTTAAGGTAAGTTCATAAGTTATTATGAAATGTGAGCTGACATTCTTACTAATTGAAAACATCATTAAATACCGAAGCTCCTTCATTTTATATCATGAAAATAGAGGTTCTAACAATGAAGTAATTTATTAGACCTAGATCCTGTTTTGATTTTCAGAAAAAATAATTCTTTATTAAATCACTGTACTTTAACTGAAAGTTTAGTAAGGTTAGCATGTAAGGATATATTATTACATAGTCACTGATATAATAATTGCCATATAAGAGTTTCATTGTTATATCAGCAATAAAGAGGGTTGGGAGGTTTTCAGTTTTAAATTTGAAGATAAATAACATTGCCAATTTTTGTTTGGAGACCACTGATATATTTCTCATTTGAATAAATATAGATAACTTAAAAATTTAAAGAGAGAATATAATAACCAAGCCATTCTATACATTTCTTGGGAACACTTTTCCAAGTACAATCTTTACACATATAGAAAATTTTACTTGATAAAAATGGAATTAGATGATTACAAATAAGAAGTATTGTAGAATATAGCATGTTATATGTTAACCATAAGTAAAAGTACATTAAAACCTTGTTATAGTTGTCCAGGGCCATATCAAGGTAGCCCTATATTGACAAACTGATGAGATTATGTGGTACCAGTTTGGGATAGAAGGGAGGAAGTGTGGGGATCAGAAAAGGATGGTGAGGATAATTTGGAGCTATTACTAAAATATGAAGGTATTTGTAGATGCAAATGGTGTAATGTCTAAGGATCTCTTAAGGTGTCCTCATGATTAATTTATTTTTCACCTTTATCCACTTCCTGCCATTGTGGTAAAACAATAGTATTTTCCCCCTAAACAATAGATATTCTTATCTTAGATTTTGCTATAACTTGTTATGGATAAGCTAAAATATTAGAATTTGGTTTAAAATAATCTTTACCTTTCTGTTTCTTTAGGCATAATGTCCACTGCTTGGGATTTGTATGATTCTTATAATGCTATGGAGCTTTCATCTCTACCAGTGAAACAACCTACAATTGATTCAAGTAGTAAAGCAACTGTGCCTTCTAAAGATTGGGACCAAAGAGCACCAGGGAGCACTTTAGAAAAAAGTAAGATTTTACTTATTTCAGTTATTTTTTTCAGTTGTGGCAAAATTGGTATGTAACAGTATATTAGTTTCAAATGTACAACATAATAATTCAATCTTTGTATACACCACAAAGTGATCACCACAGTATGTCTGGTTACTGTCTGTCCCTCTACAATTAACCCACCCTCTTCACTCATTTCACTTACCCCTAGCTTCCCCTCTGATAACCATCATGCTGTTCTCTGCATCTATGAATTTTGTTTTGTTCATGTTTTTCCATTTTCATCTATCTCAAGGTATTTTTTGATTTTCTCTTTGATTTCTTCAGTGACCCATTGGATGTTGAGTAGCATGTTGTTTAGACTGTACATGCTTGTGTTTCTAGGTTTTTTTTCTTGGATTTCTAGTCTCATACCTTTGTGGTCAGAAAAGATGTTTAATATGATTTGATCTTCTTAAGTTTATTGAGACTTGTTTTCCGCACTAACATGTGTGGTTTTATTATTATTAGATGGTGTCCTTGTGAGGGCCACTAGCATGTTTCCCTCAGCCACAGAGCCAGGTTCTCCAGGAGTGTTCCCTATGTGTGCTACATGCAGCCTCCTGTTGTGGCTGGGTTGTGATTGCTGTAGGTGCACTAGTGTGTAGGACTGGCCCCCAGTACAGCTTCCTATAAGGCCTAGTAATGACTATTGAGGACACTCTGGTGTGTTGGGCCAGCCCTGGGGTGCGAGCCATTTTTGGACATCTGCCCTGGCTGAAGTTATCTGCCAGGTGTGGCAGTGTGGACAGCTGCTTTGGAGGGGCCCTGGTGCCTGCTGAGGGTGCCTGCTAGGTGTGGTGGGATGGTAGGGTGCAGGGCCTCTGGAGTGTATCTGTGTGTGAACCTAGGGCAGTGTGAGCAGTGCCAGTAAGGTGGGTGGGAAGAACCAGAAATAGTGACTGCCAGGTTAGCTAGGTAGAATGTGAGCAAAAAATCTTGCCTGTCAATGACTTTGTATCCAGAGACAGTTTCAACAGATCCCTTCACCTTGGAGGCACATACCCTAAAGTTAGCCCATGAATCTCTTTCATTTATGCTTTTCAAATGGCTGCCTCTTCACTGGGACACAGACTGAGTGAATTTGTATGTGTACCCTTTAAGATCAGAATCTCTGTGTATTCGGTAGGAATATAGCCCTTGGCTCTACTGGACATGGGCCTCACTGGTTTTCAAAGGCAGACATTATAGGGGCTTATCTTCCAGTGCAGGTCCCCTGGACTGAGAAGCTCAAAGTGGGACGTGGACCCCTTGCTCCTCAGAGAGGACCTGAACTGCTCTGACACGCTTGCTAGCTGTGGATCACTGTGCTGAGGGTGTGGGTCTGGCCAGATGGCGTCTCTGCCCCTTCCACTTATCTCCTTGTGGCTTTTTCTTTTTATCCTTAGTTGTAGAATATCTTTTCTGCTAGTCTTCAGGTTGTTCTCAGAGATAATTGCTCTATATGTAGTTGTAGTTTTGGCTTGTCCCTGGGAGTAGAGGAGACCAAGATCTTTCTACTCTTCCTTACTAATCAATTTTTAGCTATTCTAAAAGGTGTGTAGTGGTATCTCATTATTGTTTTAATTTGCAATTCCCCAATAACATGTGATGTTGACCATCTTTTCATAGGCTTACTTTTCATTGTATCTCTTCTTTGGTGAGGTGTCTATTTTGAATTTTTTTTCATTTATAATTGGATCTTTTTTTATTGCTGAGTTTTATGAATTCTATATGTAATTTGGTTACAAGTCCTTTATCAGATACATGTTCTGCAAATATATTCTCCCAGTTGGTGACTTATTTCAGCCTTTCTTAATAATATCTTTTGTAGACCAAGAAATTTTAATTTTAATAAAGTCCAATTTAATATATTTTTCTTTTTTGTATTATGCTTTTAGTGTTATATCTAAAAATTATTACCAAACTCAAGGGAATTTGGATTTTCTCCTATATTGTCTTCTAGAAATGTTTATAGTTTTGTATTTCACATTTAGGTCTAAGGTCCATTTCAGTTAACTTTTGTGAAAGTTTAGACTAGACTAGACTAGTCTAGACTAGACTAGACTACACTTTCTGTCTAGATTAAAATTCTTTGCATATGGATGTCTCATTGTCCATTTAGTTGAAAAGACTCCATTGACCTTACACCTTTGTCAAGTATCAGTTAACTATATTTGTGTGGGTGTATTTCTGGGCTCTCTGTTCTGTTCCTCTGATCAATTTGTCTGTTCTTTCACCAATACCACATTGTCTTCATTAACTGTAGCTTTACAGTAATTCTTAAAATTAGGTAGTGTCAGTCCTATATTTTTCTTCATTATTGTGCTAACTATCTTGATCTTTTGCCTCATCATGAACTTTAGAATTAGTTTGTTGATATCCACAAAATAACTTGCTGGGATTTTAACTGAGATTGCATTGAATCTACAGATCAAGCTGGGGAGAATAGGCCTCTTAACAACAGTGAGACTTCTATCCATGAAAATTTAATTGTGTGAATCTTCTTTGATTTCTTTTATCAGCATTTTATAGTTTTCCTCATATAGATCCTGTACATATTTTGTTGGCTTATGCCTTAAGCATATAATTGTTTGGTTTTAATATAAATAATATCATTGTTTTAATTTCAAATTTCAGTTGTTCATTGCTGGTTTATAGGAAAGCCATTGACTTTTGTATGTTAAACTTATATCCCATGACCTTGCTGTAATTGCATATTAGTTCTAGAACTTTTTTTTTTTTTTTTTTGACAATTCTTTGGGATTTCCTACATAGAAAATCATGTCATCTATGAACAAAATGATTTTTTTTCCCTTCCAATCTGGATGATTTTTATTTCCTTTTCTTGTCTTATCCTACTGGCTAGGACTTATAGTACAATGTCAAATAGAAGTGGTGAGAGTGAATAGCTTAGTCTTGTTCCTGATATCAAGACTGCTATCTTAGTCTTGTCCCCTTGTTTCATGTTAGAGAGAAAGTTTTCAGTTTCTCATCATTAAGTATGATGTTAGCTGAAGTTTTTTGTAGATTTTTTTTTTTTTTTATCAAATAGAGGCAGTTCTTTTCTATTCCCAGTTTACTGGGAGTTTTTATCATGAAAGGATTTTAGATTTTGTCAAATAATTTTTCTGAATCTATTGATATAATCATGTGATTTTTATTCTTTAGCTTATTGATGTGATAGATTACAATACTTGATTTTTGAATGTTGCCTTGCATAAATCCTACTTGGTTTTGGTATATAATTCTATTTATACATTATTGAATTAAATCTGTTAATATTTTGCTGAGGGTTTTTGCGTTATTATCATGAGAGATGTTCTGTAATTCTCCTTTCTTGTAATGCCTTCATTCAGTTTTGGTGTTAGAATAATGGTAGCCTAATAAAATGAGTTGGGAAGTGAATTTTTCTATTTTTTTCCTTAAAGTTCTATCAGTTTTTGCCTTATGTATTTTGTAGACTTAGTTTTGCTACAGAAACAGTTAGGTTTGCTGTATCCTTTTGGAGACTTGACCACTTTATCATTATGGAATGCTCCTCTGTTTTGTGCCAGTCTCAACCTTTCAATAACCAGGTTGTGGTTGAACCAGCCCTTGTGGTTCTTATTACGATTGCAAGATGGCTTTCAGCAGTAATTATCAGGGAACCTGGAAAAAAATTGTTTATTACTTATAGACCTGGAAATTATACAGTACACCTGGGACCACACAGCAAGGTATATATATATATATATAGAGAGAGAGAGAGAGAGAGAGAGAGAGAGAGAATAGGCCTGGGGTTCTGCTTTTATTGAGGTTGAGAAAGGGTTTCATAGGCTCACTCTCTGATGGTCAACTTAAAACATAAGAACAGGAATTTAAAGCGGGGAAAGAGGATAAAAAAGTAGCCCAAATGGTTAGTTATTAAAATCAACCAAGATCTTTAAAACAAGAGAACCTCGGTGAAGGGAGGCAGCCTGGCTCTTTATCTAGTGTAGCTGGCAATGTGTTACTCAGGATAGCTGTCTTTGAAGTGGATGCCTCTTTGAAATGGATACCTTGGCAATTCAAGCTTAAATTAGGCATTTGCATTACAAAAAAGAAAATTAACAGTAACAGCCACAGGGTTTACCACTACCCCCTCTTTATCCCTGGTAATATTCCTTGCTCTACAGTCTACTTTGTCTGATATTAAATATATTTAGTTCACTTCTTTTGATTAGTGTTAAAATGGTATATCATTCTTTATTCCCATTACTTTCATTCTGTCTGTGCCTTTACATTTAAATTGGATTTCTTATAGACAACATTATTTTAAAGTGTGGATTTTATTATTATTCTGGTGTGACAAAACCATCAGATTAGGACACAATTGCTATTGGAAATACAGCTTGTTGTACTCCCAGATCTCAAGAGGAGAGGGAATTCAATGCTCTGGGCTACACAAAGTAGCACGAGAGTTGGTCAGGAGGCAGAGGAAATAGGTAGAATATATGAACAGAAGCCTTGGTTGAGGTTTCTGTAGGAAGGAATGGGTGAGTCAGGGTTAGCCAATTTAGGATTGGCAAGTGTGAATAATTTCAGAGGGGCATAGGGGCTTCCCTAGTTTTCTAGTACCTAGTCTTGGGATAATTATGGCAGTAATAGTTACTCAATTGTTGTTTAAATTGGGTAATTTCTTTTGTTCCCTCTTTAAGTTCACTGATTCTTTCCTCTGTCCTCTCCTGTTGAGCCCACCCATGAAATTTAAAATTTTGGTTATTTCACTTTTTAATTCTAACATTTTCATTTGGTTGTTGTATGGGTTTACTAAGACTTTTTATTCTTTGATAGTACTTTCTATTATTCCATTTGTTTCAAATGTGTTCATAAATACTTGAAATGTTTTTTTTTTTGATGGCTGCCTTAAACTGTCAGATAATCCAGACATCTCTGTCATCTCAGAATTGGTATCTGTTGATTTTGTTTACTTATTTTGTTTTTCACTGAAGTTGAGATTTTCTTGGTTCTTTGGATGATGAATGATTTTCAGTTGAAATTTAGAAATTTTGGGTATTATATCATGAGAAATAGATCTTCTTTAAACCTCCCCTTTTTAGCAGGCTTTGTTTGACACTATTCTGACAGGGGAATTTACTGCTTCATTTCTTCCAGGCAGGAGTAAAAGTCCATGTTCTCCACTTGGCCTTCAGTTACACTGAAGGAGGGGATCTCCTCATTACTGGTGGCCAGGGGCAGGTGGGGAGCTCTGGCTTCCATTGATACTACATAGCTGGGAAGAGTAGGAGTGCCTCATTACCACTCCCTGACATCATGGATTGGGACTTGGCTTTATTACTGTTGGGCAGTGCTGTAAGTTCTGACTCAGTCCAACTCTGACTGTTCTCATGGGGAGAAGAAGGGGCACCTTGTTACTGCCAGGTGGGTGTACAATTCCATGTTTCCCAATTGGTCTCCACTGACATTGCAGACAAGGCAGCACAGTCATTATATTTGGTAGGATTCAAAGTCCTGACTCCTTACTGAGCCTTCTCTGACACCATGCCCACTGGAGGGCCGGGAGGTTGGAATGCCTGGTTAGAGCCTGGCAAGGATGGAAGTGTAGGCTTCTCTCTTGGCTAGTGGAATTTGTGGAATAAGTGGGGCTACAGTTTTTTTCTGTGGTTTTTGTCTGGAGTAGAGTGGTTATAATCTAAAAGCTTTCTTTCTTGCAAGGCTGTTTTTTTCCTGGTCTTTTGGTTAGAGACAGGAGGTTTGCCTGGAGTATTTGCAGCAATAAGAAACCCAGGGGACTCACCACTGTGTCATTCCTTAGGTCCTGAACTCTCCTGTTGCTCTGCCTTATTCTATCAAAGAGTTTCAAAGGTTTCCTATGTTTCTTTTATATATAA
Organism: Camelus ferus; assembly: GCF_009834535.1. Taxonomy (NCBI): domain Eukaryota; kingdom Metazoa; phylum Chordata; class Mammalia; order Artiodactyla; family Camelidae; genus Camelus; species Camelus ferus. Next base: position 49,761,771 of record NC_045708.1, on the reverse strand, counting down.
TGTATTAAGCAGGAGGAATAGGGAAAGGTGTGTCTACTCCATATTCACAGATGCAGGATTCCCCTTCATTCTGTTTTTTACTAAGTAATGTGGTAGGCAGAATAATCATTCTCCAAATATATACACATCCCCTTCTCTGGAACCTGTAAATAAATAACCTTACATGGCAAAAGAGGTTTTTTCAGATGTGATTACATTAAGGATCTTCAAAGGAGGAGATTATCCTGGATTATCTGAGTGGACCCAAACTAATCACATGGGTACTTAAAATTGGAGCACTTTTTGCAGTGGTGGTCAGAGAAAAATGTAATGACAGAAATATGTTAGAGAGATGCAGTGTTGCTGTTTTTTGAAGATGAAGGAAAGGTTGTTGGTGGCTTCTAGAATTTGAAAAAGCCAAGGAAATGAATTCTCCTTTAGAGCCTTCAGAAAGGAGCATAACCCTCTTAATTTATCAGTTTTATCCCAGTGAGACTTGGGTCAGACCTCTAACCTACAGAACTCTGATAAATTGGAATGGTTTTAATCTACTAAGTTTTTGGTAATTTGTTATAGCATTAATACAAAATTAACAGTAGTGTAGTATTCCTTTAGAGCAATATCAAATCAAAACTTAATCTGAAGACTGACAATAATTTTATTTCAATTTGAATAAAAATATACAGATACAAATTACCTCGTGAGTTGTCATTGCTCATTTTCTGAAAAAGAGCATGTTTTTGAATGGTGAAGAATTCCAAAAAGATAACTATGTATCTATATATCTATATCTATATATCTATCTTGCAAGTGCTTGGTATATAAAAGTCATTCAATGAATGCCTGTTGAAATTGTTGAATACTGGAGAAAAACAAATAGTAATGGCAGAATGTCATTTCTTAAATCTTTAGAATGTACAACAAACCATCTAATATTATTTGAATTATTTCATCATTGCATCATGTTTGTTATTTCACAGTTAGTGAAGGTAGTTCTCTAATGGATATAGAAAATGTAATTCTGGCTAAAATCCACAATGATGAAGAAAACCACTCAGATGCAGTATTGAAATCTGACAAATTTCAACAGGACTTATTTTTTATGGAACGAGTTATAATGGAAAATATATTTAGGCCAAAACTTGCAGCTTATCGTCAGCTTCCTGTTTTAAAAGGTATGTACTAGAACACTTTTTTTTTTTTTAAATTGTGTTGTTTTGAAATATTTTATACTTAAAAAGGGTATTTTAAAAATAACCACTTTTATACAAGCTCAAATAACTTAAAAATTAGATTGTGTTAGTTATTATTGCTAAATGTGATCTCCAGACTGAGTTATCACCAATCAGAAGACATGTTTATGTAGTTTTCAGCACTAAGTATGTGAGTAGCAGTAGAATGCAGACCAGGGAGCCCAAAGAAAGAGGCAACCTCTTAGAGTCAGAACTTTATAAGCACCTGTGGCTCTTTCCTCTCCCTTCTCTCCGCATTGAATTATTCTCTCATAATCAGCTCCACCTTTTCTATTGCCATTGACACTTTCCAGTTTCTGGCTTTTATTTCCTTTCCCTAATTTTATTTTACTGGCATTCTTCCTGTTCTTATTGCTACAAATCCCATCTCATATGTTCCCAAAATATTTTGAGGGATTTTAAAGATCATCTAATTCAACCTTTATTTTTTGAATGAATAAAACGAAGGTTATGGAAACTTTCTAAGTTTACATAGTCTGTAACAAATCTAGGCATTCAACCAATGTATTTTGATCCTATTTCAATTCTCTTTCCACCTTACCATCCTAGCATGCTGATATATCCTAAACACAGGTTTGAACATGGCATTTAGCTGCTAGAAAACCTTCATTACTTTTCCATTGCCAAGAATAAATTACAAACATCACAGTGTATAATTTGAAGACACTTGCAATCTGGTTCCAGATTATTTTCTCTCATTATAGTATTTTGGAGACCCTAGAAGTTAACTATACTAGACTTACCTAATAATCCCCAAGCAGAACCTAAAGCTTCTTGCCTTAGTACCTTTAGTTGTAATATTCTTGACTATCCACCCTTGTCCCTAGCCAATCTTTGCCTACTGCATTCGCAGCTGTCAAGTATGAATTAGGGCAAACTCCCTTATGAAATTTTTATTGATCCTTCAAGTCAAAATTGATCTTCTGTATGAGTACACCAAAAAATTAGGCTACAACATTGCATATGTGACAAATGGTTATAAACCTTTTTGCTTATGTACATCTAAGAATATTGAAGAACTATATTCCTTATCTCATGTTTGGTTGATAATTTAATTTTTTTCATCATATATATAAACTTTTCATACCATAATTAAAGAGTTATAAGGTAAAAATTTACAGAGTACTGTAAATGTTGACATTTTAAAAACAAAACTGGTGGTAGGTCATTTCTTTATATGAATCTAAGAAAAAGAAATACTATACGAAATTTTTAATGAAGTAAGATTTACACATAATGAAATGCATGTATTTAACTGTATAATTTGATACATTTTGAAAATGTATAAAATCTGTATAACTAATACTCTAAGTGAGATAGAGATAGAGACTATATCCATCAACCCCAAAAGTTCCTTTGTGCTGTTTTCCAGTTAAACCTTACACCCTTATAGATAGGCAGTAAGCTGATTTCTTTCACCATAGATGAATTTTTTGGGTAAATCACAGAAGTGGGTTCATATAGTAAGTATTTGTTTGTGTCTGGCTTCTTTCACTCAACACAATGTTTTTGAGATTCATCTAGGTTGATGTGTATATAAGTAGTTCATTTTTTTTCTGAGTAGTGTTCCAGTTTATGAAAATACCATGAATTGTGTATTCATTCATCTGTTACTGGACACCTGGACACATTTGGGCTATTATAAACAAAGCTGCTATGATCATTTTTGTGCTTCTTTTTGTGGATATGTTGCAGTTTCTCTTGGGTAATTACCTAGAAATGGAATCACTGAGTCTTTAGGTAGATGTATCTATAATTTTTTCAGAAACTGAAAAATACCTTCCCAAATTATTTGTACCATCTTCCACAAGCAACACACAAGAGTTGCTCTATATTCTTGATAATGCCTGATGTTGGCAATTTTTTTAAGTTTTTGGTTTTTTGTCCTTTGTATGTCTTCTTTTGTGTAATGTTTGGTCAAGTTCTTTGCCCATTTTAAAATTGAGTTGTCCTGTTTTAAAAAATCAAGTTGTAGGATCTTATTTTTATGGATTCTGGATATAAACTCTTTGAAAGATACATATATTACAACTGTTTTCTCTAAGTCTATAGCTTGCCAATGTATTTGTCCTTTGTTGAGCAGAAGTTTTTAATTTTGATGAAGTCTTATCTATCATTTTTTTTCTTTTGTAGTAAATGCTTTCCATTCCTTTTCTAAGATCTCTTTGCCTGTGCCAAAGTTGCAAATATCCTTGGCCTGTTTCTGAACATTCAATATTTCATTGTTAAATATGATATGTATAGTTTTTTTGTAGATACATTTAATTGGTTTGAGGAAATTTCCTTATCTTTCTAGTTTGCTAGACATTTTAAAGGATAAATGGGTGTCGAATTTTGTTCAGAACATTTCAAATGCTGCAACGCTACTCAGCAATAAAAATGAGTGCACTACCTACATACATAATACCTTGATGGATCTGCGTGGAACTCAAAAACATTGTTGAGTGAAAGAAGTCAGACACAAAAGAATACATACCAACAGACCCATTTATGTGATATACTATCACAGACAAAACTAATCCAAGGTGATAGAAATTAAACTAGTGCCTGCCTATGGTAGGTTACATTTGACTGGAAAGTAGCTTGAGGAAACTTTTTTGGTTAATGGATATATTCTTCATCTTTATTAGGATGTTTGTTACATCAGTGTGTATACTTATCAAAATTCATACTGTACAGCTAAAATCTATGCATATCAATGAATGTAAAACTTTTCACAATTAAAAAATATATTTATATTATCTGGGATTCACTTAAAGAGTGATATACCATTGTTATTTTTAAGCAGCTTTTTGAGGTGTAAGTGACAATAAACTATACATTTAAAGGATACGATTTAATAAGCCTTGATATGTCACCACAGTTAATGAATATATACGATTATATGTAATATATATATATATATATATATATAATGTTTTTCAGGTCTTTTATAATCCTTCCTTCTTGTTCCTCTTTGCCCCCCATCCTTAAGAAACCACTGATTTGCTTTACATCTAAATAGATTAGTTTGCATTTTCTAGAATTTTTAAATAAATGTAATCATACAGTATGCACTCTTTTTAAATCTAGCTTCTTTTCACTCAGCAAAGTTATTTTCAGCTTCACTCATGTTGTTGCATGTATCAATAGTTCATTGCTCTTCATTACTGACTAGTATTCCACTGCATGAATATCCTACACTGTGCTTATCCCTTCACCTATTGATTGATATTTGTTTCCAGTTTGGGGTCACTACAAATAAAGTTGGTATGAATATTGGTAACCAAAGACTCTGTATGAACATTTGCTTTTATTTCTCTTGAGTCATTATCTTGTTTTGGAATGGATGGACCATACGTAAGATATATATTTAACTTTCTTTTTTTTTTAATATATGCTTCCTAAGCAGAGCTTTAGCTGAATCTCATAAGATTTGATATATTGTGTTTTCAGTTCATTAAAGCATATTTTAGAATTTCTTTTGAGACTCTGTTGACCCATGTGTTATTTATAAATGTTTTAATATCCAAATATTTTGAGATTTTCTAGCTATCTTTCTGTTATTAATTTTTAATTCCATTACAGTTATTAATTTTTAGTTCCATTACAGTTTCAGAGTATATATTATATGATTTGTATTTTTTTTTAGATTTGTTAAGGTTGTTTTATGGTCCATAATGTGGTCTATCTTTAAAATGTGCTATGACACTTGAGAAGAATATGTATTCTGGTGTTTCTGGATGGAATGTTAGGTCAAGGTGTTTGGTAGTGATGTTTACGTCATCTGATTTTCTGCCTACTTGGTCTCTCAGTTATTGAGACAGGAGTGTTGAAATCTCTAACTATAATTGCGTATTTGTTTATTTCTCCTTTCAGATCTGTTTTTTTGTTGTTGTTTGTTTGTTTCTTTCTTTCTTTCATGTATTTTGAAGTTGTTAGGTACATTCACATTTTGATTTGTTATGACTTCTAGAAGAATTGACTGCTGAGTTTTCTAATTTATACAGGCAGAGATCTGAGGAATATATATGGAAATGGATATTAAGGGTGTAGGATAATGATGGAAGGAATATAAAGTCAGATCAGGTCAGATTTATTACTATGGTTCCACTAAGCAGAGATTCTAGATATGGTATTGTAGTTCAAGGGATTAGACTCGAAGAGTTTGTTGGTTTTTTGGGGCTGATAATGGACCAAAATCTAGCATTCACTAGGTGGAGTTGAAATGTCAGAACTGCCTTGGTATATACTATAGGGAAAGGGACATTCTAATGTTAGAGTGGATTTATCAGGATGACCTGCTCACTCACTCCAGGAGGGTCCAGATAATATGCCTTTTACTGCAATTATGAGAAATAAATTTGTGAGGGGGAATCCCAATATCCTTGAAGAGCTCTGTACTTACACTTTTCTGTAGGTTAGAAATTACAATGGGAGCTGCTGCCACTAATCTGGGATCCTTAGAGGCACATATTTCTCATTTAGATGTGTTATTCTGGTCCACTTACTGAGTCGCCTGAAAAGCTGCTAGCTTTGAATGGGGCCCAGAACAACAGAAGATTCTGCAAACGGTCCAGACAGCTATTCAGGGTGCCCTATTACTTGGGCCATTTGACCTGGCAGATCCAATGGTGCTTGAACTGTCAGTGGTAGATAGAGATGCTCTTGGAGACTTTGGCAGATAGATTCCTGTAGGTATAGAGGACAATGATCTTTTTATTTGATTTAATTTTAGAACTGGAACCTGAAGAATCTGAAATCTTTTTAGAAGGTGAAAAACTTGAAGAGATAGAAGAGGAGGTTAAGAAGGAAGAGGAAGAAGAAATGGAAATAGGTTCTGAACAGTCAACAATACCAGCCAATTTGGAACGACTTTGGTCCTTTTCCTGCGACTTAACCAAAGGCCTTAATGTCAGCAGCCTTGCCTGGAATAAAACAAATCCAGTAAGTTACTGAAAATTTTAACAGTTCTGTCTCTAGCATTTAAGGGCACTTGTCAAGTACTAATGAATATTTTTTTTCTCAGATTTTAGGCAAAGGATTTAAACTTAAAATTAACATAACCCATAGCTTTAAAATTCCTCTAAAAACAAATTACATGTTTTAAAAAGGGTAAAATTAAAAAAAGTTATAAAGTAATGTTTTTCTCCTTTACTATGAAAACATCACCATTTTTATTTTAGGAGATATACTTGGGACATGGCTTTCTCTGAATCCATGTCTGATATTGAGAAGTGAACTAGAAGATAATAGATAATGTATATGGATTTACTCTAACATGTAGCAAACTCCTATACCCTAATTTGTATTCTCCTTAAAGGAACCATATTTGGAAGTATATACTTAATCCAGTGACCCTGTAAATGTGCAAAATAATTTTGAAATTTCTTAAAATACTATTAGTACTACTAGCAGTAAATAGAACTTACTATGTACCACGCACTATTATAAACATTTTGCTTGTATTAACACAACAGCTTTATGAGTTAGGTACTATTTTCCCCATTATGTTGATGAGGAAACTGAAGCACAGAAAGGATGAATAACTTGCCCAAAGTTATGCAACCAGTTAATGAAGCAGTTAGAATTCAAACTGAGACATCCGGCTCCAGGGTTCTTGCTCTTAACTACTGCACTGCCAGAAATCATCTTGAGACAAACTAGATGAATCATCAAGCTGGGGAGCAGTATGGATGCTTGTGAAAAAGATGATTATAGAGTAATGAGACTCCTTTTTTTCCTGGGGTTTATAAACTGGTTCTGAGGACATGATTCTCAGTTAGTGATTTCAAAAACTTTTTGTAGTAATGGCAATGTCATTGGAATAAATATGTAGTGTATTTTTTAAGTGGTCAAAACTAGTTTGTTTGTTTCAACTGTCTTGTTTTATGTATGTTGAAGAATTAACCGTATTATTTTATTGCCACACCTTATTAGGTGCTGTGTGCAAACATGATAGTTGTTATGGCTATTAAAAATCCTATAATCATTTTTGTTAAAACCTAAATAACACATTACTTAAATTATGCATATTATTTTGAATAAAATAAAATACTTTCAGCACGGATTTGTCTTTATAAAACTATATTTGGGAACATCTTATAGATAAGTGAAATTTAAAAAATCAGTAATGACCAGTATAATAAAGACAGATGAATCATTTTATGAAACTGAATATACTAGCATTTAAAAAATTAATATATTGCTACTGAGGATAAGATTAAGTAATTTTAAATGAAGCTAAAAAAAGTATGACAAATGGCATCTATCATGTTTATTAATTCATTCTATAAATATTTATCAAACTTTCAGTCTGTGCCAGGAACTCTGTTAAAGCATTAGAGATACAGTAGTAATTTAGTCACACATGGACCTTGACCATATAATAGCTTCCTGTGTGCTTCAATAAGGAAAATAAATAGTGCTGTGGGAAGACTTCTTAGAGGATGTGACCCTGTGCTGAGTCTAGAAGAGATGCATAGGAGTTTATCAATGTCAGGGTAAAAAGGGTAGTGGTGAAGGGTATTTTAAGGCAGAGAGAATTGCAGAGTTGATGTTGGCTTGAAGGTAGGGTGGTGGTAGGATATTATAATAATATTTTTGATGAAGGTATTCTGATTATAAGAAAAAGCTGGGTTTGGACAATCATTAAAGTTTTGTCCACATGTATTTATACAGTTGACCTTGAACAACATGGGGATTAGAAGTGCCAACCCCCCATGCAGTTGAAATCCCAGTATAACTTTTGACTCCCTGAAAACTTAACTACTAATGCCTACTGTTGACCAGAAGCCTTACTAATAACATAAACTATGGATTAACACATATTTTGTGTGTTATACGTATTATGTACTATATTCTTACAATAAGGTAAGCTAGAGGAAAGAATTGTTATTAAGAAAATCATAAGGAAGAGAAACTACATTTACAGTACTGTGCTGTATTTATCCATACCATGAAGTTTATGTCATCTCTTTACCAGATGAATCATCTGTTGGTACCTACAACAATATTGTATGATACAAAACACTGCAGATATTATATATATTACTAAAAAGACATCAAGATGAAAAGATAATGTGAATAATAAATTTATATTTATTTATAGGTATATAGTTACGAGTTGATAATGAAAAAGCAGAAATATGATTGCTTTATGGCAGCCTAGTATAACTGATACAATTGCTTCAGGGTGGCCTAGCCTATACTCTAATGAATGAATAGTTTTAAAATGTTTATGGCATATCAGTTTTGCAGTCCTATTCATAATACAGTATTGGAAACATTGTTATATCTTTTTAAAAAAACACTTACCTGAGATGATAGATTGATACTGCAATTTCTGCAATTATGAGAGAGAGGCATACTATGTGGTAATATAGTTCTCTGAAAGCAAAATTATAAGACAGTAAGAAAACTAACACATTATTAATTTTATATTGAATATCACTTATGTCTATGTAAGGATAGATTATTATCTACATATATTTTATACATTCATGACAAACCTTTTTCTTAATTCTTTGATATTTCTAGGCTATGCAATTTGTCTGTAAATTTTTTCAAATGCTCTCAAATCTTCAAAAAAATTTTTTAATATATTTATTGAAAAAAATCCACATATAAATGGACCTGCACAGTTCAAACCCATGTTGTTCAGGGTCAACTGTATAAGCATTTCTTGAAATGACCTGCTGTATTAATCAGCTCGAGCTACCACAACAAAATACCACAGACTGGGTGGCTTGAATAATAAATTTATTTCTTACAGTTCTGGAGGCTGGGACCTCCAGGGTAAATGTGCCAGCTGATTTGATTTCTGGGGAAGGCCCTCTTCCTAGTTTGCTGTATCTTTGCATGGTGAAGGGAAAGAGCTCTTGTGTCTTTTCTTCTTTTTGTAATGAATCCAACCCTGTGGAATTAGGATCCCACCCTCATGACTTCATTTAACCCTAATTACCCTCTAAATGCCCTATTTCTAAATATAATCATATTAGGGGTTAGGACTTTGACATATGACTTTTTGAGGGAGGAGACACAATTCACCATGGCTCCTGTCTTTAAATTAAATGTCTTTTATTTTACATATGAAATGATTAGGTCATTCTTAAAAACCCGTATGACATAATACAATTTTTTCAAGATTATCTCAATATGTAGAAGAACTTGTCAGGAATTGGTTCTTTTTGAATACTTTATTCTTCAGTCTGAAAATGTGATTATTATTATTACTTTTGCATAGGAAGATGGAAATGTAGAGTAAAAATAGTATATTGGCATTTTTTAATCTCAATTCAAATATCATCACTATTTTTAGCACAGTTCATTAATATGCATTTTTATACATTTGCAAATATTTTTATGCTATCCTCTCTTATTTTGAATGTATTTTTCTGGTTTTCAGGACCTTTTGGCTGTTGGCTATGGGCACTTCGGGTTTAAAGAGCAGAAAAGAGGATTGGCTTGCTGCTGGTCAATAAAGAATCCCATGGTAACTCAAACAGGATTTAATTAATTGTTGATATAATTAATTAATTAATGTTGATATAATTAATTAAATGTTGATATAATTCTTATAAAGTAGATATGTGTGTGATAATTTAACAAAATCAAGAAAGTTTTATCAAGCAAGACTATTTTCTTTGGTTTAAATCTGTAACAAACAATTAAAATTCATTCTTATACTTTAGAATAAAGTAAATTCATTCAATAAATATTTATTAAGCATCTACTATGTGCTGTTAGATATAATGATCTAGGGCTGAAATATTATTGTTTATTGCTGCTTTGTTATAAAGAAGAATGAATCTGCAAATGCTTTAAAAATTAAGTTTAATTTTATACTAGGTTGTTTCTTAATATATAAATAACTACCACTTTATAAGATAGATTTCTGCTATCCTCAGTAGATACAAAATAGATTAGTATAACCATCTTACTGCCATGAATTTTTCAAAGAGAATGAATCATGTTTATTTTTTTTTTTTTTGGCTAAACAGTTCAGTCAATCTGTTACTTTACAGCTTTAGTTTTAATTCACAACTGAAATGTAAAGTGAAAAACTTAGAAAAGGATCAGAAGAGCATATAAAAATGATTAGAGTTTTTATAAATAACCCCCAGTCTGTTAGGAAGCTGAGTATATATAGTCTAAAAGGAAGAAGCAGTTTTAAACATGTGGAAGGATTGACATAGGGTCCATCATCAGCAGGTTGTCTTCTTTTCCATGTATGTTGTTAGAAACAAGAAAGGATTTATATTAAACATTAAAACAAAACAATGTAATAAAACTCTTGACCGAGTTGTAGAAAAGAGTACCTTAGAGAGTTCTGGCACATCTTCTATCCTTGTTTAGAAATGATTGGATAATACGAGCATCTGAAACAGACACTGGAAGATAGGAATAGATGCAGGACAATTACTTGATGTCCATTGTTTGTTTCTTTATGAAGGTAGACCTGTGATGATCATACAAATCCTGCTGAAACATAATAAAAAATGATAATTACTGTAGAAGGCCCATGCTGTATTTCTTAAAATTATTGAGCTCTGAGGATTCATCAAAATAAACGGCCAATTGGGTTTTTGTTCTCATCTACACTTGAAGTTATGAAGAGAGGAGTGAGTAAATGTAGACTAATTCTTCTCAGATCACCACTGCCACGAGCCTAGTCTTCAGTCACCATCATACCGTACTTTACTGTGGTCTACAAAACCAAATTTAAAATGTAATATAATTATTTTGTTTATTCAGTGGCCAGAGCGTACTTATCAGAGTCCTTACGGAGTTACTGCTGTGGATTTTTCAATTGGAGCACCTAACCTTTTAGCAGTTGGCTATCACAATGGCACTATTGCAATTTATAATGTACAGAGCAACAGTAATGTTCCGGTTCTGGATAGTAGGTGAGAATCCAAGAATTAGAAAGACATATAATATGTGTTTTTTTAGGGAGAAGAAAAAAAATTAATGTTAAAGTGAATGTTTATGTTGTTATTGAGAGTGATACCGAGGTGGGAAGCCCCATGAAAAAGATGGCAGGACCCCTAGGCAGGGTCACTACCCTCCTGCCAGCACCATTCGGTTCCCTGGCCCAGTGGCATTATCTCACTTTTTAAACTCTGAAATGGCTTACTTCTAAGAAAGCAGAACTTACCCCTAAGAGTCTATTGGTTCCCTGAGCTAACTCCTGATTGGTCCATTTCTCTCACTCCTAATTGGTCAATTTCTCTCACCCCTGATTTGTCCAGTTCTCTCACTCCTGATTGGTTCATTTCTACAAAGCTTGTTCCTAATTAGTCAACTTTGTTATACCTTATTTGCATATGATGTTGCAAAATGTTGCAAAGTCTAGACTGGTAGCCTATAAAAGCCTGTGTAAACATACAGACGGGATCCAGAGCTTGGAGTGATAACTCCTCTCAGCCCACTGGTTTAATAAACCTGAGTTCTCCAACCCTCCGAGTGCTGCTGGGTCTCTCGCCTGGATCCAGGTTGCTGTCACAACTGAGCTATAACACTGAGCCGTAACACCCTTTGCTACAGCAATACTGCTATTTTTCAAACAGTTAATAATTCCTCGTATTGTGTCCCCAGCTGGACTGCTCTGCCCTAATATCTCCTTATTATCTTCTCTGCCCAATCACCAACAAAATTCCTTTGGCTTGACAGTGTATGCTTCTTTTTTTAAAAAATGTATAAAAATGTTTCCAACTTTATTGAGGTATAATTGACAAATAAAAATTATATGTATTTAGTTTGTACAGTGTGATTTTTAAAGGTGTACAATGTGATGATTTAGTGCATGTATGCATTGTGAAATGATTACCACAATCAAATTAATTAATAAGTCTATCACCTCCTATAGTTACCTTTTTGTGTGTGTGTGGTGAGAACACTTAGGATCCGCTCTCTTAGCAAATTTATGGAATACAGTACTATTAACTATAATCACCATGCTGTACATTAGATTTCCAGATCTTATTCATCTTATAAATGAAAGTTTGTATCCTTTATTTGCTTTGGTGTCGCCTCATCCAGGAAATCCTCCCATTCCTTTCTTTTATGTATCCAATTTATACCTTTATCATAGTCTGTATTGTGCTGTTTATAAATTGTTTACCTGTATTTCTCCCTGAGGAGTCTGTAAGCTCCTTGAGGGCAAGGAACTATTGCTTTGGAGGGTTTGTATAAAAATCAAGAGAGTCAGTACAAGGAACAAAACAACCCATTAATCCGATAGGAAAACAGTAATCTGAGAAGTGACTTTAATACTTCTGAAAAAATTTAAATCTCAGCCATAGGGAGAGTCAAGCCAGTGGGCAATTCTGAAACAGGAAGAAGAGTGAGAACTATTCACTTGAATAAGATTTAAACAACTTATTCATTTAAGGTATGAAAACATATCCTTATAGAGATGAACATACTTATATCCAATGTGTCTAAACTAAATTTACACAACTAGGAAAAATAAATGAACAGAGTAAGAGAAGTAGATTCTGAAAAGGAAGAAAATACTTACCTTTGTATTCCTGTTATGATAGCTAATATAGCTAAAGGCAGTAAAAAATTTCCGTTTATAAGAAATGAGCAAAACATCAGTGAATATTAGCAATATTTTTCCTGTTTTTTCATAATGTTTAAAGTAAAAAGTCCAGTTTTACACCATAAAAGCATCATTCTATAAGGAGGTCATGATGCCCTAGGGAGTTGTCATAAACTTATACTCCAAGGCTTTTTAGAAATTATTATAACAATTTTATATTTAGTACTTTTCCTTTTTTTAGTGAATCACCTCAAAAACATTTGGGACCTGTCTGGCAGCTTCAGTGGATAGAACAAGATCGAGGAACAACAGGCGATGACAAAAGGGAAATACTAGTTTCTATATCAACGGATGGAAGAATCTCCAAATGGGTTATACGGAAAGGACTGGACTGTCATGGTAAAAGGAAAAAAATAAATTAATACACACACACACACACACACACACACACACACACACACACACACACACACATCAAATTATCTTTCTCTTATGTCCTGAATTAAAAATTTCTAGTGAACCAGGGGTAAGAGGAGACAAATTCAGGTTTGGCTACATAAGAGAAACTGGGCTTGGTCATTTTTTTTCTAAGCACTAGCTCTGGTATTTGCTAATTTTAGCCTAATGACATGCTAAAGATGGCAGACATCATATTATTATCTGCAGAAAAGACACAGTATATCTACAATACTTCTTCATGTGGTAAATAAGATAAATATCTGTTCTTTAAATGAAGATTTGATGCGTTTGAGGCGAACTACTTCCAGCACCAGCAAAAGAGTGGAAAAGGAAAAGAAAGGTGAAGCTTTGATATCTCGACAAGCTCCTGGAATGTGTTTTGCTTTTCACCCCAAGGTAAATTATTTCAACCAATTATTTACTACTGCATGTAACAACTTCTGATAATTGAAGTGTATTAAGATATAAAACAAGGCAAAACTCACCATGTTCATATTATGCCTTGTAAATAAAAAAAAAAATAAACATAGACATAGATACCAATCTAAGGAGGAATGGCACATTCCAGTTGGCTGTCCTTTATCTGCTTTCTGGAGGAGAGGTCTATATTTCTGAGCAGCTATGGAAGGATAATCTTTACAACTGCATGTTTAACTTGAATGCCCCTCCTTGCCCCTCTTGGGTGCTCTGCTGCAGTCATACTGAGAGAAACCAGATTCCTGATGTAGTCCTCCATATTGCAGTGTGAGTGGTGACTCTCATGATTCTGGGGATGAGGAAGACCTCTTCACATCACACTCATCAGGACCAAAATCAAATCAGAGCACTGTTAACATAGTTTTACTTTTTCTAATTCTGTTTATCCAGAGGTTCTTTGGAGTCAGAAAATTCAGCCACTGTGACAGACTTACAAGAATACATATCCTACAGTCTTCTGTTACATGTACTGTGATCATCTCTTTAGTGACACCATCATCCACCTACTTATGCAAACCAAGTCTTGAGTTCTTACTCTAGTCTACCCTATCACCCAAACAATGTTTAAGTTTTAGTGTCCCACTTCTTCCAGTCCAAGCCCACTACTGCTGATGCAGTTCAGACCTTCATCATACTTCACTTTTACCACTGCAGCTGTATTCTAACTGCTTTCATTCTCAAATTCCTGTAATCTGCTTTTCACCTTGACTCTAGAACAGTGGTTCTCAATGTGGTCATGGAGGGGAGTGTTTCCCACGTCTTGAGATATTTTTGGTTGTTGCAGCTGTGGGAGGTGGGGTGAGGGGAGGAGTGCTGCTGGCATCTAGTGGGCAGAGGCCCGGAATGCTACTGAACACTCTACAGTGCACGAGACAGCCATCACCCTGTCCCCTCCCAAACAAAGAATTAGCTGGTCCAAAACATCCACAGTGCTCCTTTGATTTCTTCTTTGACTGATGAGTTATTTAGAAACATGTTATTTAGCTTCCAACTATTCAGGACTTTCCCAAGGATCTTTCTGTTGATTTCTAAATCAATCCCATCATGATCAGAGAACAAACTTTTTATAAACTGAATCCTTTTGAATTTATTGAGATTTGTTTTAAAGCCCAGAATGTAATCTTTACTTGTAAATGTTCTCTGGGCACTTGAGAAAAATGTGTATTCTGCTACTGTTGTGTGGAATGTTCTGTGAATGTCAGTCAGGTTAAGTTGGTAGATGATGTTGTTCAAGCTTACTATATCCTTGATGATTTTCTGCCTATTTCTTCCACCAGTTATTGACAGAAAGTTATTGAAGTCTCTGACCATAACTGTGGATTTGTCTTTTTTGCCTTGTAATTCTATCAGTTTTTGCTTTATATATCTTGAAGCTTTGTTTTAGGTACATGAGTGTATAGCGTTGTCATGTTCTCTTGATTAATGAACTCCCTTATTATGAAATGGCCTTATTTA
Organism: Camelus ferus; assembly: GCF_009834535.1. Taxonomy (NCBI): domain Eukaryota; kingdom Metazoa; phylum Chordata; class Mammalia; order Artiodactyla; family Camelidae; genus Camelus; species Camelus ferus. The sequence goes on along the minus strand of NC_045708.1, from coordinate 49,746,621 downwards.
TTAACTGGTAATATTCTTTACTCTGAAATTGACTTAGTCTGATATGAAAGCGGCCACTCCAGCTTTCTTTTAACTAGTGTTAGCATATTTTTATTATTTTCCATCCTTTTACATTTAACCTATTTGTGTCTTTATATTTCAAGTATATTTCTTATAGGCAGCATACAGTTAAGTCTTACTTCTTTATCCAGTCTTACAATCTCTGCCTATAACTGTGATGTTTACACCATTTCAATTTAGTTTTATTATTGATGTAGTTTGTTTTTGAGTCTATCATCTGGTTTGACAAATTTATTGATGGGAGAGGGTGTGTAATATGTTTGGCCTCCTTGCCTGGAGGCAGGGCTCTGAAGGGCTGTCTTAGCTCCCAAGCTTCTTATAGATTGGGCTGAGCCCTCTGCTGCAATTACACCATAGTTCAACTTAAATCTCTACCCATTCCTGTTTCCCTCAAAGAGGTTGTTCCTGAGAGAACTTCCCAATAAAACTGTTACAGAGACTCAGAGTTTATATATTGAGGAGACCAACTTTAGACAATGACCTTGAAGATCTCTAGAGAAAGATGACCAACTTATAAATAGTATTGGGATAATCATTGTCCATATTAAAAAAAAAGGAATTAGATCCCTACTCCATCATGCACAAAAACTTTTAGAAGAAAATGTGGGAGAATATCTCTATGACTTAAAAGTAGGAACGATTTCTTAAAGCACAAAAAATGCTAACTATATAAAAATTATACCAGCTACATTAAAATGAGAACTTCTGTTTACTAAAAGACACTAAAGAAAGTACGTAAAAAGATAAGCCATATACTGGGAGAAGATATTTGCAACATATGTAATAGACAAAGCTTATGTAGTAGAATATATAAAAAGCTTATTCAAATGAATATGAAAAAGAAAGATTATTAGTAAAATGGTCAAGAGATGTAGAAGAGGAGACATAAATGGCCAAGAAACATAAAAATGTGCTCAGCCTTGTTAATGTCTATATAAGTGGGACTTAAAACCATTGGATATAATTTTATACCTAATAGAATGGCAAAATTTAAAATTTCTAATGTAACCAACTATTGAAGAGAATGATTATCAAAGGGAACTTTTATATACTGCTGAATGTAAATTGGCAATACTACTTTGGGAAAAAATTGTACTTTATTGTGTAATTTAAACTACATATACCTCGCGATCTGGTAATTGCATTCTTAAGTAGTGCATACGCTAAAGCAGTGTGTCTCAAATTGTAGTGCACTTATAAATCACTTGGGAATCTTAAAATGCAGATTCTGATTAAGTACGTCTGGGACAGGGCCTGAGATTCTGCAGCTCTAAAATGCTCCCAGGCAATGCTGACTCTACACAGCCAGCACACAGAGCACTGACTTTCAGACTTTTTGACTGTGACTTCACTGTAGAAAATACATTTTCAATCCCTACTTGGTACATACATTTGGAGTTAAAGATATCTACGATTTCATCTGGTTCAGTCTCTCATTCCCAGCGAGAACCATTTCTACAGCATTATATACATTAATAGTTATTGTTAAGTCATCTGTCTTCTCTTTGACTAGTTCTGCTGAAAGAACACACTATTTCCCTGGACTGTTTGTTCTAGTGTCAGGTAGCTCCAAATGTTAGAAAGTTTCTTCCTCATTTTAAGCCAATGTTTGTTCATGATATTTCCAGACAGGACACTAAGTTCTACCCTCTATTCTAGCAAAGAAAAAAAAATCTGTCTTTCCTTCGGCACAGTAGTCCTTCAGGTAATTTAATTATTGTAAAATCATGAGAGAAAGAAAAAGATAATAGTCAACTGTCTTCAAGATTGTATTTCTAGTTTTGGTTCTTGAATTGATTTTTAAGAGATCTTGAATTGTCTACTCTTCTGTTTAGCACATTTACTAATATATCACAAGCCAATGAATTTTGATTTTTTTGTATTGTAGGACACAAATATCTATTTGGCTGGCACTGAAGAAGGTCATATTCACAAATGTTCTTGTTCATATAATGAACAATATTTAGATACCTACAGAGGGCATAAGGTTAGTTTAATTACAGTGGGTATGGAAAATTTTATCTTGCAATATTTCTGAAAAAATAGTGCCACTGGACTGTATTTTTATGCAATGAATTACAACTTCAGAGTTAAAAGTACCAATTTGAATTAAGTGCTTTCTTCTATAGAAAACACCAATAATATGTGGGACATTAAATCTGGCTTCTAGATAGCTTTGACTTCTTGCAAGTTTTTAAAGTCTTTTATTTGTTTCTAAAAGACTTTGCTGATGATAACATGCTGATCCCAGAGTAAAACTGTCTCTGGCATGTACCTATTCTCTGCATCTTTTATGATTGTTCCAACTATGTTTTCTTCATTTTCTCCTTTATTTCGGTTTATTTTTCTTACTATTTCTTATATATTTTTAAATAGTATAATATATAGCAACTATATTTTTATGTTTCTGTTTGGCATAATTTTGGGAAGAGATTCAATTCCTGACATTATTCTCAGCTAAAATAATACCCACACAATAATGCACCTTTTAGAAATCTGAGCATTTTAAATTTTTTGGTCAAATTTAAAGTATAAGATATTGAATACTACTTACCTATGTATTTTAATTTATTTTTCTAAATCTAGGGTCCAGTGTATAAAATAGCATGGAATCCATTTTGTCATGACGTATTCTTAAGCTGTTCTGCAGATTGGGGTGTTATTATATGGCAGCATGAGAATTTCAAACCATTTTTGAGTTTTTATCCAACTTCTTATGTTGTTTATGATGTTGCCTGGTCTCCAAAGTCATCCTATATATTTGCAGCTGCGAATGAGAGTAGAGTGGAGATTTGGGATCTTCACATCAGCACGTAAGTGTTAATATTTTTCTTGGAAATATTTCTGGTAGAAGCTGTTCAATCGAAATGATGCCTGATAGCTTTGACATTGGTTAGAGAGAACTATAGTTACTTTAAAAAAAAGTAATAGTTTACACTGTAAGAGTCCTTTATGAGTAAAAATATATGCCAGGATGATATGTTAATGTTAACTACGTATAGCATATGTGGTTTTAAAAATATTTGAATGAAAATGTTACTTTACTCCATCTCCTCAAGCTTTTACAAGCTGATATAGGATATCATAACTACCTTGAATTCTTTCTCATTACCTGGTTTATGGAGGAATTCAGAGAGGCAGCTAGCTGTTCTTAAGTAAAGACTTTCTATAATAAGGTAACAAAAGGGAACAAAATAACTATTTTTATAATATTTACTTATTCTCTTACCTTGTTTCAAAACATACTTGAAGGCACATGCATTTAATTAAAATTTTTGATTTTAAGTGTTACACCAAAGTTCTTAGAGTGTCATCTAGACCATCTATCCTTTTCTTCTCATTGAGTTGTAGTCAGTTTACAATGTTGTGCCATCTATCCTTTTTAATATGAAAGTTTATACAATGCTGTGATAAAATGTTTAATGATTCTTCTTCCATCAATATTTCAATATTAGAAAATATTGTAGATCTTGTTTTCTAAGAAAACAATTGTAAAATATTGTAAGAAAGTTAATAACTTGTCTACAATTATTGGAAAATATTGTAGGCAAGTTATTAACAGAAGCAGCATGGAAAAATTTTCTTGTTTAAATGATGTAAAATTCAATGGGTTTATTCTTAATGGAAAATTTTTTTCCTAGGTTTAGTAAATTTGTCATAGCTTGTCCTATAAAACAGTTTGGACCAAAAATCAAGGATTGCAATATAAAGCAATTTATTTTTAAGTGTGAAATGACTAATGTATAAAATGGCTACTTAAATGATTCCACCTCTGATTCTAATTTTTTCCAGTAAAACTGTACTTCCCAGGGCAACATTTCTTCAGAAGCAGTATGCAAGTGACTACTTCCGTTGTTTTTTAGGGTGTCAGTAGATTGTTTTGGATGACCAAGAGTAGGAAAAGTTCTTGTACAGAGCATTCATTTATGTTCCAGGGGTTCATTTGGATCAAAATATCCTTCTGTTAAAATATATTCATTGTTTAAGGAGTTGCATTAGGGATCTCTAGAGAAACTGAACCAACAAAGACAGACAGAGGGAGAGAGAGAGATTTAAAAATCTCCCTGTGTGGAGCCTGCAAGTCCCAAGTTTACATGACAAGCTGGCAATCTGGAATCTCCATCAGAGGAGTCCATACTGCAGTCTTGAGTTCAAATGCAGTCTGGAGGCAGAATTTTATTCCACTTTAGGGACCTCAGTCTTTTCTTTTAAGGCTTTCAACAATTTGGATTAAACCTACTCACTTTGTGGCGGGTAATCTGCTTTATTCATATTCTACTGATTTAAATTAATTGTATCTTAAAAAAAACCTTCACAGCCATGTGTAGTTTGATGTTTGACTCAACAACTGGGTACCATAGCTTATCCAAGTTAATACATAAAATTAATCATTGTGGTAGTTTAAATTATGAGTTCACATCTTAATTGTGAATTGCTTTAATTTATCTAGTTGAAATTAGTTTACTGAAAAAATGAAAGTTTTAATTGAATAAGGAGTGAGAAGCAGTTATTTTGATTTTGGAGACACATAAAGAAGCTTCTGGTTTTTGTTACATGAAATCACAAAAAATATCTCAGACTTTTTTTAGTCTGTATCTAAAAAGAACATATTAACAGTAACTAAATTTACAAATAAAGTATTTCATTGCAGTTTGGACCCCCTGATTGTGAATGTTGCTAACCCTGGAATCAAGTTCACAACTGTTCTCTTCGCCAAACAAACAGATTGCCTTCTGGTGGGAGACAGTGATGGACAAGTTGCTGTGTATGAATTAAGAAATATGCCCACTGGTTTGGAATCTAGCCGGGTAAGACTCAATAGTCAAAATTTTATGTCATCTTAGGATTTTATTCAGTTGTGATTTTGTGTCACACAAGAAGTTTATATTCCTTAAATATCTAAAGTGTGGTACAATGGAAAGAACGTAAGTCCCAAGAGTTGCTACCTACTAGGCATGGAACCTGCTTGGCTTGTTTTCTTTGAGCCTCATATTCTGTATCTATAAAATGATAGAATAACATTGTTGAGCAGGGTAATTATAAATGTTATATGAAAAAACTTAAAATTACGCCTTGGTTGGGACTGTTTACTGTAAATATGCAAAGACTTTTACAAGAAATAATATTTTTAGATATTATCCAATGTTCATGAAGTAAGCATTTGCTTCTGTTGGTTTAGCATTATCCAACTCCCACACTCTGATCTTCAAATATCAAAACTTTGTTGTAAAACTTTGAGAAGCAAATCAATATCATTAGATGCCCATTATTCTTCAAACCTATTTTAATTAAATTAATTAATTTTTTACTTTTAAAAATTTTTAAATTGAAGTGTAGTTGATTTACAATGTTACATATCAGATGTACAACATAGCGATTCAATATTTTTTAGATTATACTCAATTTAAAGTTATTATAAAATATTGGGTATATTCTGTTTGCTGTATATTATATCCTTGTATCTTATTTATTTTATACCCAACAATTTGTACCTCTTGATCCCCTTCCCTTAGCTTGCTCCTCTCTCCACCCCTCTCCCCTCTGGTAACCACTAATTTGTTCTCTGTATCTTTGATTCTGTTTCTGTTTTATTACATTCATTCGTTTTATTTTTTAGATTCCACATATCAGTGAAAACATACAGTCTTTCTCTATCTGACTTACTTCACTAAGTGTAGTACTCTCCAGGACCATCCATGTTGTTGCAAATGGCAAAATTTTATTCTTTTTTTTACAGCTGAGTAATATTCCATTGTATATGTGCTGTATAGATGCCCATTATTTTCAAGATAGCTTTTCAGTTTTTTTCTGTTTATGTTTAAATTTCTGTTTTAAGGAGTAATCTGGTAAATAGTACCGTGAACATAATCAGCATGTTAGAATACTAAAAATATGCACAATCAATAACAAAAAACATTAAGGCTCCAATAGAAGAGTGGTTAATGGTCAGAAACAATTCATTCACAAAGAAAAGGCTAGTAAATATATTTTAAAATTCAACCTCACTAACAAAGAAATAAAAATTTATTACATTAAAATGTGATGGCATGCTCATTTATCAAATTGACAAAGTTTTTTTTTAATGGTACTACTTAGTGCTGGCAAACATTTGATAAGATATGTCTTCTCCTACACTGATGGTTGAAATGAAAACTGGTATAACCTCTTTGGAAGAAATTGGCAATCTGAATGAGGATTACCCACTTTGGGGACCCTATTCTATATAGAAATATTCATAAAGGCAGTCAAATAAATTAAATATAGCATATTTTGTTATAGGATGAGGGGAAAAAGAAGAGAAAAAAAGAAAGAAAAAGGAAGCACTCTAAATATCCATCCGGAAGGAAATATGGCCAGGAAAGTCAAATGTGCTGTTTGGATTTGGGTTACATGTAGGGGGTAGAGTTCTACCCCAACCGTATGGACTATAAATGTTAAATAAACAAACAAACAGAAAATACCTACCTACGTAAATACTAGCTTGCTTGGGACTTTGTGCTTGTCATTCCCTCTACATGAAATCCACAGGATTTGTTCCTCTACCCACTCTGAGTCTTTGCTTAAATGTCACTTTCTTTATGAAGTCTTCCCTGGCCACTTTTTAAAAAAATTGCAACCTCTACTCTCCCCCACACTCTGTAGTCAATACTCTTCCATGACTTATTTTTCTTAATAACGCTTGTCTTTGAATATACCATATTCTTTATTGATTTATTTTGTGTATTGCCTGTCTCCCACAGCTAGATTACAAGCTCCATGTAAACAACGAATTTTTTCTCTTTTGTTCTGGGCTACATCCATGTGGCCCACTACAGGGTCTAGCTTATAGTAGTTAGCCAGTAAATGTTTGTTGAATAAATATGCATTTAAACACTAGAGAAAAAATTCAACTTATTAGAAGCATTATTTCTTAAGGGTAAGATCATAGATGAATTTCAGTCTTTCTTTTTACTTATCTGTGTTACAAATCATTACACTACATAAAGTAATTTTTTTCAAACTGCATTGGTCTCCTTACATAATAATTTTATTCTACTCTGAGGAATGCAACCTTAATGGCTTATTTTTTCCATGGTATAAAACATTTTAATATTTTCAATTTCTCACACATTCATTGAATACAAGATATTTTAACAGGATAGGGATGTTTGTGCCCACAGTTGACCTTGTCTAAGATACATAGCTCAACAGTGAAAAGAAATTAAAAGAGAATTCTATTCTTTATTTGTCTCTCAAAAAACCATTAAAATGAATCCAAATATATCATTCAAAGTAGTTGTTTTTCTTCTTCTGTCCATATCTCTCAAATCCTAAAAGGCCTAAATCCATCCCTTTTTAATCTCTGTAATTCTTTCAGTTCTATCCCACAAGAGCTCCAAAAACTTGTCCACAAGCTCTGAACTTGGGGCAATGGAGAGGGGGACTTGAGTTGTTCTGAAATTTTTGTTAGTATGTATTGGGATAGTGATAGAAGAGAAATCTGTGAGCATTAGCATATTGATTCTTTTCATCATATGTATTTATCCGTAGTACCTATCAAGTACCACAATAACTTATCAATAGAAATGAAAATATTTTGTATACATCTCTTTCTTCCTAGTTTGAGCTGCTTAGAAACTTGTATATTCATCTAGCACAGCACTAGCACCTAATAGACATTCAGCCAATGCCGAATGGATGTCTGAATGACCAAACCTACAAACAAAAGACATATGGTTTCTAAGAAAGAAACAACATGTGCTCAAGAAATAAAATCAAGTCATATAGAGCGAAATAATAAACAAACTCCTATAGAAGCACAGAGCAGGAAAATAGTTGACTTTTGAAAGAAGAAAAAGAAAAAACAAGAATGCTTTGGGGAAGGCTTTCACACAGGAGATTAAATTTCAACTGTGTTTTGGAGGATCAGGATATTCCCTTGTAGACAAGAATGTGGAACTATTATTCCAGACTGAGAGAAAGGCTTGAGCAGAGATACAGAACTGAAAAGGTCCTTGGCACTTTAAGGATATAGTTGATTTTTCTGACTGGTAAAAGAGATTGCTTGAGAGAAAAATGACAAAAGAGCCAGGTGGGTAATTTCTGAGCTGGAAAATGTATGACTGCCATGATGAGGAGTTTGGTCTTTATTTTACAGATTATGGAAAGCCATTTAAGGTTTATGATTCTAGAAGTGATTTGGGGGAAAAAAAATAGATTCCTATTTTGGACAATGGTGAACTCCAAATAGATTAAAGACTTTGTGAAAGTAAACAAATTCCTAAAATAAAATGCAAGATAATGTCCTAATGATTTAAGGTTAAGGATAGATTTTTTAAAAGACCTCCCCCAACCCCCTAATTAAAAAAAATTTGTTTCCTTTTCCTTTTTTTGGTAAAATGGGCATAATATTGGTACCAGAATCAAAGGTTGTTAGAAAGATTGAGTTAATATGTGCAAAGTGGTTAGAGCTATTACTGGCACATAGTAAACTCTCAATAAACCTGTTATTCTTTGTATGATTTTTATGTCAAAGTTAACATTTTCTGCTCAAGATTCCGTTTGCTGAGTTAAAAGAAACAGATTGGAAGAAGAAATTTCCAAGATATATAGAAGACATTTAATATCCATTATATATTAAGAAAAACTCCTGCAAAACAATGAGAACAATTCAGTTTTTTAAATGAGCAAATGTCAAAAATATTAACTCATAGAAGAGGAAACTAGATTATCAAATAAACTTGTGAAGCAACATTCACTGTCACTAATAATGAAGAAATATGAAATTAAAATCATATAAGATTCTGGATTTACAAAAATTAAAATGTTAGCCAACATGAAGCATTAGCAGAGTTGTAAGGAACTAGGAATCCTTCCACAAGGGCCATGAGAATATGAATTAGCATGGCCTCTCGGGAGAGCATTCAATAAAACGGAAAATTCAAATACCTCATAAGCCATTGATACAATAGAGATTCTTTAGCACATGTGTATCAGGAGACATAGATAATGTAGTAATGTGAGGTGGTTTTTTTTTTTAATGTTTCTTTTGTACACAGAGAATATTGCTCAGTCTAGATTCACTTAAAACATTTACATTCAAATATGTTACAAAAATTTTTAAAAACTTAGTTTACCTAAGTTCTTACATTTAAATTATGTATTTTATTAAGTCCAGCAGATTTCAATACATATTTTCAAGTGAGCTTTTGTAACAATTAAATTTCCTTAAATCCTTTAAATTCCATTTATAAGTTTAATCTATTGGATTTTTAAGTCCTTCAGTTGTCTTAGGGCAAACACATCTCAGATACTTAATGAATTGTTATTAGCTTAATCAATTTAAAATATTGAATATGCTGTGTCTTAAATGTTCTTAAATGTTCCAATGCTCTTTACAAATTAATAATATTTCAATCTATGATTACAAGTCTAAATCAGTTACCCAAACACACATATAAATTAGACTCACAAATTTGTCTGTTAGAAAATCTAGTATGACAAATTCTCACATATAATGAATTCTTAAAATATCAAGTGTGTACAAATTCCTTAATACAGAAGTATTACAATTACCTGTTTGATCTGCTGCATTATTTCAATACACAATTCTTATTCTTCTTAGGGTAAAAGTAATTTTTTCCAATAAAGAAACAAATGAAACAAAAAGTAGTTTTGGAGATTATTTCCCCAACTGGCTGATACATACTGATGGCAGATATTTAAGGGCATTTTCCTGACAACCTTGGCTGTCAGGCTGAGCCCTGTTTTACGGCTGTTTTGTCACTGCTCTCCGAATGGTGTAGTCTCAAAGCCCATGTCTCCTCAAGTATAGTTATATATTACCTGCATCTTCCATCTTCTCATTGAAGTCTGCATATCTGCATGTGTTGCTGCATCTGTTGATTGATTTCAACTCACTTATTTACTGTATCATTAATCCTAAATCACTACAGCCTCCTATCTGATAGGACTGTAATTGTTACGGATGCTGAAATGACATCTGTTTGGATTCTGCATATCTCCCAGGGCTTTGTTTAATTTGTTGCTAAGGGTCTGAAAGACATACTAATGAGAAAAGAATGTTCATAACAGCCTTGTTTCTATATTGATAAATTGGAAACAACCTAAATAATCATCAGTGGAAGACTGGATAAATAAAATATGGCACATTCACAGGAGTGACTATAATACAGACTTTAAATGATGTATATTTCAATGTGTCAATATGACAATTTTTGAGTAAATCTTAAAAAAACACAGTGTTGAGTGACAAAAGCAAATTGTAAGAAGGTAAATGCAATATGTTATGATTTATGTAATATTACTTAAACACAAAAATCAAAACTGTGTCCTTTAGTGGGCATATTTATTGTTAGTAAAAGTAAAGAATATAGACTGGAATGTTGAAAGAAACATGTTTCATTTTTGTGTTTAGATTTAAATCAGTTAGAGATATCTTTTATTTTGAGCAATATGCTCTGTAAGCAGAAGCTAAGCCTAGAGATTCTGAATATTTTTGACAAACGTGTGTGTGTGTGTGTGTGTGTGTGTGTGTGTGTGTGTGTTATTGACTTCAATGCTGATGAACAAAATTTTAACAAATTATTCTATATGTTGGTAAATTGTTTCTTAATGCAAATAAGTTCTTCATTCTTTTTGGTCATTATATTTTAAGAGTTCAGGGTTATATTTCTGAGAAATTAAACGAAAAATTATTAATCAAGTTTTATGTTACTTACAGCTAACTGCAGGCTTAACTGATACACTTCCACCTTAGCTTTTCAGAGAACAGTTATAATCATAATAATAATTTGAAGTCTCAAAGTAATTCATGTCAAACTATTATTTCCTATCAAAATGTCTTATCAAGTAACATTATGACCTATAATTTCTGCATTAATTTTAACCAAGAGTGGATCAAAATTTTGAAAGTAATGATTTCACTATACAGGAAAGATGTGCAGCAAATTCATGATAAAGGATGCCTCTGGAAGTGAAAGACAGAGTAGAAAAGGAGTGGGGAGGGGTGCAAAGAGAACTTCAACTTTATCAGTGAAGTTTTATTTCTTTTATTAAAAAATATTCAAGGCAAAGGTGACCTTTGTTGATTTGGGGTAGATATGTATTTTACAAAGGCAAAGTCCCAGACAGTACATGCATCTCATGTGTGGAGCAAGGTTCATTGAGGAAAACCCATGGAGAAAGGATTGATAGCAGTTTTAGGACCACAACACCCCCTCATAGTCTCACTGCCCATCACCCCTCTGTGGCCTTGCAAAGCAGGAGAAGGACTTTCAGCTTTGGGCTATGGAGGTTTTAAGTGACATGATTTCTGAAATTCTGGACCCTCCCAATGTGATCAAGAACCAGAATATTATGGTGATAGGACACAGCAGAACATTGGCACCTGCCCTATCCTACCAACTCAGGGGTCATGGTTAGTGATAACATCAGCCTGATGCCTGACATGAACAGGGGAGTCAGGTCCAAGCCTTGCAATGATAGCTTTGCAGTATAGGTAGCTGCTATTAGCATTTATTGTTGCAGCACCAACTCTCCTGGTACAATAGGGTTTGGTTGCCAGGGGCCTAAGTTTTACATTGAACAGAATTATGGTTTAAGCACTTGGCAGAAGCCAATTTCAGTGGAGCATTGCACAAAGCATCTTCTTTTCTGGAGGCAGCTGGTAGAGAATCACGCCTTGGTACTATTTCTACTCTTATCTTTCAGTATACGAATGTTTGCCATCTTTTCCTCTATACTTTGAGTGCTTACTTTTTTTCCCCCTAGTTAAAGGAAAAATAAAAAGATAAGTGAAATCTTCAAAAAATATAAACATACAAGCAACACGACATTTTACAAGTATAAATAGAGTATAATCTTTAAAAATTATGAATCACTATATTGTACATCTATAACTTTACATAATTTTGTACATCAGGTACAATAAAAAGTTTAAATAAGAAATAAAATAAAAAATTTATATAAATTAATGCTGAGAGACACTGAAGACAGGAAAAATAGACCATTTATTCAATAGATTATTTATGGAATAGGGGCTACGTGACAGGGTCTGTTTTAGGCACTAAGACTACAACAGTGAAGAAATTGCAGTAGTGATCCACTACGTTTGTCCAAGTGAGAGACTGAACTAGAAAGAGGTACGTTTGAGAAGCAACTTGGCAACTGATTTGATGTCAGGGCTTAAAGGATGGGGAAGTGCTGAAGAGAGTATAGTATAGACTAAAAGAGAAGAACTGACTTACAGAATATTATCAAGTTTATAAAACACTATCACCTGTGTTAGCTCATCTACCTCTTAGAACAATCTTTAGAAGTGGATGTTAATATTTCCGTTATACACTCAAGAAAACTTAGGATTCCCAGATATCAGTGATTTCCTCAAGATCACCTTTATTATGTTAGAGAAAATTCCAGTCTTCTTCCAATTCCTGTCTATGTATTTCTTGAAAATCCAACTCCCATCCTTAGTTTCATTCTCTTATATATGATCATTTATCTCTTTAGTACCAAGATCATTATTATTAAATGAAATACAAAACCCACATAGAAATTCAAACATTTTACTCTGTCTAAATCAAACACTACAGATCAGGAAAGGGCTTAAGAAACCATTACGACTAAAAGTTATTTTACAGATGAGAAAACTGAGGTTTAAACATTAAGGCTAAACAGGTGCTGCCAAAATTGTCCCTTTACTGAATCCTTATAAAATTGTTTATCAAACTTCATTAAGAGAGTCTCTCATAGGAAAAAGCAGATTCATACTAGGAAGTAAATGCTATTATTTCAGCTTACCTTGGTTTGTTTCTTTTTTACAGTCTTACTGGATGCCCTTTATATGTGTATCACTAGCTTATAAATTGTGAATGGCATTTAAAAGACTACTTTACCTTTTAATTTGTATTTTATTGCATTGTAATTATGTGACTTTTTTTCTCTTAGGGAGATGTAATAGAAAATTTGCTTCAGCCCAAGTCAAGTCAAAGCATAACTCATCATCAGTAGTATCTTTTTTGTTGCTGTTTAAAGGAACAGTGTTTAATATCCAATAGTCTGGTATGTATGCAGTAAACTGGGATTTTGATTTTAGAAAACAAAATATACACTTGATGTATAACGTCCATCAGAATTTAATATAAATTTCATGAACTTTTATTTCAGAGAAATGTGATTAGTTTGTCATTTAAGCTAATTGTAAGAGTTTTGTTGGGTTTTCCTTAATTTTTTGAAACGTATTCCTATTCTTTTCCTTAGTCATATTCCAAGTACATATAAGTACATTATATGTACTTATAAAATGTCCAGATAGGTTAGAAAATTGTTACTCCTTTAGAAGCAAAGCTTGGAAATTACTAGAATTACTTAAACTAGGATCTTTATTAAGACAAAGTTCCATAGACTTTTAAATCTTCTGCTTTCTTAGCTCTGTTTTCCAGGATTTATGAATTTTGCAGATGTTAGTATTATAAGAATATTGGATTCACATACCCAATTTTAAATAAGAATTTTATCCTCTTAAATCTGAAGCTATAGAACCTTGTTAGACTATTTAACAAGCAAAAGATATGACAGCAAATGTCAGAATTGCACTGTCTGGCCAGCAGGCACCACACTCCCAATTCAGTGAGAAGAGTTAGTTTAGGACACATCAGGGCACCCTCCTCTGCGTGTCCAGAATCTGCTCTTAAGTGGGCCCAGAGAGAAAATAGAAAGTCCCTGATTATTTGCGTCAGGATGTTATTTTGTGAAGGGTTCTAGAGCGAGCTTGTGGAAATAGGAGGGGTGGGGGACAGCAACTCCTCCAAATATAGAATGCTAACAGTGTTCCGTGCTGTTTGTTTTAACAAGTCTTGAGACCATAGGACAGTATGGCCTGTGCTATAAACCATTCTAAGTGGAGATGAGAGGATAAGGCACTTGAAACTCACTAAACTGTCTGAAAAATAACATATATTAAAAACTGAGAATGGACTCATTGCAACAGTGGGGACTACCTTTTACAAGTATCCACTTCTTCACAATCCATTTCTTTGGCACCATCCTTTACACAAAAGTGAGGCAGTTTTTAGGTGGACTGAAAGCTTAGGTCAGGTTATAAGGCTGATATATTTTCTACTTGTGTAAGTCATTAACTTTTTTGTCTTTTTAAAACGTTTAGACTTCCCGTAGCACCTTGGATGGCAAAATAAAAATTTAATTGAAAAATGTGTTTCTTTTTATTATAAATTTTTGATCTTTAAAATTTTGTACATATTCTACTGTCATTGCTCATCAAGCCTAAATGAAAAAATAAACCTATTTTATTATTCTTGGATCATGAACTGAACCTGTTCCATCATATAGAATCATAACAACATGTAGCCTTTTCAGATTGGCTTCTTTCATTTAGTAATATGAATTTGAGCTTCTTCCATGTCTGCTCCTGGCATTATAGCACATTCCTTTTTAGTGCTGAATAATATTGCATTGTCTGGATGTACCCCAGTATATCATTCACCTACTGAAGGATACTTGGTTGCTTCTAAATTTTGGCCATTAGGAGTAAAGTTGCTATGAACATCCACGTACAGGTTTTTATGTGGGATAAGTTTTCAACTTTTTGAGAAAATACCAAGGAGTGTGATTGCTGAATCATATGGTAAGAGTATGTTTAGTTTTGTAAAGAACAAAAAACAAAACAAAACAGAAAACCCCTGAACTGTCCTCCAAAGTGGCTGTACCATTCTTCATTCCCACCAGCAATGCATGAGAGTTCCGGTTGCTCCGTCCTCATCAGCTTTGTTATTATCAGTGTTTCAAATTTTGGCTATTCTAATAGGTATGCAGTGGTACCTCATTGTTTTAATTTGCACTTCTTAATGACATATAATGTAGAGTTTACCATTAAGTTTTAATAATTGAATGAGAATTCTGCCCAGTTGTTGCCATCTCATTTTATCCTTAAACACACACACACACACACACACACACACACACACACACACAATGCCAATGGGCTAGTTAAGAGCGTAAGGAGGGAGTGGTGACTGGGCTCACTGTAGGCTCCTATTCTGTGCTAGGTTCATTGTTTCATTTGGTCATTCTCAACAAGGCATCTCATATAGAACTTATTGTTGTCTGAGGGTAAATTGTTACCTGCTCTTTCAATTTCTTTAGGGAAGGAAGATTGTATTCACTAGTGTATAGTTGTGTATCATATCTAGTGTGTTCATTTGATTCACCTCTGTGTAGTTACATACAATTATAAATGAGGAGTAGAAACTTAGTATTTGCCACTTTATCTCAATAAGATTCTCTCTAAAAGAAAATTTTGACTTGTGAATAGATTGTTATCAACACGCTCATAACAGTACATGTTAAAGTTCTTTGCAGTTTACAAAACACCTTCATGCCCATCGTCACGTTATACCCTTACAGCAATCCAATGAGACATATAGGGCAAGCCATTGTATTATTACTGTAATTCCTATCTTCCAGATGATATAATTAAGGCTTAAAGAGGTGATATAATTTACCAAAGACCATGGAGCTGGTGACTGGTCAGGCTTGAACTCAAACCTAAGGCTTTGAACAGTTCTTACACGTTTTCCACTACTGCGGTAGTAAATTATAATAAATGGTTAATGTCTATGTGGTTTGCTGAGGTCTCATACATCAAAACATGAGTATGTATTCTTCTATAATTTAGGTTTTATGCTTATAACTTAGTTTTTCTCAGTTTATTTTCCCGCCATTAGACCTTGCCAGGTATACCTCTTCTGCTAGGAGCATTCTGCCCACTTCTCCTCACTCCCCATCATTGTGTTTAGTCTTTACTTACCCTTCAGATCTCAGTTCACAGCTCATCTGCTCAGGAGAGCACCTTTGGAGCTCCCTTCTGTAGGACCTACCACCCAGTCATGCTAAATTTGCTCCAAGTATCTTGGAACATGAAGGGAAATGTGAAATTTCTGTGAGGCTGGAGGGGATGGGGAATGAGAAAAGAGAGAGGCCTGTGGATCCATAGAGCAGAGGGGACCCACGTCCATCTCTTAAAAAAGCATCGTTCAGGAAGTAGTAAGACTTGGAGGGACCACAGTCAACCTCAGAAAAACCATTCTCCATGCAACGAGTGATGTGCAGAAGCAGCAAAGAAGGAAGTGGAAAAGCCAGGCCACTGAGGATGGTTAACAACCCAGCAAGAAGCAACGCTTTGAGGATAGAAGGGTCTTGGCACAGAGTGAGATGCTAGACTTACGTTTTGGGAAATGGAAACAAACCAACTCTGAGAGATACTGATGCTAAGTTTTTCTGTGTGTTGTTTGTTTCTGCCGGCTGGGTGGAATGAAGACTTGGAGTTAGAAACTGAATTACAGAAAACCTATTTCTTGGATACCTGAGTTTCTGAATTGAGATTCATACCCTCTGTGCTGAATATCTGTGTGGTCACTTGCTTGGTGTCTGCCCCCTGCCCTAGGCTGTAAGCTCCTTGAGAGTAGGGACTATGGGTCTTGTGTTTTGCTCACTACTGTGTGTTTAATACCCAGAACATTTCCTCCACAGAGAAGTTATTGCAGCAAATATTTATTGAGTGAATGAATGATCAAATTAATGGAAGAAGTGTTGGCTTCATGCTTGCCCCATATTATAACAAGATCTAATATTTTAAGTATGATTTCCTCAATATCCTAACAAAAGGTCTTAACATCACAGAGGGTAAAACATTCTAATGGTAGAAAATATGTAGAACATAGTATGAGCCTTGAAGTTGCTAAACATAGGTTGTAGCTCTTGTTTTGTTCTATAACAAGAAAAAATCAACCCCCCAACCCAAGACAAAAACTAAAAACGAATCTATGATCAATTTCTTTAGGTGAGTATTGCGGCTGCTTTATGAGATTGTGTTCCCGCTGATGGTTTGGGGCCTAATTTTCCTGCAATGTAAAGCACTTAGCAAAATGCCTGGTATGAAGTAGGTGCTCAAAAATAGTAGTTGTCATTCTGATTCTCCTAGACCACATCCCTGCTTCTTGGTCTGAGAACCTCTTTGCCCTCAGCCGCTGGCTGGGTCCTTGCCAAGGCCCCACTCCTCCTGCGGAAGATACAGACTGTGCTTATGACCTCATTTGTTCCTTTATACATCTGGGCTTCATGTCTTGTTTGTCCAGGGTTTAGTGCAATGTCCAAATGCACCCTCAGATCCATAGAACATTTACTAAGCTATCAGCCTTCATTTGCTTAGGTTGGCATACTCAGTTGGTGATAAAACTAAAAGGCTAACAGTTTACATGAAACTAATTCCTGGATTAAACAGAAAGCAGAACATGCCCATTAAGTTGGAACATATAAAAACAGGCTTATGGATCTTACAACACGAAAATTGTTTTTTGTTTTTTAAATTGAGGAAACATTTGCATAGCGTTCAGAACAACTCATGAAAAATGTGTTGAATGAGTCAGCTATTAAAAGACGTGATGCCATCATACCAGGAAGAACAAAGGATCCCAGACACTTTAGGGGTCTTACGTCATAGCTCACTGATCATAGTTTTATTACATTTTCTAAATTATTACACATATTCTGATTATTTTGTCATTTTTAACAATTTCTAAAAGCCCCAAATTACAACAAAAACATAAAAAGAAAATAGCTGCTCTGTCCATAGAAAATGAAGCTTTAAATTTTAATTATTGTTTCTAAGATTACATATAAAAACATTTTGAGCCACTCATTTAATTCTTACTGATAAGGCATTTTAAAAGTCACTAAAATGGATGGTAAGAAATTTTTATCCATAAAATTATACAAAATTATCTAGATAAAAGGTATTTCAATGTTGGTTCTATAGGTACTTGTAGAGTAGAAGTTAACCAGTTTTAAAGAGTGGAGGAAAGGGCATTTTAGATGAAGAAAGCAGCATTGCAAAAGCCTTGAGAGAGAGAACATGGGCTTTTCAAAAACCTATGAGATGTCTGGAACAGATGGACCATTTGGAGTCTGAGGGTATCTAAGCCAGCACAGGTAAACAGAGGTCTGATCATGAAAGTAGGCCACGTGAAGGGGATTTTGATTTTTTTTTTCCTTGAAGAAAATAAGAAACCATTGAAGAATTTTAAGGGTGGGTAACAATCACATGTTTTAGAAAGCTCACTGTGGCAGCCGTGTGGAGAATGGATTGATGAGAAGTGTAGGGCCAAATGAGAGGCCATTGCAAAGCATCTAAATGAAAGCTGAGTTCACAGTGCGGGGGATAGAGAACAACGGGCGGATCGCAGGGAAACTGAAAAGATAGATCCGAAGACTGGGTGAGTTAATGGATGTGTGTGGATGGAGGAGTCAGCCGGAGAAGCGTGGAGCATGAGGAGTCGTGAATGACCCACAAGACTAGCTGGGTGCATAGTGGTGCCCTATGAGGAAAACACCCTCTAGAAGCAGTAAGTATGAATCTTGGCCAAGGATGAGATTTTTATTATTTTGACTCTGTGTTCAAAATAATAAAAATAATTAGCATTTGCTCACGAATTTGTACAGTGATCTCATAGTCATCATCACCATCAAATAGCTATATGTGGCATGCTTTATAATTTATCAGTGCTATGATGAACATTATTTCATTTGATCCTGGATATTCTTCCATGTTACAAATTAGAAACTCGAATAAAGTTTAAATTACTTTTTCAAGCTCTCTTATCTAGAAACTAGAGTGGTGATACTAAAACACTAGCATTCTAACATGAAGACCACTATGGTGCAGTGTATTATTTGGTAGAATTACCGTCATTATGATTACCATCAATGGTCAATCTGTTGAAAGTTCTGTTTGTTCTAGAGACTCTTGATCAGCACTCGTGGTATAATTTAATCTTGACAACCCCCCTCATGAAGTCAGTATTATTATCCACATTTTACAAATGAAGAAATTGAGATTTAGAGAGATTAAGTATTTCCTAAGGTCACATAGATATTAAAAGGCAGAACTGAGGTAAGATTCCCCAAACCTGATGTTGCAGGCAGTACTTACAACTCTGGTGCCAATCTGTCCCAATACCATCTAATAAGTATTCTTGTGGCCATAGTTCCTTGACAAACAGTATATAGGTGAAAGATTTACTGCATCCACTGTCTGGTCATTAATTTGGAATTTTGGTTCATGTTAATAGCAGACCTTCATATAATCAATCATACTGAGAGTGTGGTAACTAGCACCAACTGTTAAGGCCAAATAGCTCATCTTACTTTGCTTTGGATCACATAAACATTCTGTCCATCTGCAAGACATAAATAACTATAAGCTAATTATACTAGTCAGAATAAGTCATTATGTCGCTACAACCAATTATTGCCAAATCTCTTTAAATGGTAAGAAGTTATTTCTCATTCACATTACATGTTCATTACAGGATAGCAGGTGGCCCTGTTCCCTGTTGTTTTGACTCGGAGACCAGACTCCATCATCAGGAATGTTGTTGGTCAACAAGGCAGGAGGGAAGTACAACTGGGGAATCATGCGCCAATCCTTAAATGCCAGGTAGAAGTGACACATGTCACCTCCACTCGCATTTTATTTGCTAAAATGTCACATGGCCACACCCAACTTAAAAGATCAGAGAAATATAATCCTACCATTTGCTTGAAACTAGAAATATATTACTCTAGGAAGTCCTGACTATCCCAGATATTAATCAATTTCATGGTGAAAGAGTTTCAAGGGCCAAAAAAAAAGGGAAAACATGGAATTAAACAAAGAAATTTCCTAACTATGTCTTCTCTGAGTCTTTACTATATTAATATGCATTATTAATCTCCAAGAAAGGAACTATTACTATGGCATTCTTTTTCTCCCCAAAGATCATCTGTAAAGACTCATATCCTGAAGACACTTCAAGAAACAGTACTCTGAAGCTCTGCCTTTTAAAACTTATTTCTAAAGGGGAAATATGTAGAAAGAGGAGAGAAAAGAAAAAAGCCTGGAGTAGTGCAAATTTATGGATAGTTTTGAGACCGAGAGTTCTATATAAAAGACATTCACAGTAGCTAGTAGCAACGAAAAATTACATTTTTTCTAATCTCTTGCATATGACATTGCTAACATATTGAGTATTTATGAAGCACCACATATGATGCTAGGTGCTTTACTTATGGTCTCTCATTCCATCGTCATGACAACATAAAATGCAGACTATTTTCTCCTCACAGACGAGGACACTAAAACTCAGAGATGACATTACATGTTCAAAGCCACACAGACGGTAATCTGAGTTACAGACTAGTTGAGGAGAAAACGTCATGTTACCCTCCAAACAAAAGGATCCAGTGCTGCAGTTAGAGGTATAGGCAACACGCTGTTGGTCAAGGGGCGGGAAGGTTAATTTTCATGTTGGTTATCCTCTGGTTGGACCCTGAACCAAGTATGTGGAAGCAGTGATATTCGGGTGCCTGAGTGGACAGCCTGAAATGCCAAGCTGTTTGAACTTTATTCTCCGGTAATGTCAAGCCCCTGAAAGTTTTTGAGGTGGGAGTAACAGAATCAGACAATTATTAACAAAGACTTAGAATTTCAAGTTCAAAGGAGCCCTGAAGTAATTCAACCCAATTCAGTTCATAAATGGGGAAGATAAAGCCCCTACATTTGAGGCTCCGCAGCTGGACTTCCATTACTGGCCTTTCAACCGGGTGACTGATGTGGTTGCTCAGCTTGCCCCATTTGGTCACAAGCTGAGCTCAGGTCTTGCTGGCCTCTCGTCTGCATCCTAAATTAATGAGTCCTGATGAGGCCTTAAGAGATAACAGAAAAGAGGGCTATTTTGAGCCTCGGGAGATCAAGTCATGGTGGTATCAGGATCAGAGGTAACAGAGTGTATTTAACGTCTAGGGTAAGGGTCATTCCTTGGCTGAATACTTCTCTCTTTGGTTTTGCAGAAGCCCACTCCATAGCCACTGACCACAGCTTTACTGCAGTGCTGTGTTAAAACTGGCATTATCAAGTTGGGCAGTGTAAGTCTCCAAAGAAGAAAAGAAGTTGGTAAAAAATGGCTGACCAATTGCTGATGTTGTGAGTGTGCTAGACTTGATCATGCAGATGTCCCTCTGGCAATGATGAATGACACAGATTCACCTGCAGTTTTGACCCCTCAAAAAACAAGGTAGCTCTGTCTGATGTCAAAACCGTTCCTATTCCTTTGGTAACTTTCTTAGCAAATGAGTGTCCTACCCACCAGCTGTGCAAGCCAGAACCCTAAGTACCACTTTTGGCTGCTCTGCACCTTACCCCGATACCCAACCAGTACCACGTCCTTCTGTTTTTTGAGTGCCCAATTGCCCCATCCTCTCTACATGACCACCATCAGGCCACCATCATATCTCATCTAAGATAATGCAAAAGCCTTTCTCTGTTTCTCCTGCCTCAAATGTTGCCTCCTCTTAATCCATTCTTCATACTGCAGCCAGAGAGATAAAGAAAGCATCAATTCTTTGAAATAATATGTCTATTGTCCAGAGTCAGAAATGCTTTCAATGACAGCATAGATTATTTTGTTCTGATTTCTAGCTTCCCTACAGAAGAACAGCAATGTCATAAGTATTATGGGTGAAATGATCTCGATCCACAGGCTCAAGTGATTTTTTTTCAACCAGAGATCACGAGGATTCAACAAAATCAACCAAATAATTATTTGTCCAACTTGCAAAAAGGTGGGACAATAATTCTTTAAGCTCTCAAACTTTAGAATTTTCAGTGTGGATAAAAGCTTTGCAAGGCCTAGTGCTTTCAAGAAGGTTTACTGGAAGAGAAATTTCATTATTCAGCTGTTTGAGATTATGGATTCAGCTTTTTATCATAAAAATGTGTATCAATAAAGGCAGGCCTAAGTCATAGGGTGAAGGATAAAAAGGAAGATTCTAGTCAGATAAATTCTCCTGAATTCTAAAGGAAAGTTATCTTTTCCACTTTGGATGGTGAAGAAAGAAAGTAATCAATAATTATTGACTATTTTTTCGTGCAGGACACACATTATCTCATCAGCTCTAGGAAGCAGTTACTCTCATCAGCACAATTTTACAGAGAAGGATGCTTGGGGATGTTCAATATCTTGATTCAGATTCTAGATCTGGTAAGTGGGAAACTAAGATTCAGGCCAAAAACATGAGAACCTGTATACATAATCACGCCTTCTCATTGCTTTAAAGTAGATGGTGCTTTCAATACTTACAAAAGCCCTTGTGATTTAGGTTTTCCCATTCTATAGATGTGACTATTGAGGCTTAAGATATTTAAAACTTGCCCGATGTCACTCAGTAAGTGCTAAGGCTGACACTGAAACTCACACTTGCCTACTTTCAACATGCATGTGTTTTCCATGACTTCCAAGACGGTGTTCTGTTCGTTGTCCCACGGATGCAGCTAATAGTCAGTGATGTTGTTCAGAAGTGACTGAATAACTAGCAATAATCATAAAAGCTCATTTTCAAAACTTCATGGTGTCACCTATGTGCTTAGCAAATATTGTTAAAATGAGGTATTGACCAATAAAATGTCAGGAAAGTTAGTATAAATTGGCCAAGAGTGGGAGGGTAACTTCAAAACTTGATTTGGCAATATTCACCCTATCAGACTCTCACTCAATCCTCAGCAAAATGAGGGGTTTCATTTTTACTTTATTTCTCTTCTCTGTCCTGCTTGCCATCTCAGAGGTGAGGGCTGAAGAGTCAATGAAGCTCTGCGGGCTTGAATACGTAAGGACAGTCATCTACATCTGTGCCAGCTCCAGGTGGAGAAGGCATTCGGGGGGGCCCCCGCGAGTTCAGCAAGGTAACATGAACGCATCTGACTCCGTTTCTCTAACTACTGCTAAGACACAGCTATGTCAATCTGACATTAATTATCAAAATAAACTTAATTTGGCTTGGGAAAGTGATGGGCTTGCTACCTTTCAAAAAAAATAAGAACCTTGTTTTCTTCAGTCCCTAGCTTGAAATCATTTGCTTGCATAACTGCTTCGATGAGTTCAGCATTGATGGAGGGTGCTGGGGCGGGGATGGGTGGGTAGAGAGAAGCACGCGATTTCAAGAGACTTGTTGGAGGAGGAAGATTTTCAGACATGGATAATTACAGAATATAATAAATTTGGATGCAGGCAGGTGCTAAGTAAGAACGGAAGGAAGGAATCTAACTTTTACTGAGCACTTATTACGTGCCAGGCTGTTTCATGTGCAACATTTCCTTCAGTCTTCTGATAAGGAGCCTGTGAGGTAAGTATTATTACCATCATTGACCATTTTACTGAGGATAAAATTGTTCACCCAGCTAGTAAGCAGTGTGCCTGGGAAGCAAACCAGGTCTTCCTGGCTTCTGAAGCCGAAGTCTTCTGCTTGTTCTGTACTTTATCTCAGGTGGGAAAAGATGGTGGTAGAATGTTGTGATAAATGACAGCACTGTGGGGGTGGTGGTTGGTATTTGACAGAGGACATAAGAATGTGTAGGATTTGGCAGTGATAAAGGGTGGAGTTAGAATTCTAGTGATAGGGATGGTCTGATCAGAATTTTGAAGGTGGGAGTGGACCTATTGTGTTTCAGAAACAGTGAGGGGACTGACTTCACTGTGTTTCTTCATTTTCCAATTCAAGTAACTGAGAAGTTTGGCATTTTTTCTGCTAATCCTATATTAAAGTGTGAGGTAGAATTTATTTAAGATTCTACTTTAATAATTGATTGTGTTTGTTATGTTTTATAATAAAAAGTAAAAAAAAAAGTAAAACATATTTACATAATAAATGTTGCAAGCACACATAAGATATGAAAAATTTACAGGTTTCAATTTGGTTTAAAATGACTTTGGTAAACAAAAATATTTTGGGGAAATGACCCACGGTTTTTGTATTTTGGTGGGCTGTCTTGAAAAATTATGAATTTACCACTTTCACTTTAATAATGAAAGGTTCATAGTTACTACATGTTAATAAATACTGAGGGTTTTTAATCTCAAGAGAGTAAGCATAACTTACCAGATTTACCATAACTGATTTAGCAAATCAAAATCACTAGAAAAATTATGTTTGGAGTGTATCTTTAAATCGTGGGGCAGTGGAATGTATGTCTGTAAGGCTATCAGTGGAAAGGCTATCTCTTTTGACACCACTGACTTCATATTACTATCAGTTTAACCTCACACAAGTTTTCAGAGTATTTTCCCCATACACTATTTATTTGATCCATTACTGGTTTACTAATCAGCCTTCATTCATCTAAATTCTTCTGGTGCTTGTCAGCGTGCTAAGATGCGGATAAGGAAGTCTGAATGAAGTCAAAGTAAGAGAGTCTTATACATGGACTTTGGGAACAACACTGATAAAAACCGTGGGTCTTGCTTTTAATTCTCAGACATAGAGGTTTAAATTTCCACTTCCTTCCTTACTGATCAGCTTTTCAGGGCATACACAGGGTTATTTTTTGTTTGACTGTTTTTTTGTTGTTAGCATGTAACTAATATCTTTGGAAGCAGCTGGTCACCGTGCAGAGGTAGCCAGTACAACACAAGTCAAGCCCTAACTTGGCTGCTAACTAGCCAAGTGACACTGGTGATGTCGCTCCTCTGTACCCCATGTTTCCTCCTCTGTAAGATGAGGAGGGTGGAGAAGACTGAGTTCCCCTTAAAATATCTCATCTCTGTCTCAGAAATCCCAGGTATTAGGGGAAAAAAATGTGCAGGAGTCAATGTCCTTTCAGGAACCCAATGCATTTCTCCTCAGCGTACAACTTGGTTGCTGCCTCTGTGAGGTACCTCTAAGGAAGTTTGTTTTTTCTCTTTTGTACAGCTGAGAGAGGAGACCACTTGCAGCTGCCAAGGGAACATGAGATTTCTGAGGGAAGCATAGTGCAAAACGTTCCAAAGATGGATTCCTTGGGGATGGAAGGTCTTCAGGGTGGACAGCTGCCCATGGAAGGGCTCTGGAGGTCAAAGAAGCACTCGGTGATGTCAAGACAAGACTTACAAATGTTGTGCTGCACTGAAGGCTGTTCCATGTCTGATCTGAGTGCGCTTTGTTAGGACAAGTGCAGGTTCCCATGCGCAGCAGAACTTCAGCACGTGTTTAATCACACTGTTTTACTTCCCAGGAAAATACCTCCCTGTGTCACTAAACTCATGGCTCTTGGATAGGCATTTCTTTCCTAAAAGTTGTGGATGAATGGCAAAAACCACAACGAAGTCTGTTTTCTCTCTTTGCCAAGGTGAATGCACTGTTCTTTTCACATTTTAACTAATTCTTTGAAATTTTAGATGCTGTGCACCATTGCAATAAAAATGCCATAAACCAAGCTCATGGTGATTTTTTTCCCCTTTTAAAACAATTTTAAATAACTTTAAAACAGTTAACAAAAATGCTGATAGTATAAAAACTTAAAAATATAAGCATCAAAAGAAAACAAAAGCCAACTTTTGATGATTACTTCATCATCTAGAAATAACCATCCACTCTTAACTGTTGGGTTATTATATATTATTACTGAAAATTTAAACACTGATTCACAGTTCAGAGTAAGAATCTCAACAAACTGCTTTTCTGAAAGGTTCTTAGAGAGCTCAATACATGTTTTCTAGTATCATGCAGCTCTTCAGCATTCTGCCTGAGAATAGCTGGGTACGTATGTGCATCAGGTAGGTCCATAAACAGCCAAAATCCAGACAGCGTTTGGGAGTCTTACCTCCTTGCTATAGTCTGGGCTGCCTTGGTTTTACTTCCTACTCCTGAGATAAAAGGACATGCTAGTCTCATTCTGGAGGTTGAGAAACTAAAATCCAGATAGCCAATCACTACATTAAAATTAGATGCCTTCACAGATAAGAAGACAAAGTAAGATATCACAAAACTATGTTTTTATTTCTAACTCTGTCAGCCAACTCCCCTGTCGGTTATAACAACAGTTAGACTCTTTGTTCATCTGAGGTGCTGGTTATTAATACTCCAGCCTATATTTGAAATTTGTTGTCCACATATTGGCCATTTAAATTGTGTCAAGGCATTGCTTTTTGCAGATTGAAAAAACTGACTCTCCTTAGAAGTAAATAAATGTCTCCTAAGTCACACAGCTACGGAGGTGGTGTTACTGATCCAAACCTAGCCTACTTAGCATGGATCATGGCAGTCGCATCCCATTGCACTGGTAGTTAATTATTCTTTACCACGAAGACACTCCCTGTGTGTTTGTTTTAAGTCAGTTTCACTGAAGAACGTCCTCTGATGAGGTAGTAAAAATTAATGGTGTTAAATCTCAACCTTTAAGTACACGCCTTTTCGATATTCTGGGTGGTGAAATCGGAAGACTACACAGATCATGTTTGTAGCAACTGAAGTATGGTGGTTTCCCCAAGGAAATGCACTTCTGTGGTCGAGTTATGAGCTTAAAACTAGCTATTTTTTCCATGAAGCATCATTTAAAAAAAAAAAAAGACTGAAGAGCTGTGGTTATTCAGATTTGGATTTTAGAAATTAAATGAAATAAGATTTGAAAATGAACAAAGTGTGCCTGTCATGTCAAGGAAAACAACTGACAGTATTTGTTGCTGATCATAAAATTCAAGCATACAGTTAACTGTGGAAAACTTTTATCCACCACCCTGAGATCGGGGCTGATATTAATGAATTTGATTTTTTTTGACATTGTATAATGATGTGTCAACATTTGAAAGAATGTAACTCAGTAAACCAATATTCACTGAGCTGTAACTCAGTGAACCAATATTTTCCAAACGATCAATGCCTGATACCACAAAATCATGGAGGGGTAAAGACCTGCTCAAAGTGCAAAATAAAGATTTTAATCTAACTGTATAAAAATTCATTGATGTGATTTCAGATTTTACATTGCAACTAACCTTTAATTAAAAAACCACTTGTTGTGGAGGAGGGTATAGATCAGTGGTAGAGGGTAGGCCTAGCATGCATGAGTCCTGGATTCAATCCCCAAGACCTCCAATAAATAAATATATAAATAAACAAACAAACAAACCTAATACCTCTGAAATATATATATATAAATCAAATAAATACATGTTTAAAAAAAAGTTGTTGAGTTTTAGTATAATACCAAAGGAGAATATAAAAATGACCTGAAAAGTCTATTAAAATAATCTTCCCTTTTGCAACTAAATATCTATGTGTGGCTGGATTTTCTTCATATACATCAGCCCTCACAACACACAGCAGATTGAATGTGGGAGCTGATAGGAGCTGTATTTTATAAAGATAGTCATTAGAGACTTGCAAAAATAGAAAACAGTGCCACTGTTTTCACTAAATTTTTTTTTTGTTTTGTGAAAATATATTTTTCATAAAATATGTTATTTGTGTTAATATGTGTTGAGTTTATTGTTATTTTCAAATGAGTTAATAAATATATTTAAATTTCTCAGTAAAATTCACACATGATAAATATTGATAAATTCAACCCACATAAATAAAAGCTCTTGGAAGTTCTTAATAACTTTTAGGAGTGTAAGGAGAGTATGCGACCAAAAAGTTGGAGAATTGCTCTTCTATAATATGTTTTGCCACGAAGTTTTGAGGTTCCATCAATGGATGTTCAGGTTGCTGTATTTGCCATTGCAAATAAAGAAGCAATAAATAGCCTTGTTTATATATCCTTACGTATTGACACTTTCATTTCAATGAGCTCACTTGCTTACTTGCTCTTCTATTTGGTTCTGAAGTAGTAGCATAACCCTTACTAGGAGTTTTTTGTAATTTCTGCCAGGAACAAAAATCAGTGTATCATGTTTGTACCAAATTTATTTGGTATAGTTACAAATATAGTCAGATAGCTTTACCCTATATCTATTATCTATCTGTCTATCTATCTGTCTATCCATCTATCTATCTACCTACCTACCTACATCATCATCATAATCTATCATTGTCTATCTATCTGTATCTATAACAGAGACCTAGTTACATTTTTATATTACCTTTTCATTTTATGTTACCTTTTATTTGCCATTTTTATTTGCCCCTGTGAATGAGACATTTCCCCCCTGTTCATTTCTTAATGTATGTTGCAGTAAAAAGAAGAATCTTTATTTTTGTGCATTCATTTTTCCTCCAGCCACCTTATGTTATTTTATGACATTTAATGGCTACTTTATAAGTCTATCTTGGTAGAGTAGGTATACAATATTATCATCTACTAATAAAAAGGTCATTTTGTCTTTTCCAATATTCAAGCTGATTCCTTCATATTCTTGTCTTATGACATGGCTCATTATGCAGAAATTATCGATTGAGAGAGTAACGTGCAGGCATTGTTGTGAGTGCTACAACTGTGAATAAAACAAAGTGTATGGTCTCGTGGAAGGCACGCATCAGCAAGAGAAATATTAGATAATGACTGATGCCCTGAGGAGAAAGGAACGTATGAAAAGGGGACAGGGAGGCTTGGAGTGGGGGTGGGGATTGAATTTTAGACAGAATAGCTAGGGAAGTCTTCACTGGGGAGGTGGCCACTATGAAAATTCTCAGTGATGATGGTGGTAGGCATGTCTTCCACATCACTAATTTTAATAGAAATGGTTTCAGCATTTCAGTACTAAATATGATGCTTGCTATTCAAAATAAATAATGAACAGTCTTTACATTATATATGATATGTGTATATGTATGTCTATAAATAATACTGCTGATCATCTAAAGAGTTTTCATCTATGACATATTGCTGAAGGACTTATTTTGTTATAAATGGCCACTAAATTTTATTAAGTATCTATTTAAATTCATCATGCAATATTTTTTTTCTTTTGTTAGGTGAAGAATTCTATTGATAGCCTTCTTTATGTTGAAATTTCTCTACTTTCTCAGAAAAATCTATTTGATCATGATGTAACAGCTATTCAATACTCAGGACTATTTGTTAACTTGATAATATTTTATTTAGAATTTTAAAATCTGTATTCATAAGTAAAATTGATCTTCTCTCAATGAAGATTGATATAGCTTCATAAAACAAAAGCATTGTCTATTCTTTAGAAATTTGGAAGAAAAAAGCTATAATACACTTACAATTAAGTGCATAATTTTAAATTGAATTTTGGCTTATTTGTAACCCCATGAATTCCTGGAACAAACTCAGTTATTAACATAGCTTTTTATGTATCATTGCAATTGATTGCCTAAAATTTTGCTTAGTACTTTTGCATGCATTTTCATTAAAAAACTTGTATTTTGCCTATAGTTTCCTTTTTCTGTAATACCTTAGGTGGTTTTGATATCAGGGTTGTTAGCCCTATAAAATGAACTGGAAAAATTCCTTCCTATCTTCTCTTCCTTCCTATCCTCCTTCCTTCCTTCCTTTTCTAAACTCTGAATGTTTAAGATTGGTTTTATTTTTCTTTAAATGTTCAGAGGTTTCAGTAGTGAAGTCTTCAAGACTTGGTAGAAAGATTTTAAAATTCAGATTCAATTTATTTTACAAGTGTAGGAATATTAAGATTTTTATAATTTTTCCTGAATCGATTTAGTGATTGTGTTTTTCAAGGGACTTGTCTGTGTCATCTAAGTTGTTGAACTGATTGGCATAAATTCTTCATAATATCCTCTTACCTTTTTGCTGGGAGGGGGGGACTTTTTACACAATAAATCTTTATTTTTCCAGTCTCCTTTATAGTTATTGATCTTTTCAGATAGTCTATCATTTTGAGGGTTAATTTAGATAGTTATTTACTACTCAGAATTTCTTCTAGATTTTCATATTTGCATGATGGCAACCAATAGGCTTTCCTTTATAGTATGTGTCCTTGGTTTCAAGAGCTTCTATTTAACACTTAAAAATTCTGATCATATTATTGACATTTATTCATATTTCAATGTATAGATTCTGTATCTAGTGCAAGAACCGCTACTCACCACTGTTTTCTCTTCCTTCCTTACACGTAGTTTCTAATCAATAAGTATATTTTGGTTGAATGAATAAAATAATCATTTTTTTCTATATTATATATTTATGTTCTATGTCTCCCTTCACCAAGCTTGCTGATGGTTGAGGGGAGAAGGTTATTTTTATTTTAGTCTTTTGAAATAAAATATTTTATTTTTTAACTAGATTTAAAATCTTATTCCATTTGTTTCTTTTTTTTTGTCTATGTAAATCTTCCCTTTATTTGTTTTCTTTATTTTTAAGTGCTTTCTTAATTACTAATGTTCTTTACTTTCTTTCTCTTTTGTACTCACTAATGTGTGTAAGTCTAAAAATATACAGGATGGAAGATACAGCTCAGGTTAGCATGCACGAGGTCCTGGGTTCAATCCCCAGTACCTCCACTAACCAAAAAAAAAAAAGACATATATATATATACATAAACACACACACATCTAGGTATATCTTTAGCTATCCATGGATTTGATTATGAAACATTCACCTTATTATGTTCTAAATTATTTTCAGTTTTAGTTTTGTTTTTATCTTTGACTTAAGGAATGATTTGAGAGTGTCTCATAATTTCAAAGTAATACAATTTTGTTTTCTTAGTCATCGAATAATTATTGGCTTTTAGGTTTAGCAGTTTATGTTCAAGGATTAAGTCCTGTAAATTCTCTAATTTGGGGAATTTATTACATTTTTTCTGGGAGCCAAAACAAAACAAATTTCCAGGTACAGAACATAGAGTTGATGCTGAGTGTTGGCTGTCACCAGCTCACAGCTATCCCCTTTTTAGAAAACTGCTCTGGCCAAAGAGGGGCGCCTCACAATGGAGGTTATGTGCCTTTCTCTCTGCCTTTGCACCGCCACTTCCCCCGCCCCTGTCCCCTCCCCTGGCCTCGGTGATCAGCTAACAGGTAATGACTAAGTGACTCAGGGTGCAAAAAGCCTGCCCCTTTTTGTGAAGCCCGACCCAGCAATGCACACAGTTCCCTCCAGGGCTGTAGGCTGAACCTAGACTCAATGTTTCAGGCCCTATCCTGGGGAAGCTAACTGTTCCGAGAGCTGCCATAACAAATTTCTGCAAGTTGGGTGGCTTAAAAATGTAGACATTTATTCTCTTGTACCTCAAGAGGCTAGAAATCTGAAATCGAGGTATCATGAGGGCCACGCTCTTTGAAGGCTCTGGGGGACAATCTGTTCACGCTGTTCACTCAGCTTCTGGCGTTGCCTTCAGTTCTCGGCATTTCTTGACTTGGGGATATGTCGCTCCAATTTCAGGCTCTGTTGTCACACGGCATCCTTCTCTCTGTATAGGTCTGTCTTATGTCTCTTTTCCTCTTCTTATAAGGACATCACATGAAAGCTAAGGGACCACCTTACTCCAATATGACCTCATCTTAACTTATATTATAACCATATCTACAAAGACCATATTTCCAAATAAGGTCAGATTCACAGGTACCAGGGGTTAAGAACTTAACATAAAAACTTAACATCTTTTTTGGGGACACAATTCAACCTGAAACACTGACCTAACATATTAGATGAAAACGTGTGTTCTCTATTTTAGGGTGTATCTTTCTCCCTATATGTAACTGCTAAATCAAGCTTCTAGAAAATAAAAAAATTCTCCATATCTTGCTTATTTTTTGCCTTTTTTTGGGGGGTTTCTGTAAAAGAAACATTAAAATCTCCTAATTGTGATTATCAGGTTCTTTTATTTTTAGGAAGGTTTACTTTACGTGAATGACTGCAATTATTGGGTGCATGAAGACTTCCTATTGTTATACCCCCTCTTCAAGTTCTGTCTCTACTATTAAGTAGTATTTTTCTTTGTTTTGCTTAGTATTTTTAAACTTCAAAATCTGCTTTTCCTTATATCGATAATGGTTTACTTGCTGCTATTTGATATCCTAAATTTGGTGACAGTAATAAAGGGTTGTGTATTCTTTTTTATTATGTGAAATTATTATTAGTTATCTCAGCCTGCCTTAACAGCATACCACAGACTGAGTGGCTTAAGCAACAGAGATTTATTTTCTCATAGTTCTGGTGGATAGAAGTCCCAGATCAAAGTTTGCCAGGGGTCAGTTTCTGGTGAGAGCTCTCCTCCTGGCTTGCAGACTGTTGTCTTCTCCCTGAGTCCTCATATGGCCTTTCCTCAATGTGTAGGCATGGAGAAAGAGAGAGAGAAGAAGAAGAGGGAAGGGGGGAGGGAGGGGGAGGGGAGAGGAAGAATCGTTCTCTTTTCCTCTTCCTATAAGGCCAACAATTCTAAGGATTAGGGCCTCACCCTTATGACCCAATTTAATCTCAGTTACCTCCTAATGTCCTTTTCTCCAAATATAGCCAAACTGGGGATTAGAACTTCAACATGTGGATTTGGGAGGGGATACAGTAAAATCCATAGTAGAGATCATTCTTTTTCTAGTTAATGCTTTTGGCCTTGAAATTTGCTTTATCTAATATTAGTATGGACATTGCCTTTTTGCTTGTGTTTCTACGATATATCTTTGGCCAAAAATTCAAACTGAATTGAACTTTAACTCTTACTTTTCTTGTCTTTTGGTTTTCAGGGTGTATTCTTAAATTCACACATAGATGGCTTTTATTTGTTAAATGAAGCCAATTCATGTTTAATCGATGACACTTGATGAACTGGATTATATTCTATATAATCTAGTATTTACTTGAATTTTTTTGTTTGTATGGACAATTCCCCATCCTCACTTGTTAATTTAGAAATGTTACTTTGCTTTTCCATTTCACTGCTGGTCACTGTGCACCCTCTATTAGACGTCAAAGCATCTTGACTTCTCTGTATTATAATTTCAATCCCTCTTGTCCACTGACATGAATCCTTCAGAACTAGGGCAGTCAAACTATGGCCTGGGGGTCAAATCTGCCCTATCATCTGATTTCTACGGCTCACATGCTAAGAAGGATATTTACTTTTTAAATGGTAAAGAAATCAAAAGAGTAACTTTTCGTGATACAAGAGAATTACATAAAAGTGAACTTTCGGTCACATAAATGAAGTTTTGTTAGAACACAGCCACACTTATTTGCTTACTTCTTGTCCCTGGCAATTTTTGTGCTTTGATGGCAGAGTTGAGAGTTGCAACAGCGACTGCATGGTTTACAAGGCTGAAAACATTTGCCTTCCAGCCTTTTACACTGCGCTGACCTGCGATTAAGAACATTCTAACACCCTCTGGTTGACCCAGCTTTCTAAAGTGGGTCCTTAGAAGGCTTTTGCTTGTGCTTGTAAACAGAGATACAAGTAAGCAATTTAGCTGTACTTTTTAATTTTTCGGCTGCCCTATCAAAGTAAGTTCTTATTATAGAATAAGTTTCCTTTAAAGAAAAACATAAAGATAATGTATTTTTTCATGGAAGTACTAGGGATTGAACCAAGGACCTCATGCATGCTAAGCCTGTGCTCTGCCACTGAGCTATACCCAACCTACTTCAATCTCATGTATTTTTATAATTAACTAGCAACATATAGTTTATTTTTCTTTATTTCCAAAATGAAATGACTCTCTAAGGTTAATAGTTCTCATATGAATTTAAAAAATGATTTCTCAGCACCCCCTGCACAAGTCAGGCAGGATATTCTGTCCTTCTGAGTTAGCTCATTCTCTGTGGGAAGCAACAGATTTTCTTTTTTTGATTACAAACAGAAAGTGAAGCTCAGTGCTGCCCATACGGGTTATACTGGTTCCTTAATTGCTAAGTAGGGAAGTAGCCCCGTGGGTGGCTGGAGAACCACAAGTTTCTAAGTACGTCTGGCACTAAAATAAAATTTTAAGAAGTCGTATACCATAGTTAAATCAGTGAGGAAAGAAACTGAGAAGAGATTACAGGAAATTTTAGTCCGGTGCTTAGCATAGTTAAGCCTTAATAAACCTTCTAGCTGTATGTGTTCATGTATGCAAAGAAGAGGAAGAGAGCTTGTAAATTCAAATGGACGCTAAGAGTGGAAGAAATAAGCAGACCAGTGACAGTAAGCAAACACAGTAAAAGGGACTAAGAAGGTCCTGACGTGGAAGGCGAGACATCTGATCAGAAGCATTAAAAAAACAGGCAGAGGCAGGTGACAAGAGGGTAAATTTGGGGATGGATAATGTCTTCTAATAAATGTGGACTTGACGACAAATGATTTGGTACTCAAAGAAGGCAAAAGCAGGTGGTTAAAACTTTGAAAAGAAAAAAAAAAACAGGTAATCTAGGGTATTATGTTTTGGTGGAGAGCTGAAATTGCTGAAACATATGCTCGGTTCTTTAGGAAAACAGGTTGTGCATAAAGAATTTGGAGGTCGAGAGTGAGCTTTCCGCGATGGGTCAGACGTCTTACTTACACTTTCCCTTTCAGTCTCCACAGCAAGAACACAAGTAGTGATCACTGATCTCTGATCGATGATAAGCAGCGATCGTTATTATAATCATTTTTAGCTTTGAGAATACTGAGGCTCCAGGCAATAGCCGCTTTGTTCAAAGTCACACAGCTGGTAAGGTCTGGAAGCTAAAATGAGATGTTTGTCTGTCATATCTGTGTTTAAAAAAAAAACAAACAAAACCAAAACAAACTTATATCACATGGCTGCTCAAAAGAAATGAATTCAGCAGAGAGCTGAGTTGGAATACAGCGCGGGGGATGTTTGGCAGATTTGGCCCCGGGGACCACTTCTGGTGTTTGTGAAGGCAAGGAATTGGTGACCTGAGATCCAGACTGCAGGAGGTGAAGGGGACAGCAGCGGACAAAGTCAGAGGTAGCAGTGCAGGCCACTTCTGTAAGAATTTCAGGAGCAAAAAAAAGCACAGTAAATTATCAACAGCTATTCAATATTTTTTAATGCATTTTTTGATAATATCTAGAAAGGCAGGTCAGGTAATGGTCCCAAGAAGGAAAGTGTTCATTCTGTAAAATGGCTAGGTTTAAAATTTTTAATTTCTCAACTGTCGTTTTGTAAACCACTCCCATATACTGGATAATTCCCAAGAGTTAAAAAAAAAAAAAATCAATGAACCGAAGTAGCTCAATTTCCCGACATGTAATCCATTGGACTCTGCTGCAAGGGGGCCTCTTATTATGTGTTTTCTTTAAAGTCATTCTAACAATGACAACAGACAACAGCATTGACACTTCCACTTAAGATGCTAACATATTTTTGACTGAATCTTTACATTTCTTGAGATGTCTGACAACAGAAATGGACCACACAGAAATTTTTTTTTAATGAGGGAAAAAAAAGAAGTTATCATTTAATTTTGGTTTGGGGGGAAAATTCTCCTGTTGATTTCGAGGGAGGTCTCCTGCTAACATTCTTGGAGTTAACTGAGTTTTCAGTAATTTGCTATTGGTACTGACTGTAGCTGCTGAAGCTGCTGCTCGTGAATATTTTATAAAATGGAAGGAAGATATTAGGTCTCAGTACGGATGGCTGCCAGGTCTAAATTTCTCACCTTGATGTTTTAGCTCAGTTCCAGTCCCACTTTTTCAGCTGCCCAAGGCTATCTTCATCTGAGTTTCCCATTATCAACTGAAATTCAACAAGCTCAGAATCCAGCTTAGGATTTTGGTCTTCAAATTCTTCCTACTGACTTTATTTTTGCTGAGGACCATTGATTGAGTTTCTCGAACTCAAACTTTCAGCTGACATCCCAGGAGCTACAGTCTAGGGCTTCCTCTTGGGCACTGTGCTGTGAAGATCTTAGCAAACATATGAGTTTAATTCTCACCAAAACCCTGTGAAGTAGGTACCAGCATCATCACTGCTGTACTTGAAGATGGGTAAGCGGCAGCTCAGTGCAGTCAACAAACATTTAAGGTCACTTAACTAGTGACGGCCAGACTCGGACCTGAGACTGCAAACATGAGAGCTTGAAGCCTTAGTCACCTCTGACCCCGTCCCTCTTGCCTGATCATGTAGACCTTGTTCCTAAAATGTGCCATGCAACTGTCCTCTCCTTTCTGTTTCAATGTCACCACCACAGAGTTCAGCCCCTCGTTACTTCTCACTTCTCCTGCTCTTTACTGACGGATTCCCCTTCTTAAAGAGTCAGTTCACACTTGTAGTCTCATGGAAAGCCTTTGATGGTCCGAGTTTCATTTTCTTACTCAGACATTCAGGATCCCAGTCTTAGTTCTCACCACTATCTTCATGAACACTGTGTCTATCCAGGCTAGACTTCTTCCTGGACTCAGAACTCCTGTGTCTGCTGAAATTCTACCTGTCACCTTCACAGTCTAGATAAGTGATTGCTCCTTCATGAAGCCTTCCCCGATTCCCTTAATCGCATCAAGATATTCGGGCCTTTTAGCCTGTACTGTGGTCACTTGTGCGCTTACCATCCCTCTAGGATCCTAGTGCATCTAGGGCTGACCTGTGTGTCATTGTGACCTTTGTGGTTGGTAGTTACGTAGCAGAGTGCAACCAATGCACGTGATTCTTGCTTGGAAAGTTAAGATGTCTTACAGTTTATTGCTAGGCATTGTTAGGTTATATGGTCCACATACTCAAGATGCTTTCAATCTAGTAAGGGAAACAAAACTAGTGTTCAAAAATTAGCTAGAGAAGGATCAGAAGCTCAACCATGAGAGTGATGAAAGAGGAGAGAGAATGGGAGGAAAAAAATGCATGGAGAAGGACTTTGAGAAAAGGTGAGACCTGTTTAATGCTGAAAAGCACCTGTAAGTGGAAGGAGGTTGCTCTGAGGCAGGGGTGGCAGGGCAGATCTGGGAGGAAGAAAGGCACTTTGGAAACGTCTATAGAGAAGAAAAAAATACCTGGAAAGTTCAGTGGGTTTCAAGGTAAGACAATTCCTTCAAATTTACAATGCCATTTCTTTTTTAAAAAAGTGTTTATTATTTATTTTCCTTTTTTTAAGTGAAGAACAGTCGCTTTACAATGATGTGTTAGTTTCTGGTGTACAGCATGGCAATTCATTTATACATACATATATTTTCCTTTTTATATTCTTTTTCACTATTGGCCATTACAAGGTATTGAATACAGTTTCCTGTACTATACAGTAGGACCTTGTTTATCTATCTTATACATGCAAATCCAGAACTCCCAATTTATCCTTCCCACCCCTTTTTTCCCTTGGTTAACCATACGTTTGTTCTCTATGTCTGTGAGTTTGTCTCTGTTTTGTAAATAAGTCCATTTGTGTCCTTTTTTTTTAGATTCCACATGTAAGTGATATCATATAGTATTTTTTTCTTTCTTTCTGGCCGACTTCACTTAGTATGACGATCTCTGGGTCCATCCATGCTACTAAAAATGACATTACTTAATTAATCCCTTTTTAATGGTTGAGTAGTATTCCATTGTATAAATACATCACAACTTCTTTATCCAGTCATCTGTCAATGGATGTCTAGTGCACTTCCATGTCTTGGCTATTGTAAATAGTGCTGCTATGAACATTGGGGTGCATGTATCTTTTCCAATTAGAGTTTCCTCTAGATATACACCCTGGAGCAGGATTGCTGGATCATATGGTAAGTCTATTTTCAGTTTTTAAGGAATCTCCATACTGTTTTCCATAGTGGCTGGATCAAATTACATTCCCACCAACAGTGTAGGAGGGTTCCCTTTCCTCCACATCCTCTCCAGCATTTATCATTTGTAGATTTTTTAATGATGGCCATTCTGACAGGTGTGCGGTGATATCTCAAAAAATGTTTATTTTAAAATTGAATTATAATTGACATAACATTGCTTAGGTTTAAAGTGTACATGTTAACTTGATACATTTATACATTGCAATAGGTGTTAGCTAACACATCTGTCAAAATTTCCCATCACAGAGCCTTTTTTGATAACCAGCATTCTTCCAAGCTAGTCACCATGAGGGAGTTTTTGCTGTGTATTCTTCTGCTGTTACAGAGTTGCTAGAACTCATCAGCTCTCTGAATTACAGTACATGACAATATGCTGGCAAACTGCTTCCTTTTTTGCTTTTTTAACTGCCATCCTGTTATACGGTTTTGAATCCTAACAGCCTAGGACAGATGGTAAGAAATTATCTCATGGATGAGATTTTTTAACTCTAAAAAAAATAAGGCTGCTTTTATAATGAACTTTCTACATAATAAAAAATTTTTCTTCATAGTGATTTATTCATGCCAAATTGCTATATGATTTCCCCTGTTATTGTTCCAAGAGGGGAGAGGTTCACAAATGTATAATGAAAACAGGAAACTCATTTACATCCTGTACTTGTGCAACCCAGATTCAAAACTGCCTATGAGGAGACGGACGAATATTGGTTGTGATAAATTATTTCACAGACATATGCCCACTATCAGAAAAAATAATAAAAGCTGACTAATTCATTTTGAAATGCTGCCTTAAATGCCAGAACAAAGAGAAGAAAAGGGATTTAAAAAGCATACTTTACAAAAGATACATGTCATTTTAAGGGAAAAATAAGACATCAATACATTTTAAAACTATAAAGCATTGACCGTTTTCCCATTTGTTAAATTCTTTTTGATATGGATTACACATTAGTTTTCCCTAGGACTAAGGAGTTGCTAATTTTCTCCTTATGTGTATAATTTGTCTTTGACCTTTAACAAATGTCCTGTAGGCAGCCCACTTACCACCCGAGAACAACGCCGCAGCCCCATTTTACATGCACACAAAGGGCTGAAACCTCCATAAAAATAAATGATCCATGGTACCAGCTACATTAACCCACAGAATAACAAGCTACTGCAGCCCTGTAAATTTTAGTGCCATCCATTCAAAACCACACGAGGTCACTTTGGTATTAAATTCATAGGAACAAAATAGTAAATACACATGTTTAATCTGTTAAACTGCCAGCTGTATATTTTGTGTAAAAGTCTGTTAGCCGAGGAAAAGCTATTGAAAGGTGCGTCAGCCGGTATATATTTAAAAGCAGTGTCTCTTTCCAATACCTGATTTTATGTGTTACAGATACACTTACTATTAAGCATCATGTATATTTAATATCACAGCATCTACTTCAGTGCCCTAAAAGACTTTGTCCACTTTATTGTTTCCATTATTGAAGAGCTAACATTTGGTTCTCCCACAGTTCTGTAAAGTGCAGGCAACCCACAAGAGCTTCTAGTTTTAGCCAGCAGTCCTGTGGGACGACGATAATTGTTATGAAATCATTAATTCTATCTCAGCAGTTTCAACTGTCAGGTACATGTAACAATAATTGCAGTTAATGAATGCTGCTCAATTTATTAAGTACAAAATGAAATCCAGTATTTCTTTTATAGGCAGCACTGAGACATAGTAACATTGATCATTTGTGTATACCAGGTTGAATATTCTACTGTCTTTTATTGGTCAGGGTACATAGCTAGATTTTTTTTTAAATAACTTCTCTTCATTAAAAAATAATGCAGGGGATTCTAACTCTCCAATTAAAGAGGTATTAAAATAATTAGTACCAAAAGAAATGTTTAATATGAGTCTATGTTTATGAAAAACAATTTGGCAGAACTCAGATTTAACTCCTTCTTTGGATAAACAAGATTCTTTCCCGTGCCACCCTCTTTCCCCTACTTCTTATGAGAATATGAAAGAGTCCCCAAATTTCCAGTTGTTTGAAATATGTGTGTTGTTTTTTTTTCCTCAAACGTCTGGGCAGTGAAACTTTTGTGTACATAGATACAGCCTAGTTCTTGATTAAAAAAGTAAGAAATAGATTTCTTGTCTTCAGTCATTCAAAGTAAACTGCATAGACATTTGCAAGAGCAAAGAGAGAAGAATTTCTGAAAATGTAGGATGAAAAGGTATCATTTTTAGGATCCCAGAGGCATCTGCTTCCAATAAGTATGCTCTGGCTAGTCCGTGGTCCAATGTGGACCACTGCAATTAGCTTATATCGTGGAACCATCAAGTCCTTGACCTGGGCTTTAATAACCTAGAAATAAAAAGAAAAAAAAAAGTCCTCACTTAGTCACAATGAAAGTTAAGAGCCTTCATTTTCATCATAAAGGTAGTGGATTTAAGAAAATAGCATGCTGCATAGTAGATACTTTCAGTAATTGTTGTAGAATGCTGGCTGTGATTCCCTTCGAGTGCTGTCCTCACAAGCTAGGACATTTAGGGACAAAATAATAGCACCAGTAAGAAATCTTCATTTTCTAAGGCACATGGAAAAATTATAGTCCAGAGAATAGAATTCAATGGATTTATTACATTCTTCGAAAATCTATGTTGGGATGGCTTCCCTTCAGAGAGTGTTGGCACTGGAGTGATACCATCTTGTTCATGTCTAATTAAGGGGCCATACATCTGGAGTCTCCTGTAATTTAACTAATCATGAATGCTTATTAAAGAGTTTGTTATAAAAAAGAAAGTCGAGAAAACCTGGTGGAGTGCCAGCACTTTAGCTGATAAAAACAGAAATGTATTTAAATAGATTTAAAGGCCATAATGTTTGTATTTGATGGCATGGTCTTAGCTGCCTTGGGGAAGAGAAAATGATCGTTAAAATATTGTATCTTTTACAATAAATTTTTAAAATAAATGGGGCAGTTTTATACATTTTTAAAAAGAATATATGCAAATGACTCACATAATAATTGTTTTAGACAAAGGCTTTTTACACACACAGGCACACATGGAATATGACCTAATAAATGTTTTCATAAAATATAAATAAGCAGTTTTACTGCGACTGCAAATTCATCGCCTTTATCGAAAAGTAGGGGGTTGTGCTTTCAGCAAATATTCTAGTCATAGCTAACACTTTGGGAAATCATACATATACCTCAGAAATTGTTTTAGTCAACTGTCTACAGAGCTCTGCTTCATACTGCTCTTCTTGTAGGTAGTTAGTTAACACATCTTTCAGAATACGATTGACAATGGCCACAGGAAAACGTTTGGTAGGACCTGAAAATACAGATGACATTTCTTTCAAAGAAGTAATTGCAAATCATAGAGTTTTGAAACATAGAGAGACAATTCATCTTCGGAGTGGCCTCCATTTAAAGAAACAAGTGGTCCTAATTAGGTTTCTAGTCAAATTCTCTGGCAGGGGACGAGAGGACAATGGACTCCTCCACTTACCAGACTGCCTGAAGGGTGTGTTCAACACCCGTGAGGTTTGACATTGGAAATATCCACCTTCCCAGTTCCCACTACTAAGGACTTACTGCAAAGTCTCAACATCTTTCTAACTGGCCCCCAGCTGTTCCATCTCCCCCTCCAGTCTCTCTCCCACACTACAAGTGGAGCTGTGACACCCAGATCTAACCACCATGTTTTCCTTAGCAAAGTCCCAGGTTCAGCTCCTGTCTAACCTCAAGCCTCTCCTCCCACCAATACAGCACTCCACATGAACGCTGCTCCGGCCTCATGGACTTCACCTGTCCTTTAGAGAATGCTTGTGCACATTTGCTCTTCTTCTTCTTTTTTTAATTAGTTAATTTATTTTTGGGGGGTAATTAGGCTTATCTATTTTAATGGAGGTACTGGAGATTGAACCTAGGACCTTGTGCATACTAAGCATGCACTCTACCACTGAGTTCTACCCTCCCCTCTTGCTCTTCTTTTCAAATGCAACACCCTTCTCCATCCTGTTCATCTGAGAAATATCCACTCATGTGTCAAGGTCAGCTCAAATGTCTTCTTCTCCGGGAAGCTTTCCTCCTCTCTTAAGGTAAAATTCATCCTTCTCTTCTCTATGCTCCCGATGCACTGGGTCACCACTGCTATCTTGGCTCCTAATCCACCCAATAAATGGCTAAGGCATATCTGCCTTTCTCCCCTGCAATGGTAAACGGTATCAGATTATATCCTCCCCAGGGTCTAACACAATGCTAAAGGCATAAGATATGTTTAAGGTCTGATTTCCAAATTTGAGTAGAACCAAACATTTTGTAGCTAATAACCATAGTACAGATAATAGCTACTTTCACTGGGCATTTTCTACCTGTCAGCCACCGTGGTATTTTATATTCATTATCTTTTATGCAAAATCTCCCAATAAATCTCTGGCGTGAATCTTACTGTTTTTCCCATTTCACAGATGGGAAAACAGAGGTTTAAATATTTTGAGTAACTTGCCTAGAATCATACGGTGGCAGAGCTGGGAGGTACCCCCAGGTTTATCTGACTTGAGAGCTTGAATTTTAAACCACATTTAGTCCACTTTCAGAGCAAAAGCTTCAGATGGATCTTATCCTGTGCCCCAGGCGTCTTATCTGTACCTCCCGGGAATCACCATCTCGCTGTGACTGCACAAGTTACACTCGATCATTATTTGCTGAGTTGATATGAAGGAATGAGATAAAAAATCACACCCAATTCTATTTTAATAGTCATCAGTATATTTAAGTGCTTATTTTTAATGACAGTATCAATCAGGGTCCAAGGAAACATATGGCGCATTAAAGTTAGGACAATTCCAGGAGGATTTAATAGACTCCTTAAGAAGGTCTGAGCAGGCTGTAGGAAATCACGAAGGAATGTGCAGTACCCCTCAGCTTGGGAAAGTGAGGGTGTCACTTATCCCAACCCCAGGCTTGAAGGATCTGAGAAAGGAGCTCTTACTAGATCGCACAAGAGCCATGTGGAGAGGGCTCCCTTGAGAGCATCTTCCGTCCTTCTGTTGATGGATGCAAACAGCCTGAGATAAGCCCACAGGCTGGGATTCACCCTCCCCTCCCAGTCTGACTTCCCGCTGAAGTTTCCCGATGGCTGAACTTAACAAGAAGGTGACAGCCTGTTCCTAGGGTTGAGTTAGGTCAGCCTCCTGGGGCTCAATGAATGGTATTTTTGTTTTGATGATTAAATACAAATTGTTCAATTAAATTTAAATCAACCTGGGGAATGAATCTGGACTCAGTCTATATGTGAACAGAGGCAACTGATACAACAAGCATGATAATTAACCCCAGTATTTAATAAGCAGGCATCTCTGTTCTGCATACAGGAGAGCGACAAGACATTATAAACCTGTGGAGAGTTGGAGGGTTGGTTCCGATTGCTCCTGCGTCATGGGGTCAGAGACAGGGCACCAGCCTCCGTAGGCAATCTCCCACATATCTGCTGTGTCACTGTCCTATGGCTCTTCTAGAAGATTTCCACTTGCATACTCCAGTAAAATGATGCTAAATTTAAGAGTGGCTTCTACCTTTTTACTTAAGAAATTTTAAAATGATACTACCAGCTTGAAAAAAATTAAAATAGATTATGTCCTTTAGATCGGTACCTCTCTTTTTCACACCTTCCTACCAAGCATTCATAATGTATTTACCTTAACTGGACCTCTCTCACCCACAAGGAGCTTAACTCAGTCATGGATTATAGTGACTGTCTGCATCGTTCCTTTCAGAAAACAGCCAATTCCTTCGGAGCAGATATTTGTCCGCCTAGCACAGCTCCCTGTCATTCAGGAACAGCCTCTCCCAGATGGAAGGAACTGGTCCTCTTCCTACTCAAACCATGTTGTTCTTTACGATCTATCATCACGTCTTTTGAGCCCAAGTCCAAGTCATGGTTGATTGGCCCTGGGTGGACTTGCCCCAAGCCAGGCCATTTAGAGTCCTTCCTTGGGATTTTCCATTTTAAACTGGAACTAAGGGGGAAAAAAGTCTCTTTCCAGGGGCAAAAGTTATGACATGCGCCCCTCAAGAACTGCTGGAGACCATGTTTCTCACAGTGGGAAGGAAGCCAGGCCACAGGGAGAGGAGCCCACAGGCAGTTTAGTGCTGGAAAGAAAGACAGAATCCTGGTGGCACCAGAGTCCTGGTTTCCAACAGCCCCTGCTCACTGTCACTAATATCCTTTTTGCACTTTGCGTAGTTTTTCTTTTTAAATCTCGTAACCAGATTCTATTCTGAAAAAATTCTGAAATCTAGTAGTAAACTTTTCTTTTGTTAACTTCTTTGTGTCCTTGGCCCTATACAGCCAGATCATCCATTGCCTAACTCAGGCTGGGATGCTGAGGTGCAGAGAGAGAAAGCATTAATGTTCAGCTCTGGACTTCCAAAACCAGCTCCCAAAGATGGCAGAGTCAACTAATGTGAATGCCTAAGCTTTTTTAATTCTTTTTTTAGAGTGATTTCTTTTTTCTTTAGGAGGAAAAAATGCTTCCAGAAAGCAAAAAGCAACAACCTGAAGAAGGATCAAGATTTAAAGAAAGGAAAAACTATCCCTAAAAATAGATTTAAGAGAGAATAGATAAAAATTAGGTTATTTAATATTTCTGTGTCTTAGCTTCCCCAAATTGGGATAATAATAATTACCACATATTGTTTTTGGTTGGGATTAAATTGGTGAAATATTTTAAATGCTCAGAACAGTGCCTGCCACATAAAAAAATCACTCATTAGATATTTATTATTATTTGTGTTGTTGCTATTATAGTTGCTACTGCATTCCGAGTGAAAACACG
The DNA here is from genome assembly GCF_009834535.1 of Camelus ferus. NCBI lineage: Eukaryota > Metazoa > Chordata > Mammalia > Artiodactyla > Camelidae > Camelus > Camelus ferus. The sequence continues at coordinate 49,702,262 of NC_045708.1, read as the reverse complement.
GATTGCTCTTGCTGAGAAGGCAGCAAGATGGGTGAAGGTGTTAAGTAGGACCCTGGAGGGTGGAGCAGAGTCAGTGCGGAGAGACTGGCAGGCTCTGGCCAACAAAGCATCTGATGACAGGGCCTGATCATCTCATGGATGTTGAGCTTAAATGATGTCTCTCCACCTTTAGATTCTATTTTTCATTCATTTGGCTTCATTCTCAGCTGAGCTGTCTCTGTATGGCAGCAAAGATGGCCACCAGTAGTCCCTGTCTGATGCGGTGCTCATATCATTGCTCCAGAAGAAGTCCCGTGGAGAACTCATTCCATACTTAATAGGAAATTATACTGGATGTTACAGAAGGCTTTTCTTCTTAGTGATCTAAGTGAAGTCCTAGAGCCCATTACTTTGAGAAGCAATTAAATAATGAATGCAGGGGCAATTTAAATACAATACTTTATTTAATTCTCACGGTATCCTTATGCTGTGTGGACTTTTATCCCTACGTACAGATGAAGGAACTGAAATTCAAGGATGTTGAATATCTTGCTCAAAAATAATTTATTTAGGAATTTGCAAAACCAGAATTCAGATTCATAGACATTGGATTCTACAGTCTATATTTTCTTCTGTATTCATGTTTCGGTCATTAATTGAAGATGTATGGAGTGGTGTTTCATTACAAGAAACGTATTTTCATCCTTCTATTCCCTTTTTTTCCCCATTGGTTATACTCACTCTTGTTTCATCTCATTCTTGGTGGCTGTAATTACTCAGATAAAGGGAAGACGAACATGCTAAACATTTAAGGCATGTTTGGATGATGCAAATATTACTGGAAAGAATGTGAAAAATTAAGCCCAGTAATACTGGTGATTGATTTTTTTCCCTCACTCTCCTGGTCAGTATTGTGTTGTGTAGATATGAGAAAATCTTTACCAAAGGCCCACAGAATACTTTTCAGATGCAAAATAAATAGAAACTAGTAGAATTGGAAACACGTTTGATTATTAACAAAATAGCTAGTTGAATGCTCAAAAAAATGGATTGTCAAGTATAAAAAAACTTTAATTATAAAAGAACAATTCAAATGACTTCTTGAAAGAAAAGATGGAAAATACTTTAAAGTATTTCCAAAATTACTTTTCTACCTTGTTTCAACACTCATTACTTCTAAACCTGATTAGACGATTTAGTTTGAGGAAATGAGCTATGAAAATATACCCTTATGAAGAAGAAACACAAGGTTTCATATTTCAGCTCCTTTATCTTGTGGAAATGTGATTCAAACCCTTCCAGCACACAGAGTCCAAAGCCACAGGCACCGAATGGCTAAGATCTTAGTTCTAAGGGGAAGAAAACGTGACCCACACTTAGCTTGCCTAACTGAAAAGTCTAAGAGTACATAGCTGAATTCTGGCCTCGGCCTCAGGCTTCCTGTGGGTGCAAGACGGCAGAAGCCATCTCAGCCCTTACATCTTTTTAGGTTTCAAGGTGTGATATGCATCTTCGACCACCCAAACAACACTCTCTGAATTGAACCTCAAAGACTCTGAAGGCCTTGACCAATCAAAGTGTGGTATTCCACCCTGGAATCAGCCACTGTTACATCTCTGAAGCCAGTGTCAGATCCAGCAGAACACCATGGACCGAAAGTGGTACTGATGGCAATGGTGGAGCTTCCCCAAAGGAAACTGGGGATGGTTACCAGAAGGAATATAAATGGACATCGGATGGCTGGAATATTCGTTGTCTACCACAGGCACTGAAGATACCAGTAGACAGACTAATTGTGGAGTCTTATAATCCATGCAGTCTCGGGGATTAGTGTAGAAAACTGGCCAGAAGGTCTAATGGGATGTGCCAATGGTCTATAATTTTCTTGAGGTTAACTAGCCACAGATGAAACCACTCTGGCCCATGGAGTCTTCCTCTGGTCATTGGCAAGTCTCTGTGGAATTTCTATACAGCAGTAATTACATACAGACCCAGATAATAGTGGGTAGGTAGGCATTTACAGAAAACAAGTAGGTCTATGAGGAAACATAAATGGGAAAAGATAGTCACTGTGGACTCCACCTGGGGTATAGGGGCAGGTGCAAAGATTTTTGTTTTCAAAGACCCCAAATCTCTGTGGGAAGGGATAAACATCTCTGCCAACAAGGGACCAGGAATCATTTGCCTTTGCCTTGAAGGCTTTTTTCTCCACCTATCGGCAACCTTGGGTTGTTTTGTTCAATAAAACTTTAATGCATATCTCCTTCATTTAAGTCAAGTATATGTAAAATAACGCCACAAGATAACCTAGAAATACACAGAGAACTTCTAGACAGTAATACACACTGCAGCTCAGTGTTGCCCAGTGAATTGCTTGGTATTTAGGAAATACTGATAAAGAAAAGTAGGCAATGGATAGTGGTCCCATTTTGCAGAGGAAGACATTAAAGCAGTATCAAATCACTCAGTTAATTAAGAGCCCTTATGTTGTGCAAGCGTTGATGATAATGCCAGGTTATCAGATATTATTCTAAGTAAATATCATTCATGAAATTAGAATGTTCAGATAGGAGGGAGTGATAAAGGCACACACCCATTTGATAGGTGTTTTCCATCTGAACTGTAAGGTGAGAGGCATCGTCATGCTGGCTAGGGTCATCCATGTAAGACACTGTACTCACAGAGCTAAAAGCAAGGAGAAAACAAATTTCAATAGTTATTATAACAATAATAAAATGCAGTATTGCTTTCAGCGAAAATGTTACAGAATTTTACATTTACTCTGGAAAACATTTCAGGCAAGACCCATGTAAATATCCCAGTGATATATTTATAAAGCCTAAAATATTTTAGAGATGGAAGTTTTACGGGAGTAGAGAAGTTACTTGGAGCAGGTCTCAATATAGCGGTTGAAGCCAAGCCCAGTGCCTGGGGCATTTATCACCAGAGTGTTCATGGGTTGTTCTGTCTGTGGGGTAACAAAGTTTGGACAGTTAGCTCTCCACATCTGTGGATTCAGCTAATCACGGATTTCAGTTGGGTAAATTTGCTGATGAGGAACCCTGGATATGGAGGACCGACTGCACTTGGCCATTTAATACAAGGGACTTGACCGTCCACAGATTTAGATGTCCACGGGGGTCCTGGAACCAATACCCGGAGGATACCAAGGGACGGCTGTACATGTTTCAAAAGCCTTTGTCAACTGCGTCTCTACTGCAAATACAAAGGCTCTCCTCAAAGTGGACAAAACTCACAAAAGGCCTGGGGATTATATGAGGAAGCTTGAAATGTTGGGAAACAACTCTATATATACATGGGGGTTGTAAAGAGATTACTATTTTACATACCTCACAAAATCCCTTTAGTAGAAAAAAGAAAAACGAGAAACTCATCTATGTGAGGAGAGAAACCGCAATTCACCGAAACTATCGAAATCAATAAGCATCAATCATTCTTTTCAACAGTAAGAAAGGGTTTTGGCTTGGTTACCAAGGCAATATAAGCTTATCCAGGTGCTGAACAGGAACCCCCAGAGTCCCTCCAGCACTACTTATTCAACTTAATCAGAGATTCAAGTGTCACTAACGGCAGTCTCAGATCTCTAGCCCCAATTCTCTCCACCTGTGAAAACGGAGGTTAAGACAGATGTCATTTCAAAGGAGATGCTATAATAGTGTGTGTATGTGTTTTCAGAGTGACTACTTTAATAAGCAGGCTATATTTTTGCTTTAATTAAATGAAAATGAGATACTTGTTCTTTATCTTTTGAGATTTCTTTTCTTCTCTCTGCAAGGAGTTTTAAATGCTTAGTTCTGGGCTGTCTGGAATTGGTGAGCTTCTTGCAAATAGATATTTTAAGAGAATCATGGATACTATATTTTAAAACATCTTTTAAGACAATATAATATATACAATAAATTAAGGTTAACTCACTCAGCTCAAGCAAGTGATGCAAGACATTATGGTTGCTTTTCCAAGATGGATTTCTGGATTAGTGATCTAGTCTTCATTCTTGTAACACCTGCTTTCCTCAGTTTTCTGCTGCCCTTTGAAGTAACCACCAACCTGTTTAGCCACATTGGCTGCAGGTGTTGTGGGCAGTGCCAAAGAGGATAGCTTCTGCTTAGAAAACTCAGTGTCACATAAGCCCCTTGATTCTAAGATAAGCCAGCCTGCCCCAATATTGTATATGCCACTTTTTATTCTGCAAAACATTCTCCATCAATTATCTCATTTTACCTTTACAAGACCTTTTCAAGTAAGTAGAAGAGTCATTGTTCTGCCCATTTCAGTGATGTAGGGAACCAGGCAAAGGGCTTAACATCATACACATAGGAAAGGCAGACTTAGATTTCAAATATCCTACTTAGCTCTCAGTGACAAAGTCTCACATATGATCATATCTGATAGAATGAAAACAGGGGCAATGACTATCTGAAATAATTAATTGCTGCAGTTAAAACTTGCACAAAAATAAAACCTCATTTCTTTTCTACTGAACACCATATTAAAAAATCACAGAAAGAGAAATAAAGTTGGTACAAAACTCAAATTAGCAGGAATTAGAAGTCTAAGACAAAAAAAGCAAACAAGGGTTTTTACAAACAGTCCTCACTATTGCTTTGTTATTACTATGTTACTAAAATAATGATATTCAGTACAGTTTATAGTATTATCAGTATGAAATTAGTGTTATCAGGGCAGATTAAAAATCCCACTGGCTGAGGATTGATGTGCAAATAGGAAGTGACTTTTTTTGAAATACTGAGGATAGGGGAAGGAAGGGTATAGCTCAAGCGGTAAGGACATGCTTAGCATACACAAGGTCCTGGGTTCAATCCCCAGCACCTCCTCTAAAACTTATACAAATAAGTAAACCTAACTACCCCCCCCAAATAAAATGAAATAAATTTTAAAATAAAAATTAAAAAATTTTTTAAAAGGACAAAAAATTACTGAAGATGATTTCATTCAGTGCCATTTTATTTCTACAGTAATCTGTAAACAGTGTGTGCTCATTATAAACAGTTCAAAACACAGGAAAGTATAAAGAACAAAGTAAAATTACACAAAAAAATTATTAACCCCAGTGATTGTCTAACCAATCTTAATATTAAAAAAAAATTTTCAGATGTGATTTTACATATGGGATCATTATAGATGCTGGATTTTTCCCACTCAGAAATGTATAGTAGATAACTTTCTATGTCAATAAATAGTCACCTACCTCCATATTAAATATCAAGATAATATTTAGCATGTGAACATACTTCATTTTATTTAACCATTTATTCTCTAGGCCATTTAGGTTGTTTTCAATATTGAACCATTATAAAGAAAATTATAATGACCCCCATGGCAGGGACTGCAGTTTGCTTTCCAATGTTATTCTCTTCCTCTTTGGTAGCAGAATCCAAAGCTTGTAGGAATATTTCTCTCCAAATTAAAAGCAAATTCTTGGATTCTTTGGTGCTATTGGGGCCATGTGGCTTATAAGCCAATTAAATTAGGGGAGAAAATTCTGAGAGGATTAATTCAACCAACTAATTCAACCAATAAGGGTCTGCTTATGACTGGAGTGTAGATATAATGGCAAGAGCTCAGCAGCTATCTTGGGTCTTGAGATGACTTATGGATTACAGATTGGAAAGAAAGAAGACTAGGTCCCAGAACTGCTTCCCTCCAGTCTTTCTTTTATGTAAGAGAAAATATATTTCTGTTTTTTTTGTGTCACCATTTTTGCTTTTTTTTAGACATTATTATAATAAGCATTAGATATAACTGTCACAGATTTGGAAGTGGGATGCTGCAAGGAACAGAGCACAAAACTCAGAATTAATTTTGTGGAAGAGACAGGGTTTGGGGGGTGAGATTTCAGATATTTTGCTGGAAACCTGGCATCCCTTATCACGCAGAAGGAAAATACTTGGTTGGTCTATTGTTTTCTGGGCTTTGGAAGCTGACCATGTATCAACCAAGACTTCATGGAAAATTACAAGAAATTTATACTTTTTAAAAAACCCTATTTATGGTATTTTTTGAAACTGATATCTGATAGTTCCATGTGAGAATGAGATGGTTTGGAAAAAGGGAGAGAGAAAAAAGAAGAATAAGCTGAACAGAAAAAATAAGATATTTATTCCTTTTAAAAAGACAGAAGGCATAAAATATTAAAAATGCTTTCAATTACCAACATCAGTTCAGAATACCGACTTAGAAAAACTTGTACATGTTTTCTATTGATAAACAGCTTTACCCAAGCCCTCTGAAATTTTTAAAGATAGAAATGTGAGATGCTTCAAAGAGCAAATTTATAATTTTAATTACCAGTGCTTTATATACAGTACAATAAATTTATTGGGTATATTTCACAACATTACAAGTGGATGAGTTTCAGTTGTCTATGACCAAGCCTCCCCTAGTTTATAATAATAATCCTTCTAGATACATGATCTCACTGCAATGGAATGCTGTAGTTGATTTTTTAAAACATGAAATATATTCGTGCTGTCTATGACTTTCATCAGCTTGTTGGCATTTATGGAGGAAAAAGATTTCACCTGGCAAGATTCCAAGTTGTAAAGGTTTAGGAAGGAAGGTAGATTAAAAGTAAAAGCAGGAAAACTGAAAATCTGGTGTAAACTGCTGGTGAAAACACTGAAAAAAATCAACTAATGTTATTTTGGAGAGAAAAGTAACAATTTGTAGCCTGTGTAAATTTCAGTTAATACTTGGAATCATATGTACTACTGCTCAGGACAGGCTTGAAATTAGACTGGATGTGGAAACAGCTGCCTGAAATTGCTCCACAATAACATAAGTAAGCCTATATCGTACCTGATTGACACCGGAAATGTCCCACACTAACCCAACAGCCGTGTTCTGATTATGCAGGAAGAAAGGGCAAAAAAAATTAGCTAAACAGTTGGAATTTTTTTTTCATGAAATTCAATTTTCCTGAAAACATTTTCCAAATTTTTGTGCTGACCAGTCCTTGAATTACAGAGAATAAACACAAAGCATGTCTTACGAAGGTTGGAGATAGAAACAATGATTTCAATTAAATCTCACCGGCCATAATATCACACCAATTAAGAATTATTAAGAATTCATTTCCAGACATTATCACTGCCATTACTACTTAAATGTTTTGAAGCTGCAAATAATATTTGAATGCATAACCGGCTTTGGAGCCATTAATGGAGTAGATTAGGAAGGTCAGAATATCACCTCTTTCTTTGATTTGTAACTGTGACATGCCTGGAACTACCGTATTTTGAATGGTATCATTTAAGTATGCCCCTCTTTTTTTTTTTTTCCCTATCTGTTCCCAAAGTCATGTGCTGCCTCCCAGTGGAGATATTTCAGAGTGCACAGAAAAAAAAAGAAAGTTACGCTGAGAATAGACTGCCCGCCACATGTGTAAAAACAGGGAGCCCAGTTAGACAGCTTTTAGAGTAATCCAGGTGAGAGATGACAGCAACTGCTATGAACTGAACTGTCTCCCCGCAAAATTCATATGTTGACGCCTTAACCCCCCATGTGGCTCTAGTGGTGATAGGGCCTTTAAGGAGATGATTAAGGCTAAATGAAGTCATAACGGTGGAGCCCTGAGCTGAAAGAACTAGGGTCCTTATAAAAGAGGAAGAGATACCAGGGTTCTCTCCTTCATGTGAAGACACAGTGAAAAGGCAGCCGTCTGCAAGTCAGGAAGTGGGCCCTCACCAGAACCTAACCCAGCTGGTACCCTGACTTCAGACCTCCATCCTCCAGGACTGTGAGAAAAGAAATTCCTATTGTTGAAGCCAGCCAGTCTGCGGTATTTTGTTATGGCAGCTCGAGCTGACTAATACTGTGACCTCGATTGAGATGGTAGCAGTGGGAGGCAGTGGTAAGTAGTTGGGTCCTGGATATGTTTTAAAAATTAATCCAATGGGATCTCCTGATGACTGGGAAGGAGGGGGGTTAGATAAAGAGTTAAGTTATGAACACGTTGGATTTGAGATGTCTCCTAGGTACTGAATGGAAAGGTCAATAGTCAGTCAGATATATGTCTGGGGTTTGGGAGAGACGTGTGGGCTAGAGATATAAATTTGGGGGCATAACATCAAGTCTCAGTCACTAGACTGAGGAGATTCCCAAGGGGACAAGCGTAGAACAAGAAAAGAAGAGGACAAAGGACTGCTCCCTGAGGCACTTTTACATTAAGAAGTTGGGGAGAAGAGGAGGTACCAGTGAAGAAGACTGAGAAGGAAGGACCAGTCGGGTAAAGGAAAACAGGAGAATGTGTCTTGGCGGCCAATGAAGAAAGTGTTTCCAGGAGAAAGGAGTGGTGGACAGTGTCAGATGTTGTGGGGAGGTCAAGAAAGGCGAGGACTGAGGATTGATCCCTGGATCAGCAATGTGAAAGTCACTATGGTCTTGACAAGAGCAATTCCACAAATTCAGGGACAGTGTGTTTTGTCCACCCCTGTGTCTTTAGCACCAAAGACAATGCCCACGACCCAGGCAACAAAAATATGTCCAATGAATAAAAGAAATGACACTATGATGAAGAAGTCATTATTATTCTCATTTTACAGATTATATTTCAAGGCTCAATATTTGTTTTTAGGGGGGAGGTAATTAGGTTTATTTATTTATTTTTTCAGCGGAGGTACTGAGGATTGAACCCAGGACCTCATGCATGCTAGGCACACACTCTACTATCAAGCTATACCTACGGCCCTGACTCAAAGAATATTAAATAGTGTTTAGTTAACAGAAGATCAGGGTTTCAAACTCAGGTCTAGTTTGATGCCAAAGTTCTATGTTGTAATAATAATAATAATAATAAGAATAAGAATAAGAATAAGAATAAGAATAAGAATAAGAATAAATAATAAAAATACTTGCTTTCTACTTAGATGTGCCAAGAACCATTCTAGGCACTTTGAGGTGTTATTTTAATAAATTCTCATCACACCCGGAAAGACAACTGTTATTTTTATCTTATTTTATAGAAGCAGAAACTGAGGTAAGGAGGCTTAAGAACTTATGCAAGATCAGCAGCTTGAAAGTGCTCAAGGATCTTGACCCCAGCCAGCTGGTGCAAAGCGGGCCTCTGAGACACTGTTTGACCCCCTGACTAAGCTGGTGCTGCTCCAGTCACTCCTTTAGATAGACAGTTGACCCTTGAACAACTCAAAGGTCAGGAGCAACTCAAAGGACCCGCCTCATCGTTGAAAATCCAGTATGGGTTACAGTTGGCCCTCCGTATCTGTGGTTGCCTTTCCTCGGTATCCTCGATTCCACATCCGCAGCTCCAGTCACAGACTGCGAAGTACCATAGCATTTACTATTGGAATGAAGCGACGTATACGTGGCCCTGTGCAGTTCAAACCCTGCCTTAGTTTGCTAGGGCGGCCATAACAAGGTACCACAGACCGGGTGGTTTAAACAACAAAACTTAGCTGTCTCACAGTTCTGGAGTCTGGAAGTCTGAGATCAAGGTGTTGGCTGTGTTGGTTCCTTCTGAGAGCTGCGAGGGAAGGATCTGCTCCAGGCCAGTCTCCTTGGCTGGTAGACGGTTTTCTCCTCCTGTGTCTTTTCACATCTATGTCTGTGTCCAAATTTCCCTTTCTTATGAGAACACCAGCCATATTGGATTAGAATCCACCTTAATGAACTCTTCTAAACTTAATCACCTCTTTAAAGACCCTGTTTCCAAGTGGAGTCACATTCTGAGGTACTGGGAATGAGGACTTCAACTCAGAAACTGGGTAGGGGTGGTGGGGGACACAGCTTAGCCCACATCAAATACAAGTGCTTTCACATGTCCCTAAATTCTAGGTCAGAGAACCAGAGGTGATTTGCTCTGTCATTTGGCAGTTGTGAAACTCTTGACAAGTCACTTTACGACATCAAACCTCAGTTTCCTCAATATATGGGGGTAATAGGACACGTATATTCCTGTTTTTTCTAAATACGGTTAGATTTCTTTGCTGAATGCCTATACAATTTTTTATTCTTACTAGCCTTGCCAACATTTGGTATTATTCTCCCTTCTTATGTTTTGCCATTCAGATGGGTGCAATATGGTATCTTGCTTTAATTTGCATTTTTCTCATTCCAAGTGAGTTTAAGCATCTCTTCATATTCTGCTTTGCCATTTGGGCTTTGCTTCTGTAAGTTGCTGTTTATCTCTTTGAATATTTAAATATTGTTTTCCTTCTTTAAAAATTGTTACTGTGCATGATTTAAAAATATATATATAACTTTTACTGGCCTAAAAACTGTGTCTATTGTGTTTTCTGTTGAAAAGAAATGCTAAGTTTTATTGCAGTTGTATATATCAAAGGTTTTTTTTTTTTCCTTTATGGTTTTAGTTTTTCATTTGGGGATCTTAAGAAATCCTCCCCTCCCACAGAACCCAAAGATATTCTATACTTTCTTCTATTAACTTGGTATCTTTCCACATTTCAGTCTTCCATCTGGAGTCTACCATGCAAATGGTGTAAGATTCCAGCTTCATTTTCCTTCATATAACAAAACAAGTTTTCACTCAACATAATCTATCAAAAGAAATCCATCATTTCCCTTGCTCATATGTTATGTTCTACATATTCATGGGTCTGCTTCAGAAGTTTCTATGTGTTCCATTGGCCTGTTTGTCTACTCCTGCACCTATTTGTTTATTGCTGCATTTATTATCATTTTTACGTACTACAACTTTGTAATATATCTTAATATCTAATAGGGTAAATTCCTCCTCTATGCTCACTCTTCAAAGTTAACTTAGTTATGCAAAATTCTTTCCTTATTTATAAAATTTAGAAAATAGTTTGTTGAATTTCTCAGAGTGCAAATGGATTTTGATTGAGCTATATTAAATTTCTAGATTAATCTGAGAAACATAGATATGTTACTGTGTTAAGCAGCTTCACCCACGTATTATTTCTCCATGAATTCAGATCTCCTTGAACGGGAATGCCTTTACCTGGGGTCACATTCCCAGGGCAGCTTTCACCAAGATGCCAGTGAAGGGTTATGTACAGAGATGTTGCACATGGTGCTGCACACCTTGCCTGGGAGTGAAAGCCACTCTAGGTGTTCATCCCAGGGGGAATGGATAGGAACATCAGTGACAGATGTATACTAAAGGACTCCTCCGCAGCAGTAAGAAGCGAAAAGCTAAATATCCATAGTTACATGAGTAAATTTAAAAAATAAAAATGTCAAACCAAAATAAGATTTATAGTGTAATACTATTTACTTAAGTCAAAATCCATATATTTGTTAAGAATTTGTTCTGTATTTTTTTATGAGATAGGTGAGACCACAAAAGGAGTCAGGGGAGGGATTCGGGAAAACATAATTTATAATATTCACAGGTCCTCGAGACAAGAGACACGACATGCCACACAGGACCACGTGGAAGAACCCCTGAGTGGTCAAGAGGCGGAGGACAGGAGCGCGGGAGCACCAGGGCTGGAGCCTCTACTGGGGCTTCCCAGGGAAAGGCAAAGCTGTGCAAGGGAACAGGTCAGGGCTGGCTAGTCTGAATAATTTCAGCAGCCTCTAAGCATAGGAGAGGTCCCTAGTGGTTTGGTACCTGGCACTGGGATGATTAGGGCAGACATTACTGCCTCCCGGGATGTGGCAGGAGGAGGGGCGCCAGAGAGAAGAGGGCGAGGTCTGGGTTGGTCAGTTGACATATCAAAGGCATGCTCCCTGCTGAGACCTTGGCTATCTTGAATAATTGGCTAGACCTGGGAGGGGCAGTCTCTCCGCAGTCAGAAAGTGTTTTTTAAGCTGTCAAAACATCTGAATATATGTATTTAAACGCCGTATTATATATTTTTAGATTTTCTGTGTATTAGGATCTTTTAGGATTTCGATGGTAATAGGACTTACCAAAACGAGGAAAAGGCCAGGTAGATATTTTTGGCTTCGCAGGACCTGCATTTCTATCACAACTACGCAACTCTGCCATTATAGTGTGAAAGCAACCAGAGACAGTACACACCTGGGCAAGCCTGCATGTGTTCCAATAAAACCTTATTTACACATACTCAAGTTTGAGTTTCTTATAATTTCCATGAGACAAAAAGTATTATTCTCCTTTTGATTTTTTTTCCAAACATGTAGAAACCTTTATACAAATACAGGTGGCAGGTCGGACTTGGCTCTTGGGCCATGGTTTGCCAACCACCAATACAGAGCTTCTGTGAAACTTAAGTGAGGTCCTAGTGAGGGCTCAATAAATGTTAGCTTACCATCCTTACTACTGTCAATTATCTAAGTGGAAAACAAACAAAATTCACAATTACAGATGAAGTGTGATGACAACTAGGTAGATAGAGGAAGAAATATGCCAACATGCTAACAGTTTACAATGTTGGGATAGTGAGAATCAGCTTAAAATGCTTCTTTTTTATTTTAAGAATAAAGCCTACACTGGAATTTGACACAACATTGTAAAATGATTATAAATCAATAAAAAATGTTAAAAGCGGGAAAAAAAAAAGAATAAAGCCTAAAAATTATATCACAATGAGAACATAATTTAAATAAAAGACCCAAGCCTAAAAACAGTTAACAGTAATTATATTGAATATAAATTCAGTCTTCCTCTCATAATTCAGAAGGCACTTCAGGTATCCTTTATGCCCAGGAATCAGCGATAAGCATCAGTTACTACTGGAGAAGACAACAGATTTAGAAACCAAGACTGGGGGCTGAACTTATGCTGATCTTAGACCACACCCAAGAAACGGCTTTCCAAGTAGGTCTACCTCCTACTCTTCTTTGCCCTCCTTATCAGTGTGTTTACTACTCTGAAGGCCAGTAAGTCCCCAATCTAATGAGAGAGAGAGAGACAAGAAAATAGCCAAACATAGTAGGATGCAGAAAGGAAGAGCATCCGACCCAACTGAGGGGGGAAGTGGCTGTAGTTGGGTAGTTACAAAACCATGGGTTGAATCCATTTCACCTGCCTTCACTAAGCAAGGTCATTTTAAGACTTGCATGTCCTCCAAGGGGTATGTAAGTGAAACAGCAAAACGTTTGCAGAATGATGATTATTGCACCTTTTCCCATCCCTTTCCCCACCCTCCCCACGCTCTCTATGCCTCAGACTGCCCTGCTTCTTTATCCTTTATTTCATAAACACTAGAGCCCCTTGCCTTTGGAGAGGCAGATTTGAGATTTGTTCCCCTGTCTCCTCACTTGACAGCCTTGCGAATGAACCTTCTCTTTGCTGCAAATGTCAGTGTCTTAGCATTTTGGCTTGCTGTGCATCAGGCAAGATGTACCTGTTTTGGAAACAGTTATAGAGAGCTTCCTAGAGAGGTGGAGATAGAGCTAAATTCTAAAGGAGGAAAGGAAGGAAGCCAGAGTGTAAGAAGAGCATTCCAGACAAGGGTACCCCATGGGAAAGCAAACCGAGTCAATGGCTGGAGCATTGAGGGATTGTAAACATGGAAGCTGGGAAAGCAGGATGCAAGCAGGAGAGTGGGGAAGATGGTACTAGAGAAGTAAGCAAGAGTCTGTGGACCCTTTTTTCCATACTCATGGTTTAAGACTATATGCTAGTCCTTCAATTGTTACTTGACTTACAGGTCTCAGTTATTTCATAGTAAAATGGTAAGAATGGCGTCCACCTAGTAGGATTAATGCTGGAGAGATTAAATGAGATAATGTATTGAGTCCTCAATATAATTCAAGATATACTTTATACTGTTGAAATTAGTCTATTCAAAACACTGTTTTGAAAAATCTTTTCAAATGAAAGGTACATGCTTTTCCAAAAAACCCCTGCAAATTCAAAACAATGCCTGCATTTGAGAGCTGTTAAGGAGTCAGAAGTTTTTGACTAGTTGAAGCCCCATTTCATGAAGGAGAATCACCCATATGTTCTGGTCCAAGGCGATAATGAAGACAATAGAAGGTAAGTGGGAGTTAGGGTTGGGAGGCAGCCTCCTAAATGGCTGCACTGTAAGGGCTTGGAAGCTGCTCATTTGCTATTATTTAAGGAAAAAAGCATCAATAGAGGATCCATTCTGAATGTTTTGTTGGAGAGTCCCAACTTCTCACTTTGAAATATATCAAAACACTTATCACTTAGTGAGTTTTTTTCTTTTTTGTATTTTGTTTGTATTTGTCAGTAAAAATTTTTTCCTACTGTGTTGCTATAATTATTTTTTATTCTTGGTACCTTTTAACTTATATTTATGCTTTATCAATAAAATAAGAGTGATCTTTAATTCTTCGAACTGGGCCACATTCTGATTCTACCTGACTTTCTAATTTGCTTTGAAAGGGAAGAAGTAAATGAAAATTTTGCAAGTAGGAATGACAGTTCGGTTTTTGGATGAGAGCAGTGCTTTGTAAATCACAGGACCAGGATTTATGTCAGATTACTGTAATAACACTTTCTTTAAAAAAGTTGAATGTAAGCTAACAATTATTTTAAAATCATGTTTTTTTTAAAAAAAACCTTGTACACTTAAATATTGGAAATAGCAGCCAAAATGGCACAGAGTCAGAAGCAAAAGTTACAGGGGTTAATGAGTCTTTTCAGCCTTACTTCTGACATACACTGGGACTAAGATGCCTTTGTATTTCCTATCTGGAAAAGAGAAGCGATTATACTTGTAATCCACAAATGCCCAGGGCTGAAAAGTGGTATTTTGAAATAAGCGCATTAATACACTCTGAGAGTGGAATGAGATGGTTTCAGAATTCTATTGTAAATGTATTTCAGCTCTTCTGGTCTCTGTTCTGTAGGACCCACCAGCTCCTACTTCCCAACCCTGGGGATTAATATGCTACATCCTTCAATCCTGTGGAAACTATTAAAAAGGAAAGCTTATTACATAAGTGAATTGACCTCTGCATTGGGTAATTTGTTTGGTTTTCTTCCCAGTGGCAGTCGAAAAAAATGCCATGAAAGTGTTAAAAATTTATTCATCTTTTTTTTAGGAGAGCAAATTCAATATGTAGCAAGAGCTCAAAAAACATACTTATTATCATCTAACCCACTAATTATACTTCTGGGAAGAAAACAAGCAGAGACTTCTTATATAGTTGAAACATTTAAAAAGTGGAAACAAACTTAAAACGCTCAATAATTGGGGAATGACTAGCTCACCTGGAATCATAAACTGACAAAATATTATGCAGCCATTTAAAAGGATATGGACAAAGACTATGCAAATACATTACAAAATGTGTTTAAAATAACGCTAAATGCATGAAAATTGTACATAATGATTACAAAAGTGCAAAAACAATGTAATTGTATAATATTGAGGAGAAGAATTCGGGAGACAATGTAAGAAGTAGCTGGTCTACGTTGCACATGGCATTTCTTTTGAGTAGATGATTTTGGGGGGCATTCTCTGAAATAGTACAAAATGCTGTGATCAACTTATCACTTAAGTTTCCTTGCCCCTTTTCTCTTTTCTTCTTTTTCCTGGTGCACAACACAGTGATTCAATATTTCTATACATTTTAAAATGATCATCACAATAAATCTAGTTACCATTCTTTCTTTTTTAAAAATATGGCCCTGAAACGGTGACCTCAGCCTTGTACTTGCCCATTTTTCTTCCTTTCTTATGTCTCAGAGGAAATGCGTTTTTCCCCCCCAATAAATATTATGAACGTGTTAATTCAAGAATCGAGTTTAGTAGACATTCAGTTACTCACTCTTTGGCGCGCCCATGAGGTCCCTTCCGCCGGAAGTCGTGACTACTTAGTGAAGACACACTGGTCCTCTTCTTCAGTGAATGAGCCATTCTGTCTCTAGCCATGTCGGACATCGTCATAACCTATGGGAGAAAACTTTCATAAAATATCGAACAGAAGATCTGAAAACATTTTAGTTAGTGTAACACAGAGATTCATTCTAAATAAAGTACTCAGATACTTCCCCCACCCCCATTTTTGAATTGAGAAGTAGGGTTTCCTTAAGAGTGATTTTTAGTATATGTAGTTCTTCTGGTCAGTATAACTGGACATATGTTAACTCTGATAACTTTTATTTATGCAGTAGCACACAATTCACAGAAGCAGATATTAAGTTGCAGCAAAAATAACTTAACTGCCAAAGAGGTAAAATTCACTGAGAAAAGATAGCCATATTTAGAAGAAAGAAATTATTCCACACCAGAAAGCAATATGTTTTATTGTCCCCCAAATTTAATCTTAAAATAAAAGTTTGCTAATTGTTGTTGCCAGTACTTTAAAAATTAAAATGAACTGTCTTTTCCAAAGGGTTTTTTTTTTCAAGCAATAGTGATTTACTTTGTAAAGAGCAAACAGAACTTTAAAGGAAGTGATTTATTGGAAAATCTACATCCTCTCACAAGTGCTTGTTAAAAAGCGGGAAGGAGGAGTGGACCTCCCAGAACTCAGACTGTAACTCTACTGCCCTACTGCCTACATACACATTTAGACATTCATTTAAATCATTTTATAGTCTGTAAATCTGAGAGCCCTAACCAGGAGACACTGTGCTAGACACTAAAACAGAACTAAAACCTGAAGTCCTGAAGTCCTTGCCTTCAAGGAGCTGACAGTTGAATACAAAATCTAAAACCGCAGTGTGATCATTGTCAGGGCAGACAGAGGCAAAGGGCACACAAATATAGCAGAAGTTCCGTGTGTTAGGAGGAGCGGCAGTGTGGGGAGTGTGTTTGTGTACCCGCGTGTGATAGTGTGTGCAGGAATGTGAGCACCTCTGTGTGAGCCTCTCTCTGTGAGCACGTGCTTGTATGAGCATGAGTGTGTCCCCATGAGTGTGAGAAGCTGTGGTTTGAGTGAGAATGTCTGTGTACATTAATGTAATTGTGTGCCTGAATGCCTGTGTGAGCATCTGTGTCTGCACCTGTGTGTATGAGTGATTATCTGTGTACCTGAGTGTGTGCCTTTGTGTGTGATGTGTCTGTATACTGAATGTGTGCTTGTGTGTATGAGTGTGTCAGTGTGTATGAGTGTGTCAGTGTGTGTACGTGTCTGTGTATGTGAGTGTGTCCATGTGAATGCGTATATGTGTTGACAAGACAAAGTGAGCCTGTTTAAGTGAGTCATTCTGGTTCCTATCTTAAAATGACACAGACAGACCTCGATCTGCTCACCTGTTTCCAAAACTGCCCCGCAGTCTAGAATTTGGACCTAGAGGTCCGGAGGGGGTGCGGCCGCCAGTGTCGCCAGGGCGACCTCAAGCAGACTGCTCAGAACTCATGCTGCTCCAGGACCTGACAAGGCTGGCTGGCTCTGCACGGGACATCTCTCTAAAGCCCAGACACGCAGGCGGGCAGGGGGCCAAAGGCCAGGACCCGCTTTCAGTTCCCAAATCTGGAGCTAGTTCTTATTTGTTGGAGGGAGAGGTAAGGTATCAGAGAGAGAGATCGTGGCCACGGCAAGCAGGCCATTTTTGACACAGGGCCCTCCCTCCTCAGCCCCCTTGACCCTCGCCAATTTGCCTTTTGCCTTCTTTCTCTCTCGTCTGCTTCTGCTCCCCGTGCGCTGTGGAGAGGCCGCACTTACCTGCGGCAGGGCTGCAGCCGCGGGCGCGGCGCGGCGGGGGCCTCCCAGACCGCAGGCTCGTCCAGGCTCCCGCCTCCCAGGCTTCCCTCTGCCGGCGACCGCCCGCTCTCTCCCTCTGGACTCCGCGGTGCGTCTCCAAGGTGACCTCCTCAAACAGAGTCTTTGGCCCTCCCCAGACAGACAAAGTAGTTGCGTGGTCCTCAGGGCCGCCTACGGATGTGAAGGATCTCATCGTCACTGCCCAGAGGGGGCCGCCCTGAGCCCACTCTGCCCCGGGGTGGCCGCGAGCTGGAGGGGAACGGATTCATCCTATTGCGAGGGGGACATCAGGGACCCAAGATGCAGTCCTGAGAGCCATCACCAGTTCCTTTTTTACACCCGACGATGTCAGGGGCAGGGGTGGGAAGTGCGGCCGGTTCCAAGGACAAGAAATACGAGGCACACAGAGAGCAAACCAACTCCTTCCCTTCCCCGACTCCTGACGCTGCTTTCCCCCACCCGCCTCGGAGTCACCGATGGTTGGTGATGGGGATAATTTATTGAAAGCTCACATTTACCAGATATGGGCACACAGTCGGTTTTATCGAGTCGTCCCTTTCCAGGGAGGGTTGTTCTTTCTTTATAGATTTAGAGAATTTAGATTTTCAGATATTGAAGAAGACCCCTTGAATTTCTTATAGGTTTATCTCCTGTGCATTAGAAACTTTCCCTTTCCTTAACATTTTCCTCAACACCACTCTCTCCAGTCCTTAAAGTTTAAGATTTGAAATGGAGGCTGTTTGGGGTAGGAGACCTACCTGACGTAACTAATAGGCCCCTCCTCCTTAGTAACTATCCCCCTTCTAACCTCAGAGCCCCTCCTCCAACCCAAAGCAAACAAAACCGGACCCTGAATAGACCTTCCTGGAGTGGGCAATCGTTGGAGGTAGAAATAAGATGGCGTCTTTAAGCACTCGGCCTGGCGCACGTCCGTGGAGGGGTGCTCACCGCAGTCAGTGGCAATTCATCAGGATAAAGGTAGAACGCATGAGGGTTAGCGTAGTGTTGGAGAAAAAGCATTTGTTTCTTGGCCTATCTCAATCCCTAGTCACAGAAAAATAAGAATAGAAATGGATTGTTTATTGACTATACTATGTACTAGGTAGGAACTGTCAGCTGACTGATGAATATTATCTCATTTAATCTGTTCAATGACCCTATGATAAGGGGGTATTAACTCCATTTTTTTTTTTTTTAAGATAAGGAAAGAATCATTGAGTAGCATGCTCAAGACGATCGTTAAATTACAGAGCTGGGATTTGTCAAACTCCAAAGCCTTTGCACTGTGCCAGACTGCCCCCTCTAAATATGCAATTAAGTTTTCCAGAAGTGCAAAATTTTAAGAGACTGGTAATAAAAAAGGTTCACAACTCAGTTTATTGTTATGTTTTCATTTATTTTCCAGAAAAGAAAATCACATTTAAATAACAACTTAGATATTTCATCTTGTTCTCACATAAAATTAAACTTTGTCCTGAAACGGGAACCCTAGTTGCAGTAATGTGCCATGATGATAAATAGTTGCATATTCAGGATTTTGTGAAATGGGTGATTGGGAAAATTATGAAGGTAAAAGTCATTACAAAAATGATATTCACACCTTTTCTAACTTATAAGGCAAGTGACATTAAAATGTTCTCATGATTATCTTCAATAAGTCAATATTACACATTCTTATCACCATTGCTCAACAGAGAGCTTGGGGCAGTTCTGCGAAGAAACAAGCCCTTGCTGCTCTTGCTGGTTTTTTCTTGAGCGCAGCACAGAAGCAGGAAAGCTTTCATCACAGACAAAGCAGTAACAGCTATGAGAATAAAGTATTCTCCGTTGAATTACACATGTAGGAAAAAGAGCCAGCCATCAACATTTAAAATAACTTTTTAGAGTATGCTTGAGTATTTTAGCCCACAATTCTTTTTAGAAATATTTTATGCTCAAGGTATTTTTGTGAAAATATGTACTCCACCCAAGGTCATAAAGGCATTGTTTACTTTTGCTACAAAGATCATGGAGACTCTAAATAAAAGCTACCACAAACTCAAAGCACACACTAACAGCATTTTCCATAAGAAAGACAATTGGCTGAATTTTATTACCTTTAAAAACACAGCAAAATTCTCTGAGATTCTTTTCCTAGTTTCTCTTATTGTTAAAGTATATTAAAAAAAATAAAAGGCTTACATTGCCACTTCGTAGGCAAGAAAATTAAAATTTGATTATTTCTTTATACAGATCTTTTCCTGTGCAAAGTGAAAGCAAACCCTTTGTATATTGAAACCCAATACTATTCAAACAGTTTAAAAAGCCAGCTTTATAAATGACTGCTTGGCCTAAAGCGAAGCCCTGCTCATTGATGAGGTTAGCATATCATCATACCAACACTTGGCTTTTTCAAGAAAAACTATTCAGCAGCAATGTTCCAACTCCTTTAGACTGAAAGAGAGAGACACGCAGAGAGAGAGATCAAACAGCAGCCAATCTCTATCATGCATACCCATTTAAAAAAGCAAGAACTAGATACTGACCTGCAAAATCACAGCTATAAACATTAATCATCCTAGTGTCTCAGAAGGAAACGAAAAAACCTGGCTTTGGACCTTAGGACGAGGATCCCAGTGAAAGTCATTTGGTGTGTTATTTAAAATATTTTAGAGTAATGATGTACGAATAACACTAAAAATTTGTTTTGCCAAAAAGAACAAAAAAAGAATATGTCAATATAGTAATATAGAACTGAACAAGTGAGATGGAATTAACCTTTGCATGATATACTCAATGGAATATTTTTAAATGATAAATGGCTTCTGACTCATCAAGTTGATTCATGGACCCTGAATGAATTAAAATTGAGCTACATTTAGAGAAATGTAAAGGAGTTTGGCTTTATTCTTTTCTGTCTGATAATATACAGTTCACTCAGGATTTTTTAAAAAGAAACTGTTGATTTTTTTGTAAAAACTGTTCATATGCAAAATAAAGCAAAGCAAAAAAGAAGTTTGTAATGCTCATTAATAGAGTGTAGAGTCTGCAAAATCCATAGCAAATAGTGCATTTCTCTTAGTTTTAACTCAAATGTTTTTCATATAACTTCTCTAAGGTTATGTAAAAATACTGTCAGCATCAACCTATTATGATTCAGTTTCTTAACGCATTTGGATAAAGAATTATCAAAGATTGTTCACTTGCATTGCTTCCACTCTGCAAAGAATTTGGACCATCTTCAACAAAGAGAAGCCTGATGTACTGGTCATAGGTGCAGATCTTAGAAATAATACTTAAAAATTAAAATAGTAAAATTATTTCATTGTTTTGTTTGGAATATTTTAGGTGATAAAGTTCAATTCAGTAAGATACACTAATGAAATTTAAATTAGATACTAGTTCATTTAAAGTGACAGAAATTTCCCTTAGAGTTAAAACAAAAAATCAGAAGCATCTTTTCAAAGCATTCCTGGCTATATTATTTGCAGTTGCTGAAAGATACATAAACTCGTGTTGAAAGAAAACTTTTCTGAAGTTTCTTCAAGAAGTGTTTAGAAAAAAAAAGTGTTTTGCTGATCCAAAACTTTCTTAAGCTTCATAACATTAATTATCAATGTCCAAGGAGTGGGAACTGTGGTTTAGGATCATTTGTTCTCAGATCACAGTGAACATTTTCCAGAACCAGTAGTCCTGAACAGGATTTGGAAAATACTGGAATACAAGTGAATGCAGTAGAAATATCCTTTGCATATTTTCTTTTATGAGACACATGCAAATATGTTTGCTTTTCATTGAAACATCTTTTAAGGTTAAAAGATGTGTTTAGAATAGACAATGACTAACCTAGGGCTAGAAGGAAACAATTAGAAATACTACAAATCAAAGGGAAAATAATTTCAGAAGTAAACCGAGAGAATACATTATTATGCCCACGGTGAATGTCAACAAGTAGGTGATGGTCTCTCCTAGGAATACTCATTTTGCACAGGAATCAGATATTAAACATTAGGGGCAATTTAAGTTCTGACTGTGGTCAACTCAGTAGACTCTAAAATTGGATATTCCTTCAAGAAGGACATTTTGTATTTAATTAAATATTAAAAATGCAGCTCTAGCTTACAGAAGATGGCAGAGCACCAAAGCAGTAGAAATGCTAGTGAGTTTTGTTGTTTGTTTTTATTATTTGGAGACTTAAATGTTGTACTCCTATCTCATTGTGAATTTATATATTCTTTCTTTCTTTTTTTTTTTCAGAAGGGAAGGTAATTAGGTTTATTTATTTATTTATAATGGAGGTACTGGGGATTGAACCCAGGACCTCATGCGTGCAAGGCTTGCACTCTACCACTAAGCTATGCCCTCCTCCCCAAGAATCTATATATATCCATGGACAAAAAGTAACATAATGATAGTCATGTTTGACTCACAAATGAGCAAATGGCATTTAAATACTGTTTTCCAAATGAATAAAAAAAATGGAAGGAGCAAGAAAATACAATAAATGCTCAAGAGAGAAGTGGACACAGAAAAGGGGGTGGGGTGGGTCATCAGAGCAGTCTCTTTAATCAGTGTAACAAGGATTGATTTATTCATTCATATCAACATTTTAATTTGGCTCATGTTAAGGAAACATCATGTTGATTTATATTAACTTTTAATTTTTTATATTAACTTATAAAGCAATATGTAGAGCTCACCCTCATTTTGATATCATAAAAATTATGAATTCATTTAAAAAAATTGTTGATCAGAAAACCATGTAGCAAAATGAGTATGTTTAGACTGAATGGGATTTTGCTCAAATGCATAATCTTTTTTAAAAAAGAAAGCTTTAAAAAAAAACCAAATTATAATTTGTAAACTCATCTCCTTAGTGGATATCTGCATGTTTTACTGTGTTATTCAACTTTAACTAACAGACTGTGATTATTTGGAAAGACAAATGCAAAAATGAAAAAGATTGGTGCAACTCTTCGGAATGACACTGCTCCAGGCTTATAAAGCACTCAGATAAAAGGCCTACAAAATAAATACTGCCAATTCACAAGTTAGATGTCTGTGCCCTTGCAGGGAGGGAGCCATTTTTTAGAACATTGTACTTGGAATGAATGACAGCTTGCAACCTCCCTACTTCTTGTTTAATCTTTTAAGACATTGATGAAAAGGATAGAAATATGAAAATGCGAGAATGCATTTCAGGCCATTTTGAGACCAAGTTAGGCATAACACAAGAACTCCAAGGGTAAGAGGGTTTTTCCTAGAAAAATCCCTCTTTTTTTTTTTTTTTTAATAGTAGAGGAAACGAAACGGACTGAATGAAAAAATAAGCTCACTAGAAAAATGGTATTGAAGTTATAATTTAATGTCTAATATCTGATAAAAATGTCAGAACTAAGAAGTATTTGAGAGAGCTACTGGGAGCGGTGATTCTCAGATTTTGGGTACTTATCAAAATACATATTCTTAAACTCCATTCCTACAGATTTATTCATTCAATATAAATTTATTGATGCCTACTATCTTCTAGGTTCTGGGGCCATAGTGATGACTAAGTCAAAATCATTGCCCTTCTTAAATAAATGGTAATTCAAGCGGTCCACAAATCATGCTCTGAGAAACTGTTTTCCAACAATTTTGCTCTTGGAATTCTCCTTATTTTGGTACTGTTTTTTCACAGCGCCTTTTACCTGGGTATGCAAATAGAATACGTATAGTAAAATAAAACAGCAGAGTTCATTTCCCAGAATGAACAAGTAAAGCAGATCAGGGGCTTCCTTTGTAGTCAAGATAAATGGGTTACTTCCAGCTGCTATGTCACTTTGGGCAAGTTAATTAATCTCAGTCTCAATGTCACCATTTGTAAAAGAGGAATTAAAAAGAGTATCTAGAGTTTGGGGGTTGATACGAAGATGAAGTGAGCGAATATCTATAGTGACTGGTACATGGTAAGCACTCCAGTAAATATCAGTTTTTATTGTCTATCAGTTACTGTGATTGTTCATGTTTATTGGTAAAGCCCCTTGAAGGTGGATCTCTCTGAGTCAAGTAGAATCATGGAACTTCTGAGGTGGGAGAAACTTTATAGCTCATTGATATGTTATTATGTGTTTCAACACTGCTCTGGAGGACCCAAATTTAAGCTGCTGAAGGAATTCCTTCATTGCTTTGAGCTATTTTGTGTAATAGGACTTTGTGTGCAATTTTAGTAGAAAAAAGTTCAGCTGTTAAGAAAATCTTGAAAACCACTGGCAATCCCAATCTCTCATTCCAAAGATGAGAAACCTTTTCGGGGCAGTGATTTGTCCAAGGTCACACAGCAGGAGTTAGTGGCAGAACTAGTGTAGTTACCAGGCTTCTCTGAAAAGTATTTGGAAAGGGACATATGAGTAATTATGGCCTCAAATACCTTGCATATTGAGATTGAGCAAAAATACTTAAAAATGAAAAGCAATGGTAGTTTGACTTTCTGGAGAGAGTTCCTCTCTACTCACTCAAAACCGCTTGAAATGTGAACATTCTTTCTTTACAGGTGAAATATTTTCCCAAATACCATTCAGCGAATTTTCATTTTGACTGTAGGTGGAGAGAAGAATAGAGCTTTAAAAATAATTAAAAATTTAATTCTTTGGAATTGTATGTTCCAATTATGATAAAATTCAGACTAATTCTTAACAATAATTTATTTTTTAAAAATAACATGAAAATATGAAATTTATTTGAAAAACCATATTTTCCATGTTGCCAAAATAAAGCAGTATCATTCATACTTTCTATCTTGTTAGAGAGAAATCTTTTTTAATCATAATGCTTAGGAAATGGTGTTCTGGTTAATGAGAACCCTTTATTTTTATTTTAACCCCTGGCATTGAAAATCTGAATATATACCAGCACATTTTGTTTTGTTATAGGAATTGATAATGAACCTGACAATGTTTCTTTTATAACTGAGATTCTTGCATTGTCTAGGATTATACTTCCTAACATGAACTCTTATTGTACAGTACTGTGGATACAAGTGTAATAGGAGATTATAAACTACAGGATTTAAAAAAAAGACACCAAAATCTAAATTCCTGATGTGAGTGTATTGTGTATTGTGTTATTATTTGACCTATTTTCTGAAAGGAGAAAGGATGTATTCACTATTGAAGTTCTGGTTATTCAATGTTTAATAATTTTGAAATAATTGACTTTAATTCTGTTTCTTAAAGATCACTTATGGAATCACAGGATATCTTCATAGTTTCAAATTTAGTTCCTGGAAACATTTGAATAATGTTAGAGATTATTGTAATCTATGACTTAAATCACACTTTACAATATTAACAAAATTATTCTTTGAAAAGAAAAATCCTTGTGTTTAATTGCTAATTCACTCAAGAACTATATAAAATAAAATAAAATATAATGAGCAAGACATGAGAACCAGTAATATTTACACATTTTTAATATGTTCTGTGTTAGTATTCAATATTTTTTTTCAGGAACTGATTTCTTAAAAACACATTTTTATATGCATGTGCTGGATAAATCTCACCTTTTTACTATTTACTTTTCATTGGTTTCATTGTTGAAATTTCCCCATGTTTCATGGGATTTAAAAATTGGCATTTTTTATTTTGGATTCAAAATCAAATTGAATATCTTTACTTAAAATGAGTATATTAATTATTTGTCCAAAAAAACTTTAACACTAGACTGCTTAGGGAGCTAACCAAGAGTTTGTTTGAACAGTAAGAATTCTTCTAAGATAATACGGATCATTTCAAACATTCTCTTGATAGCAAGCACTGAATGAGAAGTACAAACATTAGTTTAAAAAGTTCCACTATAAACAATTGCCAGTCACAACCTCATTTTAAAAGTAAGACTTACAAAATTTTAATCTGATTCTAAAATTTAAAGGACTAAAAGTTTTTTGTCAAATATGAGGGAATGTAAAAATAAAATTTAGCAACTAATGATAAATATAACGACTTAATAATTACAGTTATTTAATAGTGTAACCTAGGATAGAAATTGGTTTATGTTTAAAATAAGTTCTAAGACTTAAAGGAAGATTTATGTTTTTAGATTGTAATGGAGAAAGATTTTACAACCGGGCCCCCTAAAGAAGTGCTTCTCCATTCTAAATTCCCATGTTATGAGGCCAGACTGAATAATCACAGTTTTTATTATACCTTGCAACAATGAAATCATAACATACATTTTTATCCACTATTTTTTTGATTCCCCAAGAATGGCAAAGATTTATAGTTACAGACAATGAACCTTATCTGAAAGGAAATTTATTGCACAATACTGTGGTTAGAATTTCACTTAACAAAGCTTTTTTTTTTCCTTCCCCAATGATATAAATAATGCTGATTAAAATTCTCCATCTGGATTTAAATAGGGGACTAAATTTTTTTTTTTTTTTTTTTGAGATTTTGAGACTCAGTATTTTGATTCCTGTGGGTAAAGAGGCAGATGGGTGGTAGGTATCATTCTCCATGTTGGATGGGAGGGACCCTCTGTTTAGAGTTATTGTGCAAATGTTATCCAGTTCAACTCTGGAAAGTCTTGAAATTTTAAAATCACAATTTGGGTTTTAATCTGATGATTCAGTAATCTCCACATAAGCTAAACTGTGGAGAGATGGGGTACTCGAGTAGTTAAGACTTCAACATCTTTTTACTCTTGATTATAATTTCATATACTTAAACTTTAAATATGAATTGCTTTCCCTTTTTACACAAGTTATAAAAATAAGAGGCCCTGTTTACACAGTTCGCATTTTTATGAAATTTGCAGTTTGAAAAAAAAGCTTTTTAAAAAGTGGTAATTAATGCTTCTCTTTGAATATGCTGTAACCTTAGAATTTTTTTTCTGAAATAGTTTCTGAATTTAACCCACTAAATATTTGAAGATAGAATTTTTATTTAGCACTAGAGTAAGACATACTAAGGACTGAAGAAAAGGAACTTCTTTTCCTGGTTCCACTTAACTTTCTTTGTGTGTGGCACCCCCTTTATGACAGCTATCAATATTTATATTTAAATTTTATATATTGACAAAATGCAGTCTACCTCTGTAAGCATTGTGCCATTCGACAGTACTACTATTAAATTTACATACCACAGTTTAAATTACATCCATTTCAGGAATGGTAAAATGCTAAAACTCAAGTATCTAACTGCCTTACTGGAATGAGTACAATTTACAAATACAGTAATTACATTTTAAAACCATTAACAATATTACACCTAGAAGTAAATACTGTAGGACCGGTCATCATGGTATCGTGTGAGGGAAATCATTGCTGAAAGTCATTGACATTTCCAGCAGATATATCCCAAGTGCAGATTTTGGTTTGTTTTCATCAAACCAAAATTAAATTCTGTTTCTCATACAACAGTTCTCCATTATATGAATCCTCCAGATTCTTGCATAAGATTTTGTTAATTATCTGCCAAGTATTTTCCTGCAAAATAAAACAGCATAGTAACAGGTTACCTGCTAGTTCCATAATGTGGTTATTAAGGGTAACATTTCTATTCTTCCCACCCTATTCCTAGCCCCAAATACTGTAAACCTGAGGGGTGCAATACTAGCATAAAATATATAAAGTCTTTTAAGTTTTCTATTTTCTGGACCAGCTAGTTGCCTTTTCACATTTCCATATATGAACACTTTGCAGAAGTTTGGGTTTTGTCCAGAATAGGTTGGGAGACTTGTTCCTGGATGTGACTCCAACTTGTTATAGAGCGATCATAGAATTACTTTCCACCTGGGTCATTTCTGAGAGTGAAAGGGGTATAATTAAAAATTACATCAGTACAGCAGACATGAAAACCAGGACGTATCCCAGCAAATCACTGGCAAGTATAATCACCTTCATACTGGGAAACCCCCACCAGCCAACTCTCATGTGTGCCAAAAGCCTGTCAATGACTGTATTCAGCTCAAGGGCAACCAGTTCTGATGTCTGCCCTAGATTTTTTACGATTGCTATGATACAGTGAAAGATGGATTCTCCCGGACCTCAGCTAAGCCTGCCAAGTCTAAACTTTATGAAGACTTGATGGAGAAAAAAAGTTTTCAGGTAAGAGATATATTCAAAGATAAATGGCATTTATCTTGTCAATATCACAAAAGCAGGATTTGCTCCATTAATCTCACTGTACACACACATGTATATAATGGGAATGATCTCGGTCAGTGCCACATAAGAAACAGCCAGAGCCACGATAAGTAGCCAGGGCCTTCCTAATTTCTGATTTGCAATCCACTGTCAGAGTTTTACTTCATCCAGCAATTGATTTGCTTTCTGACTGGGATGGGAAATGGGGGCTAGGAGTGGGGAGGAGGAGGAGGATGAAGAACATGAGAAAATCACAAACTCTTTCCTCTTAAGGAAAAACAGCTAAAGCAATGTTATTTTTGCAAATGTGCTCACAAGATACCCACTCACCTGCAGCAAACCTTTTCTTGATGAGTGAAAATCTATACCCTGCTCCAACAAGTTCAATGTCACAGCCAGAAAGGGTGCTTCCTTCACTTGTGAATTGCACCACCAATGGAGAAGGTTTGCTTGGGCCTTCCGATAACTGAAATCTTGCCAATAAAGAACCCACCCCTGTAAAAAGAGTATTATTACAAAATCACAGTCAACACTGCATTGTAGATGTGATTTTGGAAATTGTATTCAAAGTTAATATGCAAAATCTAACTTACTAAAAAATAGTATATTTTTCAGTGACAGAATGGCGATGAATAAAATTTACCATTAAATTATTCACGACTTTTTTTTGCACGCTGATAAAATTGTAATTCAGCCAAATAGTATTTCAAAATTTGGGAGCATGCTACTTGGAAGGCAATGCATTTTCCAGCTTATGATTAATGTCAGAGGAAAGCGAAAAATATCTTAACTATCAGAGAGTGTGAGATCTGATACAGAATGGAAATATGCCTCACTAAAAGCTCTTCTCTGCTTAAAGTATGGCCTGTTTGATGTGGGGTCTTGGGTAGAAAAGAGGAAGCAGAGGATTCATTGAAGAATTATTTGCTTTTATTGGTTAAAATATGTATTTATCAAAATAAAGTGAAATATTTTGCTTGCTTTTAATACTAAGTGTATTTTGGTTAATAGTTTTCTAATATCTGAAAGTTATTTCAGCTTTATGTAGTAAATAAAATAAGCCTGTGATTACATTACCTCCATTTTCTGACTTCTGAGAAATGTCAGGAATCTTCCATAATATTCTTTGTTGTTCAGCATTCCTAAAAATAAAATAGATAAAAGATTTTTGCGTTTGCAGGGTTTTGTTTAATGGATATCATATCTTTCCAGATAGTGTTCATTTGAAAAAAGGATCTTGAAATTTTTAGCAGCAATTTAAGTGTTATCTATCTATCTATCATCTATCCATCCATCTCTTCCTCCTTCCCTCCTTCCATCTATCCATCCATCCACACATGAATCCTCTCCTTTTCCTTTCCTCACTGTAACTAGTCACAACACTGTCAGAGACAGAAACATTTAAAGGACAATGTAGTTAAAAAAATTTTTTAACACATCTACTGAAAAAATAGATTGGAAGTGTTAGTTGACCAATTAATTCAGGTAATTTAAGTTGGAGCTGTCATATGGTTGACAGTTTCTCTCTCTCTCTCTCTTTTTTTAATGTTCTACTTTTTGCTTCTGACAATCATATGGAAAAACTAGAGTATTTTTTCTAGGAGAATAAGCTCTTTTTAACAGTCACTATTGGTACTCAGTTTTATTCTGTTTCTGTTCCCATACCTTCTCTAGTGTGCTTTTTTATAATCTAGAGGCTGCAAAATGAAACTCAGATTGCCCTGTAATTAGGGTCCTACATACAGCTTAGGGTCCACCAATCACATGCACTATCTGAGATTTGGAGAACAGAAGGGAGGCAGAGGGCATTCTCCTGCTGCTCTTTTGGCTCTTTTCTGCGGGCCAGCAGCGTAACTGATTATGTGCGGATCTTGTTAAACAGTGATCCAGTCCAGTCTCAGTTTGGTGGGTGCTGAGAAGCAGTTTAGGCTGTGCCAGTAGGAACCTTCTTATCCTTGGATTCTCGTGGCTGTGGCGGGCTCCTGGTGGCTCCACTGACAGCTTTCTAACTTCTTTCTTTCTTGGTTGTGGCAGAGGTAGCAGCTCCACTGATGGGTCAGTTCTGCAGTGTTCTGGGAAACATTCTTGCGGATCCAACCTAAAGCTTGTTCCTTTTCTGCCGTGTGAACATCTAAATCCCTGTGTTAAATTATTTCCTGAAACAGCTATAGCAGTTTCTGTTTCCCGTCCTGAACCCTGACAGCCAGGCCTGCTGTGATCTCTTCCTGCAGGAAACACAAATGCTAAGCAGTCTGTGATCCTTTGCTCAGAAGGAGCCCTTTGGTGGAGAGGAAGGGGACTAA
The DNA here is from genome assembly GCF_009834535.1 of Camelus ferus. Classification (NCBI taxonomy): domain Eukaryota; kingdom Metazoa; phylum Chordata; class Mammalia; order Artiodactyla; family Camelidae; genus Camelus; species Camelus ferus. The sequence goes on along the minus strand of NC_045708.1, from coordinate 49,672,298 downwards.
TGGCTCCTTACCAGACTGCCGGTGGGAGCACAGCCTGGAGCTTGGTTACCCCTCCGTCTATGGGGACCAGGAACTGCACGTTGTTGAGGGCTACAGCCGTTGTCATTGCATCCGTGTTGTATTTGTAATCTATGCGCAGGTCAGTGCTTGCCGGCTCACATCGCCAGTTCACTGCCAGGTTCAGCGGCGTGGACTGAATGCCCTGGGCAGATACCTTGCCAAACACAGGAAAGAGAAGGTTTAAGGCTTAACCATTAATCAGAAACAAAACCAGAAGCTGTGATTATCTCCCACTGGAATGTTCTTAGATATCAAAATGCCATGATGTTGTTTGTACTGCTCACAAATGCGTGCTCAGTGAAAAATCACTGTGAAGGGTGCCACGCAGGGGAGAGCTGGGCGCTTCACATAAACTGTTACAGATTAAAAACACAAAATCAGTTACTAAAATCTCTGTTGCACTTTAGAGTTTACAGTGCACATAATGTCAGTTAGGGAGATGGTAGCACACTGTTTGGGAGTTGAGGTCAACAAGGCAGACAGCCCTGAGTGTGAATTCTTTTTTTTTAATAAGTATAGCTGATGTACAATATTTTATAAATTATAGGTGCACAATATAGTGATTCACAATTTTTAAAGGTTATGCTCCATTTATAGTTATTATAAAGTATTGGCTATATTCCCAATCTTGTACAGTACATCCTTGTACTTTATTTTATATCTAATAGTTTGTACTTCTTAATCCCCTACCCCTATATTGCCCATTCCCTTCCCTCTCCCCACTGGTGACCACTAGTTTGCTTTCTCTATATTGAGTCTGCTTCTTTTTTGTTATATTCACTAGTTTGTTGTTGTTGTTGAGATTCTACATATAAGTGATGCAATGCATATTTGTCTTTCTCCATCTGACTTATTTTGCTTGGCACAATGTGCTCCAAGTCCATACATGTTGCTGAAAATGGCAAAAGTTCATTCTTTTTAATGGCTGAGTAATAGTCCATTGTGTGCATATGTGTGTGTGTGTGTGTGTGTATCACATCTTCTGTATCTATTCATCTGTTAATGGACACTTAGGTTGCTTCCATATCTTGGCAATTGTAAATAATGCTAACTATGAGCATTGGGTTTCATGTGTATTTTCAAATTAGTGTTTTTGTGTTTTTTTTGGTTGTCTGGGTTGAGTTCTGATTGTAACTTACAAGCTGAGGGATCTTGGAACAGGTCACTAAACTGCTCTGTGCCTCAGTTATTTCCTCATCTGCCAAATGGGAACTATAATAATAACATTTATACCTACAGTTGTTAAGAAGATTGAAGGAGAAGTTTTATGTGATAGACTCAGGATAGTGCCTAGTATATAGTAAGGAATTAACATTTTAATATGTTATCTATTAATATTATCATATTTGCTCCTCACAAACCAGTGAGTTAGAGAAAGCAAGTTATGATTATTCCTTTGGAATTTGCCAAAGTAAAGACTTGAACCCCAGTCTTCTAACAGGCAGTGCTGTATTCTACTGTCTACTGTCGATTCTAGTTAGAATCAACTGTAAATTTGACTAAAGAAAAGCCAGGTTTGAAGAATCAACAAAAAGTTTGAAAGGTAATAATATCAACTTGAATCCTGGATCTGTAGTGAAAAATTTGCAGTGTTGTCTAATTCTGGTTACCTTTTATAAATACACACGCACTGCAGAGGCCATGTGGGCGATGTCTGTGCCCCTGAAGTTTTATTCATAGAGTATAAGTTCTGCTGACTTTGAAGAATATAAACAGCTCTTTATTGGACTAGCAATGCCTGTGCATATAGACACCATGGGGAAGGATACTGAAGGCAGGATGAGCTTATAAAGCAAGAGTGGTTGCTATAGAAGGAAACCCAGAAATGGATTCTTTTATAAATGACAGACCTAACATAATTTTATTTAGCTAACCATTATAATAAAAGCTTTAAAACTTCATAGTAAACTCTATTATAAGCCTTATAATAAAGTTTAAAACTTTAAATATTTTTAGCAGCCCAATTCTCTGTAAATGAACTTTTACTTAGAAATCTGTTATTTAAGAAAGCTCAAAAGCCGGGCAGACTCGGTCTCCCCACCCATCTCCGCACTCTGTCCTCAGCAGGAGTTCCTCTACCCCGTGAGGTGCTTTATGGCTATGTGACTGTCCCTGTTGCTGGGGGCACTGCTGGTGGCCAGAAAGTAAACAGGCTGTGATGTGAGGATGATCCCACAGAATGCTACTTTATGCCTCCCAGCCAGTCCCCTGCATTGTTGAAAAACAGTAAACAACAACATAACTAACCCATAAGAAAAGAGGTTCCGTAGAGCACCTTTAAAACAAAGTGGCGGGCCGAGGACTGCTGACATTTCAGGGCGTGCTTTGAAATATGTTTGGTTGTTAGCTCCTCACAACCTACAAAATACCTGGGCAGGAATCATTTGTACCCTTATTTGCAGATGAGGAAACTGAGGCTCAGGGAGATGAAGGGCCCAACCGAGGTCAGTGGACAGTAGGAAGCTGACTTTGTTCCAGAATTCAGTCTCTTGCCTATGTTTAAATACTTTACACCAAGATCTTTTTGAGATAGGTGAAATCTGTCTACTTTCTAGGTTTTGTTAGAATGTCCAAAGCTTAGACGATATTAGTCTTACTAGAAGAACATTATAGTCATTTGCATTTTTGTGAAATGTACCATCACATAGATACTTTACTTTCAATAATTTCCTTACAACAATATAAATATTGTTGTTTCCAATCCATAGTGTGTATTATAACTTGGAGGACTTGTAAAATAATATCTATACCTTGGTCACATCCAGAACCAATGAAGTCAAAATTTCTGGGAGTGTCTGGGCCCAGCAAGTATCTCTGTCTCTGTCTCTGTCTCTCTTCTCATCCCCATCCCCATCTCCATCTCTGTTCATCTATAAATAGATTTTAATGATAGGTATCTATCCTCTATCTGTATCTATCTATAATTAACACCGATTCAGAAGCAGCATTTGTTGATAACTTCCCTGGAGATTGTAAAGTGCACTCATGTTTAAGATGCACTGATTTCTACTAAAGTACAACTTTCAAAAATAATAATTTGTTTCCTTATCTTAGGAAAAATAGTTTGAGCATATTTAATCACAAAAATGGCAATGCACTAAAAATAACCTAGGAGATCAAGTGGGAATAAGTGGGACACTCAGGCTCTAGAGAATCCTGGTTTGAAATGGGCTTATTTATAAGATCAGTAGTACTTTGGGGTAAGGGCAAACCTCAGCACAAAAAGAAAGCCTTCATATCCTAGAATGTGTTGTACCAAACATTCTTTTCACATTAAATCATTTCTTAACATAAGTTTCATTAAAATTTATTTCATAAGACTATGACATTATGAAAAAACATCAGACTACTTACACTGAATCATTTAAAATGAGAGATTTCAGCACAGCACTGCTCTTAACAAAATTACAGTGAAATTGTTTGTCAATATTTGTAATCTTAATTGATGTAATTTCTGCAAATTCATTTTTGTGGCATGTTTCTTTAAATTTTAATACAATGTTTTACTTACAAGTTTAAACTATTAAGAATACGTATGAATATTCCTGTCACTAAATAGCCTCCAAATAGTCTTTTAAGGTTTCCATTTTCTTATAAATTATAGCTTTTAAATCGTATTAAAAGAGATGTTACTTTATGGACTTTCATTTAATGTTAGATATGTTAGAACACACATTTGTAATGTGGAAGAGATGCCCTGCCCATATAAATAGGCTTACCTGATATTTGAGCATGTCCACATTATAGTATGTAGCCTGGGGTTTTTGTTCTGATACTTTCTTTAGGTGAGTCATCAAATTTGGCATGTTTACCCAGAATTCCTTGGTGTTGGCATCATTTTGGGTATTATCGCTATTCAATCGGGAAGAAGGAATAATTGAGTAGCATCTTGTGACAAACATGAATCGCACAGAAAAGCATCTTAGCAAATTATCATCTGATTTCTATATCCATCTTTGACAATTTGTAGAGATTCTATTATCAACAATAGTATAGTTCTAGTAAAATTGCAGCTCTGAATTGTATTATGTTAATAGATTAATACCCATGGGAGGCATTATTGTATTGCTATAAATCTCAGTGAGTACCTAGTAATATTAACCAATCACTGATGATAATTGCTTGCTTTCAAGAGTGAATTATTTATTAACCCAAATCTAATAGCTCTTTCTACATCACCACAATTTCCTCTGAATTAGTCAATTAATGTAATCAAGGAGCTTAGTACATTGATTTTTCTTTTGAATTGTCTTGAGTATTTTCTCAGAAATTACAGAGTTAAATATTTGGCCAAATGTAAACATGGTCTTCATTTCCATCTGAGGAGAAAAGTGTGAGACTAAAATTACCTTGCTACCTTATAGCACCGATAGTTCATCTAAAAGCATCTAAGTCATAAAAAATACCTCACAAGATAATCCTGGAATTTAAATGATAATAATCACGGTAGTTAGACTAGAGAGTGCAGTCTTGACGAACTAAGGAGTTTTGTATTCCTATGAGAGAGTTGTCAGCTTTGCTCAGAGGCTTATCCACAGGCCACTCACCCACTGAAATTATTTCTTGAAAATGACTCAATGACAAAAAAAAATCAAGCAAGATGTGAAAAGCACCTGCTCACTTCCCACATGATAAGGAAACTGAGGGCTCAGTAAATTACTGACATTTCCCTCTCAGAATAGCCTATATAATACAATGAGAGCAGCTATAATTTTTTGACCACCTGTTAGGTGCTAGGTGCTCCATTATTTCATATTTTATTAAAATCTACCCCGCAAAGGGAGAATTATCTTCCTTTCTAAAGTTGAGCAAAAGTTATAAAAAGAGAAAATTAGAGGTTAAGAAGACAGAAAGTCTTGATAAAGTAAAAGACAGGTCAAAAGTAAGTTGCTCTGATTCAGCCTCCAGAAGTCAAACAAACCAAGAGCTGAGTCAACAACGACAAAAAAAATCAGAGCCTTAAAATTGCTCCCTGGTCTATTAGGAGGGAGTGGCTGTGGGGGCCTGTCTCAGCACAGCCCAGATGGTTCTGTTGCGCCTGGAGTATGTTGTTGAGGACAAAGCAAAGCCCCATGACTGGGTGCATAGGAAGCAGATGGAAAAGACTCCTGACCCCTAGACTTTGCTCCTGGCCAGGCTAAACTAAGGATGCTGATAAGGGCTATCTAAAATGTTATCATGCAAAGCATTCAAGTTACCCCAGTAGGGACACAAAGAGGCAGGAGATAAGAGTAATGGGGTGCAGCAAAATTAAGTAATTTGCTTAAGGTTGGGTAGCTAATAAGTAACAGAGTCAGATTCCAGCCCAGGTCAGTCTTACTACAGGTCATACTTTCTCACAATACCAAAAGAGGTGCAGAATTAGTGCCCGGAAGCATGCCATTAATCTGTGCTAAGTAAATCTGAATAACTGAGAAAATCTCAATTATACGTTTAATCACAAAATAAGCTAAGTCCTAGGTCTATGATAATTCCTCAGAGAACTTGCTGTAATAAATACTCAAGAAAGCATTGCCAATCAAAAGCTTACACAGGGATGTCATTCTTGAATGCTTTAGAGTTCTTGAGAATTCTTTAGACTCATAGTTGGTTTAACAACTGTTCCTGAACATCTTCTGTAAGCCAACCCCTTTCACAAGGGAAAAGTAGTACATTTCAATTTGGTTCCTGTCACAGGGACTGCAAACCCAAGTGTCTTCAGAGGCCAAGCTGCTAACCTACATGTCTTTCACTGAAGGTAACTGAGAGGAGTGTCTGGGGATAAGACGACAGATGAAAACAGGCTTGAACTGCATTTGAGAACAATGCTTGGTTCAACTGCCTTTTAAAAAGCTAGGTGTGGCGGTGGTGGCGGTGGAACAGCACTGCCTGACTAAACCCAACAGGCTCGATGACTCATGGGCCACCAGTCACAGCCCTGATGCAATCACCAAACATTTAGAGTTAATAAAGTCCAAGTTAATTAATAAGGATTTGCTTTTTGTTTAAAAAGTAATTTAAGGGTCTGTATAATATTTTGTCAAACAAAAACATTCTCAGCCTGATATTTAATTCAATTCATAAGACTGATATATTGAAATAAGTATAAAACTCTTACACATGTCTAAGAACTTGGCAACACAACTGCTTAAAAATGCAACAAAAACTATAACTCTACACCAGTGACATTTACAAACACACTGATGAGAGGGTGGCACATAAATCCTAATTTCAGATGGAGGAACTTAGAAAAATAAAATCAACTGGCTCAATGTGCACATCAAAAACATGGAGGGAAACTGAAACAAGAAGTTGCCCATTTCCAATTTTGACCATTTCACATTTATTTTTCATTGAATGGGTAGCATTTCTTTTACAGTCTTAAGCTTGGAATTAAGTTTGTCGATTAAGGCACCACAAGGACCAAAGAGAAGGGGGTGATCTTGGTCATCACCTGAAAGACCTGTGACTGTTCTTTTCACCACTGGAATGAAACAGTCTCATTTAGTCAAGAAAGAAAGTGACTATATTGGTCCTCAAATTCCAGACACCAACAACCTTCAGTGAATTTTCCATAGATATCCTGCTTGACTAAGTTCTTTAAATTATAGTTGAATTGTTCATTCATATTCAACATATACTACTCAGGTCCTTATTAGGCATAGTGGACGGTGCTGAGGCTGTGGTGGTGTGTGAGATGTGTCCTATTCCCCATGGGTTTTACAGTCTAGTGGGGGAGATGGATGAATGAAGGACACAAATATATGTAATTACTAATTTTAGTAAGTGTGACAAATGGAAGAATAGAGAACCCTGAGAGAGAACAGCAGGCAATATGATTTCATCTGGGAGTGGGGAGGAGAGTGGGATGGTCAAAGGTAGAGTGGAGCTGAGATCTGACGGATGAGCAGGAGTCCAGTAAAGTAGGATGGAAGGCCTATTAGAGGCAGAGCCTTGATGTGGGAAAGCATTCAGCTTGTTCCTAAGACTGGCAGGTCTGGCTGGAGCTACAGGGATTCTGAGGAGGACAGTGGGAGATGAGGACAGAGAGTCAAGCAAGAGTGCATGACTCAGGGCTTCCAAGGCAACAGTAACAAGTTTGGATTCTGGTACAGATGCAATGTGAAGCCACCAGAGAACTAAGAGCAAGGACAGCCTGATTTATCTCAAAAAAAAGGTCATTTGGCTGTTGTGTGTAGTTGTGGAGCAACTGGATGCAGGGAGGGAAGGAGGAAAGCAGCTGCTGTGGTCCAGTGAAATGATAGTCAGCATTTGGATAGGAGAAGTCATGATAAAGGGAGCAAGTGGCCATTTAAGAGAGAGATTTTTTAGATGGAATATCAAGACTTGGTGGTGGAGAAGGCTGTCAAGAATGACTCCTGATGTCTCATCCGTTGCCAGTAATTACTTGCATAGTGGATCATTTTTAACAGCATGTATGTGTGTATTTGTGTGACTGCCATGTGCATAAATATGATAAAGACATATTCAGATTTAATAGGAAATGTGAAAAAGGATATTTATATAAACAAATTCACACAAGTTTCTTTGACACAATATGTGTAAAGTTCTATCAAAACAGGGGCCATTACAGTGCAATGAAATTATATGTTTCACAAAAGAGAGTTCAAGCTTATATGAAGAGTAGCTCACAGTTCAAATATCATTTGATTTTAAGATGCTAATACAACAAATGGATTTTATTCTTTTGATTGAGCTGACTTCTCACCATTCTCATCTACTGTTTACCAATGATAAGCAAAACAGACAATGAATAAATTGTCAATGATGCAGATTTTATTAATCTAAATGTCTCTTTAGCCACTTGAGATAGTTGGCCATTAAAATACATATATGCACACACACACACATCACCCACCAAAAACTTTGACAGCTGGTAAAAGATCTTGGTTGGAATCTATAAACATATCCGAGTAGTGGTAATTTTTCCATGGTGCTTCTCTCTTGCTAAGGTCTACCCCTCATCTAAGCATAAACTGCTAAGCCACACACATCTCTAAAAAAATCTGTGCAAAATATATTTACCAGCAGAGAAGTTGGGGATTTGGCAGGACGTGTTCTAACCTGCTGAAATTTATCACCCGAAAAGTCAGAGCAGCTGGCGACGGGTTGTTGGCAAAGTGTCTGGTGATGCCGGCAGGAAAGGACAACACCATTTCTCCAGTAATCTTCACGATACACCTGTCATGTCACAACATGTGAGAGGGAAGAGAGGAAACCCAGGTCAACAAGTTGTGAATCGAAGCAGCTGTGAAATGCAAGGATTTATGGAGCAATATGACACAGCAGAAGAGAGAAAAAGTTCTTAAAATGGACTCTCCACTACTGAATCATTTCTAAGACCCGAGGACTCAAAGGTTGGTTTTAACATTTATCCAAAAAAAAAGTGGCTATTTTGTTGAAGATGTTTTTGGACAGTACGAAGAAAAGTGCAGCTTTTCTCTTTCTGGAGAGAAGTCTGTATGTTCACCTCACAAATAGAATCATCTGTTCTGGTGGTTCTCTCTCTTTGATTTCTGAATGGTTGACAGCATATTTGAAGATATTGAATTGCACGATGTTGTCACACTATTCACTGGGACTGGTTCTAGTTCTCTGGGTACCGTGACTGATGCCTTGAGCATGTTCTTTTATATGCTCGTGAGGTAAACTTCTTGCTTCCCACTTTATTAGATCTTCATTCCATTAACTTGTCTTTTTGGGTGAAATTGTAAAATCAGTCATGTACATAAGTTAACACAGTTCGATAATTTGGAAGGAATAACCCTTTCTTTAAAAAAAGGGCTTTGTTTCAATGTTCATATCAGCACTATTTACAATAGCCTAGACATGGAAGCAACCTAAATGTCCATCGACAGATGCCTGGATAAAGAAATTGTGGTGTATTTAGACAATAAAATAATACTCAGCCATAAAAAAAGAATAAAATAATGCCATTTGCAGCAACATGGATGGACCTGGAGATCATCACTCTAAGTGAAGTAAGCCAGAAAGAAAGAAAAATGCCATATGATACCACTCATATGTGGAATCTAAAAAAAAAGAAGGACACTATGAACTCATCTACAAAACAGAAAACAGATTTGCAGATGTAGTAAACACCCTTATGGTTACCAGGGAGAGGGGGTGGGAAGGGATAAATTTGGGAGTTTGAAATTTACAAATGTTAGCCACTATATATAAAAACAGATTTTAAAAAAGTTTCCTCTGTATAGCACAGGGAACTATGTTCAATATCTTGTAATAACCTTTAATAAAAAATATATGAAAATGAATATATGTATGTATATGCATGACTGGGACATGTGCTGCACACCAGAAATTGACACATTGTCTGTACAATGACTGACTGTACTTCAATAAAATAAAAAGGAGGCTTTGTTGATGAAGAGTTGGTATATAATAACTGGCACTTACTTATAGTGTAAAAGTCCATAATTTTTGACCTGCTTTACACCTGTGAAACCATCACACAATCAAGATAATGAAGATATCCAACACCCCTAAAAGTTTCCTCCCGCATTTTTGTCATTCCTCTCACCTGCCCTTCTCCATCCTTTCTCTCCCCACTCTTCGGCAATTGCTAATATGTTTTCCGATACTCCACATTAGTTTGCACTTTCTAAAATTCCATATAAACAGAATCATAAGGTGTGTGTGTGTGTGTGTTTTTTTTGTCTGGTTTTTTCCACTCAGCATAATTATTTTGAGATTCATCCACGTGGTGTGTGAGTCAACAGTTCCTGGGTAAGATATGGATATGCCACTGGTTATTTTTTTTTTAAATTCATTCGCTTGCTGAAGAATATTTGGATTCTTCCATTTTTGCCAATTACAAACAAAGCTGTGATGGATATGTGTGCACAAGCCCTTATTTGTCTTGGATAAATATATGAGTGAGATGGTTGGATCACACGGTTTGTGTACCTTTCACTTTTGAAGAAACTGCCAAGCTGTTTTCTGAAGTGGAAAATCCAGCTGTGTATGAGAATTTCAGTTCTTGCATATCCTCACCAACACTTGGTAGGATCTGTCTTTTTAACTTTAGTCATTCTAGTAGGTGAGCACTGGTCTCTGTTTCAATCTACATTTCCCTAACGGCTAATGATCTTAAGCATCTCTTCCTGTGCTTTTTTGTCAACGGTTATCTACTCTGGTGAAGTGCCTGCCCAATTTGTCTGCTAAACATTTTTTTTTAAAACTGAGTTTTCTGTTCTCTTATTGAATTTTGAGAGGTTTTTTTTTTTTGTACTTTCTGGATACAAATAACTTAAAGGATACATGTTTTGCAAAGATTTTCCCCCTCAGTCTCTGACTTGCTTTTTTCTTTTTCCTAAGAGTAACTTTGAAGAACAGAAGCTTTAAATTCATCAATTTATTCTTTTATGGGTTGTAGCTAATCAATTTACTCTTTTGGAGTCTTATCTAAGTCTTTGTTAAATCCAAGGTCACAACAGTTTCACCTATATTTTATTCTAGAAGTGTTTTTTTTTTTAATTTTTAGTTTTACATTTAGTTTTGTGATCCACTTTTAGTTAATTTTTGTATATTTTCTGTGAAGTGTAGGTCCAAGTCCATTTTTTAGTGTGGATAGGATATCTAATTCTTTTAGTACTATGTGTTGATTTCTCCACTTGGCAATTTTGTTGAAATACAGTTATCCATTTATATGTGGGTCTATTTCTAAATTCTCCATGCTCTTGCACTGATCTGTTTTGTCTGTCTTTACACCAGTACCTCACTGTCTTAATTACTGTAGCTTTAAAATAGTTCTGAAATCACATAGTGTTAGTCTACCACATTTGTCCTTTTTCAACGTTGTTTTGGCTATTGTGATTCCTTGTGTCTCCACATTAAATTTACGATCCCTGTGCCAATTTCTACAGAAAATCAATGTAATTCAAATTCACCCTTTACTGCCTGCTCTGAGAGAATTAGTATTGGGCCCTCTAATATATTTTTTCTTTGTCAAAGGTACTATGTTACGCATTGTCAGCAGAGGGCACTAGAGAGTCATTGCAGGAAGGAGAGGTTTCTTTTTTGTTTTTTTTTTCCCCCTTCCTGGTTCCAGTGTGCTTGTTAGGCAGGCTCTTGCAGGACTCAGGGCTTGTTCAGGGCAAGGCCCTGGCAGTGCAGAGGCACGTGGCACTCCCAGTGTTTGGGTGCTGCAGTCTGTCTGCTTTGCTGGTGCCCGGTGACACTGGCAACTCCTGAGGTATGTGTGACTGAGCTGCCCCAGCGCCCAGCTCCTGCAGTGCAGACTGGGTCCCCAGCTCCAGGCTCTGGTCACATGCACACCTCCACAGCCAGGTTCTGCAGTGCACGGTGCTCAGCAGCGCCCTCCGGCCCTTCACTTCCTCTGGCACCTCCTCTCTCCCCAGCCAGCCTCAGGGGAGAGCGCACCAGCGAGACACCTCCTGTGAGCAGCTGGGGGTCTGCCGGGCTCTCCCTGTGCCATGGCCTGGAGGCTCTCCAGGAGGTCAGCTGGGGATCCTCCGGCTCACCCCACCTCTCAGGGCTTCACCGGGTCCCGGGTCTTGCAAATCATTGTTTCATGTGTTTTGTCTGTTTCTGAAGTGTATTCAGGTAGAAGAGTAAATTGGTCCCTGTTACTCCACCTTGGCCAGAAGCAGAAATCTCAAAAGAATTATTCTTCTTTGGGAAATGGTAAATATTTAAAATGAGTGAACTTCTTTGTGACTTCCCTATACATTTGGACAACCAACTTGTACCATTTCTACAACTGTCTAAGTTCAGGAGTGCACTAGAAAGGGAAATTGAGTTCATAAATGAAAACTTTGCTCACACGTGAATACTGGAAATTCTGTTTGCCCCATAGTCACCTCGTAGACCGTGTAGCTGACTGATGAGCCCAAGTGGCTCAGGTGAGCTGGTCCTTGGTCCACATTCAAAAGCCTTGTATGTATAAGACTGGGTTTGGGGAAAGGGCGGAGGGTAGGTGAACCTCTGAAATGTGCCATGTGCCCCCTCCTCCCCGCTCAGACATAGTCATCCTAACTCTGAACTGTTCTGAAGGAGAATTTTGGTTCCTAGAAGTTTGCCCCTCCGTCCCTCCTGGAGAGCACTGCGGATCTCCCTGTTTGGTGCCAACTCTGCTGGCTACCTTCTCTGTCTGTTAGCTCCATAAGCCCTGCTTGTTTTACTGGTGCTGAACTGATGCTAAGCCTAGACTTCCCATCAGGCTGAGTCTCCTCTTGATGTTTCATGTTTCAACATGAAACATATTATTTGACAACTCTAGAAGAAGCAACAGTTAGTCAGAGCACTTGTTAAATTCGACTTCAGTACCTCCATCACTCAGTAGAGTGTTGTTAGCAGTGATGGCTCAAATGTGTTTTAATTGATGAGGAATCAGCTCGGTTTCTTTTCCAGAAAATGAGTGCTAAATGGTGTCTTGGTGGGGATAATGTTTATCTCTGTTTTTTTGGAAGGGGGGGTAATTAGGTTTATTTATTTATTCTTTTAATTAATTAATTAATTATTCTAGTGGAGGTACTGGGGATTGAACCCAGGACCTTGTGCATGCTAAGCACAGACTACCACTGAGCTACACCCTCTCCTGGTTTCTCTTTTAAAAGGAAGTCAGCAAGGGGAGGAGGCAGCATTTATTAAATCAATAAACACTTATTGACTCCTAACTGTGTAATTTTGTTGTCTGTTAGTTTTTGAGTGGGGAGGCTGTTAAAAAATGAGCAAAAACAGTCACTGCCTTCAAAGGACTTACAGAGCTCCGTGGAGGATGAGAGAAGTAGTCAATATAAACCAATGCAAGAAGCGCCTCGGCTCCTCACTCGCAATCACGTACATTTCTATACTGCTTCTCAACTGTCAGAGTCAGACCTTAGATGATTTGTTAATCCATCCAGTGTCTAAGCTGATCTGAAGTTTTCTATATAAAAATTAGCATTTTCAACCCGTACTCACTAAAGGGAAGTCTTTGTTCAGCAGTAATGATTATTCCTATCAATATGTGGTATGGTTACATTTCATGCAAGTTTAAATTATGGGAATCTAAAATATTGCAATATGGAAATATTAACACATGTACTTTATGAAGTTAATTTGAAATCATATGAATCCTTCCAAATGAAACATTTGTCTAGAATGGCAAAATTTCAACGTCATTTGGTCAAATGACTTATAAACTGGGTTTTCCCTGTTGCCAGAGGCAGTATCATGTTAGCTGGGCGACAGAAATGCCGGGCAATTATGGTCAGGAAACGTGTGGCTTTGATTTATGTGAAGTCATCAGAAATGCATTCCTCACACAAAGTGTGACTTCCACTGCTGTGGTAACTAGGCCCATGGTCTTCTTTCCAAGGGGACGTACCTCTGTGCGTAGAATTGTTCCCTTCCTTTCCTTATCATCCCCTTTCATTGACTTGGGTAATGGGCAAAAACTCCTTTTCATATTTTAAGACTCAGTTCAAAGGCAGATCTTTCCAAAGCCTTCCTTAATATCCTCTCCAGTCAGCCCTCCTTCATTTTTTTCTTTCTTTAGGTTCCTTGGACAAATGGACATATTAAAAAAAAAAACTGTTTTGTAGTTTCTCGAACATACCTATCCACTACTGTGAAGGCAAGTCCTATGTCTTGGGTTATGAGAAGGCAAAGGTGCAAAACACAGAACTCAGGGCAGAGCAGAAACTCAATGAGATGTTTTGAAAATAAATTCCTACATTTAACAAATTTGTATGGGGTGCCTAATCAATGTATCAGCCGCCATGTAACGCGCAAGAACAGGCAGTGAGAAACAGGACAAATGTGGTCTTGCCCAAACTTCCAGTTTAAGCAAGGAGACAGACACTTGAATAAATAATTGAAATATGGTGATGAGGGAAGGATAAAATAGGAATGAGAAGTATAAGGTTCTCTTGGGAATTAGGGAGTTAATCCCTAGCACCACATTATTTAAATAGGAGCTAATTACAAGGAAGATGTGTTTTCCCCAAGCAGCAAAGTCAAGTTTTCTGCCTATAAGCTACTGAGAAAGACTCAGATGTCAGAATACTTGTTACAGGTGTTCCTCGGGGAAAGAGTATAACTGTAATTGAATGGATGAGATATCATAATATGTAATAAAGTAGTAGATTTCTATTTCCAGTGTATGGTCTGAAAACAAATGGGGAAGCCTTTGATGCAGGATGAGAGAGAACCACAAGCAAAAGCAGACCCATATGCCTTTTCTGCATCATTTCTCTATGTGGTGCTGTGTTTGGCTTTATCCTCCACCTCCCCACCTTGCACTATGATTGAACTTTCAAACTTGAGTTGTTTCCTTGAAAGTGAATAACGGAAGAACAGCAATTAAAATGATTCACTGCCTGGAGATGAAATTAAATTTAGAAGAATGTCACTTCATGATCTGTTCATAAATTTCAGATCTCATAATTTCAATGAAATATACTAAATCTCCCATCTACCAACATACAGTATATGCTACAATTACTTATAGCAATATAATTGGAAAAAGACCCAATATGTACTATCATCCACAAATCACAGGCTCAGTTACTTTAGAAGGGCATAAGAAAAGCACTAATATTAATTTGGCTCTAGTGCCATGTCATTGGAATGCCAAGGCATGGGTACCAGGCTCACTGGTACTGACCTCTGCAGACACTTGTCATGGTGTGCTGGGGAAACTGAAACGGAATGACAAACCCAGCCTGCATAGGGACAGTTCCACAAGGGACTGGTAGGCTGTTACACCACTCACTGGAATTTAAAAACATTATCATCAAGGGCTTCTTAAGTCCCATTGCCCCACATCTACACCTCTCTTCAGTGAACTTTGCATTATATTTATGTACTTATTTTCCGCATCAACTGTCTTCACCACCAATAAATATAACCCCTGTCTAGCACAATTGCAGCCACATAGTGTAAATTCTGTAAATGTTAGGTGAATAAGTAATTCAACTCAACTTGGTCAGCAAATGTGCACTGGGGACCCCATGTTTTAGGTACTGAGGATACAGCAATAAATAAAATACTCAAAGTCCCAATTCTTAAGGGCTTACATTCTAATGGGGGAAGAGACAGACAGTGGGCACTGAAAAAATGGAACATGCTAAACATGTTAATTAATTAGAAAACATGTAGCACACTAACTATGGAGAAAGAGAAAAGTGAGGTAAGGAGAAAGGAAGTGTGGATAGTGGAGGGGGAAACAGTGTTGCTGTTTTACATAGGATGGCCAGGGAAGGTCTCTGACAAATTTGCTGAAGAATTATGAAGGAAGCGAGGGGGAACGTCACTCAGATGGCTGGGAGATTACACTAAGATGGAAGGAGCAACTAATGCAAAGACCTTAAGATGCAGCTGGGGTGGGGCTGATGAAAGAGAAACAGCCATGAAGCCAGCGTGGCTAGAAGGGCGTGAATAAGGACGAGAGGGGTGGAGACAAGAGGTGGCAACTGGGATGGAGTAGGTGGTCGTGAAGGACAGATCACATAGTTTTACAGACCATCATAAAGCATTTGGTTTTGACTCTGAACAAGTTAGGAAGATTTTGAAATGAACAGTGATGTATACATTGAGCATAGATTTTAGTGGGGAGCAAAAGTGGAAGTATCCCTACTACCAGTTAAAGCTCTCTGAATAAATGAATGAAATGAAATGAATGAAACCCAATTAGTAAGTGGGCAAAAAAGAATTCTTTCTTGTGTGATTCCCAGTATTTTTCACTCCAGTTTAGACATCTCTCTACACTATTGAAAACTTTTTTTTTAGGATGTGTTTCTACCTGCAATTCAGGTCAGCCTGAGCTTTCTAAGGTATAGGTCAGTCACTAATAGTCTTTAGAACTGGTATGATACAAAGCCATGCAAATTCTTTGCTCAAAGAAGAGTCTACAGAACATGTATGTATGTATATAAAGTATATGTACAACCAACTCAAGATGCTTACTTGCCCTATCAGTTCAAACACATACTCTGTATGAGGAGCTTTTCATTTCTATGGTTGTGTTCAAATGACCTTCCTGCTTTGAAGATGAAGAAGACATGGGAGAAACCAGAGTGCTATAGACTGAATGTTTATGCTCTCCTCAATTTTTTATATTTAAACCTAATCTCTAACGTGATGGTATTTAGGGTGGGGCTGTTGGGTGGTGATTAGGTCACCAGGGTGGGGCCCTCATGAATGAAATTAGTGCTTTTGTAAAAGAGACCCACAAAGCTCCTTAGTCCCATCCACCATGTAAGGTTCCTATGAACCAGGAAGCTGGCTCTCATCAGATGCCAAATCCTCCAGGGCCTTGACTTTGGACTTTCCAGCCTCCAGAACATTGAGAAATAAGTTCCTGTTATTTATAAGCCACCCAGTATTTGATTTTCTGTTATAGCAGCCCAAGTGAACTTAGACGCCAGAATCCCCAGTGTTTGTTTCTCTATAAAACTCTGAACCCAGAGTAAAGCCTAAATGTTATTTTAAAAGATACAACAAATGGCGTTATGTTGTCGGTTTTTATGGCTGAGTAGTATTCCATTGTATAAATATACCACATCTTCTTTATCCAGTCATCCGTTGATGGACATTTAGGCTGTTTCCATGTCTTGGTTATTGCAAATAGTGCTGCTCTGAACATTGGGGTGCGGGTGTCTTTTTGAAGTAGGGTTCCTTCTGTATAACTGAAAAACTGTGCTCTACACTGGAATTTGACACAACATTGTAAAATGACTACAACTCAATAAAAAAAGAAAAAAGAAAGAAAAAAAAAAGGATATGACATTTAGGGAGGTTGATAGACCCCAGTGGCTAGGAAGAAGCAGAGTTAACTAGTTATATTAGTTCCCCAGATCAAATTGTTAGACTTAGACTTAAAAAAGCTAGTGTTTCTGAAGTGCAAAGAGGATTAACAATTAGTCACATAGGTTGTCACTTAAAATAGAAAGACCCATGTTCTAACCCCCCCGACTGTCGCTGCTTCAGAAATTTTTATAAAATAGTCCAGTGTTTTACATGCAAGTTTAATTTTTTCTCTCATTCTTATTTCCATGGATACTAAGGATTTCTAAGCCCTAGTCCTTGCAAGTAAAAAATAAAGAGCAATTCTGTCTTTATCTAGGTTTGTCCTTTGTCTATCCATCAAGTTCAGACTTGGAATTGTATGTGACACGCTTGAAAACCAGTTTGACTTAGGTGTTTAGTTTTCAGTGTAGACCAAAAATCACTCAACTTGTTTTTTTTTTTGATATGAAGCCCTTTGTGAAATTGATGCTGTAGACCCTCTCCATGGACAAATGTGCATGTGCACACACACGTTAGGCATGAAATGTAATTTCAGACGATCCACAGACTTCCTGAACCCTATCCATGGAACTCCTTATAGAGAGGTGAAGTATTTAATCATATTACATGTGCATTCAGGTCAAATCCACTGTCAGGATATACTGATACAAGTGAAATCAGGCTCATGTGAATAGAAAGTGGTACATTTTTATCCGAAGTTTTTACTTTGCTGTGATTTTTTTGGCTAGTTTTCCCTTACTTAACAAGCGTAACGTATAACTTGGCCTTTTATTAACCTGTGTGTTATGGAAAGACGTTTTTATTCCAGGGTCTCATTCCACTGTATCATTATTTCAGTTTGTATGTGGGTGATTCCCATCCAGGAAAGACTAGCACAATAAACACATGATCTAGACATTTACTTTTGTGAGAGAATACATTTTCTCCTTGTTGACTGAGTTGGGTTAGTGCTTTCTGTAACTTGCAATGAAAACTGGATCAGAGATTTCTGGGTAGTAAGATATCAGATGATTGGACCTTTAGGCACATTTTTTAAAAAAGCAGTGAATTAATAATACTCCTAATTAAATTAATTCTAGGTATTCCCCCTGTTATGGTTAACTGCATTTTTTGTTTGTTTTAGGATAAGGAATTAAATAGTTATATTAGGATGTCTTTCACTGAACAGAATAGAATTTGGAGAACACAGTGGACCAAGCCCCAGGCTTACTTGCTTGGATCTGCTCCTTTGAAGTAGGCGTTGACCGTTTCTGTAAATGCTGCTGCAACAGGGAGGGTGTCCTGGGCTCCCATGGTTAGGGGGCTGGGTCCCCGGGAAGAACCTACATGAAATGAAAAACCTTCATTTAATGTGGGTTGGAGACATCTTAGTATACGTGGAACTAAAAGCTCATTCAAAGGTTAAAGTCTGAAACCTAATTACTGGGGGAATAAAGTAATATGCTAAGAACCATAACTCTGTATATTCAACATAGAGCTCAAGTATTTAAAAGGAAATATTTGGCTGGTTTACAGACAAACACACTTGAAATTAATCAATTACATGTTTTACTACGGAAAAAAAAATCCAAGCAGAAGTATAAAATCATAAGGGTTTTCAATGTTTTACCTGAAGCGTAAGGCAGTATTTGCATGACAGTTTGTACAGCAGGTAGTTAGTAAAGAAAATTATTAGCTTCCTGTTTGAACATTCACCTTATACAATTGTCTATACACTCAAAACTGTTTGCATTTCTTCATTTTAAACAGACAAACATCAACCCCCTCACGGGATACCATGTTACACATTGTCCTCTCCTGGATTGCTTCCATTTCAAAAAGTCCAATTACCATCCGACTAAGGAGGCTCAAGTGTACATGTCCCCAAATATATAAAACCCAAACATATACCTTGACTTAGTACAAACACATAAATGCATCAATTCACATAATTAAAAATAACAGCAGTACTTATGCTTACTGGACATCTGCTATATACCAGGGACTACACTGAATACCTTACAAGAATTATAGCACCCCCCCATCGGCCCTGTGGGATAAGCATTATTATTTCTGTTTTACAGAAACAGAACTGATGATCAGTGAGGTAAGTGACTTGCCCAAGATAACCTATTTAAGTGGCAAAACTAAAATTCAAACCTAGATTTGCCACCCTATAAGGCACGTGTTTTCCCCATGCTGTTTATACCACATAGTTTGTCTAAATGAAACATTTTCTTGTATGGTTTTGATATAACTTGAGGTTTCCAAAGGGAGCCAAGTTGAGGATGGTTGTCTTCGTTATCAATCTCTAGACATGGGACTGAAGAGTCGAGTTTCAGTAAGGACCAAGTATTCATTATGTCTCCCATTCACTGCTTCTCTTTCCCATCACACAAAACACATTTACTCCCCTGACCTTGTCACAGACTATGCCATAGACTTTTTATCTCTTACCTTCAGTAACTTCTATCCTCTTCTCTGATTATGAAAAAAATTTACCCTTTGTATATTTCCCTCCTCAGTAAAGCTTTCCTTGATAATTCCAGTTCATGCCAGGTTGTCTACTTTTTGTGTCTTCCCTTGGCTTTCAGTATCTTGGACGTGGTCATTGATCATCAACAAATATTTACTTATTATCAAACACAATGGTAGGTGCTGGGGATTCAAACACAAATTAAACATAATCCTTGTCCTCAGAGACTTACAGTTCAATGTACTAATATCATCATTAACATCATCAACATTCACTACCAGACTTACTTCCTTAAGCATTATTTGTTGCATACTTCCTATGGGTTTTATCTTCACATTATCTATGTAATTGTATGAAGTAAGCATTATCTTCATTTGGTAGTGGTTGGAATCAAGGCTAAGAGTTTATATAACTTTCTTAGTCTTGCACAGCTGGTATGCAGAATATTTAAAATTGGTACCCAGATACATATAAGTTCAAAGTTTAGGCTCTGAGGACTGTATGAATTTGCTGCCTTTGTGGTCAGTTACAGTACCATCTGAGGGCAAGCAAACAATTACAGTAGCATCGAGTGAGTCTTAAGTTGGAGTACGCATGTCTAAGTCTTTGCCACCACAAGACTGTAAACTTTTAGAAGGAGGGAGCTGTGACATAAGCTTTTATGAACCATCCACGGTCCCTAAAACAGAGCCAGGTTTCCACTGATCTTTCATTAAATCCATGTCGAATTATCCATTGTTGGACCTCAGGAAGGTAACATTTAGATACATCTATAAATAAAAAAGGCACTGAACAGGTGCCTCTATTATTCTGTAATAGAATTACTCAGCTTGCTTTCTTATTTTTCAAATAGTTACTGAATAACTATTAGATCCTGGAGGAGAATGGCTTCTCTGTTAGTTAAAACTGAGTGAGAATGGTGAGAGGGGTGGATTCTCACCATTATTTCAGGGTTCCATGTGATTGGGACTTGGAATTTGGTGAGCATACAGATGGATTTGTAATCAAATAATCAAAGGAATTTGATAAGTGTTCTAAGAATGCTCTGAGCAAAGCTCTATGAAAGCACTTCATATTGCTTAGATAGGCCAGGGGAGGTGTCATTGAGAAAGTAACACTGGAGCTACAGTTTGGAAATGGATAAGACCTCACTATAAGGTGATGTTGTTAGGAAGTGGGGCCTTTGGGACATCATCAGGTTATGGCAGCGGGGCTCCCATGAATAGGATTAGCGCCCTTTTAAGAGCGGCCCCAGCTAGCTTGTCACTCCCACCACGTGAGGACGCAGTGAGTCTCTGGCGTCTGCAACCTGCAAGAGGGCGTTCACCAGAACATGACCACGCGGCCAAACTGATCTTGGACTTACAGGCTCCAGAAACATGAGAAATAAATTCTTGTAGTTTACGAGCCATGCAGGCTGTGATATTTGTTACAGCAGTCGGAACAGACTAAGTCATGCTGTTCAGGCCAGCTCTGTCCTTCCTGACCCACTTCCTCCCTCTCCCTCCAACAACCCTATACTCTACTGCGTTCACCTCTGGGCACTACCGTTCTTGTTGTAGGTTTGATCAATAATGCCAGAGAAGGAGAAAACAGCCAAAATTTTACCAAGGACCCTTTTACCTTAAAGGATCCACAATTTACAATTCTAATTTCTTCACATCCTTACACGTTGGAATAAATATGCCATTTTCTATTTTACTTTTTTCATTTATTACATAATTTTCCTTATTGCTATCTGGTCTACATAGCATTTTCAGGTTATATATTATTCTACAAGTGTTCTCCAAATGTTGGGCCATTTCTAGGTAGCAATTATTCTAAATCCATCTTGGTACAAACTGGTTTTCTTTTCCTTTTTAATTATTTCCTTAAGATATAGTTTTAATAATACAAAGTGAGATGACCTAACTATAAGGTAGATAAATTTTTGATTACTAAGAATGCCAGATTATACTCAGTGAAAAATGCTATTAGGAATAAATGAATGCTTTTGATCCCCTGCAGTAACTCAGAGAATCTTTGTTAATATAATTATTGGAAAAATGGGCTAAAACCAGGAGAATGTCTAAGATGTTGAGAAATTCAAACCTCATGGCCTACGATGCCTAAGAGGGGCCTGACAACTATTTTCAAATATCTGAAATAATATTTCTAGACAGTGACTCAAGGGACCAGAGTTCATGGCCATGAATCTGCAAGTTAATAGCTTTGTGATCTTGGGCAGGTCAACTAACTTTAGGTTTTCTCAACTATAAAATGAAAGCAAAAGACCACATCATCTCTGTTTTAGGATTTTATGATTTTAAGTTGATTATAGGCATTTAAGGGTTTTCAAGCAATAGGAACAATATTCTTACACAGAAACAAGCTGCTTTGAAAACAGGATCCCCTCACTGGCAATTTGAGTGGCTCTGCCAAACATCTACTGAGCCTCCACTGTGTGTGACATAGTGGCGGGGACACAAATGTGTAAACTTTCAGGAAATAAGATATAAGCATATAGAAAACCTAGTAACAATCACACATGCAAACAAGAGCTGAAGGCAGAAGGTTCAAGTGACAGCTCCATGAGAGTATTTCACGGCAAATTTAATTGCCAGACGAGCAGAGCAGGCGATGCCACTCCTTGACTTAACAAAAGGAAGCCTGGGCTCTGGAGTCATACAGCCTTGGATGTGAATCTCAGCTCCTCTACTTAAACGACCTGAATGACCAGGAGCAAGCTTTTTAATCAATCCGTGACTCAGTTTCCTCATCTTTAAAATAAGATAGATCATAATATCTATGGTAAAGGCTTGTGGTGGACATCACATGGGGTAACGTTTGTGAAATCCTTAACACTTTATGTACCATGAAAACATCTTATTGTTGCTGTTATTTTGTCACAAGGAGCTTTTGAAGGTTGTTGAATTAGAGTCGGTTCTTTGAATTTGAGTATTTAGGTAGAAAATGAAGACAGATGCTAGCACAAATAGTACTCCTCACTGAACACGGAGATAGACTAGAGTTTTTAGGTTCTTTCCATCCCTAAAATTCCCTTATCCTAAGAACAATGAATTCCATCACACATGTTTAATTTTTTGTGTATGACATGGGTGGCTACCGTATCATTCAAGTTACCTGATATAATGGTTGGATTAATAGGAGATGAAAGTTGGTTGAATGCATCTTTGTCATTTGATTCATTTGAACATGACTTCCTGAAATAATTAGGCATTGTGCTAGGTGCTGAGGGAGTCACAGAAATGTATGAGATGTGCCCCTCCCTTCTTGGAACGTAACAGTAGGGAAGGGAGGGTATAAAATTAGATACATATGAAAGATAAAGAACTACATGGAGCTAGATAGTAGTTTAATATTATAATTATTATATTACTGTTAATGATTGTTTTTAAACAATTCAAGGTAGAAATAGTATTTATTATGTCTACTCTATAATAAAATAAAATATCAAACACTAATATGGCTTTGCGTTCTTTATACATTGAATGGATAAACAGATTTAATGTAATTATCTCTGTTTCACTAGCCCAAGTTCACTCTGCTAGTAAGTGGTAAAGCTGAAATTCCATCCTAGGTCCCTTAACTCTAACAAAAACAACAGTAACAATAACAAAAGCTTTGTAGATTTTACTGCATACTAAGAACTACTCAAGGGGCTTTGCTTGCATTAACTCTTAATGCTGATAATACCCCCATTAGAGAACTACAATTATTAATTTTGTTTTCCAGATGAGAAAACTGAGGTTTCAAGTCACTCAGTAGCCTTACCCACAGTCACCCAGTGAGCAAGAAGGAAGAACAGAACTGGGATGCGAACCTAGGCCTTCCTGCCTCTGGATCCCACACTCTTAACCTCTCTGCTCCAGGAGCAAAAAGTCAGATCAAGATCATGTTATGCATCTCATGGCGCATTTGTGGTACCTTCAGGACAAGTTGCTACTACTAGCTTGTCGAGTCCTGACAAAGAGCTTAACACCATCACCTTCACTGACTTCATGGAATCCCATATCCTTTCTAAGACTGGCAATTTCACTTTGCAATATATGCGCACTGTATTTGCATTGCATGTCCACTGCTTGTAATATCAGACACGTATGGAGAAACTGACCAAATCTGGGTATTATGTAATGAACAGGCATAGATGCTGTAGAAGCTAGTGTTGACTTGGTAAAATATTAGAATGGGGACTAAAGTTGTAAGGTTAATACCTTCATGTTGTGTTGGTCTTTACCTTTTTACAAAATCCAGTAACTGCAAAGACACCAGTAATGACACTTAGGTAAGAAATTTCATTACTATACGTGAATCTGAGTTCCTGCACATAGTAAATACTGAACAAATTATAGCCATTATGATTACAGAGAAGGAAAATTTGCCTGGAAGTCACAATATGTAATATGTTATATCTGTTACATGCTTTTCAGTATGCAAGGTCTTCACCTTCATGAAAACAAGGAAGGCATACTTTAAAAGCCAGTTATCACAGAATAGAATTAACGATACTTAATTTCTGGATATGTAAGTAGAATTAGTTATTTCCAGTCTTCCTCTTCATAAGCCCCTGCTTACCTGCCCTGGAGATACATATATATTCATGTGCATATATTTTTGCTTTTCAAATTCCACTCAGTCCAGAAACATATAATTGGCAGACATTTTTGTCATGTTTTATAGAGAATTTTCTTCAAACTGTCTTTGTTAACAGTTCTCAGGCCATCATCCAACATGAATTAATGCCCTAATTAATTAGCTTCCTAAAATAATATATTTGACTAAGAAAATGGGAAAATTGTGTTTCATTTTGATCATCACAGCCACATCCAGCATATTCAACACAAGGACTGTTGTTAGAAATGATCATAAGGCAGGAGACAAAGCCATAATGAAATGTCTTTGGTATGAAGACTCGCAGGACCAAACCCTAGCCAATTTCACACAGGCGGCATGAGCGTTTGACTAAGCACCTGAAGCTGGGCCAGCCACAGCACGGCACCGCAAAGGATGTGGGGCACCACGTGCGTGAGAGCTCATCTCTGCAGAGCACTGTATGGGCTGGCCATTGTGCTGAATACTTTACATACATCATGTCTCCTAGTCTCCAAACATCTCCTTGGGGTACGCACCATTATTATGCACATGTTACCATTGAGGAGATTGACGTTTAGTGAAATTAAATAATTTGCTTAAGGTAACTTGCTTGACAGTAAGTAGAAAGGTGCTGAGACTGAAAACCACACCTAACATGAACTGTGTTCTTAAACTCTGCTCGGTAATAGCAGTGGTGGGCCATTCATGTGAGTAAGCCTTGCTCCAAGATCCACAGCGTGTGTTCTCAATAAGGCAGCATCACCCCAAAAGGGGTAGAAATTGGTTCTTGGGGGAAAGTGAAGGAAGCCTTTACTTTTTTGTGTATAAAGCACACAGATATACCTACAGTACATAACCAGTACATCTGTGATATTAAAATTCTACTGGGGAGCAATTAAGAGGAAACAAAGGTCTAAAAAGACTGTGGGTAAGGGAAGGGGGATAACAAAAAAACAGTTTGAGAAGCACTGGTTTACAGTTTCAAAAGGGCCTTTGGTTGTGAATGTCCTTTATACCCCCATCAACTCTCTTGGTAAGAACTTTATAAAGCACTGGTTTTGCTAAAGGACAATAATAGTTTATTCCTTTCTTCAAACTTACACTGAATGAATAATAACTGTGTTGCCAAAAATTATGAGTGGGCTCCTCAAGATCCCTGGGAAAATATCCAGTAAAGACCCCACAAAGGAACAGAGCTCAGGAAAGGGAGGGCGAGAGCGTGGCTGAGCCGGGAGAGATGCTCTCCCATGAGCAGTGTGGGCAGCCCCTGCGCTGAAGCAGGAAAGAGGCGTATACTCCACGGATCTGCTGTAATCAGAGGAGCTGGGGAGAGCCTGCGTCAGGCTTCAAACCAAACAGGAGCAAGGTCAGACTACAACGGTAGGGGACAGTGACACAGGCCCGAGAGCACCCAGAGAACGAGTAGAGCGTCTGCTAAGGAATGAGGAGAACTAGAGGACTTCCAAGCAGGTCGGGCTGGTGGAGTACGTTTTTCTGTGGAAAGTAAGTATTTCCAGAGACATGGTGGCTACTTAAAGGTATGGCCGTGGAGTTGACAACACCAGCATATTACTAGCCTGCTAGCGTCTTTCGCAAGTACAAGTGGGATACATGTATACTTTTAAAAAGGAAAAGAATATAGAAATATAATATTAATACAAGGAATTAATATAAGCAATAGTATAACAAATAAAATATAAGGAATAAAATATTCACTGAAGAACCATGAATGGTTGAAAGGTTTGAAAGCAAGTTCAGCCTCACTAGTACTCAAAGAAATACGACAGGAAGAGAGACAGAATGTTTTACCTTTTCAGATTAGAAAAGATCTAAAAAAAAATACTTCATGCTTGTGAACATATAATGAAAGAGGCACTATAATATAGTGTAGATGGAAGAACTGGTATAAATTTTCTAGAAAACTACTTGGCAATGTGAACCGTGAACCTTTAAAAGTTTCCTAATTTTAGCCCATAATTCCAATTTTAAGAATCTATTCTAAGAAAATGTCTGAAGGCCAAAGAATCATGTGTAAAGATGTTCATTACACATAGGAGAACTTGAAGCAATTTAAATGCCTAATCATTGAATTGAAATAAATCACAACTCATGACAGAATGAAATGTCACGCAGATACTAAAAAGTTTTCAGTAATTAAAAATGGAGCTAAAAACAATCACATATGACATTTTATCTATTAGACTGGAAAAGGTGAAAAATACTGACATCTTAATGTTGATAAGCAAATGCAAAAAATATTAATTACAATGTTGGTATGAATTTTTGGATAGGCATTTGGTAGTTTGTAGTATTATTTTAAACGTGCATACCGTTTAACATAGCAATTCCATTTCTAGCAATTTATCTTTTGGAGAAATTCACACAAGTACATGAGAATATAGGTTTAAGTCCACTCCTTGCACCATTTTACATAATAGCAAAAAAATACAGATATAAACCAACCTAAATATTTATTAATAAAAGATAGGTACAGCCATATAGTATAATACTGTGGAACCATTAATATGATTATGGGTATATGTATGTATATGCACACATATATATATACCCACACACTCTGTATTCTGCATTTAAATGGCTACTATTGACTGCAGGTTATAGAGCAGAATATATCTTCTATTTGCATAAAATCGTACATATTTCCTTGACTGTAAGAAACATACTTTTGAAAACATAAAAGTATTAAATTTCTGAAATTGAGATGCATTTTGTAATCAATGGCAAATGAAAACGCAGCTGCTAGCAGCGAGGGTCCCAGCGTTGTCTCTGCTTGCCCTGGTGGGAGCCTAACTACGTGTAGACATGATCAGCTCGTCTCACAGGTTCCTCAGCTGAGCTGAGTTATTTGAATTGCTAGCTTCTCACGTATTTGAATTGGACCCTTATTTCCTCTTAAAAAATTTTTTCTTAAGGTTCCATCCGATGTAGTAATGAAGTAAAAACTTATTTGTACACAGAAGATAAACCGTCACACTCCAGGGTATGCAACTGCAGGCAGGAGAAACTGCCAGAATCTTTGAAATCTAAACCACGGAATTTTGAAAGATGGGACAAGTGGGTTATGACTGAATTATGCATCATGAAAGGATATATAACTCAGGTGTTAAAACTGTATCTGTCAATAACTTCTGGCTGACTTTCAAGAAAGTTATTTACCTGTTGGCAGTTTATAAATAAACTCAGGAATCCAAATGCAGATAAAAGCCTGGAATTTTTGATGTGCCCCCCCCAAAAGAAGCTGTCAACATCAAAGAGAATAAAGAGGTCAAGATTATGAACGTGCGGTTTAAAAAGCATCAAGTCTCTGTGATGTTAAACATAACTGCTGATGGCCAGAAGTGATTTAGATATGTTTTTAATTCTGAAATTGAAATCAGTTTAGATTCAATTTCTGATGGTTATACTGAAGACAGTGGCTTGCACTTTGTTTGTTAGAAAAAAATATATTTTTTTTTACATTTAAGGAAGCTTATTTTGCACCGGAAATGTTGTTATTAAACCAATGGAACATATCCCAGTGAATGGCTTTTTGGAATTAAGTATATGCAACACACACACACAAACACATGTGATTTCCTGGCTGTATTTACTCCTTTTTTTTTTTTTTTTTTCAGTTCCAGGATCTTTTTTCTCCTTTAGCTCTATTGAGGTATAACTAAGAAATAAAATTGTAAGGTATTTGATGTGTACATGGTGATGACTTGATATACATACACATTGTGGGAGGATTCCTCCCATCAAGTTAATTCATATGCTGATCACCCTTCCTTCCTTTCTTCCTTCCTCTCTCTCTCTCTTTCTTTCTTTCGTGTGAATATTTAAGTTCTACTCCCTTAGTAAATTTCCATTATACAATACAGGACCATTAACTATAGTCACGATGTTATACACTAGATCCTCAGACCATACTCATCTTATAGGTGAAACTTTGTACCCTTTTACCAACCTCTCCCTGTGTCCCCTACCACCCAGCTGCTGGCAACCACTTTTCTACTCTGTTTCTACGAGTCTGACTTGTTTTCCCTAGATTCCACATAGAAGTGATACCGTGCAGTATTTGTCTTTCTTTGTCTGGCTTACTTCACGTAGCATAATGCCCTCAGGATGCATCCATGTTGTTGCAAACAGCAGGATTTCCTTCCTTCTCTGTGTTCACTCTTTTATCTATACTTTCCCATATTTTGAATTTTTAAAAGTAATGTGCTTACATCAATTTCATGATCAGAATAAAATAAATTATGAACTGCTTTCAAATATAGTTTAATGGCATGGGGGACATTATCATATGATAAAATAAAAGAATGCATTATTATATAGTGCATGAAAATATAAACTACACACATACACACACATACACGGTCAGGTACACATGAAAAATCTTAGAAATAAAATACACTAAAATGCTAACAATGGTTATCTATGGTTATTAGATTATAGATTATTTCATTTTCTTTATAGCTTTCTGTTTTTCTAAGTTTTCTGTAATGAGCATGTATGGTGATAGTGTGGCAAAAAAATTATAAATAGAAATTGAGAGTTATCCTGGGATCTTAAGTAATACTGAAGTTTCTACATTTCTCCTTTATTTGTTTCTTGAATGGTCCCTGTTCTTACAGTTAAGAAGTGGATGCTGGTAATTCTGAATGCCATTGAAAGTTATTCCCCTAGGGAGCTGATATTTATGAATGGAGAGGCATAACGAATGCTGTCGGATGTAGTCTGACTGCCTGAAAGCCTGCTATTTGAGCTGCCAGTTTCTTGGGGAACGGGCTGTGAGCAGAGTCCAAAAAAAGGCCAAATCTAGGAAAGGCGTAATCAGCATTAAATAACTCATTCTTCCTCTTCCTGGACTCACCCTTTACAATGACAATTGCAACTCTTGAAAGTCACCAAAACATCCTTGAAAGATTAACCTCACCCTTGCTCCTTTGTGACACTTCTCCAGAATAACCTTTTGTGTTTTCTCAAAGGCATGGTTGAGCTTCTCAATCAAATCTTAGGGGAAGCCATGTGGCAGTTACTCTGACTAGAAGACCACGCAACACAACTGTTAGCGGCACACACTGTCTGTGCACGTACGCCAGTGGGAAACGAGGCCCCAAGGCTACCTTTACTCACATCCTGGTGACTCAGTACAGCAGAGCCAGCAGAAGAGGAACAAGCCCATGAAAATTCCTGTCTGCTGAAAGTCCACGCTCTAGCAGAAATTATTACCACATACATGTTGCAAAATAGTTTAAGACACAAAAGGGTTAAAATCTTAAGGGCCATGACTTCTCTTAACACCTCATCTCAAATGCCATATCCTGATGACCCCAAATTAATCTTTGCCTTAATAAATAAGAAATGAATGTAAAATTCTTAGCACATACTAAGTATTCATTAATGTTCATTATTAAGAAATGATTACATTTGAATTGTACTTTGTAGTTTACAAAGTCCTTTCACAAGTAACTGACTAAAATCTGTTAGGGGGTATGTATGGTGTTGATGAAATATATTCATTCCACACACATAAAAGGGCTTAGAAATGGGAGATTCTCTTGAGTCTTGACATCACCTGTCTGAATCACTTTTTCGTTTACCGTGTCAGCTCTTCTCTCTGAAGGGGGTAGTCAGAGGGCCTCCTCTGTGTCTGGGGGAGTCAGGAGTACAATGCATGGGCTGCCTCCAGCTGTGGACAGCTCTTCTTAGAAGACACATAATAAAAAGCTATTATACAAACTATTATATATAAATAAGCATCAAGGATATATTATACAACACAGGGAATATAGCCGATATTTCATAATGACTATAAATGGAGTATAACTTTTAAAAATTGTGAATCATTATATTGTACACCTGTAACTTATATAAGATTGTACATCAAATGTACATCAATGAAAAAAAATGCTAGTGTGCAATGAAGGCTCACAATCACGCCAAGGTAAACAGATCTCTCTTGTGATTCTCGGCTTCTCCATTCTTTTCTCAGAAAGCTTGAAATCACTTGTCAAATCTGCTGAAATGCCTTGATTTACAAATTCTTTAATAAAAGAGATGGTACCAGATTTTCTTCTAACATCTCCCATCAGCATTAACACAGTACATGGAGGAGTGTTATCACCAGGTAGATCATTAGTCTCAGCCAGTCAGCTTTAATGATAGGCTCTGATGGAGGCTGGTGGCG
This sequence comes from Camelus ferus, assembly GCF_009834535.1. Lineage (NCBI taxonomy): Eukaryota > Metazoa > Chordata > Mammalia > Artiodactyla > Camelidae > Camelus > Camelus ferus. Next base: position 49,642,221 of record NC_045708.1, on the reverse strand, counting down.
GCGAAGGGGTGCGTGTACAGCAGGGAGGAGGGCTTCTACCTCCAAATCATTCTCCTGCTCCATAAACTGTGGGGAAAAGATTGCTCATTGTCCCTGCTAACAAAGATCAAGTTGCCAGATGTTTTATGTGGAAGAACACTAGACTACAGCCTCCCAACCTTCTCCAAAGCAGGCAATGACTAAACAGAACAGTCTAGGGATGTGTGAAGTTGGACAATAGTGGTAAGAGCTAACTGTTATTGAGCACTTTGTGTGCACTGATCTTGTACTCGACTATTTAATCTTGACGAGAACCATTGCAACCCTGTGAAATAGGTTACTATTTCCTAGCCACACCGTTGCTATTCCAATTTCCAGAGAAGGAAACTGAGGCTTACAGAGATTAGGTAGCTTACCTAAAGTCACATCATGCTGAGACTAATTTAGACCCAGAAGGCTAATTCCAGAGCCAATGCGCGCGCGCACACACACACACACTTTCTCTCTCTATATATATCTATTCCATATATTTTCTCTGCTTATATGTATATGTGTGTGCACATGCATGTGTGTACTGAGGGCAAACTGATAGAAGTTAATCAGGGGCTCTTTTTCTGTTTCTAGTATCTAGGATAATAGCCAATAAACCTTTAGGTTAACATTTGCACATTACATGAGGCTTTTCATTAGAACTCTAGCTTAGCAATATTTTATCTTTCTTCAAACAGACTGTGTGTAGACTTCAATGCCACCCCTCTCCCTTCCTCTGGAAGCGCTCCCTAACCTCCAGGTCAGAGGGCCTTTCCGCTGGGTGCCTCCAAAGCACCTCTCTCCTGAATTACAACGATCTCTCCACATTATTGTAACAACTCGGTTAATGTCTGTCTTCTGTGCTCCATGAAGGTAGAGGGATGTCTTTCTTGTTCTCTACTGTGACCCCAATACCTTTCATGGTACTGTGCACATCGTAGGGACTCAAAAACGACTTGCTGATTGAATGAATTGTCCTTATAGCAGTATTATTATTAGGTAGGTAGATAAGTGGGGGCACCAGGCAGATAAGGTGGATGGTCTGGAAGATGGCGTTATGCCCACCTCCAACATAAAGGGCCTTTACTTCCTCTAAGTGAGTTTCAGCAAGAAACCGATTGGAACCCAACAGCTGCAACTGCGTGGTAGGAAGGACTGGACATGACCCAGTGCTCCTTGTAATATAATCAGCATTGCGGTTTAGGCCCCCAGGGGGTTTTCTGTGCATCATGGGTAAGGACATGCGCAAAGAGGAGAAACATGATTAGGCATTCCAGGGGCAAGAGCCGTTGATCAAGTGAAAAAACATTTCTAAGCTAGAGTACAAGTGAGGGGGCAAAACAAAGACTTTCCCTCCTTTGGATCAGCTTGCCTCCCATTCTTGGAGGTGTACGTTTTCTTTGCTAAATAAAATTTTAAAAATCTTTCAGTACACAATGTTCTTTCTCTCATCTGAGTTCTTATTTTTGGGTAAGAAAAGAACTGGGATCTTTTCCCTTCCCCTTTTGGGGTAACATTATCAAGGCCATATTCTACAAATTCGTTCATTGTTTTCTCTATCAGATACCTACCTAGTGCAGAATTAGGTAAACATGGTAAATAAACCTCAGCATTTTGCTATGCATCCATTATAATAAAATCTGTGCACCCCCACGTAGACACGTGAAGACAGTCCTGACTCCTGATAAAGAATATTAACTATAAGTGTGCCTGGGCACATTGCAGCTACTACGAGGAGTGTTTCAGAAACCCTGTAATATCATAATGAACAACTAATTCCTCCTTTTGAACATGACTTATATGATTATAAATTTACTAAAGGGGTAGGTAGGGAACTTTAAAATTGTTTGCAAGATCTGCTACTTCATGGAAAAAGAAAAATGAAATGCCCTATATAAACCAATTTTCTTTCTGCTCATAAGCAAACAAATACAAAATGTATTATTCAATTATTTCTAAGACTTAAATGAGTCATTGCATTTTTATTTCATGTGCACAACAAAAATTAAAAATCCCCTCAATCTCATATGATGTTCAGTTTTGAGTGTTCATGTCGATGTGTCAAGAAGAAGAAAAAAGAGAAAGAGATCAAAGATTGCAAGACAGATGAGAAGGACAGACACACATGTGAGGACCAAAGGCGTGGGCAGGCGGCAGTCAGAGAAAAGAGGTCAGACGCCACCACTATGTTAACTTGTAACTGCAATAGCGGTCTTCTAGAAGGCGGTATTCTCCTTCTAGGCTTGATGTCTGCAATTTTCCTGTCTGGTACTTAGGTTAACGATCATACTCAGAGTGCAACTGGGTCAGACAGTTAGGTGTTCCCCTGAGCATGAACAACAGATCAGCAAAAGATCTAGGCACCTAATATATTCCACAAAAAATATCCACAGAGTAGCGTGCATTCAGTAGTCACCATTCATATTTGTGTGGCTATTTAAAGAAAAGATACAACTGGAGCAAATTCCAAGTTACAAGGCATTCCTTTTCCAATAGGGCTCCTGAAGACAGACTTGCCCCCAGGCTAAACCTCCCTCCATGGATTCAGCCCTTATCTCTACGCAAATAACTCCCAAATTTCCACAGTCTCTGTATTCCCGGACTCATACTGCATGGATGGTGTGCAGGGCCTCAAAGCTGAGCGGCATCAAGAGCAACTCATCCCTTCCGATCAAATCTAGTGCTCTCGGAATCTTCTTTCTTCTGGTTTACAGCAGCAGCCTCCTCCCTTTGGCTCACAATGGACGCTTTCACTCCCCACCCTCCACATTCTATTAGATGTCACATGTTTCCACCCCAGTGGTGTTCTTCAAATCCCTGGATGAAAGTGGTACAGTTCCTTACTACTTCTCCTGAACTGCTTCAGTGAATCCCCAAATTTCACTGCACCTGCTAACCCTGAAAATCAAAGGTGATCATGCCACATCCTTTCTCAAAAAATTCTCAAAATTGCATTTGGTAATTCAAACTCCTTCACTCAGTATTTCAAGCCTTTTAGAATGTGATCTCTACTTAATTTTCAAGATCATTTCTTAAAACATCCCTTGTCACCCCCACTCCTGAATATGATGTGGATACCACTCACCCTAATGCCTTTGGTCAAGTCATTCTTCAAATTGGAGCGGTCTTTGCTGTCTGAAGTCCTCCTCATCCCTAATGTCAGCCAGGTCAAAGCCCCTGTGCCTCTAAGAAGTTTCCCCAGATTCTTCCTAGTTAAAAATCTATCCATGATTCATACATTTCTAGCATGTTTTTAGAATTCCATTATGACATTTACTGCAGGATGTTTTTACAGGCAGTCCTAACTCTTCTATTGCTATGAATTCCTGGAAGGCAGAAGCCATATCATTTTACCTCCATAACTCCTACACAAGGGCTGACAGCTAAGAGGAGCTCATGGAATGCTTGTTAAACACTGAAAAAAAGAAATAACACGAGTGAATAGTCTTTAGCTTTTCTATTCTGTTTACTATTAACCCTAGTTCCCTTTTCCCAATCTAGGGAACTATTTAACTTATGCTTCAGGTTTTGAAATTGTCTACATACAACAATTCTTCTTTTGGGTGCTTAGGGCTTTGTGCTGTTCTGATTAGTTCTTCTCTTACTAACCCCTGTCAGATGAGAAACACTGTTACATCATCTACTTCGGCACTCAGGTGAGGGTGACTCAGACTCAGGGTTCATTTCCTTTGTTGGGGAGCAAAAGGCTTCAATCTTGAGCAAAGCAAAGGCTGTCCAATATTCACATATTTTAAAGTAATTGAATCATGTTCATTTTCTTTTGCATGAGGGCCACATTCAGAGTAAACTGCCTATTTTGGACTCTTATGGCCATAAGAGAAGAAAACATACCAGCAGTGAGTCTGATGGAGATACAAGAAGATGCTCCAGGCCTTAGTCACGATCAGAGACCCACGAGGTCTCTTTAGAGACTAGGAAAATACCAGAAATAAGGAGCAAATGCATCATAGGTACAGAACATTCTCGGTTTCTTCGCTTAATTCTCCTCATTCAGTTTGCATGCAAACTCAAAGCATGAATAATGAAAACATTTCAGAGCTACAGAGTCATAAAAAGACATGGAGGAATCTTAAATTCATATTATCGAGTGAAAGAAGCCAATCTGAAAAAAGCTACATACTGTATGATTCCAACTATATGACATTATGGAAAAGGAAAACCCGTGGAATCAGTAAAAACATCAGTGAGTTGCCAGGGGTTGAAGAATTGGGAAAAAATGAGTAAGTAGAGCACAGAGGATTTTTAGGGCAGTGAAAAGTGGGGTAAGGACAATTAGTGAACACTTCCCACTTGAATGTAGTGAAATTAGCAAAATGCTTGCTTCCAAGAAAACTGGCTATGCCTTTCAGTTTTTCTTTCTCCAGTGACTTTCAGATGAATGAATTAATATCCTTCTGGTCACATGCGAAAAATCTGACCTGTCTGCTGCTTTACAGGATGCTATTACTATGTCAGGGTAAGGAAAGCTGAGTGGTCCATGACTATGATTACGTCTTAACAGTTACTAAGTAGGGATATTGAATAACCTACTGAAGGAAGTCAGAAGTTAAAAATGTCCAAAGAGTTCATTTTTTCCACATAAACAACATAACTCTAAAGAGGAGAACGCAGCCCCCAACATACAGATGAGGTCCTTATAGAAGCATGCTCTTCCTCCATGGGGGCGCATCTGGATAAAGAAGAAAACTTGCATGTAGGCTTGGCTAGTGGAGTGAATGAAAGTGGGATGGACATGAGACCAGAGGTGTCAACAAGGTCAGAGACAAGGCACAGACAGGGGGCTGGGGGGCTGGAAGGTTAGGAAAGTTGGGAAAACCCACCAGCACCACCTATGTCAAGGGGCTGAAGCAAAGACTGAACGAGATCGCGTGTGCAGGGCGGAGCAGCAGCCCAGGGCTCCAGCGAGGCAGCCTGGGTTTAAATCCCTGCTCTGCCTCTTCCTGGCTGAGTGGTCCTGCAAAAGTCACTTATGTCATCTGAATCTGAATGTCTTCATCAGTGAGTTGTGCGGATGAAATGAGATACAGACAAAATGTACTTTTTGAGTGGTGAGGGCTCAGATGCTAATTACCATTATTTATCATTTTTGTTACCTCAGGTCCTCCTGTTTATAATTGCCACCCTCAGTACGTGCCGTTCTCCTCTATTTTATTTTTTCTACAGAACTTTTACCATCTCCACACTATGTATTTTACTTATTGTTGTATCTTCTTATTTTTGATTCTCCACATTGAAATGTAAGCTCCATAGTGACAAGGGGTTTTTTTCTGTTTTGGTCCCTACAGGGGAGTGCCTAGGACAGGGCTGGCACCCAGTAGCACTTAATAAATATTTGTTGAATGAAAGAATCATTGCCTAATACAGTTCTTGGAGTACAGGAAGGGTGACAAATGATCAGTTCTGAAATAGCCAACATGGCATTTGCCAGTGGGAACCACTTCTGAGATGTGGCCAGAGGTGGGGGTTACTGAGTGGAGGGAAAGTCTGTTGGAACTGAAGAAGTCAGGGAGGCCCTGGAGCCAGCATGTTGGGTGGGTCTTCCACATCAAACCTCTGCTGCAAAATGAAGCTAGGGGGTCAGGTGGAGAATGGGATCAGAGGGGCTGCCAGCCTCTCCAAGCCTGTAGATAAATGCAGAGGAATACGCCATACGTCAGCGGAATGAGCAGATGGCTGCTTTCCACAATGGGAGCAGGGGTTAGCAGGGTAACACCAGGAGTTGGGAGAACTCAAACATTGCCTTGTAGTCCTATGACATATGGCTCCCAGAAGACTGAAGATCTTTCCGTGGAGAGTGCTATGGGAGAAGAGATGGCCCTGGAGAGAGCTGGGATTCAGTTAAGGAAACAGATGGGCCAGGTCAGCAGAGAGCCTGCAAAGGTAGAGAAGGGTGTTGCTAAAGACGTGCCTTCCCGAAGGTGTGGCAGTAAGAGCAGCGGACAGGAGCACGGGGCAGTCTAGAGATGAGCGTGCACATGGCTGTGTGCACAGAGGACAGGGATGCTATTTGGAACAAGGACACTCAAGAATGTGTGGTTGTAGGTTATTATTTTTTTTTTTCATTACAAGATACAAGATGACTTTGTAATAAGCTAACCAAGGAGAGGGACAGCACATTTCTAGAAACACCTTCAATGCTCCAGGGAATTATTCAAATATCTAGCAGTCACATCATCTCTATGTTATGGGAATAGCTTTCCCTTCCTTGAGTCTTCAATAGGATATACTCCTGGATGAATGAATTTTAAAAGTTACTACCTTTTGTAACCTTTACTTTTTTTTAAAGTCCAACTTAAATAGGTTAAAATTTCAGTGAAATTGTATATAAAAGTAAAACATGAAGACAAGCTTTGGAACTCTTGTGAGTTGGAAGATTTTTCTCTCTCTCTTGCTATGCTAACTTTGGAGATGGGAAGCATCTCATGGTATCTCCAAATAAATTCTTAAGGCAATGTTCATTAGTTAGTTGGTTGGTTGGTCAGTGGCTCAGATACCCATAGGGTAACCACAATGCCTAGAGGACTGTAAGACCAAAGCAGTGGATAAGACAGGCTAAGGTTTGGAACACTATGAAAACATTATTTAGATGACAACAATTGATACTCTAAAGGCTATTTAGAACAGATGGATATTTTGATCTGGGAGTCTTTCTCCTTCTTCTGAATTCCTTGAATAAATAATTAACAATAATCATAATATTATTAATAACAAATGTGGGTGAAGTCAGAGTGCCCTAGGAGAATATACAAGAAGTGCTGTTCAATAAAACATGTTGAATGACAGCCTCTATGGGGTTTAGAATTTGGGTAGGAGCACTATTCCCAAGACATTTTAATGTGCACTGTTTCAGTGTCACTTTGTCATCACAGCAGAAAATTAAAAAATCATTCTGGGTTGCACCAGCAAAAAATTCCTGAAAGACTAATGTAAATAAATGACAAAAATAAAACCTTTTCTATTCTTAAAATATAGCCATTCTTGTGACATTTTTAGTTTCAGGTGTTAAGGTGTCATTTTTAGTTTCTCCTAAGTCTTCCCCTGAAGTTCATTTTGACGTACTTTTATTTGCATGAGCATTTCCTGAAGAAATAATAGGGACACACATTCATGACATGGCTGCGCCTATAATCCCTTGGGAAGCCTTGTCTGTACTTCCCAGACTTGAGCAAAGTCCAAGATGAAGGTAACACAGAGACTAGAGATCCAGTTAATTTCTAGTTAAACCTCTTTCCTGCATGACCTCTCATGGACCAAACTGAGATGCTTAACGGAATTTGGATCTCACTAAATAGAATGGCGATGTTACCAATTTTAGATACCCAGAAATCTACTAACAAACATTTTATTTTCCTAAAAAGAAAAAAAATGTGGTTCACATCGTTATTCCATACGTTTATCAACACTTATATTTGATCAATGATACATATTTTAAAAACAAACTAACAACCAAAAGTTGTCTTTAGATTGGTACCTTCAAAAAAAAAGTTTCTCTCTCTCTGTTTAAAGAAATCCAAACCAAAACACATGCAAACAAGCCAATAGACACTCTAAAGCTAAAACAAACCACAACAGCAAAAAAGTTACCAAAGATGTTTTTTGGACCCCTAGACATTACTCGAAGGCTGCTGGTAACATATTGTTTACTTCCCTGGTTAAACATAGTAAACCGCAGCTGCTGCTATGGCTGGACTGAACCAGAGAAAGGGGCACGTATTGGCTGTATGTCAAGATCACCAACCTATTCAACCAGAACTTCTCCTCTGAGATGTGCTGATCAGTAAAAAGATACCTGGCCACTTTTTAACTCCATCTGATTCAAACAGGAAGTTTAGATGTTCATAAGTTTGTAAATTTTGCACCTTGGTTATTACAAAATTTATGGCCCGAGGCAATGAAGATTTCCAACATCATGTGAAAAATATGCATCCTCCTTTAAAAACTGCCTATCCACCCCTTCTGTGCCTGAGCCCGGACAACACATCGAGCGTTGGAGAAGTTTTAAATCAGACAATACTCTCTGCGGCTATCCACACTACTCCAAGCTAAGGACTTCTGTCTCTGGGACCACTTTGTAAGGAACGTTCACTGTTGAGAGAAAAAAAGCCACACTGCACAAACTACTTAAAAATCTGTATCGGTCATTCCTATTTTTAAAATTGTGTTAAAACATACACTTAAATTACCAAAGTTCTCTTTGTTGTTGTGAAATACAAGGGCAAGTTCAATATTTATATTCAGTTCTAGGGTATAGTATTTTCTGGCCAACTTTTGATCCCAGGATAAACTTAGCTGTTTAAAATGGTAGAGAGTAGAGACTTAACTGAAACATTATGTGTAAGATATCCCATTAATTAAGTTAAATTACTTAATTTTCCCTACATCATTAGTTTAAATGAGCCATTTCATCAAATGCCTGGCCTGTTAAAATGATTTAGAACTTAAATATGGAACAAAAGAATGCTAACACTTAATAAAGAATATAACAAATTATCCAACACCGAGGTTAGAGATCTGACATTATACTTATGTACATATTTTTTAATCTTCTAAAATGGCAAGTCCGATAGTAGTTGTCCATTTTAAAGTCATTCCAGTCTCAATTTCAATTTCAGAAGATGTAAACAGAACTTACTAAAAATACTCTTTTCTCTTTTCCTTATTTTTCTGATCTCCCATGCAGCATTCCTTGTCATAAGAATATATTTGTGTATTTATATTTCACAATAGTGGATGTTAAATCTGAAATATTAATTATCTAAAGCAAAGTTAAATGGCAGTTCCAGCCAAAAATGTCCCTATATTTGTTGCATTGCATTTGCAAAAGAGTTAGGAAAGAGCCCTGGTTGACAGAGTTAAGTTCCTTGCCCAAAATAGTTTTTGTTTTTGTTTTTGTTTTTTCAATTTAACACAGTTAATTAAGTAACCAATATTAACTGCAAATTAGCTTTCATTTTTTTTAATATGAAAAATTGAAGATCTCATACAAACCAAATTCATGGAATATTTTCTTTAGTGTTGAATATTTTCTAAGTAGCCATAGCATTTTTATATAGCAAACGAAACCAGGTCTTTTGATGAGAACTGGGATTTCGAAATGCGGATGGGGAGAAAGCAGGAGGGGAGGACAAATTAGAATCTGGTATGCTATGTACTACTTACCTTCAAAAGTCAAATAAAACTTTCCTCTGTCAAACCAAACGAGGGAAGGCTGTTCATTCTCTGTATGGCCAGGAGTTGAAGCGGGATGGGGAAGGTTAAGGAGAAGGAGAGAGAAGGACACAGTATGAGTTACAGAGCAGGTCATTAATCTCACTATGGGGGAGGGAGGAGGCACTGCATGCCATTAGCGTGCAGGAAAAAAAAAGGGAAGGCTGGCAATCATCTTTTTTTTTTTTTTTTTTTTTTTTAGTTCAGGAAACAGAAAGCAAAAGCAAAGCTATGGAGGCCTGAAGGGATGGGCACGTGTGGCTGGTAGCTTGGTACTTGGTGCTTGTGCGCACGGAGCAGAAGTCTTCCTGGCCATGCAGGGGCGTCAGCGTATTTTAACTGCACTAGTTTGGGCAAACTGTCATTCAGCAATTGCTGTGTCCATTGCACCTTCAATGCCATCCCCTTCTTTGTTTTCAAAAAAATAAACTCGGAGTTATGGGTTATATAAAACTTAGCTTAGGCTTTAAATGACAACAGCATTGCATATAAATTGAAAGTTCATGGAAGATGTCATATATCTTCCGTCCCCTCCCCTGAAATCATCTTAGGCATCCAGACACAAAACACCCTTTACCTACATACCAAAGAGAAAGCAAGGTTACTAATGGTGCTCTATTCTATCCTAAATTAAAAAGACATCACTGAACAGGTAATTCTGAGCAGTTAAATTATTCCTTCCTTTGTAAATTCACAAAGCAATAGCATCCCACCTTTTTTGACCCTTTTCACTGAGAAACTGTCATGCAACCTGCTGCTTTTTAATATGGTCACTTAAAAAACATTTCAGTGGCATGAGTTCCACGATGAACAGTAGATAGATAGTGCATCTGAGAGGCACTGGACACTCATGAGGTGAGTAGCATGTCCATGAAGTTTAGCGTTCAGATGGCATAATGGCTTGGATTTTTAAAGTCTAGATATCTAAAAATCACTCAGCTAGCACCATACCTGCAGGCGTTTCACAGCGCCTTTCAAACGAGGGCAGTTTGTCATAAAAAACATCATCTTCTGACACTACGAACCAAAGAAATATAAAGGAATGGAAAACAAAAACACAAATACAAATCTCAAATGAAATCAAGCAGCACACTTTACTGATCGAAACACAGAAATGATTTTGATGGAAAAAGGAAACAAAACCTAAGACACTGTGATTATGGACAGGGTATAAAAAGTGACGTGCTTATTTCATGATAAGTCTATGAGAAGAAACTGAAAATTTTAAAATGCCGGGTTTTAGCATCTGTGAATTCGCTGAAGTCAGCTTCATGGAAGAAATCATGCTCCTGCCTTTTCAGGGAGTTGTTAAAGGCATTATCATTAATAATTGACTTGTGCAAATGTATTTCACTCAGACGCAATTCTCAAGTGGCCAGACATATGTCCATCAACAGAAACTCCTGACATAGTGCTGACAGCTCGGTGGGATCACCCCACATGCACCTTCCTCGCCATGGGGAAAGAGGAAGCTTTTACCGAGACCATAAAAATGCAACACTATAAATCTGAGGTCCCTGAATGAAGTATCCCATTTCAGCTCCATCAATATCCAAATTTAGTTTGTCTTGCACCTGTCTTTGGTAGTTATGGATGGGTAATTTTGAACAGCATGATTGTAATTCCATAATTGGCTCTGGAAGCAAGCATCATCAAATGTCTTTGTAAACTGGTCACAACAGTTGCTCTGAACCCCAACCATTCCAGATCTTTGCATGTGCTCTCCCTTCTCACCAACAAACAAATGTAGATAATTGAAGTTTTACTCTATTTGATTTAGATCAATCAATGCCACAGGTCTGAAGGGTTATAACTTTAATAGAAAATTGAGTAAATTCTGTACAAAGAGCAATGAGGGAGATTCTTCCTTACAATGCAGAGAAGTAAGATAAAGAAATGAATGAGGGTAGTAAAATTACTTCATAAACAACATCTCTTGGAAAATAGTCTACTAGCTTGCCTCCTAGACTTAGTAAGGCAGGGAAATTGCTTCCTTGCAATTCTTAGGGCTCTAGGATATCACCTGTCAATCAGTTTTTATTCATACATGTGGCTTCCTTGGTGGCTAGAACAAATGAATGCAACTCCTTTAATATCTGTAGGAGAGGAGAAGGAACCAGCACTAAAGCCGATGCTCTGTATCTCCAGGAAATCGGAAGTGAAACAGGAACCTTGGCAGAAACTGAATGTTAACAGTGCTTTTTCATACCTGCTGGTGGGGAATGGTGGAGAATATTCCTTTCTTTTGAAAAACTAAATTTCTATTTACAATCTCCTTAAAACAAGGAGCCTCCAATTCTGCCATTTGTCCTTTGAGTTGAAGTTACAAAAGAATAGTTCATAAGGGTTGAATAGCATGCTAAAAAAATTTTTTTTTATCATCGTTGTGGACATTGAGGGCTTAGAAGCAAATGTACTAAATCAATCAGGGAACTTAAAAAATGCGTCACTGGGTAACTCTGTGCTGGATTTAAACAAGGGTAGCACTCAAATTAAGTACTGAACAAAATTGTCCTTAAGAACGAACCATGGAAATTGTCTCAAAAGGATCTGGGATGGGGACTGGCCAGACAGCTAGCACTGGAGACAGGCTTTCCCACCCCCACCCCCTCCAAAAAAAAGCAGAAAGAAGAAAAATACTAAAATTAAATGTGGGTATTTTAAATTGAGATTAAGAATACCCACCTCCAAAGGTCTTTCTTTTTGTGCAGAATAATTGATGTTAATACAGATTTTTTTTTTTTTAACAAGATTATCCAAGTCAGAATTGCCACCCAGCTTGGAAAGACAAAGGCTTGGAGGAAATATTTCAAGTTTTAGATGTTATGGTTAATATTCCAGTACTGAATACAAATCACTTTTGCTCAAAGCTCTACACCAAAGGAAGCATCAAAGTCCAGCTGATACTTCCTTTGGTGTCCATGAATGTCCATTCATTACAGATTCCTGAGATGTTAAAAATGCAACTAAAAATGCATAATCAACAGTGAAGGAATATAATTAACAGTGAATTTAACAATAAAGAAAGATTGTTTTTATGGTGGCCTTTTTGTATTGGGGTACCAAAAGAGGGTTTTGCTAACATCTTAAAAAGTGACTATCACCCGTAGAAATAAAAAATAATAAATTGGATATTTACAACTAGAGATAATTCCCTGTTCATCTCTTAATGTCTAGGAGTTTGTTTCTTAGAATAACTTCAAGCATTTTCTCTATTTGCATATTAGTATTCAGATTTTTTTCCCAAAATCAAACAGTGAAGATCTTGTGAGCTTTTTTCAGTATAAAAGGAGTTTATTGTATTTCATTGATTCTAATCTGTGCACTTTTTCACATTTTAACCTCTCTGAAATTGAGATGGGTCTTAAAATCAATATAAGAAAGTATTGCACCTTAACTCAGTTGGCAGCCCTCCCCTCCCTTTCTCAGTCACACATGAAATGATAGTGCATCTCCTATTGGAAAGTATCTTAAATTTAGTGAAGTACAGCTGCAAGGGAACACTTTATTTTTTGAATGTGACAGTGCACAGAAAGTCTTCTTTTCAGATGTGGCATCAGATTTACTACTTTATAAATCACGGGTCTCATGAAAGATTTTACGCTCAAAGCCTTTCAGGGGCATATCCTTATATGACTCGTTGTGTAGGAAAAACAGACTTGCTCTTAAAAAGTTAGTTCTCAAATTATATTAAACTTTGCAATAGGCAAGTATAAATCATTAAGTGCAAAGTTTCCACCACACTTGCCCAAATTTTGGCACAAGTGTCTCAGAAAATGCAAAAAAAAAAAAAAAAGTATTGTGGTGATGGAAGGGACATGTTGAACCACCAATGTCAGGAATTTGCTGTTGAAATTCTCTGTCTCCCTCAAGCCATTTGACTACATTCAGTTGACATTCCAAGTCAGTCATGAACAAAGCATATCCTCTCCAAAAAGACATTTACCAACACTGCACAAGGTCCTGCTGGGCTGTCATTGACAGCGTATGGACTTCAGAGAGAAGTGGCTGTCAGGCGACCCGCAGCAGCAGGAAATACAGAACAAGACAGTGAGGAAGATGAAAACCAAATAAAAATAACAGAACCAAACAGATTAAATCAGAATGCTCCTCAGCAATGAAGCAATGTGACTGTCCTCTCAGGTGACGTTTTTCTTTTTTCAGCCTCTCTGTGGTGAAAGAATGCAGCCTTAGCTGGGTTAAGTATCAAAGGCACTGGCCAGGATTTGAGATTTCTGCAGCGGAGAGCATAAAAACACATTGCACAAAACACAGACACAGTTCCAATTCCCTGTGTGTGCAGTGTTCTCTTTGAATTTCAGAGTCGAAGGAAGATGTTAGATGGTCATCTGAGGTCACTTGAGGTCTGCGTTCTGAGTGACAGTTTATTATCCTAACTTTCCTCTCTGACCAACCAGCAAAATCACATGGAGTGAGTGGAACAAACGATCTTGAGGAAAAAGAGCAACGGAAAAACAACAGAGCGGGAGTGGGGGCAACACTGTAGCCATGAGGAGTATTAAAGAGACTTCAAAACGAAGGTTGGGTGTTACAGAAACAAAACAAAACAAAACAACAACAAAAGCCAGAGAGAAATGAGCTAATAGGCACCTAAAAATAGGGAGCCCCAAATTGCCCCAACTGGTGATGCAGATAAAGAATAGACTTGGCTGTATAAATAATGTTAAATATCTGTCTGTGATATCTGATGCATCATACAAAATTGGATAGCTGGTTCTTTTTCACCAAATCTGAAGAATTCTTTTGAGCTGGTCTGATTAAAAATATAGAGCACATGATATGATTGGATTTCTCTTTGGGGGCCTAAAAGGCACACCTTAACTTACTTCCCCGGGATACTGGGGATTTCTTCCCCAGAAGAGCTTCAGGCTTTGATCAAATTACTTCTCACGTGGGCAACTCTGTAGCGTGCTCTCTTTGGCAAGTAGCAGCAGGAATTTATTTAGCTTTGGTTAATGATTCTCCCAAGCAATGCAGGATGGGCCAGCTGGTTTATAATACGGGAGACTTGGCAGAAGTCAGGACAAGAAAGGAAAACAACGGGGAAAATGAAATGGGAAAGCCCAGGTCGGAGACACCATGCAAACGTGAGAGGCAGCAGGAGCCAGGAAAGGTGGGGAAAGAGGTGTAGAGAGAGACCAGCCTTGGGAAGAGGGCAGACGCTCCAGGCAAAATGAGGCATTTAAACCTGGGAAAACCATCCAGCTGAGCAGCCAATCTCAACTCTTCACTTTCATCACACCATAAGGAAAGAGGCACAAAAGGCATTTACTGAAAATGCCAGCAGTGACTTATTTCTTGGGGAAAATTGACCACACATCACTGAAAAGCACTAGAAAAAATGTCAGAAGCTTTTCTCAAGTCCCACAATGCCCATGTTTACACCATCTGTCAACAGAAGGAGAACCAAAGTGATGAAGAAATGGAAGCTTCAAGAAAATAAAAGTTCTAAATTTTGTGATTTCTCATGTGTCACACCGTCAGAATTTAAATAAACGCTCTCCCCTCAAAGGAGACTATTTGCATTCTAAGAAATAATATCTAAATTACAGCATCTTACTTGACGATTTCTTCTTTATTTTATGAATAGCTCTGTATGGAAACAGCCTAAGAGCATTCCTGCAAAACACAGGTGTTCGTATCCTTTTGTTTATTTGCTTAGTTAAAGCACTTTGCCTTCTTTGCTGAGAAGGTGCTTTTAAAAGAAGAGTCAGATGATAGTAGCAAAACACACAGCAAAACAATTTTGACCAGAAACATAAGACTCTAGGGTTTTCAGATCATTAAAAAAATTGCCAGTCAAAACCACAAATGGATTAAAAGAGAGAAGATAATTTTTACCAACTGTGGGAGTAGTGGCTGCACTCAAGGAATTAGTGGACGATATGGAAGAAGTGCTTTCAGCCCGGGCAAGGGGTGCTATCGGAGGAGGGCTGGAAGAATGTATGGGAGGGCTGAAAGGTCGGGGCTGCGGGGAGAAGAAGAAAAATGGAAAGTTAGAGTCACGGGTCTTCGTTCCATATTTTGAACATTTCCCAGCCCCAGATATGACAACTCGGGTTCTTAAGAGGACTGGTGGCACCATTTTTACCATGAAATTGGTTATATCTATATAGGAGCTTGTGGATGGTGCTAGAGGAAACTTAAACCATAATGCGCTACACTCAACAGGTACCTCACATTTAGAGAAGCTGAGGTCTGGGATGCGGTCAGTGATGTTTCAGGACGGTAGACTCACATGCCCTCAGGGACTAAGCAAGTAACATAATATGAGAGTTCATACCCACTTAAAGATATCTGAGTACAAAATATTGTACTGTGCTATCTAAATCAAGTATCATGGATGTCACCAGTCTGTGACTCCTATGTGTGGTTACCAAGGAAATTTACCTCTGCTGGAAGTCTTTTAATTGTTCACACAGAATGTTTTCCACCTCTCAGACTTAAAACACACGTAAGAATCTTCCAGAAAAAACTCACTGGGCCACCATCCTCCTTTTTATTCATGTAGTGTGCCTACCACCAATATCTCTGTAGTCTGGGGACAGAAATCAGGACTTTCCCTCCCTTTGAGTCTTCCAAAGTCAGATCCATATGATGAAAAGAAACACCTCCTATTCTTAAGGATTTAGCGCAGCCAAGCATTACTATCTTAATTTGCATCAAATCCACTAGAGAAGAACTGAGGGCCCCAGGGTGCTGTCCCACCATTTTAGACCTTGGCTTGAAAGGTTGTAGAGATTTGAGGATGACTGAAATGTACATTCTTGCTGCAGTGACAATGTTTTAGATGCCACCCGGCAGGGCCATTTGGACAAGTACTGTAAGGCTTAGACCTGAAGTTACGATGACCCGTGTTAAGGCATTTTGGCTCCTGCTGGTCATTCCCACTGGACGTTTCTGAGCCAGCCAGGGCAGAAGGGAACATACCACATCGCCGACTCCAGGCTTCCCTGGAGGTAGCTTTGCCCGAGACGGAGGCCGGGGAGGAGGCGGAGGTGGGGTGGTGCTACTGCAGGGAACCAAGGGGGTGGCTGGCCGAGCAGGGGATGATGCACCTGAAAAAACAAGCTGGCATTAAAAATGGCAAGAAACTTAGGTGGCCAAAGTGCTGTCATCATTTGGTCCCGCCCTCCCGGCTCCCACTGCACAGCGTCAATCACCACACTTCCTTCACTTCAGCAGTTAGTAAGGTCAGCACTGGAGCACATGGGGTTTTGGGGCTTTTTTGGGTTTTTTTTTTTTCAATAACGAAAAAAAATCACTCAGTTGAACTATGGTTGATGGCAGAAGCTGAAGCTCATTGCCTTTTGTTGTCATGTGACACCCAGGGAAAGGTAAATCCTTTTATTACTCTCTGTGACGGAAAGTATATTCTTCAGACCCTTTTGGCTGGCTGGGTGGGTAGCTTTCATTTTCACCATGCACACAGCCAACTTAGGAAAAATTTTCTTGATTTTTACATATCCAGAATTTATGTCCAAGATGAAAATGGAAGTTCGAACTTGAAAAAAAAGAATGATCTTTCACATTTTATATACATATACATATATACATACATATATATATATATTATATAAACATGTAGAAGAGCATTATCCTTTTTACTGTGCTTCGAAAACATGAGTGTTAACTTTGTAAATGTCAGCAAACACTGGATGGTAAGCAAAGGGACAAACTGTAAGAATGGAAATCAGATGTTACGTGCATACTTTGTGTGTAGTGTCTTAACGGAAACACGTTGAATTTAGAGGATTTTATCTTTTGAAGGACGATGTGTGGGAATCTGTCTACGGAGAGGTTGCCCACGATGATTTCTGTGGTAATTTTTTAAAGAGCCTCTTGGATTTACTTTTCTGGCTGTCAATGACAAGCATGAGAAACACAGAGGACACACAGAGGCCGGCATGCACACTAATCAGCACACCAGGAGGGTCTCTGGCCTCGGGGGGCCGCCTATCTTCAGTCATAGTCTGGGATACGAGGGTCAATTGCTCAGCAAACAATCTTAAGAAAGTCAAATCAATATTCCACACAGTTCTTATTAGTCAGAAACGTTCCAGCTACTCCTGAGGTTTTTTCCACTTTGGTTTGAAGCACAGGTGTCAAATTATTCTAAGAAATTCTGCTCCAGGAAAGTGCCCGCCCCCTCCTCACCTCCCCGCCAACCCACTATAAATCTCTGCCGTTTGGATAATCCTAGACCCACACCTCCATCTCCAGATTTTCACACTAAGGAGCTTTGAAGGTGAGCAGCAAAACCCAGCATCTCAGCATCTGCTTTCATCCTAGGAGAGTCCTTGGGGATGAACCTTGCTCCTTTGTTTAAACAATTTGAAATCTCGCGTGTGTTGTCTTTCTTTGTGCTGTTTATTTTAAGCATAATTGCATTAGTGTGAAACCCCACTAATTATTACCACCCATCCCTTCCGCTGCCTCCTCTCCATCACTACCACCCTTTCACTGTATTCTCACTTTTTATTTTATTGGGCCAACATCTCTGCTAGGCCCATGAAATGCATTATCTTATTTTCTGCCCACAGTACGCTTTGGAGGAAGGTACTTCTACTGTCTCAGTGCAAACTAAAGCTCAGAGATACTCAGTAACTTGCTCAAGGTCACAAAGCTCAAATAGTTTCTTTAACTCCAAGCCTGAGCTTTTAAATGCAGTGTCTTGTGGACTTTGGTGGTCTTCAGCCTCACATTTTGCACAAAGCCTGGTCTTATTTTGGCACGGGCAGATTGCATGAATTTCTCTCAAGATAAATATTCTTAGTCTTCGGCTAATCTTCCCTTGAATAAAGAATAGGGTACACTTTGACAGGTCCCACTACAAATAGATTTTCACCCAGAATATTTTCAGAAAACAGAAGTGATAGCAAAGAGATGGGAAATGAACCTTTACACGTCTTTGTCAGGAAGTTCTATGGGGCTTTTCGGTGGGGGTTCTACTTCGCTGGGAACCCGTGCTGTAGCAGTGGTTCAAAATGTCTATCCAAGGGTCTGTTTCCAAGAAACAGTCTTCTGAGTCAATTTCGGGAAAAGGTCAGCTGCTTATCCTTTTCCTACAAGTTCCAGAAGGGAAATTAAAAAAAACCCAGTTTCAGTAATACTTGGGCAAGTAGTAAAGGGGTGTCATCCAAGCGTGTGGATTATTGAAAATACTGATGAGAAGTCAGAGGATCTGAGTTCTGGCCCCGCCGACCTCTTACCAGTTGTGGGACCTTCACCTTCCTGAGCCTCAGCTTCCGGTTTTAAGAAATGAGACCTGTTTCTATATGGAAAGTAGTTGTAACAGTTGAAATGGAAAATGCTTATTAACGTATTCACTAAACTGTAAAATGCCATGATGTTGATGGTAAAGATTGTGTTTTTTGTTGTAGATTCAACTAAAAACAAAGAAAAAAAGAGCTGGTTCACTCATTTCCTTTTCCTTTTTGGACATCCTGCTCAACTCACTTTTTCTTCACCGAATTGATTAATTGATTTGTTGTGCAGTTCAAAGCCACCAAGGGAATGTTTAAGAAGCAAAACCTTGCTTGGCAGAGCCCACCAGTTCAGTGGAGGGTATTTCACAACTGAACTAAAGCTTCCCGTGCTTCTGTGAGATTACACAATTATTGTGTATTGTAAGGGTGTAGAGGGTTATTATCTTTACGTCTCTCTCCTCATTCTTTGATCTTCAGTTATCCTTTTATTTCCCCTTCAAGCAGTGTTTGTTCCCAAGAACGATGCTGGAAAATAACTGAACATCGTTTAACTTCAACATATACATTATTTGAGTTTTGTGAGTTCCAAAAAGTTGGCAACCTTTGACCTGCTCTCAATCCATCTGCTGCTCTCATCCTGAGGTTCCATCGTAGCTTTTTTGGTAAACCCTGAGAACCACATTTAACGACAGCTTCAAATTGCATCTGTGTGTGTTGTGTGTGTGTGTGGTGGGGGTGGCACAGGGATCGAGGGCAGCTGGGAAGTGGTAAATGGAACCCAACAGATCTGGGATCAGACAGATCCTGGCTTTGCTAGTTATTAGCTTTGTAACTGTGGCCAAGTTCTGTCTCTGAGCTTCCGTTTCCTTGCCTGTAAAATGAGGCTGATACATCACAACGTTGTGAGGAGAATCAAATGAATTAAAATATACGCACTTCAAAATATCTAAAGACTCAAACACCCTTTCCCAAATTCTGTTTCTTAGAACACAATTGCATCACATTTTGGAGAAAGTTTTAAATATGTATGGGAATGGTTTCATACAAAGTTTCTTTTTTGGTGAACAGTTAAAAGCCCTAAAACAGTCCTGTCCAACAAAGCATTCCACATGATGAAAATGTTCTAGATCAAGTGCTGTCCAATAAGATAGCCATTAACCACTCGTGGCCACTGAGCACTGCACTGTGCTGACTGCATCTAAACAACTGATTTTAATTTTAATTTTAATTAATTACCATTAAGATTAAAATAGCCACAAGTGCGTGGTGGCTTCTACATTGGACGCTGCCGTTCTAAAAAGACTTGTAGTTAGGAGATATATTTAATTCAACCCTTGGTAGCTCAAATTCATTTGTTTATGGGTATGTCTGTGTGTATCTGGTGGGTTTAACAACTTTTAATATTGCTTTAGTTTCCCCAGTTGGAAACTGTTGCACTGAGCAATCTATCTTTATTAAACTCTTTTTCCCTGGCCTCCAAACTTGCTGCGGGCCATTTCTCCACTCCACCCCTAGGCACACAGCCCACACAGGAGAAGTGATAGCCTTTGCCAAGAATCAGGGTCTGCATCCCAGGGAAGCAGTGTTTTGGCCAAACTATGTATTTTTAACTTTTGCCGTAAGGAAATTAAAGTTCTTGTTGCAAATTCTTAAACTCCATCTTTTTCCACAGCAGGTAACTCTTCTGATTCCTGAGGCTGTGAGTACTGCCTGAACTCAGTCAGTGATTATCATGTCGCTGTGAACAAAACTTTAAAAGTAAGCATAATGGTATCCAATTAAATATAGTCTGAGAAGTACAGGAAAAGTTCTTCTCATCAGGTTACGTGTTAGTAAAAGCAGGCAGTGACAAGCCTTGGTAATCACTAAGACATGAGACCATAGCCTATTGTTTTGATCCTAACTTTACATTTCTGCCCGTCTGTGTGTATTTCATTAATAAAAGATTAAGGAGCAAATAAACTGGGACTTAATTAAGGAGATAATGATGCAAAGTTTTATTTATTCATGAGCTTCATTGGCCCAGTTCAGTCTTCCACTTAGAAATTCAATCTTTTAATACCAGCAAAGTATAGTTTTTTTTTTCCAGCTTAATTATTAAGAATCAATAGTACTTACTGGTAACATTTTAAGGTAATTTTAAATAAAAGTCTGGAAGCTAAAACATTAAAACAACAACAAAGCTCCCAAGGATCCTGGAAAGCAATCTGTGCAGTATAGGTGGGTCTCAGTCTTAATTAAGTTTAAGTTTTTTTGTCACTAAACCTTACAAGCATGCCTGGGGGGCATAGCGGTTAAGAACACAGGTTTGGGATCAGACAGACCTGAGAATGAATCCCAAGTCTGTCACCTACAGCTGTGTAAAGCTGGGCAAATTACTTAACACTCACCAGCCTCAGTTTTCCAATCTGCAAGATGGGGAAAATAAGAGTAATTACTATATGGGCTTGTTGTAAGGATGAAATGATGCACGTAAAGCACCTGACATTGTGTCAGGACAAGAAACTGTGGCTGTTCTTACTGACAAAATGAAGGCTCTCCGAGGTCCTATGGTTAAGAAACCTGTTGATTTTGTTTTAACACAATGTTTTCCAAACTAATTTGAGTACTGAATTATTTCTCCCTTTTTTTGGAGGAGGGGAACCCCTAACGATATAAAACACTGGTTTTCTGTGCAGTACAGGTGACTCCAGTCCTGTCCTTGACCAGCATGGACGCTCTCACTGCAAAGCACGGAGCAATTTGCAAACACAGAGTGAGCACTGAAGGATTCTGCATTGAAAATGGAAGCAATGATGACTACTAGAATAGGGACAGATGCCTTTTCTTTCTGCCTCTTACTAGATTTAAATAACTTAAACTTGGCCGCCTCTTTCAAAGCAAATAAAAACCAAATAGCCATTGACATCCCTGGGAACCCACAGAACAGGAGGGAAGGCACTGGACGATCTTGGCAGACAAACACCGGCACCAGTGGAATAAACGATACGGAAGAAAATGCGTTAGAAAAATCTTGATATTTCTTTGGTATGCATGACAGTTCCCATCCTTTCATAATCAGAGAACAAAAAATGAAGCTTCAAATAAGGAAAACGAAAAAATCAGATTCAGTATTAACATTTGCATTTAGAGTCCCAAAATGGACATTTCTGATCAACTGTCCCCTCACCTGTCACCATACTTAGAGTGGACCTCACAGGCTGATGAGCATGTTAAATGAGGAAATCAGACAGCGGTTCATTTCAGTGGCAGCTCAGTTAGGCTGGGGATGCAATGAAGCATCCTCTTTCTTGCTGTCCTCTAAAACCTCCTTTTCAAACCCTACTTCTTTTTCTCTGAAGTAGTTAGAGGGGTTGACACAGTTCTCCTTCAGTAAGGAAAAAGAAAAAAGAAGAAAAGCAGAAGAAAACACAGTGACCTACAAAAACTAGGGCTCCTAAAAAAAATGCAAACAGATTTATGTAAGTTGAATAATGTCTGAGGATCTAATGTATAACATGATGACTATAGGTGATAACACTGTATTGTGTGATTGAAATATCTTAAGAGAGTAGAGCTTTAATGTTCTCACCCCCAAAAAAATACGTGAGGCGATGGACTGTATTAATTAACTTGGTGGGAGGAATCCTTTCCTAATGTATATGTACATCATATCATCACATTGTGCACTTTAAATATCTTATAATTTTGTCAATTATAACTCAACAAAGCAGAAAAAACAAAAAAACAAACAAACAAACTAGGGTCCCCATAGAAGTATCTGACAAGGAAATCAGACATTTAACATGAAACTCCTTTGCTACGAAACTTGTCTTTCTAGAAGTTTCCTGAATTCTAAACAATGACGTCACAGCTTTCTTTAAAAAATATACACTTCTTAACTGCAGAGTGGAAAGCAGGGCACTCCTAGGGGCTGGGAGCGCAGGGCGGGACACATCCACAGACTTGCACTATGACTGCGAGCATTCGACGGACTGGGACATGCCACGGGGCACAGGACACCCAGACCAAAGGAGGGATGGCTGAAGCTCTAAAGCCAACCGCCAGGCAGGAGGAGGGTGGTGCTCACACTGCAGCAGCCACGGCCATTCCCGGTCACACGAAGCACACGCAAACAGTAAGACGTACCACTGGCGGTCCCCGTACCACTGCCCGAGCCGGGTCCGGGGGACGAAACCACAGTCCTGTAGGTGGGTGGTGGTGGGGGAGGCGGAGTTGCTCTCTGTCCCAACCCAAAATCTTTAGGAGATGAGATTGTTTCTAAGTAATCATCTTTAATGAAGGTCTGCTCAGCGATTTTCTTCTGGACTTCTTCTAAATTGAGCGGCGATGGTACATTGCGAGGAGGACCTGGGGGTCCTGGGGGGCCCGGAGGGCCAGGAGGGCCCGGGGGGCCTGGTGCTGGGGAGTCAGCTGGGTTGTCTGATGCAGCTGGTGGAGACACCACCTTTTCCCTTGGAGTCAACTCTGGAGTGACACGTTCCGGGGACGTATCAGAAAAATGGACCCACTTTTCTTCTGTATTAACAGCAACAGACTTGGGGGACAACACTGGCCCAAAAATGCTGTCCAAGTCATTGATTGATGGTAGTTTTTCAATTTTGACCTCTGTGGCTGACTGGTCATTTCCTGTGGTTAAAGTAGTTGATTTTAAACTTTAATTGAGCTTGTTAAAATTATTGGTATGGGGAGTGGGAGGGATGAGGCAAAGCCTGGTAGGTTGCCTTGTGAGTTTTCTGGGTGGGCATATCTCATGATGAAAAAATGTCTTGATATGGAGTTGAAGGGGAGGGGATGGTTCCCTGCCCCTACAAGGTCAGCATCACCTTTCTTGCTACTATTTACCCTTAGTGTGGGGTGACCGGCTTAGCTACTTCTGCCCTCACTGAAAGTGCCGAGCACGCAGCTGCCCTCCGAGGCTGCCCACAAGTGTGCAGAGTGTGGTCATTTTGAGAAGGCAGTGTTAGGTTCACACAGAGGTACAGGCTCTGGGACCGCAAATTCCAAAAGGCAGGTCCCTTCTGAAAAATCTGGCCTACTGAAATACATGGGATCCAACAAAAAAAGAATTGATAGCTGAAAGTAACCTGCATGTTTGATAAAGATTGTCTAGCCTAGCTCACTGAATGAGAATGTTTGGTGAAACTGATTATATTATCTGTTAGTTGAAAAAAAATAATCACATCATAATTAGCTGAATATCCTCCATCCTGAACACACCAGAAACACAGCACAACGTTGACTTAAAGGGATCTCCCCACACATATACTTACAAACACACATGTGTACCCCACACACCACACACCACACACAGAGGGACTGAGAAGACATTTACTACTCATTAGGACTGTTACATATATACCTGTTTAATAGGGAAGAAGATTATAAAAACATCTTTATAGTTTCTTTTTTTCATCAAGTCTAACCTGTTAACATCACAAGCATAACTGGTATATATATCTGTAGCCATGAAACAGAAAAGTCTGTTTTGCTTAAGAATTAGCATCAGCTAATCTTTTTAATTCTTATCAGTAATAAGGGAAAAAAATTAAAATTACCTTCTACAGATCAGCAGGAAATACTTGACAACAACTGAAATGTGAGGAAGTGTACTTTTTTTCAAACCGAGGTTATTCAAATGAGAAATTGTTACCTAAATAATTGCAAGGCATGAGCAGAAGCCACTTTACCTTTAAATAACCTTTTAGCTCTAAGAGCCGGCTTAGCATTTCCATATTTCACATTTGGAGAGAGTTAACCTTCAAGGTTCCAAGGCTACGTACGGATAAACGAGATAGCCCACAATGTTTACCGCTTTGTTGCTGGTAGATTTATTTATCTCTAACATAATCATGGAAATACAAGGGGCCAGCGTGATTTGAACTTGCCAGCACCTTTACCTGTGACACTCTGGATGACTCTCTGTGGGTTTGAGTCAATATGAGTCTCATAAACGACTCTGTCCTGTGTTTGCTCTTGTTGATAAATGCCCCACTGTAGCTCTCAGTGCCTAAATAGCTGAGGGTGACACGGCAGAGGTGATAAAGAACTATGTTCTGAGGACCCAGACACATAAAGTAACTACTACCTGCTTTTGATTTGCTAGTCCAGTACCACTGGGTAGATTATAAATTGTGGGAATATGTAGTATTGACTTTAACAGATGGTAGAGATGTGCCTTAGGAATTATCTGTCTGAAGGCATGCAGCAGTTCCTTGCCATATTCCATCCTCCTCACATCTCTCTTTGCCATGGGGTAATAAATACTCTAATGACTACTGGGAGAAAATCTCCCACCACCCAAGCGTACCTGTGCGTCGCACAGCCTGGGAACCATTTTATTATCATTGTGGACTATATGGTTTTAACTCTAGAAAAACATTTCTCAGTTCTGGGGAAAATGCAAATTATGCCTTGAGAACTTTAAATTTGTGAATAATTCAAATGAGATCCAAGAAAAGGAGATGTCAATGAAACAATGGCTTTTGATACCGAGATTTATTTTTCTTTCATCTCGCAAGTAAATGTGGCCTTCATTCAATGAAATTACCCAGAAGAAAAAAATCAGTTGAGAAAGTGAAACTTTCTGTGAAACCTGGGAGTGACACTTGAAAAGAAATCTGCGTAGTAAATTGTAATTGAAGTAAAGCTAAATGCAAACATTTTCACGTGTTGTCTAGCCCACAGCTTCTGACACAGCAAGGGCGTGTCGAGGTCCCGGGGCACTGCTGCCGATTGCTACACCATCCCAGAACAGAAAAAAACAAAGCTTACCTGGGCCAATTGTTAAGGGGGAGCCTGTTCGGGGTGGGGTGGCTGGTACATTTTTTGGAGGCAGTGGTGGAGGTGCTGCCGAGAGATGAGAAGCCAAGGATCATTGATCACTCTCTCCCTAAGTTACACACTATTCCTTACATGAGCAGAATTTGGGCTTTCATTCACAGCCCTGCTATTGGAAAAGGAACAGTCATTAATGGTCCAAATGTTTTTAAGCTCAAAGCTAAGGGACTGAAGCAGGACTCATTCAGATTCTTCCGCTTTATGATAAGAAATTGTCAAAAGAAAGTCAGATGATAACAATAATCATATCCTTTCATTCATTCCTTTATTCAATAAACCTCAAGCACCAACTAAGTCACCTATCCTGTACTAGGAACTAAGGACATGGGGTTGAATACCAGGAGACTCTGCCCTCAAGGAATTTACAACCAAATGAATGAATATCATGGTCACAGGTAATCACAGTCCAGAGGGTGAGCAGGGAAATGAAAACAGCTTGGGTAGGGGCTCCGGTTAGGGGCTTTAATAGAGTCAGAATATTCTCGCCTGGACTGCGTCTGGAAAGAGTCCTCAAAGTTATATGTCTTCAATTTGGGTATATTTTTGAAAATCTGGGATCAAAATGACTTGAAGAGTGAACAGATGACTTTGGTAAAAATTACAGCTAAAAAAATCTCCCTGAGATAGAAAAAGTATTGTAGTATGCCCCTATCCCAGAGACTCATCCTTCTGAACTGGGCTTATCGCTTTGTGGGCAAAGTTCGGAATTATGATTTCAACAGGTACATTTGTTTTTCTTATTCTTCCTTTAAATGTATGTTTTCTTGTCGCTGGCTGCATTTGGCAGATTCCAAGAGTTCACTTTTCCTTTGGGACCTCTTTCCCCAGCCACCTGGAGTCGGGGTTGAGGGCACGCTGGAATAAGCAGGGTTGATGGCCTTGCTTTGAGATAAATTTGCCCTGATCTCCTGTCTCAGGGTCTGTCTCCCATATGGCATCATTTCTCTTGCTCTCCAATAATCCTTCTTTCCTCTCAATGTGTCCTTTCTATCCTCTGCAGCCTCTTTTGTTCTGTAGAACTAGAATAGACTGTATTTGAATTGGTCACCTCTGTATTGAGTGCTAGCCCATGCTTGGAGCATGGCAGATTCTCTAGCTGAGTTGCTTCTCACTCATATATATATATTTATTCATTCATTGTATATATATACAATGAATGAATAAATGAATGAATGAGCCTGTGGGATGTCAGAAGAAGCTACGATTTAACATTGATTATTTTACTTTGTTTGTTATATTATTCCTGTCTTAACAAACTGTCCTGGGCCCCTTTAACTCTAAAACCTATTAAAATAACAACTCTTCTTAATAGTATACAGTCCAAATATGGCTTACGCAGACTTTCTAAGTGTTGCCTCATTTCACTGTGCAAGCAGACAGTAAAATGAGTCACTTATTTTTCCAGACAGAGTAGACACGTAACTTACTTCCAGTGGGAAAAGGCCTTGTTAACTTTGGCGACTCCGTGCTTGGATTAATTGGTTGGCCTGGACCCCATATCTCAGGCTGATCTAAAAGAACTGGAAATATAAAAAGAAAATTTCCCAGGGTGAGTTCAGCAAAGAAATGCCCTGATTTTAGCACTTAAAATTTCAATTTAAAGTTGAGCTTCCCAGAATTATTTCTGTCTTGCCTCGGTCCTAGCAAATTAATTCAGGGATGTGTTGGTCCTTATTCTTTTCAAGCAGAGAATAGACATAGGAGCGTAGTGTGTGTGTGTGTGCACGTAGAGCTAAATAAAAACTTGCAAAATAGAGCGTCTGCATTCTCTTCCTGGTTGGTCACTTAAGGACAGTCTAAATGTCAATACAATCCATGTACTGACTCTGGCACCCACTTGAAAACACAGGCATCACTCCTGTGGACATTTGTTTTAAGTTGGTTTCTTTAAAGTTTGCTATGAATATGCTTCAAAAATGAAAATGCCTCAATTCCGTACAGTGGTTCTCATCTTTAAAGGACTTTGCAGGGTCTTTAAACAAAATCTTTTACAGCATCATAAAGAGACATTAAATTATTCAAAAAAAAGTTTGATGAACATCTTAAAAGAACCAGAAAAATAAACAACGGCATAGACATCTAAAGTAAATCAGGGCAATGAGGCATTAGGCTTAAGGACACTGAAGCTCATGTTTCTTCTATTTCTTTCATCTGTTCCTTCTGATTTTTTGTTGTTGCTATGGTAACAATGGAATGAACTAGCTCTTCTCAGCACCTATCATGTGCCAGGGTCTATGTAAATACCGCTTGTCATTAGGTTGTAAAACACAGGCTGGGAAGTTAGTTGGATGTGGATGTGAATCCAGCCTCTACAATTACTGTAGGACCTGGGGCAACTCATGTGACCTCTCAGCTTCCTTTCCATCCGTGTAGAGATAATAAGTGACTAAAAGGATTAAAAGAGGTAATATGTAGAAATATAATGTATATAAAATGCATATAAAACACTTATCAAGAGGCCAATAGCTACTATGATACATTTTAGTTCTTACCACACCTCCACCTGGCTGATGTTAATACCATTTTCAGGACAGGAAACCAAAGATCTCAGTGGTTAAACGCCTTGCCCTTCAACATTCATGGTGGAAGTAGAGGCGCTAAGATCTGATCCCAGGCATGTATACTGAACCCCCAAAATGCATATTTCCCTCCCAGGTCTTGTAAACCAATGATAGAAGATTCAACCAAAAAAGTAAGAGTGAGAAGATAGGAAAGGTAAGTGTAGACACTAGAAGGACTAGTATGCTTGGTGCAAATTTTGGTACTTTGCAGAACTTCAGGGGCTGAAATAGCCTGAAGAACAATCAAGCCAGGCTCGCTGACAAGTCCAGGTGTGCATCCCCTCCTCCATCACAAACCTCCGGGATGGTCTTAGCTCCTTTTGGTTTCTAACAAGAAAGCAAACAGTCTCCAAAGATGTGAAGTAGCCGTTTGTTTTTTCCTGGGTTCAGTGGGGGATATCATCCTTGATTTTTAAGAATCTATTTTCTATCTGGCATACCAGTTTCCATACTATTTGGACTTTTTAAAAGATTGGTAGATTCAAATGCAACATATCAAATCCCATCTTCAGTCACTACACATATACATCATGATGCTGTTAAAAGCGAGACTGATCACAGATGAGTTAAAAAGACCACGGATAACTTCACCACAGAGTCACCTTTACTTCTGCATTTTAAGTTGTAGACATTTCAGTCACTGAAGGTATATTTGGAGATGTTCCTTATACATTTTCCTAACTGTATCATTAAGAAATATTCAGTTGTGGCTGACTGCCAGCTGTCTCCCAGGGTCCATGCTCCATTTCTTCTATAGTTAAAATTTTAGCTGGCCAAATGGCCCTGAATTCCTTCTGGTGGGCTCTGCTTGGAAGTGATGTGGTCCCTTCCAGATTTTGCTCTTGTAAGGACTGGTAGTGAATCTTGTTATCCTTAACACTGAAATTTAATTTCCTTCACAACTGGGTCCTGGAAAAATAACATTTTAGGCTGCACATGGTCTGGGCACCCGGTCCAAGGCCTGAGGTGGCACTGGAGTCAGGAAGGCAGGAAGTTCAGAGCCCCCCACACCAGCCCATTAAAAAGAAACCTTCTATTATACACCTGCCATTGTGCTCTTAAATCAAATAACTTTTACACGTTCCATATTACCAACCCCAGATGCTGTAGGTACATGCTTTAGACAAATACATTTCAGGAATAGATTAGATCCCTTTTATAAAGAATTTCTTTTATGTCAGCAAAGTAAAGATGACTTACATCCATCCAAAAAACATCAATTTTTAAAAGTTAAATATTTAATCTAAGAATTTAAAATTCCTAGGGTAAACCCAACAATAACAGCCAAAATGATATTTCTCCCATAACATTTTATTTTTAAGTTGCTAAATGATTCAAGGGCATTCCTGGGTCCTGAGCCTGCAAACAGAGTCTTGTTGTGTGAGCAATCTCAGTGACACCTCCAATGATGAGGTGGACAGGCGAGGAAGTGTGGTCGGGGAGGCTAGATCGCAGTGACAGTAACCACGATGGGGAGTTTGAAGGTCTGGCTCCATGATGATGACCGTTTGGCTCCTAGAGCCCTTACTCCCCGACCAGTAAGCTGCATAGATTTGCTGTAATTCGTACAGACCTCTTTTGAAGAGTGAACTTGTTAGCTATTAGATACTTATGGAGGTAAAATTTCAAATCCTGAAACACTAGAGGTTTGCCAATAGCACCCCTAGATCAGAATTATTCTTTCATGTGCAGATCTGGTGACACATTAAAAATACACCTCAAAACACATACATTTACTCTAGGTAAGTGATGCTTCAATGAAAAGAAGATCCATAGATCTAATATAGAGTCTTTCCTACCTTCTGTCTTCTGTTCATCGAAAGCTGACTCTAATGGTGGGCCAAAGAGGGGGGCAAGCGCCGTGGTGTCATCTGGAGGTTTTTTGCTAAATCACACACATTAAAGGAAAATGTAGAGAAAAGACATATTAATGTTGAAAAGATGTACAAGCTTTCAGATGTTTTTCATGGTCAGGCAGGTGTACGTGTGTGCACTCATGTGCATGTGTGTGTACTCAAGCTTCCAAGGGGCTAAAAAGTATATTTCAGAAGATGTCAACGTATGTGGACAAAAGGGTTGGTAACAGATAAGATGCCTGGTTCTCAAGGGGGGACCAAGGGGCTGCTCCAACAGTGACAGGATGAAGGCGAGAAACTCTTTTAAAGCATCCTGATTCTCTATACTTAGAAGAGGTAATAGTAGAGATAACAGTTTGTTGCAACGCACCTTAGTCTCTGTGATGTAGTTAACGCGGTTTATGATTAGTGGAAGTCAGGCATAGGGAGGGTGGGGAACAAGCCACCAGGCAGTTTGTGTTTGAATAAGAAACTAAGTCCATCAACTTCTAATTTTCCTCCCCGCCCCAATCCTCCAACATAGTAGCTTAGTTGTCACTTCCTAGTACCTTAATACTGCACATCTCAGAAAGAGAAGAGTATTGAGAAATTGGGGGCAAAAGAAGGGTAATATGTTAAACTTGCATCCTTTCTACCAATTATTAATTACACTTATTAACAAAAAGCTGCATCATCTTCTCTATTTCTTACCCAGACCTGATTCCCCTCGTTGGTTCTAACGCGTTGGGGATGTGTGTGTGTGTAGAGTGTGTAGAGTGGTAAGAGGTGAAGGGGAGAGGGAAGGGGTCAGAGAAGGAGGGACGATTAAAAGGATCCAGGCTTTAGATAGAAATAGAAGTCTTTTTTGGAAAAAAAATGTTTATTTGTGAAATAGTTACTTATTCCAAGGAATACACAGTGTAAAATGTTTTGCCAAAAAAAACCCAAAAACAAAATAGAAGAGTCCTTTGGTGTGAGGCAGACAGGATGCATCACAAAGTTGTATTCAACTAAACAGGCTACATACGATTTATAAGGCAACATAATCATATTTCAGATCAGCGTTCCAGACACCAAATGACATCTTCATATAGGCCTTTAACCTCTCATTAGTGAGAGGCTGCTCATTCTGATGGATGTTACTTTAGATGACTGCAGAGTATCTCCCTAAAGGTCTCCCTCAGGCAGCACTTAGGAGAAACGATAGCATATTTGAACCTGCTGTGATGTACACAGAAGGGCAGGCCCTTTGTTATTAGAAGCTGAGAGTTTAGGCCAAAGGAGCTTTGTCTTATTGTTAAGCGTGCACGACGCTGGGCATAAAACACAGCTAACGTTCTTCACACTCACCTTATGAGTTCTGGAGTTGGTGTGGAACGCCTGGGTCTCGCCACTTCTTCGCCTGATGCACAGGACAAAGGAAGTTTTTAGGCTTCTTCATTTTTTTTTTTTTTTTACCATTTTTCTCTTCTCTGTCTTATGAGCTATGTTTGGAAACACTTAGAGATTTGAGTCCCATCAATAAGCAACTCTGTATGAAAACTCTGCAAAACGAATCTAGAAAACAAATTCTCTGCCCTGGCAATACAACAGCCATATATCAGGCATACGTAGTAGCATTTTCTTTGGCATTTGTATAACCTGATTAACCAAGGAATTACCATGATAAGCCATCAAATAGAAGATCTGTACACTGCAGAGCTCAGCGGAACAGCACATCTTTCTTTGAATGTCTGCTGCCTTGATCCATTCTGTTCCCAAATTACCATAAGAGAATACTAAGCCAGGCCATATGTACAGAGTACATGAATCCAGCATTCTCTGCCTGTTCTTTTCTTGAAATACCAAGAAAATGTTTTACCTCTAACTAGGAACCATTCATTTAAAATTTCCTAGAATGTGCTGGATACAGCAGAAGAAAATCATGCCACGTGTAGCTATAACCTATTTCGTATCACTTTAATTTATACTACTATAATTTTCGTATCAAATAACACAAGAATGGGTAAGCTGCTTCTGTCTTCAGTTCATTCTAGCATCCTCCTCTCCTATCCCAATCCATAAACACACGCTTGATTAAATTCATTTCTAAAATCAAATGATACAGTAAGAGTTGACAAATATAGAAAGAAAATAGCAATGTTTATCCAAAAACATATTCACTTTCAAGATTTAAACATTAATCATTCTGAACCCACCGAGCCATTTTATCATAAGATTTCCCTGCTGTAAAAGTAAGACATTTGAAAGCCTCCAAAATCAAGCCCAAGAGTGTGTAAATTAATGCATATATGCTCCAAGATCCGAGGAACTGTTCCTTCTTTTAAATCATACTCTACTTCTGGTAGCTAAGATATACTTACTGGATAAGTTCCTTTTAATTGCACCCTAGAATTAGAAATAGACACTATAAGGTTTAAGACCACATATATGTTATGTACAATATGTATATTTCTGTTATTGCAATTAAACTGAACTCAAAAAAATGCAGATGGGGAAAAATGATTCTTTTTCTCAGAATTGCATTCAAGTTGGAAATTGTAGACACATACATATAAATCAGTTTTTCATTTTACTCGAAGATTATAGAGGGGAAGAGAGGGTAAATAACAAATCTTCCAAACCAGAAAAAATCCCTTACCTGGGTAGATTTGATAAATTAAAGCAACTATTAAATAGTCCATTAAAAAAAAAAAAAGAGCCCTTGATATCCAGCAGACAAGAAATTAAATTCAAGTTTAACTCATGTTTGATGTTTAAAAATTATAGAACGTATTCTGGGTACTCTCTGCTCTTATCACATGGGGTCCATAAGTCGCTCATAGAAATAGTCATTAGTTTACTAATGCAAGTTTTAAAGATATGTGTGGCAAATGTCAAAGAGAAGGAAAATTTGAAGGCATTACCACTGAATGGGCTGTTCTATTCAGAGAGCCAGAGAATTCCATTCTTTCCCACCCACCTCCCTACCCCAGTTTCCTCTACTTGCCTGCCCTGGGGGCCACTGATCTATCAATTGGGAGTCATTTCTTCAGCGCAAGGCATTGTGATCCTATTGGGATGCAAATTGCCTTGGCAGGAATAGTCTGAGAAGGTCATTTTCAGATTTATAATGCCCTAGTCTTTTTGATAAGAGAGGACTGATTAGACAGAAGTTTTTATTCAAAATCACCGTGTGAAAGTTTCTTAGCATAGGCTGCTTCCAGAAAAGCAGAGCAGTAGAAGGTGGCCTCACAAGGTGGGGCACGGGCTGGCAGGGCCTCCTTAGGAGAATGTCAGGGACAGAACTCGGGGGTGGGGAAATGGAAGTATAAGAAAGTTTTCCAGAAGGCATGACTCTGAGTTTGGTGGGTGATAACCAAACGTACAATTGTTTCTACTTTCTGACTTTGGTGAAGGCTCAAACTGGTGGCTACGCAAGTTTTCTTCTCTCAAATGATAACATTAACAAGTCAGGACAAGATATAGCACCTCTGCAGCAGACTTATAAGAAGCCCTTTTCCCTCTTTCCTAAGAATTTATCAGAAGTTTTTCTCATTTTGAACTCATTTACGACAGAGGAGCAGTTTCAGTCTGAATAAAGATTCACTGGTCGCTTTTTAGCGGCTCTCTCGAACTATATTTTCTGGCTCATCTTGCCTAATAGCACAGTCTGCATGTGTGTGCCACATAGACACTTATTACATTATTAGTAAAAATTTTTTAAATTCATAAATATTTATTTTAATAGATAAACATTTTAAATCAATATGTTTAATTAACAAGTTTTGTTAAATTAATTAACATTTTAAATAAATATCATTTAAATCAGCTACAGTCATTATCAGAGCTTGGATACAGGTTGGCTTTTGGAAAATAAGAATCTATAGACAAAATAATAAGAGAACAAATTATTTAAACGGCATTAAAATGTTTTTCTAGGTTAAGGAGCCTCGGACAAAATTTTGTTAATAGGGTCTGAAGGAAAAGATACAGGGGCTTTAGTTTGAAGAAGTCAATGACATTGAGGGAATAGGACCCACCTGGTATAGTGAGACCTGAAATCCAGGAGTTAGGGGACCCCAGAGGCTACATTGAAGAACTTTTGGTTTCTCTGTCTTACCCTTTTGTTTAAAATGTTACACTTGTGAAACCAAGAAAGATACAAAGCTTCTTTGGTATTCATTGCTTCCCGGTAGATCAATTCATTTGATAGATATTTATTATTGAGAAGCACTAGACAGGAAGCCCCTGTGACATTTTTTATTCAATATTCCTTGTGAATGAAAAATCACAGTGCAAGCAGACATGGCAGAAATATGCAAGAAAACTCTGTTGTTTAGAAATGAGAAAGAATAATTTCAGATCAGTTTAGAAAGGAACAGATATTCACTCCATCAGCAGAAAGTCATTAGCAACAGAAAAGCAAGTCCTGTTGTCTCTGGATCCGGCATATAGACCTTCGATGGCCTTGATGTCACAACAGGACAAATCTAGAACAAGGTTAAGGTGATAATGACCACACAAACCACATTCAGGAAAAAAGTCCATTGAATTCTAAAACCTTATCCTCCCCAAGTGACCACATTTCCCTCCTTGCAATGATTCTTTTTATAGGTAGATTGTGAATAGACTGCCTTCATTTTGATTTAGTCAATTCACTCTTTTTCCTTAAAAAAAAAAAAAAGAATGTAATGTGTCATAACCTGAGATGTTACCTAACCGTGGTGTTGGAGTCATCCACCTAGTCTCCGAAGGTGCTATGATCATCAACTCTGTGGCTTAAATAGAGAACCACAGCTTGCCAGCTAGTGTAGAGCATTTGCCTCAAACAGTATTTGATTGATCAAATTGGCACAAGCCTAGGGATATTTCAGAGAGCACTGTTTCATTCCATTTCCTCTTGCAAGGCACTGATCG
The DNA here is from genome assembly GCF_009834535.1 of Camelus ferus. Classification (NCBI taxonomy): domain Eukaryota; kingdom Metazoa; phylum Chordata; class Mammalia; order Artiodactyla; family Camelidae; genus Camelus; species Camelus ferus. The sequence continues at coordinate 49,607,619 of NC_045708.1, read as the reverse complement.
GGCAGGTGGGGATCATTTTAAACATAGCAAAGACCCTTCTTTTTGCTGCTTCAAATTCATTGCACTTTCAACCTGAGGAAAATGATTGATATTTACTCTGAACAATGCAAACTGGTACTGATTTGCCTTCAGTGATGAAATATATATATGTGACAGCCTAGAAAGACTGACTTGAAAGCAGGGCTCTTCCTCCCAAGATAGAAAGTATGATTATGTATTATTGTATCTTGGCCAATATAAGGTATGGTCCAGGGACTTATTTTAAATTCAGGCTTAAAAACAATGTGGCTTACAAATTGTTTCCTTACTTCCCTTTATAGGTAGATTGTTTTCTTATTCTTTATGATCACGTTTTACAAATGTCTATGGTGCTTTCTGGACAACCTCCAGATCTCGCATACACACATATACCACACACATTTTTCACACATAGCACTAGGAGTTGGGATACCTATGTATTAATTTAGCTTGTTATGGGAAGTGCTCTGATGATCTGAACACACATAAGACCAGAAACTTTCAACTACTAAACCTAATTCATCTGCCTCATTCATACTGAGTTACAAATTTTACAAGAAGCCAACCTGGCCACCCTGCCTTGGCAACAATTTTCACTATACATTTTTAAGGTAAAAATGTTGAGGGTTCTTACCGGGCTGCGCCTCTGTGATCAGCAAAAAGGAAGAGAGAACAGACACCTAGTCAGAGAATGATGGATCAGTCAACAGGCTTGGGTAACAGAAGACTTCATCAACAGCTAACCAAACACACACTCTGAGTAATCGGGCCAAAGAAGGACAGGCAGTCATTGTGTTGGTGGCTTACTTAAACCATAAGGAGGTCTTGGAGAAACTTAAAGAGAATCCATCCACTGTACAGCATAGCTTTGCTAATGGGAATGTACTAGTTTCAGTTCTACGTACACAAAGACAAAGCAGAAAAATACAAGAAAATTTCACTGGCAGTTCTTCATGCCTTGTCCTGAGATGTTTTTCCTCCATATTGTTTGGGAAGGGGCGTTTTAGGGAATAGGTAGTTCAGGGAACACTGTTTCCCCACACAACAGGGTATTAGTAAACATCACAGACATAATACATTTCCCACATAATCAGGGCTTTAATTAGAGTCTCCAAAACTCAGAGGGAAGGATCAGAGAGACCTCTTCTTTGCCTGGCTTTTCCCTTTAGCACTCTGTGGAGTGAGTGCTGCTGAGGACGTTTTTAAAGCACATGTTCTTGGTCTGGTGCTTTGGGCAGTCTCCAGCAACGGGTAGGATGTGGTGAGGGAGATGAGGAGCTCCTGGCAAGCGCAGGTGGGAATGAAGAAAACCGTCCAGCAGCCACGGAACACTGGTGGACCGGGTGATGCGTGGACAAATAGACATATGACTTCTTTCTTTAACTCCTCAATCCTGGCTGCTACCATTTACCCCAGTGCTCTCTAGTTGCTCTCCATCTTTAGGATGTTTCTGCAGTAACAAGAGTGACTATGATGTGAGTGGGGCAAGCGCTGTTGCTCGGAGCTTCCGTTTCAGGATATGAGCTTGCCCATGAATTCACAGAGGCTGTACCGGGGACCCAGTGCTGGCCAAATCCTAAAATCTGGGCAAGAAGCACAAACGCAAAAGTATCTGGAAGGTTGCATAAATGAAAAAGATGGCTCTATTCTCCAGAATATAGACAAGAAATAAAAACCTATAGTCTTCTATACCTGGGAGGTCTCCATGGATATATAGTCCAATTGCCTTTAAGATACAGAGAAGAAAAAGAGACTAGAAAAAGGGTAGAACCAGAGTCAGAATTTAGATCTCGGGTCTCTCATCCTCACGTTCTTTCTAGGACACCAAGCCTGATGCTGTTGGAGGACTCCTAAAGCAGAGAGCCAGGAATGGTTACTTTTCAGACGAGTATCAGTCAGCAGCTAGGATTTTAGACATATTTACTCTGGTCAATTTTACTTGTAAAATTTTAGACTTTATTATTCACCATGTTTTCCCAGTTCTGTTCCATATCGATGCCACTTTCTTATGAATCTGTTTATCTGCATGGATGCAATTTAAATAAAATCAGAAAAAAAGGACAGTTATGACTATGTATTTCTGGGCTCAAATTCTTTTACTGACAAATGTATCCTGTGTTTGGAGACAAATTCAAGCCCTGTTTTATATAAAGTTTTTGACTTTAAAATTCTTTAATGACCAGGCTAAAGTTCTTCTCTAAAGAAGAAAAGGTGGGGATTTATGATTTTAGCTTCAATTTCATGGCAAACAATTCACACTTAAAAGCAGCATAAATTACAGCAAAGAGGGGATTCAAAGAGACAGTTTTCCCCAAGATGATTAGGAGAAATAATGCAAAATAAAATGTACATTGCAACCATGTAGGCAGAACTCAAATTCAAGAAGTTTTATTTAGGACTATAGAAAACAACACTTTTCAAAATACTTCTAATTATATTAAGTCACCCAAAATTAAGTTCAGTGAGTTAAAAACCCATATATTTTAATCAACAGTTCCTGTTTGTATTCTTTTCTAGTAAAAGTTAGCATGATTAAAAAAGCATTTTGGGAACTCTACTGCCAAAACGCCTTCATCAAGATCCAGCTGTTTAGATTCATGCAGTCACAAGCTTGCTAACCAGAATCCAGAAGACCCAGCTAAAAGCTGTGGAAAGGTCAGACCCAGAAAACCTCAGGTCCATCATTAAAAGCTATCTGAAACCTTAAAAAGCAGGCAAAGGATCCCAGAAGTCAGACTGAACGGCTTTATATGTTAATTGTCATCATTAAGGTTCAGAAAGCAGTTGTAGGCTCTGCTGAACAGGGACAGCAAGGCCATTACCAGCCAGGAGGGGAGGGTCTTTCCTGTTAGAAGTTTTATTTTACTCTTTCTCCTGTCATTTCCCAAGAACCTTGAAGCCTCAAGTGGTCTATCTTTGCTCTACCACTATATAGAACTGGCTTCGAAGATGGAAGGAAACTCATTCAGGGTCTGGTCCTGATAGATTCTGTAAGCCGAACTCTTTCTGTGTTAAACTGCAAACTCAGTAGTGTGCAGGGCAAGGAGCAGGGGTGCCGTGTGTGAGGGCACACGTGCTTCACAAAGCTCTGGGGAACTAACCTCCAGGTGGGTGCACCCATGTTTGCAGTGTAAAAATTTGGACCTAGGGCTGCCGGATCTTCAGAGTCATCAGAGAAGATGCATATCTTGATTTTTTTAATTAATTTCAAAGATTCTGTTTTTTAAACGGTGCTGAGATTGTTTTTAACTACACAACCAAACAAAACATCCATTCTGTTGTTCAGAAACTGCAGGTGGCCAATTTGTCTCTGATTGCAGACATTTGTATCACACATAATAAGCTCTCAGTAAATTTTTTTGTCTACTGTTATTACTTCACTTGATTACTCAGACAAGGAATTTGCAATTGGTCTATTTGTTTTCTGCACAAACTTCCTGTGTTCCTGATTAAACATTAATTGTGCAATTCCTAGTCTTCCCTCGATCTTCTGATGCATCCTGGAGAAGGTATTGAAAAACATTTTATTTTCTCCTCTACTTCCATTTTTATGTTCAGCCTGGAGATAAGTCTTACTTTGTACTTTGACGCTATTTTCAAAGTGAGTATGCACTACTGATTTATGATTTGGTTGCTAGAATGAAGATCTTTGGTCAGAACATTTTGTATTTCTACAATATATATACTTTGCTGTATGAATATGCCCTCCTAAGAGAAGATACTTCTGGATCTGTCCTCGAAGTACCCACAGTGTCCTTACCCCACATCAGCTTTGTTTGGTTATTTTTTGCACAAAAGGATTAATTTAAATTCAGCTAACTTTAGTCCTAGCCAATGCGGGTGTTTTAAGATATATATAAAAAGAAGTAACCAAACACAATCTGGCTTGTCAAAATCGCTAAATAACCAGCCTCAGGTCTTGAAGCTTTACAACATCCTCATTTGCTAAAAATTCAGTGCTGTAGGGAAACAGGAAAAAGCGTGAAAAGCCACAAAGCGCCAAACAAATATTATTTTTATACAGTCTAGTCACAGCAAACTCAGTGATTCAGTGAGAGAATTTTCTAGGAAAGAATTAGAATATATGATCATTGTGTTTATTACTATGATCCTAGCCAATATTCTTATTTGCTCTTAAATGCTTTAGGGTGAAAACAATCTATCAGGCAAGAACCTATGGGAAATCACCCTCCCCTCCCCCTCAATGGTATGCGTTTGTCTATAGTTGAATTTGTTTCTGTGTCTGTTACAAGTCAGATGACAGTGAATGCCTATCACATCCAGCAGGGCTTGGAGAGATGATCTTCTGAAACTCCATTTGGGAAGAGAGACAAAGCACCTGTAACTAACCAAGATACCACTAAAAGTTGAGTGGGCTAAGCGTCAACAACATGGACATTTCCAAGGAAGAATGAGGCAGGCGCATAGGAGAGGAATCATCTTTAAAGACACACAGCTAGTGAGGAAAAGGAACACTTGTGGTTGACATTGCTGTCAGAGCAACACAGGAGGAGGAAAGATAATGAGGAACAAGACATTTTTAAAGCACCACTTTAGGAAACTTCAGGCCACTTAGTATTTCAATTGGCCAAATTTGGATAATTCAGAGATAAATTCAGGGTCAAGAAGAATAAATGAAATTGGCAAAATACAAAGAAAGGTTGTTGAAGGGCGCCAATGATACGTACGTCACAGCATGTCACATAACATGAAACTGACTCCCAATTACTCAGAAGTAGGTCATTTAGTTTAGTAATAATAATTATAATAGGTACTGGTTTTATTCTTGGAAACAAAAATCATTGGGTCCACATTTTGATAAATTGCAATGGTCTGACTCTGCTTTTTTTGTTCTTCCTACATCTTCTTCTCTTCCTTCCTCCAATCACATGACCTGCTACCAGAGCATCTCCTGCGCGTGGTACAGGGACTGCCAGCTTTGGGTCAATGGCAGGATGGGAGGTTACAGTACTGATTGCAGCATCCACTTAGGTGAGTTAAATAGACAAGCAACCACTTCGTGGTGCGTGTTAACATGGAAACACAACATTTTCATATTTTCCAGTGGAGAGGTCGCCTGTGTCAGCTGTGTGTCAGCATCCTGGGAACATCTTCCCAATAAACCAGGCAGCCGAGACAAGAACAATGTATTTTCTTTTTATATAGATCTGTTTCATTGTTGCTTAAAAGAAAAAAAAGATGGAGGTACCTCGTATCCAATTTGTGCTACCACTAAGAATTACCCTGGTAGTAAAATGAACCACATAAGAGATGATTCGCACTTTATAAAGATTTTCCTTCTCTGTCTCTGACAACTCCAGGAGGGGATAATTTTTCTGACTAACTGGGGAAAAAAAGAAGAAAAGAGGACAACTTCCCTTTCCTAGGCCACCTTCACTAGCGTTCACTCAGGGACATGCTATCATGTTGTACGTTCAAAGAAAATTAACTTAAAAAAAAGTTCGCCTAGCTCATGGTAAGTATATGTAGCTGGACTAAACCAAGTGGAAGCTGCAATAAATGAAACTTAATACTAAAATATTTGATCACATGCCTATGACTGAGGCAGAGGTGAATCTTTACAAAATTACCCCGTGGCCCTTAATCACAGGCTTGTAAAATCACTTAACAACCAACTTCCTTTTTTTCCCCATAGGGCATAGTTAGCCCTTGCCCTGGTTCATAAAGGTTTGTTTTTAAAGTTCGGAATCGGTTTTAGGTGTTAAATACAGTCAGTCATCAGATATACAGAACATGTACAGAGTAAATAATGTTTGGCCAAGATATAGAAAGGACTTATTTCTTACCGGACTTTTCCTCTAAAAGTGCAGGCATGGGGAGGAAAAAATAAAGAGACAATGAAAGCGATGAAAGGTATATTCAAGAAGATACAACTCAACATTCAGAGTAACCTTCCTTAAAGCAGCTCTCCACGGCATTGCTCTTATAAATGCTTCCTGTGGGTGTCTGATCCGGCCATTTCCCGGCTGCTGGCTTTATACCACCCCCAAATATGCCACTTTGCCATACTGAATGTTTTGAGCTGTAGGCACATGAAAAGAGCAAATGCAAGGAGAGGCTTTCTCTGAACTCCCATAATCTGCCTAAAGATACATCTTCCAAAAGGAAATCAATATTCTGAACAGTTTCATCAACCAAGCAGGACTGACTCATCAGAGGACAGGAGACCAGAAGTTGACACCATATTCAGAGAAACTTTATCACAAACTATCATACTTCTCATCTATGCTTCTAAGGGCCCATTCATGTTCCTTAAAAATCATTTACTCTCCCCTAAGAAGCCTCCATCCCTGTGAAGATGGTGTTCAATCGTAAATTCTGAAGCCACTTCTTTGAGTTACTCATTTTTCCTGAGTATCGGCCCGGTATACGTGAAACAGACATGTTAATAGACTTATGTTCATTTTTCTGTTATTAATCTTTTTGCTAAAGAGTCCCAGCTGGAAAGCTAAGATGCGTTGAAGTAGTTTTGCATCCTCTACAAATTCAAGTTATAAAGGGCATAGGTGTGGCCTCCATTTGAGTACATTCTAAGCTCGCTTTTGAATGGTTGACTTTTATCAAGTAGATTTGTACTTTGAAAATAGAAGATTATGCTTTGTAATATTGAAAGGAATTGGAAAATTCCACGAATGTGTTGCAGATTTTCCAAAATTTCCAATCTTATCAGGGAAAACTGGCATCTATTATCTTCTCCCAAGATACCCTGGCTCAAACTGTCACTTCTCTTCCCATTTTTCACTTGCCCTCACTCTCCATGGGCAATTACAAATTATTTTCCTGGTGAGTGGCCCCTGGCCCCTGGGAGTGCTCTTTTATTTCCTCAGCAACTGTCTGAATTTCATTTCATTTCTTGCTTACAGTAGTATGCACTCCTTCAGCCTCCTCCGTATTTTATCTCCTGAATCCATCCTTCGTACTACCCTTAGAATTATTTTACAAAAATACTGATGTGAATGTATTACTCTGCCCATTGAAAACCCATTATTCAGAAAATAGAATGCAAGCTTCATTCTGTCTTTTAATGCCTTCATAATAGGCTCTGGCTTCCCTCATCTTGCACTGTTGTCTACATGAAGCCTACACTTAGCTGCAGACCCTCCTTCGTGTCTCCCAAAGGTGCAGTCCACTCATATGTGTCCCTGCCTTCTGCTCAAGCTGCTTCTTCAGCCTTCAATGCTTCCCCCTCTCCCTTCATTACTATCTCACTTATTCTTCAAGGCCATTAACATTTCCTCCATGATGCCTTTTCCAAGCTTTCCAGTCAGAATAAATCATTCCCTGGCATCTCTAGCCTCAGAGAAAACAAAGGCACACGTTGCTAGTATATTTTTTGCAGTTCTTATTTTGTTCTGTGTTATTTAGGTGTCTCTGTTTCATTATCCGTTCTCAAGTAATGGTTATGCATGGATTCGCTGAGCCCCAGCCTAGTGCGAGGCACACAGTAGGCACTCAGAGCATGTTTTTGAATTTTCTTTTTATGGTCATTAAAACATGATACAAATGTTTGAAGCACAGTGTCTTTTAAAATATAGAAAGATGAACTGGTCTCTGCAATAAGGCTGAACTGTATACAGCCTGAGGGACATGGCCCCAGTGGTAGTGGTTCCTTTACCAGCTCCTGTGAATGTATCACTGAGCTCCTATTTAACTGTCGATCTCTCTGCCCGTTAGTGAACTCAGGCGCTAATAGATGTTACAAAGGCTCCAAGGAAGTGGCACTGTTTTGCACAAACATTAGTGTAGAGCTATGTGATCAGATCTCCAGGGTGGAATGTTCTCCTATAGCAAAAAAATGACTACTTCAGAATAACTGAGGCTCAAGATAGGACCCACAGCCTTGGTGCTGCTTTCAGACTAGACCCTAATAAATAGCACAGAGAAATGAAAAAATTTAAGGTCCAAGTCCTTAATTTACAAACAAAAGAATTTTGGGGTTAAATAGCTTCAAAGGAGTTGTCATGGAAGGAAGTGCATGAGTTTTTACATATGCAAATTAGCTTAACCCCTTATTTTCTGGATGCTTTTGAGCAAGTTACACTGTTCCTCAATCCCATAGTTTGCAAAGCAGGGAAGACTGCTGCCTTGTAGAACTGTTGTGAAAATTAAAAATGTGGATGGCAGTGACGGCTAACGTTTGCTGAGAATTTTACTATTACTGTTTTACCTCATGAGGTTGGTGTCATTATCTCCAGCTTACTAAGGAGGAAAAGGAGGCTTGGATGAGTTCCAAGGTCACCTGGTTACAAAGATTCAGAGCTGGGACTGGATCCCCGCTTGTCTAACTCCAGGGAGCTGGGTTGGGGTGGGCGCGTGGCAGAGCCCAATTCCCCTAAACAGACTGAATCCAGTTTCAAGCCCTTATGAGCACTGGGATTTAGAAATGACAGAGCTAAAAGCTAACAGATCACAGAGCCTGGAAGATAATCTTGGATTTTTCCAAAGGAAGGAGTTTAATAGATCACGCCTGTCTATCATCGCAGGTCTCAGAATGAGCTTTTCAGCAAGTAAGCTTGTGTTTCTAGGCATGATTTCAGATCTTGGAATTAAACTCTGATTGTAAGGTAAATTTCTCAGCCTTTTTCTAGAATGAAATGCATTTGATTAAATTAGAATTAGAGGAATAAACATGAACACACAGATGATAAGGGCTCACCCCTCACTCCTACTCCAGGCTCTATGATGATTAAACCATCTTTACTCAACATGTTGTAATTGTTAGCAGCTATCAACACCTAGGCGATGACCTCTTGGGAGTTTCTTCAGAATGTTGAACAAAGAAAAAAACATGACAAGACAATTCTCTTTTGGGGAAAACAAAGATATTTCTTGATTGAAAAAGAGCTAATCGCATCAGAGTTATTTTTAATTATGGAAAAGATAATAAAAGGACAGAAAAAGAGCTTTATACCTCCAGGTACTCGTGTTCACAGAAACAATTTGGGTTGAATTTACATACATGTAAAATATAACCAGTGAATTGTCTCTAAGTGCAGGGATGTTCCTGTCTGATGGTCTGAGCAACATAATTCTCTAATTTGCAAGCCTTGTTGAAAGGTAGCTCAGCCTTATGATCAACGGCTTTCCAAGGAGCCCAGAGACCCCTACCCTCTGCAAATGGAAAATCTCTCTCTGGCTGCATTATCCCAAATCGCTTTTTAACGCAAGCAGTCATTCAAGTTAGGTCTTGTCGAAGCCTTCCTTTCTGCATGAAGGGCTGGAGATCAGCAGCATTTAAGATTGAATTCTGTTTAAGACCCAGAGCTAAAGCTAACAGAGGTGAATAGAGAAAATATACACCACAATTTCAATGATCCTTCCATGGAGATTTTGTGCTCTAAATATACCCCCGTCCTCTTAATGAGGAACTGAGTTGCCATGGGAATTTTTGGCATCAAGTTTTATAGAGTGGGATCAAGACACAAAAAGCCAGATCTAATTTCCAAGCTTTTTAAGAGTCTACAATTGTTTAACCTTAAAAATAGGATGGCTATATTTTGAGTCTTTATATTTTAACAAATGAGATTTTCTTATTGATGTAACTCCTTCCTATCAGTTATGTCTGACTAGTCAGGTATTCACAAGGAGCAAAAGGATGATTTAGTCATTTATTAAACCATTAATGAGTATTCATTGGGCACCTAATTAGGACCAGACACTGTTCTCGGTACATTAGTGAGCAAAGCAATAGGAGCAACAGACAAAACTGCTCAATGAGCTTTTGTGGGGACAGGGAGGAGATAGATTATAAATAATAAATATAATAAAAAAGCAAAGTATTTAGTATTTTAGAAGATGATATATGCAATTTTAAAAAGTAGAGCAAATACAGGGGGTTTGGGAATGCCAAGAAAGAGAGCTTTGTGACTTTAAATAAGGTGGTCAGGGGAGGGCTCACTGAGAAGGGGACTTGACGAAGCACCTGAAGTTGAGAGGGAGGTCGCAGTGCCACCCTAGGGGAAGAGGGAATGCCGAGGAGAGGGAGGGAATGGAGTGAGAAGGAAGGGTGGCAGGTGTTAGTCTGGGGTTGGGGGTGTCCCCACCACGAGGCTCTCAGAGGCCACTGTGGAGACCGGTTTCCCTCTGCTTCAGCGTGGCTCATGACTGTTACTTATCAGGAGTCCTCAGCGTGGACATTTAGTCACTGTTGGTTGTTGAGAAGAGGCATTGATGAAACAGATGAAACAAGACCAGAAAACACCTGGAGGGGACATATGTTGTTGTTTTTCATTACTCTTTGGAAGCTTATTTTGATTCCCCATGTACCATGTTAAAAATAAAATAATAAAATAAAATAAAGTTGGGCTTCCAATGGGCTAGGAGGTAGAAAGGGAGTTTCGGCGGGGCAAAACAGAATGAGAGCAGTCCATCTTGCCTTCCCTCTGTGCCAGCCACTTCAGGACAATTAGCTCAGCCCGGCATGCATGGCTCTGTACCACTGCTGTGCGGGTGGCTGATTTGAAGCAATAGTTCCTAAGGTCCATGGGCAGTTAGTGACTGTCCTTCAGACAATATAAGAGACAGAAGGAAATCTCACCTTCATTCTGTTTAGAAATGAAATCCCCCCTCCCACCACTCCACGTCTGAGGAAGCATTTCCTGACATCATTAATATGAGTGATTCACACTCTAAGATTTTTTTCTAAAACAATTAAGAAGTACATTCATTGCTGTAGATTATTTCTAGCACTAAAAAAATTCTCCTTCAAAGAACAATAGGATAGATGTTTTTTCATACTGTTACAGTTATTTTTACACTATTATTTGTATATTTATAGAAACCCTTTAGTATAAAAATAAATGGTATAAAAAAGGTAATAAAGTATCTATCCTTTATTCTCAAGGTCAGGGACCACGAAGTGACTGAAATCTGAGACTTGAGATGAGAAAACAGGCACCTCATTAGAATGTACGGGATTTGGGGAACAGAATTATGAGAGGAAATTAGCACCCACAGAAAATAAGAACACATTAATAAGCTTTAGAAAAGAACTTACAAATAACTCCTGTAAGAGAATAAACAGAGTTAGTGTTCATATTGTTCATCCATTCAATAATGGAGAAACACTTGGTTGAATTGAAGGAGAAAAGATAAAAAATTTGCTGTCTTTATAAAATAATGTGAGAGAGATAGGTTTCATTATATCACAGTGAAACATCAAGTTCTGTATAATTTCCCACAGGGACAAGCATCCATCTGTCCAGTCAACGAACAAGTATCTTCTAAGTACCTACTGCACGTTACTCAGTGTCATAGACTCTTGAGGAAAGGCCCCATTAAAGAAGGACTAAGAACCTATAACTTCTGGGTGCAGGATTAATTTTTATAAACCCAACGCTTACTGAATTATTCACAAGTTCTTCTTCTGTTACAAACTTATTTTCCAAAATGATTGCTTCTTTACAGGGCCCATTCTACCCTGATTACACCATTAGCTAAGAAAAATGGTTTTAAATTCAACTCCATACCAGTAGGACTAACACAATCAAGACAGAAGAACTTGAAGATATAAAAGCTAGCTTTTTTGATAATTAGCATTGTAATTAAAAGCATATAATTCAAGAATTTGCTACCTCTAGTTGAGGACACCCAAACATTTTTATGCGTCAATATTGTGGGTATATTGTCTCATTCAATTAGATTTTAAGTGAATAACAGAAATTGAGGGTTTAAGATCTCTGACCCTGTCGTTCATGTTTCTGGAACGCCCAATCAGATCAGGTGGTCTGAGATAGTAGAACACAATGAAAGAATTTAGAGTCATGCAAGGAAATTCTCTTATACCTCACGAAGGGAAGCAAAATACCCTGTATTCAGAGGGTACAACCAACATTAATTGGAGAAATAATGACAAAGGCAATCCAGATTGAACTCATTTTTTGCTCATTTTGCAAGGAGATCGAAACATACCACAGCTCAGAGATTTCTTCTTACTACCATGGGTGGGGGCATAAGGGTTTGAAAAAATGGTATTTTTATTTAAAGATCAGGAAATGGAAGCAACAGAGAATTCTCTAGGAAAAGTAATTAGTAATGAAAGAAAGAACAAACATTCAGATATGAAAGAAACTCTTCTGCAGATGGTCCATAGCTTATTATAATGTAAGAAAGAGAAGAATGTATTTTGAGACAGTTAGATCCCACCCATTTCCCCATCTATTTTTCTCTCTAAGGCCTGGAGAAAAAGAGGTACATCTCACATGCCACTCCTAGGTGGTTCTGGCCAGGCTGCTTGCAGCTGTGTCTGGAGGGGGCTTCTCAGACTGCATCTGGGATGTGGGACCCAGTTGCAATGTCTACTGAAGGTCTGGATGGGGAGTGGCAGTTTCCGTGCTCCATGCTTGATATTCCTGGTCTAGACCCAACCCAAATCATGTTTGCCCTACGAAGTCTCCTTGATGGGCAGAACCCAGACTGAGCCTCTTCCCTCCAGCTCGCTGCACAGGAGGTCTGGGCTGAACACTTAGCATCAGAATGCATGCCATCTTTAGCCTCCCCTTGCACCGTGCAGAGTTTCTGCTGGGAGCAAATGCCAGCGTGTAGGAGACTGAAGCTCTCCTCCCCCACTGATGACTCTTTGTTTTTACTGAACTCAATGGGGTGCTGAACCTTCTGCCAAAGTGAGGACAGGAAAGGGGGTGGTGTTACCAAGCAGCAGCAAATTCAGGGATTTTGCTCTCTGGCAGGCTAATTTGGGGGTGGCAGGGTGGGTGGGCCACCTGGAATAGACAAACAGCACCAGATCGTCCTCAGTTGAAAGCTATCTCCCCCTCCCCTTATATTTTGATTAAATAACTCCGTTGTGGATAGCACATCTCCAGGAACAAGATTAAACTAATTGCTCCTTCATAACTCTATGTCAAATTCTTTAACTCCTGGTATCACTGAATTTTGCAGGGGAAAGGGAGGAGGCATGAGCACACATGCCAGGGTAGGTCAACTCCTACTCGCTCATTTTGCTCAGCCCTCTTTTCCTCGACTTTGCTCAAGTCCTCCCTCGCTATTTTTATTTTCTTTCTGCTTCCCACAAGTCTCTGAAGTTAGGGAAGAGGGAAATGGAGCTCAAAAGGAACAGATGCTTGTCGAGCCCCTTCCTCAGTGACAGACACTGAAGCAGGCATTTTGCAACATTATCTCCTGCCATCTTTACATCATTCCTGAGAAGGTAGGATCATTATTCCCATTTTACAGACTTGGGATCCGAGGCTCTGAGTTAAGGAGTTTGCACATGGACACGCAGACAATAAGATACAGACTCAAAGGCCTGTGTGCTTCCTCCTTAACCAGTGTGCTTCAAGGAAGTGCTCTTTCTTGGTCCTCTCGCTGCACACTCAACCTGCCCCTAAAACAGAGAGCTTCCCACAGAGATTCTTGGGCCAGAATTCACAGCAGGGCATTAAAGCTGAGAGGGATAGAAAGATAACTGAATAGTAGACCCTGATTCAACGTAGGTGAGAAAATACACTGTGGTTTTAACTTCACAGAAAAGAGGCAGATGCTGGAGTTTTAGTCCGGGCCCCTGAACCTTCAGCTGCCTCTTGATCTTTCTGAGTTGATTCCTTCTGTAAAACAGGGCGATCACCACCTCCCTGTCTGCTTAGTGGTGTACCTGCTCATTTCATCTTTCTGGTCGTGACAGTGGTTAGAAAACATAAACCACTAGTTATCATGAACCGTCGCCATAAAAAATCCTTGCTGACTGATTGACTGATTGATCAGAGGGAACCGAAATAGATGAGTCATAGAAAGACAAGGTGTCATCCCTTAACAACTAAAGCAAAGCAGACACAGCAGCAAGGCAGCCTGCCTGACCTGTCAGCTCAGCCTCGCCCTCCCGCCATGTGGAAGAAGGCATGGAGCAGGCCCCACGGCGGGGTCCCAGGCACCATCAAAGTGATGGTCTTCAAAGGGGTCGTGAGTACTCAGAAATTATTTGTAAAATGTTTGAGATGATTAGCGAGCTTTTAATTTAGTTTTCTGGGAAGAGAACCAATAGCTGTTATCAAAAGTGGTACAGCACAGTGGTTCAGAGTTCTGAATTAGAAGCCAGAACTTCTGAGTTTAAATCTGAGCAACTTCACTGACTTAACCGTGACGTCTTGGATTAGCTGATTAATTCTTTTATGCCTCAGTTTTCCTATCTGTAAAATGAGGGTAATAATCATACCTATTGGGTTGTTGTGGGGATAAGTGAATTAATACATGTGAAGCATCTGACACACAGTCAGCACTCAGACTTTCACAACTGCCAACCACCAACACCATCACCATCATAAGTTCTCTAAGTGGTCCGTGACCTTAGAGGATGTTTACAAGTAGTCACCATGAGACACACTCTATTGTTCTGATTAATAATTGCTATCATTTACCAAGCAACTCCTTTGGGCTTTACATACATAAATCTACTTACAAAGTACTGAGTACTTTACACGCACTACTTCCTTAATTCTTTCAAGGATCCTACGAGGTGGATAGTATTATTAAAATGATCTTACATTTGATTAAGCCTGGACTGGGGCTTAAAGGTTTATGTAACTTACCCAGGGTCATATGGATAATGAGTGCAGAGCCAGAACGCAAACTTAGTTTTGACTTATTCCAGAGCAAAAATCTGTAGTCAGTACAGAAATGAATGCTTATAGTTAAAGACAATTGCTCAAGGTAAGTCAGCAGTGATTCTTGGTTCACCGAAGAACAAAAGGAAAGGAATCAGTGGCAGCTCACAAGAGGAAAAGATGATACTGTGCTAAGAACTACAATGTAGCATTTGTCTTCTTGATTCCATGAAAGCTGCGGGAGCCAGAGGCTTCAACGTACCTAGTAAGCAAAGCACATGGCTGAAAAGATGTGTGCCCCTGTGGGTTTTGTACGAAATGAATGTCTCCCTCTCAGATCCTGTGAGGTGTGAGGAAGCAAGAGACTGTGCATTGGGAGCCACAGGGGAAGCTGACTGCAGAGGGTCCCTTCAGTCAGGAAACTGAATAGGAGACAGGCAGGCGTTTGGACCATGAGGGGAAGTTCAGCCTCTCTGCGCTGCTAGCGACATTAGTGCTACGTTGTTTTCTGATAAATGTGTAGTTAGAATGTTAGCCAGAGGGTTGGACCCATTCTGTCCTGTATTTCTGATATTAGCTCTCAGTGCCTGCTACGTAGAAGTTATTTACCAAATATCTGGTGAATTCATTGGAAGAGGGGTGGGAAACGATGTCCTCTCTCCATGAAATAAATTTGGCGGAGATACACAGTAGAGGATCCCACTGTGAATGTCAGCCTTCAGTGCGGTCTCTGGAGGAAGCATCTTACTCATTCAGGGGATTTTGATGTTAAAACAGTTTAGGAATGGAAAGAGTTCTGGAAAGAGCTTCAAGACCGGTCCACAGGAACCACAAAACAAGTTATTTTAAGTACACATTTTCCTAGTTTGCTACTCAAAACAATTACTAGTCCTGGCCCTACGTGACTCTTGGCTGTTTGGGTTACCTGATTTATCACCATTAATGAACTTCTTAAAAATGTACCCCAGGCTCTGCAGACAATTCTAACAACAACAATAAAATAATCTCTAAACGTAGTATCTATAATGAGTGCAAGCAAATAGTGGAACACGTCTCTGTTTCCATCTCCTCCTTTAAGGGAAAGAGCTTTACATTTTATTAGCAGAAAAAGGTGGACATCCCAACAACTATCATGTAAGGTAGGTGTTCATTATTCTCATTTTAGAGATGAAGAAACTGAGACTCAGTATCTTAGGCTTAAGAAACTTGCCTAAGTGGTACCGTTAGCAGAGGTTGAGTTCAGGACAATCGGATTCCAGTGTCCTTCCCAGTATATGCCAGTTCCTTCAGGGGTAAGTATAAAGTTTCTATTTGTGTTTAAAGAAATGTCAATCACAAATGTCCATATAAAAAAAAAATGGTTTAAAAGTAGTTCCTCTAAAAGGTGGATCCGACTTGGTTCAAAATTAAAGTCTAAAAATAAGAAGTGGGAGGGTACAGCTCAAATGGTAGAGCGGAGGCTTAGCATGCATGGGGTCCTGGGTTCAATCCCCAGTACCTCCTCTAAATAAATAAATAAAGCCTAATTACCCACCCCACCAAAAATTTAAAAAATAAAAAATAAAGTCTGTTAAAAAATACTGACTGTACTTCAATACATTTTTTTAAAAGATAAGCAAGAGATTACCCAAACCTCTTTAACTGAATTCAAGACTTGAAATGCAGATACATTATAATCCAGGACATGAAAAGACAGAATGCTTTTAGGGTAGGAGACTAGAAATGGAGAAGCAAAGCCATGACTCTCACTAAAGGAGCAAAAGTTAGACTTAAAAAAAAAAAAATATATATATATATATATAAACATAGAAAAATACATACATATACACACACACAAGGACACACATACATACTATTGTGATGATTAGTTTAAGTGTCAACTTGATTGGCTATCAGGTACCCAGATTAAACATTATTCTGGATGGGTTGTGAGGGTGCTTCTGGATGAGATTAGCAGTTGAGTTGGTGGACTCAGTAGATTGCCTTTCCCTTACCCAGTCCACAGAGGGACTGAATAGAAAAAAAGGTGGAGAGAGGAGGAATTCACCCCATTCTCCTGCCTCACTGTTTGAGCTGGGACATCTCATGTCATCTTCTCCTGCCCTCAGACTGGGATTTACACCATCAGCTTTTCTGATTCCAAGGCCTTTAGACTCAGATTGAATGATCTTTCCAGCTTTCCTGGGTCTCCAGTGTGCAGACAGCATATTGTGGGACTTCTCAGCCTCCATAATCATGTGAGCCAATTTCTTATAACAAATCGATTTATCATCTGTCATCTCTCGCTCTCTCTCATCTGTTTATCTATACACATATATACCTACCTCCTGTCAGTTGTTTCTTTAAAGAACCCTGGCTAATACAAGTAGTAACAAAGAAATGAACAATCAGGAAGTACTAACATATGCACCAGGTATGTCACTAGACTCTTCATTCGCTCACTTATGGAATAACTCTCCGAGTGCCTAATGTGTGCCATGTACTGTGCTAAGCAAAGGGAACAAAAAGTCCAAGAAGATTTGATCCTCCAACGATGGTCTGCATCAAAACTCCATAAAGACCATTATTATCCTCACTTTACAGAAAAGGAAATACAGTCTTAGGACAAATCTGGGGACTTACCTAAGGTTACACAGGTAAACTGGCAGACCTGGGCCTGGTGTCCTGCCTGTCTGAATCCAGGTGCTACACTCTTTCTATTAGTACATGGCTGCCTCCTATTGACCCAAAATTCTGGAAGAAATTATTTGAACAAATGGCCAGAAAGCACTTGGAAAAGGAGGTGGTAACCCTAGGTGCCAAAATATGCCATGTGGATTTGTCTTCAGAAGGGTTTCTTGCACCAACTGTTAGAAGCGCTGTTGGCAGACAGCCTTCAACTGTCAACACTTGAGGATCCGACTCAGCTGCAAAGAGACACCTTGGCCAAGGTCATGCCCTTTCTTAGCCTGCCCATACTGGGGTACTGATTGATGTCACAGTATAAAGGTTATCCATCTCAGCCCAACTCAGAGCAACCCTGAAGGGTCATTCTAGCTCAAGAGTTCCCCATGTGATTAGCTTAGGCTGTTGTTGGATGTGCAAAACAGCCTAACCTCTCCTCTGCCCACCCTACCCTATGGGTGTCGAGCCCAAGGTCACTCCTTAACAAACATCCTGCACACCAAATTTGGAGCTGGCATCGGTAAGCTTCATGCTTCATGGAAAACCTGCTGAGAATAGGAGGGACTTTGTCCTTTTATCATCCTTCAAAGAGCACAACTATAACATGAATAAAAGTTATACGGAGACAGCATTTGGGTTTAATAAATTTCTTCCTACAATGAAACAGCCTTCCTCCAAAAGCAGTGCACTTTGTAAGGCAGAGGGAGTCCTCTTACTGTTGGAGGGGTCTGTATCAACCAGGCAGGTTGGTATCTTACTTAAATGTGTTTCTTTTCACCTTGCTGCTGGCTAGCACATAGCATAATGTCACTGGTATTTAGAAATTAGTGACTAGAAATCTTTAAAAGGAAATTTCCTAGTTTCAATAGGTTCTGGGAATAATTTTAAGACAAATAGGGGGAAAAAAATCTCATTTCCCAATAATTCCCCAAATTAATCTGATATTACTTAAATGGGACAGAAGTGGCACAGACTGTGTCAATGTCCACCAATATCCATTCACTCCTTTGTCTTTTAGTAACAGAACCCTGAATTTTAGCTGGTTATATGTGTATCCAGCCAAAGACTACATTTCCCAGACTCTCTTCCAAATAATATGGCCATGTGACTAAGTTATGGCCAATGGGATCTGGGTGGTGGTGATGGGTACAATTTCTGACTTAAACCTTTAAAGGAAACCACTTGCCTTTTATGTTCTCCTTCCTCCATCCCAAGGCTGGAACATGGAGGTGTTTCATGGTGATAAGGCAGCAGCACCCTCGAAAAGGTGGAGCAATAATACAGAAAGTCCCCTGGTTCTTGAATAACCCCTGGAGAAAGACTCTACTATGCATCTAGACTGCGTACTGGTTTTGACTCTTTTGTGTGATAGAAGTAAACCATCTACTTTGTTAAAGTCAAAACCATTTTGGTTTCTGTTAAAGTAGCTCTACCTGTATTTTAACTCATACAGATCCCAAATCAATGACCAAAACTGGGGTGATTTTCCTTCTTTACCCTATCAGCGTGGTATCTCATTAGGAGACGACAACATGATAAGACTAGAAGTGAACATATTTTGCCTGTGAGTTAACTTCTGCATCCTCCCCTCTTCTTTTTTTGATGCTCTGCCTTGTTCTGGCCCATATTATACTTGATTTCTATATAAAAATCAAGGGCCAAGGTGAGATCTGGACTGAAATTACGTTTATTTGTTTATACAGTAGGATTTTTGCCAGCAATGAAGCTCTGATTTTCTACATTGCTGAAGCTTTGTTTTGAGGAGGAGTAATTTTCAAATAGGTTTGTTTATACTATATATACACTTAGCTATATATGATTCATTCATCCATCCACCCATCCACTCATTTCATTCATTTATCGAGTCATTTGATCATGTAGCATGTAGAGGAAAACTATCTAAATAAAATAAAAACCAATTCATGATAAATGGGTTACAATTCATTGATACATACTCATAGATAGATGGAAAGAACAAGTGAAACACAACTTTTTCTTAAAATTCTTCAAAAGAAACAGAAATAAAAAATTCAACATAAAGGGAGGGTATAGCTCAGTGGTAGACTGAGTGCTTAGCATGCATGAGGTCCTGGGTTCAGTTCCCAGTGCCTCCATTAAGGATGAATAAGTAAGAACCTAATTACCTCCCCCTCAAAAATTAAAAAAAAATTAAAATTAAAATTAAAATTGAAAAAAAAGAAATTCACCATAAGCCATTGTTATGAATAGCTTACCACTTGGAATTTCTGTTAGTGTAATGATTGATGCTTTTGTAGCATAAGAACCATAGCCTCAATAAAATATTCTGATATATCATTAGCTGGTGTAGGTCCTATTTCTCTTTTAGTTTTGGAATTAAGCGTAGATGTATGAATGTCTGATTATTTGGCTGGAAACATCTAAAAAAAAGTTGTACAAAGCATTCCTCATTTTTATTATGGCACTAACTGGATTTTGAAAGGTTATTTCTATTTATCTGGATTTGGAGATAAGGTTTTATATTTGTCATTTGAGAAATATAGGTTCGCATGGATTATCTAGAAGAGGGCAAGCATCCTAAAGCCAAGAATATTTTTTCAGTTACAATCTCTCTTTACCCTTATGTTTACCCAGAAATAGGCTTACCTTTCCCTAAAGTAGCAATAACTGCTCATTTTCTTACATTAAGTGTCAAAATCACAAATATTTGGGAATCATAGTAATGGCAGAGCCAGGTTCTCACATTAGAGGGAGCCGGCTGGGAGTGCAGGGCAGTAGTGGTAGGGGGTCCTGGGCTCCCCTGGTTTGTGGTGCTCCTGGTCTGCAGAAACAGCCTAACTCTGTGATTACTTTCTCTGAGTGTCGCCATCTAGTTTTCACACGATTTCCCTAGAAGCTTTTTATCAGTCTTAACCACATCATGTCAATATATCACTTTAAAATAGGTGCTGGGCAGAGCTCAGAGTAACAACCAGTCTTCTTGCTGCCCCCTCAGCAGCATCATATCTGGTTGGAGGAATAACTACCAGATGACTTGGGCACACATCTTTCTGATAGAAGGGATTTCTTTCGTAGATTCAACTAGCTTTCAGCAAATTTATATTGCATGTCTGAGATTGTTCTGGTAAGTCTTCTTTCATGTAACTTTATTCATTTAATGCCATGAACTTGCCTTCTTACAATTATCCACGTAGCTTCCAAATGCCCACTAAGTTTATTACATTCCATGAAGAAGTGGATATAAATTGGTTTCAGGCGTTTAAATACATTTTCCCAATTAATAAAAAAAATTTTTAGTAAGTAAAAAAATGATTTGAAGGATATCAACTGAAAAATGAAAGTGTGTGCATTTAAAATGCCCCTACTGCTAGAAATCACCTGCATGACAGACCAATGTGTGAGTTTAAAATCTGCACTCTCCATTGCAGAAGGGAAAGAAAAAGCATGTATTTCATGCCTCCCTTTTCAACAATACATCTTAAGAAGGCAAGTGAGTATATGATTAAAAATTACCTGATGTACTATTTGCTGTGGTTGATTACTATTAGCTGTCATGTTAGTTGACTCTTAACAATAGTGGTAAAGGCCATTATAAGCACTAAGCACTAAAAAAGGCATCGTTATAGACTCGGTTCACACCAGGCAGGCAATGGTTATTCCCAAAGGACAGGTGACTTACAACTCCTTTAGAAAGGCTGGTTGAGGTATTTCCAGAGCATCTCAAAAATGGTTCTGCAGGTATTAACTACCTCGTTCATGGGAAATGTCGCGGGGAGATCACGTGTCTCTAAAGAAGATGCCAAGAAGCCAAGAACGTATTAGCTGCTGGTAGGAGAGCCTTCATCTGCTCTTCACAGCTATTTTTAGAAAACAATTGCAGCATTTATCAAACTCTACAGAGAAAACACTGTAAATGTTGGAACTCAGAATTCTGCAACTGGAGGAATTTAGTAGATGAGAATTGGAGAAGGAAGTACTAATTGTAGAAAAATACCAATTTGTTTAATATAAATAAAGTATACCTGTATTTGAGGTGCCTAAATTATAAGAGTATTTAAGACAATTTGATAATAAAATATAATGAAGATTGTGAGTTTTTATATCTTTTCAGCCTATGATCTATGATATTAGGTTAATAGTTCTTTTTGAAGCATTAACAATGAGAAGGTTTTTTCCTGAAAAACAGCAATTTCCTTTGTTTCCCTTCCATGAGTTTTTATGTGTTCTTTCATAAAAGAGGATGATATATTGTTTTAATTTTTTGTTTTTGATTTTTTTATGTTTTAAAAAATCTCTATTAGTAAGTATGTAAACTTCATATTGTTTCTAATTGTTTCAGAAGTATATCCGGATAATCTTTATGTTATTTTTTTTTCCTTCTTTGAAAAATGTTTGCAGGAGAATAAGTCAAAAAGAAATGTGGTCTCAGTCATTTTGACCATTTTCAAAAGTACAGGAGTTGCAATATAAAATGAGCATTGCCTTCCATAGCTAGAATGAGCTGTTTCAGGTTTACAGAGTTCATAAAATGGTGACCATATGCAGCCTTCAGTTTAAGGAGTTTCTGATCTGCTGAACGTGTATGGGCAGAATGCAGCTGTCTGTCCAGCCTCACCAAAGCTTGACATAAAAAAAACCACTCACCACTGGCGATGGGGAAAGTGCAATGTTGCCTATTGATGCCTTCAGTTCATCCACCGTTGCAGCGTTCTTAAGAATGTCTTTAGATTGCAATGGCTTAATCTTGATGTTAAATTTCTTGTGTGATTCTTCTTCCTCTTCCGATTCGCTCGAAGAATAAAAGTGCTTTCCTTTGGTAGGTAGAACACAGTTAAAGATACATGACTCTTTTTTCTACTGGGAGGCAACGGTGAGTATAAGAAAGAGCAATCATACTGAGAGTCAGTGGAAGTATCCGTAGATAGCAGAAAATCAAAACAAAACAAACAAAAATTTGAAAGTAAAGCAGGAAAGGGTTAGAATTTATTCCCCTTTCCTTGGAACACAGCTAAGGGTGGTGAATTTCAAGGCCCACGTAAATGTCCTCTTCCCATGGAGAGAGGAGGGCCACTCTGAGGACAAACTGTGATGAGTTTAAAGTGCTTCAGGGTGTGACCTGCTCTCTGAGCAGAGAGGATCCGTGGGGAAAACATAAGTAAGGGCTGTTTTCCAGCCACCATAAGTGGCATTGCCACATCAGGTTTTAGCAGACAATCCAGTACCTACAATTTGTACAATTGTTTTCCAGCACAATTTTCTCCTCCTCCTCTCTCTTTTCTATGAATAGATCAAGGCAGAATGCCTGCTTGTTAGTGATCAGGCTGTTCTCTGTGCTGTTTATTCATCTCTAATACTAGGGAAGCTTGGGTTTCGGCACTTTTACAAAACCGAAATCTGTCATAGTGCTTTCTGAGAGAAAGCCAAAATTCCAATTAAAACAATAAAGAAAGGATATAGCCGGGTTCCTCAGGTCTGATGCTGTAGCCTTCTTCATCCAGCTCAGGTGAGTTCTATAAAATACAAGCGCACATTAAGCAATTATTATCCTGACAATGATAAAGGAATGATTCATTTTCCTTCAAGAGCCTTCTACTTAAAGATGGAGACATGCCTCCTTATTCTAGGAGGTGAGGATTTTAACTTTTGGAGGTGACTGCTGAGCAGTATATGTTTAGATATTCACCCAGAGATATTTGCAAAGTCTTCCTACTGGGAAAATCAACTAGGGATCAACTGTCAATGAAAGAAAACATTCAGAGAGAATTTATCACACATTTCCTGTAAACCAAGGACTAAGTTAAGCAACATGGTGTGTGTGTAGGGGGGGTACAAAGTGCAAATTATCTTTTGTCTGTATTTTGGTAGGAAAAGTTAAAAAATATGCAAACCACAAAACATCAGTGATAGGAGTTTGAAAGGAGAGGAAATTAGTGAGGTTTAGAAGAGTCAGGGAGTCTACATGTACCTCTTGGTCCAGATGGATCGGGCAGAGGGGAGTCAGAAGTAAGGAAGAGGCTGCACTAAGGCACCAAGGCAGGAATGGGCAGTATGGTTCACGTGGGGAAAGGCAGAGGCAACAGTGAAGATGGCGTGCCTGGAAAGGAAGCTGTGTGGTGGGAGACCCTGGAAAATAAGACCGGTGGGCCAACATGCTGGGGGAAGAGCCTGGACAGGATACAGCTACTGCAGCTTCTCAACTAGGGGAGGCCATGCTGAAAGCACAATCTGCAGGTGTTGGAAGTACGCTTCAGGATGGATTGGGGACAGCAAAAGCTGTCCTTATAACAGAGCCTCCCCAGTGAGGTTGTAGCTGGAAGCTGCCTTCTATGAACCAGAAAGGGGGCACTCAACACTGAACCTGCTGGTACCATGATCTTGGACTTCCCAGACTCCAGAACTGTTAGAAATAAATGTTTGTTGTTTATAAGCCATTCAATTTTTGATATTGTGGTATGGCTGCCCAAATGGCTAAGACATTACAAAACCAAGGCCCAGACATTAATTGACTTGCTTCAATATTCAAAGCTGCTTAGAAATATAGCCAGAACTGAAACATCTGGAGTTAACATTTAAAAAAGTGTTCTTTGAACACATTACAGGGTAAGCAGGCTACTGAAATATTCTGCAGATAATTTGCTCATTGAATCCTTGCAACAATGCTATAAAGTAACTACTGGCTTCATTTTTGCTGGCTGACAAATAACTATCCCAAAGCCACACACAGCTGACATGTGGAGGGGCGAGGTCTTGAACCCAGGTCTAACGGAATCTAGTGCTCTTAATCTCTATACAATGTTAATGGTGCCAGGCACTCCTTAATGAGATGTTTTACTTATTCCCATGTCCTGTTTTAAATATAAGAATGCCTCAACTCATTTTCACATTCTGAAATATTTATAAAGACAATCTTCTGATACTTACGTATCTTTCCCAATCAATTTCTGCATAAAATCCATTTGGTGCCCCATTGCTTTTCTTCTGTAATAAATTTGAAAATACATTTAGAGAAGAAACATCTGAGTGAAAAGAAAAGGAACAAAGACCACTTAACTCTTATCTGTATTTAGCAAGAGCTATCAAAATTCAGCACTGGGAGACAAATTAGACCGGCCTTCTAAGCAACCACACTGGTGTAACTGAATGGTAAACTGAGCTGCCGTGACACTGCATAAAAGAGCTTACATACTTATTTCATGAAAGATTATAGGATATCTAAGCATGGGGATATGAACAACTAGCTGTTCAACTTTTATTCAATTACTGAAGAACAGCAGCACCTACATTATAATTTAATCCTCTATAGCTTCAGAGGATATAACCAGATGTATATACATGTTGAAATGGCAACATTTTGATTTCCCTGTTGCTCTCATATACAATTAGTTCCAACACAGCCAAACAGTATTTATCCAAGTCATTAACTAATCTTAGTTTTTCTAACTCAACCTTTTAGTTTTCCTGACTCAACCTTTTCCTAACCATCCCCTTGATAGAATATAAAGGAAATCAGCTCTGAATTAGTTAACTCAACATGTAGGTATTAAGAAGTGTTGGTATTCTTTTCGAGTGGCTTTTCTTATCAAATTATTAAAATGGAATTTGAGGATTAATCATGAATTCCCATCATCCAGGCATCCTATGCCTTCATGAGCATACATCATCGCAAGATGACTGCGTATCAGCATTGCTCTCTCAGGATTATTTTTAAAGTTCTATTTTGGCCTCTAGTACAAACATGACTTGTGTGGCCATAAGCACTTGAGCAAGGATATGGCATCATCCAAATGGAAATTGCTGGGATTCTCTGATTTTCATGAGCAAAGGACAAAAACGCAAATCAGGTTGGTAATGGAGAGTCCGTTCAACAACGTGCCTGTATTTAGCACACAGAGCAATGGTATGTCACTGAGAACCGTCAGATCTCACAACAACACACATCAAATGGTGACGCACGAGGAGGCTTAAGGACAGGACACCTAATTTTGTAATCACAAATGAAGACCAGTTGAACTACAGTGTGAACAGCTAAGACTTAATTTGACAAACAAGTAGGAGAAGAAAGCTTTTCATCTATGCACATAGGATCACCAGAAAACCAACTCAGAGGTAACCTAGGAAGCATTATCACTGATTAATACTTACTGAATGCTGCTGGGCATTCTAAGAACTAGCAGTAGTGTAGTGAGGGTGACTACTGCGTAAGGGACAGACACTGGGCTCATTCTCGCTCTCTTCCCATACACTGCCACCGCACCAGAATTTACAAATGCATGAGCTCTGCCCTGCTTCCACCGACCCGCATCCTGGAATGCAGAGGGCCTGCGCCTCTCTTCCTCTTTGTCTTGCTCCTGACAGAGAGTACATACTTTGTCAGATGACACCATTTTATCCTTCTCGTGGAATTGCCTTCATTGAATTAGTGCTTCAATGATAGCCTTTCCTTTTTGAACAAAGGTTGTTTGAAATACCTGCCACATCAACTCTGTACCTGTATAAGTTATGAAGCTAATTTGGAGGACATAGTCCATTAAATAATGTGCCATCTCATAATAAAAAATCTCTCCCATGGTGAATGGCATGGTTCCTATTTTTTTTCTGTCACATTTGCTTTCTTTTTAAGTTTCTACCATACCAATCTGTTTGCATGTATCTTCTTTGAAAAATTCTCCAAATCCTTCTTAGAAAGTGTATGTAATAAATTCAAAATACAAATTTAATGTATAATAATGGGAAATCAAATGAACTAAGCTGGCTGCAAAGAACTAAACTCATAAATTTTGTGATCAGTACATACTGCTATTAATAGAACTTCTAGTTTTTAAACAGTTCTTCAGTACAAAGAATTGTTATCTAAAACCCAAAGAGATTAAATAAATTACTGAGTTCAAATTGTTTAAAGTTTTGTAGTGTTTGCTTCCATAATAATCTCACTTCCAAAACCAAAGCCCTTCAAAACCAAGATAGTTGATATGCTCAGCTGAACAACAAAATAGATGTATGTGTGTGTATGTGTATGTGTTTTTCCTGATAACATATATCCAACATTATGAATAAAAAGTCCCTCAATGTTTTCAATTTTCTAGATCTGGGCTGAGTGAAAAAATTTCCCGGTTTCCATGGAAACCAATGGAAGATAAAGATAATGAGAAATCAAAGCCTATAAAAAGAAATTTTCTTTTAAAATAGAAGCATTTTAAACATAAATACAAAAAACAACAAATCATAACAACACATTCTCTTGGGCAAATATTCAGAGCACACGCACACACACACAGAACTTTATTAGAGGAACTGACAATTTGGCTTCATTCATATTAGTGAATTCTTACAAATATAATTGGTTTTGTAAGTAGATATTATCAAGTTAAAGATAAGCCAGAATCTGGTTGAAATTCTTCTGGTCAGACTTCAAGGAAGAAATAATTGTCCTCGTTTAACCTTTTAAGTGGTTATCACCATCACAGCGATGGTGGTGGAGATAATGACTCTATTGAATTTCAATTGGAAAACATTGAAAAAGCAAGAAAGAATGTAAGTGGGGAAATGCTGTTTAAAAACTAGGCTTAATATATAAAGCAACGTTGGCTATTCCCTAACATATACGCAGTGGTTTTTCTCTTGGAGCAGAAGTTATACATTCTTTTATTTCTTTCTTTTCTCTATTTTCTAAAATTCCACAACTAGTGCGAATAGCTTCTGCAACTTAAATACATGATTGTTCTTTAAAGATAATTGAGGGTCACAGCAATATTGATCATGTCTTAATAGCTATTGTACTTTGGTCAGCCATATCTGCTCTCAGGTAACATGATGGACTAAGTCCATAAACACAGCATCAATTATGTTCAATTGTACATTCATCAAAGTTCTTCAGTTTCGCTGTGGATACTCCTCTTTTCCAAGGGCAGCTCGTGGTCTCATAGTGTTCTTTGGCAAGAAGTGCAAATGACACACGATATACTGCCTAAACATTATGTTTTTGCCATTGAGCTACACTTACTCACTTTGTAAATACTCCTATAGCATAGGACTGCCCAACAGAACTGTATGTGGAGACGTCAACATTCTATATGTGTGCTGTCCAACATGGTAGCCACTAGTCCCAAGTAGCTATGGAGAACTTGAAATGTGGCAAATGCGACTGAGAAACTGAATTTTAAATAGCCTTATCTGGCTACCATATTGGATAACACAACTAGAATTGTTGCATATTCTGCACCAGGATCAGCATCCCTGATATGACATCCTTTGGTTAAGCGCATTGGTTCCCACAGGCCGAGGTCCTGCCAAATTCCTGATCTTACTGAAATCATGCTTATTCTAACAAATGACTACTCAATTTGTATTGAATTGTCTATGTTAAATAGTCAAAGCTTTCTTATAGAAAACAGATTCTTTTTAAAGTTTGAATCCCTGTCCTTCGTCTAAGCTGAAGAAATCACATGTCTTTCCTGCCTGATCACTCTTTAAAAGTATATTCAGATGTCAATATATACAGTCTACATGATTGATTTAAGAATTGGCCCCGGGTAGTCAAGAAGTCATTGGGAAATACTACCCAAGAGAGAGTCTTCTTAAACACTTTTTTTTTTTTTTAAATTTCAAATTGGGATTTTACTCACTGTTTCTAAAACCCCTTGGAAATTTTAAACTAAAATCTGTTTCCTTACCGAAACTTTTTTTCCTCCTTCACGCGCGCACTCTGCTTTGTTATTGTAGGGTGGTTCATGTGGGCTGGGCTGCTGGAATTGATTGTTTTCATGTAGAAAAAAGTTGTTAAAGGATCTGTTTGTTCTTCAAGACACATATAAAGAATCACATGGAGTCAGCAAACATACCAGAGAAGAAACAATTTCTAGGCCAAATTGTAGGGCCTACCAATCTTGGCAGGGTTCCTGAAGCAAAGAGCGGACTTTGGGGCCCATAATGAGGCTCTATTCAGCAGGCCAGTGTGGCTGGGTCAGGAGAAGAAGGGAGAAGGAGGAGGACACATCCCAGGCACCAGGGATGATGTGGATCTAGTCCTCATTCAGCCCGCACTTAATTTACGGGGTTGAGAACAGACACCAGGACACACCAAAGAGACTGAATAAAAACGGTTGTACTTTTAATACAAACCCGAGAAGTCTGGCACCACCATATATTCCCCTAGATTAAAGCCTTTCTGGGAGTCATCAATACACAGAGTATGCACTGCTGACAGTTCCAAATCTGGACCATTTCCTGCACACATGTTCAAGATGGGCAGAGATCTCATGGTGACGGATGTAACCTCCATTGCCCCCAGTCTAGGGGCGGATGGAAATCTGAACCGCTTCAGAAAACACTGAGTGTATGCTGCACAGATCGGAGTTTGTCTCTGGGTTAGAATGATATCATCACACACAGCTGCCTGAAGCCTCGGACACCGCGACAGACAGCTCGGTGGGGCTGGGGTGGGGGCTTATTCAGCCCGTGGCTGGCAAGGCAAGCCCACCTTCATACACGCAGCCCTGCCACAAAACCTCTGCACACAGAACCTCAAAAGCGTTGTCACTGGAGATGGGGTTCGTTGGATTTTGAGAAACAGAAATTAAACAAGCATCAGTACGTTAAGCCTGCTGTGTAGCCCTTGCGCTGGCCAGGTGGTTTATAAGCGTTAAGCGGGTGCACCAGCGCTTGCAGTTCGTAGAACCGCATTAGTGAAGCCTTAAATTTAAACTTCAGATATTCAAAAGGCAATCATTTGAAAGCTAAATCAGCCACGTAAAAGTGGACTAGGTCCACAGACACAAGGTCTTAAAATTTGTCTGAGTTTGAAAGAAAATCAGGTTGAGATGTCTAGGGACTGAATACAAACAGCAACTTGGACTCCTAAGGCATTGGTTTGATACAGAGTTCGTAAAGTTTGGTGGCCATAGTACATGGAGAAGACTTGAGGAACATTTCCAAATGGTAAAATTAGCAGTTGGCTAATAATTTCCAATTACCTGTGAAGCTATACACCCTGTTTCTGAGAACATGCATTTATTTCGAATTTTTTCCAAACAGGTCTGTGTTATTTACTAAGAAATCGAAATTAAATAATTCCTTTTCCCTAAAATCATGACCAGTGATCCATTCATGGCATTTCCAACTGAGGAACGAAGAGGGCACATCTGCTGATAAATATCTTGATGTGACAGGGAATGGTGGCAGTGAAGGAGGACTCGGAGGACTCAGGTACAAAGCCTTGACTTAGGGTCAGTGAGTCCACAGAATCCCAGCTGGGCTCATTCACGCAGCACATACTCAGTCACCTGCTGCATGCCAGTGCTGTGTCGGGCACTGGGACGCATGGTCTACTTGAGATTTAAACTGGTGGTCCCTAGAAACGCAGAGAAGCCTAAGGCAGCGGTGGGGCCTCGAGACAATAAACAGCAGGGTGGGAGGAGCTTTAGAGAAAGAAAAAAGGACAAGACTGAGGGTGCCAGAGGGAGAGAAGCAAGAAATAGCAAACCAGCCTGGGAGCAGCAGCGAGAGAAAGCGGAGGCTAGCTATAACAGAGCCTTGCAAGGGGCAGAATGAAAAGGGCAAGAGAACTCAGGAAGGGGACTGAGACAGAAGCCAAGAGAAGACACAGAAGCGGAGAGTACCTGAGACAGAGTTAACGAGAGGGCTCTGAGCCAGAAGCAAGAGGTGAGGAGAAGCTGGGTCTTCTGGGTCTTTTTTTTCCCCTGCTGAATAGAGCCTTGATTATAGTGTTACCCAATGTCTGATAAATTTCAGTCTATTTTCTTAACATTTCATGATGAGAACTACATGAATGCAAAAGGCACCCCAAAGCTTAGAACCTCGAGTCAAATGTGGGAGAAAAGCTCCTACCATAGGTGCAGTTAACACCCCAATTTAGCTGTAATATTATAAAGTGCGATATTTCCAAAAAAATATTTTTAACCATCAGGTTTATTTTGGTTCCCACTCCAGCCCAATGAGCCTAATGTGAGTCCTTTTTTTTTTCCCCTCCAGTAACAGCTGTTCTTTTCAACCTTCTGAATAGGCATCTGATTTAGATTTGAAGGAAGTCATTTTAGAAGTTGGTGCAGACTCCCAGAAGCACAACTCAGATAAATCCAAGCCATGCACCACAGGCTTCTTTAAAAAGCAAGAAATCTGGCAACAAGCAAGGAATCAGAGTTACTGTTAAATCTGAACCCAGTGGACACATTTTCCTCCTTCAGGCTGTAAATTCAGGCATAAGTGGTTTCAAGACCATTCCCTACTTAAGAATTTAATATAGAAAATATATCTGCAGCTCAACTATGAAAGGGGAAAAGTTTCTTTCAATTTTATTGGATCTCAGCTCCATTATGACTTTGTGGACTCTGTTGGAGAAAAACATTCTCCCATAATGAGCTTTTATATCATTAAATTGGAAATGAAATAAGACTTGATGGTAGCAGCCTCTGCAGGAACTGTCTGGCTTTTGACCCACCATATTGATGACTGGTTTGCTTGCCTACTCTGGGGCAGGGTTTTAGGTGAATGCAATAAATAAGTTTAACTTGACTAAGACTGCGTTTTTGTTCCATGCAATTACTACAGAAAATTACAACAGTGAGAGGTCTGAAAAGTTATTTAAGCTACTTTTTCCCTGCTGAAAAAAAAAAAAAAGGAAATGGGGCTTAAGAAATTTAAACTAGCATAGATTGAAGTGTAAACCTACTAAAAATGGTCATTTAAATACTTACAATTCCATCTCTATCTGGTGAACCTCTGTAACAAAAAGAAATTGGTAGCTATTAGGAAAATGAATCATTCTTGCTACATAGACTCAAGAACAACAATAAGAATCATTAACCACCTCTCTCCCCGTCTTGCGAGCTCCCACCCCAGTAAACCTGGCTAATGAAAACTAAATTCAAATAAATCGACTGAGTGATATTTGAGTAGGGTATGTGTGTATGTGCGTGTGGGAGGGAGATTCTCATTAAAAACTGAGATCCAAAAGGTACCAAGTTGATGGTGCAATGTCTTGCCCACCTTTTTTTAATAAACATTTTAAAAATTGACGTATAGTTAGTTTACAAAGTGGTGTTAGTTTCAGGTGTACAGCAAAGTGATTCCATTATACATATATGTGTATATCTTTGCCAACTTTTGAGAGGAGAATTCATGAACCGTCTGTCCCACTCAGCTGGCTTCCATTTACAACTACCACAGGGAAAGCAGACCAATTTGTTCTCTCTCATCTTCTCCCCTATCAATGGTCTTGAATTTCCCCTTATAAGAAGGAACTTCTATGGTATTTTTCAACCTACTTTGAGAATCTGTACTTTCTTCCTTATTTCCATATTTACTGCTCCTTTGATTATGGAGGAGCAGGAAATGGAGGGCAATTTTGCTAAGTGGCTCATTTTGATGACTAACGTCCAGGGTATTTGATCCATGGCGGCACAAGGCTGCCGTGCTGAAGAGTCCGGGCTTTAGAGCAGGATGAATCTACATATCCAGACTCCACCTCTTATTAGTTCTCTGACCCTGAACACATGACTCAACCTCTCTAAGCCTTTTTAAATATAAGGTATATACATAACATATAGTTCCTGGCACATACTGAGTATTCAAACATGTTTGTTTGTTATGTTTTTTTCCCCTCTTCCATGATGCCTCTCCATTAGGAACACAAAACTGCCCACTTGCAACCCTGTTAGACTTTATAGCAATAGAGGAAGGGTATTATTATTGTTGCTTTGGAAAACTGAATTGGAGGAACCAGAGAAAGGGAGAAGCAAGAGAGAAGTCACTGTAAATTTGTAATGTCTTATTTTAATTCACTTTGTAAGGAAGCTTGAAAAATGTTATTCTATTAACATGAAGACCAGAATTCTGCTTAGATGAGGACCTGCATTGTTTGGAGGAAAACCTTAATAAGTACTTGGGGTAGACTATGAAATCTTGAAGAGTTTGGTGTGTTTGGAACTGTTCTTTAAGAGGTGGGACAAAGTAACAAAGTTCTTTATTGCTCCATAGGATGCGGCAAAGGAGAGAGAAGAGAAGAGAGACAGAGAGAGAGAAAGAGAAATGCAGAGTTGGTGGGACATACTCTTGGCTCCAAGATGTGATTCTCAGCCAAAATTAGCAGGATATTCTGCTTGGATTACAGAGGAGTGCATTATTTTTCATAATCAGTTCTGTGTTCATGTGGATGCAAGGCTGAATCAGTGATACAGGGACTAGAAGCAGGAAGGATCCCGATAGTGAAAGACCATGAGAGTTGACAGAAATGTTTGGATTTTTGCCGGCTATGGGAATTAGTTGGTTCAAAGGAATTCCATCTAAGAAAGCTAGGAATAGTCTTAGCCAATAAAAGTTATAATTCACTGATCAAATACTGAGTGCTTACATTGGGTCAGGCACTAGGCTAGGATCAGGGGTTAAAAATAATGAAGGAGACATGGTCATCAGAAAGAGAAGGCGATGGGCAGGTAAAGCCAGTGGGTTCTTGTGGCCACCATAAGCCCAGGTTGGTCAGAAAGCACAGAAGAAAGGTACCAACCCACACTCATCAAAACCAATTTTCCTTATCAGATTTATACATTGCAAGAAATGAGCATTTCTTACTAGGATTTCAGCCTTGGCTAAAGGAATTGAGAATGAGGTGATTGTGTCAACTTTGGGGTAGGATAATCCAGAGGCACTGATCCTAGTGGGGTTGTCTTCTGGGGCAGGTAATGGATGTGGAGAAGGCAAAGCTCTGGAGATAGGCCTGGCTGTGATGTTGCCAACTATTGGTCCAGGTAGAAGGGCATATTTATAGGGGGTCTTAAATGGGAGGCCACTCGATCTCATGCATATTGCAGCTATAGGGATGGTGTTTAAAAACATTTAATCAGGAGAACTGTGATTGTACATAGCAGCATTGGTGATCCTTTGTCTTATCCATTGGGAATGGGGCTGCTGCATCCCAGTGTGGTGGCAGTAAGCATGGTGTTTAAGAGCACCAGCTGCAGTGCCAGACTCCCTCGGTTCAATCAACTTAGATTTCCCAGCTGCATAACCCTGGACAAGTACTTCATCGCTTTGTGTCTCAGTTTCTTCATCTATATAATAGCCGTGATAACAGCATATACCCCATAGGCCTCCTAAAGGATTCAATGAGTTAATATAAATGAAAAGCCTGAAATAGTGCCTAGGACATAGTAAATACTCATTCGATGGTATCTAGAGTAAAGATATTGTATACGCTAGCCTAGGATGGGGAGTAGAGAGAGATTTTAGTAGCCTCAGACACTTGGGCAAATGTTCTCAATTTATTTCCTAAACCCTCCTGTTAAGTTTTATATGCTTTTTTTTTTCTTTTTAACAGCAAACCCATTATATTTACTGACTTCTGTTTTCTAACTAATCATCCACCAGGGACCCTTGGCCTCTATTTTTAAAAGTGGCCATCACCTCTTGCGACAACTGCCTTTTCTCTTTTACTCTCCTAGTGGTCTTGATTATAATTTTTCCCATCTATTTCTTTTTTTTTTTTTTCCCCTGAGTGATAAAGGAATAAGCACTGGATTTTAAACTAGAATGGTTCCATGCCTTATTTTCTGGATAGCCTTCAGCAAGTTACTTAATTCCTTTTGGCACTGATTCCTCATCTCTAAAATTGAGACATTACTTCTAACCTTATTGAATTACTGTGAGGATTAAAAAGGATATCACTGTATACAAAATACCCTGCACAGAGCCTGCCACTTAGCACCAGCTCTCTGCTTTCCTCTTTCTACCAGCCATTGTAATGATGATGATCAAATCAGGAAGCTCTGGTTCAACCTCACTCTATCTAAGGAGGTTCAATCAGCGGACGTTAGAGCTGGCAGCTACCATAGCAGGTTGCTTGGCAACCGTCACGGAGTTGCAACAGCCCTGAAAACAGTTTGCACCAACAAGGTTTCAGTGATTGCAGACCAACATAAGCATTACCTAAAGCAAAAGGGCTAGCAAATTGCCAGAACATTTCCCCAGCCTCTGCAAGAATGATATGTGACCTAGTTAGAGAGCAGGGGCTTCTGAAAAGCAAAGGCTTACACCAAATGACTTGTCCTTTGATCATTGCTGCAGGTGGGAACTGATAGCTAATTTGCTGAGTAAATTGGGGTGCTCAAACGATAAGAAGCGAAGAAGAGAGGCCTGGGATTTTACTGGCAAATATCTCCTTAGAGTACTTCACAGAGATATTGGGCATCTACCCGAAGCTGTGAGGAGCAGCTTTCACATTTTCATGAGTTTAGAATTGTTGATGGAAAAGTGTGGCTTTGGCCACATACAAATGAGCTCAGCCTGCCCTGGGGAGGTTGTCTGACCTCTTTTCCCATTTGAGGGAGCTTTGTTTCCTTTTTAATTTTCTTCACACACCAGAGATTATATGCAGTCAGTTACAGACACTGTCTTCCAAGAAAAATGGATTTGGTCTCTGCTAATGATGTTCTCCTGAGATGTGTCTAACAATATCCCACACAACACGTGGCATGTTGTAGGTGACAAAAGATGTTGCTGACAGACAGACTGGTGCAGTGTCTAGCCTTTTAGGAAAATTAGATTCCATCTAGCGTAAACTGAGGCCCATTAGAGGAAAGTATATTCCAAGGCTGTTGGCAATGCTGGACCCAAAGCCCAGATCTTCTGACTCTGCTGAACGAACCATCACCTCTTCTGGTTATGTTTCGAAAACAGCAA
This sequence comes from Camelus ferus, assembly GCF_009834535.1. Taxonomy (NCBI): domain Eukaryota; kingdom Metazoa; phylum Chordata; class Mammalia; order Artiodactyla; family Camelidae; genus Camelus; species Camelus ferus. The sequence goes on along the minus strand of NC_045708.1, from coordinate 49,572,694 downwards.
TTTCTCAAAAAATAATGGAAATCATATAATGTTTAGAACAAAATTTTCTAATTTAATCATTTAGAAAACTTTGCAAGGCCAGAGGAAATATAGTTTCCATGAAATAATTAATTACCAAAAGAAAAAGCACAAAGAAAAGGTAAGAACAGAAGACTTCACATTTGATAACTGGGTAAAAAATAGCTTTTTTGCTCTCCAATCCTTTATAGTCTTTGGTTGAAAAGCCTTTGAGGTTTCAAGGTTGCTCACTGCCTAAGGAAGGAAGCCCAGACACCTCAGTCTGGCATGTACAGCCCTTTCTGTCTGGCCCTGATCTCCTTTCCAGCCTTGCCTCCCATCAACACACGTATGCAGCTGACAGGTAGACAGACTGCCCTCTTTAGCTTGTCCTGAATACCTACTTGGCTGTCCCACATCTCTGCTTTGGCTGGCATTCCCTTTGCAGGAAATACATGTCCTCACCTTCTTGAAGGCCAGACTCAAGGTTCCTCCCTCTCCGAAGCTTCACTGATCATCTGTTCAAATATGAGCTTTCCCGCCCTCAAATTCCCACGAAATTCCATTTTTAACTGCTCATAAGGAACTTACCACGTATTAATTTGTCTCAGTAGTAATAAGCATAGTGGCCTCTGCCATTCACTGAGCACTTACTAAGTACTGGGTACCATGCTAGTCATGTCCAATGTTAGCTCATCTAGTTATATGAAAGATACTTCAATCTGTGTGACAGGTATTTTGTCCACGAATTATAAATTCTTGGAAGGCAAGAACGCAGGGCAATACTCGGCACCCTGTGATGAAATTTATGCATGATAAAAATATGCAGAATGAAAAGCTACAGATGAGAAACAAATGTAGCTCTCTTCCTTTTCACCTACGCCTAAACAGCTATTGATTTTCCCATTTTCTAACCTCCTTTCAGGACTTCTAGCCAAATCAGGGGTTTAATGGGCTCATTATTCTGCCATACAGAGACCACAGCAGATCTGCATTTCTACATAGTCACAGCTGACACTGAGCGGTGATGCTCTCCTCAAGTACATACGTAGAATCAGTGTCCTTTTCTTTCTTCCGTATTCCAAAGGCCTTCCTTGTACGTTTTTTCAATCCTGTGGGAAAACAACAAAAGGTCAAAGAAGTTTATTTTCTATTTGAGTGTTCCTAGCAACATTCAAGTGAACATTATTTTTAACGCTGACACACATTCGTTAACTGTGAATGTTCGAGAAGCAACGGCAGTTTCTTCATTTGTATCCGTGTGTGTGTGTGTGCAGGCACGTATGATTCATTATGATATTTTTCAACAGATGTTTATCAAGGACGTGGCACCATAATCTCTTAGCACGATCAGCAGCATAAGAATATAAAAGAATGGGAAGGAGATCAGAGCCAGGTACAGACAAGACGACAAGCTTTTCTTAGACTATTGTTACTCATCACTCAAACTGGCAATCTGTCAAGAAACCAAATCACAGATTTGAAGAACAGCAATTTCCAGGTTAGACATATTCTTGAGACTGGAATAGTTCCAAGGCACAGATTATGTAAATCATACAAGAGGGCCACATTGACCTGACACATCTCTGTATTCCGTATTCCCAATTCATCTTTTTCTACTTCCTCAATTTGGTGGCTATACCGGATTTTCTGAATGTACCCCAACATCTGTAATCCAGTATTTCTTTTTTCGTTATTTGGTCCTTAGCTCTGGTTGAAATGTTTTTCCTATTTTGTTTGTATTTAGAACTTCAATATGGGCCTTTAAAGCCCAGTCAAATGCCACCTCCTCCGTGAGGGCCTCTCAATTCTAGTGCGGTAAGAAACTGATTATTCTGTGCTCCCCACAAATGGTGCTCTCGTGTGTATTACAATATATCAAACTATTCCACTTACTAGTTCTTATGTCAGTTTCTCTCACAGATGGTAAGACTTTCTGGGACAGAGGCCAAGGACATCCTCTGCATGTCCCCTTTACCAAGTACAGGTACCAGATAATATTTGTTGATTTAAGATGTCTTCCAAGAAACATCATTCACGCGTATTGGGGAAAGAAGGTGTGTCTGATTCTGGACAAACCAAGCCTAGTCTTATAGCTTCCATTCTTATCCTGTCAAGGGTCTGTCTGGGAACCATCTCCTACATGTCCTGCTGTTACATATGTGGCTTGTGTTTCTTGTGTTAATGAGTGTTATTCAAATATACCAAATGCCTATATATTCGAAACCTTAGACTTGTTACCGGTGGTTTGGAATGTCTTCTTGACAAATTAGAGGGGGGAAAAGTCACTGACTTTCAGGATTTGCTTGGCACTACCAGGTGGAACAAAGGGAAAAACACTGACAAAATCAGAGATTCCATGACACCTTCTCCTAAAACATGTGAGTCAGTCCAAGCCGCTCAGATGATCTGAGTCATTCATTATCTGACTCAGGATACTACTCAAATACAATCTCCAAAATGCCTTTGTTAGTCTAATTTTGCATTTGAATAGTCATTCCATTTAAGATGTTTAGGTCTTTAAAATGTCAATGTTTGTTTAAAAAAAATCTCCTTCCACATTAAGCTATTCTCCTTTACCCTCCAAATGAGGAATTTATAGAAACTTTATTGACATTTAAACATACCCACCCATAATATTTAGGAATACCTTCCCCCTGTTCATTTTTAATTTTGATGATGAAAAACTTCTTTCTTTTCACCTTTAACTGCCTTATCCCCTTATAGGGGCAAGATACCATAGTTAAAAATCATCATTTTCTTCCTATAATTTTCTTTCAGCTTTAAATCTCTTAATTGGCTTTTCCATGCTTCTGATTCAGCTTTGGGGCCCAATAAATGCGATATTCCCCAATTGCTACTCATTTTTATAGGATTATAAAACAAAAGCTTTTATTATCTTATGTTTTCAAATGACTATTTTCTGTAACTTGACCGTGAGATGAGAGACAGCGTGCCCTACCAAATAGATCCGAAAATACAGACAGATTCCAGTCATTCTTGTATTAAATTAGTAACAGAGCGGGCAATAGTAGTTTTCCATGGACTCTGTCCTGTTTTGGACCACTAAATTTGGACAATAGCCAGTATGAACTAGGTCATGAATGTCACATGTTGTCCATTTTCCAGGGAAAAGTGCCCTGGATCAGGCTTCAGGAGAGAGTCTGTTCCCAGCCTTATTTGTGTAGATGAATACAAGTCACTTTCTTTTTGTATTTCATCCCCTCAGTCTACAACAAATCAGCCAGGAATAAGGGCTGAAAGAATTTGCACATGTTCACACAATGCAGCGCTGCTCTGTAGTTTTAGTTCTGCCAGAAGTCACATTTCCCATCCACAGAATGCAGCCCCATACATGGAATGCATACAGGAATACACCAAAGATGTGACATCCCAGAAAACAAACCTAATCAAACTACTGAATAAGAAAAAACACTGAAAACTTTTCCCCCTTGAAAAGTAGAAAGATGTGAGAAGTTTAGAAAAGTATGAAGAAAACTCAGAAAGACTAAAACAAAGTTATGAAATGTAAAAGTTATTCATATCTTAATAGCTCTTTGAGAAGACCCAGAAAGAGACAGTCATACCAACTGTGTGAAAAATGACTGGAGAGGGGTGGCCAATGCTTTTGAGAGTTAATTTTAAAATACTCAAAAAAATTCTTCGGAAGAGAGCAATGCTACTCAAAGATCTTCTAGGAATAACAAGTTTAAGACACTATATTTGATCATCTGATCAGCTTAAAACACTCTCTCCAATGATTTTTCACTTCTGACTCCAGAACTTCATGAAAAATTTAAAGTCAGTTTCTACAGTGTAATTGTTTTTAGGCTGGGTTATGAATTTTTGTCAGCTATTCTTGACCAAAAATGGGAGGGGAAAAAAAAAAGTGTTTTTGAGACATGAAGTAACTAACTTTCCCCTTGCCAATATCACAACAAAGAAAGCTGAAGAGAAAGAATTTTAACATCTTGATGATCTGGGACCAGAATAGCTCTCTTCTAAGCTATGGAATCGGGAACACCTTCCCATGTGTAGGCAGAACGAGATCAGTCACCTGGAAGTCTGTGCTGTGCCTCCAGCATCTCTCCACCTAATTAGGATTCCTTTAGCTTCCTCTCGTATTATGGAAGAAGCTAGTCAGAGAAGGACAACAACAACAAAACTAAAGACAGACTGATTTTTTAAGAGGGTAGGAAAGCTTGTTTCAAAATCGGTAGTCCTGGATATGATGTTACAAGATAGTGAAATAAAGCAACAGATGCAGAAACTGACAATAGTGATAGCACAAATATATACAATAACAATTACAGCCACCATTACTGAGGTCCTATCTATGAGCCAGGTACCAGCGGCTTTGCATATGTTGACTCATTTAATTTTCTCACAAACTTTTTGAAAAAGTAGGATGTGTTTTCTTTTCAAATGGTGAGCCTGAAGGTTTACCTGAGTTGAGTTTTATTATCATCATCTCCACTGATCCCCAAAGTTCTGTCCTGGGCTCCTTTACACCTACTACCTGGGGCAATTTCATTCACTCCCATGCTTTCATGTTCCATCTGCATATAGATGAATCCTGAATCTATAGGTCAGACCCAGTGCTGTCTCATGAGCTTCTGGATTTACAATACTTCTCATACTCAGGCTTCTACAAATAGACATCAGATTTCTTTGAAAGCCTTTAGGCACCACATTGTGTGTGTGTGTGTGTGTGTGTGTGTGTGTGTGTGTGTGTGTAGGTAATCAAACTTGTAAATGTATATCCAATCATTTAGTTGACAATTACTTTCTGAATAAAATCTCCTTTACAATGAAATAGTTCTCTGTGAACTGATGAGTAGATAAACAAAAGGCAGTATACCCATACAATGGAATATTATTCAGTCATGAAAAGGAATGGACTGACACAGGTTACAATAAAAATGAACCTTGAAAACATTATGCTAAATGAAAAAGGCAGATACAAAGAACCACCGATTATATAATTCCATTTATGTAAAATATCCAGGGTAGGCAAATTCATTGGTACAGATAGCAGACTAGAGGTTGCCAGGGGCTGGATGCAGGGGGAATGAGGAGTGACTGTTTAATTGGTACAGAGTTTCCTTTTGGGATTATACAAAAGTCCTGGACCTAGATGGTAGTGATGGTTACACAATACTGAGAATGTAGTAAATACACTTTAACATTACAGGTTTTATGTCAAGTGTATTTCACCACAATAAAAAAAAAATGGAATAGTTCAAGTCAGATTATTCTGTGATCATGGGGGTAAAAGATGGGAGGGAGTGAAGAAGAAAGAGACAAGGCAGATTGGCTTAAAATTTGGGTTGGTTTTGTTTTGTTTTGCTTAAATTGTGAAACAGTAAAGAAGTGAGGAGCTGTTTAGTCACAAATCTGTGTTCATGATGACCTCCCTGATCAAGAAAGTGATATTTCCATGAGAATTTACAACAACAACAAAACCTTCAGGTTTTTGCTTGCTTGGTTTCATATCTTCCATTGTTGTTGTTGTTGTTGTTGTTATCATTATTTTACTTACACTTGAAATATTTTTTGCTAAAAATGAAGACTGGTTCTATAGACGGACAGGTTGAGGTAACAGTCCTGGAGCTGAGTCCAGAACAGGAGAAATCAAGGTGAGAACATCCTATAGGTAGAAGCTGAGGACCTACCCCACAAAAGATGCTGCTGGCCTTCACCAGAGATGCTATCCTGCCACATAAGACTGTAAGCTGGGGAGTCCTGCCAATACCTCCTCCTTTCTCTCCTTGTCCTAAATTCGTACCATTCCACTGCTAGCTGGTAAGACGACAAGAGGCCAAAGGTAGAATAGTCACCATCCTATCTGCATGCTGCCAACAAACTGGTGTATCTCTCAGCTAACTTTAAGGGGCTGGGATGGGGAGAGATGTGGGGCAGGTACAAGACAAGGGGAGAAGAGCCAAAGACAAAGCCAGGTTTTAACGCTGGGGGCGGTGGGGCTGGGGAGTGAGCCTGTGGCGGGGAGGGGGACATTCTGCGTATTTGACTGTTGGAGAAGAGAGCTCCTTTGTAAGGACTAGTTTCTGATGACCTTCGTCACTCATCTCAGTCTTGCGTACACTTTCGCTTTCACTAACAGCTCTTTGTCATGATGTTAAGACCCCCGTATAAGCATGCTGCCTTTAAAACGGTTGAAAATGTACTACTTTAAGGGATCATGTTCCTGGGGTGTACTTAGTCCTTCTGCTTCCCATCCCTGCATAAATAGTGCTCTTGAGCAGAGCTTGGGCAAAATTAGGCCTGGGCACAAAGTCAGCTCTAAGAGTTACCAAGCGCTTTGGAAGAGGAGCCCCAGGGAGGAGGAAAGGGGGCAGTGACAGCGGTTTAGGGTCAGTATGCAAAACACAGTTCACGGAGGAGTAGAAACCATCCTCTCATGTATCCCCCCCAGAAGCATGAAGACGCCCCTCCCAGGAGCAGAGCAGGAGACATGGTGGCAGGGAGCAGAATGCACGGCCTTCTTTAGACTCCAAAGATCTGGGATCAGATTGCAACTTGACCTTTTACTCGTTGTCACTTGCAACAAAATGTACAGAGAATCTGAGAGGCACTGTGTTACATGTTAGGATTCATGTTGTCACAGGACGAGGGGTTTAGAGGAACAGCCTCAGGTTTCCCATCTGCAATCACCAGGAGTAAGGGGAAGGCAGGGCTGGTTCACTGGGTCCCTCGGATGTGCCAGGCACCACGCTAGGCACTTTCACGAGCCAACTCTTTCAGCAAGCCCAGAAGGAACTACTAACCCCTATTTTAAGGATTAAAAAACAGTCTCAAAGTGATTACGCTACTTTTCAAGATCACCAAACAAACAAGCTAGGCAACACCAAGATTCTGAGCCAGGTCTACTTGTCTCCAAGCCAAGTAGCTTCTTCCACGTGGTCTGATGAGTCTCACGAGACCCAGGGCCCTGCCTGGTGCACAGTGGACACAGCATCCATGTATGTCTAACAGTTTCAAAAAAAAAAAAAAAAAAGCTGCTCGATGTTTGTATAATTAAAACAAAAAACAAATGACTTTTCCTGATGTTTGCAATCTACATCCCAGTGACGTTCAGGTGTGGGGATATTTCTTTGTGTATATAGAGGTCTTCGGAAAGGAGGCGGAGCCCTAAACTGCGGGGGGGTGGGAGGGTCTATCGGAATGTATCTGCATTCCGCCAGGGAACAGAAACTCAGGGGAGGGCTGTGGTGCAACCTCACCACAATTTCAGGTGAAGAATGTGCACTACAATGGTACACTGAAAAGTTCAATTTAGCCCCAAACGTATATCATAAATAAAAACCAATAGATGTAATTTGTTAAAGTACTTAAAATGTTTCAGAAATTGGTCAGGAACTTCCTTATCTTGACTCAACACGACCTTATGAGGTGGGAGTTATTACTGCATTGACTACACACCACAGGGCAGGAGGAGTGTCCCCTCTGCCTGCCGCCAGAGTCCACCCCTTCATGTCTTTGGAATATCTTCCCATTAGTCATCACAAGTCATTTTGCACTCTTATTAAAAAACAGAAACAAAAAACAAAACCTTGGCTTTTTTTTTTTTTCAATGGGAAGACATTTTTAGAGAAGTTAGGCTGCACATTTCCTAAACACAAAGACTGGATTTTGCACTTTTAAATCTTTGTATGCTGCCCAGTGAACATAAGGAGACTCAATAAATGTTTGCTAAATGGATTATTTCTGTAATAAACGTAAATTTTCAGCTTGAGTCTTTGTCAGCTTGGAGGGTTACTCAAAGGTGAATCACATGTAATGGAATTACATATTTTCTGTAGGAACTCAGGCCAAACATTTGGTCTCAGTAATAAAAAAAAAACAGGCAAATATAATTGCCCTGGGCAGAATGCTGCATAGTGACAGCAACTCTCACTGGCAATATCTATTCATTACGGTGGCCACTGTATTTCTGTCAAATGCCTTGAGTATTAGCTTTTCCTCTGAGTTTTAAATATAGGTACTATAATTCAATTCAGATTCTTTGTCCTAAGAAGGTTTTACCAAAAAAATGTAAGATCAGTTGAGATGGAGGCCAGTCCCACGATTTTTTATGATATTTATGATTTTCAGTGCCTGGACTACTGCCTAAGATATGGGAAATGCTTAATGGAGGCGAGTACCAGGAAATATGAAAAGTCAAGTTCAGTGTCGAGCAGTACCTGGCACATGGTAGTCACTTAACAAATAATTGTTGGTTGTTCTACGTATTTGCAATTTTAATCCAAACTGCTCATAACTGGTTCACTGGGTCCCTCGGATGGCCCTGCCGTCCCCTTACTCCTGGTGATTACGGATGGGAATGATGGCCATGTGCTCTTCGGTCTGCATGCTTTCCCTTCATTTTTATGCGACTCAAAGGAAATCCAGGTGCTCTTTGTGCTTGGTCAGCACAGGGCCTCTTTACAATGTGGTGCCCAATCATTCTGAGCTGAGCCTGTCGGGGGAAATACGCATCTTAATGACACACTCCATTAGTACTGGAAGGACTGCAAAGGAGCCGGATATGCACAGCACCTTGGAGTTCAGATGTGAGATATGGGAGTTCATCTTAGTGCACTGAAATGGAGGTGGCCATCAGGCAACAAAGACATCAAGGGCTAAAAATACTAAAAATAGTAATGACTTTTTTAAAAAAGAAATGCTTGACTTTTGGTGACATGAAGAAAATGTTGAAGAGGAAACGGTCATGGAACAGGTATGCCACAGAAGGACTTAGTGCTTTCTCCGCCAAGGTCAATGTAGTGAAGGAGTTGAGTGGAATTGGGAAGAATTTTAAGCAAGTGAACAACTTCTATTAAGCTTTAAATACAGTAGCAAGATCATGGGAAGTATATGTAGTTGTTAAAAAAAAAATGTAGGAGGTTATTTGAGCTCCAAATAACTTGGGTTCAAATTCCATCTTCAGTACCTCCCAGGGCAAGGTACATCACTTGTACTGTAGTCTCAGCTTTCTCAGCAATCTATCATAAAAGGTTTTTGTAAAGTTTAAATGGGTGTAAAATATATCAGACCTAAAATATATTGTGCAGATACATTTTATGCGGATCCCGCTTGCTTTTCTTGCAGTTTTGACTAGTTACAAAGCAACTAGAAATCAGCTATTTTAACTAATTATGTAAAAGTAACCAAATGCCCAATTTCAGCACTTCTAGCCCCTCCATAGCTCTAGCCCTTTACAAATAAAAATACAACATCAAAACTTGAAAATAATCCAACTTTTCAAAATCTCCAGCTTTTCCTGGGTACCTTAATCACCAAAACCAAGATTAAGAACTGTAATTTACTAACATCTATCATAAAAGATCAGAGGGAGTTAAAAAACCCACAGGAAGAAAAACAACTATCTCCTGAAGCAGGAAAATCCGTCACTGATGAAGCCTTCACTATGTGTAAGTCTACTGCAGACCTTCATCAGAACGATTTGAAAGTAGACCAGTGTTCCTTTTACTTGGATTAGGGCATGCAGAATTTGCAGTTTCCTCCCCCCACCCAGTGGGGAGACACATAGGCCCTGCTTAGAGACTAACACTTCAGACACTAGTGAAATTAATTTGACCTGTTCCCTGAGAACCTTGTTCTGTCAAGTGGTTTTCCTCTTCTTGCCTCTTTCTCTCCCGCATTCCGTCTCCCCACATTCATCGATTATCTCCCCTCTGCCTCCAGTTCCCTCCCCGGCCCGACACTGACACCTCGACAGAACTGAAGTTAATGACTGGTTTTCAGGAATAAACAGAAAAATTCAATTGAATTGCAATTCACCAAATCTCATTTTCAAAATGCTCCGCTCTTAAGAAGGAAATAAATGAAAGCAAACTGCACAATAATGGAAATGCTTTTCATGGGCTCCTGTCTTTTTACATTTCATCCAGAGAGGAAGGAGCAAGTCCTTTGGTAAAAATCTCTTAACTGTTACTCTGTGTACCACTGAGTGAGGTGAATTAAAAGTCTTTAAAGGTGAATTTAAAAAAGAAAGCTGGAACATGTCTTACATAAAATCGTTTTGGTTTAATTCTAACATATTATGTGGAGGCAGAGAGGTGAACAGGAAGGGAGCTTTACATGGCATGGTGGACTCAATACACCACAGGCCACTAGCCAATTTCATTTAGTAAGAATCCATGAAGTCTACTTCTTCAAAGGATCAGTTACTCAAACCTGAAAACACCCCCTTTTGATTAAGTAGTTGTCACCCATTTTAGCTCCTCCTTACCTACTCATTGATGGGACATATGCATAAATGAGTGGTATTTAAGATGAAGATTGACATGAGATAAGACTGTCAGGAGCCAGATCATGTGAAGGTCAAGTTAAGAACTTTATTTTAAAAAAATCGGGGGGGGGGGGATAGTTAGGTTAATTTATTTATTTTTCTTGATGGAGGGACCAGGGATTGAACCCAGGACCTCATGCATGCTAGGCACACACTTTGCCACTGAGCTATACCCTCCCCCCAGGTTAAGGACTTTAGATTGTAAGTGCAATGGGTAGCCATGAAAGCAAAAGGAAAGTGACATCATCTAAATAATCTTTTTTTTCCCCCACCAACAATGTCTATTATTAGTACCAGAAAGCCCCAATAGTAATTAATTTGTATCATGGTCACTATGATGTGCTAAATACATAACTTGTCTTTCCTAGACCATCAGAAGACAAAATCACATTGAGTATTGTTTTAGTGTCAAAAGTATTATGCTGTACCAATTATTTGAAAACCAGCATATGAGTTGGGCTCTAAAGTAAAATATTTAATTTCCAGAACAAGTGAATACCCGAATATTTCTTCCCACTTAAGAGTTTACTGTTTGTAACTGTATGTAATTATGCCAATTTTGTCAATCCTAATTGAGACTCAAACTAATTAAGAACCATCAAACTAATTAAACTCCCATAACTCCTGAACTCAAACTCCTCACAGAGTTTTGTTGCATTTGCAGTCAGCCCCCAAATCAGATTCTAGCTTTACCACTAATCAGCTGTGTGATGCTGAAAAAAATCAGCTAATCTCTCAAGAACTCAGCTTCCTGAACTATAAAATATCTGCAGTCACATGACAATTGTTAGTGTTAAACGAGAAAATGCATTGGAATATGTAAATGAAATGCTACCCACGGAAGAAGTAATATCATTATTTATTTGTATAATTATTAGTGTCATTTTAATTGAAGGTTGAAAATAGTCAACTGTAAAAATAAAGTATCTAATTCAGCATAAATACTAAGATCTCTCTCTTGTTAGTATGAAAAGGGGAGGAAAATCTGTTTTCCCTAAGTGCATTTTCCAATGTCTTCCTCTGGATAGCATTAACTTTAAGATTCTTATAAAATCTTGCTTAGTTGCTTTTCAGCAATCTATCAAGATAAGACAAGTATTCACACGAAGCACGGATAATCTAAATGGAACTTCCTCCTTAGCCAGTTCCTTTGCCAGGGGTTCCCTCACCAAGTAAAATAGTGCCATCATCCTCCAAGATGCTCCATCTGGAAATCTAAGACGCACCTTTGACTCCTTTCCCTCCCGCTCCACAACTGGTCCATCAGTGAGTGCTGTTAGCTCTCTTTCTTGTGTACATCCAATCTGTTTACCCAGGCTCCTTCCACCTCCTGAAGCTACCACCTTCAAGACATGCCCTCTAAGATTGCTGTGGAAGGGAGAGAAATCATGAGGGAGTCACTGTGGATGCTTTAGCATCGCATCCAGGGAGAGACACAGTTCTGCTTCTACACCATTGACCAGAAGGGTTTTGGCTTATGTACCATATGACCTCACCTCGATGTCAGAGATGCTGGAAAACAAAGTCCCTGGCTGGGAAGCCACTCCCCCACAACAGTTCTGCATGGTGGAAAGGGAGCTTGGCTCTCTGGAAGTCAACTAGCTGTCTCCTCCAATCCCTACACGGATAAGCCACCCCTCCCATTACCACTTCTCTGCAGCCCAGAGCTCTAGTCCCACATAATGAACTGGTTCTGCCACTTGCTACTTGTGTTCCCATGGATAAATGTATGCTTCTCTTAACCTCAATATTCTCATCCATAAAATGGACCCTATCTCATAGGATTATTATGAAAACTAAGTAAATCACACGTGTAAGCTGCTTAGCAAAATCAATGGCTTGTCACAATCACTATTTTCTAGAAATTGAGTCTGAGTATAAAACTGACCCCAGAATAAATTCTTAAAATTGTTTGATTAAAAAAAAAAACTATACAATGGTTCACTAAATTACCTTTCTCCTCTAAAGGTAATGGTTAAAGAAGATTTGGAGATGTTGGTTTCCTTTTCTCCCCCTAAAATCCCAATTTAAGCAAAAAATTGTTCTTGGGAGGGAGTTTTAAAAAGCTTCTATTAAAAGATGAAAAAGGGGAAACAACATGGCACAACTGATAGGCTGTTAAATCACAGAACAGCAGGCTGGAGAGCAGCATCTGGTTTGGGAACAGAGTAGAAATGAAGCGGGGGGGTCAGAGCCACAGGCCCCCAGCCATACAGAAAAGCAGAGCGAAGGCTGCAGTCAAACCTTCACCCCTTTACTTAGTTCAGTACAATTTACCATATTGCTTCATTATACTTGAGTGGGTGTATGCATGTGTGAATACAAATAAATATATAATAATATGAAAAATAGAAATACAAATATGTGTATACACACACACACACACACACACACATACGGAAAGAGAGAGAGAGAACACATCAACTATCTATCTATCTATCTCCTGTACTGCTCTAGAATACCGTGCAGCTTTAGGTTTGAGTATGGGTTTTGTTTCGACTTCTAAATATATCTCATTACTTTCTAAATGTCTAGAACAGTGTCATGAACCCCTCTTCGGCTGAATAGCATTACCCTGACAATCTGAATCACATGTCCAGTGACACAAATACCATTTTAAGCTGAAATTTGGCTTAGCATTTTGAGTAAATGTTCTGGTAAGTACTCTAAAAAGACAAGAAAGTGAAAGGTTACTTTAATGTGATACAAAAAATCAAAACAGAAAAAAAAGTCATTAGAAACAGGGTCTGTAGATATGACAAGATCCAAGTGCTGGTCTGAATTTAGCTAATCGTGCGGTACTTTGCACAAATGCGTATTGTTCGTCCTGAAACAGTCATGTTGACAAGAGAAGCTGTATGCAAAATTCAAAAGTTTGCTAGCATCCTAGTCAGGCTGCCCCAGATATTTCTCCCCTGAAATGCCTTTGAAAACTGCGAGTGGCCCTGGCTCCTTCTTTTTGGCAGCCACCTAAACATATGTACTCACCTTGCTCCCCTCTGCCACATGGTGTAAGCAGAGCCCCCTCTCAGTGATTTCAGCAGAATTTTCAGTCTGTTCTGAAGTTACCAGAAGACAGAGCTCCTTGCTATGGTTGGCACTTAGGAGCTGGACTATCATTATTTCTCTAGTTTTACCTGTCACTGTTACTCTTCAAAACTCCGTTCTGCAACCAAATGAAAATTCTCCTCATTCCCTCAGTAAGTGTGCACATCTGTGGCCTGTGTGTTAGCCTCTGCTTTGAGGACTCTCTCTTTGGACCGCTTTCTCTTTAACTGATAACCATGGAAACCTACCATCCTCCTGCCGGTTCAGAAACACCCTGCCACACCTGTCGGAGGTTTTCCCTTCAGAACTGATTTTTTTCTCTTGGGTTCTTCCAAACTTAAGACTTCCCAATTGAAATGATCAAAGTTTGCCTCCTATGACGGTTTACATTGTCATTGTTCTTCTGGATTTTAAGCACCTTGAAGACAGGACGCACTTCTCACTCATCTTGTGCCCCATCAGTGAAGTGAATTCAGTGCCCTACACTCGGCAGATAGTAAGTTAACACTCACTGAGCTGAGAAAAGGGTTCCAGGCCAGGCCAAGGTGCAAGTGTCAAAAATGACCTTCTCCATCCCTGCTGGGCACAAGCAACCAAATCTATCTCTGAAGGGCCAGCTTTTATTTTAGAGATAGACACAGTAACTTCAGCTTCTTCACTTCAAACACTCTCAGCCGCCAACTGCCAGCAACACTTATCCCACCACTGTGGTCACCCTCTGTCGCTCAGTTGTACACAATGGTAAGCCATGCTTGACACGGTCAGCTTGCTGTTTCACATCTGCTTAAGGATGCTCTCCGGTGTTCAGCAGGTCTTATCTCTAAGTAATGCACAGTCAAGGATGCTAGGCTACCCGGCCACTGTGTGAATGAAACTACAATCCTTGGTTCCCCATCCTGAAGGAAATTGTCATTTGAGATAACCAAACAGTAAATATTTTGTTTTAGAAATATGAGAGAGTGATGAGGAAAGTTCATAGTTAAAGGAAGAGTATTAAAAACTCAGGCATGTTTCTTAAGCAATTAAAGCAGACTTTGGAATACCTATTTGAATTCCATTGAGAAACAAATGTAATAAAAACCCCATTACAAGACAGCACAGTTCACAGAAATGAAGCATGGCTCCAATCCTGTCTTCATCAGGGAGAATATTTTAGAGTTTCAGGAAAAACATACTCGTTAAAAATGGTCTCTCTAGCTATAAAAATTCTGGTCTTTTACTATGTAGCAGTGGGTTTTAACTTCCTTTTGGTCACAGACTCCACTGAGAATCTAATAAAAGCTTTGGATCCTCTTCCCATAAAATACTGGCCCACACACGTCTATTAACCTGCATATTATTCCTGCATTTGGGGACCAGCTAAATGTATCACGGATCTCAAGTTCAGACCCTTCCTCTTTAGGAACCAATTTTTTTCTTGCATTAATGTGCAATAATAGCACATAAGTGATCTTGGCCGAGACAACCCAGCCATGCCGAGCAGTATGGTGAATCTTCGTCAGAAACTAAATGTTACCTAACATTTCAAAAGGAATCAGGGCCTGAGTCAGGATCATAATTCACAGTCCCTGTCCCTGCACCCAGGATGATGAATGCTCTAAATTACAGTCAGTCAGCCGACTCCTTTGTCATGTCTCACCCACAGAACCTCCCTATTTTTTTTTTTTTCCTGGCTGGTCCAGTCATCCATCTGTTTCTGTGATAAACAGCCACAGTGCTTTTGCTGGACATGCAGATTTCAAAACTGAGTAGAAAATCCCAGTTAGAACTAGAAACTAAAGACCTTGGTCATTAGCAATGATACTGGAAGAAAAAAATCAACATAGTTCCTGCCGTGTGGCCCTCTCTCATATTTTACCTCATTTAAGCCGTAAATCAGTCCTGCTGGGTAGGTCTCATCCACCTACTTTCTACATGTGGGTGGCCAGAGGTTCTCAGAGATTATGTGCCTTGCGTAAGACCCCACAGTTAATAAATTGCACTCGTATTTAATATATTTGTGTCTGACTCCAAGTCTAATATTTTTTTCTACTATATAATGCTTTTAAAAGCATTTATTTAAAAACAGCTGAGCTCTAACCCCATGCCTTCCAGGATCTTGAAATTATCTATGTCTGAGAGACCGCAACTCTTCCTCAGCTGAAAAGCTATGTATGGAGGGAAAAAGGTGACATACACATCCTAGGATACTCAGGTGAATTCCAACACTGTAGTCCCATGGTCTTGGCCGAGACAAAGCAATCAAAAACTTACTGGAGGGTTGGGCTTCCAATCCAGGAGCATTCAGACTCATATTGCCTTTTCCCTCAAGACATGGCTAACTGAACCTCTGAGACAATCAGTGGTATCAGGCAGTCATGATGAAACTTCATATCCTCTTTCCATTCACCCTCAGACCCCAAATTAGCCTTCACCTATAATTCCTTGTAGATCAAAAGTCAAAGCCTTTATGGACTGTTGTGGCAAGAATATCAGCTTGTTTGGGGCCATAAAGGGGTCATGAGTCATTGTTTTGCTCTATCTGGGACACATGAGCTAACACAGTCGTTTTGTGATATCTGGACTGATTGCCTCCCCCCAGGTCCCATCAAGAGACAGTCTGGTACAATGACGGTGGCCCTACTCTCCTTAAAGTCATTCCAAGTATCCAGGTAGCAAATAAAACCACATTACAATTCTTGAGGGAGCTGCCTTATAGAGGTGCCCCATCTCTTCACTTTCTTTGACAGCTTCCCATCTCTACATCTCCTTTCATTTCTCTACCTCTTGGACAAGGTAACTGAGATGAGGGAAGCAGACAGTCTGGGGACCAATGTGTCTAGAAAACCCTGCTCATGGAGTTCTACCTGGGAAACCACTACCAGAGAGCAACTGAATGGTCAGATAAGAAAGCCTCCAAGTCTTCCCTGATGATGTCTTCCAAAGTCACACTTAGAGCTGACACCAGTTTCTCCTTTGACTCCTGTAACTCACCCGAAAACATTTAGCAGATGCTTATGAGCACTTCCTATACGCAGGAAGCTTTTAAAACACTTGTATTCTCAGTTCCAGCTCCAGCGCTCAGAACTCTGGGGTTGAGACCCAGGAATCGATGCATGTTTCCCAGGTGATTCTGAGGCAGTGAGTCCAAGGCTCAGTGTTTGGGAAGCTCA
The DNA here is from genome assembly GCF_009834535.1 of Camelus ferus. Lineage (NCBI taxonomy): Eukaryota > Metazoa > Chordata > Mammalia > Artiodactyla > Camelidae > Camelus > Camelus ferus. The sequence goes on along the minus strand of NC_045708.1, from coordinate 49,556,182 downwards.
GGTCACATGAGCAAAGTCTAGGAGCTCTCAAATCCTACGGCAAGTTCCTGCATCCTCCGCCTGCATCCCAGCTTCTTCACTGGTAAGGAAAGATGAGAGCACTGAATTACCAAAACTGTCAACAGTAAGAGTCTCAGTGAATAAGCCTTCACGTGCCTATAGTGTTTGCCGTGCACTGTCGCAGGATGCTAGGTCCTGCAGAAGAGCTCTAGAAAGTCATCTGTCCTATGTAATTCCTGCTTCCAAAAAGGTGAAAAACATCAAGGAATTATCAGTGGCATCAAGAATTAATATGACAGTTCGGTTCAGGAAGCATGGAGCAAGGATCAGTCCCGGGTGCCTGGGTTTAGGAAAGCAAAGAGAGACAGAAGGAGATCTCGACACCTGCACATTGTACTGTACTTAGAGGTGTTAGAGACATAGCTTCAGCATCTCCCCCAGTATCCAGCTTGGCTAAAGTGGTGGTGGTGGTGGTGGTGGTGGAAGCAGTAAATTTAGTAGAAGTTAGTGAGGGAAAGAAGAACTGGGGAGGTGGCATGCCAGGCAGGGGACAGCACAACAAAGTCATGGAGGTGAGAAGTGCCATATGTGTGTAGAAGCCCAAAGGCAATTCAGAGCAACTGGAATGTCAAGAAAACCAGGAAAAATAAATCTGCAAGAAATGGCCAAGGTCATGACAATTTTTATATTATCTGTTAAGTAGTTTGGACTTTATCCTGGAGGTGATGGAAAGCCACTTAAGGGTTTCAAGCAGGGACTAAAATCATCAGTGCGTTGTTTGGTAGAAAACGCTGGTGTACAACTACAGGAAGAAATTGCGAGAGGAGAAACTAGAGGCTTGAAGACCAAAGGAAGGGACTTTATAGAGATCCAGGTGAGAACTGATGATGCCAAACCAGGGTGAAATGGGGACGTGGAAATTGGCAAGACCTTATGATTGAACACAGGCAGAGCATGGACTTCCAGATTTCCATTTTAGCAACTAGAATGAAGAATGGTGCCATGTATTGTCCTGGTGAATAGTTAAGAAAAAACAAGAGAATAAGTTTAAGGGGGAGTTGAGTTCATAAATCTGTTAACTTTCAGATGCCAGGGGGGTATGCAGTTGGACCTGGGCATAGCACTCCAAAGCTCAGGGATAATGATGTCAGAATGCGCTTGGACCATCATGGTAGCTGAGAGCCAGTCCTGTGATGGTTACCTGCTAGTCTTTACAACAACCATGTGAGATTGGCCATGTAACCCTTATTTAAGAAATGAAAAATCTGAGGCCCAGAGAAGTTAAACAGCTTGCCCCAAAAGTCCTACAGTAAGCAGCAGAGTAGAACTCCAATCCGAGTCTGACTTCCAATCCTAAACTCTTTCCACTCTGCCCTGGTGTCTCTTGAGGAGAAAGTTAGGAAAAGATCTGAACCCTGGGGGATATTGATATTTGAAAGGTTGATGTAAGAGGAAGAGCTGTTTGCTCTATCACATTGAAAGACTGATCATGTTTCTGAAGCCCTACAGACGAGAATGCTGCAAAAAGAAAGTTGCAGATGTGACAATGGCTGCCTGGATTTCTTAATACAATATCTGAAACATCTTTTGCAGTAAAATATAAGACTGGAACTAACTCTTTTTGAGCAATGAATATACCTTAGACATTGTTCTCTATGTAAGATTAAATAATCTCAGTTAATTCTTACCATTCTAAAATAGGATTAGTTATTAACACCTTTTATAGATGAGAAAATCAAAGCTTAGGGAAGTTAAAAATCTCACCGAAAAAAAGGACGCAGATGGATGATATTCTCGCTCATGACTGCATGACCCTAAACCCAGTCACTTTCCACCATACATGGGGCCCATCCGGGGGAGGCGTTAGTGAGAACACTAGACCAGTCGTGCGGAGACACGGTGCTGATTCTAAACCAGACAAAGCATTGAGCCAGTTCAGGTTGGGGAAGTTGGTCCGTATTTTTAAAAATTACTTTTAATAACATTCCAATTCTTCTCGCTGATTTATTCTAAAATACAATTTCCAGTTAGGTCCTGGCAGAAATCCAGCCCGGTTGTCACTGTCCTGTTCAGTGACCATTGGTGTTCATCGACATCCCCCTGAAGGGCAGCAAGAGCCTGGAGGAGGTCTTCCTGTTTGGGGCTTCTGACCTATTCCGAGCTATTCTCGGCAGAGTGGTTTTTCAAATCTGCTTATTGGATCATGTCTTCCCCTAGCCTACAATCCGCCAGTTCTTTTCATCACAGATCCACACCCTTGCATGGTGTAGAAGACCATTTGCAGTGACCATCACATCTCCCCACTGGCTTTTTCTTCTCCTGCCCTCCCTGGGCCACTCCACAGCCCAGCAATACTTCACTACTTCTGTCTTCCCTAGCAATGAGCCATGCATCCCCCAGCTTCTGATCGCACTCTCCTTTCCGCTTTGAATCCCCTTTCTCAACGTGTTCACGCAGCAAAACTCCTCCTCGAGCTTCAGGTTAAAACATAATCATCACCTCCTCTGTAAAGGTTGCCTCTGTGGCATCATCAAGCTGGAACCAGCTTTTCTTTCCCTGCGGCAACCATCAGAACTTGTGAGTGCCTTATTATTATTATTATTATTATTGCCTGACGATGAATGCCTTATTATTGCAACTACATTGTATGACTTTTCATTCTCATGACTTCCATTTACAGGAGGGGCCTCTGTGCTTGCTCCGTCTTTGCATCTCCAGTTTCTAGCAGAATGATTGGCAAATAATATATATTTGATAAGTATCCGAACAAATGAAAGCTATTCAAATCAAAGAAAGATTAAACTTGGATACAAATTTTCGTCTAGATGTGAGTCATAATCACACAGCTTTGTAATGAACCTTTTTTAGAAAATTAAATTTCTATAAGTTTATTGAAATGAGCCCAAAGGCACAAAGACTGACTGTTTAACATGCTGTTCATAAGGCTGCCAGTGAAATGCCATCGAACAAAAAGCAAAGCAAAAGCTCACCGAAGCTCGGGGAAGCTGTGTTTCAAAACACCCATTACAGTAAGAGCCAATGTGTCAAATCTTGTCAAAGTTCTAGCATTTATTGGACCTGGAGTTTTAATATCGCCTGCCCCTCTGGGCTAAAAAGATGGTATCAGGGGTCGTTTCTGGGAGGGCTGACGGGAAAATCCAGACACTCTTCAGTGTTAAATTGGAGCTCACCAGGTTGAAAACAGATCCCAAGTGTCCAATTCCCTGAAAGACAGGATCAGCCATTTAGCTACAGGAAACCCGAGGAGAGGACAGTGTCCTCTGTAAGATGTCAGGGTCTCCTTGGTTACAGGAGCCAAAAGTTGTTTTAATATTGTTTTAGCGTTTATTCAGACCAAACCCAAATCCTCATGCCATAGTACCTTGCACATTTCCACGCAGACTCAAAATCGAGAGAGGCAGCAAGTAACCCAGTACAAATATTCCTGTAGTTAAATAAGATACAAAGAATGGAAGTCCACCTCTTTCTATTGTAAATTCAGACTTAGGAAGAAAAAGGCAAATGAGGATGTGGAGAGAAAGCATGGCTTTGTGAACGGCATCCTGGCAGGGGAATCAGGACAGAAGGATTTTGTTTCAGTTCTGTCTCTGATTCACTATGACTTTTCAGGCAACTCACTTAGCCCCTGCTGCCTCCGTCACCTGCCAGCCGTCTAGACGGGCAAGCCCCCAAACCTCTGTTAAGTCTCAATTTCTTTGGATGTAAAATTAGGCTGACCATACCTACCTTGTGGGATTTTATGAGAGACAAATGCAAGAATATGGATGAAATATGTTTCCTAATGTCCTAGGGTGGAGGCTCCCAAGCGCATTTGATGCCTAAGCAGTATTTTCACAAAATAGAAATACTTAACAGCTCTATTTATTAAGTAGTTAGATACAAATAACACGATGAGTACTTTTTTGTCCTTAACAACTTAGTAATTGTATGGAAAAAAAAGATACACAAAAATTGAAAGAGAAAAAAAATAACGATTTTACTGTATTGGTAAAGAACCACAATGTTACCTGAAGTTGCATGGCCTAAGGTTGAAATTGTGAATTACCTTAAGCTCATTCAGCATCGGACAGATATTATTGTGTTTCCCTTGAAAACTTAAAAGTTCTCACGGCACCATGGTACCCTAGGGCACCTCAGCACAAGTTTTGGGAACTATGGCCCTAGCATATAATAGGTACTCAGGAGAAATCTGAACTGGATGAATTATCTCTTTGGTAAATAATTCTATGATCTGTTAGTTTTTTTAAACTGCGCTTCATATACTAGTTTGGATAGACTTCCATGCAAAGAAAATAAATTTATATCACCTATTTGCTCCTTTCTCCTGGATTGAAATGTACCTTTATCATCAAAATAAGTCACTGGTGTCAGTATATAAAAACTGATTATCTTTGACACTGAAGGTTGACAGTATGTATTAATTATTGCAAAAAGGGGCAAATATCTTTAAAAATATGCACATGCCCAAGAGAACTTACTTTCCACTACACTGGCCAGTTGTGAACTTTTTCTGCTTGAACTATAAAGGAATTAAATAAAATGTGTTCACAATTTACCAGCTGTATATGGCATTACTTTTTAAGGAACGTTATATTTAAGTGCAAAAACACTCTATTTGGGAAATATTTATTTATGAATGATAAAGGCATTTCAGGAAGTATGTGAATCATGCTTAAATGAGGTGAAACTGGGGGAGGAAACAAAATATTAATACATCAAATCTTTTTTATTTGGCATGGACAGGAGATAGAGTAGGCTAGAAAAAAAATCTCATACTCTGGGAAGGAGAAATAGCCCATAAAATGCTGGCTCTGGGGCTCCATCTTGTGTCAATGGCAATTTACTGTTAATGTCTCTCTGAAATGTTATGTTAAGAAGGATTCTGAGGAAGAATTCAGGCTCCTCAAAAAATTAAGTGCCACAACCCACCTAGTGATGTTTGTCAGAGACTCAGGAGCAGAGACTGGCAGCAAGCATGCTGCATGTTTGCTATTTCTGGCTGAAATATACAGAACTCCAGAACACTCTCCCTCTCACATTTTTAAGGGGAAAAAAAAAGCTAGATCTCATTTTTGCTTACTTATTTTATTTGTTTTATATTAAAAATAGAAAACAAAACAAATAACTATAAACCAACACCCTCTCACGTTTTAAATGGAGTTCTCAGGTTGACAGATAGTTAGATCAATAGCTTTCTGCTTTCTGTAGATAACCCAGGTCAGATGAGGGGGCAAATGTACCTTCGAGAAGAGTCCTCAAAGTCACAATATTATAATAATATAGAAATAATGGGAAATATTAAGAACACAACCACCTTAGGGTTGAAAACACCCGAGCATCATTCTCTGTTACTATTCTGAAGGAATTAATTCTCTTTGTTTGATACTTAATTGCTATTAAATACAGTTGCAATTCCCAAGATGCTGATCTCAGATCTTTGAAAAATCTTTTAAAAATCTTTTGAGATAACGTTAGTCTCACATGCAATTGTCAGAAATGATAAAGAGAGAACCATGCACCCTTCACTCAGTTTCCCATTCCAGTGGTAAGTCTTGTATGACTATAGGACAACAGCCCAACCAGGAAATTGACATTGATACGATTTACTCAATTATTCAGATTTCACCAGACTTAAAACAAGCATTCATATGTATTGTGTGTGTGTTTGTGTATGGGTATTTTGCAATGAGATGTATTATTTTTATAGCAGGGAATCACAATAAATATTATTGAAAGTGGAGTTGAAAGTCCTGGGTTCACGTCCTGGATAGTCATGTTACTGTCTTCTGTCACTTCGTGTGTGTATGTGTGTGTGTGTGTGTGTGTATGTGTGTGCGCGCAGTTTTCTAACATACGTAGATTCTTACAACTGCCATTACAGTCAAGCTACAGAACAGTCCAATTAGAGGGACTCCCTTGAACTATTCTTTTGTTTGTTTGTTTAAACAACAGAAATTTATCTTCTCACAATTTTGCAGGCTAGAAGTCCAAGACTAAGGCTTAGGCAGGTTTGGTTTCTCCTGAAAACTCTTCCCTTGTTCTGCTCTAACAGCCACAGCCCCCTCCCCTCTCCCCTCTCCCTGGTAACTACTCATCTTTCCCCCCTCTCTATAAATTTGTCATTTCAAGAATATTATATAAATGGAATCCTACAATATGTAACCTTTTGAGATTAGCTTTTTCAACCCAGTTGATTCCTCTGAGACCCCTCCGGTCTGTTGTACGTGTCAGCAGTTCATGCTTCTTGTCACTGAGCACTGTTCTATAATGTGGATTCCATAGAACAGTTTCATCATTCGCCCTTATCATAAAATTTATGAATAGGTTAAGAAAGCCAGTGAATGGAAATGCCAAAAGCCCAAACTCTTTTGCATGCATAATATCTGACAGAGAAACTCAGGAGTTCACCAGTAGAACTTTTATCTTTGCCCTCTCATAGTCTGAGGCTGTGGACGGTACCTGCAGTCTCCCAAGACCCCTTAGCCAGGTGAAGAGCTGATGAATGGAAACAGCACCCTGTGATGAGAAACTGTGTGTTTTTAAGCTAAAAGCAGGGAGTGGTGACTCCACTGTGACCTGTCCCCAGGATGGCAAATACATCTCAATTCCAGTAAAAATTATGAGCTATTGGTAGCAGCTGCCTGGAGGGCAGTGATGAGAACTCAGAGGGCGAGTCCAGGCTCAGCAGAAACAGAGCCTGGATGGTTCCTGGTGTCTGCCCCAGGCATTGGTGGAGATATTGCCACATCCGTGCCAGTTGTTGGTCATGAGTTGGAACGAAAGAAAGTCTGCATCAACCGAAAGGTCAATGCCCAGCATGAAGAATATAAAACAATGTCTAAAACATCAAACCCGATACCCAGTGCGTCTCTAGGAGCCGTTCGGGAAAGGAGCTCCAGCAAGCAGGGTGTCACTGGAAAGTCGATCTCCGTAGTGGGAAAGGACGGCTCAAGCCAGGAGCTCCTTCATGACAATCTCCTGATTCCTTTTGATTCCCTCTCTGCACACATCAATGAAATAGCTCATTCTGAGAGGGAACCCACTGACCAAAACAGCCTGAAGTTTCCTCTTCCTCTAACACTTGAGTGTTTGGCGAGTGACAAGCAGGGTGCTGATGCATTTTATATACCTTATCATTAGCTCTCATAGCATCTTGTCAAGTTGGGTCCTATTATTACCGCCACTCACAGGGAAGGACTGAGGCGTAGAGAAGTTCGGTAACCCACACAAGCCAGGAAAAGGAAGCCCTTGGGGTCTGTCTCCACTGCCTTTCCTGCCCCTTAGCCTTTTCTTTCTCATTATAAATTAATAAACTAGAGGTGTGTTTAATATACGAATCTCTGGTGAGTCTGGGCCACATGACTGTTCCCATAATCCCAGAGCTCGCTTACCTCTGAGCACTGGCAAAATCAAGTGCCTGGATCCCCAAGATTAAGGGCCAGACCTTGCAACTGGAGACTCAAGTGAATTTCTTTTTTAATTTTTTAAAATAGCTTTATCGTGGCATAATTTTTGTACCGTAAGCTACACATATTTCAGATGTACAATTTGATGAATTTTGACAGATGTGTATACCTATGAAGCCAGCACCACAATCAAGATATCTAACGTTTGCATCGCTCCCCAAGAGATGCAATTTTCGAATTCCCAATTTTTCCCTTCCCACCCCCTTTACTCCCTGGTAACCATAAGTTTGTTCTCTGTGTCTGTGAGTCTGTTTCTGTTTTGTGGGTAAGTTCATTTGTGTCCTTTTTTTTAGATTCCACATCTAAAGTGATATCATATGGCATTTTTTTTCTCTTTCTGGCTTACTTCACTTAGAATGACGATCTCCAGGTCCATCCAAGTCGCTGCAACTGGCATTATTTAATTCTTTTTTTTTTTTTTAAGCCACTTTGCTTAGTCCAGAGCCAGCCTTCCTAAGACACACCCTTCATCACCCTAGCAAACCACAACATAGGTCTTGTCACAAACGATAGAATTACTAGGGAAAAAATGCTGTGCTTTTTTTCTTTTTAGCATCTACAGGGTGAGAAATTATGTATATGTTAATAATAACAGGTCTAATAGACTGGGACAGTTTCCCAACAAGACTGACAACGGAGTAATAATTTTGAGGACTAAGTAAGTGTTGGGAGCTTAATGGACACAAGCCTTGACATTCAAGCCCCCCAAAAAATTGTTTCAATTTTTTTCTTTCACATATGTTGTTTATTCCCATTAGATCATCCCATGAATCCTCCTCATTCTCACTTCTCGATTTGATAGATACAGAAGTATTTTTAAATTTCTAAATTTATACTCACATTGCACTTTATTACTTTAAGTGGTGAAGAAGAAAAACACATTCTTGTTATTAGGTAACCATGCATAAGATTCTTTTATTCCACCTCTTACAATGTCACTCATTAAGAAACTGTAAAGTTTATCAGAATATTTGCTCTGTTCTTTAATAAGAATATTGTTAGATAAATATTCTTTAAAACATGTTGGCATGTCTTAACCTTATTTAGAAGAATAGAAAACCAAAGTATATGAGAGATTAAATAAATAACTCGGCAAGTTGCATAGCAAATGAGGAACAGAACTGGGTCTCACCTAGGTCTGTTTTTGACCTCAAATGAAATCCATTGTGCCTTGAGCTCCATTTTCTTAAGTGACTAGAAGATAGTCTTTTAAGGGAACCATGTGCTTAGTCAGCCACTCACAGTAGTAGGTGCTATGAGCCAAGTGATTCCACCAACCCCTGTGAGCAGAGCTGTGGGGCAAGAGAAATCCTCCTTCACTGCTGGTGGGCACGCAAATGGAACAGCCACTGGGAAGAGAGTATAGCAGTTTCCTATAAAATCAAACCTACTCTTACATACAATCTGGCAATTGAGCTCCTTGGTATTTTACTCAAAGGAGTTGAAAACTTATGTCCACATGAAAACCTGTACATGAACGTTGATAGAAATTTTATTCATAATTGCTCAAACTTGAAAACAATCAAGATGTCCTTCAGTAGTTGAATGGATAAATAAACTGCGGTACCTCCAGATAAGGGAATATTATTCAGAGCTCAAATGAGATGAGCTATGAAGCTGTGAAGACATGGAGGAAACTTAAATGCACATTACTAAGTGGAAGAAGCCAATCCGATAATGCTACATACTGTATGATTCCAACTATATGACATTCTGGAAAAGGCAAAACTATGGAGACAGTAAAAAGATTAGTGGTTGCCAGGGCTCATGGGGGAGAGAGGGGTGAACACAGAGGACTCGTAGGGCAGTGGAGTTTTCTGCATGATCCTACAGCATTGACTCCATGTCATTATATATTTGTCCCAACTCATAGACTGCACAACGATGCTAAGAGTGATCCGAAATGTACACTATGGACTTTGGGTGACAATGTGTGGGTTCTTCAATTATAACAAACGGACCGCTCTATTGGGGGATGTTGTCAGTGGGAAAGGACATACATGTGTGGGGGTAGGGGGGGTCTCTAAAAAATAAAGTCTACTAGAAGGGGGAAAAAAATGAACATAACTTGCAAAGGAAGGGTGATGTCAAAACAGAGGTCAAGGAGAATGTGTCCCATCACTTGGACAAGATCATTCTCTCAGGCTTATCTTGAGCCTAACCATCATATCCTTGGCCTAAATATTGTCTGAGAAAATTTTATTGTTTGGCAATTGGGTCAAGACTCCTTGTAAGGAGGAATCTAGCATGGTCTAGGAAATGGCTTGATAAGATGCTTCAGACTTTGGTAGTAAATCCAGAAAGTGGAGTGAGGGCATAGGATAGAGAGAAGGGTCAGAGACCTCTCCCCACTTCCCTGAAGCAGGGTTGTCAGTGCTCCACTTTAGAGAAAACCAATGAAAATAGACGATTTCAAGTTTGCTGTAGGTGCATAATATTAAAATGTCTTCATCACCCCTAAAAATATTTAGCAAAATTTTTATTGCTCACTAATGCAGAAGCATTGCTGAGAGTAGACTTTCCTGTTGGGGCAGTTTGAAAAGGAGGACATCTAAGCTACAGAAATAGAATGTTTCCCTTATTTAAAAAAAAAAATCAGATATACAGAACACACACTTAAAGCCAATAATTCAGAAGAAAATGATTTTCTAATGTGTCTTCTAATTTTATAGAGATTTACTACAGGACTCTGTTAATCAAACTAGCAGATGTTGACAGAATCCAATTATTCTTAGGAACACACAAGGTGGATAATATTTATTTCTAATCTTCAAACAGGTTAGATTGCCCAAAAGGCCACCTATGCATTTGCTTAGGGCACCAAAAACAGGAAAAGAATTCTAAAGAATAACATTTTCCAAACAAATACAGAAAATTTTGCAATTTGCTAAACTTTCTTATTCTTGTTTGACTATATAACATCATTTCTTATTTTGAATTAGATGTGTTAGTGGAGGGGATGCCAACATTTATTTCACTACCTAGGGTTTCTCTTGAGATCTTAATCTAATCTCTGTCCCCAAGTAATTAAAAAACTCGATGGGGAGGTAAAATACACAGGAAGCAAAAGGAGAATACACAGCATTAAAGCATCACGTGGCAAACTATGTGCTTCTGTCTATAACACAATAGAAATTTTATGAGGCATTGGACAAGAGTTTTATAGATGAGCTAAGACTTAGACAAGGCCAGAAGGACTGGGTAGGACAGTCCTTGATATTCAGAAGGAGACCTGGGATTTTTATATCCAGAGAAAGTTTAAACAGCCCACAATTTCCAAGACTTCTAAAGATGATTCCATTAAAGAGGTCTTTACCTACCGACAATGTTTTAGGAATATGTTGTCAAACACCCTTGTTTGTTGAGTCTCCAGGCCTTAGGGCTACTACACATAAGAAACGCAGCATCAGGAGAGTGATTTTCGTGGGTGTTTGAATTGTCCCTACAGGGGTCCCTCAGAAGCTCAATAGCGGGGAGGCGTAAGTTCCCATCCCAAGCTCAAGAGCTCCTGCAAAAACCCATCTTTGTAAAATTCATGGGATAAAAAAGCCAGCAGTTTGAATTTGCTTTAAGGACTCCTAGTCCAATGTTTAGGGAATTTGTTATGTTTTGCTTTGGAAAAAAAAAAAAAAAGAAGAGAAACTAGGGTTAATGACACAGGACATTTTTGTGCCCAAATGATCTAAGAAAACAAAGTCTAAAATAGTCACGTCTTTGCTTCTTCAGCAAACACTAAATGAATTCATTCTGTTTCCTTCCAGTCATGGGAAACCCCTGAACCCTTCACCTTCTCTTTATCCTCAAGTTACCATGTAGGTACTAGGATTCTAATTGAAGAAAACTAATGAGGACATATTTAGATGCTAAATAATGCTAAATAGAACATGAGACGATTTCATATTAATTAAAGCAGGCCTGTGTTTTATTGCTGGGAAAAAATTAAGAAGATAAGGGTTCCGCTTCTGCTTCTTGTGTTAAGTAGAATCATTTTTTCTTTTTTTAAAAATCATATTTCTACCAATTTTACTCTTTTAAGTGCCAGAACCTAGAAGGCAGTATAATTCCTTTATTTTACAAACTGAAAGAACATTTAATAATAACAGTATCTTGGTTACTTTTGAGAAAATGTTCAGCTGTGAATCTATTGCTAATCGTCCTCAAAAAGTAAAACACAAATTAAACATGAAATCAAAAGGGAGGTAAGAATGAAGAATGAGGATGGGACATTGTGAAGGTTAACTGCACTTAGCACTTGCTAGATCACAGACCTAGACTGAAATGGAAAATACGGGAAGGAAGATCCACTGGAAACAGTGAAAAATTAACTCTCTTCAATTAATTCTTACTTCTTCTCTTTTATGGTAAAAATCAAATTATTACATTTTATTAGGCTGAATATATCTCTGCTCTGGATCACTTGGCCTCCTGCATATGAATAAATCTGTCCTGCATAGAACATGGAAACACCAATGCTCCACTTTCTCTTGAACAATGTAATGAAGTAGAGGAAGTTGTAACATTTTCATAGTTTGCAGGTGAAGACACTGAAGGAGAGAGAGGGCGAATGCCTTCAAAGAGGCTATGCAGTGAGTCAAGGGGAGCCCGGGGTATGAGCAACAGGACTTGCATATTATTTTACTATCCTACTTGAATGCTTTAAGGGACGCACGCACGCACGCACGCACGCACGCACGCACGCACACACGCACGCAGTGTTTCCATTTATCTTTAGTTGGTGATAATAAAAGATGATCTCCTAGCAATGATTTTCCTTCTCTCACGGGGATCACAGTGGTGCAGACAGGAGATAGCCATGTAAACAAACGTTTGTAGGATCATGTGACAAAGGAATATGCAGAAGAAAGACACCACTAATCTCTACTTGGTGGGAAACAGGAGGCCTTAAGAAAGGATGTAAAACAAAACGCAGCTGAGATAGCATAAACTTTCCTCTTTAGTTCACCTAAAGAAAGGGTATTTGGGCTCAAAAAATGACGCTTATATGTATTTCATCACAAACTGAGGAACTTGGATTTTCATTTGTTAACATAAAAATTAGGATCATCAATTTCTGCAAAGGTGAAACATAGCCTGTAAACAAATAGTCCCAATGGCTGGCAAACTTGAAGGCACGTCAGAACAAACTAAGGAGCTCATTCAGTGCAGTTACTGGGGCCCCACTCCCTGATACTCGGTCGAATGGGGTTAATCGGAATTTACAACAAGCACTTTAGGGACTTCCAGTGCCAGTAGTCTGTGGACCACACGCGGAGAATACTTCCAGCTGTTCTACTGCTTTCTAGAGCTGACAGCTCATGTCCTGCACAGATCTACCGTCAGGTCTCATCCGAACCACCTAGACCTTTCTGGCATACACTATAGCTGGGTATTCTACTTGCGAAACCACATATAATTTGAAATACTTACAGGCGTATCTGTCTCACCCTCTCCTTGATAAACATTTTTTAGGCAGGGTGGAAAATGCCATGTGTACTTCAGATATGTATGAATCGGTTGATATCAAACACACCAGAGACTTGATACATTAAAGAATTTTATAAATATGTGTAAAATAAAATCACTCCCTCATCTATCTTTTTTCATAAATCTGAATTTAAGTAAGGTGCACCTATAGGTTAATAGTTTTTTTTTTCCTAGCACAGTACAAGTGGTGGTCACTCTGTTAAGGTAAACGAAGACCTGAGGGTTTAAGAATGAGATGTGGGCGCTAACTTATTTTTACACACTCTTCAATTCTTCAAGGTGGATCATCTCTTTAGCTTATTTTAGGCAACAATAACTAATTCTTCCTGTGTCTTTGACTGGAAAGAGTTAACAGCTTTTCTACTGACATAAATTGGCAAAGCCCTTTATTTAAAAAAAAAAAAAAAACTCATGTTCAGTCTGTGAAGTGTGTTTTCCCCTCATTTAATCAAAAACTTAGCAGTAAATGCCGTTCCCCAGATCTCCCGGAGAACAATGACCCTCCATTCATATTTGTAGGCCTGGGACCTGACCCGTTTTCATACAAAGTATCCCTGTAAGGGACGCTGGACAGTAAAGTCCTTCTATCCTCACTTGCCAGCTCATCTGGCCACTTCCCCTGAGAAAAAATACCTCAGAGCAAAGCCATTCGTTTTCAAAGGCAACATTAAACAAATGGTGTTTTATATTATCTGTCCTGTTTCTTCTAGTCCACTTACTCTCATTCAGAATTTATGAGCCCTTTTCAAGTCAAGATGACCTTTTCCCAGACTTCTAGATAATTCACAACCTCCTTTACCTGCCCTAAGAGCACGGTGGAGGGGAAGGAACCTGGACTTGGGGAGACCTGGATTCCAGTCCGGCATCACCACTAACTAGGCGGCCCTTTCTCCCTTCTGGGAGGTGACAGACTCAGAATCCATCATCTTCCTCTCTGAGCTATACTTCTGTGCTTCTCTCTTCCTTTTTGTATAATTCTTCTCATGGCAAAGTCGCTGGTGACCTGGTCTCATTTCTAACAGACGCTGATTCATGAGGATGCTGCAGCCTTTCCAGATACACACTGGTTACCAGGTCACACGTCACCGGTGCAAAGCACTCCACGCACAGAATGAGAGGTGTCTCTCATCAGCTCACGCGGTCCCTCAGGTGGTGTGTGGGTAGCGGATGCTTTGTGAGGCAAATTGGATTACAGTACAAAAGGATTAGCCAAATTATAATCCACTTGCTTGTCTCTAAATTAATGTCCTGTGTCTTTCTTCATCTGCTGAAGTAAAATTTGGTAAAAGTCTCTGGTCTTCCTTTTTTAATGCTAAGTGTTACCTATGTCAGGACCAAACTTACACCTGATGCCGTGTTTTTACAAACAAGAGAATCAACCCTCAGACTTCAGGAGGGAACACAAAATGAAACACCACTAACTTGGAGTTTTCCAATAAAGAATGTGGAATAACTTGACTTGGGCTGAGCTGAGGATGTACCTGGGAAAGCATTTTAAACTTAAGAAAATGTCTGGACCCTAATATATGAACTACTTTTATAGAAATAAATGTTAATCATAAATAGTTTTTATGTATTCTTTGAGTCAAGACTGGCCGGACCTGCTAGGAAAGACCTTGTTGACAGTTATTATGTGCCATTGAAAGTAATAAAAACTATATTCTAGAATAATAACAATAACAATAGCTAAGAGTAAGATTTTCCTATTTACAAGGCACTATTTTAAGAGTTTTATGGATTATAGGTCATTAAATCCTCTCATTAATGTGATGAAGTAACGTATTATTATCTCCATTTATATACAAAGAACAGAGATGATAAGTACATTTCCAAGATACACAAATAGTAAGTGTTCAAGCTAGAATTTTAAAAATACACAGCATGAATGAGGTCCTGGATTCAATACCCAGGACCTCCATTAAAAAATAAATAAATGAATGAATAAACTTAATTACCTGCTCCCTCCAAATAAATGTTTCAAAAAATTTTAAAAAAATAAAGCTAAAAAATAAAATAAACAAACAATAAAAATACACAGCCTGACTCCAGAGTCTTGATCCTTAAACCAGTATACTACCCAGCCTTAAATGAACTGATTGGCAGTTGAAACAGATTGGATTTTGTTAGTTGAAAGTAGTAAAGTTTTGCCATTTACTCCCATGTCTAAGAGTATTTAGTACAGTGAGAAGGTCTTGAGTTTTTGCCCATTAATAAAATAAGTAATTGTGTCAAGAAGAAAGTTACAAAAAATATCTCCATTTTTTTCCCATACATTTTTTATTTTAAGCCCACGGTATGTGTGATGGCTTTTCTCCAGGTCATGGCTGGCAGATCAAAAGACATGTACCAAGCACCATACTGAGTGTTGAAGACAGTAACAGAAGAAATTCTTGCTGTATATGGAAAAATAGATGATGAACAAATAAATAATATATCTTGTATCAGGTGGAGAGAAGTCCCTGTACAAGAAAAAGCAGACGCAGGAGATGGGGAGTTTTGAGGTAGCGGCTGCTAGTTTATACGGTACGCCCAAGAGTGGCCTTTCTGGCTTGGTGCTATCTGAGCAAAGACCTCTAGGAAGTAAGCGAATATACCATGTGGTTATCAGGGATGAGGGTTCCAGGCAAAAGGAGAGCAAGTGCAAAGATCCTGAGGCAGGCACATGCTTGAAGATACAGGGAAGGGCAAGGACCTAACGTGGTGGAGAAGAGGAAGTTGGAGAGACGATGGGGCTCTAGGTTACATAGGGCCTTGTAGGCACTCTTGGAAGTCTGGCTCTTTTTCTGAGTGAGGTGGAAGGACATTCAAGGGTATTAAAGAGTTGTGACATGATCCATTTTAAAAGGATCACTCTCACTGTCATGTAGAGATTAGACAGAAATGGGGCTAGGATGAAACCTGAGAAGATAATTAGGAGGCTATTAAAATAAACCACCTGAATGCACACTGTGGCTTAGACCAGGGTGAAAGCTTTGGAGATGGTGAGGAGTGACTGTATTTGGGAAATATTTTGACGGTAGAGATAATAGGATATTTGGTTGATTGGATGTGGTGTGTGTGAGAAACGAAGGATTCAGGGATCACTCTAATTTTTTGGTGATAGCAACTATGAGAACAGGGTCAGAACCGACTAAGATGGGGAAGAGGAAGAATGGCCAGTTGTACTGGGGTGAGAGAGTTGTCCAAAAAGGGCTTTGTAGGAAGAAATAACACTTGAACCGAGTTTTGAACAGGTATTTTAACGTTAGGGGAGGATGTCCCAGGAGCGTGAACAGATGATTTTTATCTTCATCAGAATGGGCTCCGTGAGCCAAGGCAAAGGCAGATAAGAAAGTGAGAATGTGTGAGAACCGCAAGGAGTCTGGTAGGACTGGACAAGAAGGTGCGAGATGGGGGAGGTCAGCAGGGCCCAGTTAATGAAGAGCCTCTCATATGTGCACTTTATTCTACAGGTGCCTTGTGCCATGCACGAAATTTGAGAGCCATGGTCTAGCAGCATCGCTTGAAAGTTCTCATAGGAAGTCTGCCTTCTTCCTTAATCCCATTTGAATCTGTTTCTAATCCTATATATCTGCTCTGATCACCATATAGATCTTTTTCTGTTCTGTGAACTGGCTGTGTCTATACCTATTGGTTCACAAAAGCTTACAAAAGCCTCTGACATTGGGCAGCCCCATGTCCACCATCTGATGGCTACTATCTTCTACCTTAAAGGGCGTCCCCAGGGACACTGACATAAAGGGCTGGGCTAGTGAAAATGGGTGAAGCTAAGCGCCAGCAGCCTTGAGAAAGAGCATCTTGGGTACTGACAGTGGTGGGAAGACAGGGTAGTCATGGCCCCTCTTTAGTTTCTTAAACATAGAATGAAAATAAACAACTGGTAACAATGAACTTGGTTAACCCTATCATTAAACATGTACATGATTTTAGGAACCCCAAAATAAACAAAAGGGAAACCACACACACTGAAATACTTAAAGAGGAGGAGAAAAAAAGTTCTACTTTTTTTTCATTAGATTTTTATTTGAAAAACCCACATTGACTGACGTGTCTCTGGATCATCAGTGTTATTTCACCTGTAGACACACCCCACATTCTCTCTGCTTTCTGTGCTAGATTTTCCTTCACCGTGAACACACTCCTTGGACCCGTGAGTCTGTTGAGTGAAGGTCATGGGATATGCAATGTTTAAACATGCATGTGATCCAGATTTTGGGTTTCTTGGTAAGTCAGTTGATGTCTTGGTCTCAATAGCCATTAAAAAAATAGAATAAAAACAACTGCTTTACCAACCTTACGGAAAGACGGGGAGCACTTTACGAGATGCTTCACAAATGGTAAACTGCTTTAAACATGTAAATTCTCTATTTCGTAACATAAATAAAGTTTCTGAATATTTTTCCTTATGTCCAGTCTTCCTGGGAAGCCCTATAAACTCTTAGTGGGCAGGACCCAGTCTTTTTACCCTTGCGGTTATCATGTCCGTCGTTCATTAGCCCAATTTGGGAAGCTTTTTAAAGATACTTCTTCCCAGCACCTGACCATCCCAGATATCCTGACTCAGAATCTTCAGGGATGGGCTCAGGTCTAGAAGTTCTGTGTGACTTGGGCAACCAGCTGGATGGGGGAATCACTGTTACAGGACATTGGATATTCTCACCCTCCCCCTCCCCAGAAATGCCCAACATTGGTACATAGCAGAAGCTTAAACCTGATCATGCAGAAAGATTAAAATAAAATTATCTCTGCAAGACATAAGATCTTGAAAAATCATGCTCATTTATAAATGACAGTGTGATATTTTGGTTAAAGTACGTCTGAATAGGAGAAGAATTCCTAGAAATCAATCTTGAAGCTAACATTGATAATCTGGATCTTGAATCCTGACTTCATATAGGAAGAGTAAGTGCAAAACAAAGAAAAGAAGTTTCACGGTGTCATCCAGGTTTGACCCTGCTGCCACTGTGTCTTCCTAGTCCTCCTTTCTGTCTTTTTCTCTCTCGGCATTCAACATACATACACATACACACACACACACACACACACACACACACACACACACACACACACACACACACACACATGGGAGAGAGAGAATTGGATTTGTATCATTTTTTCTAGATTGCTAAGGAAATGAGCTTATCAGATTCAAATTATTAATCACTTGAGCACCTTCTATGTCCAAAGGCTGATTTTATGTAGAAAAACAATTTCCTGGAATCTCGCTTAGAGGAGAGAAATAAGATATGTACAACTGTCACTACAGCACAAATGAGTGAGGTTAACACCCACCAGTCAGAATAACCTCACGACCTCTCTCCTTTATATACATCACTTGCGACCAGTCCTCCCACGAGCTCAGAAGCAGAGGCCAGGGGCCATAAAGTTAACTAGTTAAGCATCAGGATTAGAGCAAATTCAAAGTAGAAAACAGTTATCAAACTAAGACACAAGTAGATTGATATAAATTGTTCAGGATCAGTCTATGAATGACAAACATTCTTTAAGGGGCTCCTTTACATGAGGAAGCCCTGGGCTACTTCATCGGATCAGCCAAGGTTACATACACGTGCAAGCTTCTGCTATAAGTATGTGCTCTGAGCTGAGAAAGAAAGGGGGTCCAGAGGAGAGACCAGGAAAGGCCTTTGTGGAGGAATTGATATTTGAAATGGAATTTAAAGGATGAAAAAAAAAAATCCTTTAGTGAGCAGAGATGGGAGGGAGGTAATCCCAGTGGCAGGTTGAGAGCTTTATCTGAGAGAAAACCTACCCTGCTAGTGGATAGCAGCTCAGGAGTTATTCAGGACACTTGAGTGTGTCCCAACACACTGGCAGTTGCCCTTCTCAAAAAATAAGACAGAGCTTTTTCAACTCTAACTGCTGCAGCTGCACACCAAGCACCAGGCACGACCCTGCTGACGCTGCATCCCCGAGCCGGCAGCTGGTCTGCCTGGGGAGGAGGTGGGAGGGGAAACAAGACAGTCACTCCCCTTGTCTGTTTTGTAATCCCTAGAGGAGAATTCCCAGACCCCAAACCTCAGATGCCACATGGTTACTGTGAAGGCACACTTTCAAGAATAGTCTGGCACACGGCCACTACCCATTCCCACCAACTCTGAGAAGAAGGACGAGAAAAAAGGAGGAGAGGAGAGGAAGGGGAGAAGAAATGAAACAAAACCACTAATAGTTGCAGAAAATTTAGACAGATTTTTAGAGCAAAGCTTGTGAAGACAGAAGTTAGTCTCAGAGATCTTGGGATGTGTATTAAAAGTTGGTGTAGTACCCCAGTGTTCATGGCAGGACTACATACAATAGTCCAGACATGGAAACAACCTAAATGTCCATCGACAGATGACTGGATAAAGAAGCTGTGGTATATTTACTCAACGGACTACTACTCAGCCATAAAAAAGAATGAAATAATGCTATTTGCAGCAACATGGGTTGACCTAAAGATTATCATTCTAAGTAAGCCAGAAAAAGAAAGAAAAATACCATATGATATCACTTATATGTAGAATCTAAAAATAGAAAAAAAGAGGACAGTAATGAACTCATCCACAGAACAGAAACAGACTCTCAGACATAGTAAACAATCTTACAGTTACCGAGAGAAAGCAGGTGGGAAGGGATAAATTTGGGAGTTTGAGATTTGCAAATGTTAGCCACTATACATAAAAATAGATTTAAAGAAAAACAAGTTTCTTCTGTATACACAGAGAACTCTATTCAATATCTTGTAATAACCTTTAATGAAAAAGAATATGAAAATGAATATATGTATGTATATGCATGACTGGGACATTGTGCTGCACACCAGAAATTGACACACTGTAACTGACTATACTTCAATAAAAAATAAATAAAATAAAACAAAATAAAATAAAATCAATAAATACTCCAGGCAAAACAAATTGTAAAATAAATTAAAATATAATGAAAGAAATAAAATTTTCTGACATACTACTAAGAAATAACTATTTAAAAAGTTGGTGCAGAATAAAAATAGCTATCAATTCCTTGAGTGTTTACCATGTCCATTGAGTTAACTCTCTTTACATCCTTACCACAACCCTATACCCTTACACTCCATTTTATAGATGAGAACACGCAAGATTGCAAAAGTAAGTATTTGCATAGACTCATAAAGCTTTTAAAAGTGGCTGAATTTCTTGGGGCAGAGTATAGCTCCGACATAAAGCGCGTGCTTAGCATGCATGAGGTCCTGGGTTTAAATAAATAAATTTAAATAAATTAAATAATTAAAAATAAACCCAATTGCCTCCCCCTCAAAATAAAAATATAGTGGCTGGATTTCAAAAAAGACCTAATCTAGTCTACTGACTCCAGAAACTCAGGCTCCTCACCCACATTAGAATGGAATTAACTATGTAGGTTCAACAGTGGGAAGCTACAATGGCTACAGTGATTTCAGTTTACCTAACAGAGAAACGTTTTCTCCTTCTTCCTCATCTCCAGTGATGCTGAATTGATACACACATACTCCACGAGCACCTCCTTTACAAAAAGAAAAATGCTAATGCTAATACAGTATCTCCTTCCTTGTTAACAACTTTAAATCAATAATTACCTTTATGACTCCAGGAGGACCCAGTCCCAGGTCCCATCTTCATACTGTTTCTGTCAGTTTTCATTTTTTTTATCTTTTGCTGCAATCTATAAATCAACATTGGCCCGTTCTGATGTCTGCACCTTTACTTCCAGCTTCAGTGCCCACATAGTCTTAGGAAGAAAAGTCCTGGAAATAAAATAAGTTGCACATTGCTCCCGGAATAAGGATAAAACTGCCACTGTCAGGGGAAGCCGGCTTCCATTTGGAGCATGCATAACAAACTCTGTCTCCAGTTGTCTTTCCAAGACCCCCAGATGACAGACAGGTAGTTTCCACTTCAGCTTTAAACACAACACATATTTTATTTACTTTGAAAATTGTCAGAATCCAACCAAAGATAGAAAATAAAGCCTTTGATATGGGTTTTACCACAGAGTCCATAGGCATCAGGCAAGAATAGTTCCATTTATACAGTGTTAGCAATGACGAGACATTAGAAATCAGACTGGCCCACTTTTCCATTTTCTGTTATTGAAAACTGAGGCCCAGAGGCCTGGCGTGACCTGCATGAGGACCCACACTGAGCCACGTGCAGAATGTCAACGCACATGGGTTTGAGAGAAGAGATATTTACTTGCATGGCTACTTGGGTCCAATTTGGAGGTTTTGGACTGTCATTTTAAGTGGCCCATTTCTACAACAACAGCAAGTAGAGAAAATGTGGGGGTGTGTCTGCAAGTAAATGTAAGGCCAACCAGATTTTAAGAATGAGAAAGCTGATCAAATGAAATGAGGTGTTTTAAATGCATATTATGGACTTGAAGGGGTTCAGAATGTGCCACCCAAAATATGTTGCTTTGGCATTATTGAGTATCTTGAGGTGAATGCACTTGAGAAGAGTCTCTGACCTCTCCCTTTCTACCTAAAAGCAGGTCATAAATTTTTTCATGAGTAAGGTGCGCTCCCTGAACCATGAAGAGAAAAACAGTCTTAGCACCAGAAACTGGGAGTTAACACCGCATTGGACCTGTACAAGCAAACCTACTAAAATAACCCTCATCTCACATTCGTTTCCCCCATCCGTTTCCTAGTCACTGTCCCACAATGTACTGCCCTTAGCCCAAGTCCCTTTGTCACATCCCCACAATTTACTGTTATTTACATAAAAAGGCTTACAAGCTTTGGGGCCTAACAGCTTTTTCGGGTCTTCAAATTCCTTCTGAAGACTCTTGTGTCCAAGCAAAAATATTAAGTAAATGTGTATACTTTTCTCCTGTTTATATGCCTAATATTACTTTAATGGTTAGGCCAGCCCCAGAACCTGAATGAGAAGGAAGTGTTCTGTCCTCTGCTGACTGTAGTTCAGACCACAGCCTGTCCTTCCATCTCTATCATTCTCATGGGAAATTCACACATGACCAAGTAAAAGCCCTTTCACCGTCCTCACAACACTACCCAAATCCTGGAAGACCCTTCACTCCTCACCCCATGAACCATGTATAGACACAAGCCTTCCAAGTAGAAGGTCAAAAGTACGCGTCATATGATCAGAACCAAGGAGAGGATGTAACTTCCACGTGTTCTGTGAGTGGCAACTCTATAACTTTTCTCTCAAAAGACAACTTTTGAAAAAAGCCCTATGGGGCTCTTAAAGGACATGTTTGTCCACATTTTGACAAACTATAAGGTTAAATCTATTTTAGAATGGAAAGACATTTAAAAATAAACAACTAGCACCAGTGGCTTCATGCAAGAAAAAATTTTAATACCCCAAAGATTGGAAGGATGAATCTCTAAAGAAATTTCTTGAACGAGGGCCGTTTGCAAACTTAAACACACACACACACAAAACATTGTTTTATTTTTGATCACTTCACTGCAGATTAGAAGCAGTCTACAGCCTGGTATTTGAAAACTATATCTGTAAGCAATGGGGAGCCACTGAATGTTCTAAGTGGGGAGTACCAAGAATAGATTTGTTAAAGAAAGATGTTGATGACAAAGACTATGAATTAAGGAGGGAAAGGACAGAGTGGTAACTCCATGTGCTGCATATGAAGCAAATTGTCCTCTCCTTCCACTTAAAGAATTAAAAACAATCTAATTGTTTTCATAGATGTATACTATATGTGCTTATTTAAAGACCCAGAATGTATATAATACAGAATTATATTAGGTGATGAGTAAAATATGGCAAAGAATTGGACATAAGCACAAATAAATTGGGAAGGTGGGGAAAGGGAGAGAGGGTGGAGAGAACTGGGAAGGGTGGGAACACGACAGCAGAGACAGCTAAGCCAGTTTCCTCTTCTTCTGGACTCAAGCTCAGGGACATTTCCAAGAATCCCTTGCAGTTAGATGTACTATGTGACACAGTGAAACCCGAGTAGAAGTCATACTGGGTCATCCCAAGCTGAGAGGGCAGAGAAATGCAAGTGCCTCTTTCCACTCCCTTTCCTCATCTGCCAGCTGCATACAGAGGACTCGGAGGACCTAGACACACAAGATGGAAAGAACCCAGGTCTCTGAATGGATGCATGGGAAACTCCTCGTCTAGCAGGAATAGGCTTTATGTGAATAAGGAGACAAATTTTTAGTGTAAAGCCACTGTAATATTTAAGTTTGTTCCATCAGCTTGCATTATCCTAAAAATAATGTATCCAATTCTCATGTTCTAAAGAAAAAGTAACCACTTTGTTGAGGTATAATTTATATACAGTAAGTTCACAATTCAATGATTTTTGGTATATTCTCAGGGTTGTGCAGTCATCACTGTCATCAAATTCCAGAGGATTTTAATCACTTCACAAAGAAACCCTATACCCATCAGCAGTCTTTTCCCCCATCTCCCCCTAACCCTCCCAGCCCTAGACAATCACTCATCTTTTTCCTGTCTCTATAGATTTGCCTATTCTAGACACTTCCTATACATGCAATCGTACAATACATGGGCTTTACGACTCCAGCACAATGTTTTCAGCACAATGCTTTCATCCATGTGACGTGTATCGGTACTTTACTCCTTTTTATCGCTGAATAACTTTCCTTTGTGTGGCTTTACCATACTGTACTCTTCCATTCATTGGCTGATGATTCATAACCAAGCTTTTCTTATCTTTGCTTTAGGATCTTTAAAATAGTCTACCACCCAGCTGAGGAGGGGGTTCATTTATCTAGAGGATGCACACACACATTCAAATCTTGTAGGCTACAACTATCAATATTTTACCAAAAAATGACTTATCTGACTTAAAATCATTCAGAAAACTTGAAACTCCTGTTAGGGTGATAACATACAAAGTCCCCCAAAGTGAAAGAAAACAAGAGGAAAGCGCATGGTTTCATACCTTGTAAGTCAAGAACTGTAAGGAGAAAATAATGCATTGCAACCAAACCATCTGGCAGCAGTCTCCGTGAGGGTACATCTTGGGGAGGAGCCCAAAGAACAAAACCAAATGTCAACACAAAGCAATTAAGTAGAAGTTAGGTATTGCTGGGTCAGGGAAAAAAAGTTCATTAAAGGAATCAAGTCTCCGTGTTTTTCTAAAGATAAATCCCAGCTAGTCTAAAAATCATTAAATCTTAATGACAGAGTCCATTTGTTGGGGTGTTTACCAATGAAATATTAACATATTTCTGTAGCCTGGAAGTTGAGAATTGTGATTGCCTTTCCACAGTAGAGAAGTTAAATTTCTGGGAAGACTTACAAGACAGGAGAAAGATACTGCAAGACAGAAAAATGCTGCTTCTGTATTCGCTCTCTTTAGGTCATCAGAAGGACATTCACAAAGAAAGAATTGACTCTGCAAGCATCGCATTCATTTGATAGACACATATCAAGCACTCCTTGTTCCTGGGCACTATGGTGATGCTGGGAATACAGAGATATAGAGACAATGGCTTAGTAATTACAGCAGAATGTAGTAAGATCTGTAAGAGAGTCATGGATGGGAAACTTGGAGAGAATGACTAATTCTGACTGAAGTCCTTGTCTCAAAGGAAAACATTGTGGATGGGCTTAGGGGATGAGTACATTTGCCATGTGAGAAGGAAAGCAAGGAGATTCTGGATAGTGGGAATGGGATCCCCAAAGATTCGGAGTCAAGAAAGGCCATGGTAGGTTTAGGAAAAAGGGGGTTATGCAAGGCAGAATTACAGGGAATGCAGCAGTAGGCTGAAAACTAGTTTGGGTTCAGTCTATAAAGGGACCTGTATGGCAAGCTCATGAATTTAGATTTTGTTCTTTAGCCAGCAGAGAATTAGCAGGGTTTTGTTGTTGTTGTTGTTTTGTTTTGTTTTGTTTTTGTTTTTGGTTTTTTTTTAAAGAGAGACTTACATGGTTGGATTATTTTTGGAATTTTACTATGAAAACATAGACACACACAATAGAATAATGTAAAAATTACCATATGCATGTCAACTACTCAACAATTGTCAAGAGTTTTCCACTTCTACTTTATTTTATTTAAACGAAGGATTTTAAAGCAAACTACCCACCTGGTTTCATTTTGCCCCTACATCTCTGCATATGGACATGCTCTTATTAAATTCCAATCCATTTTCACATCTAAATTAATAATATTGTTTTGGCATAACTTAATCATTTGTGGACTGAAATGTCTTTAATTATCTCATAAATATCTTTTTTATAGTAGGTTCGCTCAAATGAGGATCCCAATTAATTTCTCATGTTGCCCTAAGTTGCAATGGTTCTTAAAAATCTTGATTTCGAGCACTTCCTCTTCACCCCACCCTCTTTTACCCCCATACTATTGACTTACTGAAGAACCTGGTATAACGTTCTAGAGTATGTCCCATTTACCTGTTTGCTTTCTTGGTGTGTAATTTAATCTTTTCTGACACTTTTCCTGTTACCTATAACATAGTTTACTCCAAAAGGCTTAATTAGATTCAACCTCAATTTTTTTCCAAAGGCAAGAATACTTCATAGGAGGTACTGTATAATTTATATTGCATCCCACTGAGAGGCACTTAATATCTGGTTGTCCTGCTCACAGTGATTCTAACTAACAATGATGATCAGATTTGCTTCCAAGATAACTTTACTAGTACTACGTGGAAGACGGACACTGATGAAGCCACTTTGGTAGCAGGGAGATCAGGCATTACAACATTATAGGAGCAATGGAGTGGATGTGAGGCAGAACAGTAGATAAACAGAGAGAATGCCATATTCCAGAAATAATTCTGGAGTAGAATTATTGGAAGACGGAAATGTACTACAAATTTGCATGGGGGATTGAAATCAGGGCAGATGAGCAAGTGGTGAGGACAAAATTTGCTCCATGACAGCAAAGAACTGTGTGTATGCTCCCGCATACTAAACCTTTAAGGCTTGGCACTGTGCCTGGAACACAGCAGATATTTGATAAATATGTATTAAATCCATATATGAATGGACTGTTGGATGGACGGGTGGGTGAATAGCTGGATGGATGGAGCTCAGCTACTAAAATAAAAAATGAGTTGGTTGGCCACACTATTATTAGTAGCTAGGGAGACAATATGAAATGTCCTTCAAAATTAACTTGTGTTCAGAATTCTGTCTATTGATCACTAGTACCTGAAAAAATGCTTAACATAGTAAGGCATATTTCAAATTGTACAGCCTGGAGACGTAAAAAAAAGATCCAGATGAATCTAAATTCATTCCTTAGAATGCATATCTGGATTATAAAAATGTTGGAATGAAGCTTGTGACTTTTTTTGGCCCTACAGAAGTTTCAGGAAGTTTCAGGATATTCCTAGGATGATGATAATGTGAGAAATAGATATGCCCACCAGTTGGCATTTCACATGGTAAAGTCAAGAACATTACAAATAATAATAGATCAACAAAACCATAATCTAGTTCCTTGAAAAGATCAATAAAATCAATATGCCTCTAGCCAGACTAACCAAGAAAAAAAGAGAGATGACACAATTGCTAATGTTAAAAATAAAAGTGGGGACATTACTATAGATCCTACAGACATTAAAAGAATAATGAAGAAATATTATGCCTACAGATCTGATAACCTACATGCAATGTACCAATTCCTTGAAAGGCACAATCTATCAAAACTCACACAAAAATAAACAGAAAATCTCACAGACCTATATCTATTAAGGAATTTGAATCAATAAATTAATAGCCTTCCAAAAAACTGCAGGCTCAGATGGGTTCACCGGTGAATTCCACCAAATATTTAAGAAATAAATTGTATTAATCCTCTACAATTTCTTCCAGAAGAAAGAGACAGAGGGGACTACTTCCTAACTCTCTCTCTGAGACCAGAATTACCCTAATAACAAAACCAGACAAAAACTTTACATAGAAAGAAAGCTACAGACCAATATGTCTCATGGACATAGATGCAAAAATTATTAACAAAATATTAGCAAATTGAATCCCACAATATATATTAAGAATTTTATACCATGACCAAGTGAGATTTAGCCCAGGTATACAAGCCTGGTTCAACATTCAAAAATCAATTAATGGAATCATATTAACAGGCTAAAGAAGAAAAATCACATTATCCTATCAATAGATGCAGAAAAAAAAATTTGACAAAAGCCAGCACCCATTCATGATAAAACCCTCAGCAAACTAAGAATATAGAGGAAATTCCTCAACTTGATAAAGAACATCTACAAAACGCAATAGCTGATATCAGACTTACTGGTAAGAAACTGGAAACTTTCTCACTAAGATCAGAACCAAGACAAGGATGTCCTCTGTCAACCCTGCTTTTCAATATTGTCCTGGAAATCTTAGCTGATACAATAAGGGGAGAAAAAGAAATAAAAGGTCACAGATTGTGAAGAAAGAAATAAAACTGCCTTTGTTCACAGATGATATGATCATCTTTGTAGAAAGTCTGAAAGAATCAACAAAAATGTCCTGGAACTAATAAGTGATTACAGCAAGTTTGCAGAACGTGAGATTAATATACAAATATCAATCAGTTTCTTATATGCTAGAAGTGAAAACCTGGAAATAAGAGTATCATTTCCAAAATGAAATACTAAGGTATAAATCTAACAAACTAAGTACAAGAACTATCTGAGGGGAATTATGAACTCTTATAAAGATATCAAAGAATAACTAAATAGAAGGATATTCCATGTACATGAACAGGAAGACTCAATATTGTCAAGGTGTCAGTTCTTCCCAACTTGATCTGTAGATTGAATGCAATCTCCCAATCAAAATCCCAGCAGGTTATTTTGGGGATATCTACAAACTGATTCTAAAGTTTATATGGAGAGGCAAAAGACTTGGAATAGACAGATATTCAAGGGCAAGAACAAAATTGGAGGACTGACACTACCATTCTTCAAGACTTACTATAAAGTTACAATAATCAAGATAATATGGTATTGAAAAGAGATGGATAAGTAGAACAATGGAAGAGGATAGAGAGCCTGGAAATAAAACCATGTAAATGTAGTCAATTTTACAGCAGCAAAGGCAATACGATGGAGCAACAACTGTTTTTTCAACAAATGGTGTTGGAACTACTGGACATCCACATACCAAAAAATAAATCCAGACTTAGACCTTACACTCTTCAGTGAAAATGAATCATAGACTTAAATGTAAAACACAAAACTATAAAACTCCTAGAAGATAACACAGGAAATAAATCTAGGTGACTTTGGGTGTGGCAATGACTTTTTAAATGTAACACCACAGGCATGATCCACGAAAGAAATAGTTGATAAGCTGGAATTCATTAAAATTAAAAACCTCTGCCCTGCAAAAGACAATGTCAAAAGACTGAAAAGACAAGCCATAAATTATGATAAAACACTTGCAAAAGATACATCTAATAAAGGACTGCTATCCAAAATACACACACACAAAAAAAACCCTCATAAAACTCAACAATATGAAAATGAACAAGATGATTAAAAAATGGACCCAACACGAACAAACACCTCACCAAAGAAGATATATAGACAATAAACAGGCATATAAAAATATTTTTGGTATCATATGTCATTAGGAAATTGCAAATTAAAACAATAATGAGATACCACTATGCATGCATTAGAATAGCCAAAATCCAGAACACTGACAATGCTAAATGCTGACAAGGATGAGGAGCAACAGGAACTCTCATTCATTGCCGATGGGAATGCAAAATAGTGTAGCCACTTTGAAAGATAATTTGGCAGTTTCCTACAAAACTAAATATATTCATGGAATACTACTCAGCCATAAAAACTGACAACATAACACCATTTGCAGCAACATGGATGCTCCTGGAGAATGTCATTCTAAGTGAAGTAAGCCAGAAAGAGAAAGAAAAATACCATATGAGATCGCTCATATGCGGAATCTAAAACAAACAAAGAAAGAATCAAACAAACAAAGCATAAATACAAAACAGAAACAGACTCATAGACATAGAATACAAACTTGTGGTTGCCAAGGGATAGACGGGATTTCAAAATTGTAGAATAGATAAACAAGATTATACTGTATAGCACAGGGAAATATACACAAAATCTTATGGTAGCTCACAGAGAAAAAAATGTGACAATGAATATATATATATGTTCATGTATAACTGAAAAATTGTGCTGTACACTGGAATTTGACACAACATTGTGAAATGATTATAAATCAATAAAAAATGTTTAAAAAAAAAAACTAAGTATATTCTTACCACACTATCCAGCAAGCATACACGTTGATATTTAACCAAATGAAATGAAAGCTTATGTCCGTACAAAAACCTGAACATGAATGCTGATAGCAGCTTTATTCATAATCGCCAAAACTTGGAAGCAATCAAGATGTCCTTCAGTAGACGAATGGATAAATAAATTGTGGTATATTCAGACACTGTAATATTACTCATTGCTAAAACGAAATGAACTGTCAAGCCATGAAAAGACATGGAGGAATTTAAATGTGTGTTACTAAATGGAAGAAGCCAATCTGAAAATAAAGTTTACTAAACTTCCAGTTATTAGACGAATAAATTTGGCAACCTAATGTACAGCATGATTATTATAGTTAACAAAACTATATTTTATACATGAAAATTGCTAAGAGCATAGATCTTAAATGTTCTCATCACAAGAAGGAAGCTGTAATTATGTGATATCACAGAGGTGTTAACCAACCCTGCTGTTGTAGTCATTTCACAATATATTAGTCTACCAAATCATCATGTTGTACACTTTCAACTTACTCAGTGTTGTGAGTCAACTATATCTCCAAAACACTGGAAAAAAATAAAATTAATTAATTAAAAACTTAATAATATATAATGAAAACAACAAAAATAAAACTTGAGAGACTTAAAATAAGTCACCAAGGCAAAGCCTGGTGTTTAATGATGGTGGTAATTTCTCCTTTTCTTTCTTCAAACAACATCTTTTTCAGTCCCATAGCTTACTGTTGGCTTTCCCTACCCTCAGGTTCCGTGTTCCTGGATTAAGCAAACTGCAGAATCACGTAGGGCTGTATTTACACCCGGGATGTGGGGCCCATGGACATGGGAGGCCAACTATGAGACTTGAGTATCCATGGATTTTGGGATCTACAACAGGTCCTGGAATTAATTCCCCATAAATACCAAAGAACGACTGTATTATCTCTTCTGTTCTGAATGGTTAAAAATATCTGGTCGTATTCTTCTTAGTAAGATAAGAAAGTCCATATTATCATAGTCCTTCCTTACTACCGAATTGATAGCATCCATTGCCATTAACAGCTACCCTTCAATGGTTTAATAAGCAAAAGGCTCATATATGTTTCACTAATGCTTATTTTTAAAATCTTCCCTCTTCTTTTTTTTCTTAATTATGAAATCTGATTCAAACTGCTTTAGTGCAAATTGGGGATTTATCAGCTCACCTAAGTGAAACTTCAAGAATGACATTGCTTTCAGACATAGCCTGTCCCAGGGGCTTAACTACACTATCAGGGCACCATGACCTTCAACAATCACTTCTCTTTCCTCTGAGGGGACTTCCTTCTCAAGCTCCACCTTTTAGAAACTGTAGCTACACAGGCTCGTATCCTCTCAGATTTAATTTCAAGAGGACAGAGCAAGAACCACATTCCAGTAGCTCCCACATAATTCCCAGAATTCATTTCTGATTCAATCAATTTGGCTAGTTCGCCCGTCCCCGAGCCAAATCACTGTGGTTATTTCATTTTTATAAGCATCCTCATTTTGTGTTCTGACTGGCTAGATCTGTGTGCCACGTAGAGGAACTGTTAATTCCTAAAGGAAATTTTGGGTACCAGGAAAAGAGCAAATGTATTCTAGCAAGGCAAAAACCATAAAACATTGTCAACTTTGTGCTACGATTTCATAGTTATCCTGTTGTCGATGATATCATCCCCACCTCAGAAACGAGAAACAAACCCACTGGGTGGGGTGGGTGGGACCACAATGCAGGTCTCCCCTCTCTTGGCCCGGTGTCTTTCCACTGGACTAGACTGCCCTGCATACTAGGATAACTCTTCATTACTCCAAAAATGAATTTAAAAACTCTTCCCCCCAGAAAAAGTGCACGTTTTTCTTGCTGAATAGAATAAAAGATTTTGGAGGCGAATGCAAAAATTTCTTTTTCCAAAGTATCAATTGTTATCCCAAATGTCTCTGAAATCAAAATGATGGCTGGACTGAGAATTAGCTCCTGAGAAAGTTGCTGGCCCTAAGAGACAACAATTGCTCATTATTCACATTGATCTTAAAAAGACCCCAGGATTCAAACAGCAAAGTTGCAGGCAGAGAGTGCTGAGTGGGTTGCTTATCACCACAGCAGTCATCCTACTGCCTACCTAATGATAAGATTTACATAGTGTCTCGTTTACGTTCCAGCCTACTTTAACTGAGCGATGGATTTTCCGCAATAAAAGGAAGACGTTAAAATGAATCCATCTTTCACTCAGTGTACTGACTGGTCTGAGGTGAACCTCACTGAGGCCATAACAACTTAGAATAATAATAATAATATAATAACAATAACAACAACAACAAAATAATAATAATAATAATAATAATAAAATATTTAATAAAATGGACTAGCAAATGGATGAATACTTAGATTTCAGACTAGACTATTCTCCTGCTTCTTGCTTTCTCTCATAAGTACAACACAGTAGAACTAGAAACGTTTTTCCTGACAAACTAGACTGTAAATTCTACAAGGGCAAAGACCATGACTGTTGTACTCACCACTTGGCTCTGACACAGAGCCTAGCACAAGAGAGAGAAATACAGTGTGTTGAATAAATGAGTAGGCAAAAGATTTATTTAACTTTCTTAAAGGAGCAAGAGGACCTTTCCTGCTTTGGGATTCCACTGCAACACACTTGTTTCTAGAACTTTAAACCCAAATTTTGGAAAATCCTTCTCATGGTCACCCCCTGCCCTTCTTCAGAGCTCTCTTGTATTTTCCATCCATATCTCTCTGACTTGGGATTTATTTACTGTCTTGTCATTTTTATATATCTATACATGTATGATATATATGTTATTGTCCTCAGTTTAACTATAAGTTTCTAGATTCCAGATACCTAGGTTTATCCTTTTTATATCCCCTACAACCTAAAACTGCCTTCAAATACTCAAGTTTGAATTTCTACTTGTTTCTGATAACCTGACAGTTTTCAAAAAGACATACCCAAGAGAAATACAGTATGATGTTTAAAACAAAAAATTAATAAAAACCAAGCCACAGAAAATAAGAGTCCATGTAAATGGAAGGAATAAATTCTTACAGAGTTAATTAGATAATTACACTTGGCCAATAAATTTGGTTTCAAGTTTTCCAGCACAAAAACAGGAAGAGAGTCATCCAAATTATACATCAGATTACTATTCATTGGCAGAAACATTTCCCCCATGAAATTAAACCTAAGTAACAATTTATCAGGGATCTTTGCAGTAGAAAGTGAATGGGCAGTGGAGTGAGTGATCCTGGTTTTACATCCCATTTTCTGCCTCTTTCTTAACTGTGTGACTTTGGACAAAGCACTTTTTTTTCCATTTTTTAAAGTTGAGGTACAGTCAGTTTACAATATTGTGTCAAATTTCTGCTGTACAGCACAATTCTTCAGTCATACATGAATATACATATATTCATTTCCATATTGTTTTTCACTCCAAGCTACTACAAGATACTGAATATATTTTCCTGTGCTATACAGTGTAAACTTGTTTATCTGGGCAAAGCATTCAAACTCTCTAGAACTCAGTTTCTTCATTTGGAAAATGAGAACTTTGATAACGGTAAGTCCCACAGGGTTATTGCAAGGAGCGTTATTATTAAGCTGGTTACACACCAATAATAACAGTTAATACAACTGCACGCTTACTATACCAGGCACTGTGCCGAGGGCTCTAAGCGTAGTATCTCATTTCCCTCTCATTCCCTCCTTGTGAAGGAAGCAACTGAAGTAGTGGAATGAAATAACTGACTGAAGGTCCCACAGTGAGTTGACTGTGTGACTCTTCGCATTCACACAGTTAATTTCCTTTTCCTTTCATGGTCTGGTAAATATCTCCCACCGTCACCATTTTTACAAAAAGAATAACTGCAGCATGATTTCCTACGTGTATCATTTCCTCAGGACTACGAGGCATCCTGGGGCCATATTTGGACAAATGTAAAGAGAATGTGGCAGATGACAGAAATCTCAAGTCTCTCGAGAATTATACTAAATAAATTTCTGTGTGCCTTCTTTACATGTTTATGTGCATTAAGTTTAGATCAGTCAGGTCCAACCATAGCTTCCTCTGCCCCTACCTCACTGAATTTTCCCTGCTTATAGGAACATAGTAACATATTGCCTGTCCAGCCTCATTCCATCACTCTCTGCCTCCAAGGAGATCCTAGTTCCAGGTGAGGCAGAAGTCAAAAGAGCATTTACCACTTAAGTGAGTTCCAAGAGAGTCAATGGGCTGAGTTCAATTCCAGGCATGAAACTCATTAGCCATAAGACCTTGGGAAGGTTACTCTGAAATGTGAGTGTCTCTGTGGACAGAGTAAATAAGTTGGACACGCTTAGTACATTGTTACAGAATTGCTTCCTTAGGGACCTGTCTCAGGGACTGCTACTCCAGGGCCAGCAGGGGATTAAATTGTTCTCAACCCTTAACTTAAACCTGGGAAGCTCCAGTTTCTTGGTTTTTCTGTAATGGGTATTGACTTTAGTTTGGTTTTTAGACAAGATCGAGCGTGTTCAGGGTGATATGCCCATAGACTAGTTTGGTTTTTAAAAGGGCTTATGATCCATTGAACTAGATGATTGCTAACAGTCATAGTTTAACCATCTGGTTTAACAATCTCTGAACACACATCCATTCCTGGCTGTACCAACTGTTCTGGGTGGCACGTCTGTGTTACAATTTGCCACTAGTAGTAGGCACGGCAGGTTTCCTAAGAGAAGAGTTAGGAAGAGACTTTTTTCCTTTTTTTTTTTTTTTTTTTTCGCTAACTTCTAAAAAGAAGTAAACTATTTCAGATGATACTCCTTCTCTGAAACTAGCAAATAGATGGCCACAGGAAGACATTGGTTGCAAGTGAGACCAGATGAACTGGGAAGTTATTTACTGCTTTCAGCAAATTAGCTAGAGGGGGAAAAAAAAAAAAAAAGGAACGCTGTCTCCCCCGTAGCACTGCGGAGAGGAAGTAAACAAAACATTCCACCCAATGTGATTCAGAATTTCCCAGATGCTAAGCCAGTTGGCCCACTGGAGAGTTCTAAATCGCTAGGACCTTCCCAAAGCATCCTCAAAGCACAGAAGAAACACAAAGTCTCTTATGAAAGGGGCAGGCATGGAGGGGACTGCCACGGGCTCCCACTCAGGAGATCTGGTCCTCATTGTCTTTCCTCTGCCTCTCCTTGTCTGGAATTGGGCAAGTCACCTTATTCTCTGGTCTCGGTTTCCAAGTCTGTTAAAGGAAGATTCCGGACTACATCTGTGTTACTAAAGTCCCTTCTTGCTACAACATAGTGTGTTCTTCCAAATAACCCAGGAGTCAGCCAAATGGACAGCCCTGCATCGCCTGGCCTATGTAACACTTCTCAACATTGAAGCAGAAATGCTTCAAGTCCCAACGCTGCAGATAAGGAGACACCCACTGACCTCTCCTCGGTGCCTTCAAGGTTTCCTGGGTGGGTTATAGCCCTCTTAGGCATATCTTGTTCAGATGATCTATTTGCACTGAATTTTTGGTGTTGAGTTTTTCCTTTTAGAACTGATTTTTATCTTATTTGTACTTCATGCTGATATTTCAGGACAATGCCTCCCATCCCCCTCCAATTTCCTCTAAATATCACATATTTAAGAGTAGTGGGTAATAAACTTTAACAACAACAACAACAACAACAAATAGGGAACAACAAAGGAAGGTTACATTATAGTAAAGTAGGTTACTTCAAACTAAACTTTAAGTATTTCTGTTCTTAAAATTGCAGGTCATTGTTATCACACAGACCCTTCCTTCTGCCAAATTTCTCCATCACCCCTCAGCCCCTCGCTGTGTCGCAGATCATCCCTCACGCCTAGCTTTTCCAAGTTCTCTCCTGCCTAATTCCTGGATGTTTGACATTTTTTCCCACTTCATTTTTGTTTAATTTTTCACTGTACAGTGGATTTACAATGTTAGTTTCACATATACAGCAAAGTGATTCAGTTAAATATATACATATATACATATATTTTATTTTCAGATTCTTTTCCATTATATGTTATTTCAAAAAATTGAATATAGATCCCTGTGCTATATAGTAGGTCCTTGTTGTTTATCTATTTTATATATAGTAATATGTGTCTGTTAATCCCCAACCCCTGATTTATTCCTCCCCACCCTTTCCCTTTTGGTAACCAGAGTTTGTTTTCTATGTCTGTGAGTCTGGTTTTGGTTTGTAAATAGAACGTGTATCATGTTTTTTAGATTCCACATATAAGTGATATCATATGATGTTTGTCTTTCTGCCTCTGATTTACTTCACTTAATATGATAATCTCTGGGTCCAACTTCATTTTATAAAGCAATTCAAGTCTCTCTTTTTCTAGCCATGCTTCTTGGCCATGCCCTGGGGCTAATGTTCCACATCTAAAAAGCACCAAAGTATTTTTTCTAATTGATTTCTCTGTGCAGTTTCCTATCTCAGTTTTCTCATCTGTAAAATGGGCGAAAATCTTATTTCTTTCTGCGAGTTATTGTGAGGCTTCTGAGAGATACCTGCTTGGTGCCCCAAACAGTGCTTGGTACCCACGCAGAGTAAGTGTGCAATTAATGTTAGCTATTGTTAGCTGTTGCTATTTGCAATACTACATAATCTTCCAGGACTGTTTTGAGGCTTAGTGATAAAGTGTAACACCCAGCCTGCCTCATGGAAGGCAAAGAAAAACATGTGAATGTGTGGATACTGACAGAGGGCTCAATCAAGGCCAAGACCTCTTCTATTTCTGCATATTTAATATTCACAACAACCAAGAGAGATGGGTGCTATTCTTATCCTCACTTCACAGATAAGGAAATTGAAGCAGAACGAGGCTAAGTAACTTGCCTAAACTAAGGTCACACAGCTAGTTAGCGGCATAACTAAAATTTAAATTCAGGTACCTGGACTTCAGAGTCTGTGTTTTACCCACTGTGTTGCCCTGACTTTTCTTTTTTTTTTAAGTAGCATTCATAAATAAATGAGGACAGAAGGGTCATTTAATGCATTCTCTAACTATAGTAATCTGTACCAAGGAATGAAGTCTTTTAAATTATTTTTATAAGTCGCTTTTGGCAGTTCACAAGGTCTTCCAGGAATGTTGTCAAGTAGTCTGGTTGTTTTTTTTTTCATTGTCTACTGTAAAATGCATCTAGTGTCTCAACAGAAGAACCCTACAGCCCAATGCTGTCAAAAGTCATGAGATTTCACCCACTGGATCGGAAAAGTGTTAGATTAAAGAGTGTCCTCTGTTTGTTTAGGTATATGAGCTACAAAGATGACCTTATTCTTGAAACTCACGAGCCTGAAAAACATTTAATATTTCAATCAAATAAAGCCAACAACAATATCAATCTGGTACTTCTTTCACAGTCACACAGTTGTTTTTGTCCTGCATTGTAATTAAGCATCAATGATCAGCGGCCAGTTAAAATTATTTCCTAAAAATCAAACCAATGATTTTAGAGCTTAGCTTCAGGGATGGCTAATCCAGTGAAAGAAAAGTCAGGGTTTGGGCTTCCAGGCTTCCTTGCTGCAGACCTGTGATGAGATGGTCTATTGCCCCTCTTGAAATGAAGGCCTTTTGTTGTGAAGCATGTGTGAGTAAAGACTTGATTGGTGGCCAACCCAGTACCCATCCTCTCTCTCCCCAGTCAAAACACATTTCCTCTTTCCAACATTACCTGGACTTTTTTCGGATATTCACTCCTCCACGTATCCATGTGTTTCAAGGGACTCTCACCGCCCCTTCTCTGGCTCCAGCAAGTGGACCCTGATCAGCCTGATTAAGCTAAGCTGATCACAGTCATCTCATTCCCCTGGCTAAATCATTGGGTTAGGAACAGACTCGGGGCATGAAACATGAGACGTTTGCTTGGGGCTTCTGAGAAATGTATCTGGGTTCTCAACAGAGAAAACCCCAGAGACGGCTCCCTCCTGCCTCTGGACATGGTTTTATCTGAGGGTAATGCCTGGGACAGTCAGAGCCGTTGCACAGTGCCGAGGATGGCGGCACGGAGAGCAGAAAGCCTGGGCCTTTGGTGGCACTACGGAGTCATGGACTCTACTGCTCCGGGAGCCTGTTTCTGACTCTCTCTGCTCCTTCAATTGTGTGAGATAATAAATCTCCTTGTGGAAGGCAGTCTGAGTCAGACTGTCCCCTTACTGAAGCTCTGAGGATTCTAAGTCACAGCATGCATGCATGCACTTGCGCAGGCTTGCGCCAGTGTAAGGATTAGGAAGACAGCGGACACCAGACTGCTTTTAGGGGAAGATGGTGCCTCCACCATAAGCCAGGATGAAACAGAAATTCAGGATCAGCCCGAAACCAAAACATAGCAAGCCTGTCAGCTTGCTGCCCACCGTGTGGTCCACCGACTAGCAGCATCAGCCTCCCCTACGAGATTTCTAGAAATGCAGAATGTCAAGCTTCCCCTACTCCGACCTGCTGCGTCAGCAGGTGCATTTTAACAAGAGTGGTAGCTGTTTCTCATAACACAGTAAAGTTGGAGAAGCATTATCCTAGGGCACATAAGTCCTAGACAAGAAGCAAAAGAAATGAGCCCCACAGTACGCTTCCCCAGGGACCTCTTGAGGAACTTTCAGGCTCAGCTCCCTTCACCTTTCCCTTGTCTCCAGCTGGAGGGAAGGGAGTAGAAATCATGCACCTGTTAGCCCCTCTCCAGGTCCCCTTCCTCTAAAGATTTTTCTCTTTGACGCTTTGAAACCAAATTATAATGGCTGCATGGTAGGTTTCTAGCTCTATTCCCCTGCAGCCAGGTAACAAGACTGCCTCTTCCTGATGATGGCAGCTGTCGAGGCTCTCCTTACACAAAGGGAACCACACATCACAAACCCAGCCATTACTGGCACATTCAACTTGGGGCGAGAAAAACCACATTGGAAAGATAGGCTCTCCCACAGCTGTCCGTCCAGCACACCGTGTACATCAGGCCCTCAGGCAGGATATGGTGCATAGTTTGTGGGCTTGGTGCAATATGAAAATGCAAGATTCCTTGCTCAGAAATCATTAAGAATTTTAAGAAAGCAACATCCGGGCACTCAGCCAAGTGCAGGGCCCTTCGAAGCCTTATGCAAAGGTACTGGTTGCACAGCCATGAAAGCAGCCCTGCTCTCAGGATGAAATGAGCAAGGGAGAAATGAACACGGTGGTCTCTATTTTCAGAAAACTTTTTGCAATGAAGAGAAATTGTCATCAAAAGAGGTCTATGACTAGTTCATGGTGCATAAGACTCCATGATAAAACCATTCCTACTAAATATCGTCTACTTATTTCTTCGTTCAAACTCACCACCTGCAAGGCACATTGCTATTTCTTGGATACGATTTTTTTTTTAAGACGTCTTCCATTTCATGGGGCTCACACTCCAGTAGGCAAGCTAACATGAAAATAGGTCTCTACTCTGAGGCAGCAGGTTGTTATCATGACAGAATCTAAAAATTATTAAGTATTTGAAGTTGAATCACCAATCCATCAAATCTACGTGTATTCCATAAATTAGTAAAGTTCTCCTTCTAACAAAAGCTATCTTTATGTGGGGCAAACTTTTCAAATGAAGCCAAGAAGCAGGCTGTTTTAGGGGCCACAAGCTGAGTTTCTGTTTGAGGGTAGAGGCACATCATTTTGCTTACATGGAAATTTCCTCTAGCGTGTCCCTACTTACTTCTCACCTGCATGAATGAGCTCTGGCCCCCTACTCCTCCTTTCTTGGCCACCTCCTCCCAAGGCATCTATCTCAGTCCCGTTGCCAGAGATGGGCAGACCAAGTAAAGCGATCTGTTTTCCTAATGTTTTTGCAGAATGCTTGGCAGGGTCTAAGAGACACAAACTTGTGTGTGGGAGAAAATAGAAAAATCTTCATTTAAAGTCAGGTTTAAATTATAAGACGTAAAAAAGAAGCAGCTGAGTTAGGCCTTCCAAATCCCAGCAACAGTGAGCGATTTACACATCTTCAAGCACCAAAGCCAGTTAACCTCTGGTGGAGGATTCTGACGCAAGGCTGCACCGGCCCCGGGCAGTAAACAGACAAGCAGTGGTGGCCACGAGTGTGGATTGGGAAAACCCCTGGAAGTGTCATGTGGCAACCATTTGTATAAAAACCTAGTTATTTCACGGATTCAGATGAAGTGTTTACCCTTAACATCTGAAGGAAAATTCCCTCAATTATAGTTACTATACGACTCCAGAGACTAGCAGAGCATGTTGAGATGTGGGTGCTGGACACACAGCTAGGTATATTCTTAACTGACCCTTACCTAAGCCCCTGCATTCCCTCCTTGGGTGATTCATACTTATACACCATAGGACCTACAAATTACTCCTTGCTGTGAACCTAAAATGCATGATATGAATACTGGAAACCTGAATGCTGAACTTGTAAATACCAAGATACCACTATAGTTGTTGTGGGGGAGGGTATAGCTCAGTGGTAGAGTGCATGCTTGGCGTGCATGAGGTTCTGGGTTCAACCCCCCAGTACCTCCATTTTAAAAAAATTTAAAAAATAAATAGACCTAAGTACCCCCTCCCCACCAAAAAAAAAAAAAAAAAAATACCAAACCGAACCAAACAATTGTTTGTCAACATGGACTCGGAAACACACAGTTTAACCAGGTTGACATTGTCAAATAACTGGAATTCACATGATTAAGATTAGGCTTCTCTGAGGAAGAAGCCTTCAAGAAGAGCAAAAATATTAAGCTTGAAAATTCCAGGGGGATAGTTTGAGACATCTAGTGTTACAGATCATTCTAATCACGGTGGAGGCACTCACCCTTTAAAAAACACTTTCTGATCTGCACACTCATTTGAACAGGGTCCAGTTGGCATCAGAAGTAGGGCATCTTGCACAAACCATCCCGTGACTTGTGGGTGGGGGAGGGAAAGTTCTGGAGCCTTGGTTTTAAAGGGTACCAGTGACACATATCCAATGCCACGCTTTGCAAGGAAGCTGGGCACACAGCCTGCCTTCCTCCATCTCCATTGCAAGCCTGGAAGCAAGCCTGTCTGTGCTTTTGTGAATGTGAACCTACATCAGGTTGAGCCAGCTCAATCAGTGGGGAAATACAAATGCCCACTTCATTTTTATTCAGCTGGTCAGAGGCTCGTGGTGCTGAGCTTCCCAGGACAGCACGCCAGAGAAACTCTAGGAAGTAGAGCTTCCTTAAAGAAGGCACATCCTGCCATTAGCCATGCGGCATTTTCAGGGGGCCAGAGAAGACCCTTAAAGGGGAAAAGAGGAACTCGAGCTGGGGCAAGGCTGTCATCATTTAACACCAAAACACAAGAACACATCCATTTATAAATAGCTAGGAGAGCACCTTTCTGGGGATTATGAATAAACAAGAGCTGAATCTAAAGGGCTGTCCATTCCTAATAAGATCATATTGTGCTTCGCTGATTGTAGAGCCTGCCTTAAGAATATGTTTGTTTTTACTCCTGGGGTTAGTCTGATGATATACTCAATATTTTCCTATGTTTTGCGTTCGTGTGAGACATAACACAGTCTAATGGCAACAGCTGCACACTCTGTAATCCCTGGGTTGGAATCCTGGCTTAACCATGTTAGCTTTCTTTTCTTAAGCAAGTTACTTAATTTCTCTGGACCTCAGTTTTCACACCAATAAAGTGGGAATAACACAGCGCCGGCCTCACAATGTTGATGTAACAGTTCAGTGTAACGTGTTGCTGGGGTGCTCAGAACAGGGCCTGACACACAGGAAGAGCCTCCTCCTTCTTCGGCCTGACAGAGAAATGACTAGGGTGAGATTTTGGCCAATTTAAAAATCCTTCTTTGATTTCATTGATTTTATTCTTCCTTAAGTGTATTTTTAAAAAAGCAAATCTCTGACACTAAGACCCTATAGCTGATAAATTGGCACCATAGGAGTTTAAAGAATCCTGACATGAATGTAGGATAAAGTAGTCAAGGATACCTTGTGGAAGGGACTCAGGCATTAACTCAACAAGTGCTCACTAAGTTCCCCTTACGTGCCTGGCATTACGCTTGTGCTCGGGACACATCCTTCCTGATGAACAAGAGGGACAGGGCTCTTTTCTGTATTTTTCTGGACTCTCTTTTCTGTGGGCTGGGCCTTGAAGCACATGGAAGAATTCGATGAAGAGAGTTATAGAAAACAGCCGTAGCAAAGATTCAGAGATGAGATAAAGATGGTGGACATGGGAGAACAGAAAGCTTATTCTGGGCAGTTTCTACTTATGGAAGCCTGGTGAATTCAGTAATGCAAGTGATAGAGAAGGAACAACTGAGGTTTCCGACAAGAGCAGGAAGTAGCAAGTATGTGTGTAAGGAGGACACACGGAAGGACTGGAGCCAAACTGGGGAGAGCCTGGGCATAAGGGCAGCTTGCAATGTATTTCAGGATTCCAGGAGTGACATAAGGTCCAGAATTTCAGTGATGGGTGACCGAAATGGGAAAGAAGAATACAGAGAGAGAATTTTGAGGAGAGAACTGACAGTACTTGATGATTTAATCTATGAGATAAAGGAGAAAAGAGTAAAAGGTGAGTCCATGTCCACCCCTTAACCAGTTGAGGTGATTAAAGCATTAACATGGCTCAAGATATAGAATCTCTTCACATTACTTAGTTTAAAGATAATCAGTTTTATAGATTGATTTGATTGATGAAGAGTGTCTTAATCAAAGCAGCACATTAAAATTAGTAGCAGAGCTGGAATGAAATCTCCAATCTAGCCCCTCTTTTTACTACTACACCAAAAGATACTGTAGAAAGACATCATATGAAAAATATAAGCAGACTCAAATTTGAATTCTCTGCACAAGCTTTGAGGTTTTATTCTGTCTGAGTCTTGGAGAAAGTACCTAATCTTGCAAGATTGTGAAAAACAAAGCAAAACAGACTGAATTCAGTAGAACTCAATGGTTGCTGGGTTCTCTGTCTTCTGTATCTTACTCCAACCTTGATTGGACTCTTTTCTTCTGAGTGTCTTTTCTTCTGAAATTGTATAAAATTGTGGATCGAGGCAACACACATTCAGCAACTACTGGAAGAGAATTCTTGAAGCTCTATTGGATTCCTGAGAGGATTGGCTCAATTGTAATGGAACAGTGTGTGTGGTCGGTACAGGAAATACGGTAATGGGAGCTGTCATGTGATTCAGAGACAGAGTCACAGACACTTGCAGCGTCATCCAAGCAGCAATGAGCAAATGGGGCCTGTCCACACACATCCAAACGGATGCCCAAGGGGGGACCACTGGCAGCAGTGCTGCTAAACTCAGATGCTGACTCAGAGTACCAAATATCAGAGCTGGAGGGAACCCCAAATCACTTTACAGATGAGGACACTGAGGCTAGGAGAGGGTAATGTAGGAAGGAGCGTGTGCAGCAAAGTGAAAGGAGCAAGTCTGGGACGTGGTTAAGAGCCCAGATATTGGAATCATGTAGATCTTAGCCAAATTACTTATCATCTCCTGGCCTCACTGTTGACAATCTTATTTTTTAAATGGAAAAAAGCAATACCATCTGCAAGAGGCGGCTTCAAATAAAATGCT
Organism: Camelus ferus; assembly: GCF_009834535.1. NCBI lineage: Eukaryota > Metazoa > Chordata > Mammalia > Artiodactyla > Camelidae > Camelus > Camelus ferus. The sequence goes on along the minus strand of NC_045708.1, from coordinate 49,513,369 downwards.
GTATGAAAAGTACCAGGCAGAGCTGGCTCCGAGGACCATTTTGAATTCTTTACACTGGCCCTTCCCCACCTGCACATGAGGTTATCATATGTGCTCTGACGCGTGACTGTTGTGGACAAGTGAACAGAAAGCCATTGTTCCCTAAGGTTTCTGCTCAACTTCCTAAGACCACAAGACCCAGATCAACCATGACCCAAATGTGGAGCTATTGCCAAGACCCTGCTGCACTGTGAATATGGGAGGCATATGATAAGACAGGAATTGCAAGAGTTAAGAGAAAAACAAAACTTGGCTGATGTATTGGTCTCCATGGCAGTCAGCCAACTTGCTTTGTGGCCAAGGGGAACTTGAAAATGAAGGAATGGGTAACACCTTAAAGGGAGAGCTTGTCTTGTTTTACCCCTGGAGAAAGGGTTTTCCTTGTAGTGGTTAAAGTCATTTCTCCCTCAACGAAATGATGAGATTTCCTGATGTGAATTACTCACCATTGGAAAAATGTATACAAAAATGTTTTATTAGGTGAGCAATTACTATGTGTCAGGCACTAAACTAAGCACTTTATGTATATGTTAGCTCACTTATTCCTCATCATAACTCTATGAGAGAGGCATTATTTTGGTAATATTGATTTTAAAGCTGAGAAAACAGAAAACAGAGGCACAGAAGATTAGCTGAGATTGAACAGCTTCTAAGTGACGGGGTCAGGATTTGAAGTCCAGCAGCTGAGATCAAAAGGTTGCTGTCTTATAAATGCTGCTCTACTGCTGCCCAGACCCAGCCGCATGAGGGGAGCAGGAGGGGCAGAGACCACAGACGGGACACAGCAGCAGCACACACAAGCCAGGTAGGAGAACACAGGAAGAAACGAGGGAAGACGAGAGAAGGGGGAGCTGTGGAACAGTACGAAATAGCACAAAACACAGTAAAGAAGGGCCAAGGGGAGAGCCGAGAACGGCACACCTCTGGAGCTTGCGCTGCTGAATGAATTTGACCAAGTCAGTAAAGACTCACTAAAATACATAGCCAGAAATACAGGCACTCTCCAGAGCTCAGATGGCGTGATGAGTGGTGGGAAGAGGTCCCAGGTGAAGTCTTTGACCTCTTTTGACAATGCACTAGAGACTCACCCCAACCCAGCTCCCTCCGACCCGCCCACAACAAAGGCAGTCACTACACAGTGGCTCAGAGATTGCAGAACCTGGACTCGGCAGTCCCATCCTGCTTGGCCGTTTCCTACTTGTGCATGTGACCTCGGGCCTCATTTTCCTCATTTAGCAAATGTGATTAAGAGTAACCCTCAGTGAATTTAAATGGGTGCAGTCACTATGGAAAACAGTACAGAGGTTCCTTAAAAAATTAACAACAGACTTACCATGTGATCCAGCAATCCCACTTCCTGGGTATATATCCAAAAAAGATGAAAATTCTAAATCGAAAGGGTACATGCACCCCAGTGTGCATGGCAGCACTATTTACAATAGCCAAGGCATGGAAGCAACCCAAATGCCCATCAACAGATAAATGGAGAAAGAAGAAATAATATATATATATATGGAATATTACTCAGCCATAACAAAGAAATATTGCCATTTGCAGCCAAATGGATGGACCTAGAGATTATCATACTATGCAAAGTAAATCAGACAAATACAAATATTATATGATATCACTTATATGTGGAATCTAAAAAATAATACAAATGAATTTACTTACAAAACAGAAGCAGACTCCCAGACATAGAAAACAAATTTATGGTTACTGAAAGGGAGGAGAGGAGGGATAAATTAGGACTATGGGATTAACAGATACACGCTACTATGCATAAAATAGATAAGCAACTGTATTTACTGTATAGCATATGGAACTATATTCAATATCTTGTAATAACCTATAAAGCAACAATCTGAAACATATATATATAACCGAATCACTTTGCTGTATACCTGAAACTAACATAGTACTATAAATCAACTATACCTCAAAAAAATTACCCTCATAGAGTTAAGGTGAGAAATAGGTGATCTGCCATTTATACAGCCACTCACTTAGAGCCCTGCACAGTGATAAATTATCCATAGTAATAATAATGACCATCGTTACTACCAGCGTCAGGTGACTGTGGCCAGTTTTTCCCTCAGAGAATCCACAGAGTCTTGGAGTTTTGCATGCTTTAGAGGTATGTGCCTGTTGTTTTTCCTGTTCTGACTAAAGAACTTGTGATGAGAACAAGCAACACAGAGCACAGGTCAAAAAAGGCAATACCTAAGGGCTGTATTTATATTTACTGCAGAATAAATAGCATAAATGTTCCATTTCGGGGTTATAAATAAACTTGGAGAGGATCTGCATATTTTTACACATTTCTAAAATACACATTTTATTATAGTCATTGAAGACTGAGCATGTGTTATGAATATTAAAAACTAAATCAGTGTTAAGTCCTAACTACAGTGAAGCTGTTAATATGGAATTGGGACCTATAACCTTTTCCAAACCCCACAGTCAGAATGACTTTATTTCTCATATTATACAAAAGTGAACTAGTGATTGAATTGCCTCTGAAATGTTATAAAATAAAAATTCTATTATGTGCCCAATAGATTGTTAAGCAAAAGAGGGAAATGTTACTTCTCATTCTAGCATAGGAGAAATGCTTTAAATACTGAAGAAGGCATTGCAAATTTCTCTGGAACATCCAGTGTAGTTTATCAAAGTTTGCTTTACCTATACTGTAAAATGTGAGAAACTACAAACCAATTTGATTAAAAATAACCAGAACAAAGACAAAATGGATAATAATTTTGTTACCTCTATAAACATCTACTCATTTCTTATTAGCCAGAAAATTGTCTATAAGGTATTATAGATGTTTTATAGTATGCACAGGAACTGGACAGGAACCTAAGATTCACCACTTATCTGGTGAGGAGAAATAGGTGAGGCAGGCTGCAATTGTCACTATTCTCAGTTGTTGTGGTGATGACATTGCTGTTTTTGTCTCATGTGGGAATATATTAAATATGGTTTCTCAAAGATGAAAAATTTGAGAGACAATAGTCCTTAGAGGTGCCAATATAAGTTTGAGAGTCAGGTCAGTGTTCAAGTCCTAAATATTTAGGCAAGTCATAAACTCTCTCATCCTCAGTTTTCTCATCCATATAATGGGAATAATTATAGTATCAACCTCATAGAATTGTTGTGAAGATTAAATGAAATGAATGCTTATAAAGAATTTAAGAACAATTTATGGCCTACAGCAGGTGCTCAAGAAGTGGTAGCTATTTTTAGATAAATAAATCCAAGCTCTACCCGAACAGTCCCTCTGCTTGGGGAGAGCACTGGTTATAGCTGTACCCACTTGTTAAGAACAATTGCGGAACATTTCAGAGATAATGTTATTCTTGGTCTTTCTTATTATACAACACCTGGAGGTCTAGGGTTGTTCTGGGGCAGCTATCTTTTGATAAGGTCTAATTAGAGAATAGAACAAAAGGAAGGAATAACTGAAGTCAGTTATGAGCATCTTCAGTAGAAGAGGTGATTCCGAGCTAATGGCTGTGAAAAGCTCTTCCTCTCACCCATCAGCTGGGAAAGTCAAGAGTTTACCCTGCATAGCTGTATGTATCACAGATGCACTGACAATATAAAAACTTAAGGACAGAGTTCCACAGGCTTTGATATGAAGAAATGGAAAAGTCTGAGGATTCAGTGTATGGCCTAGGCTCTAGGACAATGATGAATAAGAGAGACTTGCTGGAAATCAGTGGGAAGGAAAATTCCTCAGGCTCATGATTCAGCCAGAACAGGTGCTCATGGTGCTGAGTGGGTGCAGCGATGGGCTCTCAAAGGGGCTTAAACAGAGAGGGAGGCACTCTTTCCCTTTTAGGAAAACCTCCTAAAAGGTTCCTGTTTCCTTCTGGAACAGCATAGCACCAAGGCAGTCATCATGTTAGGGTGTGGTTGACGTTCATTTAGAGATAAATTGTTAAGATCAGGAGGCTTCTGAGGAATCTGGGAAAGTCAAGGCATGGATGGGACTCAAAGTCAAGTGGCTAGTCCCAGAAACCAGTCAGAAAGCAGGTCAGAAAGTAGGTAAGCTGGCAGGAGGCAGAGAGCACAGACACAGAACAGCTGTAGGCAATTGACCAAGAGCACAGTCGACAGACATTTTTGGAGCATCCTGGAGCAAGTTCTGGGAAAGCTCACTGAATCCAGGATATACATATACAGGCATGGAATGCACGTAATAGTAACAATATGACAGTAATGATAGTAGGACAATGACAGCTATGATCCACTGAATGCAAAGGTCACAGGAAATACGTTGTAAGCACAATGCCATTTCATGCTTGCAACAACTTTGACTCCCTCTCACCTGACCAGGTTAGTTCCCATATTTAAAAAGCTCTGTGAGAATTCCACTCAACGCTCCCTTCACAGTGCTTTGCTCATGTAGAATTATTTCGTTATCTGTATTAATTTAGTTTCTCTGTCACTAATACTGTCCACTCCAGAAGGGCTGATGTTTGCTCACCGTATACACATTGTACATAACACAATGTTTAGAATCACAATATGTACTTGCTGACAGTCTTCTAAATGCATGATTGATTAAAAATCTAAGAAAGAAACAAAAGCAAAACCAAAAAAACTCTGAAGCTCAGGCTTGCTCAAAGGCACAATGTAAGTTATAGAGGCAACATTTAAACCCAGATCTGTTTTGACTTTCAAGCCCATGTAACTCCCTGCTGTAAGTAATTAGAAAAGAAAACCAGCGTCCTCAGTATAAGGAAGACTGGAACAGGGACACATGGCACCTTCAGGAAGGGGACAAGTGCATTTTAGAGCGTATTTCCGCTCCTGCAGGCAGGAAGGGAGGAGCTGTGCAGTCGGAGGCATGCCTGGTTGACTCTAGTTAAGGGAGACAGTGGGGGTCTCAGTCAATGAAACTCAGAGAGGACACAAGAAGTCTCAATGGAAACATTTGTGGAGAAAAATGAAACACAGAGAGGCCAACCTCTGTCAACAGCAAGGTCTCCGAAGTACTTATGTCTTTCTGATCTGGCCAAGAGAGAAGGAGCCTCAGTAATGAAAGTACAGCCTAACAAATGAACTGACTCAGTGTCAAAACGACTGTCAAAGAACTGAAGTACTTCAACGCCATTTGAAACCAAGCACATAAACACACACACACACTGATATACTTGGGTCTTTGATATCTTCATTTTATTCACCGGTCAACATGCCTCAAAAAAATCTAATGCCAGAAGCAATTGAGTTAGAAAAAGAGTTTATTGAGTAAAGGCGAATGAAACCTTCACTTGGAGCCCTCAGACTTCGGCAGGGGTGGAGTCAAGTGGCCGGGGGACGGGCCCCATGATTCCTTCCATTCTCTTTTAGCTTTCCCCAAGATGAACATAAAATTTAAATAAAATCAGAGCATTTATTGCTCAAACACAGATTCAAGACAATCTACTTGTTCTCTTAAAAAAAAACCCAAAGCCTCCCCAAAACCAGAATGCCATCTGTAGCCACTCAAGTTCATCCAACATGCAAGTAATTGTTGAAAGACAAACGGAAGCATGACCTTCTCCTTAAACGCCTCCAGTGGCTTTCCATTGCCTCAGAATAAATTCTAGATCCATCTCCGCTGCTTGTAAAGGCGTCCCTGACCTAGCTTTGCTTTCCTTCCCTCTTGCCTCCTTCCCCCTCCCTTACTGGTCTCCAGTCACCCTGGCTTTCCTTTTGTTCCTTGAGCTTGCGCCTCACAGTCCTCACTCCTGAAGTGCTCGGTTCCCAGATCCTTAGTTATGCCACGGTGCAAAGAGGTCTCAGCTCGAATGCTTTCCCGAACCCCCTAAAGTGGCTTTCACCAGCACTCGCCACTCTCTTCCACGTGGTTCTGTGTTTTAGTTGATTTTACCACCATCTGAAATTACCTTGTTTATTCATTTGGCTTGTTCGTCTTGTCTTCTCATAGTAGAATAAGAACCTGAAGCAAACAAGGACTCTATGTCTTGTCCACCTGTGCCCCATACCTAGAACCATGGCTAGCTCACAGCAGTCCACTGCCAGTAAAAGCCTTCCTCTGCATCTTAGTCTAAATTTATTGAGACAGCAAATACTTTTCTTCAACATGTCAACTTGAAGTGGATTGCCACAAAAAATCGAAGATGGCGGGAAACACTAAAAAAGTAATCCAGATTAAATAATTTGATCTGGTCATTAGATTGAGTGGATTAGACTTTGCTCAAATGATGTACAGAACTATTTTTAGTTTTGTAACTAGGCCAAGATAGGTTTTACTTAGACACTCTTTTAAACGTATCTGAAATTGTCCCACTACAAATTCATTGCTAGAAATAATAACTTTACCCAATTAAAAGTATATACCATAGCATTCCCTGTTCAAGCAACTAATTCAACAAATGAAGAAAGGTGTTTCTCTCCTGGTACCCAGAAATGATGAAAATCATTGGTATGCATGAAAGGTGAAAGGGATGGGAAGGGGGGGTAACTGTAGCAGGGAGATACACCCTAAAATTCTAGTACTAGATCACAAAAATCTTAAAACTTGTTAGAACTTTCAAAATTATCTAACCTAACGCTTCAGTTGAAAACACTTTCCAAGATACCAAATGTAATAATAGCCCTAATAGTACATTTTATTTATATAAAAATACAAAGCTTTCAAAATACTTTCACATATATTTTGTGCTTTGACATTTATAACCATGTGAGAAAGGCTGGAAAGTTCCTATCATTTACCATTATACAGATGGAAAAATAAAAAGATGGTGACTTGCCCAAGATACACAGCCAGCACCTTCCAACAGGACATCAAAAATCGATACCTACCCATCTGGCAAACTCTTGGCCTCATCTTCATAGCTCATAAAGAATGGTGCCAGGAGATGTTAGAATCTTTGAATTAAAATCAATTTCTCTTTCTACTACTTTGTCTTCTCTTCCCAATGTTAAATGGCTTGTCCAAAGTCCCTCAGCTGGCTGGGGCAGTGCCCAGACTAGAATCCAATACAGAACTCACACCACCTCACCAAGCTAGTTTATTCAGTGAGAACCAAAAAGTCACACCATTCCATGAGACTCATTAATATGGGCCATTCTAACTCTAAACAGAAATCATGCTCCAGCTAACAGTCTAAATGTCTAACAACATGAAAATAGTAAAATAGTAAAGTAATTCCATATGACGTGATGGAATATTATACAACCAGCAAAAACAGGGCTTTGGGGGATTATTTCATGAGGATAATAATCTAGCTAACATTTCTTGATCAAACAATTACTCTGTACCAAATACTGTTTTTAAGAATATTATATATCACATATAATAAAATATTTTACACTCATATACTTACACATGAGTTTATATAAAAGCATTAAACTCATTTAATCTTTATAATAACCTTTTCAGATAGGGATTACCTCATACAGAAGAAGAAACTGAAGAGCAGAGGGGTTAAATAACTTGCCTAAGCTTGCAGTGGGGAGGTGTAGAGAAGTCAGGATTTGAATCTGAGAAATTTGTCTCCACTTCCCACGTTCTTAAGAAATAAACATGCTACCTAAGACAGTGGTCACAGTCTAGTGTAAAGTGAAAAAACCATGTGTGTGTGTATACATACAAATATGTATAAATACATGTAATGATAAAATTGGTTTTTTTGATGTAAATATATATTTTGACTTAATATGCTAGGTAAGCGCTAAGTGCAGGCTATATACCTGCTAATTTAACTTTCACACAAACTTACGTGGTAGGTGTTATGTCAGTCACTTTACTGATACTGAGGCTTGAAGAGCATCAGATCGTCTGTCCCCAAAGCCCATGTTCTACACTCAACAAACTGTAGCAGTGGTTGGTTATTTATAACAATGAGGTTCCTGGTGATTTCCACTTCTTCTTTGTCTCTTCCTATTTTCCAAGTTTTCTACGACGAAACCTGGTCTCCCTTAAGATGAGAGGGAAACAAAAGTGTCAGGCGGAATGTGTGAGATACTAGATTAACTGCGTGCTCCTGGAGCCAGAGTGCGGCTCTCAGCCAGAGCGATCCCACGCAGCAGATGGGCGCTCTGGGGAGAGCAGAGACAGCACAGTCCTGGCTACTGCCTGGCCTCCAGGAACCATGCAGGAGCCTTCCATGTACCCAACAGAGTGACACGGAATACGCCTTTATTCTGGACCAAACACTTCTCTAAATATTTTACATATAGTGACTCATTGAATTCTCATGATAGCCATAGGCTGGGTGGCTTGAATATCCTCCAAAAAGTCTGTGATCCTTTGACAGGATTCATTCATTCAGTGGCTATTTACTGAGCACTTACACATGCCATACATGGCTAATGCAAAAATGGCAGAGTCCTTAGTCCTTGGGGAAGGCACAAACAAAGTAGGTATAAGAACAAAAAATAGCAGCTAAGATTTGTGCTTAACACTTTGCCTCAAGACTGCAGCATCCACCCCATCTAAGTTTCCAGCCTGTCGGTCTGTTCACTGGACTTTGGACTTGCCATGCCAATCCTCATAATCAAGTGAACCAATTCCTTTAACACCTCCGCCCCTTCTCTCTTTCTCTCTTTCTCTGCTTATTGGTTCCATACCTCTGAAAACTCAATGAGAGAAGTGCACTTTCTGATTTAAGCCTTAAGCCTCACGTGATTAAATTACCCATGAGAAAAATACTGTTATTCTCACTCTCGTTTTCCAGATGAGGAAGCAGATTCACTAGCTTCCCAAGGCACACACATAAGGTTTAACCTAAGTCAGTCTGACTCCAAAGCCAGGGCTCTTAAACTTTCTGCTCCTTGGCTTTGGAGGGTGGGAACTTAGAATCAAATCAGCACAGGGAAGGGACCACCTCACCCTCAACCACGGGGAACGTGGAAATGTTTCTTTGAAGGGGTTGCTTTTGTTTGACCTCGAATGATCAGGACAGACTGTTACCACACAGGGAAGAAAAGGGACAGCATATGCAAGGGAAAGAGAAGGGCAAGGAACTCCCGTCTGGTCAGAGCAGTGAGACGTAAGGGCATAAGGCAGCCCATGGGTGAGCGTGTTGCCCAGCATACGAAGGCATTTGGCACTCATCTTAGAAGCACGAGGAACAATCAAAGGCAGGTGAGGAAAGTGATGTCTTTGATGGCTGTGAGGAGGATGGACTGGAAGGTGGCAGCAGCAAGGTCTGGTCAAGTGTGGTAGCAGGGGATGAAAGAGAAAGAACAGAGTCAGGAAGGATAACCCACAGATCTTGAGGACCTACTGACATGACACAGGCAGGAAGAGAGAATCAGGAATGAATCCCAACAGTGAGTCTGGCTTGGCTACTTGGTAGACACAGTTCTTTGAATTAGGGGAACAAGGAGGCTAAGAGAAACTTGAAGGTTGAGGTCCGTAGTATAGGGGTAAAGTCCTACCTGCTTCAGGGCTTACAGACCACTTCCTATCTTTGCTCCCATAACCAGTGCCGTGAGCAATTTTTCACATGTCATTTTTTAGTGATTCACATATCATTTTCAGAGCATTTGTAAAGGCTGGGCATACAGCTCAACCACCTGTGCTCCAGTTTTATGCACCGTATTTTGACTTTGGGAAACTGCTGGCAGTAGGGAAAGCAAAGCAATGTCATCACATGTGCCAGCTCCCAACAACTGGCAGAGGTGGCCTGGAATGTGATGTTGAGATAGGTGCTGAGGGCGGAGAGAAAGATGACTGTGATTGATTGTCTTCCATGGTCAAGAAAGGGGGAGTGTGGCACACGGACATTGAGAATGGAGGACGATGTAACATATTGGTAATTAACAGGATGGTAAAGACTGAAATCTGTAAGCCTTCTCTGCAGAAGAGATGCAGCAATAATCTACTTGAAAAGCAAAACAGCAAGCAGTAATGCCCAGCCACTGAACGCTCGCAAACCCACACGTAACCACCAAGCTGAGAGAGAGGCATCTGAGAAAATTACTGGCGTTGCCACCACACACTTTCAGATGCTTTCATACTGATAATCTTATTTGATTTTCACAATGTTATTAAATAAAAAGGGAGCCAGCATTAATTCTCCCTTCCAAGTGGGGGGCTGAGACCAAAGCAGTTCCAGAACTCCCTCAAGGTCACAGAGTTTCTCAGGAGGTACAGCCTCAAGTCCTGGTCCTTCCCTCCTCAGGGCATTGACTCACAGATAGGAGAGAGCTATAAATGGCCTCATTGTATGTGCGCCCCACAGAGCGATGGCCCTGGGGACACGTTCGTTTGTGTGCCTTTGGGCAGTCATCCAACCAGCCTCAGCACCTTTGAACGAGGAAGACGCGGCAGTTTCCAAGTCTTTGTCTATTCACATTTTTGGAATCACTAAAATAAACTTTGACTTGTCCTCTTATAGAGAGAATAAAAATCCTTGGGTAAGGTGGCTTTGGTTTCCTCAACTGCAAAAAGAGGTTGGATTAGATTGGTTCATCTTCCACAGTAGCACACAGCATCACGCTTTCATGATGATGGCCAAGGCTTTCATGAATTGTCAGTGAATACCAAGCTGTCCTTCTCAGGGAGAAAGGGCTTTTGTTCATAGTGGGAGCCAGACTTTTTGATAAAATGTTCTATAGTGTGTAAGCTGTGAAAATTTAGAGTCCACTGGCCTAATGATATCACATGTCCATTCCCATCAGAAAATTCTAGGAAACCATCAGTGTCATTGAAAGGCAGCCACCGGGCTAAAACACTTCTGCTTTCCTCAGGATGGTGGTTGGTCTGAAGGCTTGTGACCTGATAATAAAATTAACTCGCTCAGTTCTGAAGAAGGCTTTTGAAGTACCATGTCAAATGTAGACAATCTGCTGTTTGCTTGTCAGCCTGAGACCCAGGCCAAATGATTTCAGATACGAGCTGGATGTTCTAATTACACCATCATACAGATAAAGAGCACCTGACTGGGAGTCAAGTTTGGCTAATAAATGCTGGTTCTGCCACTTGGTAAGGTGGTCACCTTGAACAAGTCGCTTAACGTCATTGGGCCCTAGCTGCCTCTTGTTTGAAATGAGGATGGTAATAACTATTTCTACCACACAGAGATGTGGAGAATAAAATATGTCCGTGAGTATGTGGTAACATGTACTAGTGTCTAAGCTTCTGAGGATGGAGAGTCCAGTTGCCCCTTTCTTGCTGTCTTATTCACAGTGCCCAGCACTGAGACTAAGGGAAAAGCCCCAGACGTCCCTGCCAAATGAATGAAGCATTTTGGAAACTCAGGTATATACGGATGTCATCATCTTATGACACTGTCCTAAGTGAGCATATTTTCCTTCCACTGTTTATTAAAGATTTGTGACATGGGTCACTCTGCATGGGCTTTCAAAAAATCCTAAAATACTAGTCTTGATGCATAATGAAGTTTATATGAACCAAATAAAAATGAAAGTCTTTGAGACAGAGTCAAAACATTTGTGAATTGATAGGTCATTCTGATTCTGAAGTCACTTTATCACGGAGCTCTATCTTTGGTGTGGAAATGTCCAAGCCTAGAGTTGGAGCTGAGCTCTCAGCTCTAACTTTGGGCTTGGAACCAGAAGGTAAGGCAGAAGCATGATATTTATCCACTTACTTAAATCTGGGGGAAGAATGAGTCTGAGCAGCACCATCACAAGACAGTAACAGAACCAGCACCAGAACACCAGGCTTCGCAAAGCCCATCTGTGCTTGACACATGGATAACGCAGGCCCGTGCACACTGACTTCTGCAAAAGGAAACGGGCTTTCTTACCGCTGAAAGGGATCCAGTGGCTCTACTCCTGGGTGTTTATCAAAAGAAAACAAAAACGCTAATTCCAAAAGACACATGCACCTCAATGTTCGCAGCAGCACTATTTACACTTGCAAGATATGGAAGAAACCTGTGTCCATCATTAGATGAATGGATAAAGATGTGGTGTATATATACAATGGAACATGACTCAGCCATAAAAAGAATGGATATCTTGCCATTTGCAACAACATGGATGGACCTGGAGGGTATTCTGCTAAGGGAAGTAAGTCAGACAGAGAAAGACAAATACTGTTTGTTTTCAGTTACATGTGGAATCTAAAAAAACAAAACAAATAAATAAATATAAAAAATAGAAACAGACTCACAGATACAGAGAAAAACTACTGGTTCCCGGGGTGGGGAGGCTGGGGAACAGGCAAAATAGTTAAAGGGAAATAAAAGGTGCAAACTACCAATTATAAAATAAATGCCAGGAGTGTAATGGGCAGCATGGGAAACACAGTCAATAATATTATAATAATTGTGTATGGTGCATAGTCTATAAAACTGTCAAATCACTATGTTGTACACCTTCAATTAATATAATATTGTAAGTCAACTACACTTCAACAACAATTGTTTTAAAAAGGGACTCATAGGTGTCCGTTATTACCTCTGAGTTCTTCTCTGGGACATTCCCCTGTCCTTTGCTCCAGACACACTGATCCCCTTGCTGTTCCACCCACATTCTGAGCCTTTCACTCACTCTCTCCCCTGACTCTTTGGACTGTTCCTGCAAATAATGACTTGGTTGCTTACTCCCTCCCCTCCTGCAAACCTTTGCTCAAGTGTCTTTTCAGTGAGGCCGTCCATCATCATGCTATTTACAGCTGCAACCCCATCTGCCCCACTCCTTCCACTACCTCCTCTATTCCTTTTCTCCACTTGGTTCTCCAAAGTCCTTATCCCCATCCAATGTACTGTGCATTTCATTTTATTTGATCATTTCTCTCCTGCACCAAACAGGAAGCTCTGGATAGGCAGGAATCTGTTTCATTCACTATCAAACCTCTAGCACCTAGAACTGTGCTTAACCATAGTATGCATTCAATATATAATTTTTGATGAATACGTAAACCATTCTATGCTAAGAGCTATATAGGAGGGTTGCATAAATGCATTTTTGTCTTCCAGTACAGCAACGATGCAAAACTAACTTGTGGCACATGTGCAAAAGAAACCAGAGAGGAAGAATAAACCAAGAAAAGCAGACAGGAATATGTTTGAATCATTTGTGTGTGTGTGTGTCAGGAACAAGTATCTTTTGAGGTGGGAGGAAGAGGAGTCGACCATTAGAATTCAAACCTTGGAGGGAGTGAATATGTGGAACCCAAATCATTTGGCAAATGCCAGAGATTTTCGGAGCTCGAAGTTTTAAAAATATGGTGGATCGATGATCTTATTTTGTTTGCAAGGAAACAGAAGTCCAGGAAGGTAAAGTAACCCTCTCAAGACATACAGTCAAGCAGTTACAACACTTAGACGCAAACCTAAGTCTGACTCCTGCGTCCATGCTCTTTCAACCAAGAAATCCAAACTGCACAAATTCAGTGACCATTTTGAATTTCTAAGATTCATAAATTCTCCAATCAAGACTAATTCGGCATCTGAAAAACCTCACATACCATCACATTGCTACTGCATGTACAAATATAGTGTACAATATTATACTCATTTACATAAATGTATTTAAAAATACTTTCCCGAATTCCAAGCCTAACTTTCCAGCTCTCAAAGCCACTATTTTCAGATCTGGTCATAATCCACAGAAAGGGAAAGAGCCCAGGAAGGGAAAGATGGAATGGAAGAAAGAGGAAAAACCGAGAGAAGGAAGGCAGAGACACAAGGAAAGCAGAAGGGAGAGAGAAAAAAATGTGCAGGATATTGACAGTCCTGCCGCTGGGAATGGCTTTGAATACCTGTGTTATAACTTGTCTCTTCCCATTAGGAAATCATTTCTTTGGAGCTAATCACCAAAATAATTCAAGTTCAAGTACATATTTTCAAATTTCTTTTCTTTTGCTTCTCAAAAAGTATTACCTGTATCTCACAATTAGCACTCCATAACATATATCTTTTCCCCAGTTATTTCATGTTTATAGATCTTGTTTCTCCAACAAGAATGTAAATTTGAGCATTTATTTTTCTTATGTCCGCCATAATGCTCAATATAATACCTTACAATGTATAGTATGAAGTCATTGGAGTCATTTACATCTGATTTTATTCACTTTGCCAATACATAAATATGGTAAGCATCCACTGTTTATCAAATGCTAAGGATACAGAGAGGAATATGATAGATCAGATTCCTGCCTTGATGGAGTTTACCTCTGAGCAAGAGATTCAGCTCAAATACCATTAAACGACCACGAATCATAAACACAGCTCTCAGGCGAGAGAGGGACCCAAGATGGCCTCAGCGGCTCAGGGTGTCGGCTTGGGAGCTTGGGATGACACAAATGGTAGGGAAGGCCTCCTGAGGAGGTGGCAGTCGTGCTTGAATCACAAGAGACTCGGTTACTCCATGAGCTGGCAAAAGAGTATTCTAGGTGGGGCAGAAGCCCTGAGGCAGGAAAGTATTTGTTCTAGATACTCTAAGACAGGCTATCAGTGTAAGCGATGCATTAGACGAGCTTGAAGAAGCAGAGCAGGCCAGGGCGTGCAGGCTCCTGTATGCTATGGATTTTAAGAGAAATGAGAAGGTATCGAAGTTCTGTTTAAACAAGGAAACAGCATGATATAAGATATTAAATAGAGATGCTAAATATCTTTCTAACACTCTGTAGATGCAGTTAAATGGCATGTGCTCCAAGAATGGAGACTTATTCCCCCGCAAGTCTACTCCTCCTTTCCCAAAGCCCTCCCACTGTGGAGCATATGGAAATATTAGGTAGTCGGTGCACAAGCCAGCTAGATCCAATACCTCTGCTCCACACCCTACTTTTTCCTCAAGAGGATCCCGCACTCACCAAGCTCCCCAATTCCCTTCTGTCTATGACTTCTTCCTTCTCCAGTCCATGTCTCCTCAGGGACTTTTTCAGACACATGAGTTCATATCCATTATAATCCCTTCACCTTTTTCCCTCTTCCAACTCCTTTACCCTTTTCTTCATTCCATTCATGAGTTTACAGAATGAAAATCATCACAATTAAATAGCAGTAGATATGATAAAACTGAGTCACAAATAGGTAAACCACAAGTATGGAAGTAAAACTGAACACAAGCGAAAAATCGAGTGTCACGAGTCTCTAAAACTTCTGAATATACCTCCAAAAAACCGAAAACCTAAAAACAACAACCACCCTTCAAACTTTCTCTCCATTTCCTCATTGACCTCTAAGGAAACCTTTTTTCCTTCAAATAGCAATATTGGAAATTGAAAACACATTTAGTGCCATTATTGTCTTTTAACGGACTACTATAGTAACCATATTTTTTTTACACATTTCATGGCAAATATTTAGTGTTTTAGCTAGATAATGTGTTAACCATCTTTAATGGACTAGTGTGAGAATCCAGTCATCACTGATACAATTTTTCCTACAAGAAAACTTGTTTCCAGTGACCAAATCACAAACAATCTCAAGATCAAAAATATTTTGAGTTGTACTTCCTACAACTTGTTTACTGGAAACATGGATAGTATCTGTGCCAAATCCAACAGGCAGAATTATCCACAGTCTTCCAGCATGGTTCATCTAAGTTAATTTTTTTTTAAAGACTACACGTTCTTTTTAGAGATTTGAAGCTGGCCTTTGGAAATTGAATGGGAATTTATACATAAAAGAAGGCTTTTTCTGACCCAGAACCCTTTAGGAAGGAGAGAAATTACATAAGTGATGGAATATATATTATAATCTCATATCCATGCTTAAGATTTTCCAAAATAACTTCACCATTTCTGGAAAGGGAATTGGTAGGAGAGTGAAAAGGATTCCCTTTAAAACTTCTTAGCTAACTAGAAAAATGAACAGTTCCAGCTTCAAAATGCTTCGTTCCTTTCTTATTACAGCACAGAATTTTCCAAATAAATAAGCCCCATTTCTAGATGGGGGGGAGGGGAGCCTTTATTGTTACAAGGTTCACTTCAACAACAGATCAGTTAACCTAGAATTTGTTCAAATTTTTCTAAATATTGATTTTGGAGATAAAAGGTATTAACACGGCACTAAGAGGTATGGCTCTGTGAGTACTCGTATTTAAAAGAGAGACAGAATATACAACCAAAGAAATTAGTTTTCCATCAGGTTAACATTCCCCACCTTGACATGAACTAGAAGGAAGAGTTCACATTTAAGATGTTATGGGAGACCAAAAGTATGAGCTTTGTTGTTGAATGAACTTAGGTCCAAATTCCATCCCACCATTTTTCTGCCTTAGTGTATTATTTTTCATTTTTGCAATTTAAAAAAAGCACTGGAGAAGTACTCAGTGCAGAATACGCTTATTTGCAGGTTATTGTGAATAGTAAACATAATAAAATTTATTAAATCACCCTGCACATTGCAATTAAACCCAGTAAACTCTTAAACATATGCTTGTTAACTTTAAGAATTATATATAGGATGAAACCATTGACCCCCCCAAAAAAACTTTTCCTTCCAGTAAAGCCCCTAAAAGCCTGAATATGGAACTGAAAACACACACTTTCTGTCCAGTTCTACCAGACAAGGGACCATGTCCCAGACTGCCTTACAAAAGAACAGATGTCCCTAGAGACCCTGACTTAGTTTTACTTATCTTAGAAAAGGTTCCCAAAATGTCACTTGCAAACTTTACTAATAATATATGAAAAACAATAGAATCCCTGAACAGTTGCCCTAATCACATGGGCTGCATTGTAAGCTCAGCCAATATGTATACCCTTTAGCAAATAATTCCATTTCTCATCCTCTTTCCCTGCACAGACTATATAAGGCTCCACATCACGTGGCATTCTTTAGGAAAGACACAATATTGATTACTGCCCCAAAATCAACACTGCAGATATCAACAAATCAAGCTCCTTAAGATATCCTTTTTTAAATATAAGTATTTGAAACGAGTCACGGAGCCACAGACTACCAGTACCATGCTTGAGGTCCCTGCAGAATTATTTCACTCCCTTCTATGATATTAGAATCACTGGGGAGGTAGTAACATTTCTCTTCTATGGCCAGAACTTCCAATAGGCATTGAATGAACGGAGCCTAGATCCTGTTCCACCAAAATGAGAACACAAAATTAAACCATGAGCCGTTCTGATGAATATTTGTTTACTCTTGTTTCACACAAAGTAGAGAAGTAGCTTTGAAAAGTTGCCAAGGCCGTGCTTTTCCTGAGCAGTAGATTAAAACACTTGAGTGAATATGGAAATATATACACACAAATGCAAATGTGGGTTCTCTCCCTTTCTAGAATAGTGTATACGTGTGAATGACATATGTGTGCAACTATGTGTTTGTGTGTGTGTGTGGCACACGTACTAGTGGAGAAGAGACAGCATTTTATCTGGAAGTTTGGGGAGACATTCTCAGAGCCCCCTGATGTTTCAGCAGACGGCTGCCATGACAGGATTTTAGGGTGCCTTGCAAGGGGTTTCTTGTCTTTCCAAGGCTATTGTGATAGATGGAAGCTGTGCTTCCTCTACGGGTGAGCTGAATGTAAATGATAACTGCTACAACACACTTTCAGAGTGAGAGCAATTCAGAGGTGAACTTCTGAGATGCAATATCAGAAATGTGTATATATTGCCAAAAAGACCGGCAACTGCCTTGGAAGGGCATTGGTAGGCAAATGGGTTTCTGGTTAAGGTTCCCACCAGCCTTTCTAAGGTCACTGAACCATTAAGATAGTAAGTCTTGAAAAGCATTTAAGTAGGAACTACAGATAGATAAAAAATTATAAGTAGCATTTCAGTTTTTAAGGCACTAGAACACCTGTCCAATTTCTTTCGCAAGGATCTGATGGCCAGCAACCGCATCCCTGGTGTCACCTTTAATTCCTAAGTCCTAAGATAACATCCTTCATTAGATAAATTTGGCAAACGCAAAGCAATAGTGTTAATTCGGCTCCAACACAAGTCTTTGTTACAGTTCTCACGTTTAGGCAGCTCAGATAAGCTTATCACAGGGCTTTGAACTGACACTCTGGGATGGCACAGTAGACAATATTACCAGGAGAATCACTAATGAGCATCAATAAATATTGCTTCCTTCAAAGATTCTTTAACTACATAGTTTGCAAGGTAAGAAGTCAAATGAAAGCTCTTCCACTTCCCTGTGTAAGATTAAAATCCAATCAGAATGTGTGCAGATTTATTTTGAAGAAATGCTATGTGAAATTCAGCTGGAGAAAGCTAGCACTTCTATAGACACAATCTTTTTTTTTTCCTGAAGAGGGTAAGCCACGTGAGCTTTTAATTGAAAAGTACATCAGTAACCCTCTTTCTGTTTGCCTTGCTTTATTGTTCAAAGATTAAACCCATTTTGAATTCATGAAAAAGATTTAATCTTAGAGAGTCAGTAGTCACAGTTTATTTAGGCCTGTATTTAAAAAACTAGACTTGAGTGCCCTTTGCAAATCAGACCAGGCTCCCTAACAAGATAATACCCAATCTCTGTTTTAAGGCAATTTTCTAAAATCTGTGGGCCACGACTGTAGAATTCTTCACTCCCCCAAATCACATTAACAATGTTTGACATGACGACAGAGAGAGAAAAAAGAATTTATTTCTGCCACATAAGTACAAGCAACGCTGTTGGGGTTTTTTGTTTGTTTGTTTTTGTTTTTTTCAACCTTTCTCCTCTTATTCCATTTTGGTAAATTTCTAAGAAATGTTTAAAATCTATAAAACAGACCATAGCTTAAGAGGTGGCCTCTCTGCCATTTTCATGGCTGATTTGAGACCCATTATGCACTGGATTCTGCAGTGTGAAATCCAGGCTGGGGACAAATTTCTGCCTGTCATCTTAGGAAAGGCCAGGAGTTTTGCACCATCCTGTAGTGTGAAAACAGAAAATCAAAGCCAGGATAGGGCTGCCTGCTTCTTTCTTAATCAGCTTGCTGCTTTTTCGAGGCAATCTTGGCTATCACCATCTCAAGCTTGGAAGGGTAATTTAGGAGAATAAAATACAGTTTAAACATCTCCCCAGGGAAACTTCCTCCTTGCACTTAATATTGAATACAAAAAGGTAATCGTAAGTAATCATCTGATGCTTGGCTAAGAACCATTGCATAAGGAATGCATTTAGGAAGCACAAAATTCTCTTTTTAACCTGATAAGACCCTGAATCAGGAGCCAAGAAGCCCAGATATTTTCCTCATATTGCTCCTTCTGTTGCAATGACAGCCCCGTAAAACTATAGCTTATGGACCAAATTCGCTGCACCTCTCACCTCAAGAGTATGATGTAAATGGAAGAGATAAAAATACCTTACAAGAATTTTTTAAAAATATTTTTAAACAGTTCACTGAAAATGACAGTGTGGATAACTCTGTCAATGACCTCTCCTGTCTAATGTCAATTTCAGACGACAAGTTTCCATTGTAAATGTTTTATCAGTGTAGTCCCAGGAACCCAGAACTGAAAACCTCATCTTATCTCCCAACTTCTTTGCTTTGCAAGCTCTATCTCAGCTCCCTGCAAGCACTTTAGGTTTTTTTTTTTTTTTTTTTTCCTCTCTCTCTCTCTCAAAAGAACTGGGAGCTCTGTAGGTTCTGAGATAAACAGAAGCCCTGTGGTTTGATTCCATCAGTCTGAGCCCTGGTCCGCTGCAAGCAAACTGCAGCATTCTGCTTGCAAATGCTGGCAACCAGGTTCTAGACCAGCCACAAATACAGGCTGCACACGTATTTCAACGGTGTCTGCCCGAATCTTGCCTGAAGCCAGTCAACCACAGCAGAAAGCATCCTACCTTCCATCATGGTGGCAGAATTGCATTCCTTAATTTCCAAAGAGTCTGAAAAAATACAGGAGGATACGATTCCAGGTCCCAGCTAAGTCCTCACAACGCTGCCGCTGCCGAGAGATCTGCTCTGTCCGCTGCTGAAGCCAAAGGAGACAAGTGTTAACCCCAAAGATAGGCCATGGATGCTGCTGGTGCTGCTTCACCTACAGGCTCCCAGGAAGATGCTGCGAGAGAAAGGGAGAGGAACAGCAAGCCGGCCGAGCTGCACCGCCTGCGCTGCCTCGGCCAATCCCTTCAGCTCTGGACCGCGTCACATGGTAGGCAGCCTGCATCTCCTGACACAATACCCCCGGAGAGCACACAGAACCTCTTCCCCGTCCCCACTCCTCTCCATCCCTCCACCCCCAACCCCTCCGGCTTGTCACCAAATGCACAGCCCCTTCCCCACCTGGTGACGCACTTCCCCCGCCCCTCCTCTTCGTCTTCTGAAGCCGTTTGCAGCGGCTGGGTACCCGAGATTAATTATCAGGCGCTAACACCTTAACAGGAGACTCTGGCATGAAAGAAGCACCTAAGTGGCTCGCTGCGGAGGGGCTTTCTTTCTTTCTCTCTCTCTCTTCCTTTTTTTTTTTTTTTTAAGAAAAATTTCATAATAATTCCGTGCAGCCTGAAGTCTTGGCTGCACACTCAAGCTCCCATTCCCAGCTCCTTTTGCCCTGACGGAATTCCAAATGTCAGTATCCGTGGCCTCCGCACACATCTGTGACTCTCTCTCTCATTCAGGACAGAAAAATCAGTCCGGCTGACGTCACATCATAAACAATTATCCCCAAAAGGATGATGCAGAAGAAATTTCACCCCAGCTGCTTTCGAGAGAGCCAGGGAATTAATCGCGCATGACATGCCGAAGGGCGAGGAACTGTCATTAAAACAAAGAAACAAAAGAACCCACCCGACTGGGGCTCTGGAATCGCACTGGCAACGCTTGAGATAATTTCTGGGGCGGGAGACGGGAGAGAGGGGAGTCGGCCGGGAGGGAGGCCTCAGCCCGACGGAAGACAGCTGTGCGCGCCTTCTTCCCACTCGGACCTGGGCGGCCAGACGCAGACGGGACCGCGGGGCGCCGCTCCGCTCGGGGTTCGAGTCCCGCAGCCAGCGCATCCTTACGGCCCAGCGCACACGTTAGCCGCCGCGCTGCCCCAGGTGGAACGCGGCTGCTGCCGCCTACTGAAGTCCCTGGAGGAAACCAACTCTCTCCTAAGTGACACCTTTTTCGCCACGCGCCTTCAGCATCTGCAGTCGCCTCCAAGCTAAAAATCCAGAATAGGGCGATTGTGCCGGGTTCTGGCCCGAGGGGTGGGTGGAGCCCAGGCTTCCTGGGGTGGGGTCTGGGAGCAGAGCTGCTGCCTCAGTGGGAAAGGTTATGACACCCGGGCTGCTTGAGTTGAGAATCCGTCACGTGACTAGTCCCCAGGGATCCTAGAGCCTTTCAGAGGGCCCCTGGCTCCAGGGTCCGAAGATCCTCGGTTCCCTTCAAGCAGGCTCTGAAGGCTAAGAAAGGGGAAGGCAGGCAGAGTGTGGGAGGAGGAGAAGGAAGGGAGAAGGGAAGGAAAGGAAAAGCCTCTTTAGAACGGCGGAAGTGGGCATTTCTCCCTCTACAATCTAGCAACATGATCAGGAGGAAAACCATTACATCACGGAACAATTGTGAGCATCAACTGAAATAACGTTAAGAAGTGAGATACATTACACCATCAGGGCTGAGTCTCTAATACTATTATTAACCATTTATATTCTAAATATACCTGTGGACTTTTGATATTGCTCAGCCCTTGACATAGTCCTGTTCTTTATACGAGAGCAAATACAAGGTATTAGTAGGCTGAGAACTGCTAAAGGAAATGTAACTAAAGAAGTTGACCGAAGTATAGCATAGTAAAGGTTAAAAAAAACAGTTCCTTAGCAACTTAGTTTTTAAAAACTCACCAGTCTCCCTCAGGGAACATATCTCAGTGGCCTCGGAATTTTCAAAATGAAGCTCTCCAGGAAGATAAGCTTACTTGTGCCTTTTCCCTTATATCTATGAGGCCGTTGAATTTTTTAAAGAGGAAAGAATTCCAAAGTAACACCTATCTTGAGTACACCTTCCACTGCTCTGAAAAGTGCAAGACTATAATTGTAAAGATGAGATCAATTAACTTGTGTGTATGTAGCCAATTTGGGGGGTAATGGTTAAGAACATGGATATTGGTGCCAAACAGTTCTGTCTCTGCCACTTCATGAGCTCTGTGACCCTGTACGAGTTATTTAACTCTCTATGCCTCACAGTTTCCTTATCTGTGAAATGGAGATAATGGTACCAAGCTCGGAGGGCTATAAATAGTGTTAATAACAAACCTTCACTCTGTGCTAAGCAGTGTGCTAAGTACTTTGCCAGTAAATTACTTAGCATTGTGTCTGGAGCATAATAAACCCTCCGTGCTAGCTTTTTAATATTAGTATTATCACCACCAAAGGGCTGCCAGAGGCATCAAAATAGTTTGCAGCCAACTGAGAGTTACAGCATGTACACAGAGAGCAACTTAGGGAAAGGCTAGGTGGTGCATCCAGCAGTGTACCACGTTGGAGAGTGCTAACAGACAGCAGAAGAGTGACTAGAACCCGAAGAGGCTAGTTAGGGAAGTTCCTTTTACAGAGATGGCATTTCAGAGTTCAAGAAAGCATGGAATGGACTGGGAGTGGCAGTTCTAAATAAGACAGGGAGTTCTAAATTAGAAAAAAAAAGTCTCAATATAAAATCTGGAGGTGAGTGCAAGCACTGAGGTGCAGGGGCAGGCAGCATTTTCAGAGATGTAAGGGGGTAGGAAAGCCAAGGAAACCCAAGCTGCCTGCCTTTTCTCACCCAATGCAAGTTTCACAGTGTGTTAGAGCAAACCTCTCGGGTAGATGCAGTGCCGGCACACCTCAGTTTTGTTTTAGACTTGCGGCAAAGCAACTAGCCAGAGACAGAAAGACGGCTCAAAGAGTCTTTTGGTGAGTGGGGTGTTAATAGAAAAAAAGAAAAGTGTCTCGATACTGTCATAAGAGAAGGAACAAGAAAAGGATGTGTAAGGCCAGTATCAAGGTTGTAAGGCCAGTATCAAGACTGGTTAAACTTTATGCAACCTTATCAAAAAATGCTATCAACAGTCATAAAAGCATCCCATGAACAAAGTTCTGCTTCAAATTTAAAAAAAAAAACTGCTCAAGTATGTTATCAGCAGGTATTGAGCATTCTAATTTCTCATAGTTTTTTTGGAGAAAAAAAGGTTTTTTTCCTCAAGAACAAAGACAGTACTTTAGATTGTAGCCCCAATTTCTTCCCTTCTGTACTAGTTTTTGTTTAGCAACTAAGTATAAAGGAGAATTTCTAGCTGCTAAAATAATGGAATACTTTTTTCAAGTCTTAAACGGAAGTCAAAGGATCTGTGGAAAACATCGGGCAAATTACTGAGTTGCACCAAAGTGCAGGGACTGCTCCGGAGTCTAGCCCAGGATGGTGAGTGTGTGCCCCGGATCACACCAAGCTCTCAGAAGGTGCCTGTGCCTAGTCCAAGACCGAAAACTTAAGTAGCTGAAATTGCTAGATACTTAAACTTCTTCTCCGGAATAATATTTGTATGGTAGTGATGCCCTATTACACATTTATTTTACAAATCCTACTATATCGTACTATAAACATTGATTTTCTTCACTATTTCCCAGTTGTAGTGTTTAGGGGGGAACTGGCTCATATTTCAGAAAGAGAAAGAAAATAATGACAACGGATTCAGAAAGGAAGGAGGAAAGAAAATTAGCACAGAAGGAAAGTTTAAAAATCAGATGCAGAGAGATATCTCCAAGATAATGACCTCAGCACAACGCTGACTCTGTCCCTCTCGCTGTCCCTGCTGAGGCAGTTCAATGAATAAAGAAAGGAAAATATTGTCCAAGCCCCAGCCATCAGCAAGGGCCCCACCTGAAGAATTAGATTTCCACTGGATGGAATAGATGAAGAGCAAAAAAGTATGGATCCCCATACTCACTATATTTATACCCCTTGTTAAAAGGAAGAACTCCAGCTGGCACTGACACGGGCAGAGAAGGGAGCTATTTGGGAGCTCCGGGGACTTGAAGACCGAACAGCTGAGGGAAAGCAGGAACCTGGTCCTCTAGGAAACGTGGTGACCACAACCAAGCACTCACAGTGCTGTTTCTCCCAGCACATCAGTTTCTTCGGCTTCCCAGTTTTTCTCCCTGTGACTAGGGAGCTGGCCATTTAAATCTTTAAGCTCACATCTTCACAGCTTGACTATCTGAGAGCTACTTTACAGAAACTTCCAGGGCAAGACTCTGATAGACTCTGGCTTGGATCACCATTCAACCTTTGGACCCATTTATGGGCAGGTTGATAAGGTCTCATGATGGACTTATTTAAACAAAACTTACATTAGAATTAGACACGTGCCCTCTACTGTGACTCAACATGGGAGAGAGATAGGTAAGTTTCTGTGACAAACAACCTTTAATAATATGAACCCCTAATATGATTGGAGGGGTAGAAGAGACATTGTCAGAGGAAGAGAGGGAGCTATTACCAGAACCAATGCGGGGAGAGCAACTATAAAACAAAAGCTGTCCATCAGGTAGACATTGCTCAGTTCACCTTAAATAAACTTACAGGAGTCATGGTGGCAGAGGGACTCAGAATGCCATACCCACCCCATTCATCATATTTGAGAGGTTATTCATGTATTCACCGTCTCACTCACTACATCCAGAGAGAAACTTGCAGACCCAATAGTCATCCTCTTCCTTGTTGTGGGGAAGGAGGGCGTAAAAGGAGAGAGAGCCAACCCTACTTCTTGGCCCACTGACACCAAAGATGTGCCATGATATGTTTGCCACTCATTGGTCCATCCCTGCCCAGAAAGCCACGTAGCCAGACCTACACCAGTACTGAAGGAACTTAAATCAGCTAAGAGTACTGCTTTAGCTACACCTGCATTGACAAAGATAAGCAGTAACGACTAAATACACTAGCAGGATCAGCAGTTTCAAAAGTGGGAGAGGGTAAACAGTCACAGCTCACTGAAACAGGGGCACCACCCTCACTGAGAGTAGAGGCAATGTAGAAAACTAGAGAGGCATTTTTAAAAAATCAATTTTTTACTTCAGATATAGGTTCAGGAATATAGCAGTAATAAATAAGAGCAGACTGCTATGATAATAGAGCATACTGAGGGCAGAAAAAGAGCATGGGCATTCTTATTAAAATTTGTCAATGTTACAGCTGTAATCAAAGATATGTTGGAGACTGACAATGGGGAACATTGATTGGCCTGGCTGACAATGTGCTTGAAACATAGACCCACAACAACATTAACTGGCCCAGGCGCGATGGAAATCTTTCTCTCTTTGAAGAATCCGTTAACTCAGATATAACTTTAACAGTTCCAGAAACTGAGAAAGAAAGCTCTGAAATTCACTGCATGAGTTGCAAAACCTGACAAAAATAATGAAAAACTGCAGTTCAATTTTGCCTCTGAATTTCGATGCAACGCTTTTAAATAAAATAACAGCAAGCAGAATCCAGCTTTTCAAAAACATTATATGTATAATTACATATATGTTATAGATATAATAATAAATTAAACTTTATGCTAGGAACAAGAGAAATCATTCAACATTATGAAATCTAATAAATAGTATCCCCAATATTAAGCAATTGAAAAGGAAATTAGTATCTCCATAATTGCTGAGATGATATCTGATCTATTTCAACATATATCATTAATTAAATAAGTAAAAACCTTTTAACAAAGAAAGAGATAAAAAAGTTCCTTAGTATGATAAAATATACGAATCTCTTCCCCAAATCTGTCATCTTGTTTAATGGAAACATGGTGAGAACAGTCTTCATTAAAATCAGAAATAAGACTTAAATGTCCTTTATCATCATTGTTATTTAATATTTTATACTGTTCTATGGATGCTGGCCAAAAAATTAGGAATAAAAGATGTGAAATTGTGTCAGAGATAGTGATATGTATTCATCACATCATTTTCTCTATCTGGATACACAGGAAGACTGCATTTGTTGAATTTCCTTGCATCTGGGTGGAGTTATCTGAGTGAATTAAGGCAATGGAATCGTCAAGGTCAGTGCTTTACAGACACCCCACATATCTTCCATGCCTCTTCTTCCCTTCCAAATAACTGATCTTCATAAGACTTTGAATGTGCAAGAAATAAACTTTCATTGTGTTACTCTCCATACTATGTATATACATTATGTGTATATAAATATTTACATATGTTTGCACATTATATGGATGTATAATCTTTTTTGAATGATATATCCAAAAGTATATATATATTTTAAAAGAGCTAGAGGAGGACTAATCCAAACAGAGGACAATCCAGGTGCAGAGGCCATCAAAAGGGAAAGAACACAGAGCAGCATAGTGGTGGTCAGCAAGAACAAGTGCCTTATGAAAGGCGCCAGAAAGGAGCCAAGAAGAAAGTGATTGACCCATTTTCTAAGAAAGATTGATGTGATGTGAAAGCACCAGCTATGTTCAATATAAGAAATATTGGGAAAACACACTAGTCATGAAAACTCAAGGAACCGAAATCTCATCTGATGGCCTCAAGGGTCGTGTTTTTGAAGTGAGCCTTGCTGATCCGCAGAATGAAGACGTTGCTTTTAGAATACTCAAGGTAATTGAGAATGTTCTGGGCAAAAAACTACCTAATTTTCATGGCATAGATCCTTCCCATCATGACACAAAATGTGCTCCATGGTCAAAAAAATGGCAGACCATGATTAAAGCTCACATGGTTATCAATACTACTGATGTTTATTTGCTTTGTCTATTCTGTGTGAGTTTTTCTAAAAAATGCAACGATCAGGTTTGGAAGACCTCATATACCCAGCAGCAACTGGTCTGCTGAATCCAGAAGATGATGGAAGTCATGACCAGAGAGGTGAAGACAAACGCCTTGAAAGAAGTAGTCAATATATTGATTCCAGACAGCATTGGGAAAGACCAGAAAAGGTTTGCCGATCTATTTACCTACTCCACAATGTCTTTGTTAATTAAGTAAAAATGCTGAAGCCCAAATTTGAATTGTGAAAATTTATGGAGCTTCATGGTGAAGGTAACAGTTCTAGAAAAGCTACTGGGAATGAGACAGGTGCTAAAGTCAAACAAGACCCTGTTTAAAAGTCAGACTTTTAAGGGTGACAAATAAAAGATCTTATCAGTGATGTATTTTTAAAAAAGAGAAATGACTAGGCATGTTCTAGAAGTCAAAGATGCTCTGTCTAATGCAGTAGTCACTACTACATATGGCTATTTAGCAACTGAAATGTGCCTAGTCTGAACTATATTCAATAGCTTATAATAATCTTTAATGGAAAAGAATATATATATGTATAACTGAATCGCTATGCTGTACACCAGAAACTAACACAACATTGTAGATCAACCATACCCCAATTAAAAAAAAAAGAAATGTGCCTAGTCTGAATTGAGATGTGATGTACATGTAAAATGCACACCAGATTTCAGAGAGTATTAAAATATCTCATTAATAATGTTTATATTGATTTTATGTATTTGGATAAAATATATTAATAAATTAATTGCACTTGTTTCTTTTCAATGTATGTGCCTGAAAATTTAAATTACACATGTGGCTCATTTTTGTGACCCACATTATATTTCTATTGGACAGGGCTATTCTAGAGACTGAGAGAAAGCCATCCTAATAAACACTGTGTGCAAGTGAAGGTTGGGTTTGTTTAAGAGGTTATGTGTTAATCTTATATATTACTACCACATTCACATTTATTCATTTCTCCATCCAACAAAGAAATGTTCAGAATTATCTATGCCCAGGCACTGTGTCAGGTTCGGGGACACAAAGATGAAAAAGGCATAAATCTTTCAAGAAGCCTATAATTCAGGGGAGGAAGCAGATGAGCAAACCAAGAATTACAGTACAGATTCAGAGCCAAGGCACCACAAAGGAGAGACACCTGGGGTAGAGGGGAGGCAAAGAAGGCTTCTGAGCAGAGGTACTGCTTGTGCTATCTTTCAAGGGCAAATAAGATGCTCTTAAGACCCATCCTTATCCAGCCTTACCCCATCCTCATCTCTTCCCAACTTTGTTTTCTCTTCTGATAGCCCTTTCAGTGTTGTCTGGATCTCCTGTTCAATGGTTAACAAAAATGCCCATAGTCAAACTTCAGCATCAGCTTGCTTAAACTCAATCCTGGTTTTCCTTTAATGACATATGTTCTTTTTATACGCACTCTGCTGGAGACCAGCTCCCTTTCCCATGCCCTACCCTTCATCCCCAACTCACTAGGTGAGGGGGGGTTGACATTTTCCCCATTTCGACTTCTGTGTCAATCATTTGCTACCATTGCCAAAAATATCTTCTAGGTCCATCCTGCCTGCTTTTCCCCACGTTAGCTGTTTCTCTTTTTATCAACCTCAGACCAAGTCCAGGTCAAACCTTCCTCTATGACTTCAGCAACTGTATCACAGTCCTCCCCTTTATCTCACCACCTGTCCTCATTGTTCATGACTTCAGCATCCCTTCCATGATCCAGCATCCCTACCTCACAGTTCCTTGACTTTCTCAATTCCAGGGACCTTCATTTCCTTAATTTCCATTGTGTCTTAGTCACTAAAACTATAGCTATATTTTGGACCTCATCTTTGTTAATTTTTAATATTTCACATTGTGTATCTCCCTAACCTCTAAATTATTTATCCATCTTTCCCCACCCTCTACATTTCATACATCTGCCTTAACACCTCCTTATCTCCTTTTGCTTCTTATTGTGATCCCTTGGGCTGCTGATCTTCCTTATTCTCATAGACTTGAGAGTAAAATCTGTGGTGAAGGAGAGAAAGGATTTGGGGAAGCAATTCTTCCCTCAAAATCCAATAATACCTACTCTAGTCATTTTCTCCTGGAACTCACCTGGAATGTCTACTTTTATCTTGAAAACTTCAACCTTTTCTTCAAGGTCAAACTCAGATTCTCTCCAGGAAACCAAGAACGTGGATCTTTCTTTCTCTTAACTCCTACTACATGAACCAAATCAACTTTTGATTATACAGCTTACATTACCTCCTAATTATTTCTTATCTGTTAATCATCACCCCAACAGAAATCTGTAAGAAGCGGATGATACCTTCTATTTCTTTGACATTTCCTACACAAATAGCACAAGTCTGGATGCATCCTTGGTACTTGAAATAATTATTTGATAAACAAATATATCATTTTTATTTTGTTATGTAAATCCAGTAGCAGAAATATTATTTCTTTGTCAGCGAAAAAAAAATTAAGGAGAAAATTAAAGTTTCTTGTTTGATCTCCCCCAGAGAGATCTGGGAAAATCTAAGTAGGAATGTAAGCCCAGAAATTACTTCTCAGATTGGATTTAGAATCCAGACCTGGTTAGGTGGGGCTGTTAATAGAGCAACCAGAAACAGGAAGCACAGAGCACCACAATAACAGCCAGAATTTATGAAGCATCTCATAGCATTCCATGTTTTATTAAGCATTCTATCAGCAGTCTGCTAGGTCCTTTGTGATTAT
This sequence comes from Camelus ferus, assembly GCF_009834535.1. Lineage (NCBI taxonomy): Eukaryota > Metazoa > Chordata > Mammalia > Artiodactyla > Camelidae > Camelus > Camelus ferus. The sequence continues at coordinate 49,484,012 of NC_045708.1, read as the reverse complement.
TATGTCATGGCATTCCCCCAAACCTATAAATTAGGTACTCTATTCCCATGTTACAGATGAGGAAGTAGAGGCTCAGAATTATTAACGACTTGTCCAAGAGAACAGTAAGTATCAGAGCTGGAGTTTGGGCTCACATATTTCTGACTCTAAAGCCCATGACTTACCATTAAAATTCGATGAGTATAAGTTTGTCTTGTGAATACTAATTGGTTTGGAGATTTAATATTCCTCTTTTGTTCCTAGTAATACAACTCCCTTCATTGGTGAGAAATTCCCTTCTTCCCACTACACTATCACGAAGAAGAAAAGGTTGCTGTCATCTCTCAATGTGACAGTACCTCCTTCCCCATAATGTTTGGTCAAGAGAGAGATATCTGCCCATGCTGAGCCAAGAATACCTGATTTCCCAGGTCACAACCCAAGCTGGCCCTATTAGAATGCTTCCCCAAGAATCAAGACACTAAACCTGTGAGTAAGGAGCCTTTTCCTGTTGAGTACTCAAATATTAGAACATAAACCTGAAGCCATGGAGTGTCCTTCAGCCCCTGCAGGGAGCCCGTGTGCAGGAGAGAATGGGACTGACAAGGAGGGTGGAGGGGGAGAGACAGCCCTATTGCTGGTGAGCTTTTCTTTTCTCCCCCTTGCTGCGTCTGGCTTTCCCATGGTCACAGGAACTAATAACTTCCCCATTTTGCTCAAACAAATTCAGGTCAGCTCTCTGTCACTTGCAAAGGAGTCATAAATGATTCAGCCCAACCCAGGAAGTGCTGAAGGTCAAAAATCAGTAAAATTAAGGCCTGTTAGCATAACGAAGAAGGAAATGAAATGTTGGAAGCAAGAGACAAACCCAAAGGGTTGTAAGTCAGTCAGCATCAAGAGTAGAATCAGGGGTGAGAAACAATGGAATTAAAGCCATCTAAGACCATTTATCCTGAAGAGCTCTGTGAGACCCAAAACTCTTCTTTTTGAAGATCATTAGCCAAAATAAGAGTCAGTAGTTCAGCTTAGTTCAAAGACATGGATGGAGTGAGAGCAATAATCAGAATTTCGTAAGATAAAATCATCCCTTTTAAGAATTAAGCCCAAATAAAGCCACTCCCACCTTACAATAGTGTTTTTCACTGGTGTTCACTACTTTCTTTTTAATGACCATTACAAAACTAAATAAATCATAGACTAGACCCAAGGAAGGAATCAAGAGGAAATCAAAGGTATTTGAATATGTAATATGTCATATTGGCCAAGAAACTAGAATTATATAGAATTTACTCACAGAAGAAAAAGAGCCTTGGCTCTTGGTCACCAGGATGATGTGTTGAGGTTTAGATTACGTGGGAATCAGTCTTTGACAATGGACCAGAGAGGCACATCCACCACTAATTATACAGCTATAAAGAAGAAGCTTCCTCACTCTGCATTTTCATTTTGAAAATATAATTGAATGAGCTTAATTTCCTAACTGGGTTTAACTAGGGATCAGTGTCAAGTAGCAAGCTCTAAAATGTAAATAACTCATTGGTTCACCTTGCGATTTTCAAAGCGACCAAGGACTTTAGTGCCCTGGCCTCTGGGGGAAAGGGGTGAAGGCTTGGATTGAAGCTTTATTTAGCAAATCCTTTCCATTCAAAACCCATAAGCTTCTTGTCCCTGTCAGCAAAGGTCCAGAAGGTGCCTTGTCAACAGATCTCATTCGAGTGGAGCCCTGCTGGGAGCTGACAGAAGTGGGAGGAGCCTTAGGAGCTTCCTCTCCAAACTGGCCTGTCACATGAATAGAAAACCTGCTTTGGTTTTTCAGCTGGAGGTAAATACATTCCTTTGACTCTCTTTCTGTTTTGTGATATGCCTGTGTTTATGTGTATGCGGTATGCGTGGTTTGTATGTGTGCGTACACACATACAAGTGTGTTTACCAATTAAAACTGGGCCATATTTTCACCTAGTGTACAGTCCAATAAAAATCGTTGGATCTCCAATTGTTTCTTGTGGGTTTTGTGATCATCGTCCAGAACAAGAGCAGTATCCAAATCCAACTCGTTGCAGGCTCTGCCACTAGTACAGTCCAGTAATAGGACCCAAAATGTTTGAGTGCTGCTAATTTAAGTGGATTAACATGTGCCCAAGCTATCATATTAATCATTCGACTTTTTTTGCTGAAGACTTTAAAATTAGGGAGTGGCTTAGAATTTACACACGAAGAAGAGATGCTTATGCAATTACATTTTTTTTCCTCTTCAAGGAAATAATTGTGCCTCTGTTTAGTCACTTCACCAGAAATAGGCCATATTGAAGTGTTTCTACCATAAAAAGGACAAATTACTACATCCTATAAATCTACCACTTTTTCAGTTGACAATTGAACCAAATTATTATACCCACAAAATGGAATAAGAGAAGATCCTTGCTGAATAGATTATTTCCATTTCAGAGTTGTTTGGTAAAGAGTGATAGGAGTATACATTTTATTAAGTGAGAAACTCTACACTGTATATTGGATACACGCAGTGGACTTGAGAAATGGGTCTGAGATGAGAAATATATTCACTTTATGAACCCAAGTAATATAGTTGTTGCTAATTTCATTAAGGTATTAGCTGATTATAATTTAGTGTGCTAACTTAATATTATGGTTGATAAGCTTTGCCCCAGTTCTAGTTCTGACCTATAATAACCCTGAGTGTATTTGTATCCCCATTTTTAGACCATGCTTTTTTCAGTCGCTTTGAACCAGCATTGTTTATACCTTTTATCTGTAGTTTCAGCTGCACTTCTTATGAACCTCCTCTGACAAATGCTGGAAAGAATGTTGGTAGTTGCATTCATTCCTGCCACCAGGTGAAGCCTAGAATCATTTGTGTTTGCTGTGTGGCGCCAGCGCCAAGGGTGAACTCTGGATGCTGGAGTGCCCTCCAGAATTGTATCCTGATCCATGCCCTGGTCTTCCCTTAGTTTTCCTTCCAGCTTCTTCACAGGACTTGCTTATAAGGGGCTCTGGCACCTTTTCTGGTTTTACCAAACAAGTTCCCTGGTATCCATCTTCTACTTACAGTTTTATATCACTAAACATAACTGCCACAGAGGCCCTGAGTCCTGAATATAAAACATTAGTAGAGGATCATTCATTGTACCAGTCTGAGTTTATTCAAGAAAACTGAGACACTGCAAATATTGATGGGTATAACTAATGTTTAATAATGAGGACAAGGCTCACCCAGATATGGAAAATGCTGCAGGAGTATCAGTCTAGATGTTTGAAGCTATAGAATCTAGAAGCAGTCACACATGTCAGGCTGAAGCAAAGGAAAAGGAAAGGAGGATACCATTTATGGGGAAGTTTTCAAGCCACTATGACTGCTAGGCAAGAGCTCATGAAGTCTGGAAGCCTACCACATGGGATCATAGTAACTTCCCCAAAATTCATTTGCTTCACTTTACCTCCCAAATCTCAAGAGAGTTTTTCTCATTGGGAAACTCCAACCTAAAACCATGTAGGGAAGGAGATTTTAGGAAACATATTTTCCTAAAGGAAAGGGGCACAAAAGGGGATTGTGAAGACATTACAAAATTGACAACAATCTTGTAGAGTAGATCCCTTTGGAAGTTTGACATCCACACCCCATTCCTTTTAACCGTATTTAACTCCTCAATAAATAATATAAAGACATCATGCTTTTAATTAACACAATGCAACCACCCTTTAGCAACAATCCCTTTTACCAAAAGTAGACTCAAGTCACGTATATCACTTTGACTATCTCTAAATGATACGTACCCCTCTTTAGCTAAGTTACACTTTCCCCTTTAAAGTCCTATAAAGTAGAGACTGAAATAGACAGGTAATCATTATTAAAATATCTAATGTAATACAACAATGAAGAAGGAGAATAGAAAAGAGTAATTCAGTATAACTGAAAAATTGTGCTCTACACTGGAAGTTGACACAACATAGTAAATTGACTATAACTCAATAAAAAAGAAAGAAAAGAGTAATTCATTAATGTATGTAAATATAAACAAATCAAAGCAATAAGGAAAATGAGCATAATAGCTACAGTTATTGTTTCTACAAGTAATGATTTGGCCACAATTGGTGTTTATGTCTTTCTTTTTTTTAAACATTTTTTATTGATTTATAATCATTTTACACTGTTGTGTCAAATTCCCGTGTAGAGCACAATTTTTCAGTTATACATGAACATATATATATTCATTGTCACATTTTTTTCTCTGTGAGCAACCATAAGATCTTGTATATATTTCCCTGTGCTATACAGTATAATCTTGTTTATCTATTCTACAATTTTGAAATCCCAGTCTATCCCTTCCCACCCCCCGCCCCCTTGGCAACCACGAGTTTGTATTCTATGTCTATGAGTCTATTTCTGTTTTGTATTTATGCTTTGGGTTTTTTTTTTTTTTTTTTTTTTTTTTTGGATTCCACATATGAGCGATCTCATATGGTATTTTTCTTTCTCTTTCTGGCTTACTTCACTTAGAATAACATTCTCCAGGAGCATCCATGTTGCTGCAAATGGTGTTATGTTGTCGGTTTTATGGCTGAGTAATATTCCAAACAATTGGTGTTTATATCTTTCTTATTCCAATAAACTTTCCTTGATCTTTTTGCCTTCAGTAAGTGGTACAATTGGTTGTGGTTCTTTGCCCAGTGTAGTCACCCAAATTCTCCTGAAGGGTCTCTGTCAGCGGACTCGTCTATATTGGATTTCTACCATTTCCCATTACTTTCTGCCATAGGATAGTAGATGAAACAGCCCTGTAGAATATCCTGGGTTATAGTCATGTCCTCTTTACCTCTGTTTTGTAGTAGCAACCTAATTCTCTCTTTATTATCAGAATGAAGTACCCCGACCACTATAGTAACACCCTACTTTGCTATTGGGGGCATGAGGTACCCATAATAGCCAGATGGCAGTGGCAGTTCCTATTTCATTATAACTATTGTGTGGCCCCTGATTCTAGGAATTAAGATCTTAAAAGCAGCAAGCCCAAGTTGTAATGATGAGAACAGAAAATTTTGCTAGTAGATTGTTAGAGGTAATAATGAGAGAATTCAGTTCCACTTCTACCCTGTAGTTCCCAAATCCATGCATCCTGGCTATGGATGAATTAACATCCTGATTGCTGATTCGGAGCATAAGCAGTATCCTGAGGACATTTCCTGAGACTTGTATAGTTTGTCAAGCACCTAAAACCCTGTATCTATAACCTACGGGAGGTTACATTGTCCCTCTGATTATTTAAAGTCTCTTCTGCCATTGCAGCCCTTTCATGAGCATTTACATGGGACACAAATATCCTCATATTCTGTGCCAATCTGGAGCATGACATCCACTTCTCTCTTTTCCAGACCTCCTTGTACACAATTTTCCAATTTGTGCCTTCTAACTCCATGACGCTCTAGCTAAACTGTGAGCCACTGCCCATAAACCAGTATAGATCCATACCTACCTAGGTTCTCTATTGTATTTGGAAGCAACCTATCCATCCGACAGTTCTTATGCACATTATTTCCATTACTGTGTCCTATTGTAGCAGCTCACAGCCTTGACTCCTATAGGTGCCTGACTCCAGGTGACTGCAGTGATAAATGAAGTGATTGTTTTGCTACTGCCTGCCAGGAACTTTTAATGACTCACTACCACTGAAAATGAAGGTTATCAACACCTTTAAATCAAATCAGGTCAGAGAACCGATACAAGACACCCACCCAGAAGTTTATGTGCCCTTGAGACTAATTTTAATAATCCAAAATTTGCATTAGTTTGGGTTTGGTTGGGGAAACAGAGCTATAATAAGTATTACGAAAATAAATACTTTAATATAGGAATTAGAGCTTACAAAATGGAAAGATCTGGGGGATCTGGGATACCTGGCATGCTGAAGCTGAAGAATTGGAGAAACTTTCACTGATATCAAAGCCCTGGGACAGAGAAAGAAAGCTGCCACTTTGAGAAGTCTGCAAACCACTGCCAACTTAAAAGTACAAACTTCAAAAGAGGTTTGAAAGTCTGCTACATAAGACTGCCACATTACTCCAAATATAATAGCTTCGGCTTCACTTGTGCTTTCCCAATCTCATGCAAGTGTCTTCATTGGCAAATTCTAACCCAGAAACTTACAGGTAAGGGAATTCTGGGTAACGTAGTTCTTAGCCTTAAAAAGGACTGATGGTGGCGATACCAAGTTGACAACAATAAACGCAGCACATTCACCAATTTTACAATTAGTCATGAATCTCCGTTGTCAAACTTTACCACTTGTAAAAACCCTGCTGTTTCAATTCTTGCTTGTTTGAACGCAGTCTGCTTTGGAAAATCCTGGTTTTAATGAATCAGATTCCCAAAGTGACTACTCAGCATTTGATCCAAGGTATGTTTTAACTTTGCCTTTCAGAACATTACACTGGCTTGGAGGACCGTGTTTCTGGACTGAAGCAGGTGGTTTATGTGTTTGAACTTGATTTTGCTTTGTTAATCCTCTGGGCTTTTGAAAACCAAGTCTTTGTGGTAGCAGCAATTAGAAGCCACTCTGCGTTTCCTTGGCTCTGACCCCACCACTCCTATTTTAGTTCACACATCACAGTCTTGGAGACGTTTTGCCTGATTCCCCATAGATCTACTTTACCCCATTAGATCAGACTGACTGCATTCTCGCAGCAGCACTTTATACTCCTTTATAGCACTTATCAAAGTGTGTGCTTTATATCTGCGCTGTTCTTTGCTAAATAGCCCTAACTGCCACCGAACTGCAAGTCCAAGGAGGACAGGGACTACGTCTGTTTTGCTTACCATTACATCGCAGCGCCTGATACATAATAGGTGCTCAGTAAATATTTGATGCCTGTGTCATCTGATAGCCCCATGCCATCCGTTGCAAAAGTGACAGCATGATATAAAGAGAAGAGTGCTAACAGACCACCAGGAAAGCTCTGTTCTAGTTCTGCCTTGTTAGATGACCTTGAGCAGGTGACTTAAACTTCCTGAGTTTCAGTTTACTCACCTGAGAAATGAAGCAGTTGAACTGGAGGGAGGTCCATTTCCATTCTGAGCCTATAACTTCTTTGTATGACTGAATCTTGTACATAGAATTTTCTTAAAGTAGGGTGTACTATCAAATACTTACATTGTGTATGGGAGATGGGGGCATACTGAGATGACCCCCAAATTTTTAGCTTAGACGAGTGATGTTTCTTTTATATAAATAAAAGCAATCAAAGTTTGTAGCACGAGTCAAGGATCTCTCTTTGGATTCAGGATTTAAAATATCTTCCTTATTTTTACTCATTTTGGTTAATTTTGGTCAGTTTTACTGGACTGCAGTCACACTACCATTTTTCCTGGAAGATATCAGCCTGTTTTAGTGGCAAATGCATGGGCTTGGGACCTGCATAGATACAGTTTTTAATCCTGATTCTTCACTTGCTAGTCATCTGATCATGATGAAGTAACTTCACTCCTGTGAGCCTCAGATTTCTCTTCTTTAAAATGAGCGTAAGAATGACTACCCTATAGAATTCTTAAAAAGATGAAATAAGATCATCTTTGTGAATATCCAAGCCCAGTTCCTGGAACGTAAGAAGCACTCAAAAATTTAAATGAGTTTACAAATGAGGAAATTGAGGCAACAGAGACACATATTTTTAAATGTCTGCATATAAGCTTAAATTATTTATAGATAACTAAAGAGTTTTATTATGCATAATACCTATTATATTATGCTTTAAAAAATGCATGCCTTTAAAGTACTGACATATGTGAATTTGCTGATTTCTGTATCAAATGGCCTCAAATGACCATGATTTAATAGTAATGTTACATAAAGAAATTTTGGGTATTGGATTAAAGAAAATAAGACATATGAGGATATGAAATCATTCTTTAAACACTGAAGGGTTATTCTGTGGAGGAGAGATTAGAATTATTTTATGTTTTCCTAGGGGCAAAGTCAGAACCAGTCCATATGGAATTTTGGCTCAACCTGAGAATGAACTTTCTGACCAATAAAACTGTGGCCTCGACTGGCTGGGCATGTCCTCGTCCTGGATGCACAGTTAGACATTTCCCAGCCTCCCTTGCAGTTGGGTGTGTCCATGAGATGCAGTTCTGACCAATGGAATGTGATGTTTACTGACTCAGATCTGGCCCGTAAATACCTTTCTCATACAACCTTCCATCCGCTTTCTCCTTGCACTGGTTTGATGCTGATGATTCTGGAAGCTCTGGGGGCTACATGTCAAAGATGGAAGAAGCCTGTTCCCTGAATCAGAATCGGAGGAGGGCCTGCTGCCTATCAGGAAAGCTACTTTGAGCTTCACTTGACTAAATTTATTTGACCAGATTATTTGTTACAGGTACTAGCGCTGCCATAACTAATATGAGAACTGCCTGGAAATGGAATGGGCACCGTTAGGAAGTATTGTATTTTTTGTGACTAAGTACCCCTTCAAGCAAGGATGACTTAGAAGGAATTAAACATTTGCACAATGGTTGAATTACATGTTCTCTGAGTTCCCCTCTAATCCTGAAATTTTTATTATTTTATTCACTCAGATATTTTCTTGAACTTACTGCACTCAGACCTTCATTTTACAGTTAGAGAATAGTTCCCTTTAATGGTCCTCAAATTTCTCTTTGAAACTTCTATGAACATTTTAGACAACCAAACTTGCTAACTCTGGCCTAGAAATAATGATCAGTATGGAAAAGATAGGATATGAATTTTTATAAGGAGAGAAAGATTCTCATTTTACAGTATATTTATATACATAGGCACACACAAAAAAAAGATTAGAATGAAATACGCAAAATAGGAGAAGTGGGCATTTCTATGCTGAGATTACTGCTAATGTTGAATTTTTCCTTAAACTTTTCTGTATTCTATTTTATTTAAACTAAAAAGAAAAACATTTTTTTTCATAATCTAGAAAAATCAAATAACTATTAAGATTATCTTAAAAATCAAAAATAAACAGAGTTTAAGTGAAAGCTGTGAGGTTTATGTATGGAATAATAATTCAGCTTCAATTGTGGATTTTGCCATAAACATTATCTCCAGAAAGTGAGACTCCATCGTCAGCAGTTCAGGTGACCCACCACATGGCCTCCAGGTAAGGGGTGCTGCTTTACCATTCACACAGCTCAATTTTATTTATTTCCATCCCCTGGTCTCCATTTCTCAGTGCCCTAGCAAAAGGAAAAGCCAAGGAGAAGCTGCATTTATAGTTAAGGCTGGAACTATTTATCTCATTCTTTACGACTCATTTCGTTAACTGATTGTTTGCATACCACCTGTTGTGACCTCATGTAAATCTTTGATTGGAAAATTATTCTCAATTGCAGGCCTTAAATGAATGCCTTTTGTGATAGAGAACTTGATGGGGTTTTATTTTTTATTCCCCACTGAATGGTAATTGGGTAACTCTCATTATAACCTTCCATTTTATTACTCCAGTTTACCTTTCAATTACTTTTCGGTTTATCTGTTTTTCCCCTAAAATCTGCAGCTATCATATTTTACATGCTTGTAAGAGCAGCATGCTTCTTTGTTCTATTTTATTGCTCTCCTTAAAATGACTCAGAAACTAGCCATGGAGTAAAAGTCAGATGTGTGGTAAAATCAGACAACTGAAAATCTGATGGGTGATCTCCTCCTGCCTCTAACTCACAGGGAAAGTCTACATGCCAAGACACATAGTTTGGAGATGCCAAGTTAGTTACCAGGAGAGCCAGCCTGGAGGTTGCCCAAACTGTACTCGGCGTCCTATCTCTGCTACTGGTGACAGGCCCCTGTCCTTTCCAAGTTCATATGCTTCTGTAGACTGGATTTTAATGGTTTTGGCCAAGCATGCTATAGGGCTTTGGTGTGTCTATGGTGAGCAGAGAATTTTTAGCAAGGAAATGACTCAAGCAGCTCTGAATCATTCTGAATACAGAGAACAAATATGAGGGAGCCTTGAACCCATTGTGTCCATGCTCTCCCTACAAATGGTTGACAGTTACATCCAGGCGGCTCAAAGGAGCCTTCTGGATCTTGACTGGGGCCAAACAGCTAAATTATGCCTACACTTAGAAATGTTTTCCAAACCAAAAATCAGTGACTGAGTCAGATAGCAGAAGGAAGATAAAGGTATTCAACATAGAAGATGATGATGACAGCTAACACTTTGTTCTTATATGCATCACTTACTTCATTCTCACAGCAATCCTGGGCGGTAAGTAGAGAAACAACCAGTGAAATAAGTCATGAGAAATAAAATAAATATTTTTTTGCATCAGGATTAAACAGTTTCTCCCTTGCATTCTCTTTTAACAGAGGAGAATTGGGCCCAAGTGAGGAATGTCAGCATTGCTATATCACAGATGAGAAAGCTGGAGCACAGAGAAATCAAGTTGCTTGTCCAAAGTTATACTGAGTATCGGGGTTTAAATTCAGGGACATGTTTGATATTGGAGACATGATGTGGATATAATAATAATAGTTATTATTTGCGTACATTACATCTAATCTTTATAATAACCCTGCCAGGTAGGTATACTATCCCCATTTTACAGTGAGGAAACTGAGGCTCTGTTTTAGCGTGTTATTCATGGTGGCATGGCAAGAAATTCGTAGAGCTAGCAGAGATGCTCAGCTTTCCCTGATGAAAAAGCCTACACTGTTTCACTAGATCACACAGTCAGGCACATACCTCCTGAGGTTGGTCCCAGACCTTCTTTCTTTTTATTCCTTTCTTTCTTTTCATAACTAGCCCAAACGTTAGTCAAGGATATAGTTCAAGAATATGTGAAAATTCAATCAGAATTTTCAAGCAGAATTTCAATACACTAGAAAACAGGGAACCTGTCTTGTTTTCTTCTCTTCTGGATCTGGGGTTTGGAGAAGAATCCTCTAGCTGTTTAAAGGAGAATAAATAATAAAGCTGCTAGTCAAATGGCACTATAAGAACCCAGTAGAAAGGAAAGATTAAAAGAATGGGAGAAATGAAATATAGCTTAATACAACTGAGGATAAGCACACAGTGTGAGGAAATGAAAGTACTGAAAGAATGGAAATCTGAGACGATTTAATAGAACAATTAATTAAAAATTAGACTCTAAGAGCATTGTGTAATATATATATATATGATCAGTTACACAATACATAGTTTACTCCAGGGATCAGAGCCTTTCCTTTATAAACAGACACGTACACACAGACACACCCCCATACACACATAGCCTTATCTAATGAGCTAAATCTCTCAGGGAATGAAGTCTTTTTCTGCATGTGTAGTCTCTTTCAGGAGAGAGAAATGAATGATAATAATATAAGTTGATATCAAATATTAATTCAAAACACTATCCATCATTTCATTTCAGACTTTCCATATTTCAGATTCAATATTACAATGCAGGATAGTACTTTAGCATATTTACAAGCAATTTCAATACAATTAATTAAAAACAATTAGAAAAGCCTTTCGGTTTGTTTTCCAATTGCATCTTTCAGGTGGAAATTTTGGCAAATCAGAAAAAATAACATAAAAATAAAAATAATTTTTTTCAATAATCCTTTCTGGAAATAAATATTGCTAAATCTCTGGTATAAATATATACATATTTATTTAGCAGATAGAAGAACTGCTATTAAAAATTAAAACCTGACTGCAGCTCCTCCTGCCTTCTGAATTAATGGCAGAATTCTCCTCTAGATGATTGTTGATGATTATTCTGGCTTATTTGCAGAGAAGGATGAGGAAAAGCAGTTGATGGGCCTTTTGGGTGACAATAGGTAGTGTTGTTACCATATACCAGCAACACACTTACACAGAACACAGTTAAGATGGGCAAGTGCAGGACCAAGAATGAGATGTATATTCTTGCAGGAAATTCAGTAGCTCAAGATTTCAGAGAGGCCTGGCAACATGGTGGGAAGCTGGGGAGACACAGAGCAACACAGCCAGTGAGAAACAGAGGAAAATGCAAGATTGATGGTGGCCAGACTTCTAGGTCTGGTAGTATCTGCCTTTGAACTGGAAACTGCTTCCTGTCCTATATTTTATCTATTGATTCTTCACCAACCCACTTTCAACTAAAATTTCTATAAAATTCCATTATACGTAAAAGCTTTGTGTATGATACTTTGGATGAAATTCATGTACAGTGCACTTAAAAATCAAAATCATATTGTATATAGAAAAATTTTTCTTAAGGAAATGCTAACTTTTAAATAATTAATCCCTTAGTTTTGGTATATATGTTGATACAGAAATGAATATTTGTATGCCTGTGTATTTGTATACAATTCCATTTTCTTAATGACAAAAGCACAGCCTCAAAATATTCTTAACATTTTTAACTTTTGATATTGGCTGCCAAATTTTAATCAAAACATTGAAACACAGCTCTACCTTTAGTTTAGAAGGTGCTCATTTTGCTATACCTCCATCAACATTAAAAATCTTGACAAATTGATATTCAAAGAATGGCATTTTCCTTTTTTGAATTGTGTTAATTATTAATGTTAAATTTTATGCGTATTGAATGGGTAGTAATTACTTTGACATTTTTTCCTTTTAACATCTTTTATTGACTTGTAAGTTTTTTTTCTATTAAGGATATTAACACTTTTCTATTATGTATGTTGCCTATATTTTTTTCCAACTTGTTCTTCTACTTTTCATTTTGACTGTGGAATTACTTATCATTTTTAGGAATTTAAATTTTTGAATGGTGAAGTCTACCAAACCTTGCATTTGGTGTTATCTAAATTTTCTCCTATGTATTGCGTATCTTTTATGTTTCAGGGTCTCATTCATATTTCGGAAATTCTTTGGAGAATTTGGCAGTTCTTTGTACTATTGAAAGTCTGTAGCTCTTTTTTTTGTTTTATCAGAAGTTCACCAGCAAAGTTAGGATAACATTATTAGCATTCTCCTGACATAACTTGGAAGGGAATTTTTAAAATTTTTGGTTAATCAAATAACTCAATTCACCAAATATTCTTTAAGATATGTTCAGGTATGAAAGCAAAACAAAACAAAACTTGAAAGTGGCTTAAATACTAATGGGTTTTATATTTTACATAATAAAACATTTGAAGGTGAACAAAGGACCTAGGTCCTCCCCACTGGGGAGGCGCGATGGCCCCCTCTTCCTGGCTAAAGTGACTTCATGAACAACCCAGTGGAGAGGGAAAAAAGAGCTATTCTCTCTCGCCCAGCTCTTTTTATCAGGATGGAAACTCTTTCCCCAAAGTTTAAAAGTCCAGAAGCAAAATTCTCCCTACTCTGATGGCCAGAGTTTCATAACACACTCATAATTAAGCCAATCACTGATGATGGAAACAGAATTATCACAAGTCTAGATTAACTAGAATGATTGACACTCGCTTCCTGGGGTGAGAAGCCTCTATTTTGAATATTTGTGAGCAGGAAAGAAGAGGTGGCTGCTGGATAGACAGCAAAACATGACGACATAATCAAGTACTATCATAAATCTACATTTCAATGTAAAATTGGAATTCTCATTTATGAATTAACCCTGTTTTCTTGTAACTGGAATTGACCTCTGATCTTAGTGGAGACTATGAGTCACTCGATTGTATAACTCAAATCTTCCAGGTTGTTTTGAGAAAGATTTTTGAAAGATAGTTCTTACAGGAGAGGAGAGGCAGAATTTTAAAGTTGGAATTGAGAGGGATACGCAAGAAGAAGGCAGTAAAACTGAGAGAGGGTTTTGAAGGGCTGGTGTAACACAAAAGTATGAAGAAACATGGCAGAAGAAAAGGGATTTTTTAAATGTGTATGTACTAAAATATAGACTTGTGTTTTGCTGCCTTCTAATAGAAATTATTTTGTCAACATTTTAACTTTAATATCAGTATCAAAATAACAATGCCAATTTTCCATTCTGTCACAGATATTGACTAATGTCTGGAAAATTTTTCAAAATTTCATTTTGGACATTAATATTAGCCATTTCTATTTACTTTTTACTGAAGTCACTTATGAAATGCTCTGATTACCTTTACCTCCTGTAATTTTTTTCATTGTTTTCTTTCTGGTTGAATTTTACTTCTTACTCTGTCCTCTGAGTAAAAAACTTAAAAAAAAAAAATACCTAGTTGTCCCACCATTAAATATTTAACTTTTATGTAGCATTTCTCAATTTCTATTTTTTAAAATTGCCAGTGATTTCTTACTTGGCCCTCATTTTTTTCTGTGAAATCTAATTGTTAATATTACTCTCATAGAATTAGAAGAACTGAGGCTCGGAGAAGGCAAGTAACTTGATCATGGTCTCATGGTTACTGGGTCGCAAAGCAGGGCTGGTACAAGGTCTGCGTGACCCAGAACCTGCTTTCTACCCTACCATCCTGCTCTCATTGAAAGGCAGATCCCAGAACAGAGTGGGTTCAGGGATAAACATTCATGCAAGGGAAAACCTTTTTCCCAATTTTTCTAAAAATGTTCTAAACTGTCAAACTTGGGGTGGAAAGACACAAGGAGGCGGAATGTAATAATGACTCAGCCTAAGCTCCCGTCTTCGAGGGCCCACTCACCGTCTCTATGTGTGAAGAGTAAACCATGTCCCGCTTAGCCTGGTATTTTGTGTCTGCTTCTAACCCAGCTTTTCGGCTTTTACTAAACACTTTCTGAGCTCCGTACAGCCTGTGCACTTTTAGGTCGCCACGTCTATCCAGACAGTGTCCCTTCCTCCTTGAAGCCCCTTCCATCTTCCTCCAGTTCCCACAGGCTGTTTGCTTCAAGACTCACCTCCGTGATCTGCCACTGAAGATGCTCTCCCCAATCTCTGCTTCTCCCACTCCAGGGCATTTTTTTTTTCTTCTTTTACATCTTTTTCTATCATAGTAGGAGATATCTTTCATTTTGTCTGTTCAGGATTCCTATCCTGAGACCTGGCTGTACCCACTTCTTTGATTTCTTCAACATCTGCAATGATTTTTCTGCAGAAGTTACTTTGTTTTTCTGGCTTCTTCTGGCCACACTTGGCTGGTTTGGATGGGGCTCCCATCTCCAGTTAGAAGTTTAGTTAATAAGAGTCTTAATATTTTTTTAAACTAGTATTTGTTTAAGGTGGTTTAAACTGAGGCTCCATCACCTGCTATCAGGTGTCTCCTGACCAACACAAGCACGCTTTGTGATGACTGTTTAGAGTAACAGCCACCATATCCTGCATGTTTACTATGTGCAAGGCACTGTGTAACCACTGCTTATGCATACTTTTACTTAATACCCTCATCACTATGAGATAAGCAAATGATCAAAGAGGCCTCTTTCAGCATTTGTCTGTTATCTTTGCCTGGCTCCATACACACACGAACAGGCTCACACACTGTGTTCCCACAGACACCCACAGGCACTTAAGCCCTTTCCCTTTATCAGCAGCCAGGTGGGCAGACTTCATACCTGTTATCAAGGAACTTGTTTATTCCTAATACCAAAGAAACAATGGTCTCTGCATGCCTAAATGAAGTGCGTCTGATCTGTGAGTGATGTTGTCAAAATTGCAGGACCAACCACACGAGTACTCTCTACGGACCTCCCACCAGCCTGGAAACCAGGGAAGGCAGACCTGGGACCAGGGGCAGTGGGCTTTGAGTAGACTATCTTTGCTTTCCAGAAACTAATTTTAAAAATCAAGCCTTGCAAAGGAACTTCTGAATTTCTAAGACCAGAGACAGAGAGCCTTGATCTCATCTAACATGTTAAATGCCTAAGTCTTTTATCTGGATACCTGCTCAGAGACAGGAGGTAACCAGGGTCCAGGAAGGACAGCAGAATGGGTCAAATATAAGATCATCCCCTGGGCGCCAGAACATTCTGTCTTGATTCCTGATTCTAATGCAGCATCCTCACTGTGTTATATTCTTATTCTTACTGTTCAATCCAGCAAAGCTTTCTTAGAGGAGGGGCGTGATTTATTCATAATGTTTGGAGATAATTGCCTAGCAGGACCAGTAATAACTTAAGGAAGGACCAAGTCAATAGGTTTTTTTTCCCCACATCTGAGAAAGCTGAGGCATAGTAAAGTCGATTAACTTACCAAAGACTGCACTGCTAAAAAGTGAGAGATCTAAGCTCTGAAACTATATGGCTCAAACCTCATGTTTTAATTGTTTTATCTCACTGTCTTCTCTCTTTAAAATGTGATCAATACATGATTTCTTTTATCCTTTCTCCACTCTTCACTCTTGCCCTCAGTTTAGAGAGCAGTGCCTTGCATGGACCAGAAATTCAAAGAATAAATGTTGAATATCTTTTTTTAAAACACAAACAAGCAAACAAAAAAAACAACCTCTGTGAACTTAATCTTTCTCTTTGTTCCGAGGAGACCTTGCTCCAAGGGCTTTGAGGAAGGCCCGAGCATTTGCCGGCAGTCACGTCTCTGAGGCTTGCCCCACTGCATCCAGAGCAGCTCTTTATTCTGTGTTGTGTAGTGTATCATCTGTCTTACATCCGACCTTGTCTGAGAAAAGGACTTCTGCTACCAAAACAACTTTGAAAATTTTCTGATGTACAAGACTCTTCAAACTACCTAAACTCGTTCCTGCGTATTTTATTTTATATATTTTAAAATTTCTTTCCCCGGACTCATAAGAAGCAGACACTTACCTATCTATGGTACTTAAAAAGTTGAGCTGCTAAACCCTTAGGGCCAGGCCACTAGTATTAAAGCACTGATGGCAGTAGAAAGAGGTGAAAATTGGGCGGTGACCACGGTGCCAGAGTAGAAGGTCAGTAGGAGTGTTTCTCCTGCTGCACATCTTTGGAGAAAGTATAAGTCATGCGCCCGCACCTCAAAATGGCATTGCTGGCGAGGAAGAAGTCTCTGCGACTGATGGGACAGAGATGGATGGAATCTCTTAGAGACCTGTCCCGCCTGGCTTCTGCTAGATTCACTTCCTCATTTTATTCTGATCTCTGTTCACCCTTCACCTCCATAGAGAGCCTGCCCCTGACATGTTATCTATAAAAAGTAGTCTTCCATTAGTCTTCCAACTTTATTCTGCTGCATTTTTCTGAACTCCTTTTATCTCTACCTGAATTATATCATATATTTGGGTTCTTCATTTGTTTATTGTCGGTCTCCCAGCACTAGAATGTAAGCTCCATGAGAGCAGGCACTTTGTCTCTTTGTATTCATTTGTTTCCCCAGTGCTGTAGACACTCAATTCAAAGTTTTGTTGAATGGATGGATAAATGAATTCCGTGTCTTGGACTTGCCCTTGGCAGAGCTAAAGCTCTAAAACTCTATGCGTTTCAGAAAGGGTTTGGAACGGACCCCTGGACTATGGATTTTTTTTTCCTTTTTTGTCAAATTGAGCTAAAAATGACTTTTCCTATCATGATTATTAAGTTTACACTGTGTATCCATGTTCACAACTAATCAGGAGATAAAAATACTTAGTAACTGAGAAGTTAACTTTGACTTAAATCTAAATCTTTTTTTAAACCCCCAGTATGATATTCTCAGCCACGTAAAGTCTCATTTATTCAGCTCCCATAAATCTGTAGTGGTATAGACATGACAAATTGGTCTAAAGTAATTTTCCCCATTATATGAAGTAAGGATTTGCTGTGTCAATCGATAGTCGGAAAGGATTGCTGGGGAACTGCTTAACTACTTAACAAACTTAATTCTCATCCAATTTTTTTTCAGAGTATTCAGCAATATCAGTATACCCATGTTCTAATGGTTTAAATGGCTCATCTCTACAGAGTAAAGCAGATCCAACAGAACCTTGAGTTGAAATGCTAAACTTGGAACTTGTTTGAACCTTAAAGCAATAAAACTTTGTGGAGACTGGAACATGAAATTTCTGTATTCCATGTTTGGCAGCAAACTCTAAGAAGGAATTAACAAAATAGGTGCATTCAAAGACAGTCCCTTGATATTTGAGACATAGATTTTACCTCTAAATTCCTCAGTTTTCTTGGCTTGCTTATCTAGAACTCATGCCACCATTGTCAGGCAAACCTATCTTGTTCCTAAGTCAGTCCTGACTAGGGCCAGAGGCATGTTAGCAATCTTTGCTCTCATCTGTAAAAAATAATTAAAATAATTGTAGTGATCACTTTCTGAACACTTACTACATGCCACACTCTGAATTATGAACTAAAATAGTATTTCCATTAATCTAATTGATAAAGCCCATGAGTTAGGCATTATCTCGTTTTACAAATGGGGAAACTGAGGCTCAAAGATGTTAAATTATGCACCAAAGTCCCCCAGTTGGTAAGCAGCAAAGCCAGGATTTAGAAACAATGCTTTTAACTCCCAAGTCATTGCTCTTACCCAGTGCACCAAAAGTAGATGGACTTTGGTGCCAAAGACTCAGCCTCAGTGTGCTGATAAACCCTGTGCACCCTGTATCTTCGCAGTTTTTCCCTCCAACACTCTCATGGCTGTCCCAGTCCATAGGACTGCAGCTCTGCCTTGGTTTCTCTGCCTATCCCTCTAGTCTTCTCCAGAAACAGCCCACTGGCCAGGTCCAATATGTAACCTAGATTTGGCACGTTCCCCTTTCCTATCCAACTCCCAGAGACATACTCCACCCTGCTGATGAGAACCTTTTGATTCTTACGCCAGTCAGAGTCACATCTGAGCTTGCTCAGACCTTTGTGGTTGCACAGGATCCCCTTCTCCAGGCTCTACAGACAACTTAGTTTTTCCTCATCCCATCCTAATGACCAGGCCTGCCGTCTTTTCCATGAAGGGTCCACCATGGCTTGTGGTCTAATCCATAGTTTAGCCCGAAGGCTGCTCTGGCAGAGGCTTTCTGCCCATGTCATTCCTTTCATTTCTTGCTTCCAGGGTTGTAATTGAACTTGTTCATTAGCAATTGTTTATCCAAGAACTTAGCAAAACATCTATTGCTGATTGTGGTGCATCTGGAGATACAGCCTTGCCAGGTGGTGCTTTATCTAATTCCAGGTGGAGAAACTCATAGAGGACAGTTGTCCACCTGAAAGAATTGAAGAGCTTCTAGGCTGACATTCTGGGTAAACTAACATCCTCACTTTCCCTACCTCCATCTTTCTGCCCATTCTACTTGCTTCTCTCAGGCAAATTTACTCAAATTTTTGTGTCATCATCTTAATCCTGCCTTGAAGACTTCTTCCATCAAACTCTTGGCCCGGAATAATTCAGTTCATCCATTTATTATGTGACCATCTGCCTGAAAGTACGATTATCCACACAACTCCATCTGACAAATTGGAAGAGAGTTTGCAGTTCTCTCTCAACTCTACCTTTCTGTAAACAAGCAACTATTCTTTCTCCTCCTGTCTTACTACTTTACAAACACATTGTCAGTTAACAGCAACTATCAAGGTTTCTCTAAGGCATTGGTTACGTCTCCAGTTACAAAATAATGCAAAGTTTTAAAAGATAAACTGTGTTTTAATAATATGCCACAAGTAGCATTAATATGATTCATAATCTATTTTAGATTTCTGTAACTAAGTTCTATGGGGACCTTGAGAGCCAGGCAGCTGGCAGTAAGCATTAAGCTGGGTGGCCAACAAGCAGGACTGGGTATCAAGAGGACTAAATTTCAGCTCTACCTTTTTCACTAGACCTCTGTTGTGTTGGACAATTATTTCCATAACTTTGGATTCCCTGGAAGTATAAGAAATTGGAACACCTGATATTCTAGTTTCTGGACCATCCCATGGTTATAGCATATTACAAACCTGTTCTAATATTTTATTAAGAAGCAGATGTTAACTATTTAAGTTTTTGTTTAATCTCATTGTAATCCACCAGATAATTTATTTCTACACCATTCAGAACTTCAAAATTTAAATGAGACCATTGAGGCTCCTGGTACTCTATTTCCCCTTTATTCTCCCTGAGTCTATAATAAAATTTCATTTGAGTGTTCTAGCCTGTGTCATCCGGAATAAGAGGTATGAAGAGAGATGTCCAGTGTCCTTGCTTGGACAAGAGTGTGAAGGGGGTGTAGGTCAGCATGGAGACATCAGGGACTATCCGTGACAGATTCCAAGGGGAAAGGTGAATCTCTGGGACCAACTTGGGTTGATTCATCAGCCACCCCTCACCACTGAAAGATTCTTCTTTTGGTTCCAAGCTAGAAAGCTATGAGTTTTATATTTACTAAGAAAGGAAGCTTTTTCATTTATGTATCTAACCTTTAATCATGTAAGTAGAGTAACTACTACATGCCAGGCAACAGGCTGTGAACCAGAAACGCAGAGGGAGGAGAGCCGAGAGGCCCCGTGTGGAGAGACAAGCATCAGCCAAATAATGGACTAATAAATGCAATTACACGACGTGGTAAGCGCTGTCATAGGTCTGGTGTAACAGGCTGCCCTGCCGCCCCGTTTGTTCCTCTGTGATGCTCCTGACCCTACCGCGTGGTAGCAAGGGAGGGCGTGCGTGTGCGCGTGTGCGCGCGCGCGTGGATCCGCACATGAGAACGAGGTCCCAGTCCTTTACCTTAGCTAACATCTTTACCTGGATACAAAAGGATTTCCTTAGCCCAGGATTTGATATATCACAAATGGAAAGGTATGAGTTTCTCATTCTCTGAGTGAGGAAGATTATGGATTCTCTGCTTTCAGATTATTCTCTGTATCAACAAGCTCTGATTACATCACAAATCACCTAAGAGCAAGCACCCTTCACCTAAGTAAGTACTGTTTTCTTCTAAGATAACTTACATCTCTTATGAGTTATGAGGTTAACATGCTTGTTATATTTACATAACCTTTGACCTTACTTCTTACAAAACAATAATCCTGGCAGGATACTGTTAAGAAACATCTGACCTCCTCCTAAACCACCTTATAAAACCCATTATATTAGCTTGGGAGTCTGGGTCTGGACCAGGTGGCCCTGACCTAAAATACTCTTTTTGATCATATCTCTCCCAAGGTAGAAGAATAAAACTGTGTGTGTGGAGGGGCTCAGTTCATCCAATTCATCCAACTAAATTATGAAGGAACATAAACTGAGGAATCTTTGTCCAGGACATTGGTTACAGGCACTGGTAATAAGTAATGGCAGCAAAAAATCTAAATACCGTCTCTCTGAAAGAGGATCTAAGGACTCCACCAGGAAACACTCAAACCTCGTGATTCAAGCCAATGTCAACCATTTGTAGGTTTGATCCCATTGTTTCAGTTAGTTATGCATGAAAATGTATACAGCATTATCTACCACTTATGCAATATGATGGGAAAGACGGAAATGTTCTGTTGTTGTTTACAATCCAGCTGATTCTTTTATCTATCACAAACATATAAAGAGTCAGTGTTGTTAGCTGTGACGTCCAAAAGATGTGTTTTTCTTCTCACAATCCATTGCTTCTGCATAAGGGTGTAAGAGATCTGTGGTATTCAGTGCTGGTTGAAAATTTCCCAACTTCTCTTCTTCTTTCTTGACTATGGAGAACATAGAGAAACATGATTTTCTGCAGAGTTGCTGACTCTCCCTTGTGTGGGAGTGGAGGGTCCAACAGGTGCTCTGGGAACCCATTAAAACAAAAGCTCATTTGTGAAAAGCACAGTTAGAAAAACCAACTAAATTTCTTAGCGCACGACCCAGCCTGGAATTTGCGGTTCTGTCACTCTCATGGCCTGGGTTCACTAACCGGAGTCTTCCTGGGAATGACCTTGGATGAAGGCCTGTGCACATCTCAGCACAGACACTGGCAAATGTCTAACCGAATAGGACTCGGTGCTATAACTAATTCAACTGGAGTAACCCAGGGCTGAGCATTGTGTGGATTTCCTGAAAAGTCTTTAATGTTGGGGCTCGAGATCCAATTTAGCTGCATTTAACTGCCTGTTAATAGTGTTCCCTTTTAATAGGATGAATCTTAAGGGTTGTTGGCTTCGTTTTTGAGAGTTGCTTGAGTGTTCTTAAGCCTTGTAGAAGGGTGCTCAGAAAATCTGTCTTTAGTGTGCTGCAATCCTGATGAAAAAGCTAACGAACTTGGACTGCGTTTGTTGGAATTTAGTATCCAGTTGAAACGGACTGCGGATGGAGTGTTGTGTCCTGTGCCGGGTGCTGGACTTTCACAGTGACACTGACAGCTATAAAATGTAAGGAGCAAGACACGCCACTCAGGAAGGAGCCTAGGAACAAAGCTCTATGAATAACAGTTGAGAGCGTATAGGATGTTTTCTCTGAAGAAATGAAGACAGGGTTGGTGAAGGTGGCCGGAACTGGGGGAAAATGGAGTTATCAAAAAAAGCTACATAAAGACTCAGAGGAAGTTTCTGATAGGCAAATTTGGGAGTCTAAAATTAGGGAGAAAACCCCAGAGCTAGTCAAATATAGAAAGAGCTGCCTCTCAAAGCACAATCAATCCCAGGCTGTGATATTACAGATGAAGCTGGGGGCTCCAGTCCCTGGAATCCTGATTGGAGGACATAAATCTGATTCAGATACAAATGGTTAAGGTCTTAGAGTTGGGCACACTGGAGTGTGTGTGTCACCTGGAGTGCATGTCTCATCTCCATAACTTCTTGGCTGTAAGTACAAGTAAGGAATTCATCTGAACCTGAGCTCTGTCATTTTAAAAACAGAGGTAACACTTCCCTCAACATGTTTGTTTTATAGTAAATAAAGAAGACTTTGTATGCCAATGGTCTATGGAGATGCTTGACACATAGAAAACACTCCTGAGTAACTTGCAGGGTCCCTTCCAGGCTTAAGAATTCCAAATTCTGATAATGGTGCAGGGAGTAGAGAATATTTTTTGCTAGATACATTTTTCTGTGTTTTTCTATCTTTCCTTATATATGTTATGGTCCTGCCTAAACTTACTGGCTTGGGGTTCCCTACATTCAAATCTGTGACTGGAGATTCTGAAATCAATGTGAGATTACTCAGGAGATGTTTAGAGCATTTAGTATCTCCATCATGGAATCGTAAGTGAGCTCCATTTAGGACAGGTCTGTTTGACTTTGCCTTCAGTACTGGGAAAACAAAAACCCACAATATTTTATTGACTCTTGGGGTATCAGGATTTGTGTCTTGGATTTCCTATAAAGTAGCTCTATTGGAGGAGTCATTTTACCTCTGATGACCTCAGATGCCTTGTCTTTGAAACAAGGATGTTCATTAGATAATCTTTAAAAAAAAATCCTACTATAAAAATAACAGAATTTTACTACATGGCTTACTCAGTCAATATTTTTCTAGGATGGAGAGAGTGGATAGCATCTTGGAGAATGCAATTTGAATTCCAAATAACTTTATTATGGCAGAGAAGTAGGAAGAAAAAGTGGGAAAGTGTTCACTGGAAACTAATAAGAGAAAAATAAATGGTACTAATTCAAGGCTAAAAAAATACCAAATTTTGTTACATAAGAACTTCAAGTATACATGAGTTGGGTTGTAAATAAAGAATACTGAAAAGTGATGCACAGGGTGTCTTGGAAGACCCACATCATATAAGAGATGGTCAAGAAAGCCTTCAAGACCCCTTCTTGATAGAGAAGGGGTTTGCCAGACAGACCAGAAGAGACGGTATTTGGGGCTCAGGCCCAGGGATGTGAGAGAGAACACACTGTACTTCGGGAGCAAGTGGGCCCAGTGTGCCAAGAGTTCCAGGCACGTATGAAAAAGCAGCAAGGCATGAAATGGGGGAAGTAGGAATGGGTCAGAGCCTGCAAATGAGTGTGTCTCTGAGTACAGCGTAGTGAAGAGGAATAGGAACTTCCGTATTATATTTATCATTCTCATCTCAAAATCATTGATGGAGTGTAATTATGCAGAAGACTGCTGGTACAGCGCGCGCACACACACATATACACACACAACTAACCAACTCTCTTTTATCTTTCCTACCTTCCCTCCAAAAGCTTTGACTGTACACTGGTACTAGGGCAGACCTTGGATGAGGTGCAGGAGGTGTTTCGAATCCTCACTCAAGGCTGAAGTGCAGATAAGTTCAGCTATTCCTAAGACACATATGGCCTAAGACACAAGGAGTGGCGAGGGGCAGTTTGTTTAAACAAAATTAGGAAGGAGGGAATGGATACTGTGTAAGCAACAAACAATATTAACTAAAGGAACCCAGGGACCCCCTTTATTCAGTTCTACATTTATTGAAGGAAGAAAGATAAAGGACTCTGGAACAATCTAGTACTTAAAAGACTCCCATATTCAAAACAGTGTGTGATCCTTCCTATGAGTAACAATGCTGAGACAGTCCCAACAGAAAATAGCTAACGCAAGAGCAACCATTTTATTCTGCAGCCAAGACAATGCTATCTGCTATGACATCACGGGTGGATACAGCAGCACATCTTATCTTGTGCAGTTGCCAAGGCAACACAGTCTTACCATGACAATGGAGTAAGGTGGCAGCAGAGTAACCGACTCTGTTTTTTTCAACATTTTTTTCACTGTGAAAAACAATTCAGACTAAAAGACAACTTATGGTTGGAGGATAGTTTAGATTCCCAGAGATAGGTTAACCAGAGAAAAGGAGATTGATTACTTAGATCAATATTTTTTGGGTGCTCTTTGGTAGGTTAAATGATCAATAAGTCATTCCAGGTTGGAGCCTTCCATGATGAGTCTCAGTTGCTTTGTTTAACTTCTTTGTCTAATTCTTTTTGACTTTTTGAATTTCTAATCAATAAGACACACAGGTCTGTGCAAACCTGGATTTTTTTTTCCTCTTGAATTATTTTTCTCTGTCAACTTCTGCCTAACTGTCTTGTAGCTATCTGGTGAGACTCATTCAATACTTTTTGTACTTGTGTTCCACAGTGCCTCCCATAGAACTAGACAAATAGAAAGTATTTAATTATACTTGTCGATAAATTGCTCTTTCCTCTTGCTTCCTTATTTTATTTTATATCCCACCACCAATTTTCTAAATTAAATTTTCTTTGCTTCTTCTTTGGTAAAGATTTGTCCAAAACTAAAAATGGGTTAAAAATGTAGTTTACAAAACAACATGAGTCTCATTTTAAAAGCATAACTTATACTATCTGTTTACCAGCCTAAGATTAACTTGGTATATACCTCTTCCAGCTTGTCAATGAATGACTGAAATTTTCACATACCCTTATAAGCAGCAGAGAGTTCAGTATCTCCTTCTTGAGGCTCCAACAGTAATTATGCAAGAAACATGAGGCTTTCTCATTCATTCATTTATTCACAGAAATAATTATTATGGGGTAACCATTATGCGGTAGGCACTGTTCTGGGTGCTGGAGAAATAACAGTAAAAGAGTTCTGCCATCAGATATGTTTAGACAGAGACAACTAGGAAATCTATGTCCACTAGCACTGATGCTCATATCATTTCTGTATGGTTCACTGCTGAACACTTATTCTGTACCATTAGGTTAAAACCTGTCCACCATGGGATGATACATTTCCATGTCCAGATTCTTAACAGTGTTGTATTAGCACCTCACCCTGAGGTCCAGAGTTATTATAGTTCCAATTCCTAGCCATTTTCTCCAAAGCTTTATAATTGAACTGGGAAAAATAAATCTTGAAGGAGTTGTACTTGTGTGAAGTGATTTCCAGTTAACTTTTTTTTTTAAGTACCTTCTACCACAGTCTAAACTTTTTATAGTGATCATGCATGAAATTTATAAACAAATGAACAAACAAAAGAACAACTGAAAATAATACATCTGGAGACTTCTAGTCTCCATCTAAGGTATAGAAAGCTGAGAAGAATGTTGCTCCTAACTTGAGCAGAGTCCAGAAAATCCAACAAATTCTAACTTCTCTTAGGAAAGCCTGGACAGGGAGAAGCCACTGCTATGGGAAAAGCACGAAATCCTGCCCAGACCCTTCTCCCCAAGTACTTAAGCTGTCAGTGGAAGGGCTGCAAACCCCCTTGCCCCCAGGGCAGAGGTGAAGACTCATTTCAGGCAAGGGAAGGGAAAAAGAAAAAAACACTCTGTGACTAGAAGGTGGGCAGGGACTGGACTGGTCCCAGATCATATGAGGTCTCATCCTGAAGGAAGGGCAAGGTCACCAAGTCCAAAATCTGAGCTCCTTAGACAGACAGCCTGCCTAAGAATGAGGCAGAAGCAGAGCAACGGAGAACATCTCCCACACCCCACGACTGTGACCGTGCCAGCAGCCACCAAGCACCAAGCAACAGCCATCTACTGCTGGGTGAAAGGCAGGAGTGCTGGACAGACAGCTCCTCTGATATGCAGGCACACAGGGAAGGCACAAAGCTGAGGGCAGAGATGTCATTCCTGTTTATAGGCATGAATACTCCTTATTGCACTCTCTACCATTCTATGTACTATATTCACACGCAACACAAAGATAAAATAACCACAGGCAAGAGACAATGCAGTCAGCAGAATCATACCCAGTGATCACCCAGGTACTGGGACTATCAGCCAGGAATTTAAATCAACAGTGATGAATATATTAAAAACTCTGGGAGAAAAGATGAACAATATGCATGGACAGATGGAGAATATCAACCCAAAGAATTAAAAACTAAAAGTGGATGCCAAATAAAAATGCTTGAAATAAAGGACATGAACAGAGATGAAGAACAACTTAATGGACCCACTGGGAAAATCAATATAGCTGAGGGAAAAAAAAATCAATAAACTTGAAGAAATTACACAAACTAAAACACAAAATGAAAAAAGTTAAAAAAGAAAACAGAACAGAGGATTCAGGAACTATGGAATAAGATCAATCATCTAACATACATATAACTGGAACTCCAGAAGGAGAAGAAAAAGAGAATGACACCAAAAAAATATTTGAAGAGATGACAGCCAATAATTTCCCCCAAATAATGAAATGATATCAAACCCCAAATCCAAGAATCTTGGAAAACCCTAAGCAAAAAAATATCAAACACACATACCCCTCCACCCACCAAGAGACATCATATTGAAACTGCTGGAAATGAAAGTTAAATTGTAAGAAAATTGTATATATAGTCAGGGAAAATAAGACATATACAGAGAAATAAACTGAAAAAAAAAAAAAAAACCACCTAGCAGAATCCACAACATAAACTAAGCAAGCTGGGAATAATTGAGAGATATTATTGGAGTATTAAAATGAAAACTGTAAACCTAGAGTCTTATACTCAGTGAAAGTATATTTAAAAACTGAAGAAATAAAAACTTTTTCAGAAAAACAAAAGGCAAGAGAATTCTTAGCAGAACTGCCTCCAAGAAATGTCAAAGACAGTTTTTTAGACAAAGGAATATGCCACTGTTAGAGCAGGCAGATAGCTAGATGTGAGCAGAGGAAGTCAGGGCACTGGCCAAATGGCAG
The DNA here is from genome assembly GCF_009834535.1 of Camelus ferus. NCBI lineage: Eukaryota > Metazoa > Chordata > Mammalia > Artiodactyla > Camelidae > Camelus > Camelus ferus. Next base: position 49,456,723 of record NC_045708.1, on the reverse strand, counting down.
GAAACTGTACGTCCAGTGAACAACAGGGTGTCCTTGGGCAGACAGAGAAAAGCAGGAACCTCTGGAGTGATAAGAAACCACACATTTTGGAGTGAAAGTGTCCTAGAAGCAGACAAAGAAAGGAGGGAAAAGGCAGGAATCTCCAGTGTCCGAATGTAACCTTTTGCTCATTATGCCCTCATTGCAATAAAATTAGCCTATCAGATAACAAGTACCCAACGTGTGCCAACACCATGACATTTCCAATCCAGACTAAATAAGAACACAGATTCCTCCTCCCCTTGGGAAGGTGGAGCTGGGATAAAAATCAGGGAATATAACCCCAAACCCCTCCCTCCCCAGTAAATATTCTGCACATTCATTTTTACACCCTATGTAACTAGCTTGCCAAAGAAACTCAGGGAACCACTCACTGGAGTCTGTCCCGCTCTCCCCTTGAGAGCATCCTATCTCTTAATAAATTCTCACTTTACTTTTGTGACCTGTGTGTCTCATCTCTGAACTCTTTCTGCAATGAGACAAGAACCTACTCTCTGGAAACACTACCAGAGAGAAACTTTGATGTACACAAAGAATGAAGATCTCTGAAAATAGTGAAATAAAAATAAATATAAATGTTTCATTTTTAATCACTCTAAAAGATAATTGGCTGTTTAAAGTAAAATTAATAATGAGATATTATTATGCATGTAAAAGGTAAATATATAACAGTGATAGAACAGAACCAAATACGAGAGGGAGGAATTGGGAGCATATGCTACGCAGGTTACTGCATAACACTTAAAGTAGTGCTTCATTAATATTGTAAACCTTGGAACAACCACTTATAATAAAATATTTTTAAAAGATGTATGAATAATAGACCAAAAGTGAAGATAAGACTGAAAGTAAATTTGCTCAATCCATAACAAGTGAATTTAAAATGAGCTAAGAGTAGGTGAAACAAATAGAAAACAACTAATAAAATGGTAAGTTTTAATAAAAATATATCACTTTACATTAAACATGTATTGTTTAAACAGCAACTAAAAGAGAGTATCAGATTGGATAAAAAAGCAACTCAACTATATGCTATCTACAAGAAACTCATTTTTAAATATAGATTAAAGTGAAAGTACAAAAAAAAAAGGTTTACTATGAAAATACTGCTCAAAAGAAAGCTGGAGAGGGTAAATATCAGATAACGTAGACTTTAGAACAGGAATGATTACCAGGGATAATGAGGGACTTTGCACAATGAAAAAGGGTTCAATTTATCAAGAAGACACAACAATCCTAAATTTGTATGAACCCAACAATGGAATTTCAAAATACCTGAAGCAAAAGAATAAAGGAGAAATTGACAAACCCACAATTATAGTTGGAAACTTCAATATTTCTCTGTAAGTAATTGATAAAACAGATAGATTTTAAGTATCAGTAATTATGGAGAAAGATATGAACAACACTAGCAACCAACCTGAACTAGTCGACATGAACAGAACACTCCTTCCAACAACAGCAGGGTACACGTTATTTTCAACTGTAGGTGGTCATACACAACGGACTGTTTTTTTTATAAAATACTGTTCTCATAAAACAAACTTTAATGAGTTTAAAATAACTGAAATTACACAAAACATGTTATCATACAGAAATCAAACTAATTTTCAACAGAAAAATGACCTAGAAGATTATGAAAAACTTGTTAATGAAACAACACAATTCTAAGAACCCCATGGTTCAAAGAACAAAACACAATGGAAATTAGAAAATATTTTTGAATGAATGAAAATAAAATCACAATATATTAAAATTTGTGTAATGTAGCTAAAGCGGTATTTGAAAGGAAATTTCTAGCTTAAGATGTTTATATTAGATAAGAAGAAAGTTCTCTAATCAATAAACTAAGCTTCCAGCTTAAGAAATTAGAAAGAGAAGAACATTTTAAGTCCAAAACAAACAGAAAGAAAGAAATTACTAAAGATCTGAGCAAAAATAAGCAAAACGTAAAACAGAGTAATTTGAAAAAAACTTATGAAATCAAAGCTGGTTCTGTGAAATTATTAAAATTAATGAGTCTCTAGCCAGTCTGATCAGAAAGGGGCAAGTCACACATTACCAATATGGGAATGAGAACAGTAACATCATTACATGTTCTAGAGATGTTAAAAGATAATAAGGGAATATATGAGCAACTTTATGCCAAGGAGGTAGTTGCCATGGGCTGCGTGTTTATGGGGAGAGTTTAGCTAGGTGTTTTAAGGGACTGACTGACTACAAAGTAGCAGAATAAAGGAATTTTTGTGGATGATGAAACTGTTCTAGATTTTAATTGTGGTGGTTCCTTAACTGTGTGTGTTTGTCAAAATTCACAGGACTGTGCATTACAAAAAGTTAAATTTTATCTAGTGTAAATTCTTCAGTTTCTTCAGTGTAAGGTCTGCAATCATGATTGTTTCTCAATCATCCTTGATATATGTAATAGCTATACTTAACTTTTGGGCTTTTTAACCTCTTGTTTTAAATTTATGTTGACTAAAAACTTGTTAGATATCAAAAATTTTTGGTCATTAAAAACTCTTGTCATGAAGATTGGAAGAAACTACACAGATGTGACAACTGCATGCAATGTGTGATTGACTCTTAAACTGGATCCTGGAACAGAAAAAGACATTATTGGGAAAATGAGGGAACACAAGATAGAAAAATAAAGACTGAAACATACGATTTTTAATTTAAATATATTTTTTAAACTACCAATATATGTAATTCAAATGAGAACAAGATTTAAAATTAAAAAAAAAAAAACAAAACACAATTTCTTTGTGCTGATGCAACTGAAGGAATTCCCAGCACCACTAACCATTGGCCATCTCCCAAGTTGATTTTTTTCCTGAAGCAAAAGACATAAGACAGGAAAGATGTGCTGTTCCTGAATGTTTACGGCTGCCCTGGTCTCCCCTGGCTCTCTATTCCGGGATATGTGATGTCATTATTCAGTAGGAGGGAAAGCTCAGAACTCCGCCAGGCAAGGAGAGGTGAGAAGCCCAAGTATGACCTAACCCTTGTTACAGACATCTTAATGAAGCCTTGTGTGTGCCAATGGCAAAGAATCTGAAATTAAGAAATCCATGATTTGTAACATTTCACATTTAAGTTTTGCTTATGACAACTCTTTATCGTTGAATGAAACATTTTCTCGTTGACATGGCCATCCATCACTTCCTGAGGAGGTCTAGAGTTGCTCATGAATTTCGAGTTTTAACTCCCACACACTTCTTTAGCAACCGTCATGTGTTCACCACACAAGGTGGCATTCACCTCTTCCTTCACATACAGCATTTGAGCCATTTCTTTTTGGAGATGATCCCACAAGACTTTCTCAAATCTACTTACATATGTGTTCTTGGGGATTCTCAGTCTTCTGCTGAGACTTCTATATAGTTAAAAGGAGTTCATACATTTTTTTTTTAAGGGAAACAAGCTTCCCTGATTTTTCCTTCAGTATGTTAATGCATCCATGGCAGAAAGAATGGGCTGGTTGGTATCCTCCCATCCCCCAATGAACACAATAAAAAAATGGGTGCATCACTGAATTGAAAGAATTTACTGTTAGAATCTCTTTGGAAGCAAAGAGAACATCCAAAAGGAAACCAATATTGTTCTTTTATGATAAGCCTTTTGTTTATATTCCTCTAAGAAAATGACCACAAGATCAGGGCAACTCCATATAGTTGAAGAAAGTTCCTTCTCATTATAGATGTTTGACTACACTGCTCCCTGCCTGTAATTCCTTCAAATGGATGCGTTTTCTAGGGTAAGAATGTTCAAGCCATATGCTTAGATATGTATAGGAAATAAAACTTTTTTCCCTTGGAACTAAACGTGGTTTCTTCTGTAAGCCCCCTCCTCCATCAGTAATAGGACACATGTTGCCAGTTCAGATTAAACTTTTACATGTTAGATCTTAGATGATTTAGGGAAATGTTTTCCCTTTATACTTTTTCCTCACTTTTTCCCCCCACTGATATGGCATCTAGGTTTCTGGGGGTCCTCAGAGCCTTCTGACAGTGGCATAGTGGAAGAATTATCCTGTCCCCAGGCCTCCTCCTACCCCTACCCAGTTCCTCTAACTTTCAGTGTCACACCCACAGTCCACTTGGCGACATCAGAACATTTCACTGCTCTCAGAGGGTAAAGGAGCTCAGCGTCCACCTCTGACCCACTGGCCTGGGATCCTCACTCTTCATCTTCGTTCTACTCCCATAACCATCATGGTGTGGAAAACCACAAGTGCTCCCTGCCTCCCAAGGACAGCGGGGAAGCAAAGCCTGGTCTGAAATCCTCAGATTTCCCTGAGTGTATTATTATCCCCTCCATCTGCCTCTTTGGAGTTGAAGGAAGGACAGGGATCAGTGCCACTTGTCAAAGCTGCTCCCCAGTTTCTCTTCTGAAGTCCTTAGAACTCTCTCCTCTCAACTCGGAGGTATTTTATTATCTCCTCGGTGTCTGCGCTTACTTTTTTTCTGCATGTGTGATGGGGGATGGATAAGACAACAGGGTGAATAAAAATGACTAGAAACTTATTCTTAGAAATCTACAGTTTATTTCTAGACCTCAGCTTTTTTTTTTAAATAAATTTAATTTTTTAGAACAGTTTTAGTTTCACAGCAAAATCAAGCTAAAGGTACAGACATTACCTGTGTACAACATGCATATGCCTTCCCTATGATCAGCATCACCCACCAGAGGGTTCCTTTATTACAATTGATGAGCCTACATTGTCTTTAAGTATTCAACTACATTGAACCAAAGTTCATACTTTACATTAGGATTCACTCTTTTTCGTGCTGATCTGTTTATTTTTTTTCCATTTTTTTAAATTGAGGTATAGTCAGTGTACAACGTTGTGTCAATTTCTGGTGTATAGCATAATGCTTCAGTCATACATACACATACATATATTCCTTTTCATATTCTTTTTCACTGTAAGTTATTACAAGATTATTACAGGGTTATTACCCTGTGCTGTACAGTAGAAACTTGTTATTTATGTATCCTACAAATAGTAGTTTGCATCTGCAAATCTCCAACTCCCAATTTATCCCTTCCCACCTCCTTCCCCAACTGGTAGCCGTAAATTTGTTTTTATGTCTGTGAGTCTGTTTCTGTTTTGTAAATAAGTTCATTTGTGTCTTTTTTTTCTTTTTAGATTCTATGTATAAGTGATATCTTATGGTATTTTTCTTTCTCTTTCTGGCTTACTTCACTTAACATGACAATCTCCAGGTCCATCCATGTTGCTGCAAATGGCATTATTTTATTCTTTTTTATGGCAGAGTAGTATTCATTAGGGCTCACTCTTGTACTTTCTATGGGTTGGGTCAAATATACAATGACATATATTCAATGTTACAGTACCATCCAGAGTAATCTCACTGCTCCAAATGTCCTCTGTGCTTCACCTGTTTATCCCTCCTTCCCCGCAAAGTCCCAGCAACCACTGATCTTTTTACTCTCTCCATAATTTTGCCTCTTTCAGAATATCATATTGTTGAAATCATGCAGTATATAGCTTTTTAAGACTGACTTTTTTTACTTGGAAATAGACACTAATCTTAAAAATTCACCAATACTTCACCGATGCTAAGATGCTTCGTTTGTAAGATACATTAGTATTTTATGAGCCAGTAAGAAAAAATATGCTGCTAACTAAATATGAACAATGCTTTCTTGCATTCTAAATTTTTATTTTATACTTATCAAAAATGGCAATTATCTTAACATATTTTTAAAATCAGAGTTCACTAATTGCTCACATGTAAAAAGGGAAATACAAGTGAAATAAATTTTTAACGTATTTCTAAAACTCATTTATATTTGGAGACTGCCTATTCTCAGTGAATTTTGAGAGTGCCCTACTTCAGAATTCCAATTCCAAGATTTTCTTCCAAGCCACTGACACCCATTCTTCAACGTTGACACTGGATCTTACTGTAAGGTGTCACACAGAACATTTTCCAACAGTCAGGATTCGTGTTGCTCCTAAAACGGTCCTGAGATGGCTTGTGGCCTGAACATGGGATGATTGCAGGTGTCCTGCCATACCACCTGGAGGCAGCGGTCTTAGCCCGTGGGCAGTCACCAACAACCTCATCAGGACCACTGGGTGGACACCAGCATGTGGAAGCCCCATTCACTGTAAGAACGTCTTGATTTTAAGACATTAAAACATGAAAAAAAATGTGATCTTAGAATTGATGACACACAGGTAAACCTGTATATCCTCCCAACGCTCCACTCTATCTCCATTTTACAGATAAGGAACCTATCTCAGTCTGTTTGAGCTGCTATAACAAATTACCACAGACTGGGGAGCTTATAAACAACAGAAATTTACTTCACACAGTTCTGGCTGGAAGTCCGAGATCAGGGGACCAGTGTGCTCCGGTTCTGGGGAGAACCCTCTTCCAAGCTATTCAAGAGTTTTTATACAATTTCATCTCCACCTCTTGTCAGTGGGCAGTGGGTGATGCTAAAAGTTCCAAATCTCTAATCACTTGTTTTGTTAGGTGACCAGCCCCAACCAGAGGCTACCTAGGGGCCTACCCTAAGTTATTTCACTAGCATAAACTCAGGAGTGCTCAAAAGGGCTTCTTATGAATAACAAAAGACACTCCTGTCACTCAGGAAATTCCAAGGGCTCTCAGAGTTCTGTGTCAGGAACAAAGACCAAGTGTATTTCTTATACCACAAGCCCAAATATCTACTGATGGATAGATGGATACATAAAATTTAGTATAGACATGCAATGGAATATTATTCAGCCTTATGAAGGATATATACTTCAACATGCATGAACCTTAAAATCTTTACATTAAGTTAAATAAGTTAGGCACAAAAGGAAAAAATATGGTATAATTCCAATTATAAGAGGTAACTAGAATTTGACTTAATTTACAGAGACAGAAAGTAGAACAGGGGCTGGGGGTGGGGAGAGAGGAGTGGAGAACTATTGTAAATGAGAATAAAGTTTAATTTGGGGATGATAACAAATTTCTGGAGACAGATAGTGGTGGTGATGATGAAGGAAAACAGATGTGGGGCGTGAGGAGGGCCATGTCCCAGGCTTTGGCTGAGCCCCTGGGAAGCGCCCCGCCAAGGGTGGGTCCTTGGCTTTGTGCAGGAAAGAATTCAAGAGCGAGCCACAGTTGAGTGAAGGTAGATTTATTCATCGAGATACATTGAAAGGCAAGAGAAAGGCCACGAGGTGTGGGGGTTGGGTGCTCAGATTAAAAGTAGGTACACACTCCATAGACAAAGTGTGGACGGACTCTAAAGGGTGAGAGAGAGAAGCGGCCGCAAGGCACTGTGTTGCTAGTTTTTATGGGCTTAGTGGCTTCATATGCTAATAAGTGGAAGGATCAGTTCAAGTAGCCTGGGGAAGGGGCTAGGATTCCCAGGAAGTTGGCCATTTCCCACTCTTTGACGTTTTGTGGCTAGCCTTGGGACTGCCATTGTGCCTATGGGCGTGTTATTCACCGTGCTAATATATTACAATGGGTGTATAATGAAGCTCAAGGTCTACTAGAAGTTAAATCTCCCATCATCTTGAGCCTCAAGGCCTACTGGGAGTTGAATCTTTTACCATTTTGATGTTAATTGCGGTAGCATTCCTTGAATGGCTTTGCCCTGCCCCCTTCTATCCTGTCTCAATGGTGTGCAATCATGTTTATGCACTTAATGCCACTTAAAACGGTCAAAATGGTAAATTTTATGTTATGTTTATTCTGCCCTAATGAGAAAAAGAGAGAACACACAAACACACACACAAATGCACTGTATGAGGCTTTGTTAAATAATTGGATATTAAGATACCAATTGAAGCACCTCAATTTGTTGACTTTCTCGCCACAATCCGGTGACAAGAAGCTGTAGGGTAGTGTGTTTCATGGTGTTTCCAGGCCCCTGGAACAGTATCCATTGAAAATTTAAGCCCTGACTTTGGATCAAGGAATCCAGGAGATTCCAAGAGACAAGGTAAAGAATTTGTGAGCAAATTCTCCCCCGTGGCTGATCATCTCCTTAAACCTAAGGACCTGCCATTCTTTTTTGAGTAGCACACTGTGTCCAGCCTCCAGAAGAGAACAAGGTGAGTGTTCCAATAAGCTTCATCTTTTAGTCAGACCCGACCAGTCTTGCCCAGCCAAGTTATTTATTTTAGATGTCTGGCACCATCTGGCACCATCTGGTACAGGCAATTGTGTCCAACCAAAATTCACATGTTGAAGTTCTAACTTCCAGTAGCTCAATGTGAATGTATTTGGAGACAGAGTCTTTGAGGAGCTAATGAAGTAAAATGAGCTCGTTAGGGGAGGCCCTAATCCTCACAGAGGGACAGCCGTGTGAAGACACAGAGAACACAGCCGCTCGTAGGCCGTCCGAGGCCGTGGGGAATTCTGGAGTCTCGGAAGAAACCATCCCCACTGACAATGTGTTCTCATAACTCCAGCTTCCAGAATTGTGAGAAAATAAAATTTTGTTATTCAAGCCACTTGGCCTGTGGTATTGGTTACAACAGCCCTAGAAACTTAATATACAATCTTTGAGAGAAGCCTCTGTTTGCTAACAGACTGAAGCAAAAAAAAACTTCTTGGATAAAAATGGTGGAATCTGACTTAACATTTGTTCCCAAAGGTTTAGCTTGTTTTTACCTTTATAATTTGCCTTCCAGATAAAAACACAAGACTTTGTATGCCTTAATTTTGATTTTTTTTCTTTTTCTTTTGATGCCAGTAAAAGACATTGTGAGCTCCTACTCACGGGAACACACCTTGTTTCTGTCAGTCGTTCTGTCAGTCTTTATAACAGCCATCGCCACTTTGTGATGCACTGCTGGAGTGCTACAGCTTCCATTACTCAACACCTGTTTGTTCTGTTTAAAATTTTGTGTTTTCTTTTATTTGTTATAGGTTCAGCTAGAAATTAATTAGCTTGACCTAGGTCATCAGCCCAAAGGGGGACCCTCAAGTGGTTATAACCAAGGGTTACACAGCAAAACTTTAATGAGATTGAGAAGAACAAGTCGAGTTACAACATCCTCATGTCTTTGGCTGAAAAAATAAATAAATAAATAAATAAATAAATAAATACATACATACATACATACATACATACATACATACATACATACATACTGAATTACTGGGCAAGGTTTTTTTGAAAACATTTTTGTGTAAAGCGATATACTAAGTGTTTCACATGTAAGCATTTTTAATGCTTACAACCCCATAGAGGCTCTTATTACCCCCAGTAACAATCACAATGAGCTTATGTTACTTGCATTCACAAAGCTGAGAAATGGAAGAGTAGGCTTGTGAGTTCTGGCCATGTGGCTCCAAGGCCCACCCTCTCAGTTGCTTCTCTTCAAAGCCTCCACCCACTTGCACACCGATTTTTTAGTTTTCTGACTCCAGTCAGTTGTGCTAGAATTTGCTTTCCACGATCAGTGCCCCTTTTGTCTTCTAGTCACATCTACCACCTCTTTATCTCTCTGGGCTGCTTTATAGGTAATTCTTCCAGTTGTATTTTCCAACTCATTGTCTCTTTAGGTCTGTTTAATTTTCTCTTTCGCTTAGCCATTGAGGTCTGTATGTGAATTTAAAATCTACGAGTTTTATTTAGTTCCAAACCCTGCATTATCATTTTTAATATTTTTTCCCTCATTATTTTTTTTTACTTTCTCTTTTACTTGTCTGAACATTTTACCACATGGTTATTTCACATTTTTATCAGATCATTCCAATATGTGAAGTCTTTGGGAGGTCTAAGTCTTTCATTTATTGTTTCTGCTGTCTCTCAATTTTTCCTTGTGTGTTTTGTGGGTTCTTAAAAAACTGTAGATTTTATTTTATTGAGTAAAATCTATGAGAATCCCAAGAGCCTATGTCGGGCATGTTGATTGCAACAGTGTGAACTTCCACACAACGTCATCTTTTATCTTCCTCCTCTGCTCACTCGCTTCCTGCTCACTGTTACTATTATTGTTTATTTCATTCTTAGGCCCTCAGAAATTTCCCTCCACTCTAGTAAGTGCAGCAATGCATTTAAATTGTTTTACTGTGTTTGTGTAGTTCATCATCTAATTATATTTTATCGAGAAGTCTCTTTAAAGTAACTAGTTGACCATATTGCCAGAAAGTGAAAACCAAATTTTATTTTGATAAGTTAGAATTGTGTAGGCGGTCTGAGTTTGGGTTGTTCAAAATGCTAAAAAATTTTGCATACATTCCCCAGGAGGATAACACACCTTCTGATTAGCTATGAACAACCATTCCAGACTCTCTGTTTTCCTAATGGGAGAAATGAAGGTCAGAGGGATGAATTGACTTGTCCACATTATTTCTGCAACTGAAAACCAAATAAAAAAGGCTTAGAACTGGTCACTAGGAACCAAGGAACTTTTTAGGTTTATCCAGCAGTTGGTGAATTTGACTCAGAAAAAAATCCAACAAAGTAAATGCTCTCCTAGCAGTAGACTGCCTGGCCTGTCTAAGTAACCCAGGATGTCCAGCAAATATGCCTACCCACCCAAAGAGAACGGCTACAAACCACAGCTCTTTCCAGCTTGAGTCTGTCAGCACTCACAAGGTGGAGTCATGATAAATTGGAAAGAAGGAAAATTTACCAATTGATCTGGTACTTTTTGCATCCTGGACACATTATAGGTTACCTCTTTTCAAGATGCTTTACTCTCAAACACTCAAAAAAGCATATATATTTGCATTCTTTGATTAACAGCTGGCTGGTAATATTCCAAGGGAGATTTTGCAAAAAATCTCGCTTCTCCACAAACACCCTTATCAGGAGCTTGGGGCTTAAACGATCTCTGTTTGTGCGCTCTGAGCAAGCTGAGGTCACTTTGGATCATAGATTAAGGAGTGAGGGAGATCTCTCTTAGCAACCTGTCTTAGAGACCTTTTTGTAGTGAAGACAGCAGATTAAGGATGCCTATAAAACTAACATGGACAGATCTTTCTGACATCAGTGCATAGGTTTTTGTAAATAACACTTGCTACACTCCTGGTGTTTAGTGTAAAGCCTGACATATGAGAGGCTCTCAAATAAATACTTGTTGATTGAATTTTTTATAAAGTGAAAATTATTGAGCTTTAATTACAGTATTGCTTTGTGCCACTGGATGGTGCTATAAAACCACTCACATATACACACAATACAGATTTTGATGCTTTCTGGCTTTCCAAGCATAAGAGAGAGTTTCTCTGTCTCAGTTTTTCAAACCACCTCATGCAGAATTAAGAAGATACAGAGGTTCTTATATATCCCCTATCTGACACATGTATAGCCCCCCATTATCAACATCCCGTACCACCAGGGTACATTTGTTACAATTGATGAACCTACACATTATAATCATGCAAAGTCATGAGTTTGCATTAGGATTCATTCTCAGTAGTGTTCATTCTCTGGGTTTGGTCAAGGTAGACTGACGTGTATCCATCAGCATAGTATCGCACGGAGTATTTTCACTGTCCTAAAGACCTTCATGTTCTACCTATCCACCCTGCTATCTGACTCCATTCTTGAAAGCAGTGATTCTTCCAGCAACACTTCTGCTAAAATTGGATCAACACTGGGAAGATTTCTACACCTCTGACACCAGAAGACAGAGAGCTGTGGAAATCAAAGAAGACAAAGAACCAGAAGACAAAAAGTGGAACACTTTGTTGTTTTGGTCAGGAGTGGTAGGGGAGATTAATAGAAAGAAAAGAAACCGGGAGTTCAAGGCTTTGGGGTCCCCTTATGACTTTCCTCAAAGTGAGTATGTTCAATTTGATCAATGATTTTCAAATTGCGCTCATGTTCCTTAATGAGCTAAGGATCCTTCAGAGATGCTTCCAGCTGCCAAAGTGTGTGTGTGTGCATGTGTGTGTATGTGTATGTGTGTATGTGTGCAGTATTTGGTGGTTGGATGATGTACAAAGGGGGAATGAGAGCCGGACAGTTTCTTCCAACTCTTTCAACCAGAATAGCTCCATGGTGGGGATGAGGGAAGGAAATTAAAGCTTTTGTTTTGTTTTAAAGAACGTTATTCTCTTTTAGAAGAAAATTTGAGCAAACTACAAGGCTCAATTATCTCAATGGCTCTTCCAGTCCTAACAGTCTGTGACTCTAAGTTCTTTTGTTTCTTGGTTGAATATTTCACCTTGGTTGCCCTACGTGCCGGCTAAGAGGATGTGGGGCTCTGGATTAGCCTGAGAGCAGCACCAGGCAGGTCTGTGCTCACCCTCAGTGCCCTCCCCTTGGCACTGTCCCCTTCCTGTCACCCTGAAGTCTGCTGCGTGTCTCAAACAAGCCACCACTCAGAAGGAGATCTTTGGAGAGGGATCGGAGAGACACAGAGCTTTTATGGTAATACAATAAATTGAAGATGAAAAGATAACCACTTCTTACAGTGAGCTTGAGGAAATACGTAGGCAGAAACTGAATGCCAAGGCCCTGAAACAGGAAAGCATCCACCCAGGGCAGACTGTGCAGAGGCAGGAACCAAGTGTGCACAGAGAACAGGGTCACAGAGATGGGCAGGTGAGAAAACGATGTAAACCAGTTTAACAAGCATGTTTTGAGTGTCCGCTGTATGCCGGGCTCGGAGGACACAGAGCTGAATGTAAGGAGGTATCAAGAGATGGGAGGCAGACACATAAATGGGGAGCCGTTAGGCCATATTTAAGTGCTTTGGGAGTGAATGGAGAAGGGTGCCAGGGCAATTCAGAGAGAAGGCACCGAACCAAGCTGGTGGGTTTGGGTGACTTCCTAGAGGAGCACATGCCCAAACTGAATCTCCATTGTCCCAGAGACCACTGCTGCGATCACGCTTAGTGAAACGCTTTTATCAGTGTTTTATGGGAGTTTTTAAAATCAGACTTCTTCTGTGTATCTTTGATGGTTGCTTTCATACTGTTATGTAATATTAATAGCTACTCTTCATTACATTCTAAGCACAGTGTTAGGCACTTTACATACAAGTCCACATTTAATCCTCACAGCAATTCCATGAAATAGGCATGTATTAAGACCCTTACCCTGAAAACATTTTATGGAAAATTTCAAACCTATAGAAAACATTCTTTAAAGCATAATTAGTTCCATTATACCCATCACCCAGTATGAACAGTTATCAGTTCAGGGCCAGTGGTGTTTCCCCTATACTTCACACATTTTCTGATGTCAGGAGTATGTTGGAGCAAAATTCAGATGTCATGTCTTTTCTGTGCATAGCTTAGTGTGCTTGCCTAAAAGACAACAAAAAAATGTAACCACAACTCTGCTTCTGGGTAAGATCTCCATCTTACATCCTTTACAGGGACTGGGTTTACCCTTGTGTCTGATAACCAAAACCAAAAAAAGACAAAATATGTGAAATGATGTTTTCAAGACACTGGGTATCAGACAGTGAAGGACAGTGGTACCTGAGAAATGAGAAACAGATAAGCCCCACCCTACCCTTCCCCCAGCTTATGACCCTGAGTCCGCCAGGGCACAGGGACGAGGAGCAGAGGAACAGGATAGGCTCCCTGAGCAGGCTTTTTGCAGAAGTGACTATTTGACTATAAAGTTCAAATAGAAATACAAATAACTCAGAAGAGCGAAAATCACTTTGAAAAAGAAAAGCCAAGTTGGAGAAGTAGCACTATCTGATTTCAAAACTTATTACAAAGTTACAGTAACAAAAATCGTATCATATTGCCTCAAGATAGGCAAATAGATATTGGTTCAGAATGAAGGGTCCAGAAATAGACCACAGACCACATGTATGTAACAACTGGTTTTTGATGAGGGACAAAGGAAATAAGTGGAGAAAGGATAATCTTCAACAAATAGTACTGGAACAATTAAATATTCATATGCAAAAAAAATGAAGTTTGATACATACCACATACAATATACAAAAAAACCCTCTTAAAATGGATCATAGATCTAAATTTAAAATTAGAAACTACACAACCTCTAAACCTTGAGAAGACAGGAAACTTTTGTGACCTTGAGTTAGACAAAATTTTCTTAGATATGACATGAAAAATACAATGCACACACACACAAAAAAGATAGTTTGGATTGCATCAAATTTTAAAACATATGCTTTGAAAAACCCTGTTAAGAGAATGGAAAAACAGGCTACAGCCCAACAGAAGATGGAAAATAAGAACTTGAAAAGATGTTCAACATCATTAACCACTAGGGAGACATAAATTAAAACTAGAGTGTGATACTATTACAAACCTATTATAGTGGCTAAAAATGGAAAAGATGGACAATACCAAATGTTGGCGAGGATACAGAGCTTTAACTAGGATGGAACCCAGAGGCAGTTCTCTGGCACATTTCCAGTGGCCTTGCTTTGCCAACACTACCAGAGTATATCTAATTAGGGAACCAAAAATCTGAGCTAAATGCAGTAAAATGAGACCTGAGAATACAGTCATCTGCCTTCCAAGTCAGGAGCATTGAACAATTGGGGACCTTAACAGATCTGAGGTTTTGAGGGGTTTATTGCACACTGAGGTTTAGTGGGCACTGAACATGGACTAGGATTCAGGGGGTTACTTGCTGAACCACACCTGAGGCCTCCCTATGAAAGAAGACACAAAAGAAGGCCTCTAAACTGGGATCCACATCGGCAGGACACATCTTCTTACCTGGACTGATCAGTCTCCACACTTCAAATACCCATCATGGACTGAAGTTTGATATTGCAACTCATCTGCTAAGAATGGGAGAGAAACTAAAGGAGAGAAATACTGGATGTTGAACTTCTGGTGAGGATGACCTAGAAGCACGGGAAAACTCCAGTCATATTTTCCAACAAGCAGAACAATAAATCAAGTATTTAAAAAGTAACATAAGTTTTTATTTCTGATCAATAACTTAACACTAAAAATTAACAAGGCAGTAAATAATGAGTACTCGACTTCAACAGTTGCATTTTTAGCCAGAGAATCACTCATTCAGGATTCAAATCATGGAACTGAGAACGGCAAACTTTTGATTGTTCTGGACACAGCACTTCGTGCCCTGCTGCCCTTCCCCTTCCTCCTCGCTCAAAACCACGGAGTTGCCTCCAATAGTCCCTTTAACCATCTGGTGCCTTAATGTTCTCATCTGCAACACAGAGACAAATACCATTGTTTTCAAAGAGCATAATAGGGCCATAATATATATTCCTTACGTGAATTAATAGATTGGTGTCCCCATCTCTGCAGTGCTATCTCCGGTCACATCAGTGACCATAATGTTCCAGGGACTCTAAACCCTACAGAGGTTGTAAACTATTTCCTGACTCCAAATGTGAAAACCAACTTCCTCATTTCAGTAGAAATGACACCATTTAGCAACAAGGCAATACCATAAAACATGCATTTCCTAATACTGATATACTTTTCAAAATTTCTCAGTTCGTTCTTTGTTTGTTTCTTTCTTTCTTTGTTCTTTCTTTCTTTCTTTCTTTGTTTCTTTGTTTCTTTGTTTCTTGTTTGTTTCTTTCTTTCTTTCTTTCTTTCTTTCTTTCTTTCTTTCTTTCTTTTCTTTTCTTTCTTTCTTTCTCTCTTTCTTTCTCTCTTTCTTTCTTTCTTTTTCTTCCTCCCTCCCTCCCTTCCTTCCTTCCTTCCTTCCTTTCTCTTTTTTCAGTTGGAATGAATTTCAGCAGCCTTCTCGCTATTGCTGCTCTTTCGCACAGGGGCAAAGTGAAGCCCTGAAAGACTTGCTTATATCTGCATAGCAGGGACTCTGGGCCTATTGATCTTTCTTCTACTCAAAAGCAATTATTAGTAGAATTGCCCATCTTCAACTAAATATAAGGATCTAACGCTCCATTAAAACCTGCTCTTGGTACCAGGTGGCAGATGTGAATCTGTGGTAAAAACTGACTGAAGGGGTGGTAGGAGCCATGGTGATACAGGAGTCTGACTGCCCAGGGTGGTTTAATCCTCCATCCCTTGAATAATCTTGAAGTGCTAACAAAATCAACAGGGAGGAGATGTCAGAGGGAGGATGTGAAAGGTTTGTTTAGTCCTGAAGGTAGGGCATTAATGCCAAAACACAGGATGGCTTCAACTTCCAAAGAAATTGTAAGTGAGGAGCAGTGGGGATGGGGAGTTGGGGGTGGGAGAATGAGCTGAAAAACTTTTCTGCAAATCTCTGCCCATTGGGAGAAAGATCCCAGCCAAGCCCACCCTGGTGAGCCCTGGACTGAGGAACAGGCAAGTTGCTGAAAAGTTAAGATGGGTCATAATTCAATGAAACAAAAAAGCTATTTTGAGAATATGGAACTTTAAAGCAAATAGAAGAAGAGAAAAAAAGGTTTACTTGGAGGGGCTTTCTAGGTTATATTCATGGAAGTTACACATCTGCTGCTTTGAAATGTACACCATCTCAGCCAGTAACCCACAGCTGGATTTCCAGTGAATATACAGGAAGCCCTGCCACACGTTTCATTTGTCTGCCGCTTCTGCAATAATAAATGTAGTTAGGAGATGAGAGCTGGCCATTCCTAGCCACACCCACTATTGCCAATCACAATCTCCACTGAACAATAAGAACAGTTATAGGTCAGTATCAGAACTTCAGAGTGGGAGGGACCCCTGAACAGGGCTCCTGTCCTTGACACTACTGACATTTGGGATGCAGTAATTCTTTTCATGGGGGACTGTCCCAGGCATTGAAGGATGTTTAGCAGCATCCCTGACCTCTACCCACTAGATGCCAGCAAACAGCTCCCCAGGGGTGACAACCAAAAATTGTCAAATGTCTCCTAGGGGTTGAAATTACCTCTGGTTGAAAACCACTGCCCTAGAACAATGTACCCAACCTCTCTCCCCCCTTGTACACATAAAAAATAAAAATATGTCTATAAGACAGGGATTAAACTGAAGGGGATCTGGGAATAGCTATGGAAAGCTCAGTGAACAAAAATCATTATAATTTATATACTTATAGAAGAATTAAAATACAAAATATTAAATACTTAAATTTATACAAAAATTCCAAATAAAATCATTTCAAAATTTTAAGTGAAAAATTTGAACTTATTTCCTCTGACGTATCTTTCTACCAATAGATATGATGCTTGAAATGGCTTTACCCACTGCTGCTGATCAAGATATTTTAATGATGATAGTTTCAAATTCTTAGTGGTGTCTATCAACAAGAAACCTCATTCACACAGACAGATGATAAAAAAAAAGATTTAAATCAACAGACTCCCTACGGGTCCTCAGACTTGATCTGGGGCGGTTAGTGGTGTGCTCTGAAGCCAGCTGCTGAGGTGCCCTCAGGCCCCTTGAAAACCTCTTCGGTGGCACTTAGGGCATCATGGTGAAACAACCCGTGGTAAATATGGTGCATTGAGCTAGCTGTCTTCTCTGGGGGCAATGAGGGTGCCCTTGGGTCCCTGCACTGCTACGACCACTCCCCAAGGAGTGGTGGTAAGACTCCTGTTGGTCGAGGCACCTGACCCGAGAGCCCCAGCTGCTCCAAGTCGCCCTGGGGCGCTGTGAGTGTCGGGAGACGCAGTCATCCATAGCACACCTGGAATCCATTTGCACTACAACGCTGCAATGCGGCGCATGGCTTGGGAAGCCCTGTCGTGGGAATTCTCCCTGGCTCTAGGAGAGCACACTATGGCCCAGAGAAGGGTGTGACTCATCCCTGGTCACATGCTAAGTTAATGACAGAGCTGGGACCGGAAGCTAACTCCTCTGACTCCTGGTACCACAACCGTGTAGATCCTTCATTTCTTCCCCCTCTCCCTGTCTTCCTTCTGCCCATTGACTCACTCACCACACACTCCTCCCGTGCCTCGTTTCCTAGTCAAAGCCACTGGCTTGCACAGCATCCACCACAAGGGAGAACAGTGTTTCTTAAGCTTTGGTGTGCAGCATAAAAGAACTTCAAAAATGGCTGTATTTTCCTGCTGTGTCTTTGGGAAGAAAGTTGAAGCAGGAAGAGAGAAGAGTGAAGATTTCCAGTAGACAACATGAGGCAGTATTTCCATCTTATTGCATCTAATTTCTTTGGTGGAGTCTTAATCTGAACACTAGATTTTGGTGACCCGTGAGGAGACATAGTGACCCGAAGGCTACAGATATGCAAGAGTTCAGAATAACAGATCATTTTATCTGAGGAAAAAAATGGAAATAATTTCAGGTACTTGAAGGGGCATGCAGTGGTTTCCCAATTCCCGTGTGATGAGAATCTCATTGGAAGTTTCTTCACCTTATCTATGCAAGTAATTCTAAATCAGCTGGTTTGAACTGAAGCCTGGAGATCTGCATTTTAGCAAGAGCTCTGGGGTTATCTGATTGAGAAATGCTGAAAGAGGAATAAGACCTTGGAGCTTGATTGCATTATACAATGGTGAATTGCAAAAAGTGAGAGGAAAACAATTTTTTAATTAAAAAAATTTCTAGTTATTCTAACTCATTTTAGAATTATAAATTATAAATTATTTCTTAGGGATAAAAAAAATCCCTTTCTCTTCTCTCTCTGCTTTCCTCTTCTAGTTTTATTTATTTTGAAGCTGGGAAAAGGGATTTAGGGTGTTTGTCTTTAAATGAATGCAAACCATTCATATAAAAACCCAATCCCAAGTGGAATAGCCAAGCCCCGAGCTTCCCTGGTCTTCTGAGTCTTTGATCCCTTGTTCTGCACCCGAAGATCAAATACCTAAGACTTTCCTTATTCGGGGCAACCTGATTAGACACACTTGTGCTAAACCCCCACTCTCCGGCCCCAGAGAAGGTGAGGTGTGTAGTGAAAGACTGGGCTAGAGATGGAGTGTTAGTGACGGCCTTGCTGCCTGTAGGGCGTGGGCAGTCTGGGAGCACCACTCACCAGTTATGGTTGCGGTGTTGCCCCAGGAAACCACACGGTAGAGTCCACACCGTAGGCCCAGAAATGGGCTCATAAACACATTTTACCCTGAACTAATAATTTTCTTCTCAAAGTCTTTTAAATAAATTTTACATGCGCGTGTGCTGCCATATTGTTATCCGTGTGTTGTACGTGTGTGTGAGAGAGAATGACTGTTACCACGGTACTGATGTGAAAAGAGAAGATCAAGAGCCCCTGACTTACATGTCAGATACTGTGATGTATTTTCATATATATTGTCTTATTTGAGCCTTATAGAGGCTTTGTGGGGAAGGTAGAGTTGATACCATTTTTCTTATTTTGAGGAAGTGGAGATTTAGAGAGTTAACGTGCTGTGCAACTTTGAAGAAGTTATTCTACTCTTCTGAGCTTCTGTTGCTGTTCTTGTTTTTTATTGAAGTATGATTGATTTACGATGTTGTGTTAGTTTCAGGTGTATAGCCAGCTGATTCAGTTATACATATATATGTGTATATATGTATAGTTATACATATATATATGTATATATATGTATTCTTCTTTACTATTTTTTTCCATTACAGTTTATTATAAGATATTGAATATAGTTCCCTGAGCTATACAGTGAATCCTTGTTGTTTACCTATTTTATCTATGGTAGTGTGCGTCTATTAATTCCAAACTCTCAACTTATCCCTCCCTCAGTCTTTCTCCTTTGGTAACCATACGTTTGTTTTCTATGTCTGTGGCTCTGTTTCTGTTTTATAAATAAGTTCATCTGTATTACTTTTTTAGATTCCACATGTAAGTGATATCATATAATATTTGTCTTTCTCTGACTTCACTTAGTATGATAATCTCTAGATCCACCCATGTCGCTACAAATGGCATTACTTCATTTTTTATGGCTGAGTAATATTCTAATATATATATATATACCACATCTACTTTATCCACTCATCTGTTGATGAGCATTTAGGTTGCTTCCATGTCTTTGCTATTGTAAATAGTGCTGCTTTGAATATTGGAAAGCATGCATCTTTTTGAATTACAGCTTTCATCATTTCCAGATATATGCTCAGGAGTGGGATTGGTGGATCATATGGTAACTCTATTTTTAGTTTTTTAAGGGACCTCCATACTAATTTCCATTGTGGCTGCACCAATTTTACATTCCCACCAACAGTGTAGGAGGGTTCCCTTTTCTCGACACCTTTTCCAGCATTTATTATTTATAGAATTTTTGATGATGGCCATTCTGACTGGCGTGAGGTGATACCTCATTGTGGTTTTGATTTGCATTTCCCTAATAATTAGCAATGTTCGGTATCTTTTCATGTGCCTGTTGGCCATCTGCATGTCTTTTTTGGAGAAATGTCTATTTAGGTGTTCTGCCCATTTTTTTGATTTCATATTTTTCTAAATGACATGGCTTATCAAAGAGGGTGACACTCAGATCAGTTAACTAGAATCCCACAAATCTCGCTCTATTTAGGGTAATGAAGTCAAGAAATGTCCCTGCACTGCTGTATATCTGAAAGCTAGGATCGTTGGTGTGGACCAGCCTCCTCTGTGTGGTCATGTGTTAGGGCTACCCTGATGAGCTCATCTGGTCCTACTCACAGATGTTTGCATGAGCCACATGCTCAGAGTCTAAGAGTCAGGCTGTGTTGAGAGAACCAGGACAGCAGCAGCAGCCTCCCCAAGATGGTCCTCTCAGCCCAGCAGGGAGACATTAGCTTGCTGGAATTTTAAGGCAGTTGCATCTGCACCCATCTGCACCCATTAGGCTTTAGTTCCAGGCTTTCTGCCTCCCCACTTTGAAGGTGAGGAAATAGTGCCTCCCATGCAACACCCAGCCGTCAGATATCAATCTTGCACGGCACGGCAGAACAAGTCAAGCCCGTGAGTTAGAAGCCTTCATCCTAGTTTCAGATAGTCAAGTGACCTTGGGAAAGTCACTTGCCCTCTCTGAACTCTGGTTTCCACATCTATGAAACAAATTCTGTTGGTCAAATAATCTCTAAAACAAGTATCCTCAAACTTTTAACAGGCATTAAGGTCACTTGGGGTTAAAATGCATACTTGTTGGGGGTCCTGATCCTTATGATTCTGATTCAGGAGGTTGGAAGAGGGCACAGGAATCTGATTTTTAAACAAGCATCCAATTACTTCTGCTAGAAATAATTCTGTTAGAATTCGGAAATACTGCAAGGCTGAGGGCCACTCCAGCTCATGCTGCGTGGAATGCTCACCTCCCTCTGCAGTTAACCAGTCACTAAACACTCCTGATTATTCAGGCAAATTAGCTGCCTCATTCACCCCTTCCTTTAACTCCCAAAGCAACACCAGTTTTATGTCAGGACGATGGCAATAACTTCTGATCTGAATTCCTGCTTCTGCTAATTTGTCCTATATGTCCTCCTCTTACAGTCCGCTTGTGTCCCTAAAATCTGCCCATCAAAACCATGCAACAGCTGTTGGTGGTTTGTAGGATGAAATCCAAACTCCTTAATCTAGCAATTGTCTCCAAATCTTAATTGTCCATGCATCCGCCATAAGAATGCTCTGCACAAAGAGAATTTGACTGCTTGAGGTCTCCTGAGTAAGCATGTGTGTCTTCACCGCCAAGCCCTTTGCTTGTGTCTCCTCTTCCTCTTGAAATTATCCCCGTGACCCCTCTGTACCCACTGTCTGAATTCCATTCACTGAAGCACAGCTTTAAAATCTACCTCCTTCTTGACGTCTTTTCTGACCACCGCTCGCTCTTGACCACGAGCCCTCGCCCAGCACCGTGAAACCATCATTTGAACTTTTCTGCCTCCGCTGTGTGCTTATCTCAGTCTCCTCACGCCCCCTGAGCACAGTCTTGTCTCCAGGGAGTGATGCGTTTCTGTGCCCTTCTCAAGGCTTTGCACAGAGCAGGTATTCAGTACAGATTTACTGCGTGGTCTTTTCTCACAGAAGACCTTTATTGGTTAAACAACAAAACTAGTACATACTTGAGTGAGCTAATTAACTTCTGGCATTTTTCTCTGTTTGCAAAATAGAAGAACCAAAACAGGATATTTCTCATCCCAGGATGTTACAAGAAACCTTTTTTTCCTTTAATGAATAATTGTTGACCAAGAAACAAAATGAACAGGTGTACCTGCCTGCTGAGATTAGGAAAATGCTTCCTTTAATTAATAACAAGCTTTCTTCCCCCTCTCTGAAGGATTTCCTGACATCCTCAGACATCCTTGTTGCTGTTAATGATACTAACATTACTGAACGTTACAAAGAATCAGTCACTGTTGAGTAATTCATATGTATTATTTTATGTAGTTTTCACAACCACCCTATGTATTAATCATTGTTATCTTTATTTTATAGATAAGGAAATGGAGGTTTAAGAGACTAAATAATTTAACAAAAATCACCGGCCGATGTCAGAGCCAGACTTCACACAGAGGTCAGTCTGAAGCATTTAGTCATTACATCATCTTGCTGATCTAACACCACAGGGCCTTTCAGTTGTTGTTTGCAGGCTAGTCATTGGGGGAAACTACATTTTTTGGACATGAGCTGTGTCTTTAATGCCTGGCACATAATAGACGCTCAGTGAAAGCCGAATGAATGCAGACTGGAAGGGAGGATAAGGGTGAGACATAGGTTATAATATGTTCCAGGACAGGTGATTGTGACAAGGATTAACAGAGGCATCAACACGCGAGAGGCAGAGGAGAGAGGGAGCTCCTTCAGCTGCCATCAGGAACAGCTGCCTGGAGGAGGTTGCCTTTGAGAGAGCAATGCTCCTTTACCTTAGGGTCCCTTCCTCCAGATCCTTAAACAGCACAAGCCCCTGATCAGTACCCAGCATGGGATGTACAGCATAGGGTCCTCAACCACTTAATAATTCAGATCATCCGTGCATCACTTGGGTTCTTAGCTGTAACCACAGAACCCACCCTAACTAACCTAAGCAGAAAAGGAATTTCCTAAGGACCTCAGGGAGCTTGCAAACTCTCCAGGAGGGCTAGAGAATCAGGGTGAGGGGATATGCAACCAGAATACGTGCCACGACTGGAGATAAATACCTCAGCCTCCAATGATGATGCTACACCGAGGATGCCCGAATTTCAGCCAGTGCTGTGCCCCAAAGCTGGACACTGCAGCTGCCCTTTTTTGTTAAAAGTTGAAGTTGACGGGGTGTCTGCATCATCACATTGCTCTCTTCCTAATCAAAGAGCATGAGGTTGCAGGGGGAAGCCCAGCTTCGTGTACTGACACCCAAGCTTCAAGAAAGGCTGGGAAAGAAACTCTGCCTTCTAAGTTGGCAGAGCAGAAATCAGAACGTAAACCATTCTCCCAAAGATAGGAAGGCAGCAAAAGATGCTGAGGGGGTTCCGTTACATCTGAGGTATACCAGATGTTAACATAATAACAGTAGTAACTGAAACTTACTGAGCAGGTACTATGTGCTCGGCATTTACATGTATTTCCCTCTCTTCCTTGCAAAAGCCACACGACTGATAATATTAGTATCCACACTTCACACAGGTGGCTGCGAGGGCTGGGAGAGGTTCATTTGTTAAGGCCATGCACCTAAGGTGTTAAATTTTATACCAGATTAGATTAGAGACCCCTGCTACTTCCCTGAACGTCCTCTATCGTAACCCTCTTCTTACTTTATGGTTATTACGTACTGAATGGCTGCCTTTTCTGCTAAGTGCCGTGTGCACAAAGGAGGCCTGTTTCCTGTTATATCCCCAGCACCTGTGATGTTTACTCATTCAGTTAACAGATACTCAGCTTCCACTGTGAGTCTGGCACATTCAAATGGTCACTCAGCCATGATGCACTGAATTCATCTAATGTGCCGGGTGTGGGCACCCGTCACTAGGTGCTGAAGGTGCTGGAGGAATGAGACAGGGAAGGCCTCTGCCCCACGGAATTTATATTCTGCCTGAGGGAGACAGATAGTCGACAAATACATAAGGGTGTAAAATAAATTGAAGCAGTAAGTGCTATGAGGAAAAATAAAGCAAAGGAGGGGACAGAAAGTAATGGGATGGGTGATGAGGAGGCCCTCTTTGCAGACATGGTGTTTGATACACCAGAATGAAGGGGAGAATGACTGCTAGGAAGCCCTGGGGAACCAGGCTGTAAGTGGTGGGAAGCACAAGTGCAAAGGTCCTGAGATGGGAATGAACTTGGCCTGTTCTGGGAGTAAGACCACAATGACTGGAGCATAATAAATAAAGGGGAAAGTGATTAGAGTTGAGTTCAGAGAGACAATCAAGCCAGGTCATATACAGTCTTGAAGCAATGCCCTATAAGGAATTTAAGTTTTATTCAATAGAAGGGCAACATTGGACGGTTTTGAGCAAGGGAGTGCTGTGATTTGCTTTAGTTTTAACTAGATTTTGGCTGAGGCTGAGTGGGAATTACCCTGGGAGTGGCGAAAGTTTCGAAACAGGGAAGTTGTGTAGACTATTTTAGCAGCAGAACAGGAGAGTGAGAACTTGGACTAGGGCATTGGGGATGAAAAGAAATGGCTGGATTTGGGGTTTTATTTTGAAGGTGAAACTGATAGGTTTCCAAATGATTTCAATTGGGGGTGGGAAAGAAAACTGACTTGAGTAACTGGGTAAATGGAGACATCATTTCATGAGGGGCTGAAGACATGGGCAGGAGAAGCTTTGGAGGAAAAACTCAGATCTCATGGTACTTGGATATGGACACTTTGAGGGGCTTCCTGGACATCTGAATGGAGATGTTCAAAGGCATTGGATGGATGGATGGATGAGCTGAGATTTCAGGGGACAGGTCAGGATCAGGTAGGTGTGCAAACATGAGAGATGAGTACACAGCTGACGTTTCAAGTCTTGGGACTAGATGGGCTCACCTGAGCTAGAACTCAGAGAACTTGCTAACTGTTGAACGGATATTTAGGGATAAAGATTGGGCCGAAATAGGTCGGACTCAAAGCCTTCAGGCACAGAACTTGCAACATCCTTTCTGAACTTCAGGACAGGAAAAGGAAACAATTTTACTGAAGGAGAGAGAGAGAGATTGGGAGAAGGCTAAAGCCACCGAGAAAAAAAGAAGTAGCAAGAGAAGTGATGGATAGAGGAGGGAAAACATAAAAGGGAGAGGCCAGCAGGGGATGGGGAAGAAAGGGAAGAAATGGGCAGGAGCCTACAGTTTCTGTCCAGGACTCCTTTGATCTTCCATTCTCCTGCTCTGTGATTTGTGTACTTACAATCACCCTCTGCCCGTTGAGTGCTTTTTTTAGTTTTGTTGACTACATTTTTTAGAATTACTGATAGAGCCCACTTTCTAAGGCCCTTTGGGAGCAATTTATTTCTATTTGGTATCAGGAATAGCTATCTTTTCTTGAGAAATGTAAAATAAATCCTGAGAAATCTAGGGGTCCCATAACTAACCAGGTTTTCTTTTTATGTATCAATGCTGGGAAGCTTAAATCCTCTTGAGTGACATTTTTGCATGAGCCTCACTTCAACTGCATTTTGTGTCCCAATCATGCTTGTCTTTTTCATTCATGTGTGCTTCTTGTTTCAATTTCTCTGCTCTTTTTAAGTATCCCTGACAGCTACACCCACTGCTCTCTGGAGCAAGGCAGGGAATAACAAACACATGCGGCATCTGAAAGAAACTTCATTTCAAATCATCTGTTCCATTACCCTTATAAACTCACTCGTCAAACATGCATCTCAATTTCTGGTAGAGAAATTATGTCACTCAGGTCCACCAAAGGATTATGCCCCACGTTTCCGCTCCGTCTTCCTTCCCTGGGAGAGAGAGTAAGTGAGCTCAGTTCTCCTTCCTCCAGTCACTCTATGAATGAGAAGTAGGATAGTTTAACTCCTTATACCAGGAATAAAAGAGACCCAGATGTTGACAGCATACTTAGCATCACCTCTTTGGTCAAATCCAGACTAGTTCAGCTCCAACTGGAAAAAAAAAAAAAGCCAATGTAGTTACTTGCTTGTTTTGGCTTATAGCAGGAGTTCCAGCTTGACAGTCTAAGTTGCAGTTGACCTAGGATGTAGTTCTAAACACATATGGAGGACAGGTGGTCAGGACTGCCAAGGGTGTGTCCACGTAAGGACTACCGTCTGAGCCAAAGTCAGCTCACACCTGGACTAGAGGGGTCACAACAGACTGGAAATGAGATCATATCACGGAGTGTTTGGCATTAGTCATGACTGAAGACATCATTGCTACAAGCCCAAACAGGAAAGTAGTAGCCAAGAGCACCATACGAGATGGGCAACTTCTGGGGGACTCCCAGAATGAACAGAAAGACGTTTGCAGAAGCTGGAATTATTGCAACAGCAGGTGGGGGAAGAGCCAGAAAAATACGGTTTTGTTATGGAATTATGGAGACCCAAGCTGGTTTGGCCTAGAGACATGCTGGGTAGAGACTAGTTTTAGAAAGTGTTGGACAATAGCAGCATAGACGGTGTTGATTTAAATCTGCTTCTGTTAGCTTCCATGAACACTGCAGTAAATTTCCTTCTAAAGCAGAAGAGGCCCTTGTAAACCCACTCACTGTTGGGAATGAGTAAGCTGTGTACTGGAGAAGGGAGATGTATCTCCAGGCATCGATCAGTCATTTGTGAACATTTATTAAGAACCGATTACAAGCGTCTACTGTGCTTGGGGCAGATCTACTTATAGAACAGAAGGTGGTTGTCATAGAAACGGTGGATAGCTACCGTCCTCTCTGGACCTGAAGGAGGAGCTAAAAGCCCTCTGTCCAAGTTATTGTCTCTAACCAAGAAGCCCAAGAGCTTCAAGCCTCTTCTAACACTGGATTCCTGGTTTTGTGCATGACTCTCCCATTTTCGTTCTGAAATGCACTGTGAAATCAGGGCTCTCCGGATGAAGAGGAAGACAGTGACCCAAGCAAGTGACACACCCCTCACGGTTTGTGTTGCCTTTTTTGAGCATGCAAATCTGCCCTTGTCTCCCCTTAAGTCTGGCTTGCACTGCAGAGAGCCCAAGAGGCTGAGGACTGAGGGCATCTGATACATGAGATGGACTAGGGTGAGTGGATCATGTAATATGCACTTCTCTGTTTGGTTCGCACTAAAGATTTTAAAAAGCCCAGAATCCCAAAGACAAATGGCAGAGACTAAGGACAGATGAGTGGTTTGTCACTTAATGTACCTGCCCTGCAAATTCCATCTCTACTACTTAATGATTTTTTGACACTAGGCAAATCCCTCAAGATGTCTCCTGTGTTAAATGTGGAAATCAGTTATAAGATCAGAGTTATTCGGAGAGCAATTGAGAAACTGCATGTAAAAGTTTTAGTTTTTGTTTTTTTCTTTCAAATATCAGGAATGAATGGCGTTTCTGTTCAGTTTCATGGAAAGAGGTTAGCATCCTCTCTTTGGCTGGGTTTACATTCATTCAGCTTTGTGCGCTCAGATCCTGGCACGGTGCCTGGTTTACTGTAGGAGTCTAGTAAATGTTTGAGAAAGGGTTGTAATCACTTCGCTAGTAATCTCTTTGGTATCTGATTCCAAGAATTGAAAGGAAAGGTCATCTCAAGGTCATTTGGTCTATACCTCTGCCTGTGGTCATACAGAAGGGGTGGTTTGGTGTAAAATGAAAGCTGCTCCAAGGATGTACATGTCCATGAATCTCACAGCTGATCAACAGGGGCTTTGGACAGAAGCTCCAATAGGACATAAGACAGAGGGGAACTGGCTTACTTTTAGATGAAGGACACCATTAGATCCATCTTCTTTAAAATAATACCCTCATCCTTATCTTCCTGGTGGTTTATGGGATAATGTCTCTAGAAGATTCCTATTGAAAATACAGATCTGTTCTCAAAATGGTAGCTTACAAAGCCATTAATAAGTTCCTGAACCAGCAGAGAGTAGAATTTGTAAGGTGGGGAGGAGGGATTGAGGGTAGAGTAGATTTGGGGTTATTTCTCGAGGACCATGAGTAAGCTGGCACGACTAGATGGGTCCCAGACAAACTGGGGACAGGCCAAAAGCACTGGGGAGAAAAGAACTCAGAAAGTGTGAGATGGACATCTAAGGCAGATATGGCAAACTCTGCCATTTTGACCAAACTTTAAGGTAACGAAAAATTTCAAAGCATGGTTGACTTAATTTTCTCATGTAACTTTCCTGACTATCATATGATGTAGTCAAAGAGGGTCATGATCATCACCCCACAGTTTCAAGTGAGGAAACTGAGGCCCAGATCAGTCAAACGGTCTGTTTAACATCACTCAGATATGATGTAGCAGAAGTGGTACTAGAGTTTTGAGTTTATTTCTTTTGACTCCTGATTGAGCTTTCATTAAATTCTGCTGCCTCTCTGATTGGACAAGCGACCAACAATACAGTGACAATGAAATAAAAATAATATTAACAGCCCTCTTTGAGGATACTATTACTTTGTAGCAGGCATTGTGCTAAATATCTGAGGAACATTTTGTCATTTATTAATTATCCTCTGCATCTTACAGATGTAGGAAGTGAGTCACGGAGGGGAGAAATGACACACCCACACTCCCACCACTAGTGAGAGATGGAGCATGGACTCCAGTCATGGTCTGTCTGCTGTCAAAGTCTGGGAGTGCTCAGAACTCCTGCACTAAAGGATCTCTGGTTTGGAAAGATCTTAAAGGTAGCTTGGCATAATCATCCATCTAAATCCTTCTCTAATGTCTCCCCAAATGGTTCTCTATGTGTTTGGTTTAGAGACATCCATCTCCCTATTTCCTGGGCCAGCCTGTTCCATTTTAGGACAGTTCCTGTGATCATATTCCCAAAGGGGGAGATTTTCATTCTTTCAGCAGCTGCAGTGTTCCACAAGAACATTGTCACAGGCGAACACTCTGATAGCTTCCCTCGAGGCCAATCTAAGCCTCTTGAGATCTAAGGGCTGGCTGGTGCTGCTTTAGAGAAAGGGACCCAGGATTGTGTAACAGAGGATGAGAGAGGATGAGTCGCAGAGGGCTTGGAGGATGAGGGTATTAAAAGGGAGGAGAGAGGGGAGGGTGAGTGAAATGGTGGCGTGCTGGGGCTTCCTCAGGTATCTCCTCTTTATCTACCAGCCCCCGAAGCAAACAAAAACCTTCTGCGAAGTCTACAAAACCCTAAAACATGTGTTTGGGGTTTTACAGAAACCTTTGAAAGGGCTGGCCTGTGGATATTCCCAAATGAATAGAGACAAGGCTTGTATTCAGGAGAGCTGACCCCACGAGCACACTGCCCAGAGGAGCAGCAGACGGCTCTGGGAGGAAGTGGTCCTCGAGGGTAGAATGGGTGGCTGTGGTCCTCTAATTAGGTTTTATAGGCTAAGAGGCCTCAGTTGTTGCTTGAGTTACACTTATAAGACTTTCTCCAAATTACTGCACTCATGTTTTTTCTTTTAGCTGGACTGTTTCAAGTAGAGAAGAGGAAAATGAGTCTAGTAGACGCTTGACATGCAAATGAGAAACTTTCTGAGGCTTTCTCAAATCCTCATCTTCGTGCATCTTGCCATAGCCCGCGATCTCCTGCACACTGAAGTGCGGGTAATAGTATCTGCCCACCAGGGCTCTTTGTGAGGGAAAAGTGAAATCACGTACCAAGTGGAGCTACAGCTCCACAGAGAACCTGATGCCAGGCAGTCAGCTAAGCTCACTCATTAGCTAAATAACTTGCTTTTCAGAATATGATCCAAATTGGTGCTTCAGCAAACTTTTTTAAAAGATAGCATAACATGGCCTTTGGAGGGTAGTGTGAAAATAACTGAAACCCCAAATGTGAAAATTCCATGTGTCAAAAGTGACCTGTGTCAAGCGATGTATTCAGAGTATCTTCCTTATCCTCTGGGTTTGAAACCCTCAGGTCTTTACCTGTCGGCCGTCAGTTTCACACTGAAAAGAGATGCACTGTCCAGAATAATAGTGCCCTCTTCTTCCGCCAGCTGTTTCTTCCAGCCAGTAATGATCTCATCTCTGAGGCTTAATGCTCCCTTCCACTGATTAATATCCAGGAGCAGGCAGTAACTATTGATTTGATCTCCACTCCTTGTCTCTTGTGCCATCAGCAGAGCTAGAAGGAGATGTCTAACTGTGGCGGGAGTCATGCTGAGGACTGAGGGAAGGGCTGGGACCAAAGATCAAAGCTTGGCTGGATGTCAGGTTTATGAGCTAAGATCATCTTGTTTCTGTCTTCCCGGGGGGGGAGGTGTGAGAGACAAGAACTCTACTCGTTTGATTAAAGAACATGAATCTTAACATAGAAAGAATGAGAGAGACTGGTATTGTAAATAATTTGGGTCATAAACACATTGTAAGCATCCGTGGGCGAGCCGGAACTCCGAGATTGCACGTTTATACCATCTACGTGAGTCCCTGTGCTCCCGGCATGGGATGATTGACTCTCCTTGGAAAGTGACCAGCTCAGGTCCCCCAGGCCTCTGAAGATAAGACAGTGGAAGCAATGACAAGAGGGGAGAGGCTGAGAAACTGCATTCCCAGGACGATCAGAGGGGATCAGCAGAATGGCTCAGGAATGTTGTTTCTTGCAGGAAAGACGTGGCATTATCTCAGAACCATCTGGTGGCAGCAGGAACGAGAAGGGGGAAGGAGGCTGTGAGCAGTGGTCACGTAGCCTTGTCTTACTGTTTCCAGACGCCCACGATCAAGCTATTTCCTGACAGCAGTGGGTCAGCTGATGGCCCAGGCTCAGGAAAATGGAGCTTCAAGGAATCAGAGAGATGATCTGCAGAGGCTGGAGGATTCCTCCAGCAAGAAACCTTAGAGATGCTAGCTGAAGCTTCCTGGAACGTGGACAATGTCCCCAGACTTGCGGAGAGTATAG
Source organism: Camelus ferus (assembly GCF_009834535.1). Taxonomy (NCBI): domain Eukaryota; kingdom Metazoa; phylum Chordata; class Mammalia; order Artiodactyla; family Camelidae; genus Camelus; species Camelus ferus. The sequence continues at coordinate 49,425,983 of NC_045708.1, read as the reverse complement.
GGTGTTTTTGATCTTTCAGTGTGAGACCAGTGACTCAGACAGGCCGACTCGTCGGAGCCTCAGTGTCAGATGGCGTTCTTGGACACCAGGGCTTGACCGGGCCTGTATGTACGGCTTTTAGCCCACATTAGTGATTACAGAACTGTTGGATTAGTTCCCAACTTTAAAGTTTCAAGGTATTTCACACACAATGCAGGTTTCTGGCTCCTCTGATACATACGAAAATCTGGCAACTCTGAGCCCACATTCTCACTGAGCAACATTTGGCTGGGAAGCCAGGGATGAACGCTCCACTCCCCCACCTTCCCCATCTAACCACTTCACTTAAAGGCCCCGCAGGCATTTGCTTCATGACTCCTGCCCTAGAATGCAATGTCAGTGATAACAGGGAACTCAAGCATGGGTCCCGAGTGGACCTCTGTCCCCAGCACATATCCGCATAAGGCTGAGTAGTGCAGACGTTTAATAAATATTTCTTTAATAACAGACAGGGAATGAGGACAGTTCTGTCGAAGCAAAGCAGATCTGCATTTAAATCCAGGCTGTGTGATCTTGGGAAAACAATGAAACTTTCTGAGCCTGTTTTCCTCCTTTATGAATGAAAGATAAAAGTACTGACCTCATGGCACAGTCAGAGAGAAGGAATGCAAAATGCTTTGCGTAGTATTGCACTGAGCGAGCACCCAGGAAACATTTGTTGAACGGCTGAAACCATGTCCAGTCACGGGGTTGTGATCCATGGGCCTCTTTTGTTGGATAAAGTAGAAATTTGTTTCATTATTCAAGCATGGGAATTGCAATGAGCCAGAAAGGAATCACCAATGGTAACCAAAACAGCGGTTCTCATAGGGGTGAGGGATTGCTGGGCAGCGAAGGATGACTTGTGCCTCCATTTCATTGTTGACCATCAGGGCAACAGGCAGGGAGCTGCTGAATGAATTACAAGGGTAGAGGCGGGGGTGATGAGGACAGGCTTTGGAGATGTGCAGTCTGCGCCAGACACTTTGCAGGGCTACTAAATACATTTGAGACCTCAGTTTCCTCCACTGGGAAATGAAGATCATGATGCTCACTGTTTGGGTTTTGATCTGATTAGTGCATATGCAAATCCGTGTCATGTGCTTAACAGGCCAGCAAGCACCTGAGAGATGCCCGGCAAATGAGGTCCTGACTGATGTGGGAGGGAAAGAGCTGCTTTGAAGTCCACAGCCCTGAGTGCTGTTCTCTATTCCCTCACTTCACCGTGTGACCCCGGGCCATCCACCTTCCTGCCCTAGGACTCTGTTTGTGGCCACATGTGAGAGCAAGTTTGTGCCGTGGACACTGTTCAGTGCCACCCAAACCACCTTCAAAACAAAGGCATTCAGTGCCCCCAGCAGCTGGGAGTGTTGGTTGCTCATGGCCCCATGGCTGACTTCCCCTTGGAGAATTGCTCTCAGCCAAGTGTAACCGCCTCCTCCAGGATTCCACACACACTCCCTCTGCCTGTGGGTCATGCAGAGGTTCAAAGTACACAGAAGCTAATTTAGGACATCTCTGAAGGGCCAGAGTCAGCTCAATTCTCTGTTTCATAGTAATTCAGCTTCTCCCCCTGGTTCCCTCAACCCCTTATAGATGTTGCCAAGAATATCTCAGAATGTGTTTCCGGGGAATCTGACTAATGGCACTTTGGGTGATTTCAGCTCAGTCTCTCTCAGCTCACAATTGTTTGGCTTGCGGTATTGAGGGCTTAGATGACCAGAAGTTGGCCTGTATGATGAAGGAAGATCAAAGATATCTTCCTACGAAATCCTTAATATAGACTCTAGACAGTTCTATGAGAATCTTAAAATAATGTGTGATCAAGGCAAATATTTCCTGGAAGGCCCTGAGGATTCACGGAAGTGGCAGACCTCCTCATGTGTGGCTGGCGCAGGACTTGCAAGTTTGAGACACATACAGTGCAGCTCAGTCAGATGCACTTTTCAAAAGCTTACACAGAAACCTGGAGAGGAAATCCTGCCTCAGACCTGGGGGAATTGATCAAGGTTTTTTCCCCCAAATGCAAAGGCATGTTCTGCTAAGACTGTACCTTCTTGGCTGCCAACAGGAGGAACAGATTTTGGTATCTGTTGCCTCCCTTCTAGAGAGAAGAAATGAGGCAAATCAGCTGGGCTGGGAGAGGCAGTGCCGTCCACAGCACCACCTCTTGGTAGCAGCTTTCTACCTAACATCAGGCCTGTCTGCTCCAGGACTTGTGAGGGGGGCCTGCCCTTTCCTGCAGAGAAGTCGGCATCCTGACCAATGCAGGACGACCCCCAGATACCGCTTCTGTACCCACAAGGGGACAGTGTGTTCCGCCCCGCAGAGCACAGGTCTAGGTCCCTCCAAGGACAGAGCGTGCAGAAGGAGCCACAGCGGCAGCTGGTGTTTGCACACGCCCTCCCTGGGGACCCAGTGCTCAGAGTCACGAGTCCTCCATCTGGTTCAGAAGGGAAGATGTGGAGCTGAGAAGCTAAATTCGTCATTCACGGACTCCCACGAGAGGGAAAACACCCTGTCTAGACCCTCAGGAGGCCAGGATGCGGGGATGGTTTTAGGGTCTCAGCACATCAGGGGAAGAGGAGGAGGCCCTCCTCCAGAGAGTCCCAAGATGTCAGGAAGAGGCAAGGACATGTCTTGGAATCAGAAAACTGACTTCCTTGGGCAGGTTCTTTAACTCCATTTTATTTCCCCTTCTGTCCAACAGGGGTGCTAGTAAGGCTCCTGGCTTCACAGGCTGCTGTGAGGACTAAGAGAGGTCCCATGTCCAGGGCACTTAGCTCAGACCCGGGCCCTCGGCATGTACCTTCTAAGCATCACTGTCTTTAACCTCATCCTCCAAAGTGGCTGAGCTGAGACGTGCAAGCTGGAGGAATCTGGCTTCTAAGGTGCCTTTAGGTCAAGTGTTTACCAGGAGTCGGTTTAAAAAGCCCTGTAACACAGAGTGACTCCTACCTGTAACTGTTATTGCATCCTGACTGGGTTGCCCTTCTGCATTTAAAGTCTGAATCACCATCATCAATAGAAAACAACTCTCTCTCCCTTTGATTTGTTGAGAGTGCACTGTGTGTCATCTCATTAAATCCCCATGCTCACTAGTGAGTGGGGCAACTCCATCACATGGAATGAAAGTCTCATGGAAAGGGAATGCTAGAAGAGAAGAAGAAAAATGGAGTAGAAGCAACATAGTAGTAAAAAAAAGATTTATTCAAGAGTACATATGGGACCCCCACCCCTTGCCCCCGTGACCCCTAACCACCGGGGTGCACTCTCTGGGGCCTAAAGGTACTTCAGTAACAAGTAGTGAGAGCTGGCCACCGCTCACACTCACGTTAGGCAGTCCTGAACTAGCTCCTTGTCAAAGCTCTTGTGTTTTGTTATAAGACACCTGCAATATCCTTCTTCATATCTCTGGGCCAGGAATGTGCTTTGCCAATGAACACAAACTTCAGCTCTTATCCCTTGACTCTCCTAGACATGGGAGTTCACCTTTTTAATTAAACTGTTCAGCTCAGAAAAATCCGGTTTGTCTGTGGGAACACAGAAGGGCCTGCTTTGTGAGCATTTCTCAGAAGCTTGCTTGGGGTTTTCCCTAATCAGAGCCAGAGCTCTCTGTGATACATTCCATTTCTGTGGGATAAGCCAGAACCCTCCCAGATTTCATTTGCTTTGGAGAGGTCCCTAAACACAGGAACTGCCTGTCTGCTGCCTGCCTTTGCTTTTTCCCTCTCTCTCTCTCTCTCTCTTTTTTTCCCCTCCCTATCAATTTGTGTGTGTGTGTGTGTGTGTGTGCACGTATTTTAATTCAAACTTACTTCCAAGTCTTGGCTTTATCCCTGTATGTGCCCTTGGGCAAGTTAACCTCTCTGAGTCTCAGTTTCCCTCTCTAAAATGTATAAAGTGATGTCCAGCACTCCTTTCAGCCCTAAAATCAATTTTAACTCTAAAACTCAGGATCGTAAATAAGAGCTTGGGCATCGGAGTCAGTGGGACTGAGTGCGACTCCCACTTACTTTGCCACTTACTCCATGGCCTTGGGTGCACGTTCTTTGGGCCTCAGTTTTTCCAACGTGGAGCTAGAACGGACCTTCTACGGTAAGAGGATTGGCTGTGGCAGTGGCACTGGGTACCCTGACTATGTGCCTGATTCCGCTCTAAGCTCTTTATGTGTGTTGACTCATTTAATTCGCACGGTATCTCTGTTACAAGACATTTCACTTTGTGAGTGTCTCTGCTCGTTTTTCTAGCTCGATGAGAGTTTTTCTTTGCTTATTTTAAACTTAATTCCATCACTCCCTATTTTTGATCTACTTACAACTAAAACACCAGTGGCTTCTCTGCCTTCATTCAATATGTTCTTTAAAAATATATTGTCAAGTCTGCGGCTAGGAACACAACATGAAGGAAATAGTGCTAAGCGTTTGTACGTTATAATGGGAGACTGTTTCTGAAATATACAAATGGCTGAAGGCAACGCCGGACAAACGAAATCTGAGTCTTCGAGGGTAGGGCCAGATATTATTTTTTTTTTTTTAAGTTCCCCTGTTTATTCTAACAGTCGACCAGGACTGAAAACCACAGACCTGTGTCACAGGTCTAGGGACACCTTTATAGACTAAAAAGCCAGGAAGGGATGTGGGTAAGGTGGTTATCACCAATGACTCCATCTTATCAACGCACCCACATTTCTGCAATTAACCTAATTGTCAATCTCCCTGTAAAATCAGAATACATTATTTTTAGCACGTTCCTAATCAGGCTGCTCCAGTAACCCTCTCAGGCAAGTGCTGGCTCCCAGTGATGACCATTTTCATGCCAAGATGTTTAGAAATCCACTCTAGGGTTTTGCCCAAATCAATGGCACAGGCTTATCATTTCTGAAGTCCAGCTTTTTGAAAATGAGACATTTTGCTTATTTCCAGTCTTCTGGAGCCTTACTCTATACTTGTCAAAGATAATTTAAAAAATGTTTCCGTCAACAGACTTGCAACTTCCTCAGCCCTATGGGCTATAGCACCTATGTATTCAAAGGCTAATGGTTAATTAAAGAAACTCTGTGACTTTTCTGTTCCTTGCCTGTTTCAGGTTATGCATGCATGGAAACCCTGGGGGTAGCTGGCACTGAGAGCTCACAACAGCTAGCTCTCTCTGAGGGAATCCCCTTCACAAATCCTCTCTTAATCTGCAGCACCCCAGCTATTCACCCCTCAGTGTGTTTGAGTCATCCAGAGAGCTCCTGACTGCTGCTGTTTGCAGGGCTTCTCAGTGGATGGACAGACTCCAAATTTGCTTCAGTGTCTAAGATCTAATCTATCTTAATGCTTCAGTTTGCATTCTCTTACATTACTGAGGTGATTGGGTTAATAGCCCATTTATCAAACCTGGTGAATGAATGCAAAGCCCCAAACTGCCCACTTGGTTGTTTCCGTAAAGGTCTAGTGCATAGCCAACTGGTATTCTCCAAAATATCCCGCTGTGTCCTGGAAGCCTGATTGAACAGAGCCTCTGTGTTGGCTGTCAGTTCCCTGTGCTGAGAGTTTTCACAGTACACAGAAAACAGGTCACAAATCTGTTGTGGAAAGATGAAATCAACGGGTCTTTCCTTCCTTCTCACTTTAAGGTAATTTTTTTCCATCCTTCTCACTTTAAGGTAATTTCACTTTTATTATCCCATCATCATATTCCCAAATTTCCTTTACATACGAAGGCAGTTTATAATTACGGAGTCTCTCATGTGCTAGATTGTTTAACTTTAGTTCCTGCAATCCTCGCAAAATCTCTGGAAGGTGAGTGCCGTTTTGTCTATTCTAAGGCTTGGGAAGCAAGCTGAGATTCTGAGTTATTAAGTAAACTGCCTACCTTCTGACAGACAGCAAGTGGCAGATCTGAGACTCAATCTTGGATCAATCTGAGCCACTTTGCTTTCTGTAGCCTCAGTTAGAACGGCCACCTCTGGCCTGTCCCAGGCCCACATCATTAATGGACAACAATACTTATTTCTACTGGATCCAGATCCACCCACAGAGCCCCTAGCACATTATTACTATCCAGAATTGGCAGGCAAGGGGCAGACTGTTTGTCATCTCTTCACAGCATGATGGGTACTGGCGTATAAACTGTATCCTAAACAGATCACTTAAATTTTTAGTCTATCAAAAATTCTTAATTCCTTTTAACCAGATCTCTCTCCGCTCTCTTAGCTCAAAGACTAATCTTATGTGTGCACATAATGCTCTGCACACTCTGGCCCCTTCCTAGCTTTCCGACTTTATCTTGAATCTCTTTTCCCCTCTATTTCTGTCCTCTAGACACAGTGTGACTCTTTCAGTTCCTCAAATAGTTTATGCTCCTTTGCCCCTCAGGGCCTTTGCACATGCTGCCCTTTCTCTCTGTAACATTTATTCTCTCCTTCTTTACCTGGTAACTTCTCTTCTTCCTTTAGACCTCTTCCTACTGTCTCTCAAGCCCCAGCTAGACCAGATCAGAGACCCATCTATCACTTTGAGCACTATAGAACTTTTTTTTGTGCAGCTGATCAAATTCCTCATCTGTAAAATCCCTCCCTCACAGAATTGCTGGGGAGACATGAAGGCTAATGAATCTGAAGCACCGACCCAGCACAGAGACTGGCCTGTTGTACCAGAATTCTTCCTTTCCCCGGGGGAACACGGCATACTTGGGAAAACAATAGTGAGTTTCTTCAATCAATTTATATGATTAAAATAGCTGGCATTATGTCATGGCCCATGGTTCTAAATATTCCCCCCATATTAACCCATTTTAAACTCACAAGAGCCCTATGAAGCAAGCTCTAATATTAACAGCCTCATTTTACTTATGAGGAAACTGAAGTTCAGAGAGATTAAGTAACTTGCCCAAAGTCACACAGCTGATCATGATTGGGCCAGGATTTAAACGCAGTCAGCTTATACTCTTAGACCACTACACGATACTAACTCTTGGCTGGAAAATTAGCAAGGAATCATAGGCAGTGGAAAGATCATTAGCTTTGAAAAGAGAAAAATCTCCCGGTTTTACTATTCGCTGATCATGCCCCCGGCCTCCAGGGTGAAAGGCAAGTGAGAGGACGGGTGTGAAACCCCTGTATACCCTGGGCATCTGACAGACAAAGGCTGGCCCTTTCCTTTCATGACAATCAGTCTAGCGCAATTTCTCTTTCTTCTAGAAATATGTAAACTTTGAGTTTTCTTGGCGATAACCAGGACTGGGTAAAGAGAACGCTGGCCATTGTCCCGCTCCAGAGTTTCTCAGATAAAAACTGTTGACGCTGAGCCCACACGCAGCTGGAAATTCCCAGCAGGATAACGGCATAGGCTCTCACCCAGCACAGATTTCCCCTGAATTCTACAGGGTTTCAACACATCGGAGGCTCTTAGAGAGCAAAGCCTGAGTTTCCAGAAATGCGGAGCCCAGCACGGGGGAGGGGAGCACTGCTCCTTTGAATAGGAGGGAGTCTTGGTGATTGAGTTTAGCAAACAGGGCTCCAGCCAAGCTGCCCCTGCCCTTTAGAACTGTCATGAATGTCTCTCTAGGAACCTCCTTCACATAGCAACATCCAGAGTGGTGGTTTAAGAGAAAAAAAAATTTTCTGACATCTGCTCAGTGAACCCTCCGGGTCCTTGGTACCTGGCCAGGCTTCCTTCAGCTCCAGGAACTCCCTGGGGGTGAGAAGCACACAAGGATTTCTCTGATCAGGGCTTTCCTCTGAAGTCCCATGTTTTGCTAGGCAGTGGACTCTGTCCAAAGGGTGCCTGTGACTTGCCGCAGTCCCGAGCCCAGGTATGGCACATTGGGCAATGTCCTGGCCTGGGTCAGCTTGCCCTGTAAAACAAGGACCACATTTCAGGTCTGCAAGACTGAGGGGAGAGGAGCCGGGGCCCCTGTCAGCAGGAGTGCAGAGGCCGTGGCACCAGGCTCGTGAAGACTTGGGCCTGGGAAGGCAGCACAGGCTGGGGGAACCCTCACCGCTGGAACAGGCAGGAGGTAAACAGGATTCTTTGCCTTAAGATCTTACACAAGTGACTTAGCCTCTCTGAGTTACAACTTTGCCAGTGAGAGATCTTAATGCCCTCCTCACAGGGCCCCGGGGAAGATTAAGAAGGTAATTTAGAGAGTAAAAGCATGAGGCAGAAACTCAATCGGTAGCTTTTCACTTATTCCTTTCCTCTTCTCTTCTTTTTTTTTTTTTTTTTAAATGGAGGTACTGGGGATTGAACCCAGGACCTCGTGCATGCTAAGCACATACTCTACCACCGAGCTATTTCCCTGCCCCACTTCTCTTCTAATATAAATGCAAATAATGGATCTGGCTCCCAGGAAGATGAAAAGAGAAAGAAAAAATAATAATTCAGTGCTACTCAGACTCTACACAAGGTATCATTTTTTCTTCTCCAAACGCTACAAGTTGGGGATTATTATTCACCCCATTTTACGTATGAGAAAACTGAGACTTGGAGAGGATAAGTAACTTGCCCATCAGCACTAGGAAGCGGTGGAGCTGGGACATGAACACAGGCCTCCCGTCCTAAGCTCACCCACCACCCAGGCGTGTCTGACATCCATGAACTGAGCTGGCCGCTCTCGGCCCAGCAGCTGGGGCCAGGCCTCCGTGCAGCCCTCCTGGGAGATTTTTCTCACAGCTGAGAATTCTTCTCAGCAAAGTTCTGCCACTTCCTCTCTTGGTTTAGTCTCAACTTCACCCTTTTCTTTTGCAGCTGTAGAGTAGCCCTGTTAGCCATCCACTCTCAGCCACACGAGGAGAAAACGCACACTAGGGCAGGAATACGGGCTTGGCGATCTAGACACTCCTACTGAGAATGTCCAAGTTAGTCCGGGCCAGTCCAGGCCTGAGGCTGGAGGCAGCTGATGAATCTGGCTCTGGTCCTTCAGGACGTGCTTCTGTTCTCTGGGCCAGTTCACCCGCCTCGGTCGGTGACTGCTCATCCTCTGTCCGGGCCTGGGCCTTGCTTTGTCAGTTTCCTTCCCCCTCCCATTGCCCAACCCTGCTTTCCACTTCCCGCAGTCCTCGGGTCTTGGTGATACCCTCCACTTTGGAGTTTTAAGGTGTCGAGAAGGAATGGCCAGAGCTTGAGATGAATGGGAAAATTGCCACTGGCCTTTCATGTTCCCAAAGCACCAGGGCTGCAACGGGGTCCTTAAATATAAAAAGCTCAGTTTCCAGCCTTTCTCTGCTGCTACATAGGTCCATTTTCTTACCCTGTAACACTGTCCCTAGTCTTAATTCTTACAGTCTTACCATAATTTTAATGACCCAGAGGTTCATGTTGTTCATAACTTTTTCTTTCAAAACTTCTTCAGCTATTCTCACTGCTTTGTCCTTTCAGATGAATTTTAAAATCAGTTTGTTAAATTTCCCTCCCAAACTACCATCAATTCTTTTTTGAAATTACATGAAGTTCATACATGAACTTGAGGTGAGTTTAGATTATTATGATATTGAGTTTACCACCCAGGAGTATAGTGTATATTGCCACCTAGTAAAGTCTTCCTTTATGCCCTTCGGTAAAATCTCCAATCTCCTATCTATTTCCTCTTAAGGATGTTCCTACATATTTTTAAATACTTTTGCTATACTCTTGTAAGTGCAATTATATTTTTCATTACACTTCCTCTGTGGTTGTTATTTCATGCTGCTTATTTAGCTTTAAACATTATTGTTTTCATACTGGTCATTTAGCATTAAATAATCAATGGTAATAATTTAGCTTTAGGTGAGAGCATACAAATCATATGTAAATAGCATTTCTTCTCTCTTAGTGGTGCTGGGCAGCAGGGCATTGGTTTTTTTAATTTATTTTTAAAACTTTTTGTTGTTGAAGTATGGTTGGTTTACAATGTTGTGTTAATTTCTGGTGTATGGCATAGTGGTTCAGTTTTATTTACATATATAATACATATATATATATATTCCTTTTCATATTCTTTTTCATTATAGGCTATTACAAGCTATTGAATATAGTTTCCTGTGCTATACAGTAAGACCTTGTTGTTTATCAATTTTATATATAGTAGTATGTATCTGCAAATCCTGAACTCTGAATTTATCCCTACCCTCTTCCTCCCCTGCTGGTACTAACCATAAGTTTGTTTTGTGTGGAATACTACTCAGCCATAAAAAGAATAAAATAATACAGTGACATGGATGGACCTGGAGATCATCACACTAAGTGAAGGAAGCCAGAAAGAGAAAGACAAATACCATATGAGATCACATATATACAGAATCTAAAAAAATACACAAATGAACTTACTTACAACACAGAAACAGACTCCCAGACAGGACATTCAGTTTTATTCCTGCTCCTAAGCTCCAGCCACCCATCACATGTACAGCGTTCATCCGTGCACACATTGGGTGCCCTCCATTTGCCCAGTGCTGTGCTGGGCACTGGGGCCCTGCAGCTTCTGACTTAAAGTCACCTTTCCAAGTTTGTCCTTCAGAGCCCTCTGCCTGCTTCAGCCACAGTGAGAGGTGGGGTGTGTGTGTTAATAACCTTTTCTGGCAGCCTTGTGACGCTCCCTTGGAGGCTTCCCGGATTTGGCAGCGTGGGCTTCCATTTTAATTAGCTTCTCAGGAGGTGTTTGCACAATTCATAAGACAAACAAGCCTGCTTTAGAAGCGAGAAGCCCAGCGCCTAGTGGCCTGGTCTCCTGAGTAAAAGCTCCTGAGAGCAGTGTTTCTGGGAAGGGTGATCTGAACTGTGATGGGGGAAATGGTGGGTTTGGCTCAGCTCATCTTCACAGTCCATCAGAGGCTTGACTGTTTCTGGAAGTGAGCCGCATGCTAAGCCCTGTAAGAGACCCAATAGGAAAAAAAATCAGCAACACTGACCCTGTCTTTATTTCAGATTTTAATGTTGTTTTTTTAAATTATTGACTTAGGCTCTCATTTTGATTTTTGGAAATATTTTATTAACATGTGTGTTTCTATTATTAATTTACTATTTATTTCTACTGCTGAGGATTTTGTTTTGGTTTGGTTTGGTTTTTTTGCACTCTCTTAAATCTTGCAGCTGAGTCGAGGGCCTTCCTCTCCTCATCCAGGACCTGACCCTCCTGGGAATGCCTCCGGAGTGCCAGTGAGTTGAACGGTGGGTCCCTCAAAGATGTTAGCTTTATAGCCCCGGAGTCAATAAATGTGACCTGATTTGGGAAAAGGGTCTTTGCAGGTATAATTAAGGATCTCAGGATGAGATCCTCCTGGATTATCAGGTGAGCCCTACAACCAGTGATGGGTGTCCTGATAAGAGAGAAGCCGACACAGAAGAGAAGGCAGTGTGAAGACAGAGGCAGAGACTGGAGCTGCGAGAGCAGGAGCCCAGGAGCGGGCAGCAGCTGGGAGAGGCAAGGAGGATTCTTCCTCAGAGCCTTTGGAGAGAGCACAGCTCTGCCAGCAACTTGATTTTAGAATTCTGGCATCCAGACCGTGAAAGAACACATTTCTGTTGTTGTAAGCCACCAAGTTTGTGGTCACTTGTTATGGCGGCCCTTGGAAACTATTACCGCTCCGAAAGCAGGTGTGTCGGTGATAAGTTTGTAAACCAGGTTGAGAAGAAAGCTCAACCATCAGGTCCAAGCCAGGGCAGCTGCAGCTACTGCCACGTGTGTGGAGAGAAATAGAAGCAGAAAATAAAAAGTTAAAGACAGTTTCTGGTGGGCTAAATGTGCGTGTGTGTGTACGTGTCTGTTGACTTGTCAAATATTTGAGTACGTTCCATTTGCCAACCCTTTGTGTAGGTAGCACGTGGCCCCACGCACACGTGCATGTGGCTGCCAAGCACAGACATGCATGATTTCAATCAAACCTTAAAAGACAGACTAACTTATGAAGCAACTGCAGAATTCTAATCAGCTTTTCCCAGAATACTTGCCACATCTCTTCCAGCTTCTTAAGGAGACCTAGCTAAAGCTTCTCTCTGTGGTTTCATAACACCTTCTGTTTTCTGCTAACATGGTACTTTCCCCACTGTGTAGTAAGGAAAGATTCCCTTACCTGCCTCCTACCCCCATTAATGGTGGGCTCTGTGAAGTCAATCTGTTTCCCGTGCGCTCTCTCTCCTTCTCTTTCTCTCTCTATATGTATATAGTATATATATATATATATATTTAGTTAGTTAATTATTATTATTATCATTGAATATAAAGCTTTTAGAAATGTAGCATTCTTATACATTCTTCAAAATACATTGGTAACAAACTGTACTTCTGGAAAAATGATGGAGTCGAAATGGTATAAAAAGTTGTTAGCTTTAAGCTAGGTAAATGTTAAAGGTTTGTTGTCAAAAATGCTGACATTGGTTTTGATCTAAAGATGTCCTTTTTTACATACACACATAAGAAAAGCCTTACAAGAGTGCACTTTTATTTCTTCACTCTCGATATTTGTTACTATAGTTGTCATTCATTTTACTTTTACATATCTCAGAAACTCCATGCTACATTGTTTTCATTTTTGCTTAACGAGGCAATTAGCTTTTAAAGAGGTTTTTTTTTTTTTTTTTAAACAAGAAAAGAGTATATATTTAATGGTATACTGACCATTTCTGGTGCTCCTCATTTCTTGGTGTAGAGCCAAGTTTCCATCTGGTTTCCTCTTCCTGTTGCGTGAGGATTTCCTCTAACATTTCTTGCAGTGTGAGTCCATTGGCCAAGTGATCTTCCACCTTTTGTATGTCTGAAAAAGCCTTTGTTTCTGCTTCATATTTGAGAGGTCTTTCCACTTGGTGTAGAATTCTTGGCTAACAGTTTTTCTTCCAGTACTTTAAAGGTGTTGTTCCATTGTCCCCTTGCTTCCATTATTTCTGACAAGAAATCTGTGCACATGTGTATCTTTGCTCCCCTGTACATAACCTGGTTCCCAGTCCCACCCACTTTGGCTGCTTTAAAAAAATCTTTTTAATCACTGGCTTTAAGCAATTTGATTATGATGTGCTTTGATGTTGTTTTCTTCAAGTTTCTTGTTCTTGGGCCTTGCTGAGCTTCTTATATATGTGGGCTTATAGTTTTCATCAAATTTGGAGATTTTCCAGAATTTATTTTTAAAAGTATTCTAATGACCCCCTCCCCCTCCCTCAGGGAATCCATCCACATATGATTAGCCCCTCTAGGTTCCCAAAGCGCAGTGATGAGTTGTTCATTTCTTTTTTTTTTTTTCTAATTCTCCTCTTTTTGTGTTTCATTTTGAATACTCTCCATCACAGTCTTTAAGTTTATTAATCTTTTCTTCTGTAATGTCTAATCTGCTATTAATCCTATGTAATGTATTTTTAGATCTTTCTTATCTCTTCTTAACATTTTGAACATAAGGAATCCAGCATTAACTGTATTCCTACTCCTAATTCTGATATTTCTGCATTTCTTCATTATGGGTTATAGTCTCTTACTTCTTTCCATGCCTGACAAATTTTCAATAGATGCCACACATTTTGAATTTTTCCTTGTTTGGTGCTGGATACTTTGTATTCCTATAAATATTCTTGAGCGTTATTCTGTGATGCAGATATTTGAAAACACCTTCTATAGTCTTTCTTTTAAGATTTATTAGATGAGACCGTAGCAGTGCTGCAGTCTAGGCTGATTATTCCTCACACGGCGCAGTTTCTTCCTGAGTACTCTAATGCCCCATGAATCATGAGATTTTTTCCAGTTTGGCTGGTAGGTATATGCACTCTTTCCAGCTCTATGTGAGCACAGGGCACTGCTACCTCTTATCTGTTCCAACAATTCTTACCCTTGTCTTGGGTTGTTTTCTCATAGGTCTCTGCTGATCAACAGTCTCCCATATGCTTGAGAAGGGCTTTCTTCAGAAGTCTGAAGTTCTTTCTCTGTGCAAGTCTCTCCTTTCTGGTACTCCATCCTGAGAACTCTAGCCACCTTGTTCTCCCCTGACTCTCAGCTCTGCCTCTTCAACTCAGGGAGTCAGCTGGGCTCTTCTTGGGTTACTTGGCTTGGAAATTCTCTCATGGGAGATTGTTGGGCTCACCTCACTTGTTTGCTGTTTCTCAGAGATCACTTTTCTTCATTGACTAATACCTAGGGTTTTGAAAACCATTATATTATAATTTGTCAAGTTTTTTTTTTTTTTTTGGTGGTTTCAGGCAGGATGATAAACCTAGTTAATTTATATTAACTGGAAGTAAAAGTCTGAGACTGCCTTTTCAAATTCCAAACGTTCCAGCTCCTGATAAAGTCTGATTCAGAATTTGTATTTTGCAAAAGCAAGGTATTCTGATGGCTATGCCTTCTTGTAAACCAGAGGACTAGGTCTTTGATCTTCAGAGTATTGACCATGTACCAGAATCATCTGGGAGCTTGCCAAAAATACAGACTCTTCATGCCTCACCCAAGAGCTATTGATTCAGAAGCTGCATTTTAATAAATTCCCAGTCAATTTGTATGCACATTCAAGTTTGAGAAGTACCAGACTGGCTAATTTCAAAGTTCCCTTCTAACTAAAGCTCTTTGTGCCTGTGAAATGGATAAGATGGTTTCTAAGGGAATAAGGTACATTGTGGAATAGTTGTAGTACGTTAGACATACATTTCTAGGGTAGTTTTGTCATATTAACTACAAAAGACCTAACAAAGGGAAAAATAAAAGTGATAACAACATAAGGACAAATACTTGACTGACATTTATTTTTGCAATTACTTGATTATTGTTTCTTTATACGGTTTATGTATTTCTTTTGTTTTTCACCAGTCTATCCCAAGAGCTCAAACAGTGCTTGGCATGTGTCAGGCATTCAGTAAACAGCTCTTGACTGACTGATTGATCAACAGACTGAAAGGGTAGGCACACTGTCAGGGTGGGTATTTATATGCCTCTGAGAGGGACATTTTAGACCCAGAGAGCTCAAAAGGGGCAGAAATAATTTGACTCAGAGGAGATGGCTCACACTACTGGAGAAACATTAAATTCAAGAGAATTTGATAAAGGAGGCTGTCAGAAAGTTTTTCCAATAATTCAGTAAACATTATAACTAACGAAGTAATGAAGGGTATAGCAGTTCCATGTATTTGCAAAAAAAAAGGAAGAGCTTGTTAAGGAGGAAACAGCAGGCAGTTTTGGAGAAGGAGACCGTGCCAACTCCAAATTCACAGTAATTGAGGAAACAAGCCCCTGGGCAGTGGCTTTGCATACAGGGAGAGCCAGACTTTCAGGCCCTGTAGGTCTCAGTTGGCGTCTCAGCTTTTCATCTGTCCGGTGGAATGACTTGAGGCACTTCCCTAGTTTTCTCAGAGCCTCTGTCTTTACAATAGAGCTGGTGGAGATGATTGTGGTCTTGGTAGTGGTGATGCTGTCAAAGCTGACGGCACATAATTTGCATCTCAAGGAGTCTTTGTGATAATCAAATGCAGTGATGTCTATGAACAGCTACTGTAATGTTTATAAAGTGCTATACAAATGGTCATTATTCCTGGATTTTAGAAAGGAAATGAAAAAAAAAAAAAAAAACTCAGTTGAATGCACAAGGATGCTCGGAAGAGTTCAGTTTGTAACATAATAGGTATTTTAAAAAATGGTAAGAACAGGAACAACTTTCCCAGAATGAATATAAAAGTTTGAGACTGTAAGAGACAAGTCAAGAAAGTCATTTAATGAATATGCTTAGCAAGCAAATGATGAGAATAAGCTAGGAAAATTGCCAGGGATAATAGAGGGAAGTCTTCAAAACGCTGATGAAAATCAAGCCAAAGAAAACACACACAATCAAGGAAGGACAGGGAAGTCTTACCGCTTGGTCAATAGTGTAGAAGTAATACACTTCACAGGAAAACTCTAATCTGATCATTCTCACTTCCTATCTTCTCTTTCTTTCCTACTTGCCCATCTTTCTATCCTATGAGGGAGAATGAACTTCATGCTGAAGAGGGAGAGAACAAATGGTGTTTGTGTTGTAAAGGAGATAAAAAAAAAAAAAAAAAAAACAGTCAAAGAAATAGAAACTCCCAGCATCCAACTTCTCATCTCGTATTTGAACTTCCCCTGTGAAGGAAAAGCCAGGCTGGGCTAACAAGATAACTCACAAATCTAAGTATCGGAATACTGATCTGAGTTCTGCTGGACTAACTTGTAAATCTAAGTTAATTAGTGTTGGTTTGCTGTTCATGTTTTTTGCTAGCCAGCCGGATTTTCAAAGAGATATATCTGGCTTTGGAATGTTGGTTTGCTGCCTCCCTGCCTCCACTTTTGTGATAATGATGCTGCTAAAGCTGTTCCATGCCTATTGGCCGAATACCCCAAGCTTGTACTTAACCCTATAAAACCTCATGCGCACGTCTTGGAGGTGCTCAGAGCTTCAGAGCAGAAGACCCTCTGAGCCCTCCGGCGTAATACATCTGAGTACTCCAACCCTCCGAGTGGTGCTTGTTTCTTGGCTGGCCTGTCGTTTCCGTAACACCCCCTTTGCATCAGCCTCAACAAGTAAAAGTCTCCTTGAACACCCCACTTCTAATGTCTTCATCACATCTTTGATCATATTATTCCATCTTCGGGCAGCAAGAACAATTAGAAAATCTACTTTGTTATAATTCTGAGTCCAAAAAAACCTTCCTATATCTTCCATTGGCTTGGGTCCCACCCTTACTGTAATTAAGGACACACTAACTTTCTTTCTACATAAAAATTACTTAAACATTTTTAAACATTGCTTCTATTTCTCTTCTCCAAGTAGAGTTATCATTTCTTCAGGCTCAATTTTCCCCCAACAATTGGATGGTTGAGTGTCTTTAGTATCCTCTGAAAGTGTTTTAATTGGATTTTAACCAAATATTCTGCTTGGTTAAAAGACATAGTAAGTGAGAACAGGCTAATATTCTTTTGTTAAAAGAAAATCAAAGATACCAGAAGAAGGAACTCTTTCAACTTTCCTTCACTGAACTCACAAGTCCACGTACACCTGTACCCCTCCTTTTTTGGTAAACTGGAGGACGTGGCCCTTCTTCTAAGAGTAATTCCCCCAGCGGGTTTTGGACCACATCACTTCTGCCCCCCGAAGCAGACGTTATCAGTGGTCCCTCTCTGTTCCTTCCCTCAGCTCATCTCAATCTTCCTCTTTGTAACTGAGCTTCCTGTCTGGTCTCACTGCCTGCATTTTTTCACCTCCTCCTTGCTCTTTAGTCACTGAAAACTGGCAATTGGGCCGTCACTTCACTGGAAATGATCTCTCTAAGTTCATCAGTCATATCCGTAATTCTAAGTAAAATGAATAATTTTTTCTTTCTTATCTACTTCATCTCTCTGCAGGACACAATACTGTGGACCACTTTCTTTTGAGAACATTCTTTTCTTCTCACCTTCTCAGATACCAGACTCTCTTGGTGCCCTTCCCAGTTCTTTGATTTCTCTTCCTCATGCCTCTTTACAGACCCATTCTTTTTATATTCTCTCATTAAATAGCAGAGCTCCTTAAGGATTAGTCCTACCTCCAATCCTCTTTTCTCACTACACAATGTCTCCTTAGGACATTCCATGGCTTCAGTCACCGTACGTATGATCTATGGATACCTGTTAGCCCAGGCTTCTTTGAGTTTGAAACAGTCACACTCAGCTATCTACTTCTCACCCACTTGGATGTCACAAGGCAGCAAACCAGAAATCAACACGCCCAAAACCAGAGTCATGTTCTCCTCGCTTGTTCTTCCCTGGTGTTCCTTTTTCCAGTCGTATAAGCCCCAAATGTGGGATTTATTCTTTAGTCCTTTCTCCCTCTTTCTTCTCCAGTGTCATCCACCACCAAGATATATACATGAAATACCTAAATAACTTCACATTCATGCATTTCTCTCCATCTCTAAGTCCCATCCTAATCCAAGATATCATCTCTTTTTTTTTTTTTTTTTGCTGGACTACTGCTGTCACTTGCTAACTTGTCTCCCACATTTTTCCCCCTCAGGATCTGCCCTCCACTCTATAATCAGGATGAACTTCTGAAAATTCAAGTCTGATCATATTGCCACTCTGCTTAAAATTTTTAGTAGGTACTCATTATGTTTGCAGAAGAGCAAAATCCTTACAATGCCCTGTGAGATCTGGCCTGTGCCTGCCTCACCAGCCTCGTTTCTTACTACTTCACCATCTCAAGTCACACTGGCTGTCTTTCAGTTCCTCGTGGGTGCTCTGCTCCCTCCTGCTACAGGGCTTTGGCACAAGTTGTTTTTACAATCATGAAACACTTCCTTCTCCTTTTCCTTACAGTTAGGTACAGGTGATTTATTTTATTTTATTTTTATGGTTTTTTTGGGGAGTAGTAATTAGTTCTGTTTATTTACTTTTTTAACAGAGGTACTGGGGATTGAACCCAGGACCCAGTGCATGCTAAGCACACATTCTAGCACTGATCTGTATCTTCCCCCCTGCCAGGTGACTTCTTTTCATTACTCTCATGTAACTGTATTTCCATCCTTTGGAGAACTGATATCAGTTCCTCATAACACACATACTTTTTAGAAATTTGATAAACATCTGTCTCTCTAACTACAACATTATTTAATAAGAGTAGGGCTTTAATTTGTTTGATCTCTGTATCTTCAAAGTCTAGTCGAGCATCTGGCCCACAGTACACACTTGGTAAATATTTGTGGAATGAATGAGTATATGGACGAGCCTCAGCCATACCCCTTCGTATCTCTACTCTTTTCATGTGCTCTTCCTTCCTCCTGGGACAAGCCCGTCCTGCCCTCTTCCCCACGCTCTTCTGCTAGACTTGCCAAATACAACACAGAGGTGTTAGAAGAGTGTCTCTGTCCTTTAAACGATTTCATGTCTCCAGGTGCATGATTTCCCAGGATATTAAAAGGATTTAGCCATGTGTTTTTGACTCATAATTGGTAATCTTGGAGAAAAAAATCAGAGAGAACACAAGCTGCCATAAATCTGGAGGTGTGTGACAGACAAATATTATCCCAGTCACTGGAAAGATAGAATCCATCAGTGCAGACTGTCAAGCATGACTTCAATTGGAGAAATTCTAGAATAGATTATTGAGATAAGGTCTGTAGGTCTCTAGAGAGGAAAATGACCAGCACGAGTTCCCTGAGACTGTCATTCCATTATAGTCGCTCTTCTCAGTTAGTTAGGGTTCAGTAGCTTGTACCAAGGAGGGAGGTGCTTCAGACACAATACATCTGATATTCAGAAAAGTCTTTGATCGCACTTTTCCTGATGTTTTTATAGATGGTATACACAGGTGAATTTATAATTGACTGACGGCCCTTGGGACAGTGACAAATGGATGGATGCTGATCTGGAAGACAGCTGGAGGCTTAACATACCTCCATTCACTCCTGGTTAACATTTTTACTAACAATGTAAGTGAAAATACACATGATTATCAAAGAGGTAGATCACAAGTGCTGGGGTGTATGGTTGGGGCAAAGCTAATCGATCACCAGAATCAGAATTCAAAATTATTTTTAGGCTAAAAATAACAGAGATGTATTCCCTGCATACGTGTTATCTCATTTAATCATCATAGTAGGATATTAATATTATCAATAATTGTCATTTATTATGTGCCCTAAGGGTACCAGATGCTCTGCATGAGTTAAGTCATTTAGTCTTTGTAAACAATCTTTTGATACGGATATCACTCCTCCACTTTACAGAAAAGGAAACTCAGGATCAAACAGGTCAAGTACCTTCTCTAAGATTTCAAAGGTAGTGCTGGAGCTGGGATTTACACACAAGTCAGTCTGACCTTCAAACTGAAAACCCTCTTTCCTAGATTCCATTGGTTTTTCAGATAAAATGTATCCATCAGGTGTAAATGATGCACTGAGTTGCAGGAACTCAATTCTACAAGTACAGAATGGAAGGGACACGGTTTCACGGTGGTTTGTGTGAAAGGTGTGAGGGGCTTGTTTGCCTGTGAGCACCTGGTGAATCACCGGAGTGAGTCACTGACTTCTCCCCAGATGAATGCAGTCTGGGCTATGGGACGGTGCCCAGGAAAAAGGGCAAGAGTCACACTGTGATCTTCCGTGCCTGAAATACGGGGCTTCTGGACACTGCGCCTAAGAAAACACTCAGTGTGAGCAAACCCAGGATAATGGACCAGAAGGATGAATTGAAGTCATGAAAAGGGGTCGAAAGAACTACAATATAGAAAACACGCGGCCTCTGTCCGTATACAGTTAACATTTGTTAATGTAAACTACAAGACAGACATTGTTCTAAATATTTTACAACCTTAATTTATTGAACCCTCACGATACTCCGTGACATGGATACTGTCATTATTGCTTCAATTTTGCAGATAAGGAAACTGACAGGCACAGAGATGTTATATGCCTTTCCCCAGGGTCAAGTAGTTACAAACTCTGAAAGTTTGGCTCCTATTTTCAATTGGAATAAGAAATTAGAAGAGGAATTAAATACATTATTTGGCTACAGAAGTTAAAAAAAAAAAAAAAAGCAGAATGGGTGCTCTAGCAGAGGACAATTTGATTTCATCTCAAAAACCTAACAATTTACATCATCTCAGAAGAATCTTGCTGAGTTCTCTCTCCCTGGAAGATTTCACTCAGGCGTATTTTTGAGGGATTTCACAGCATTGGAAGAGTTTGGTTTAATGTGACTTACATGTTTCCTTCCCTGCCAGTGAGCCTGTCGGAGTCAACATGGTCCCCTATTGGTGGGTTGGAGTGACAGCATTTATTCTCCTGGAATCTTGAGGTGTGTTTGGAAAAATCTAGATTCACTGGAACTTGATTTACAGAACCTTACATTAATCAAAATGTAGTTCTTTCTGCATTACGTTTTCAAAGACAGAAGGTGGTTTTTAAAAAGCATTTTAATATTTCTTTTTCCATCCATAAGAACATACATCCAGACAATAAAGATTTATCGAGCACGTACTATGTGTAACATTATATCCAATTCCTTTAACTGCCTATTGTTCATTCCTTTTAATTATGAGAAAACTTAGGCTTGGAAAAATTCAGTGATCCGCTCAAATTCCCACAACTAGAAAAGAGCAGAACAAGGCCTGGAACACAGATTTGTCAAAACCTTGCTTTTCCCAGCGTGCTCTACCCTTTCCCCAAGAAAATCAGATAGATGTATTTCCCAGGTAATTTCAATAGCAAAGTTTTCTGCCTTGTTTCTTGGGTCATTCACATAAACATCACAGGGCACACCTTGCACTTAGGGTCAGCAGAGTGATTGCTGGGAAGGAATACAAAGATTAAGCAAACAAACAAAAACAGGTCCTCTCTGGAGGGGCTCAGTGTTGAGTAGGGAGACAGATCTGAAAATAGAGCATTGCAAACTGGTGAGAGAAACTGAGAGCCAACTTGCCTGCCATGCACGTTCGTCTCATCTTCCTATTAACTGGGCTCTTATTGTCATCAACATCAGATTTTTCAAAAAAGGATGGAGCATAGACTCTGTGCCAGGCATGACGCGAAGCATTGTAGAAACGGGACAAATCACCAGACGTGGTCTCTGCTCTCACAGAGGTTCCAGTTGCTCGATCTCATGTGTTCTGGCCTGGCTCTTCTTGGGATTTCCACGTAGGAAGCTAGAGACACTGTGGAGTCACATCTTACCTTGAGCATTAGGTTAGAAATCAATGAGAAAGACAAAAATAGAATATAAACATGATTATGGTTGAAAATGGCTATATTGGACATGACATGCTATAACTCAAAGCCTCGAGGACAGCCATTTTTTTTCCTTTTTTTCAGTCCCCTGGTGTTGTACAGACCACTTTATTTTTATTTTTACTTAAGCACCAGACAACAGGCTGGCTTTGAGGGCTCATGCTGTATAATAAAAATATATCTTGGAATATTAAATATCCCACTTAGCAAACACAGTGAGAGGATGCAAGAACTGAGACTGAGCGAGGGAGTAGCATTTCTGTGTGTCTCCACTAACCCTTCCCGAGAGCCTGCACTCAGGGCGCTGAATTAAAGAGCTATGAACACTTCTTGGGGTAAAGCAGGAGACCCAAAGAGCATTTGCAAACAAAGAAACAGCCTGATAGAATTGCTCTACCAAAGACACGGAGAAGAATTGTGCCCTTGTAGGGGTGGGGTGAACTTTGAGGGGAAAAAAAAAAAGAAAGAGAAGGATCTGGTAAAAATTACTACCCAAGATTTCAAGTCCCAACCACTGAGCAGAACCAGAGGGCAGTGCTCAAGCATCCATGCAAATCTGGTCAAGAGTGTGGGCAGGGTTTGGGCCATGAGGTGGGGAAGTGTGGGTACCATCGGAGTTTCCTGAGCTTTGTCTCCTCACTCACCTCTCAGAAAATTCGTGATTCTCATTTTTGTTACCGGGAAAAGGGAAATAAGAATTACCTCAGTTCTTAGTCACCGGAAAAAAAAGAATTTTTGATGAGAGACAGAAAGAGTGATAGAAGCAAGATTCTTATTAGGGAAGGAAAAAAAAAGTGAAAGATAGTGCATTCCCAAGAACTGGGAGCGGGCCAATCCCAGAGAGGAAAAACGGCGCCATTCCCTTGTTTCTCCTGTTTTTATATCCTGGTTTCATGATTGATTGATTGATTGATTGATTGACAACTCAGATTCCCTGTGCTCTGGTTGATTGAAAGCTCAGGTTCCTTGTGTTCTGGGTTGTTCCTTTCCCTACCTCTCCCCCTGCCCAGTGCTCATTTCTATCTAAACTACTGAACATTTTTATTGGGGGAAGATTTAACAAGAGGGAGAAAGGTTCTTATACCCAAATTTCTCCTGGGAGAGCAACGTATGTATTTTTACAAAATACCAGTTGAGAAGTGCCTTGGTTTGGAACATGAGATTCCCCCAGATCAGGCTCCACCAATAAAAGATGAATGCTGACTTCGGTGCAAAAACCAGGGGAAATAACTGGGTTTGCTCCTGAGAGGGAAGTTCCATGAGTCGGAGGACAGCGTCAAAAGGAGAGAGGAAGTGAGGCACCTTTGTGGTGGCAGAGAGCAGTGCGCTGTTGAAACTGACTTCCCAAACCCTCTGTAGTTTCCATAAAATTCTATACAGTCACAAAATGCTTGGTGTGGGCAGATTTCTGGAGGAAGCTACTGAAGGGGGCACGTTGTGGGTGAAGGATGATCTGGGGTAAAGCAGAGTTAGCCCACCTGGTCCAAGGGGCCAAGTGAACAGAGAGCCACCTCGCTGATGGGCTGAGGATGCTCAGGACCTCCGGTCTTGAACTCCAGACTCATATGTCTAATTGCTTTCTCAATGTCTCCACTTGGATGACCAAAAAGCACCTCAAATGTCAGTGTCCCCCACCAAAATCTGTCTCTCCATCACAGGAAATGTTCCTACCATTCAGCGGGTTGCTCAGGCCACATCCTGGGGTCTTTTTCACTCCTGTTTCTGTGTTTTTGTTTTCAAAGCCATCAGCGAGTACTGTTGGCTCGGCTTTAAACATCAGCCCCAGATCTTCCAACACTTAACACTGCGACCGCCACTAATCTTCTCCATTTCTTGTCACTTCAGAAGACCCTTGCAGGGGCCTCCTAGCCAACATCCCTGATTCTGCACGTGCCTCAGTTAAGTTTATTCTCCTCCCAGAGCAATCCTTTAGAAATGTACGTCCAATCATATCTGTCTCCTGCACGTCCCGAAGTCCTTATAATGGCCTAAGGACTCCCTGTGACCTGGCTGCCACTTCCTTTTCTACTCCTCTGCCTTCCCTGGCCTTCTTGCTGTTCTTGGCAGGTGACAGGTGCACTGTATTTTGAGGGACTTTGTATTTGCTATACCCCAGCCTGAACCATCAATAATGAGTAAAGCTGGGGTTCCAAGCCAGGGAGCTGAACTCCAGAGCAATTGCTCGTAACCACGGTCACTCACCAATGCCGCAGCACATGTCACACTGCCTGATAACTCTATTATTTATCTTTTCATTTATTGGTTCCCCTCTCCTTAAAATATAACCTTCGTAAGGGCAGGGACTTTTTTTGTTCATCACACAGCACCTGGCACATAAGTGGCCACTCTATAAATATCTGTGGATGGGATGAAGTCTTAGCTGACATCTGTGGTGCTGACACACACAGGCTTTCAATGAATTCATCACTAATCTTTACAAAAACCTCAGGAAACAATAACTAGTATTTTCCTCACTTTAAGGAGGATGGAGCTGTGGCTCGAAGAAGTTAAATATCTGCCCACAGTCCCACAGCTAAGAAGTGAAAGGGCAGGGACTGGAGATGGGGTCCGTTTACCTTCAGAGCCTAAGCTCTTAATCCCGGGGCCGCATCTGTGCTCCTGCTTCTCTGCGATCTTCTCCTCGATCCCTTCTTGTGGTGCAGAGCTACACCTAGAAATAATTAGATATTTGAAGAATGCAGAAAGACCTCAAGAAAACAAAACAGCTTGGTATAAAGCATTAAACTTTTTATCATTGGATGGTACCTATTCAAACATACAGCCCATTCTCCTGATTTTAGAGAGGAGATTAAAACGCAGAGAAGTTGATTGGGTGTCTAAAGCTCCCAGACTCCATGATGTTGCAAAAAAATCCCTGTGTAAGGAATCAGGAGATCTGTTGAGTAACTGTGTGTTATGGGTTGAATTATACCCCTCCCTGCCAGATTTTTAGGTTGAAGTCCTAACCCGCAGTACTTCAGAATGTGACTTTATTTGGAAATCGGGTCATTGCAGATGTAACTCGTGAAAGTTATACTAGAGTAGGGTGGGTCCTTAATCCAGTATAGGTGGTGTCCTGGATGGTATCTGGATGCAGACCTGGACACAGAGAGAGCATCACGTGAACATGAAGGCGGAGTCTGGGGTGCTGCATCTCCAAGCCAAGAATGCCAAAGATTGCCAGCAAATCATCAGAAGCTAGGGGAGAGGCATGAACAGATGGTCCCCTGCAGCTCAGCAGGAACTGAGCCTGACACCACTCTGATCTTGGACTTCTAGCCTCCAGGACTGTGAGACAATAAATTTCAATTGTTTACCCAGTTTGGGGCACTTGTTTATAGCAGCTGAATGACACTCTGTGATCCCAGACAGGTCACTGGCCACTCAAGCCTCAGTTTATTTATAAAAGGAAAGACATAGACCAGATGATCTCAGAGGAATCTATGGTTTAAAATTGTATGGGTTAGCGGGGAGGGTATAGCTCAAGTGGTCGAATGCATGCTTAGCATGCACGAGGTCCTGGGTTCAACCCCCAGTACTCCCTATAAACATAGATAAATAAATAAACCCAATTACTTTCCCTCCCCAAAATAATAAAAATAAGTAAATAAATAAAATGATACAGTTTTATCGTTCCAGGACTCCGAGACCAACACTCTTTACGGTTTGGAAAGACTTAGGCGTGGGATTATGTTTTACTCTTTCACAAAACTACTTGATTCAATTCAGTTTGAAAATGTGTATTTGTTCCAGAAATTGGACTGGGCACTGGAAGTTCGACAGGGAATATTATCCAAGTTCTAACTTCAATGATTTATAGTTTTTTGGGAAAGATAAAAACCTAACTTAAATATTTGGTGGTAGGTGTTTATAATTATAAGATTTCTTAGACATTTATATATATCAACTCATGTAATTCTCACATAACCCACGTATCATTATAATTATCCCCATTTTACAGATGATAAAGCTGAGGCACAAGGGAGTTAAGGGACTTGCCCAAGGTGACACAGTTAATTAGTGTCAAAGCATGAGATGTTCTGGGCTCTCAGGAAAAGAGTTCTTATCCCAACCTTGGGAATCAGGGAAACTTCTTGTAGGAGGTCGCCTGATCTGAGTCTCGAGGGATGTAGGAGATAACCAGGTTGGAGAATTCATGGTGAGGGCCAGAGGCTGAACAGATCATGGGTTGATAAATGGGATTTGCCTGCTATCCTGGTCCATCTTGGGTCACAGATTTTAAGGCTCATACAATCATTGATTCCATTACCGTGAAAGATACGAGGCTCAGAGAAGTAGCAATGAAATGGTGGGAAAAGCCCTGGATTTATTATTTGACAGATTTATAACCCCCATTATACTGAAGCCCAATGAGTAGGTGACTTATTTAAGTTAGTTAGGTTAGTAAATGAAGCAGTTAGGATTTGAACCCAGGCCACTTGGCTCCAGAATCAATGCAATAAACCACCTTTCTTCACTTGGACTCCATTAGGCTTCCTTCAGGGGGCTGAGAATTATCATGAGCCCCAACTTATTTAGGTCAAAATAAGCCTGTGGGAATATGTCAGGGAAATGCCACCCAGTGTGTGTGTGTGTGTGTGTGTGTGTGTGTGTGTGTGTGTGTGTGTTTCTGTGTGTGTATGTGTCTGAGTGTGAGTTTCTTTCCAACTCCGACAGTTCCTGAGTCTACAAATCAGCCTCAAGCTCCCATGAACCTTCTTAAGCACAAGCTATCATCTGCAGCCTTGGCAAAGATGCCACAGTAACCTCTGCTTCTGCAGTAACTCCCTGTTGTCAGGTGGGAGGATGATCACACATGCCCTGTGCTTTGGAATCAGAAGATCAACTTTCTTTTAGACTGATAATCGCTGTGGTCTTCCTGAGAACATCACTATGATTTTATGATCTGGAAAGCAAGTGGTGAGTAACAACAGCAGTTTGCAAGCTCCTGGAATGCAGAGCTCCATCTTACTCATCTCAGACCCTTCCTTTCATCTCTGTACTTAAACCAGTGCCTAGCCATGGTGGATGTACAGTGTCTGCAGACAGCTGGGGTGAAAGAATGCTGTTATGGTCCTGAATGTCTGAATTTGCCAAAAATTTATATGTTGAAATCCAAAACTCCAAAGATGGTAGTACTAGGAGGTGGCACATTTGGGAGGTGCTTAAGTCATGAAGGTCGAGCCCTTGTGAATGGGGTTAGTGCCCTTATGAAAAGGGGTCCAGAGAGACCTCCAGCCCCTTTCACTAGGTGAGGCCACAAATGAGAAAGCTCCAGCCATGAACCAGGAAGTGGGCCCTCACCAGAATGTGATCCTACAGGTTAGTATCTTAATCTTGGACTTCCCAACCTCCGGAACTGTGAGAAATAAATTTCTGCTTTTTTTCGAGCTACACAGTCTGGAATTTTGTTACAGCAGCTTAAAGGGACTAAGACAAAAGCCTTAGCTACAAGCCTGCCTCTCTCTTCTGAAGTAGTGGTTCTCCACTCACATTACACCTTAGAATTACGTGGGGAGAGTTTAAGAAATCTGATGCCCAGGGCTCCACCCAAGACCAAGTCAAACAGAAATCTGGGAGTGAGGCTCAAACTCCATCAGTATTTTTAAAGACATTTATTCCCCAGATGATTTTAATTTTGCATCCCAGGTTAAGAACCACTTTTCTGTAGAAACAGACATGCAAATATTTATAAATATTTATAGCTCTAGATATTTTAAAGTCACACCTGTGGCTGTTCTAACCAATTCATTTTTGTCACTCAATCTGTAAAAGCTCAGAGACAGTAGGGGTGCCATCAGAAATCAGGGATGGTGGCAAAGTGCTTATAAACATCAGCCCTGGAACTAGCAGGCAAGCTGGTTCTGCGTGGGTGGTTAATTTCAGTTTATTGCGTGGAGTTCTTCTAGAGCAGACCCCTTCCTTGTTCACAAACCACTTCCCCCTGTGGTTAAAATATCATGGGCCATCAACTGATTCTTCTTTGTAGTCTTTTTACACACACACACACACACACACACCCCTTTCTCAGGATAAATTTTTTTCTAAAGCTGACTGTAAGATTTCAACAAAGCGTTATTTTGCATACGCTATTTACACAGTTCTTTCCAGAAAGAAAAGCATAACCATATGATCAACAGGTGACTCCAGGGATCATCGAGATGAGTGTCAACATGCACACCTTGCATCTTGATTTAAGATGACTCTTTGGACCTGATTCTTCATGTGCCAAATGAATCCATGGGACCATCTGACTCTATTAAACTAATGTTCTGTGAGTCTGTGATTCATTTTTCTAAAGGACCCAGCCAAGATGGAGATTCCCTTTATTCAGTCTAGTAGACTAAACTCCTCAGATTCTTAAGGCGGTTTTGTCTCTGTTTTTGTTTTTTTTAATGCACCATCTCTCTTGCCACACCATTGGAGCTAGTTGAACACGTGCTAAGAAAACAAACCTTCCAAGCTGGGGGACTTTTTGGACACAGATTATGAAACTTCAGTTGTGCCGTTGGCCAGGCAAAGTGGTTGATTTTCTCTGTGGGGTATGGTAGGAGAGAAGAGAAAAAAAAAAAAAAAGATCCGCTTTTAATGCGTCAGAACTAACCACAAAATAATTGGGCCTACAGTCTAATCTAATCATGCTTTTGTTTATTCACCTCATATAAAAGTCTCTGAAGAATGCATCTGAGCACAATATATAATAATAATACTATTAACATACATTGTGAGAAACTTCGGAAAACAATAAAATGTCCACCTGAAATAATGCAGTGTTTATAGACATACAAACCCATTGGTCATGCACGTTTGTGCCATTTCTTTATCTACTGAGTCACAATGCTGATCTGGAAGCAGGAAATATATTTTACAGACGGAGACCAAAGCCACTCAGAGGCCTAACAAGTGTTATCAGAAGCTTCACATTGGCATAATTTACTACATCAGTTCACATTTTATTATAGGATTCACATTGTTTTATTGTTTTCTTTTGCATCATTGGAACATGGTATTTCTGCTGAACAGCAGGCAGGAGGCTCTCTCTTCCAAGTCAGGAGTTTGGGGACTTCTAGAACTATCTGTGAGTTGCTCGTTAAACGCAATGTAGTGTTTTTTGTTCAACTGAAGCCACGATAATAGTAGAACCCAGTTAAAACCCAACTCATGTACAGATTTGGATAGAACAGGGGCAAAAACCACACCCCGTCGTCCCCTACCCCTATCAAACTCTACAAAAGTAAAAGCTCAATATAAACCACTTAGTATCTAATGGGAGAATCCTGTTTCCAAAACCGATTCACGAAGGCGTTGAGCAGTGTTAGCAACTCAGACAGGGGCAGAGGGCAGACCCACTGGTGTCCTCACTGGCGAGGGGGCCGTATGTCTCTATTAAGCAATGTTCAGGTTATACAATACACAATACAAAACGGTACAAGAAAAGTTGCAACTCTTAGGCAGAGTCTTCTACACAAATTTAACACCACCATTGGCAGGCAATGTTAGATATATAAATTAATAACTTACAAAACATTACATTATATACATTAAGTAATAAATACGCGGTTATAAACAGAAACGGAGGTGTTAGCGCAGAAGGCAGTGCAAGAGAAAGATGGCACTAGATTGGAAACTGTGTTAAGTGGAGGTGAGCGGGGAGGCGGGGCGGAAGAACAGGGTAGGGATGGTGCAACCCCAGCAGCACGGGGTGCAGGACCCAAAAGGGCAACTGCCTTATTAAGCTGAATTCTACACAGACTGTTACGTGAACATGACTACCTTTCCTATCCCTTCGTTTGTTCAACTTTATTCTGTGGACAGCGAAAAAGCAAAACTTCAGAGGAGGAAAAAGACTGTTCAAAGCAGGCAAACAGATATGTTCTAGGGTAACTGAGAAGCTGGAAGGGACAAGAGGGGGAGGAAGTTGAATGTGGTTAAAAGCATAGCCTTTCTATTTGCAAAAGGAACCGTAGTCAAGTGAAAGATATTGCCCAAGAAAGAAGGAAGACCATTTTCTTTCCCTTTTTATCCCCCCCCCAAGAAAGAATCAAAAAAGTTTATGTCAACTTTGAATGCTTATCTGTGTAGAAGTTGATACTAAACTCTAGGTATTCAACAGGCATTTTTAAAGACGTGAAAATGTTTTTACAAAAAAGGCACACAGGTTGGCAGACAAGGGGACAGGTGAGCAGATTTATAAATAATGTTATTAGTCAGTCAGTTCGGTCACCAGAGGGGACAGATTCCCGAAACTTAGTGCAGAAAAATCTCTCAGTTTTGTGTCTTCTGCGTTCAAGCCATTCAGTCGTGATGCGAACCAGGCCTCCAGTACCACGTAAAGCTGCAGCTCTCCACTGAGCCTGCAAGCGAGGCAAGTCAACCATGGAATTTCCTGAGCCGCTATTTGCCTCGCGGTCTTGCATTCTGGCTCCAAACTCAAGTAACTGGAAAGGCCACATGGCCCTTGTCCCGTGCAGGCCTCAGCCCCCGTGGCGGGCTGGCCCTACCATTCAGCTGGCATGCTTGTCAAGGGTGGAATGTTTATCTCCACACGAAGAGGGAGATTATGTGTCGATCAGAGACTTGTCCTCTGTTGCAGTGTCTACATCAGTCTCTCCCAGCGAATCTCGATTTTCCGGATCGATCACACAAAGTGTCTTTGTGCTGCCGAAATAGCTGTGGCCCTCCCCTTCTTTTTCGGGCCCTTCAGAATCCTCCTCTTCTAGGGTCAGTTCAAACTGAAACTTCTCCATCAGACCCTGGCAGTCTCTGTTCTGCTCATCCAGTGGTGGGGAGGGACTCTGGGGTATCATGCTCTGGTACCAGTTCCTATTGTCTTCTAATGTATCCAGGATGTCCTGGGCATCGGGCTGTACCAGATCCGCCCAGGTCTCCCACAGAGGATGGACAATGTAGTCGATGAAACCCACCTGGAGAAAAAGAAGGTTACACATCTGTTATTATGATGGGCCCTGGAAAACCAAACAAGCTGTTCTGGTTTGCATGCAAAGAAAGAGCCACGACAACCCAAGAGAGGCCAATAATAATGGATTCTATGACTTGAGCACCGACCACACGGTGCGCCCTGCACTGAGCTCAAAATGTGCATTGTCGCTTTTAATCCCACAGAGTAAGTATTATTAGTCATCATCCACCAAGGAGGAAACTGAGACTCAGTGAGATGAAACAGTTTGTCAGAAATCACAGAGCCAGTAGTAAGTGGTGGTGCTGGGACTCTGTCCCAGCTTCGTCTGATTCCAAAGCCTGTGGCTCGTCTTACTAGAACTGATTACTTTTCCTCTGACGTGCGCCAGAGAAGAAGTCTGGATGTAACCCAGGCTGGGAATGACTTTGTCACTATTTGGATTCTGTGAGTCATTCTCTGAAGAAGGAAGCCCTAGGTCTGCTGAGCTCTCACACAACATTCTTTCCCTGATAACTTGAAATATGTCTCGGTTTAAAAATGAAAGGGAGCCGGCTCCCCGATGACTCTGAAATGTCTCAAGTTCTGTGGAATGCTTCTGGTTTGTAGATGATGTAGGTGAAACACTGGAAAATACTCCAGGCCCCTAAACAAACAAACATCACCTCTGTGGACATGTCTGTAATTGTTCTAGGTCCATAGGACACAAGTCATTTCCACCAGGAGAAAGAAGGAAAAAGAAAAACAATTCAGCAGTTCCTCTGCTAGTGTTCCTGTGAACAAATACGAAGCTTATGGCTCTGTGATGGTTTGCACAGGGGCTATGCATCCTGCATGAGCTGGTTCTGTGGCCTTATGCTGACCTCCCCATTGTCAGACAAACAGGAAACCCTGCGGGTGGGAGCAGGTTGAGAGAAAGAATAGGCACTGGCTGAATGAGGGAATGGAATTCCCCTGTCATGGTCTGGGTTGCTGGAGAGATGCTGGGTCGGGATTCAGGGGTAGATGAGCAAGGGCAACTTACGAGCACCCGTGGGACATGACAGGGCTCTCTTTCCACGTTACTGGAAACTCTAACAACATTCTGGGTTTTGGCCAGTTATTTAATACATCAAAGTTGCTGTACCCATATCAAAGAATCTTAGTCATATGTGACTCTTTTATCTATCTATCTATCTATCTATCTATCTATCTATCTATCCTCTGTTGTTTCCCTGGCCTTAGCAAACAGAATTCACACCAAAGCCAGGGCATCTCTGATCTGCATTGGTTACAAGAACTTGACTGTGGTTGATTCAGGTATTTCTCCTGCTTGCACCCTCTCCTCTTTCCTCCCTTTTACTTCTTAATGTGTGTTGAATGGTTTTTAGAGACTATTTTCAAGGTGTTTTCCAGGGACCTGAAGAAAACAAGCTCAAGGCAATGGAGAAAACTGAATCAGCTGAACAGAGTGCAGACACATTGTTTCTTCATTTGTTTTGCTTCTGCTAAATGTTCTGCACTTTTAGAACGGCAGCCAATGGTCCTTTCCCAGGTCCTGGGATGAGGAAGCTCAACAGATCCGAAGAGCACCTAGTCAAGGGCATTATTACCAGACTACTCAGACAACGTTCGCCAGAGCCCCAGCTGCGACACCAGAGTGGGTCACAGTTGTCACGGCCACAGGGAGACCTGTCCACAGTGACGGGGAGGGAAGAGCTTGCGGTGGAGGGCGGCTGGGTCACTAAGGAGCTGGTGAACTGGATCAAGAGGGCAGCTTCCTCACCTGACACACCAGGGAAACACCTGCTCTATATCTCAAGGCTGTTTGGAGGTTCAAACGGGATAACGTATGGGGAAATGTGTGGAAAACCATACAGAACACCATGTAAGTGTCAAATATCACTGTTAATACAAGGGACAGAATTCTAACTAGCTAATTAATTAATTAATACTCTGTCCTTATTGAGGCGCTAGGGGATTTGAATTTAAATTTATGTTATCCTGCATTTTTATGGCAAATTAGACTTTTAAGGAATTTTCACAGATTTTAAACTCATTTGATTGGCTTTCTTTAAAAAGCAATACAAAAATACTTGAAAATGAACTACACACTGATATTACAACTGTATCTAAATTTGGGGGTAGAAGGTAGTGGGGAAAGAACATATACACTAACAACAAATACTCCTGAATGCTTTTGTGGTCAAGGCCTTGGACAGCCCAGAGACCTGGTCTTAATCATGACCACCTGGCTCAGGCCATTTGTTGTCCTCAAAAAAAGTAAGACTCGGCAGGTCTTCAAGCCTTTGAAGGATATTGATATCTTCTAGTGCCACATACTTTGCAGCTAGAGGCATCTGGGGCATTTTTACATCCCCCTGCCTACAGTGTATTGTGCCCCACCCCCGTCCTCAGCACACAGGAAGCTATAGCTTTGGACACAACCAAAAGATGTCACCATGTTCTCAGAAGTGTAGACGCAACCTTGGAAGGGGACGCAGGACAGGGCTTTGACTATGAGATAGAAGAGATGAGTGGGAATGAGGTTCGCTACGTCTAGTGATGGTGGCGGTGTGCATCATGGGGAGATGGCAAAAATAGGGTGCAGGAAACAAAGATTAAGAGTACAGCTCCTGGGTAAAGACAGAGCTAGGGGACATCTGGAGGGATGAGATGCAGAAGACGGCAGCCTTGAGTTAAATCTTTTTTTTTTTTTTTTTTTTTTGGCTAAGGTCACGGATAATTATCTAAACTGGGGATACACAGTACAAACTTTGATGGGTTTTTGAAGATTGCTTTATCTCCATGCTGTGAAATTGAGTATAATGGAGAAGGCAAAGGAGTCATGAGTGTAATGGAATTAAATGGGTCGTTGCTTCCTTAAAATTTCGTGTGTGTATATATATGTGAAAGAAAGGAACTAGCTAGAACCCTCCAGTTCGACCATCAGCAGAGCTCACAGAAACTTTGAAAAACTTTGTATCAGATACCTGGGATTTTTCCACAGAAGCTGTGTGCTTATCACACATGGGGCTGATCTCCATTCCCCTCTCTCGCTCTTTGTCTCCCTGCTGGAAAAATTCCTCCATGATGCGATCCGTCCATTGCCGATACAGTTCCAAGGACTTGGTGGGGTTGCTCAGGTCGGCACAGTGTACCATGTTGCGAAGGACCTGAAATCATCAAGTTTTGGAAATCCCATAAAACTGGGTATAAATACTACCAGAACATCTCATCCCTCTTGTACTAGTACACTTGGTACCAAACCCAAAAACAGTTTAGTTGCATTATAATTATGGTGTTTGCACTAAAAAAGGAGTGTTACAATGATGCTGGCCGGAGGTGGTTGTTTACCACTTTAAGAGTCCCAAAAGGGGAAAATGTGTCTCCTTAGATTGAGAGTCACTGAATTTAAAAACTGGAAGGGACATCAGAGGTCAGATACTGCCATGATTTCTTCTCCTCGGTTTGAAAAAAATGCAAAGAATTATTCAAAGTAGATGTGTTCATATTTTCCACTTGTGGAAAAAGGAGACCAGCTGAGGACAATTTGTATAACCAAAACAGATCTCACAAAGTTCAAGTCAATGGGCTTTCTATCCAAACATGAGCTTTTGGGACCAGCAGTCACGTATATCCTATTACAAATAGATTCTGCTGTTTATTTTTAGAATTAAGCGATTCAATAAATAGGGTTCTGTTTTTCTTTGTAAATTAGAGGAGCAACTTGAATGTCCATCTTCCTTAGCTTGTTCTTAAAACAAGCCCGAAGCTGTGGTGGTAACCTAGGACCTACAACCAAGTAAACTTTTTGTTTTCGCTTTTTAATTGTTGTTTCATTTTGTTTGGTGTGGTTTTGCGTTAAATCAAAGGCTTTCCTCAAATACCTGTATACGGTCAGTATAGTTGTCCAGGAGAAGGACACCAGAACTTGTAACTTTCTTTGTTTCTACCATTGTCTTCAGGTCTGCCAGCAAGCTCATGTGTTTGGACATATCAGTTGCTAACACCTGGGGTGAAGGAAAATGAGAACTCAATAAACTCAGTGTATCAAAGAAAATGGATTTTCTCTTTCCACAAAAGTAAAAGGAAGTGAGGAACATAGGGAGGCCAGAATCTTACCATGTCAATCACCATCTTCCTGAGCGTCTGACGCTGCTTCTTGGTGAGGTTCTGGAAGATGTCACAGTGTTCTTCTTGTAGGAGTTTGAAACCCACGGCAAGGTGATGGTTTTCCAACACAGATTCATCATTATACATCAAAGCAAGTTCCGAATCTAATAAACAAGGAGAAATGATGACTTAATAAAAAGGGATGCGGTTCAAAACTGCAGCATGACCTCAGTGTGAAATCAGGTCTAGTTCTCTCTAAATGATTTCAAGAACCAAGACCCATACGTCATTTTCCCTTAGAGAAACAGTCTCCCTCTACAGAGAGAAATAGTTTTTAAGCCAAAAAAAAAAAAAAAAAAAATTCTAGTGTATATTAGCTCATAAATGTTCTCTTTACAGCATTTTAAAAATCCTTTTTCTCCTTTTCACTTCAGATAAAGAATCTGACATTTTAAGTAAGGGCATTCCCAAGCCATTAAATCCTATTTTTATCTCAGTTTGTAACTTCCTTTATGTCTTCACACATTTTGTGCTTTGGACAAGAACTGATTAAAAAATGCCACTAAACTTTATCCAATGTATTAAGATTTTCACTTTACTTCACTTTCTTATATGCTTCCTGGTTCCATCAATTGTGAGTTCTAGATTTTCAAAGAAGATAATAATGTGAATGTAAAATTTCACTTCATCCAAATAATGTAGCTTTTCAGAGCTTTCTATCAATGTGGCAACAAACAACAATTTTTTACAAGACTGATGTCCAATTTTCTGCCGTGTGGACCTATACACCAGAAACTGTATTAGCTAAATACCTAAGCTACATCTTCCAGCCTGCCTTACACTCAGAAGAATCACAGGCATCTTTTGTTAGGCAAAGCCAGGGCCTGCAGCTGAAAATATGGTCATTAAACTCATGAAGCTGTATTTTCTCTTAATCAAGGATGACAGCCAAGAGATGGTAATAGTACTAAGTGTAGGTGCTGTTACTCATATACCATCGCTTTAACTGTGTGCTTTGAGTTCCAGCTTGAGAAAAGGTGGTGGGATACAGGAAGTCATCTCAGCACCCTTGCCCTGTTCGCCCCGTGATCGAGGGCATAGATCTGCGAACTGGCTTTATATGTTGTAGGGCTGTCGGGGGCTTGGGCAGAAAGACCATTTTCCTGTGTGGAGCTCCCTGGCCTATATACAGAATGACTCGCGACACCACCCTATGCCAGCTGACATAACCCACACAGACAAGTGGCTGCTCCAAGTTTACGTCCTTTCAATAGAAGAGCAAGTGAAAGAAAAAACCAATGTACCTCCCCCCAGTCATTCAGATAGTCCACTGATAAAGCATGACAAGGACTCTTTACAGCAAGTAGCTCAAACATTTCTTAAAACTGGCAACACTTGATGTGAATCATGACCACAACACGATAACCCAATTCTCAGAAGAAAAAAGTGCTTAAATTTTCAGCATTTAGAAATGATGCATTAACTGAGAGAAGTCATGGATTTTCATTAGCATACTGAATGTTTTGAGCATGACAAAAGCTTTGAATATGGCCTGGGAGTCTTAAAGCTGGCCCAGCTCCAAAGGTCACTGACATCAGACCAGTCCATGCTACAGCCTAACCTGTTACCAAACCGATGCATTTGGAGGGGAGTGTGTGACCCGAGCCTTCATCCAGAACTGTGGAAACCTACTCCAGTGCTTTCTGTGGTGTCATTTCTGTTTGGAGGTTCCCATGCTCAGACTCAACATCTGGACCTGCTTCCTCAGGAGAGAGGGGCACTAGTGGGTCTCCATGCTGTGTGAGAGCCGGCAGCATCCTGACAATCGTGACCACGTTATTCCCCAGGCTTTCCTTGTCCTTACTGGATAATTCCACATCTGTTACTCTTTCCTCACTTATTGCATTTTCCAAACATTGAGTACTTTTTATGGTCCCCTCTGACCGCTTTCCAAGTTCTCCATGCAGCACAAAATGATGTGGCTAGACTGGATACAGTATCCAGGAAAGGTCTGACCAGTCCAAGTGGAATGGAAGGATTACCTCATTATTACCCTCATTATTATCCCTAATGAAAACATTAGGAGGAAAAAAATCAGGCAGTGAATCACACAGTGATCTCGAATGACTGTTCTAGTGGTGAACTCACTTGTGTTGATGAGAAACTGATTGGAGACTCCGGGATGGTCAACGTCATGGATAGCAGCTGCGAAGATGGCGGCCAGGATTTCCAAATCTGTGAAGACGGCCTGCAGAGCAAGACGAGTGCATGAGCCCCTGCCCCGTTCGCCATTCCTGCTTTCAGGTTCGTATTAAAGTACCCATTTCATACTCGTTGGGGGAAGAATGGTTTGTTGATTTATCTTATGTCTCAATATACTAATTCAATTAAATGTAGATTCTGTTCATCATCATCATCATAAGGTCCCTTACGTGAGAGGAGTAATGAGAGGCTGTGCCCACCCCGAGCCTGCGGGCTGAGGCTGGGGGAAGGCTTTGGCACAGTGCTCATGGCAGGTGGCCAGGTGGTGGCCGCTGTCTGTGCCTGGGATAAGTGGCATGGCAGAATGGTGCTTCTGTGACACAAGCACACGCAAGTCAAAGAAGCCGCTCAGACTGGCTCTGCTCTGAGATAGCAGAACCTTCATGTGTTTTCAGGCCAAGTGACTTAGAGAACAGAGGCCAAGTTTCAGACTGTAAGACTGGCAATAAATTATTTTTCAAAGCTAAGTTTGTAGCGTGGTCAGACACTCCCAGGTATTTATTCATTCATGCATTCAATCAATACCTATCCACTCAGGGTTTACGATGGACAAGATTCGAGAACACTTCTAAGAATTGAGACCTTAACGCCCACTGCTCAACTCCTTCATGCCTTGTTGTGAAGCCTCCTCTGCTCTGACAGATACACAGTGATTTAAACCTAGTATTTATTTAGGCATCTGATAACTTCTTGCTAAAATGTCTTTCTCTGGCTGAAATGTCTTTCATCGTCCTCCTTGATTACTTAAATCTTCTGATCCTTCAAATCAACCTAGTTACGCAAGGACGCACTGAACTCTCCCTTCTCTAAATGTCTGTGGCACTCAAGCACAGTGTCTAGCCACACGGTAGGTAACAGCCGAGGACAGCTGATAAACAGTGTTGGCCCACACTGCGATACTTAGGCAGAACATAAAAATAATACTGTCTCTTTCCTTCAGGGGGATAAAACAGCCTTAGCTTCTTCGATTTCATGTCTCAGAAGGTATGGAACCCAAGCAACAGAGTTGGGGTCAGTTTAATCTTTCTTCACCTTCCAATCTGAACCTGCAAAGGAAGGTTTAGATAGGGCGTGGCCAGTCCCTTCCTGCAGTGAGCCTGCACATTTTGGAAATGCCTGACCCCCACTCCATCTGTCCAGGAAGAGCATGGCCTGCTGGGCACGCTGGCCTGCTTATACTGACATACACAAATGCATTAATTTGTGAGGGAAGTGGTCACAGCCACCTTCTAGCTGTGTGTCTAACAAGATGGAATGCTGTCTCTCTTTGCTTCAACATTATTAATTCCTCAGTTTTAGATTTTTCAGTTACTTTTCCTTCAACCCATAGAATCAGTTTTATGAATTCTTAGGAGAATAAGCCTATGGATGCTTATTCTTAATAAAACTGTATAGAACATTCTATATTACATTTCTGTGCTATCCCTCACGGTGCCTGGGATGGCACAGGCAGTTCAGATTAGCACCTATTAATAGTAGATTTCAAATGAAAGATAATGCACCCTGTTAACTGCTTGATGATTAAACAAATTTTCAGTTGTAAGAAAGGTAAAGGGAAGGTTACTCTGCTATTAGAAAGCAAAGTAAGTAGAATTGTCATTCATTTTTATTAGGAACCTAATTGATACATGCTATACGTAATAAAGAACCAGTTCAAGTACATGCATGCAGTCACCTAATTACATTATTTCTGTAACTATGTCGCATGTGTGGCACTTATCAAAGAGGATGAGCGGGTATGCAAAATGGATCGTAACTACTCACATCTAATGCTGGCGTAGGAAAGGAGAACGTGGGTTGACTGGGCGACGTCAGCAGCATGCAGGCTGTTATGATACGCCACGTCAGGATGGTAATGGTCCTCCAGAGTCATCATGTAGGTGACGAATGTGTCGGATGAGATTTTAAATGTCTTTAGGAGGTCTCTTTCCTATGCAGCAGAATGGAGTAGAAAATAAGTCAGAGGATGTCCAAAAATGAAGAGAAGCCAAGTAAACTGGGATGGAAAAAAAAAAAAAACCATAAAGAGCATTCAGCTGGAAAACCGACACATGCTCCTGCTCACTCACCTGGAATATGGCGTACATGATGCACGTGAGGGGCCTATTGTGTGAGTAGCCAGCCACGTTGAAGATGTTAAGGCCCCATTTGTTCAGGTCTTCCAGCTCCTATCGTCAAAATTAGAGAAATTTAGAAATAAGGAGAGGTTTGTTCGCATACCTCATTATTTTTATTTATTTTTGGCACAGTGGCTGGCCAAGTCTTTAGAGCATCTATTTAGAGTATTCTGATTGCATGAACATTTGAAAATGGAATGGTCTGGGAAGCTGGGTATCTTCTCCATGCTAGTTACAAGTTTCTGTATCTTTTTTTCAGAAAAGGGAGAATGTGTCTCTACTGATAAATTTGGTTGCTGATCTACAATCTTTTTGCCATACGTCAGTCAGTCCTCAAACAATGCTGCTTCCAGAAGGAGGTGCAGGAGATTAGAGAGCACTCTAGATCTACTTCCCTGTCTCTTTCCTTCTCTGTTCACTGGCCCATCACTAACAGCTAGAACCTCACAGAAACTCCTCTGCCCTTTGGATGTTATCACTAAGAGCCACATCAAGGAGACTTAGCTGCTCAGAAGGTGCATAAGTCAACCCTCATTTACTGTAGAAGGTCACGAAGATGCCAGTCACATATGATATCCTAGAGCTTCTGCGCACAGATAGACCTGGAAAAAATAGCATTCCATCCTGTGTTGTGGGATTATTCCAAGATTATCTGATTAAAGGAGCAATTTATTCCATTATTAATTATTGCCCAGTGTAAGGGATCCAGGCTCTCCTCAGAGGCTCAGGCCTAATGTGGATCCACCTCACTCTGGTGACATCTTCCAGAAGCCCTCGCTGCATGTTCATTTGCTCTCACTCCATTTCTCACAAGGCTGAGAGGACCTCAGCGGTCACCCTGCACAACCTCCCAGAGCAGGTATGAGGGGGCCTTTCTGGCCCTTCCTCTACTACTAGGGTTCGGGCTCAAGTCAGTGCTGTCAGTTTCTCTCACTTCTCCACCAGCTCTGCTGATCAGAGCAGGTTTCCTCCTTGGTCCTTGGTGTACAGTCCCTGAAATGTCCTCTGGGATAATTCAGTCCTGCCTCCTGGCCTCTCCTTGGATTCTCCCAATGTGTGCTCAACAGGATTCTGCATTCATGAGTTAGTGAACCCAACTCAGAATTAAAAAAAACGGTCCTTTGGTATAGAAAAACAGTCTTTAACTAGGTGTCCAGCAATGGACAAAGAGGCTACGTCAGCCTCCTCATCATACAATGTAATAATCAAGCAAAAGTGATCACTCCTATTTTCTGGTAGGAAATAAAAACGGACATCTGCCTTCTGCAAGGCAGAGCTCCACGCACACCCCACCAGCGCGTACGCACCTTGGCCAGGTGATCTTCATTTTCCGTGTTGACTCCGAAGCGGGAGATGCTTGTGTTATTTAAGCTCGAACTATGCATCAGTTTTTTCACTCCACTTATCTGTGTCATGAGCTGTTGCTTTTTCTTTTTCTCCCGGTCTTTCTGGGTGGGAGATGGAATCTCCACGTCATTCTGCTTGTCTGCAACAACAAAAATACAGGTTTTTCAGCCCATGTGTGCCAACGAGAACCCACTGCAATATTCAAAACAACTCCCAACGGTCAGTAATGGATGCTGCATCTTATGAAGGGCTGCCATGGCATTATCTCCCTTGATCTCCAGCATCATCCCAGTGATACGTGATTTTATCCAGAGGAGCTAAATAACCTGGCCAAGCAGTGACAGAGGTAGAACTCAATCCCAGGTCTTCTGTTTGCAGGGTGATTTCAGAGAATCACGCTTACACATTTTCAGGGTGAGGCATCAATATTTATATGTAGATTTCTTATGAAAAGCAAATAACTTGTATGTTTATATAACAGAAAAGGTTCATGTAGCCAAGCCCAGGTTAATATAAACAGGCTTTATGTTCTGCTCATTTTATTATATTTGTATTTATTTATTTTAATGCAAATTTGAAAGACCCCTATAATTTTAGCTGGGTTCAGTTTAGATGAGTGGTATATATGTTAGAGAAAAAACTGGTGTATAACCTTCAAATGATTACTTTAAAGCCTTGGTTATTACCCTTTGAGGTTTAGAGGAAGACTAATTTCAGTTTTATGTCATGCTTTGTGTCTATGAATTTTTCTAATAAATAATAATAACAATGCCTCTCGTTTGGAACAGGTATGACATTTATTGAAATGTTTATGCTTATTAAATATTTATACTCATCTCATTTAATCTTTTAAAAAATTCTGCTACAACAAGGTAATAGGAGAGCTAGGATTAGTGAGGAAAACACGTCCACCTGCTCGTAGACGCTCTTTCTTCCATATCATGCTATTAAAAATAGCAGCAATCAAATATTCTATTTCACT
The DNA here is from genome assembly GCF_009834535.1 of Camelus ferus. NCBI lineage: Eukaryota > Metazoa > Chordata > Mammalia > Artiodactyla > Camelidae > Camelus > Camelus ferus. The sequence goes on along the minus strand of NC_045708.1, from coordinate 49,384,595 downwards.
TCCCAGGGGGATGGATGGCTCCTGAGTACTTCCGGAAAATGCCCTGACTCTTTCCAGCCACAGGGATGCCTGTGAGTGCACTGAGCTGGTGATTTATTAACTTGCTTAACAGTTACTTCACTGAACTAAGTAACACCTTGTGTCTGAAAGAGTTAACGCAGCTTTCCAAAGTTCCAGGTTTACATCTTTACTTGTTTCAGTGAAAATTCGTCCAAAGACAACTTCTCCATTTGAAAATGACATGTTTCCAGATGGCCTGCTGAGATCGAGATGATTTGCTTTCAATTCTCGCAGATGATAGTCACATGTTCTCCCTAGAGACCTACACCCGCTCACAGGGCCCTGTGGACGACTCAGCAGAGCAAAGCCAGCACAGGGAGGCAGAAACAGCCGTCATGGGCCCTCGACACCTGGCTGCAGGGCTGGAGCACGGGTTTTCCCTCTCTCCCTCGCACCTCAGTGCTGTTTCTAGGTGCCCCCAAGCTCCTAGACTCACCAACCTATGACTCCGGCTGAGGGAGGAGTTTTAGTGGTCATCCCAATTAGTTTAGGGCTTTCCAACCTGGTTCAGCATCAGAAGCACCCAGGGAACTTTTAAAAAATACAGATTTATGAGCCCCACCCAGTCCCACTGAATCAGTATTTTTAAAAAAGCTTCCCAAGTGACTTTGACGATCAGAGCCAGGTTTGGGAACCAATAATAATCCCACACTCTCACTTTTCAGATGAAGTCAGCAACTTGCCCAAGCTCAAAGGGCAATTTAGTCAACAGATATTTATCTTGCAATTACTTTTGTTCCAGACACAGTGATTTAATAGCATAGAACCTAGGTCTTAAGGTTTCTGTTAAAAAAATCTCTTTCTGGTCTCACAATCTCTGGCATAAAAACTACATAGCACATTATTTTTGAAATTACTTTTCTCCCTGTTACTTCACTCCTAATAATTACTACTTTTGCTAAAATAAAAGGCCACAGCAGCCCCTGCCTTTCCTGACCATCATTCTTCACCATTCTTCATGCCTGGTTAAAGAGGCTGTTAGATTCTCCAGTGCCAATGCAGATATGAAAATCTCTAGTGGGACTAGCAGCCTTTTTTCCCTGTGTTTAATTAAAGATTCTGTACAATAATGAGTAATTGAGCTGAACCACTACTGTGTCTGGAACGTTACAACAAAGAAGAAAGCCATTATTCACAGAGTGCGCCATTTGGACATTAATGGGTGTTCCCCTATGCAGGCACTGGAACAACTGATGGGTTTCCCTATTCTGAATTTCCACCGTTAAATGCTTAGCCAGCGCCATGTGGAAATAACCTGAAACACACACTCAAAGAATCACAATAAACACTTTGTGAATTTACACTTACAGAATGGTCAGACTACAATGGGGAAACAGTGGAACAGCACAAAATAAATAAATCAATAAATAAACAGATGCTAAAAGTAGTCATGTCCAAACTGTGTTAATGGTATAATTTGAGGTGCTTTTCTTGCTCAATCTAAGCATTTAATTATGCGAAATTCCTAAGTTCTTTTCCTTGTGCCTTGAAAATTCTATGTTCTAGCTTTTGAGATGGTAAGTAGGGGAGTCAAAAAGATGACTTTTCTCTGTTTATAAAAAATTAACTACATTGTAATATCACATCTAAGTATCTTGCTTTTGGTCTATGCTCCTTCCCCCTAGGTCCTCTACGTCCTCCTGTCCCAGCGTCCTGGAGCATCACAAAGTGCCTGCCTGCACTGATAGTGTCTTGCCTGCTTTTCAGCTTGTCCGTCTGGACACCATCCTTTTAGATAGAAACAATACAAGTTTCACAGATCTCTGCAGTAAGGGATTCCCCTCCTCTCTGGGTGACGCATTGTAACCTTCAGTGACTCTTATTAAGTTACTGCTCTTCCAGTGTAACTTGAATCACTAAGGTCTTCTCATTTTGTGCTCTCAGAGACCGCTGCTGTGCCTCAGCAAGAGACCGTTATATTACTGGGAACTGTTAATAAACATATTTTATTTTTAAGTCCAACAAGCCTGTTTCCTAAAGACTTTTCTCCAAAATAATCCATCTATTACTTAAATGCCATTAAATGAGATTTTCTTCTATATATTCTGACAGCCTAACAACCTTCTTTCCTAGTTAAGGAAGTGATGGGTATTTGGATCTAGGAGTCGAGAGAGTGAAGACTTAGTTCCGGGTCGGGAACGTAGTAGCCAAGTACTGTTGGTCAAGTTACTTTGCCCTTCTGGGCCTCGGTTTTCTTTCCTGGAAAACGAGGGAATTGGGTGAGGCTATTAAGGTCTCTCTCAGATCTGACATTTTGTGCAAAAGGCTTCATGGTCTCCAGGAATTTGCACTATGCCCACAAGACAGGACGAAGCGTTCCACGTTCTGTTATTTGCAGTTTGGAAACAAGCTTTGTTTGTTTATTTGTTTGCTTTTTAAGTAAGCCTGTGGGCCATTCCAAAGAATCCGGGTTGCCAGGTGGGTCTCAGCAGGACTGCTAAACTCCATCCATATCAGAGTCATAGGAAGTTAGAGCTGGAGGGCACGGGGTGTCATCTACCCCAGGGCTCCCATTTTACAGTTGAGGGAGCTGATGAATCTTGTGTTTATAAAATGCATTTTTTTTCCTGCTTTGATTTTCTCCAGAATATTTAAAATTGTAACCTGTTTCTCTGGTCTGTGTGATCTGGTCTACCCTGCACGTGAGCACGCGTGTGCATGCAAACATACACATACACATGCACTCACACTCACACTCACACACACCACCCTCCTGATGCTCAGTCTGTAAGGATTGAGATTTAACAACCTTCCTCAAACAACTTGTTCTTGATGCTTTAATTTTTTTTTGAATAATGAGAAGCCAAATGATTGGTTTTCCTCAAGAGAGGAAAATGCCTACATGCAGATGGACTATTGAAGAGTTGACATTCACTATTCTTGGGATGCAAAGTGTAGAGACTAAGAACTCATCTTTATTATCTCACCAGCTTTCTCATTTGATAGGCTTTCATGATTAAGAAAAAGAGTAATTGGTACCCTAAAATATTCTCATTGTCCTTGGCAAGCAGATCATGAAAGAGGCTACAGCGACAAGAAACGCTTAGGTGCAACCTTGGATGATGAAGGGCTCGGGGACCTCACGCAGCTGTACTCTGGTGGTCAGAATCTCTTTGGAGAAGACAGAAAAGCCCTGGTATTCGAAAATGCAATGTTTACGAAGACAAAGTCAAAAAGGAGTTCTTGCACTTACTGATTTTCTTCCTCTCTCCCACCATCATTAACCTGAAAAAATGTCCCGAAAGCAGTCCCCATCTTATGAAAAATAATTGGGTGTTGCACAGAGCAGAGTATGTCTAAAATAAACAGGAGAAGATGCCTGTCTTCACAGAAATAAAGGGGAAATAATGGAGAAGAAAAAGCACCAGTTACAATTCTTTCTGTTCAATTAGATTCTGGCTACCTCTCAGAGCTAGGATATAGGAAAAACACCTTCTCTTTGTTCTCTGGCAAAGATTGTGGCAACTGACACTGGAGAAAACCGCTAACACTCACATACTGGGAACAGCTGGAAAGGCATTTGCCAATCATGCCGATGCCCACTGACCAGAGAGTAGTGAGGTGAGCTTTGCACTAGGCTGATCTAAGATTAATCTCCTGATAGCAGAACCTGCCTTTGGTATTAGAGAAATATAGTTGATTTTTAAAAATAAAACCAGAAGAGGTATGTGTTTCCATAAGACACTGAGCAAGTACCCACTGATGTAAGGATATGTAGCAATGCCAAAAAAGAGGGAGGTGTAATGTTCAGCTGTCAGAATGGGTCATTTCCCTGGAAAAGGGAGTTCTGTTAAAAAAGCCTAATTCAGCAGTAATTGAAAGTCAACAGAGTCAGAATCAAAATGCTACCCATTCTCTTTGCAGTACAAATTTGCAGATTCTGCAGACCTTATTAAAGAAAAATACACAGCAGAATGGCTTTAGACATGAGATCAGAAATCCCTAATAATCAAACAGGATGCATGACAGTAGCTAAGAGGCACTGATGCAAATCTTTCCTGTCAGGGTCATGTGTTATACACCAGCAATGTGAAAACAGGGGATAATAGATAAAGTATTAACTTGGGAAGATAACGGTACTGTTTGCAGAAGGCCAGCTCTTTCAGAGATGTGAAGATTCTCTTTCCCCCATTTATCTTTAAGAAATAACTTAGCAAAGCAACAATCAAATTATTTCCAAGCTTATTCTCATGGGTCAAATCACTATAGAGTTACTCTGCAACCATATCTCTCACAAACCACCTAAGAGGAAACCTTTTGCTCAAAGCTCTGTTATTGGAAGAACTGAAAGAATACCGTGTCAGGGGGGGCCAATGGAGCTGTCCCTAAGGTTTGGGTGATTGGAACCCCCCACCCCCTCCCCTTCCAAAGTCTTGGCAGAGATGGAAGTGGGTAAGTAGATAAGGAGTGACCTGAAGTCTATATAAATTCAATTAGCCCATAATAACCTCTTGTCTTTGATGGGTATTTGCATTCATTTTTCAAACAACACCTTCCTGCTTATTTTTTGCACTTTAAAGAACGTCCTTCGTTCTTATTTTAAATGGATTTGTTTTCCTGTGACTTAACCCCGTTTCAAACTCACATAAGAATGCTCCTGACGGGTTGCAGAGATTAATACTGAAAAATCTCAGTTATGGACCAGGTTTCCCAATGAATGCCTTACCTAAGAAAGTATTTGAGATGTATTCAGACACCTGGTTCCCTGATCGGCTCATTTCTGAGAGATGTGTCAGCTCCCGGTTCAGCATTCTTTTGAACTGTTTGTGAAGAACAAAAATGTATTAACTACCTAAAGAGCAGCAAAAATTACGACTTTATACATTTCCAACTTTACTGTCTAAGAACCAAGAGACTGAGCAGATACCATTCGATAAATGATACGTTTCTACAAAATACAATACTCCCCCAATGTGAAATTGTTCCAATGTCACCTTAGAAAAAAAGGTTTTCTTAAGATTTCTTGGAATTAACATCTGACTTCTTTTGAAGATGCAAACATAGAAAAAGGAATTTTAATTGAGGTCAAGATAATTTCACTTGAAAATGTAACTATATTTAAAATACATTTACCAGAAATTAACTCTAAAATATAATGTGAGCTAATCATCTACACAGTAAAACGCGATTAAATGTGAAAAGTTTAAGGGAAAACAAAAGAAAAGAAGAAGCATCTGTTAAAAATAGAGTTGCATAAAATGAACAGGATTAAAATACAGCACAGTCTATTTAAATACAATGTAATAGAACATGACCTTATTTCACAATAAGCAGCCTCAGTGGGCTAAGTGATAAAACAATTAAGTCATTACAGAGGTTTTCTATTTCACAGAAAACATACAGATGTTTCACATTCTATCAAAGACACATAACAGCATCAAATTAACCCACCTTGATGTAACCCCAAGATACAGATAACAAATAGTTTGCCTCGGGCATTTTGGAATATGCTCCTTGCCACAATCCACAAATCCCTTTGAAAGAATTCACAGTTCTGAGAGAGCAGTCCCTACTCCCGAAAGGACCGGGAAAGCCTTGCAGATTCAGTGGTAAAATAATAAAAATTTAGGAAAGACAAAGCCTCCAAAACTTAGGGAATCTCCTAATCCAGACAAAACCCATCTTCACACTCCATTCTTGCAAGAAGCCTGTGCTCCCTGCTTCTTTCCTGGCAGAGAGAGTAAAATGCAATCGGGAATTGCACGAAGGAGCAAGAGCCTGTCCAAATGTATTCAGCTGGCCGGTTTGCAGCACTTATGAATTATGAATAGTCCTGATGGCCGGAGGGGTTTCCACTCTCTGTTAGTCCTGCTCAGCTGAACTCTTGCAAGGAAGGAGCAATTCTTTCCTTAGGGGTTGCCAGACTGGGAAACACAGCCATCTTTTAAAAAGGAGAAGATTAAAATGGAGGAAGCCCTATGAATATTTAAGGCACTCCGAAGTCGGTACCCTCCCCCCTTTCATCTAGGTGTTCTTAACCCTCTCTCCACTGCCGAGACCAGGGCTCTGCGGAGGCAGCCTCCGCACGGAGCTCAGCCACTCTACGGGTTTCAAAGTGATGGTGTCTTTGATTAATTGACTTTTTGAACATTAAAAAAAAAAGGAAAAAGTTAAAACTGTGGCTGTTTTCAAACTAGGCTTTCAGTACACACGAATACATTTTTAAGCTAGCTTTTGGGACGATTTTGTCACCTCAACGGAGTGCCGGTGCACAGAGTCTTCTTTCACAGTGAAATGAATGGGTAAAGAATTAACGGATTTCATTTAAAAAGTATTTCTTATGCAGAATGCAATTTCCTGCCCTTCATCAGCTCATTAATATGCACATTAGATTGCATCTGACAAATGAATTAAACACATTTAACCTTTCCATCGAGGATCTGGAGTGTGTTTTCTAATACAAGCTATCGTTTGCTGCATGAATGGAGAATTATTCGGGGTTATGAATGACTGCTGTCTTGGTATTTCACTGTTACATCTTCTAATCCATGTTAGAAATACCTAAGAGTTAAATTAATTTTTACTTTGCTTTAGCAATCTGGAGCACGCTGAGGAAGCCTTTCCTTTCCTGTAGTCTCTTCCCTCTCTCTCTCACACACCATACCCCTTTTCAGCTTTAGAAACATCACATGCAAGAAGAAAGTCTAAGACTAGAGCCCTGCAGTGGGACTCCCTACCCAGGATCATCCCACTGCCTTCCTTCTCCCTCCTCTGTTACCCGACCCCTGGACTCCGAGGAGTTCCTGTACAGCATGTTAAAAAAATAGCAAAGCACCATGGCAACAAGCCCCCGCACGCAATTGGCTCTCTTTCCTGTGAGGCATTCCCCTTTCAAATGAGCGTCCTGCGCAGACAATGGCTTCACTTCAAGCATCCAGGCTCCCTTCATGCCACTGCCTGTGCCCAGGAGACCAGGCCTCTTGAGGTGAAGCCTGTGCACAGTCAGTAGTGCCACCCCCTGGCTTGCTGCTCTCTGTGTTGTCCTCAAAGAGGCACAATCACCCTCTTTCTGGGGAACCCTGCTTGTGTGTGTGTGTGTGTGTCTTCCCATGATACAGTATGTTAGTAACAGTCACCAGAAACCTCTGAATTAATCATCTCAGCTAGTATGCTTTACTTACTGAACCTCTCTGCAATTTGAACTCCAGGTGAATTGCGTAACTTCTAAGTTATTTATTTTTTAAGACATAACTGCTCAGTCCTAATAGCCTCTCATTTTCCGTTCTCAAATGACAGGCACTTATACTAAAGACTTAGAATAGCTGAAAAAGGCAGGTTTCTATGCTCTGATTGATCTGCTGAATTTTGGCAAAGAAGCACACTTTACTTGGAGCATTGCAAAAAATATCTTGTAAAAAGCATAGAGACGGATGATTTCTTTAATTACGTCTCTGCACTAGATTTCGCCAAATGTAGCATTCAAGCAGTCACCTTCATTTTGGTTCCGCTGGTTTTTTTTGAAATGCTTAGGAAGATTTTGGAGTCCATCAGGCTTGTACTAGTTTGAATTTTATCTCATATATTTGATACATATATACTGAACACCTAAAATGTGCTAGGCAAAGCATTGAGGATATAGCAGTTTAAAAAAACCCAAACAAACAAAAAACGTTTTTCATTGCTTTTAACCAGCTTTCATCCTAGTAGAAACAGACGTATTAGGGCATGGTAGTTAACCACAACAGTTAACCGTCTGGAGAGGGTGGGGCCAACTCTTTATTAGCCACATTGGCCCCTCAGCTCAAAATACAGGACCGGTATGTATACAATCATAAAAGACTCAGAGAGGAACGACCTTCCTTCTCACTTTCTTACTGTCACCTCCCATGGCCACAGGACCCTGTTGGTACACATTGTCAATCAGTCCCAACATGGGAGCAGGGAGGTGGCTCTAAACTATAGGGCTGAGAATAAACCAAACTCCATCTTTTCTGCATAGTTCACAGCAGGGCCGGTGTACTCCTGTAAGTAATGAATAGGGGGAAAACCACCCCCCTCCTTCTCCCGCCTAAATTAGTTTTCCTCTGACCCTTTTGCGAAGGGCGTGACAGGGCCACCAAAAACCAAAGTCATCTTAATGCAACCATAAAACACACAACACGATGAAGTACGCAAATGGAGGTCACTCAGTGTGAGAAACTGACCCAGTCCTTTAAATGTTGCTTAGCAACAAACTTTGGTTTTCCTCCTCCGCAAGGGAGGGTGCAACCACACTGACTAAGGCAATCATTGCTCTCATCAAAAAGCACGTATGAAGGGCCCACTTATAGTGGGCTCTGTACAAACTAAGGAAGGCAGACATGGCCTTCGAGGAGAAGACAGTGGGTATCTTTTACATTCTAGTAATGCAGAGTCCAATTAGTAAGATTAGTACTGGCCTATGTGATGAGACACATCAAAGAATGGAGTAGCTATGACTCGTGTTTGAGGTTAAGTCTGGGGAGAGAGTTGGGAGCTTGGCTTAGTGGGGTTTTCGATGTCTGATTCCCATGTGGGAGTTGTTTCTTTTGAGCCAGAGGCAGCCACAATGGAGCAGACGAATCTAGAATTTCAGTCTCAGCTCTTGATAACAGATAACAGTCTGGTGAAGTCACCTTAGCTCTCACATATAAAATGAGAGCCATGCATGATTTTGGGATCTCAGCCTCTCAGCCCACACCTGTCAAGATTCTATGACATATTCTGTGGCAGCCTCCTACAGTCTGGACACATTATTTACCAGCAACCAAAATTTCCCAGAAGACAAAACTCTCTTAACACTACTGAGAAAAACAACCCAAATCGGAAATGCTTCAGTCCCTAAGAGTAAGTCATCAACAAAGGAAGACAAGTATTTATCATCCTTCCAGCTTTATATTCTAAGACCCTTGGAGTCTCTCTGTCTACTCATCAAGCTGGGTGTTCAGTCCAGATAAGAATATAAAACAGCTCCTGAGGGAAACTGTGGCCCAAGGAGTTACAGGATAGAAAGGGAATAGACAGCATTTACTTTATCAAATGCTGGAGAGAAATCCACAAACAGGAGCACGCTATTTCAAAGGTAAATGCGTCTCTACAACCCAAGGCACACAGATCCTATTTTTCTGTTAAGAATCTGTCTTCACAAGAAAACCCTGTTAGAGCTTACCCAGAAATAATGTCCCCAGGGGAAATGGCCAAAGCCCCTTTTCAACACAGACAAGCAAGGTTTGTGAATGAACTCTTAGTAATACAAATTCCTCCAATGCTTCCTTAAGCTTAAGCCCAACACTAGGTTCGCAAACACTGCCAGCAGTTGCAGTTACTTTTGTGAAAAGGGAAAAAGATACCATTCTCTGTTCAAATGATTTGATATTGTTTGCCTGGAATGTATCTTCTCTATAAAATCATATGTGATTTTTTTTTTGAATAGGCTACCTTTAATAGTGGGAAGTTATTTAAAAATCTATAGAATAGCAAAAGCTGAAATTCAGGTACACTTGACAGAAACATTACGTTTTATGGCTGCAATTTTTCTTTAGCATCAATGCTACAGATGGGGACTATTTTCTTCTGAGCCAGTTTCTTCTGACGTGATAGAACACTTCATCGTTTTTCTATATTTCTCATCAGAGGACTAGTTGGAGCTCGGTGCAAAGAGTCACAGGCAAGCTAGAAAAGGAGTTCTTCGTCAAATGAATCACACAGGAGGGCTGGACTAGAATGATGTCAGAAATTCATCCCGGTTCTAAAACTTGGTGATTCTATGGTTCTAAGAATAAAACCATGCAGAAGAAGAATATAAGGGGCTAGGGTCAAGCAAGCACACGAAAGAGCTACTTTTAAGAGTAATCTGGGTTGTGAGTGGGTGACCTGGAAATTACTTACAAGTGAATCTTTAGTGATCAAAATATTCTTCAGCCTATGGAAGACTACATAAAGCAGGCACTTTCCTCTCATTGATGATAACCTTATGATGAAGTCAGTAGTGAAAACCGTGTGGATAAAAAAAAAAAAAGGTGTCCTGGAGAGGAAGAGAGCCCCAGTAGTCACCCTTGTGGGTGGCCGTCTGCGCAGGAGCCCATCCGTGAGACAGGCGCCTTATTGTGTGAGATCTTCCTGTTTTTGCAGAATGAAACAACTACCGAAGTCATTAAAGTCACAATGACTTTATTAGGGGCTAAATTTTGACTCATATTTTACACTTTGTTAGTCATAACTTAAGAAGAATTCCTGGGCATCAGGAGAGTGAAGGGGCTGAAAAGTCTTCCTGAAAGCACAGAACGCTAGTGGTGGTAGAAGGCAGTTGAAATTGCCGTGGCCCAATGTAGTTAGAAATGGAAGTTAAGGAGAGCTCGTCTCTGTCCCCGTCCTGGCACTGACCAGCTGTGCGGTCTTGGGTGAGTTAAATTCACTTCCTGATGCCCAGTTTCTGTAGCTGTCACATGGCTAATTTCTCAGGTTCCTTCTGATTTTAGAAATTTGCTTCTTCCATAGCCCTAATTCTACATGAGAAGTAATGAAGATTCAAAGAAGTGAAGGACTCGAATTCCTAAACACCTCCAATTTCCTTTGAAAAATCTCATTTCAACGACAGCAACGATAACAACAGGAATCTACCGTCCTTTCTCTAAAACCCTTTGCCAAACTCCCGAGTCTCACAGTTCTTAACGTTTCAGATTATCTGACAACATGCATCTCAGTTCTTGCCTCCTTTGTCTTTCCCTATGAACTCCATCGTTCGTTTGAAATTCAGTGTCCAATTTCTTTAATGACATGTTTGTCTTTCTTGAGAGGCAAATGCAATTGAACTGAGTGAATTGGTAACGGGGTTAAGGAAGGAACAGCAATGCCACTGCCCATTAGGATCTACTTAACTAGAGACCACACAGTCCCAGGACGGGCCAGTCTAGCAGACAGGTTCTGTCGTGTTCACATCTGGAGCTCCAGGGAATATGATCATTCTAACTGTCCATGTGCCAAGTCAGAAAGAAACCCATCTAAAGACATTAGAGTGGAGTGATTCTCTTCTTAATCGTCCAGTGATGTAATAATCCATAATAAATATGAATGGAAAAACAAGCATAAATATCTCCACCATAATTCCGTGACAAATATTGGCATTTATGATGAAGCTAAAATAGGGCAAATTCCCCTTGCTGGTTAGAGAATAAGTATCTGCTCAAGTGACATTTTAAAAGTCAAGGCAGGGACTTTAGTCCCCACGGGTGCTTTCACACAGAGAACTAAAAAAACAATCAGAAGAATTTGAATATAAGTTTGAATGGAACTACTCTACAACTTGAGACTAGGTCTTGAACAGCTCTCAAAATTATTCATTGTTTTTTCTTACCTATCTATCTAGACTCTTTACTGCTGTCTGTTTTTCTCAGAATTTCTGAAAACTTTTCAAGAGAAGATATGGCATACATTATTGGGATGCTAAAAAAAAATGACTTTTCCTAGACCCAAAATAATCCCCATAAAAATATTTAAGAGAAATTTCTCATGACCTAACGTTCCCCTAACTCTGAGAGTTGCTGCAGTGACACCATTAAAAAGACAAAAGACACTGTAACTATTTATACCCAAAGACTTATATGTTCACTATGCATTTTTTTGTCTAAGTATAGTTGATTTACAATGTTTCAGGTGTACAGCAAAATGATTCAGTTATATATACGTATATATACATACGTACATATTCTTTTCCAGATTCTTTTCCCTTGTTGGTTACTACAAGATATTGAATATAGGTCCCTGTGCTATACAGTGAGTCCTTGTTCTTTATCTATTTTATATACAGTAGTGTGTATCTATTAAGCCCAAATTCCTAAATTCACTGTACATTTTTAACTATATATACACATATGTATATATATATATAAACCATGGTTTATAAATACCATGTGTGAACATATATGTTTTCATATATGTAGAGTTGCTAGATTTAGTAAATAAAAATTTGGGACACCAGTTAAATTTAAATTTCAGATAACCAACAAATGTTTCTTTTTATTACAAATATATCCTACATATTCCATCTCTCAAATATCCCTTAAAGAGATTAGATATCAGAGTCATACATTCAACACGTGTCAGGTTTCGAGGTATTGCATATTTTTGGATAATTTAAAATATTCAAACCTGTTCTTTTTGACAGAAGTCTTTCCTTCTGGTGAGAAACATGATAAGATCTGTAACTGCTCCATTTTATGTACTTCACAATTTCATTTTATGTACTTGACCTTTCTCTTTTAATTTGGTTGTGAACAGTGATAGTTAAAAAAAAAAAAGGTATTTTGGCAGATTTAGGGTGCTGGCCTGATAATTAAAATAGCAGAGGCTTTTTTTCTAAGAGGACAAAAATCATTGTAGCAACTGAGAAAAATTGAGGACTCAGGGTACACTATTTACTTACTCTTGTTGTTTTTCCACGTAAGCCTTCTACAACTTTTTCGTACGTCCTGGCGAATATTTAACCTCAAGTTTCTAAAGCCAGTTCTAAGGCCATGGGACAGTAATGTGATTCCATGACAACTTTCTTTTGAACTGTTTCTCGCCAGAGGTTCTACAACTTGTTATATTTTTTAAATTAGATAGATCAGACCCATGAACCACCTAGTCTTGTGCCCTCTCCCGGCTAGCCAAAAACAAGACCTATGCTTCAAGGCCTTCCTATTTAACTTAAAAACCATACTGCAGAACAGGGAAATCACCCCACAAACATTCTACTTTCTTTTCATAATCCCATAAGTATTGGTCATAATTTTCTTTAAGAACTAATTTTCACTTTTATCCTATAACAGCTCCTGGGTTGTTAAAAGTCCTGCACTAAATATTGCCTTATTAAAATTTCCAATATTTTTGCAGCCATAAAAATCTACCATAACTTATTTTTGAGATTACTATAATACCCCATTAAACACAACATGTGGCATATATTGTGTTTAATATTAACTATATTGATTTCAGCTAGCAGCATTCACATACCCCTTGAAAGAAAAGACAATGGGATGCTTCAGAACCTGCCGTGGGAATCATTGCCACAGGATTAGCAGAGTCCCAGGGCTGGGACAGCCCCCTGGTCTGGAAATTTTCAAGATCAGCTCTAGGGACTATCAAATAAATGAACAAATGAAAAATCCTGGGCTATACAGAAATATCATTTTCTTCCCTGAATGAATATATATAGTATCTGTCTTGGTATTTTGGTAATCTCCATGCTAGATTATGTACTTCCAAATTGAGAAGAATCAGCCACAGGTTAGAGGTTTGGACATATTTTTAAACCATAAAGGATGAATACAGTAATCTTTTGTTATTTTATCCTGAAAAAGATAGTTATACTTGTTTTGCATTTTTTTCCTATTATTAGCTACCATAATTTCGAAGAGATGGATAGATGCTTTGCACAACAATGCACCCCAAGATGTATATATTTGTTGGGTTCATGAAAGGCTTGTAAAAGTCGTTTCAGAGTTGGATGCATAGGTCACACATGAAATAGAGGGGGTTCTGATTACAGGTTGGCCATACCAGGGGAGTCTGGCAGCATAAAGAAGACTCTAACAGCAGACCCCTCGTCGTAATAGCATGACATAGGATCAGCTGAGAATCCAACTGAGTCTGGAAATAAAATCCCATGTTGTAACTTAGACTGAGAAACTTGGCAAGTTGTTGAGTTTCTTGGAAACTAAGTTCTTCCATTTTAAAATAGGAAGGTGAGAAACAATATATGTACAGTGGCTGGCAAGGAGGATTTGTAGTTAAAACAGTTTTGTCTCTGAGTTTTAAATGAATCAGGGCTCAGGGTAACTTTTTTGCTTGTTTTGCATCTGGGTGGAGGTTTCAGTTGACTCTTCGGCACCTAAACTCTTCTTTTCATTGTTGACAGTAGCTTATATAATTAACTGCAGAGTTCCCATGACATGCTGCTGCAGGTGGGATGCAGTGCCATGTCATATAGATTACATGACACATGAGTTGCTCATGGAAGTTCTGGCTCGCTGGTTGACATTTAGATTATTCACCAGTCTAAGGAGCGTAAACCAGAATTGCCAGAAAGATAGATGAAGCCTGTCAGATGAATCCATAACTCAAAATGACCTTGTGTTAAAGTCATACCTTTAAAAAGTTGATTTGGAGATGTCCAGCTGTTTCAAATCTATCCTTTCGTGACTTAGCTCATTGCCTTAGATTAAGAGATTTTAGATTCTTCATGTATTAGCCAGAAGCCATGAATGGCCACAGAATGCCTGATACAGGGATAACTGCACTGAGTACACAGTTGCACAGAGCTCCTCAGTTCAGGTCAATCCAGCAGCACATCTGAATTAATTGAATATGTGGCTGGTGGAGGGATGAGAGAAATACCAGCAATATGTCAGGAACAAAAAAAATACAACCAAACAAGGGCATAATGACTAAGCTGCTATGCTCCAGACACAATAGAGATGGAACATGGCTGAGTTTTAGACACAATGTGTGTTCATAACTATGCTCCCAGCTGAGTGTGCAGTAGCTATGATCAGTCTCTTGGGAGCTTAGATTTTTGTCCAAGAAAAAGGTAAGCCGAATATCCCAATGTCAAACCAAACAATATAAATGTGCTTCATATTTCTGCTCACAAGGAAAGAGCATTTGTCCCCAAGATTTTGTTCTCTGTTATCTGACTGAACTTGGGAGAAGACTCGGGAGTAAGATTTTGCTGCTTCTGAGTATATGAAGAGTCACTGTGAACCAGATGGGGATTTCTCATTCAAGCTAACAATGAGGAAAACTAGAATTAGTCATGGGAAGCACCTCCCGGCAGCACGGTACAGTGCAACAGGAAACGGGATTCCTGGGTCCTAACAGGTTTGCCACTAACAATACAGTTGGCTCTCAACAAATTAGATTAACTTTCTGAGCCTTCACGTAATTGATCTAACGAATATTTATTTGAATGCCTCCCATGTGCCTCGAGCTATTCTAAATGCTGGAACTACAATAATGAACAAGGTAGACACAATTCATGCCACCAATAACCTTAGAGTCTAAGGGAGGAGATGAGTGAAAACCAAGTTCTACACACACACACACCCCCACACACACAAATCACAAATTGACAGTAAATTGTAAAACAAATAAGCTACTGAGTTAGGATAATTAGAGAAGGCCCCTCCAAGGAGACAACATCTAAGCTGAGGTCTGAAAAACAGTAAGGAGGTTTGGTTGAGCTCTGGCTTTAAAATTCTATGATTATATGTTTTGTTAGCAAATCATATAAGAATATAATAAATTACCCTATGGGTTTCCCTTTCATTTTTATTTTTAAATCATTTGACTTTGAAGCAAACAGAACGAATTTGCTTCTAAGCATCACTATTTAGTGGCCGAAGGGCTTGGACAAATCAGCTATTTCTCGTGCACTGAGGTTTCACGTTGAAAATGGAGATATAGTAATACATTTCTGTCGGTGAGCATCGGACGAGATAACATAGCTGAGAGTGCTGCGTAAGCAGAAAAGGGCTCTTCAGGTATGTTTCCTTACCATGCTTCCTTGGATCTGGCAACACAAAAATAACAAACAGCTATACACTTAAAGAGAGTGGCCCTTTATGTAATGCTCCATCCTGGTACCGCTGGGAGCTCAGAGAGCAAATAAACTGTAAGTGAAGAAATGGGCCTTAAAAATCTCTACACTGCCCCATAATTAATGTTCCCTCAGGCAGAACCAGAGTTCTTGGGAAAATGCAGCCCTGGATCATGTAGTTAAATTTGAAAAGCAATGTTCAAAAAAGAAAAATCTCTCCTGAATGATTCTTTAAGACTAGCTCCTCCTCCTTTATTACCTTTATGGAAAAAAGCTCATTTTTCACCCATCTTAACCCAGTATATTTATCTTACTTAAAACAAAAAGAGAGAATCCATCCTTGCCTGGGGGTTTATGTTTTTATCTGTCTACTTTTGGCAAGGTTCTCCTATTTTAGGATTTATTCAGGACCCCGAAGAGTCTTTCTTGAAAAGCAATTTATGATCTTTCTCAGTTTGAAAATTTTACTATGCCGGACATACAACACAGCATTCAACAGTGACCTTACCTTTATGTTTTCAACACACAAAAGAAGAATATTAGTAAAAAAAAAAAAAAAAAAAGTATTTTTAAGTAATGCGAGCAAAATAAAATGAGTTCTCTGAAATTAACTTGTACTGATTTAAAAATACTTCAAAAATAATACCAGTAAATCTTGAGGTATTATCTGGGAAGGTCCAGTGCAATTGGTAAGATAGATGCAAATAAATGTTGTGCAATTAGATTCTGAGTGTGTTAAAATGCAGCAGGGAAAAATTCAGTGTCAGCTCATCCTGTTAAGAAGACAAATAATGTACTGGACCTAGCCAAGAAAAACATACCATCATGTTTATTGCATCAATAAACGTGGATCTCGCTTAATCATTCTGACTCAAATACAGAATGGAGGCAGCAGGATCAATCACAATGGACAGGGGCTGAGGCAGGGGTGGCACTGTGCCCTTTCATCTTGGTGGATGGTTAGCATTTGGCTGGTTAAACCGACCCTCCTAGGCTACCTGGAGCAGGAGTTGGAGTCCATTTCATTAGTCACCTGTCAGAAGGTCCCTAGCTTTTCACAATCAAATAGGTGTGCAAAAGGATACTGGAAATGCACACTACTACTAGAGAGTCTAAGAATGTTCCATGAATTTAAAGTTTTTGAAAATGTAAAAAAGTTTCCATCTTTAATATCATGCTGTGCCCACCAGTGAGGTCATTACCCGTCCTAGCATTGCTGAAAACCAGGATAAGCTATCAAAACTCCCCATGTCAATAGATTTCCTAAGTAAAACTGCACAAAGCTTTTCCAAATAAAATAAACCCCAAATCAACTATCACCAACTGACAAAAGCCTTCATTTGCCTTTTACTCCCCTCCTGATAAACAGAAATAGAGCTACGTCTCCTTGACAATTTTTAGCCCCACTACTGTAAACAAGCATGGAGTTTCAATACTTCAAAACAGAATTTCAGGACTCAGGAGCTTGCAGTCTGGAGCAGACACAAATAAAGCCCCAGATAATGAAAATGTTAGCTGTAATATTAACCAATAAGAGAACTAAAATAGTCGTCTATGAAAATCAGATCCAAGTCAGAGTAACCAAGGCAAGGTTTCAAAAGAAGAAAATCAAGAAGTCCAGCACACCAGGGGTATGTTCAGAGTGCAGGATCTGATGATGTATTTGAGCCAAAGGGAAGTTCTCTAGGCAATAAAATACCAAGAGAGGCATAAAACCTACATTACTTCATTCTTAAATTATCATAAAACTCTTCCTTCTAGTCTTAAGCTGTGTTTTCTATAGATCTTCTGATATCAAGGGTGGAGAGGAAGTTGGAAGTCCGCTTTGGGCAATCAACAGGAACCACTAAAATTTTAGTCTGTTTCTTTTAACTGTGTTCTTTTCTTATACCTAAATGATTATCCTGGCTATTAAATAATCTCTCCCCACCACCCCCAGTGGAATCTCCTTTTATATATTTTAGCTTTTAAATTCAAGTCTTCTATATCTTATTACAATGGCCCCCAAACTTAGCTTTCTTATCCACCCAAGAGTTAGAAATTTTCTTCTCATTTCTTAGAATATATGCTAAGAAATTTTCTCTCGCTTTGTCCTACTTAATAAAATAAATAATGATTAGAAATGGGTAAATACCAAAAGAGGTACAGTTAGACTGTCAAGTCTATTTAGTTATGGAATAATTTCCCTTAATATACATTATCCAGTAGTTACTGACTGAGGATATGTTTCAAGACCCTCAGTGGATACTGGAACCCAAGACAGTACCAAACTCTGTATATACTATGTTTTTTGCTATACATTCATACCTCAGATAAACTTTTTAATTTACAAATTAGGCACAGTAAGAAATTAACAAAAATAACTAATAATAAAATAGATTGATAATAACAACATACTGTAATAAAAGTTATGTGAATGCGGTCTCTCCTCTCAAAATATCTTGTACAAATTTAATGCCTTTTTCACCTCAATTAAGCACGTATCACACACTGTGGCCATAACTTTTGCAACTTGAGATGTGACAGCAAAACTGGCACAAATTTGTGTTTTCTGTTTCACTATTTCATGGACAGAAAATTCGTTCTTAGCATAGATCTTAGCGACCTCAGCATACAATGTTTTTCTTTTCTTATTAAGTCGAGAACTTTCACCTTCTCACCTCAAGGAAGCACTTTACGACTTTGCTTTGGCATACCCCGAACTGCCAACAACACTTGTGCTTTGGGGCCATTATTACGTGAAATAAGGGTCATTTGAACACAAGCACTGCAATGCCAGGACAGCTGATCTGATAAACGAACTGGCTACTAAATGAGTAATGGGTGGGACACGCTGGACAAAGGAGTCAATCACGTGCCTCCCTGCCAGGTGAAGCAGGAGGGTGTGTGATTTCACCACACTACCCAGAACAGCATGCAATTTAAAACTTATAAATTGTTTATTTCTGGAATTTTCCATTTAATATTTTTGAACTGCAGTTGACCACGGATTACTGAAACGGTGGAAAATGAAACTGTAGATAAGGGGGGGGCCTGCTATATAACAAGATGATCAATTCTCCCCAAACCATTTCCCCTTTATTCTTTCCTGCATCTTTTCATTTTAAGTAATTAGATTAATAGTTCAGAATTCATCAATGTTTTACAGCAAAATATTTGCAGCATCTGCTTAGCTCTGACATCTACAAACACTAAAACTCATCTAAAGCTACCTAAACACACCAAAATGTGTCTCTATTTGCTATAAATGAGGTTTATTTGATTTAAAATGTTTATAAGGCATTAATTATATCGATTTTGTTTCTAAATATGTAGCTGCCAACATTGTTGAACCCAACTGCACCAAGATGTTGGTGACACAGCTCAAGAACCAAAAAATCATATTTGAGCTGTGAGAGCCTTGTATAATCTGGGCCACTGGACAGAAACATGCTGGGATGCAGAGATAGGGTCAACCTGAGATCACTGTCTTCTTTTCAGCTCCCTAAACTAATGGCTCTGCTAAGTAGCAGAGAGAATTGAAAAAATGACTTTTTTTCATCAGCTGATAAAACTCTCCAATTTATCATCTTCAGTTTCAGAGAGAGGAAAAGAAGAAATAGAAGTTGAGGGCAGCTATACTAATCACAGGGTTTTTACTACCTAAACTTTGGCATTGGGATCAAGGAGAGAGCAAATAAGTATCGAAAGCCTTAAAAACGCTGCCCTTTAATCTATTAATTCCATTGGTGGGACTCTAACCTAAGAAAAGAACGAAGAAAGAGGATATGATGTTGACTGGAAAAGGTGGAAATAAATTATCTGTAGGGTCTCATTTCAATTCCTTAAGAATGAAAATGTTAATCTGGGTTCCTTTGTACAATGAGATTTTTTTTCTGATAATATGTGTCTGTACATATATAATATATTTAACTATATATATGTGTAAATTCAAAAATTGAAAGAGCAAAAAGCAAAGAGAAGAAAAACGAAGCAACCCATGCCATGGGCATGTAAAGTAATTCACTCCAACTATTTTCCCCTAGATTTTGATCACAGAATTTTCAGGAATACTGAATTAGTTCTCTTTACTTGAAATGATTAAGACATGGATAGTTTTTACTCAAAAAAGGTAATGAGAAGAACAAACAGAAGGTTAAAAAAACTACTGGGAGTATGAGATTTGCAAATACTAACTACTATATGTAAAATAGATAAACAATGAGTTTCCTCTGTACAGCACAGGGAACTATATTCAATGTCTTGTAGTAACATATAATGACAAAGAACAGGAAAAGGAATATATGTATGTACATGTATGAATACAATATTATGCTGTACATCAGAAATGGACACAACATTATAAACTGACTATACGTCAATAAAAAAGACATAACTTAAAAAAAAAAGTCAATGCAGACTAAAGAGAGAGTATCCCATGTCTTTACGCTGAATCAGCTTTTCGCTGAAAATGAAGAGCAAACTGGATTTTAGTAACTTAGTCTTCCACTAATTAACCTTATGACTCTGGAGAAGTCGTGTCATAATGAAATTACTTTTCATCTAGACTGGGTTTTATATTTCACAAAGATCTTTGGAATATTTAGATATTGAATCCTCAGCTTTTATAATTCTCATCTATAAAATGAAATTTTCAAATAGATAATACCTTCGGCTCCCTTTTGGGTTTAAAGTTCTAGAATTTTGTCCAACGCAACCATGTACGTCTATACCTAGAGGGAATATATTTAGATCTTTTTGGGTTTGGTTTATCAACTTTCAGCATCCATACTGACCAAAGACATTAAATAGTTGCTAAATTAAGACTCCACTTTGCCCTGATTATCACACACAGCCTACGTGGTTGACTTGGAAAGAGATTTTTATTTAATGATAATTTCTCTTCTCATTGTTTTCTTTCCAAAATAACTATTTAAAATTTATCTTTTCAGGTAACAAATCCCAAAATCCTCTTGTCCTAAATCTAAATTTTAAAAATTGGTTTACCTCCCGGTATCCGTACTCAAATTTCATTTTTATAATTGAAGGTTACAGCATTAGACACGATGCTGTTAGCAAAGAGTGAAGAGAACTTGGCCCTTTAAAGTTTTTAATGATCATTTTTAAGATAACCATATTTCGAATAGCGAAAAAAAGAGGGATGATAAAGAGAGATGATATTGAGCCACGAAAATGAATTTTAATTTTCAAGGAGTTCACTCAACTTCAATCTCTGAAGGTCTTTAGTTTTCAAAAGTGGTACATTTTAAAATTGCAAGTAATGAGCAGGAAGAGACATGTGACTCATGAGCAGAACTGCATGCTTTATAGCTTTTAAACTCTACTCCAGAAAGAGAAAAAAATGATCAGGCACTTTTTAAAGAGAAAAAGATTATCAGTCACTTCCCACAAGAGAAACAAAAGAAAAAGGAGTTTTACTGTCTTCTTCATTTCTAAATAACTTAACAGTCCTTTCTTTGTGGAAACACTTGGCTACTTTAAAGTAAATCAAACAAAGGAAGTTACAGTAAAATATCCAAGAGACTAAACAGTTTGGCACCAGTTGAGGGAAACATCACGTACAAGTGGGCAAGATGGACGGTGGCCCCGGCGGAGGGATGTGCAGGGAGGCACATCCACAACTGGCCCAGAGCCTTCTGGGGTGTGAAATCTATTGACTGCGGCACAAGTTTGCCCTGGCATCTTCTGGTTTGGTTAAGTCCTGGCTTCCAGAGAGCTGAGCCATCTCCACTTGCTGAGCACATTTGTACCCAGAAGTGAAATGTTTTGTAAGAATAACGCAAGAGCAAGCCCCACCCTCGGCCTTTTCTTTCATAGGTAACAATGGCACAGATTTGGGGAGCTTTCTAGACAGGGACATACTCTAAAGAAAAAAAAAGAGAAGAAAGAAGTATAGAAAGATGTAAAACAAACATTTATTCCCTTTACATAGTTTAATTCTATTTTTCAAAGCTAGTGAACTAGACTTAGACTTGACATTCTAAACATAATTATCTGATTTTTTTTTTGATGTGGAGAGAAAGGCTCCCCTTAAAATGATTCATTTATTCTATTTTGAGAATATAATCTATCAGCTAGCCAGAGATGCACCAATCAAAGGTAAAGTTCCTTCACTTCATCCCTGCTTGCTTTTTAGAGATTTGTTCACTTAGGGACTTTCAAGTGAGTTAAGTAGAAAGATTGGGCTAAACAGCTTAGAATTCAGTGTAGGAAATGGTTCTATATAAATATGGATGCAGAAATATTTAAATTAAGCAAAACAGATTGCAAATCAAATTTAGTACAAAGCACTAAACAACTTTCAAAGTCTTTGATTTAAGTTTTGCTAAGACTAGAACTTGGAACACTGAATTACACCCTCAATAATACAACTCTGTTTTGTCATAGGAAGAGTGACTGAAATAATGCTGGGTGAAGAATAAACAGCTCAGTTTTCTATTTCATCTCTGTATGAAGACAAATCCAAGGAAGACAGTCTACAAGTTCCTTCTAGGAAGTTTTTCTGTACTAAGTACTAATTATTGCTACCCTGATCCTCTGTTTTATGGTCATATTGCGTGCACTGGAAAGGGTATAGTGATGATGAAATTACCCCAATTATTTGAATAATTAAAAATTTTAAATAATAATAATAGCCTCTCTCCTTTTTTTTTTTTTTTTTAATTTTGGGAGGTGGGTAAAAAGGGAACTGAGGTTATCTTCGGCCATGTTAGAGAATTTGGGGAAACGAACAGATCTTGAATTTAGCAAACTGAGCCACAATAAGCAGTGGATTAGTTTAATATCATTATTTACCATTTTATGGTGCTTTATAACCATTTCCTGTAACTATGGTTAAAATCCTTCTCCCTCTTCTATGTTAATAGACACTGCTTCCCAGCCAAGAAGATGAGCTGGAGGTTAATAATGGCCAGTCTAGAGGCCCGGAATATGGTAACTGCAGATTAGGATTTTGAACCAGACCTAACCATCAGTGATGGCCAGAGGTAGAAGAATAAGATCTCCCAGAAACCACAACAAAATTCCCTTCTAAGAGTAATTAAATATCTCTGTATTTCTGTATTTATCCGTCCCATTGGGATCACTGATGGTGAGTCAGATGGCCCTGGGTATGAACCCCAGTTTTCATCTTTACCTTAGGCCATTTATTTCAACTTTTTAAGCCTCACTTTAGTCATCTGTAAAACGGGGATCATAGCAGTAACTACTCTCAAATGCTTGCCGTGAGTATTAACGATAGAATGTAGATAAGGAGTTTAGCACAGTGTCTGCCCACAAAGTATACACCTGTAAAAATAGATGACTGTTTTACTATGATTGTTCTGTCGACAAATGCAAGAGCTGAAGTAGACCATGGAGACAGTCTTCCCCAACAATTTGGTTTTGTAGTTAAGAAAAGATAAAGATTCTCGTAATAGCATAAAATGGAAAAGAACCTGAAGAAGAACATATTTATATATATACAAATATATATATAACTGAATTACTTTGCTGTACACCTGAAACATTGTCAATCACCTATACTTCAGCAGAAAAAAAGAAAAAAATAGAGATTCTAAAGGATTTAATTGTTTAAGACATTCACCTAAATAGTAGTAGAGCTAGCACTCAAACCCGTGGCTTACCCCCAGGCTCTTTTCACTTGGCTGCCTTCAATTCTATATTCTATATATATTCTGCCTTCAATTATATATTCTATATACAATTCTTGAGAAATTCTTTTCTCAAGAGAGAAAAGTTGGATCAAAAAAATGTATGCGTCCCCCACTTGGCTGTCAGAACTGACTTTTATTCTATTCTGCCCTCTAATCTGAGGTCTCCTCTAACATTTGTGGGGCCACATACCAGAGTACGAAAGGATAGAAACTGAGCTACCCCCAGTACTCCTGTGACAGACATCCCCTTCCTCGTAGCTTGGAAGGCCAGGTTGAATGTAGAAACCTTGAACTTCGTGGATATGGTAGTGCAGGGGGCGCCAGCTCTTGGACCACGCCCTGTCCCATTCTTTCCCCAGTCCTAGCATCACCAGGGACCTTGTATGCAGGCCCCACGTGGACACCCTCTGCCACAGCCTGCACGTCCAAGCTCCCCACAAACGACTCTCTCAAGCCAGACTGCTGCCTCTTGGCTACCCTTTGGGCCTAAGGGTGTGCTCCCAGCACATCTGGGAAAGAGGCCCGTGCAGTCCCTGGAAGTGAGTTCAAAGCCATGTGGGCAGAGAATGTGGGGATCCAGTGGATACAGTATGGTCTGGAAAGGGGAGCACAGATGTTCCTTTGAGCCAGCAGACTCCTTGCCTTGCCTCGCCTCCTGGAGCAAAATGCAGAGACAAAGACTGGGCGAAGACTCTGTAAGCACAGGGCCCAGGAAAAGAAGCTCTCTTGCCCTAAGGGAGGCACTGCTCTAATCATGCCATTTAATTTGGGGCAAATGTGGAATTAATTCCTTCCAATAATTGGTTAGCTGCCTCCCATCTTCCCAACAGAGTTCTAAGATGAACCTGTTAACCAATAAGATCTGTTTCCTTTCTGCTGGATCCAACAATTCCCATCCTTATTGAATGGATAGTTAGATAGAAAATGACTCACCCAATTTTAGGGCGATCAACCGATCACATTCTAGTGCCATGCAGCTTGGGTCCCAGGTGGCTCGAGGCTGGGAGAACTGTATGACTGTATGACTTTATTCCCTCCCACCCAAGAGCACAGGCCATTAGTTGGCTTCACGTTTGGTACTCCCATACAGCCACACCTGAAGAACTGGAAAAAGAAACCTGCATAGCCAGGAGGACTCATTTCCCCTGTGATGGTATCTGCAGCTGACTTCATGATGCCCTTAGAGAAAAAGGACTGTATCTCTGTCTATCTCCCATTCCCATCTTAGAGACTCCTTAGCAAACATTTACTGTAGTCCTAGGTCCTGCTGCTTCATTCTAAAGAAAGTACTGATATGATTCAGGACTGCTCTTTTCAACAATGGAACCTCTATTTTCATGATAAAGCCCAAAGCTTTGTACTACACAGCAAAGAGCCCCAGGGCAAAGCTAGTTGAGAAAGAAAAGGGTAGTGGAGGGCTCTTGAGGGGAAGTTAGATCATCGAGTAGCTGCTTGAACACAGTTCCTTCCTGGGTATCAGAGGATCTCAAAATATTTCATCTTTGAAAAACATTCAACAAGTCAGGTATGAATGACCCCTTTGACATTTTTCACCTGAAAATTTCAGGCAAGAGACTCTGCCTAAGCTCCCTCTGCCCCATTGGTCACAACTCCGCCTCTCTGGGATTGATCTGGGTCGATCCTTCCTCAGCCACTGTTGTTGCAACTCTGTACTTTTCTGCCTGCGTCTGTCAGGAAGGAGACAGGAAATTCTAGTCACCCTCACAGCAGCTGCGCCATTCCTCCTCTCCTCCTCCACTGACGTCGGCTGGCTTTGGTGACATGAGGTCAGGAACTGAGCCACAGTCAGGGTCAGGAAGATAGGTCAGTGTTTATGCCGTTGTTGGGCTGGGGACCCTGCTGAGGCTATTTGCTTTCTTCCTTTCTATACTGTTTCTCTTTCCGTTCCTCTTTTTATAATGCGGAGCCAAAGCATCCTGTTTTCAAAACATCTGACTGTTTTTGCCACTGAGGAACTCATGCGCTGAGGCATTTTGCTGAAGTGTAAGACAATTCTTCTAATTCAGGAGGCGACAGAAGTTGAAACAAAAATTAATGAACAAATCTAAGAAGGCAATCTGTTGTTACAGAAAACAGCTCTCACGCCTCTAGCTAAACTTGGGCTGCTGACAGAAGGTTCACTGACATCCTTTTCATTTTGAAAGACAATGTCATTGCCTCGTAAAAGTCCTGCTTAATTTATTCCATCTTGGTGTAATTCTTAGGGGAAAATAATCTACATATTAACCCACCTGGCTGCATCTGTCTCTGTAATTCTGGAATTCCATTTGGCCTGGGGCCAGCATTAAGGGATGAGGGAAACTGGGGCCAAGGGGAAGACTATAGTTTCTGTTAAGTTACAGAATCAGCTCTTTATCTAACTCTCTGGGCTCTGAAGCACACTTGGAACAGCCAGTTGCAATCTTTGAGTCACAGTTTTCTTCAAAAAGGTTAACAAAAAACAACAAATGAACCAACACACATCCCTACCCAGATGAAGCAAATACAAAAGACCACTTGCTTTTCTTCCACTAGACACAGTCGACACCCGACCACCTGAATGTAAACTGGCACATCTGTAACCCCCAAAACACCTAAGCAAAACACTGGCTCTTCCATCACCAGCCCTTCGTAAGTTCAGAGATTGCAAACAAAATTCAGCAGTCACTTAGCTGCTTGGAACTAGAGACATATTTTTTTTACAAAGCTGGAGTGGATACTATTAATAAGTTATCATTTATTGAACTTTTACTGCACATCGGGGCCTTTGCTGAATGCTTTAGACGCATTATCTCAGTCTTCACAGCAACCCTTTTTATCCCTGTTTTTACAGATGAAAAATAAGTCTTAGAGCTGTTAAGTAAGTTGGCCAATGTCAAGTAGCTAGCAAATGATAGAGAGAGGATTTGAACCATGATCTTTTGACTCCAAAGCCCATGCTTTTCAGACTCCCTGTATAGAACACCTCCACACTTACTTCCAAGTCTGTGACTCAGATACTTGCCACGGCTCCTTTGTGAGAGTAAGCAAAAGATGACCAAATGAGACTACATAGTAATGATGATGATGATATTTTTAAACAGCAACTCAGATGGAACACTCAAAGAATTTTGACAATATTTAACATTGAAATGTGGAATTTTAGTTTTACCACATATAATTCAGGTCTCCCCCCCCAAAAAAAACTGCTATAGATCAATTTCTTTTTGGTGGCTATAAAGATATTTTCATTATATTATATGTGCCAGGGATTAAGCCTTCCCTGAGATGATTATCTGGATAATTAAGACTTTGGGGTGCCGGAGAGGGAGCTAAGTAAAAAGAGAGAGATCTTTTTAAAAATTGAAATTGACTTCAGCTGTCAGCTGCACATTGTTCATCCACTGGATAATTGCTTTGCCCTACAACCTTTCCACTGTAGCTCTAGAAATAGGTGAAGCGGCGTGCATTCTACTTAAGCTCACTGTGTCAGCATTAAGGTTTAGCCCTTTCTTTAGGGTTAGCTCTATTCAACTTTCATTGCTTCCTGCACAGGACACCATAAAGGAGGAGCGGAAGCCTGAAGCGATCGGAGTTCTCACTAGGACCTACACAGTGCCTGGTCTCAGAGCCTTATTAACTATTACACTGAATACGAAATTATTTGCAATACATTTGCAAGACAGACAACGTCTAATTTCAGCCCTCCAGACACAAACCTGGTTAGAGTCTACAACGCAGGACGCTCAAAATGAAAACTAATAGCAATTTGCAGTTTCTCAATGAATAATCGTTTTCTTCCTCTGGAGTTAGTTGCCTACTTTATCTGACTCCAGAAGAACGTTCAGCATATCCTTTACAGTGAAACTTGCTGATAAAACAACTACCCCTGAATACTGGATGACATCTTGCATTTGCATTAATGATCACCAAATGCAGAGAAGAGTCTCTGTGAATGCTTCAAAGCAGGCTAAAGCCTGTGTGAAAATCCTCCCACATGGACTCCAGTGTGGTTTGGAGAAGTTACGTAGTTAAGGCCTCTTCATGGGGAAGCAGTCGGTTGAGATTTACAACAGGCTGGAAAAACCCAGAATTTAGCCTTCAATTGAGAAGTTCAGAGAAAAGTCAGTAAATAGTTAAAACCTCAAACCTCTTTTCTTTTCCAACTTGAATCTGACCTAAAATTTGAGAGAGGGACTTATTTTATTTTATTTTTTGCCTTCATATTAACCAATAAACAAGAATAAGAAGAGTCCACTCTCCACACCCTCCACCCCAACCTTCAGGGCACATGCCTCCTCTGCTGGGATCCTTTGAGCAGGAGCCAGCAAGCCTACATAGGAAGGTGATGCTTCTAATCCCAGGAAAAAGGGAGGAGGGATACGCATGGGGGCTGGAAAGGGCATGTTGGCAGGTGTGGAGCAAAATCTCTTCCCAGCCCCTGAACCTTAAGACAGTAAGATAATACCTCAGGCTAGGATGACTGGGGATTCTGAAATGTATATTTATGAAGGCGCAGTGTTAAGGCTTTCAGTTAAAAAAATACACACACATATGTAAGTATTACATATATATACACACACATATATATATAATTAACATTCTCCAAGGGAAAAGTACAAACAAACAAAAAGCAACAACTCTCACCACATAAATTAGCACTCCAAATCCAGGTGTTAATTAAACAAATGATCTAATGATAAATAAAGTTCTTCAATACTAAGTTTTGTCTGTGGATTGTAAATAAAACTATTTCTTTGCTGTGTGGGTGGAACTTCATTTCAAATGATTCCATTTCGCAAAGCAGAAAACTTTAAAAAGTTTCTTTTTTGGAGACACAGAATATTTTTTTTACTTTCTCTAATTTCAGGTCATGCCAGCATCACAAAAGAAATGTATGAGAATCCCAGAATGTCCTTCTGAGAAGAATTTCAAAATTTATAAAGCTTCAGAGCAAATCATTCTGCCCATTGATATGCAGAAGTCACATTTTCTTGTTCAAAAACACGTCTATAACACCTAATTGCAATGCAGCATTTCCCCCTATGGATTCACTCAGATTTCATCTTCTTGACCATTGTTTACCAGAAAAAGCATTTTCACTTGTGCAGTGGTTTGTACACTTTATAAACACCTCTCACCTTAAACAAATTCCGAACCACATCAGTAAGAAATAAGTCTGGTTTCTGGGGCTTAAAGGATACTGAGGATTTTAAACTCTTGCTCTAACATCAGGATACAGGCAAAGAGTGGCCCCTGGGAACAGAGACATCGCAGGCAGATCCACAAAGCCTTCTGGCGGTCGCGTTCCCATGCACCCCAGCTGCAGGCAGAGGTCAGGGGCGCCGGGAGCTCCCCGCGGGGGTCACACTTTAATGGATAAAACGGTCCTCTCTTACCTTGTTAGAAGCCATCTCGCTGACAGAGCGGTAGGTCTGTATGGTCTCTAGCTGGTCTAAGCACCAGTCCAGTTCCTCCAGCGTTTCCATCGCTAATTTTTGATAAGATTCTTCTGCAAACAAACACACAGACATGTAGTTAGGCTGGAGTGGCTGCAGGCTGTCCATAGCCGAGTCACCGCTGCCGCCGCTGATCCCGGAGCTACTGAAGGTGGCCCCGTGCTCCTTCATTATTTGCGCGCCGACTCCTTCCTTCCAGCTCTCTCCACCAGGAGAACAAATCACCGTGGTGCTCTGCCCGGGACGGCTGGTGCCAAGTTTTCAGACACACGCCCCCCCCCCCCGCCCCCCGGCTGGATGAAGTGTCCGCGATCTACCAAGAAACTTCCTCCGAGGAAGAGGGCGGGGAGCCGGCTCTTACAAGCTCATCTGCATACATGATTCCTAAAACTAAAGGCAGAAGCCGTCAGTTTTCTCAGGCTGTCCCTGCCTTAGTCATCTCGGGGCTCTTTAGGGTGCTTGATGTCATTTCTGAGCGCTTGCAGCCTAGAGGAGAAGTGAGCAAAGCGTTTTCTCATTTGGCTTTTCTTCTAAATGAAACGTACAATCGAAAATTAGGCGGGGGTTGTGGCGGGGAACTGACAGTTACGTTGGAAGGCTCTCCAGTCATTCACTGGGGGGGGGGGGGGTGATGTGCCAATGTTGGAGTAACTTTTAATTCAGCAAACACTGATCCGCACCAGCTAGAAAGGAGAAGGCTAGTCCTCCCCTCTTTGGAGTCTCCCTTTTAAGTAGAGGCAAAATGAGGTCTCCCTGATAAGACTTCAGGCTCAGAGAGACTGTCTGGAGTTCTACGTGAACACATTTATTGGCCTGAGAGCCAGGCAGTTCTTGTTATACTAAACAAAGCGAAAACTTCTCTTCTGCCACTGCCAGGATCACAGGGAAATTCTGAACCGGACTTTCAGGTGGAGCCAGATGTGAACGCTGCAGAGTTTTTGATTAAAGCCAGGGTCTCTGATTTCTCACTGTGGGAATCTAGACTCCCTGTAAATATTTCTCAGTAGTCCATTCCAAAAATATTCCTTTTAAGATCATATTTTTCCTGGTAATGAAGCTCTTTTTAAGTGTTCACATCATGCCACCCTGAAGTTGCCAGGTCTAAACTAATACTTTAAGGTTACTGACTTAAGAACCCTATGTTAGTAAACACTGAAATTAATTTTACGAATGCTGGATGAACTGATAATACCATAGTTATAAAAATCAGTCAGACTCTCCTGCATATGCAACTGATTGTGAGGAGGACAACATCCATGAATTCTACCCAGCTTGCTGGAATGCAAGCACACAATAGGCACTAATAAAATTAAAAATCTCACATGAAATTCTATTATAAAGAAAAGACTACACACATTCCTGTCAGATTTAGAATACATGCTTCATATGTTCATACAGAAATCCTAGGGCGACCACATAGCTTTTTTATTATTATCTGAATAATTTTATGTGTGTGGCACTCAGACTTGAAGCAGAAAAGGGAATAAACAGAAGAATGATTCCAAGTGACTGGAACCACATGGCACAGACGCACATTTAAAAGAATAAGTGTTTTGTTTATTCCTTTCCCACACCCCGCAGATGCCTACCCCTCAGGATAAACAGGGGTTAAAATTCAACATCCTGTATGTCATACTTCAAAAGCCACAAAACCACTGGAGGTGACTTCCGCCATTTTTTTCCACACTTCTCAAAAATGTGCAGATGAGAATTGAGGTGTTTTTAGTAAAACTCATTTCAAGCCAGACCTGCACATACCTTCCCTCCTTTCTTCCTCAATTTGGCCATGCTGCTTCGTGCTTCAACATGAAGAATCTCCTCACTTCCTTTCTAGTGTGTCTGAAGAACCCATTCCCTGCCTCTATTTCTTTCCAGAAGAACCCTTCTTCCAAGGAAGCTTTTCCTGAAGTGACAGAACCCTCTGGCCCTCCTTCCTGACCTGACATAAAAGAAAAAGTCCCATCACCTTCCAGTGACTGGGGCTGCACTAACCTGGTGTCTTCCACATCACAACTGGTGGCTCCCAGTAACTCACATCAGATAGTCACCAGGATGGTGGGGAGGAAGCAGTTTGCTCACACATTTTGAATTGATTGATGTTCAAAATGGCTGTGGAATGATATATCACATTTCTCCTTCAGGAAGAGGCCAAAAGGGATCTGATTTCCACTCATGATTGACGAAGGGAACACAGTAATTATAGCAGCAGAAGCACTGAAGGAGGAGAACTCTTCAAAGATCTACCAGTTAAGTGCTACCCCACAGCTCATTCACTGTCTATTACACAGAACGAGGACACACGTGCCCCTGGAGTTGGGACAACAGTGAGATGTCAGTGACTGGCCAACAGATGTGGCAGGACCTTACTCCACTGCCCTCTCTTATTCTGCTCAGGCACAATATTTTGCAGGTAGAAAGTTAAATTTTGAAATTAATAGGATTTGTTCCTTCCCAGATTGTTAATTCATGGTCATGTCTTAATCCATGCATCCCATTTTAGAGACTTCTTATTACAGTAACTAAAGTAGGAGGCACTGATGTCGGAGTGTTGGAAGGATGGGGGCTTCAAACTCCTGCTACTCACAGGTACAGCCAAAGCAAGAAACCAGTGCAGCTCAGGACTGACCTGCACACTAGAATTATATAGCTCTAGCACAAGATCCGGTGCTTGGTATCCAGCAGGGAGTAACCACAGTTTCTGGGTATACTTGGGTGTCTCCAGGCTGATGGTACCTCTGCAGCACTGTGGGAAGAGCACCAGCTCTGGGGTGAGACTCATGCATTTTGACTTTCTCTCCTACCTCTACTGGACCTCTGTTTCCTACATCTTAAAATAAGGATAAGAATATTTATCTCATAAAGTTATAAAGAGATTATATGAGATAAAGTATATAAAGTGTCTCGCATGGTAGCCAGTTCTACGTAGGTGATCAATACACCAGAGTATAGTTATTAATGGCAATCGAAGTAAACCCCAAACCTGGTATTTGTGGGTGGGGAGGCATAGGAAGGGAGACAGAAGAATTGCACCTTCAACAATGGGTTTTATAGTCAGGATCAACTACATCACTTTCAGGGCCCAGTGCAAAACAAAATGCAGGATCCCTTGTTCAAAAAGCAGGAAAAAGTGTTGTGAAAGGTAGTCAAATACGAAGCGTTTTTCTTTCTTCTGGAGCCTCTCTCTCGACCTGTCATGTCGTGTTGTATTTTTTAAATAAACTTTTTATTTTAAAATAGTTCCTAGATTTACAGAAAAGTTGCGAAGATAATATACAGAGTTCCCATACATTCCGCCTCCAGGTTTCCCTATTGTTAACATCTTAAAATGGCACACTTGTTACAATTAATAAATGACATGGTGTGTTTTATTTACTCTTTAATATTGTGTCCCCCCCAAGCAGAGGGATACCATGAAGTGACTGCAGACCCTTATAAGACCCCAGAGGCCCTGCATCCCATGACTTTGGGTGCATGCACAACTTACCAGTTGCTGGGGTGCCCCTATCTGCCAGCTTCCAAACTGATGTGCTCTGTCTCAGCCCAAAGCAGGCTCTGGGAAAGTCAGACCTCTCCCTTCCCCACAGTACCAATACCCCAACCCACAGCAGGCAGGCAACCTCCAAGGTGATACCATATTAGAGAAGAACAAATCTGACTCCTTATGGTATCTGTTCCTTTGGCTTTAACCCTGTGCTCTGTTTCCTGTGCTTAGTCATGCTGGTTCTGCACCTTTTGTAACAGAATGTTGCCTATGGCCTGAAATGTACAGGAGAGCCTATTCTCAAGGCTCTGACCTTTAAGGGTATTAACACTCTTCCATTTACATAAAGGTAAAAAGTTGCAGAATAGAAAATAACATTTGTTTTGTTGGAGGTTTGCAGGGATACCATGACCTGACCCACATGAATAGCTGCAAAAACAAAGGATTCTAACACCAAGAAGTTTGCAACAACCAACCACACCCTCTCCCTTTTTTAGTATAAAAGGAGCCTGAATTCTGGCTTGGGGAAGATGGTTCTCCAGGACATTAGTCTGCCATCTTCTGGGTCTTCTGGTTTTCCAAATAAAGTCGTTATTCCTTGCCCCAACACCTCATCTCCCAGTTTATTGGCCTGTCATGCAGCGAACAGAATGAGTTTGGATTCTGTAACACTATCATTCTGCACTGGGATGTGCTAGATACCTGTGTCAGGGCTAGACAAGAGGTTCACCTCCACCAAGACACGGCCTCTGTCTACCATGTTACAGCCAGGCCAGCCCAGGGCAGGGATGGCTGCTACCATTCCCCATCTGAGACTTTGCAAGGCACACATGCCCAACTCAGACCCTCTCTGCACCTGGACCGAGGCCCCCCACTCCAGGAATGGACAACAGCAGTGGTCATGGGGTGGGGATAGGGAGCTGTATGCTGGATGAGCCCTGGGGTGCCAAGGATCAGAGAAACAGGAGGTAGGCAGGTGGCAGGAGATGAGACAGTACGTGAGCCAAGGCTCCAAGCCACTGGAGTATGTGCACCATCTTCCTATCAGACTTTACTTACATAACACAAGATCAAAGATAAAATGATTACTGCAAGTTTCAAGACTGATTATGGGGCCCTTCTGAGTAAGGGGCCCTGTGCAGCTGCACAGGTAACGTGCCCATGAAGCTGGTCCTGTTTCTTTTCTTACAAAAATAGCTCTGAGAAGGAAGGATGTTTAGCACCCCAGAAGCAAGTCTCGAAGGGATAAGAGCAGGTAATGGGACCATGGGGTGACCCTATTTGTCAAAAATTTCCAGAGGGAAAAAGGGGCAGGGAGATGCAACCTCCTTTCCTTCCCTTCTTTCCATTTTTCACTTCAACAAGAGCAACAAAGGAAGATTTACCTTCCTTCTGTAAGTCTGACAAGTATTGCATTTGACCTTGAGAAACAGGAAGAGAGGATGGATGAATAATTATAATCAAAATTAATCCGGTAATAATACGTGGCATTCATATAGCTCTTTTCTCAAAGGAGCTCCAAGCACACTACCCATTCATCCTTGCGACATCTCTGTGCGACAGACAGCTGAAGAGGTATGATTATCTCTAACTTACCTTAAGGCACAAGCTAAGTCAGAGGTTAAATTAATAGAGCAAGATTCCGGGCAAGACCATATCTTGGTCAATGAAATAGAGGATTCACCTCGGGGCTGAAAATGCATACATTCCTGAAATTGCTGCATTTAAAATGACATCTTACCCTTGAGCCTTTCCTATTTAAAATTGTGTAATTGCTTTCCTAAATGTTGTCATTTCTTGACTCTCCTCTTCCCTTTTCTGATGCACCTAACACAGCCATTAGCGCAGGGAGGCTATGCAATATTTACTCAGAAGATCTGGTATGGTTCTGGTTCTGCCTCTTGCTTCAGTAGGTGACCTCAGGCAAGTTACTTAAGTTTGCTGAGACTACATTTCTTCGCCTGTAAAATGAACAGGAGAATACTTACCCTGTTCTCACAGGGAAGGTGGAACTGGAGAATACACACAAAACCAGACTGTAAATATCTATAATGCACATTTTGTAAATATCACATTGGTTATTACTGATGGGATACAGGTGCATTGTAGAAAATTAGAAAATTACAGAGAAACAAAATATTTAAGATGATAAAAATCACATTTTTACCAAGCAGAGGGCACCTCTGTTATCCCTCTTGTGCAGATCCTTTCGTGTATGTATGAATATAATTGAAATAGACAACACTGTACCATCTGTTGAGTGACATTTTTTTTCAGTCAATGATCTCCCGTATTCTGCTTTAATAATTTTCCAGCCCAGCTAATACTTAGGTCATATTTCCAATATTTCTACTTTTTTCTCACAAATTCAGTAGAAACGTGTGTGTGCATGCATGCGTGTGTCTGTTAGCCGAGATGCTTGGCAGGAGAGATGCAGGGAAGGGTGAGAGGAAAGGGCAGTGAGAAACCTCAGCCCGGCTACAAATAGCGAGCTGCTCAGAGCTGGACAGCATGGAAACGGATTTTAGCAGTCATGAAGTCAGTGACCCAGCTGGTAACAGACGTCAGGTGCCCTGAAAGCTGGCCCCACACTCTGTGCAGGAAAGCACGATCTTATTCCTGACCTCTGCAAAAAGTGGAGACAAGGCCCCTTACATACTTAGATCATTTAACTTTGAAATATTATGACGGTTTCTCAATGCAGATGAGAAAACTGGGGCTTAGAGAATTCCCAAATCCACATAATTAGCAAGTGAAAGCATCACTATATGCCCAAAATATAAATATTCTACAAACTATGTCTAAATGCAATTTTTAATTAAGCTATGACTGACACACAAAAAACTGTGCCTGTTTCAGGCATACACCTTGATGGGTTTGAAGTTAAGTATAATGACACTGTCACCATAAACAATGTCATAAACTTAACCACCACCTCTAAAAGTTTCCTCCCTCCCCTCGTGTGTATGTGTGATAAGAGCATTGAAAGAGCTACCTTAACAAAGTCTTACGTATGTCACACAGTGTTGTTAACCACACGCGCCGTGCTGTACAGTAGGCCTCTAGGACTTACCTGGAGGATCTGAAACTATGTACCTTTTGACCAACACCTCACCAATCCCCCTTCGCCCAACCCTTGGTAACTGTCATTCTCCTCTCAGCGTCTATGAATTTGAGTATTTTAGATTCCTGATAGAAGGGATCTTTCTAAGTGAAGTTTTAACACAGCTTGGTATGTATCAGGAACATATCTGTCAAGACTCCCAGACTTTCTATCCCAAGACAATGCATAGAAAGTAAATGTAAATAACCTTTTGTTTATCTGCCTCGCTGAATCAGGCCCTTCTCACTAGAGAAGGTGGTACTATTTGCAAGGTTGTATGGTGGCTAAATAAATCAGAACAATTGCCACAGGCAACAAACAACAGGGATGAATCTCATAAACGTAGATGTTGAGCCAAGGAAACCGGAGATTAAAAAGCACATAAAAATATAATGTAATTCATATAATGTTCAAAAGAGTCAAACATGAATCTATGATATTCAAAGTCAAGACAGTGGTTACCTTGGAGGGCTCGTGACTGGGAGAGGACTTGAGGGAGACTTCCATGGGGCTGGCAATGATCTATTTCTTGGTCTAGATACTGGTGACCTGGATGGGTTCATTTTATGAAAATTCACTGATTTTATACTTGCAATTTGTGCAGTTTTTCTTTGTCTTCCTCATTTTCTGTGCATGCTTTCAACAGAGAGACCCATCTCGGGAAAGCCCAGTTCATAAAAACAAGAAGCAGGGTTTCTAAAAACATGCTTCCTTTCCTTTCGTTGTACTATAGCAATGGGTATCAACAGGGCTTGAGTAAATCGCACACAGCTGAAAAACCAACACCAGAAAGGATGTTAGTTTTGATATTGCATAGACTGGGATGTTTCTACAAACTCAAAATTCAGTGGAACATGTTGGTGTCTGGCCCAGCTGTTTACAGACCCTAACTCTGCCATTCATTTACTAGCACTGTGATCTTTGACAAGGTAAGTTGCCTGATTGTGTTGCTGTTTCTTTATCCATGAAACAGGAAGACAGCAGAAACTAGCTGTGAGAAGGAAGTGAATTAAGGCATGCCAAGGATTTGGTACAGAGCTTAGCACCTGTCAGGGACATTTTCCTCCACTTCATCCCCCCACAGCCCTCTCTCTGGTCCTGGCCACTTCCCTGAGGGTAGATGACCATTTGCTTTGATAGCTGAGTTGGTGGAGTTTTGCTCTGGTCCTAGGAGGGGTGGGGGGAAACATATGTAAGGTGCCCATGAAATCCTAAAGTGTCCCTTCATCTGCATGACCTCAGATAGGAAGTTGCCTCTTGGTTAGGTTAGAGTTTGTCGGTTTTCTCTTCTAAAATGGAGACCTGTGGCCTGTTATAGCATTCTGCTGTCACCAAATCCTGACTGACACACCAGATCAATGGACCTTCAGCCGTGGAGAACTGGATAAGAAAGCTATTTATTCATTCATTCATTCCACAAAAAAATACATGGAGTGTCTACAACCTGCTAAACCTGCCTCTGGGTGCTGGGGTCACGGTCAGGACAAGATGCGGTCTATCGCACTGAATGATTACACAGGAAACCCCTTTCCCATCTCCAGAATGGTCAGTCTGTGAGGCTGGGTGCCTTATCAGCATCTTCCCCTCCCCTGCTCCCCATCCCAAGCTTATACAATGCCTTCGTGAAAATCGGAAGAATGTGCTCTCTCTTGGCAGACACAGCCCATGGGCAGAAAGCTTGGAAAGTGACGCATGGGCTGAATTTCAGCTGCCCTCACCACCTGGCTGAGTACCTTTGATCAGTACCCAAACTACACAGTGACCTTATGCAAGGGCCCGGCGGCACGTTGGCGTGGGGGCAAGCTAGCATGAAGTGTTCCCCGGCACAGCTGGGAGTGCTCCGTGGAAGCAGGGCACGGCGCGAGGGGCACAGCAAAACCAGCACTTTTAACCTCAAAAGAAAGTAAATCCTTGATGCTGAAAGGAAAGCATCCCAAGACCCTTCCTAGCTGTTAATTTATGAATATCATTAAACAACCAAAATAGCATTAAATAAGCCTCCATAAAATAATAAACAATTTTAATTCAGTAGACTAATTGTTACCTTTAAATAGGTTTTTGCTTTTGTAGATAAAATCTTCTAACATGAAGTCTCCATGGGGAAGAAATATTAAAGGAGTCCTTGATGGGGAAAATTTAAAAACCACTCTTCTGATCCTGAGAAGTGAGAAGTAAATATAAATTGGATTCTTTATGTTCCGTTTATGACTGGCCTTTTCCATAAGCATCTAGCCCTGTGGATGTCCTCACTGCATTCTGCCCGCCCCGTGAAGTTAGCACTCGCATTTCAGTCCTGCCCTCCTGGGTTCCTCCTCAAAGTGCAATAAGTATTTGTTCAAATGCGAACTCACTTCCTACATATGGAAATCAGTCTCTATTTAAAGGTGTGAGGTTGGGGCTAAGAGCCTATTTATTTAGTGGTCTTGGTCCTGATGTTTTCCCCTTACAGTGAGAAATAGCTTTTCTCCTCATTGTAAGCCATTAAGTCTATATTTTCTTTTGATCACTATTTGGTAAATGAAACGTACCTGTGTTAGAGAGCAACATTTCAGGAAGGCTGTTGTTTTAACCTTGAGTGAAACATTCTTAGAACAAGTCCCCGGAACTAGAGAACACTCCTGCACTCTGTAACTCAGCTCTCCCAAAGGCAGTCCCTAAGCCTGATGTGGCCTTTCTCTAGGCAGGACTTTGTTCATGTGTCTTTATAAATATGAGAAACTCTGCAATTGCACATGACAGGGATTTCACTCTGGGTGGATTCACAGAAGAAGAGGTTCACTGCCCTCAAGGGAAATAACAGTGAAAAGTAGGTCATTTCGATGGTGATCTCCTTAGCAAACTCGTCTAAGACTACAAGTTAAAGAAAAAAATAACTCCAGTCACCACTAGCTTTTGTATATACAACTTGACAGTTTACCAAGCACTTCTACTTGCAGATCTCATTTTTTCCTTGAAAAATAAACCTCATGAGATAGAAATTATTATTAGTATTATTATGACATCCATTTTCCGTTATGCATGTAAGAAACCTGAGGCCTGGAGATGTTTAATGATTTGCTCGAAGTCATCTGATGGGAGAGATTGAGAGAAAGAGAAATATGAGAGATGAGAAATGGGGAGTAGGGAGGGAGAGAGGGGAAGGAAGAAAGGGAAGAGAGGGAAAAACCGAAGTTCTCGGATTCTGAATCCCACCATCTTTTCTGCTAAGCCCTGGGGCCTGTTATTAACAAATGGTCCAAGTTTCTCTTTCTTTCACCCAGGCAAGACTTGGACATGCCAAAACTGTCTTTGATGTGCCAGCCCTATTCCCTTTCAATGTCCTCACCCTTGCCAGAACCTTCTCTCCAGAAGGACAATGACTGGCATTGACTTACTAGTGAGAATCCATACTCATCCAGTTAGTGACATGTGCCACCAGTGTGGAAGGGGGCCCGAGGAGCTTCAGTATCCACCTGTGCTGCTGGTGAAGGGCCATGACAGAGGAAGTGATCAGAGACGGCGGTCAGTGGGTGTCCCGTTATTTTTCTAATACATTAAATATCGACAAGGAATATTTATGAAGAGTATGGTTAAAAGCTTGGTCTCTGGAACTAGATTGCCTAGGTTCATATTCTGTGGTCTAACCTTGGAAAGGTTACTTCTCTGTATCTCAGTTTCCTCACCCATGTAATGAGAATAAGAATGGCATGTATAACAATGAGTTGTAGGATTTAATCAATAAATAAGTGTCAGATGCTTAAGACAGTACATGGTGTAAGTACCAGATAAATGTTGTTTGTTGAACATGATACAACACATTTTTATTTCATGAATGGGTTTTTTTGAGTGTCTATTATGTTGTTGGCTCAGCATGAAACTCCAAGGGTACAATGGTTTTACAGGCATAGTTTTTGCTTATTTGAAGCCTATATTCTAGCAGAAAGAGACAAATAATTATACAAAAACTTATTTAATTACAATCGGAAGACGAGCTACCAGGAAATTCAGAGTGCTCTGAGAATTTGTAACAGGGATAACAGAGGACCCAAAAGTTTAAGAAGTGGGAATGTGATGGAGAGCTCGGGGAAGGCCTACCTTGGAAAGTTATGAGATTCGAAGGAATAAAAATGAAAGAGGGAGGAAAGCTTTCTAGGCAGGAAGAACCCCAGGGTGTGCTCCATGAGCTGAGAGCGGTTCACGTGGCAGGAAACACTGAGGAAAAGAGACCGGTGTGAGAAGTTTAGGTCAGGCCACACACAGCCGCGGAAGGCCGTGGAGAGAACCTTGGACTTCATTGTGGAAGCAATTCGAAACTTTTTGGAGCCTAACAAAGGAGTGGCCTAGCCAAATTTGCATTTAAAAAAGATCTTGGAGAATGAACTTGAAGGCAGGAATGGCTAGCTGAATAGTATTTAGAAGCTCAGGATCTAGAGGGAGACAAAAATTTGGTTTCTGGCTCCGTCATTTATTTTACTAGCAATGTGAACTTGGACAAGTTACTTAATTTCTCTAAGTCTTAATTTCCTCATTTCTAAAACTGGGGGATGTGCATCTTTCCCATGGGGTTGTTATGAGAATTAAATGGAATAATCCACATCAAAGTACTTAGCATAATACCCAGCAGCTAGGAAGTATTCATGCCAGTTGCTAGTAGTATTATTATTCATTTTTTTGCCTTAACCTATGCAGGAAATGGCGGTGGCTAGAATTACGTAGTAGGAATGCATATGGAGAGAGGTAAATGGATTTGAGACATTTATGAGTTTAAACTGTATGGCCCACAGGGTGGTAGAATTTGGTTGGTGACCAAAACTCTCAGCTGCCTGAGCTTTTCAGGTCCAGAATGTGATTTGTCAGTGTGCTCTGACATCATTCCATATGTATTAGTCCAACTCACAGGAGTGCAGTGAGAAATCAGACCAGTGAATTAATTTACAGAGAGCAATTGTTCACGGGAAGCTTTCCATGTCACCTGGTCACTACATGTTCCTCGACATGGGAGACCAAATTCTAATCATCAGATTGCTTGGCAAGCATGGAATCAGAGCAGGGGAGTTAGTTTGATGGTTTAAAAGGCTGCTTTCCTCAAGCCTGATACACTGAGCTCCACTATAAGGTTGACTGTAGTTGTCTCTGCTCAAGTGTTTCCAGCCTAAAGTTCCCTTCTTAACTTTGTGCATCTAGCTAACTCTTCCTTTTCTTTTCAGCCTAGAGGCTTCTCCCTACAAAACTTTCAAAGTACTCTGAGGTTGGATTAAGTGCCCTTCCTCTCAGCTCCTACCACCATGTTCAGGCCTTTAAATTTCCAACTGTCTTTATCATCGAAATTCTTTCTCTTGGTTTATTTCAGCCATGACTTCTCGAGCGTATATCTTTTTGGCTGGTCTTTAATGCAGCACAGTGTCTATTATTACCTAGTAGAAGCTCAAAAAATATTGTTTGAACTGCTGACTTTCCCAACATATTGATAGGTGGGATATGTACCACCCACAGGGATGGGGCCTTTGCTACTGAACAGTATTGGAGAAACTCTGTCAGGAATTCTTGTTCTTGGTTCTTTTGTTACTAGTCTCCAAACAAACCACCTTCTTTTTCCGGATTTATTCAATTATGCTGCAATTAATAAGCTCTCTATTCCTTTTGCATTCATATCTCAATTACATTTGTAGGCTGGCTAGTTTTAATATGGGGGATACTCTGCTTCTCAAGGAGACTTCTGCAAAATCACATGCGGAACTTGTTATTTAACTCACAGAATCGCTGTACTCAGGCATCACACTGCAGGTGTCTGTATCCTAAGCAATATTAGAAGTCCAAACAGATTCTGACAGTTGTTGCATGAAAGATACAAGTAAAGTTCTGAGACAACACAGATCTTAAAGACATGGGGGAAGGGGAGATCAGGAGAGATTTGGAGGCCAGGGAAAGAAGAATGGGTGGAGTTTGAGAGATGAGAAAACTGAGGTAAGGTGATGAACAGCACGAGTAAAGGTATGAAATGAAACACATCACACCGTGTTTGGGAGAACAAACGTAATAGTAATAGTCTTATTTGGTTAGAACACTGGGTTTCAGTAAGGCAACAGAGTGGAACAGATTTATAAAAGTAACATGGATCAGATCTTGGAGAGCTTTTTATGCTAGACTAAGGAATCCAACTTTATTTGGCAGGGAATGGGGAGGCATGGAAACTGTTCAACAGAAGAATGGCACACACAAAGTGGTGTATAAATACCTTAATACTGCTTTACAGCTGGGTCATGTTTTGCAGTTATAGACCTCTTTCATATGTACAATCTCTTTTAATCCTCATCATGCCTTGTGAGAGCTGTATTATTGTCACTATTTTATAGAGGAAGAGACCAAAGTTCAGGGAGTTTTAATGTCTCACCCCAAAGCCCATAACTAGTAAACGCAGAACCTAGAAACTTGAGCCTAAGCTTTCTGCCTTAAGTTCAGTGCTCTTGCCATTACCGTGC
Source organism: Camelus ferus (assembly GCF_009834535.1). Taxonomy (NCBI): domain Eukaryota; kingdom Metazoa; phylum Chordata; class Mammalia; order Artiodactyla; family Camelidae; genus Camelus; species Camelus ferus. The sequence goes on along the minus strand of NC_045708.1, from coordinate 49,342,865 downwards.
GGTTTATACGATGAAGTATTGACCTGACAGCAGAAAGTCGGAAGGATGGTAGGATGGGGTAGAGAATAAGCAGTCGATACGTTATTATTATCAGGGATTATTCTCTGCAGGATAAATTAGATGTTAAGATACAACGGTCCCAAACTAGGGTGTTATCAGAGGGGGATGGAAGGGTTATTTATACCTTAGAATTTTCTTTCCTTGTAGAATGAAAGTTGTCAAAGGAATTCCAAGAATCGATGAAGAGCAGTAGCAAAGGCGTGTGCCGTTGGGAATGAACGTGGTAGGTGGAGAGCAGAGGGATAGACGTTTCCCGTCTCTCAGTGTTATTGGCTGAAATCTCTTTCACCCACCCGCCGGTAAGTGCCTCCACCTGGTGCTCTCCTGGGCGATGCTATCATCACAGTGCAGTCACACAGGACTTGGGGCCCTTCACCATGTGAGAATGGCATTGCATTTGACCGCTGACAGCCAAAAGCCTACTACGCGTGGTCTTTTCCAACTGACAAAGCACTTTCAAGTTTGCTCATTTCCTTCTACAAAGCCATGAAAGTTGTCTCCATTTGAGGTCCATCAAAGTAAGGGGACTTGCTTTAGTCTCTGAAATTTCTACATTGTCCAATGTGGTAGTTAGTAATCCAGTGTGGCTGTCGAGCACTTAAAATGTGGTTGGTCTGCTGTGAGATGTGCTGCAGGTGTAACATACACACTGGATTTCACAGATTTTGTACAGAAAAAATCGATGTAAAATATTCCCTTAAAGTTTTATATTTGACATGTTGAAATTATATTTTAGATATACTGAACTGCATTGAGTAAAATACATAATTAAAACGATTTGCACATTTTTTATGTGCTTACTAGAAGACTTTTTAAAAATTTAAAAATATTTTAAAAATTTAAAATTATCTAGGGTTTTGCATTATATGCCAGTTGGACAGCACTCTTCTAGACCATGAAGCTATTGCCAGGCTGTATTGTGTTATATCTGAAGTCCATGACTATCTCTGCTTAATTAAATCATTGTCCTCCTGCCGGCATCCTTAGAAACATCTAAGCCGTCCAGGGCTGTGTCTGAAATGAGAGAGGTGGGGATTTAGGGAGTGCAGAGGTGGTGGAGGTGAGAGGCAGGAATATTGCAGGAGACCCACAGGCTCTCAGGGTGATTTATGGGGTCCTGGATGATTTAATAAGAACCACTGATGAAACTGATACAACATTGCAAACTAACTATACTTCAATAAAAAATATGTATATTAAAAAAAAAACAAAACTGGATGTGAATGAAGGCCCAGAATGGATAGAACCAAGTGACTCCTTTGAGGGTGGGGTTTTGTGTGTGTGTGTGTGTGTGTGTGTGTATGCACCCACATACACGTGTGGTAGGAAGGTTAACTGTTTTTTGCAGCCTTGTTTGCATGTAGACATGTACTTGCTTCATGGGACAGATTCAGGAGTCTGACTAGCATGCAAATATAAAATTAGGCCCCAAGGTTCATGGCAACCCAACTTGCCCCAGCAGCAGACAAGAACTGTTGGAGAAGCTGAGACAGAAGCCTCCACTGCCTGTGTCTCAGCTAGCTGGCTTTCCTTTGGCCAACTTCTCCCGCTTTAGCAGTACTTCCGTTCCTGCCCTAATTTCCCCTGGTTTGTAAACCACGTCACTGAACTGAACTCAGCCCCAGACTTTAGGAAAACAAAATTCTGTATTTCAGCAATGGTTTTCTTGGCATTTCTACCTCTGAAGAATTTTACTTGATTCCGATTTTTCCCCTTCACCTTTGAAAGATCGCAGCTATCAGTTGTGCTTACCCCTTCCCTATTTCTCCCTTTCTAATGTAGTGTCTAATGCAGTATAATGCAGTGTCTGTTAAATGTGATTAAAGAGTTCAGTGTTTGGTTTAAACCAATATTTACCAGGGAAATCCCGCCAACATAAATGTGCAGGCGAGGTAGAAAATGTTGGCTTAAATCAATCTCCCCCTGAACACACACATACAAACAAGGACTGTAAATGTTTTGCATGTCACTTGACATTTCTGGCCTCTTTTTGCCAGTTTCACACGTGTATCAGTTTAACACAGATTCTGAATAGTCTTAAAACGGATAATCTAGAGAACAGATTCCAATAGTAATTTTTCAAGCTGTTTTCTTATGAGCTGAGGTTTGTGGTTGTTTGTTTTTGTTCTGCTTTGGTGATTCTTCCAGCATTTATCACACAATGTCATGTAATTTAGTTTAAAAGGTTTCCTTGTTATGAGAATTAGTATTATTCAAAATAGCAAACAAGGGAATCTTGATCTTTTAAAAAGTAGATTATACTACAAAATTAATTTGCAGAAGCATACAACAGGCGTCTTGAGATTAAGTCAGTCTTGTTGCGTGATTGCTTTAATTTAGCAGACATTTACTGAATTGAATTTACTGAATGAATGAAATACTGCTACACTGTGAATGAATTTCACATAGTTGTATTTTGGATTCGAAATTATTTTTCTGAAACTGAATAGCCCAGGCAGCCAACAGACAGAAGGCCCCAGCTGGCACCTGGCAGCCACAGCTTCTGGAGAACTGGAGAGGGTGGAGAATGAGTGAGTTTCACGTGGCCAAGCTCAAGACCAAGCCCGCAATAAAACTTTAAACTGCAGTTCCCATACCGCACTTCCTCTTAGGTAGTGGGGGCTGGGTCTGAGACGAGGAAGAGGGAATAACCCATCTACAAAAGGGGCCACTGAAATTGTGAATGGCAAGCCCTGCACAGTGCCTGGTAGACAGCAAGCAATTAATAAATACTTGCCTTGTAAATAAGTAAAATGAAATGCCATAACCTACTATAACTTATGGGTTCAGTGTGGATGGTTCAGATCAAGATTTAGGGGTGAAGACATGGAAGCAACCTAAATGTCCATTGACAGATGACTGGATAAAGAAGTTGTGGTATATGCACAAACACACACACACAGAGGAATATTACTTAGCCACAAAAAGAACAAAATAATGCCATTTGCAGCAACACATCATTGCTGTCCTCAAGGAATGTGTAATCTGAAGTAGGGCAGGAACTCATAGGCACAGACTGCAGACAGCAAGGGTGCCCTGTGGGCCGTGCGTTGGATCATCTGAGAAGGACTGGGAGGAGCAAAGGCATGTCTGTGCTTTGAACAGAACAGCTGCTTGATAGATGTTTGGGGAAATGCACCAAACTTAATTGAATTAAAAACCAAATAAAGGTAATCGTAGATGGAAAGGCATGGAATCCAAAACGAAATGCAAAGCAGTGGGAAGATAAGTCTTACTGAACAGAGAGTGTTGAAGAAAAAATTTAGAGAGCCAGAGTGGGGCCAGATTGTGAAGTGCAGGCGTCTGGACTTGAAGTAGGAGCACTAAGGAGCTACTGGAGGTCCTTGAAGAGGGGAGAGGCATGAGGAAAGAGGGCATTTAGGACAACTAGGCCAACAGCAATACGTAAGATGGCTCTCAGTGGGAAGTAGCTTGAGTTAGGGATCCCGGAAGACTCAACTGTAGGGATCTAAGCTGTAAACAATGCAGGCTTGGGTGTGTGGGGGGGGATAGCTCAGTGGTAGAGCACATGCTTAGCATGCATGAGGTCCTGAGTTCAATCCCCAGTATCTCCTTTAAAAAAATTTTAAAAATAAATAGACCTAATTACCTCCTCTCCCAAACAAACAAACAAATGAATAAACAAAGCTTAAAAAATAAAAATAAATTAAAAAAGAAAACAATAGAGGCTAGAATAGATGATGACAACAGGATGGAAGAATTAAGTACTCAGTAATGTCTGAAAGGAAAAAAATACACCAATTCATAATACGGCAAAAAAAAAAAAACCCCAAAACACACCATTCTTCACAAGAGGTGAGGAAGGTGTCCAAAATTGTCACCACGGTTTCCAGCCTTGGAGTGGGACATAAAAGCAGAATCACTGACAGATGCGAGGGAGCTGGGGGGAAACAATAATTTGGACTGCCTTGAGTTTGGTGTGATTCCCACATGGCTACAAGGACTTGGGGTGGGTGTCTAGTAAGTGGACAGAGCTCCAGGCACGGATTGCTGCCAAGGATTAGGAGCTGTGGATTGTGAGCACACACTGCCTGGCCATGACTCTCCGGGGCATGTGTCTGTCTTCTAACTGGTTCCTGGAGAAAGGTCAATAACAAATACAAGATTCCCCCAGATTATCTCACCAACTCCTTGCTTGCCTCCATTTCTTCCTCCTTCATCTCCTCTGTCCCCAGTTGCCCCACAGTCAAATCAGAGGTATGAGTGATGCTGTGTCTTGGGTGATTTCCATCTCTGCAGGGCACAAGTCCAATGCAGGAGATTTCTCTCTCAGTATCTGCAAGGAACCAGGCCAAATCCTCCACGGAGAGGACCATTAAAGCTGGAAGAGACCCAAGAGACCGACCATCTTTAAACCAATTCCTGGGTTCATAGGAGATGAGACAGGCCAAGAGAAGGGAACTGACGTCTCAAAGAACACACAGCCATTCCCTCAGTGTTTTGAATTTTTATAGAACCTGTTGTTGCCACTTCATCACCCTGTTGTGCCTCCTCTCTGATTGGCAACATTTAAAGTACCGTTCAATTAAACTAATAATTATGGATACGTAATAGGTGTCAGTCCCTATACCAGACACAGAGAATACCAGAAGGATAAATAGAGAAATTACTGCCACTGTAAGGTGCTTACAGTCCAGAAAGACTGTTTGAGAATAGGAGCAATTGCTTTTCTTTGGGTAGGAGCAGTAGGGAAGGCTTCCTGGAGGAAGTTATGCCTTGGCAGGGTTTTAAAGGATGAATAGGAGCTTGCCTGGTAGGAAATAGGAAAAGAAGGTAAATGCCTTCTAAGCAAAGGGAACAGCAGTATCAAAGTAAAGAAATGATACACTACAGTGCTTAGAGCTACTATAAGGTTCAGTAGTTTTATGGCAATTGAGGGTGGAGGAGGAACAGCAGGAAAAGCAGGTAGAACACTGTTAGGAATTTTTAAAAATACATATGGTGGGATAGGGGAGTGAAAAGCATGAAGAACACACACACAAGGTCCCTGAGTGATATTCTATAGCGGTATAGTTAGAATCAGAGATACATGGAGTGTTATGGAGCAAAGGTCAGTAAACTTTTTTTTAAAAGGGGCCAGATAGGAATCATTTCAGGCTTGTGAGCCACATAGTCTGAGTTGTAAATATTCAACTCTGCCATTTAACCATGAAAACAGCCATAGACAATACAGAAACAAATGCATGTGACTGTGTTCCAAGGAAACTTCATTTGCAAAAAACAAGTGTCTGGCCCAGGGGCCATATTTGCCAGTCACTACGACAGAGACCTCCTGAGATCCTGAGGTCACTCTCAACACCTGTGGTAGACAGAACCATGTCCTCCCAAAGATGTCTACACCCCAATCCTTGCAACCTATAAACATATTATGTTACGTGGCAAAGGAGAGTTAAGGTCGTAGATGGGAGTAAGGTTGCTAACGAGCTCACCTGAAAATAAAAATATATTATTTTAGGTGATCTGAGGAGTCCAATGTATAAGAGTCCTTAAGTGTGGAAGAGGAAGGCAGCTGAGTCAGTGTCCCAGTGACAGAATGTGAGAAACATTCAAGTGGCCATTGCTGGCTTTGAATATGGAAGAGTGTGGAAGCCAAGGAATGCAGGCAGCCCGGACAAGCTGGAAAAGGCCAGCAAACAGATTTTCCCCTAGAGACTCCAGAAAGGAACACAGCCTTGCCAAAGCCTTGATTTGTGCTGTTTTAAACCACAAAGGTTGTGTAATTTCTTACAACGGCCATAGATAACTAATACAATGCACCTGTGAGCCGGGCTGGCTGAACACCGTGGAGAAGCCGGAGCCGCCAGAGTTAAGAATGCACCTTTGACATCCGTTGAAATGCCTCATTTAAACGAAAAGGGGAGGTTAAAGAAGTCTGGATTTGGATGTGGGGTAATTAGGCAATGCTTCAAATAGTGTCTAGAATGAGGAGTTGCTGGTACACTGAATGGGCTTTTTTGGATCCCTGATGGAGTATGAGGCATTGCAACCAAATTACCCTTGGTGTGTGTTTCTCAGGGGCTCCCAGACGCACACACTTGGGGATTTAGACCGAAGGAAAGAGAACTGGTGTGTGTGAGGGTGGAGGTGGAAGTCCCAGAGCAGGCCCCGGGTGCAGACTCCGCGTGGAGAAGTGGGCTGTCGGAAATCAGCCCCTGACTTTCTTGTCCGCCCGCAGCCGGCCACCCTCTGCCCCTGCTGTGTGCCGCTGTGCCATTTACGTCACAGGGAATACAGTTTGCTGCTCTGAAATGTGTGTTATGAGGAAAATGAGAACATGATGCTGGTGGCATTTGACAAAGGAGGCAGCATTCCAAAGACGAACGTGGGCAGGCCTGGCATGCATGTGGCCGATCGGGGTCATTTCAGAGACAGCCGCCGCTGGGCGCTCACTGGGGCAGGTCGACTGAGGTCAGGGGCCTCTTCCCAAGAGTGCTCTCACACTACCTGCCACGGCCTGGGGGCGGAGGCCGTGGGTTCCCACCCGCCTTCCACACTGTAAACATCCTGAAAGCAAAGACTTCCTCACCGCAGCTAACACAGGGCCTTCCACTGCAGAGACAGGCGCCACTGCCCAGTGGCTAAGTCCTGATTAGTAAAATCAAGGAGACGGCGAGGGCAGATCCTGTCATCACAATAACAATTCTCACAATAAATCTTCAAAACATCCTCACATTCATTGTCTCAAATTATCCTCCTAAGGGTGCTGTGAAGGGAGTATTAGCAAGCCCATTTTGCTCATGAGGAGAATGAGTTTCACACACAAGGAGTGACGAGATTAACACCCCACAGCCCACAGGTGGAAGAGCTGTCTGTGCCTGATCCCAGGTCTTCGGCAGCTTAGATTGAAGCTCAGGTGCACCTCCCAACCATGCCTCCTTCCCTTACCTTCTCTTTCTCCCTCCCTTCTGGAAACACTGAGTATCTGTTATGTACCAGACAACACTGTCCAAGGTCCCAAGGATACAAGGTTAACCGAGAAGGTTCCAGACCTGGAGAAGATCATAGTTTAGCAGGAAAAGCAGATGAGTCAACATGCAAATTGTGATACAACCTAAGACTGAGACATTTATAAGACTGTGCTGTGCACTGCACTATGAACGTTTAACATCTTATGAGGTAGGTATTATCTTCCCCACGTTACAGGTAAGGAAACGTAGGTTTAGACTCATTAAGTATCTTCTAAGTTGCAGCCAGGATTCTCATTCACTCTTGACGCCTGGTCTCACAGTCTTAGCCACTTACGGTGCTATGCCATCATAGGCGCTAGCACAAAGCTCTACACCGGGGCAGTGAAGAGCAGGGGAAGATGGACTGACCATCCGGCGGAATTAGGGAAGGAAGCTTTCCCTGGAAAGCGGACATGTGCATATACTGCAGCACAGAGGCACGAACCACGTCATTTAAAGATGATCTTTAAGTTTGATCCCTGATTCTGAAAACTGTACATGAGAAGAGGGTATCTCAGAAAACTGATACCATTTTAAAATGTTTTTCTGAGCAACTATTAGGTGCAAAGCATTGCCCAGGGGATTTCACGGGGAATCAGGTTCATGTCCAATTCTTTTTTTTTTTTTTTTTTTTTTTGCTATTTCAAGGGCTTTTTAGTGGCAGATGACACTACACTTACAGATAAGGAAATATTGGCAAAGGAGGGTTAAATAATTTGTTAATAGATTAGAACCCAGTAGGTCAATTGCACTGAAAAGCAGATTTTTCTCTTAGTCTAGAATGCTAGTGAAAACTCACATTACCTTTCTATGTTACAATGGCTACTTTTGGTTAACATGTTTTCACTAAAATAACTTGAAATCCTGAGTTTTACTCTACTTCTCCCTCCAAAGTTGACCAGGAGTTAAGGTTTGTCATTTCTTCCTTTGTGAAGTCTCTTACATTTATCCTTTCCTTCAATACCCCAAGTTTAACATCTTACCTCCCCTCATACTGTTCTACCTGAATCTCTCTCAGCAATGTCCTAACTCCAACATCCTGTGTTCACACTGAGAGAGTGGAGGTGAAGCTACTTTCTAAGGGTGGTGTTGGGTGGAAGAAAAACTTTCGGACTGGGAGCTGGGAGATTAGGGTTCGAGTCTCAGGTACATCACCAGCTCACCCCAGCAAGCAGCTCAGCCTCCCAGCGTGTTTCTGCAGCTTTCAAATCCATGTTGGAGCAGATGAGGTCTAGGGCCTCTATTAGCTCTGATGCTCTATTACCCTGACTCATTAAGGGAGTGCAGGAAAAGAGCTTCCCTGGGGCAGCGGGGTGGGAAGGGAGAGAGCAGTTCAACTCGTCAGAAGCCCTCCCACATGAGGTGCCCTAGGCACCCAAATCCTGCAGCTGCCCAACAGCCGTGGTACAACCTGCCAGGCTCCTGGGTCTGTTATCTGATCTCAGCCTTGCAAGGGTTCCCCTAAGTAATGAAACCACCAAGGCAGGTACTCCAAGAGATGAGTGTTTTTCAAATGCCTTGCACATCAACAGCACTAGGTGGCTGCATGAACTATGATTATTGCTGTTGTTACAGAATTACAGTAATTGACACAGTTTACTGGGGGTTTTCCATGCACAAGGTGCCGTGAGGGGTGCTTTACGGACAATTATCTGCTCCTCTTGACAAGCGTAAGCAGTGCTACCATCTCTACGCTGGAGATGGTTAAATCTGTGTCTGGAGAAGGTTAAATAACTTGCCTGAAGCCACACGGCCACTAGTCCATGGCAGAGCCTGTACCCCTGCCCACGATGTCTGACCCCAAAGGCACGGCTCCCCGCCCTCCCACCCACCCCGGCTCAGCTTCGCTGCAATCTGTGATGCTTCCAATCCGGGTGGCCCTCCTTCACTTTGACCTGCAGTGAGCAAGTGAAAAGGACGCGGAGTGGCCGGGACGAATCACACCGTATTCTTACCTTACGGTTGGCAAAGTGCTTTCTTAATCCATCATCTGATCCTCCTGGCAGCCAGAGAGCGAGATGGAGTATTAATCTCTATTTTATATAAGAGGAAACTGAGTCTCAAGGGAAGCTGAGTAACCTGGAGGTTTCCTAAATCCTCTTGGCATGCTAATCACGTACTCATCTCAATTTCTGACCACTCTGGGACGTGACTTTTCGGAACATTATGTCATGTGTCTTAAAGGGTATCCAGTTATTTATATTTGCATTGCAGCATGGTTAACATAGGGCCTTCCCGGAGAGATATTACCAAATGGCAGCTGGTGTTTCCTTCAATCTTCTTCTAGGACTAAGTCCACGTCATTTCCAAATAACTAAGAATAGTTCAGTGAACCCTGAAGTTCCAAGCCCTCATAATAATAGTTTTCTTCTTACAAAATGTCAGTGCATTCATTGAACCCCATCCTCTTTACTGCGTTGACAGTGTCTATGTAAATGGCAGAGAATATTCTGAACCTTCTTTTCTGATTATAAGGCTGGATGTAGTGCTATAGAGTGGATCACGAAGAACTTTCTTATAAATTTTCTACAAACTGTATCTAAATGCAGTTTGAACATAGCTTTGTATAAATCAGAAACATATCTATCAAGTCTTCCTAACTTTCTCCCCATAGAAAGCATACAGAAAAGAAATGTAAGTAACCTTTTGTTTGTCTGTCTTGCATAATTGGACTCTCTTACCACTAAAGAAGGCGGTACGATTTGCAAGGTTGTGTGGTGATGAATCTCATAAACGTAATGTTGAGCAAAAGAAATCAAATATTCAAAAGCACATACAAATGTGATTCAATTGATATTAAAGTCCAAAAGAGGCAAAAACGAATCTCTGATGGTCGATGTCAGGATAGTGGTCGCCTTGGAGGGTTCGTGACTGGGAGAGGACCTGCGAGGGACTCCCATGGGGCTGGTAAAGATCCATTTCTTGGCCTGGGTCCTAGTGACATGGGTGTGTTCATTTTATAAAAAGTCACTGACTTCCACACTTGTGTTTGTATTCTTTTCTCTCTGCGTGTTTACTTCAATAAAACAACATTTCTGGAAACTAGTAAGTTAACTCTCTAACTTCTTGAGCCGTGATATCTCCAACTACACCTTGATTCTTCTGTCACTTTAGTTTCCCTTCGGAGCTTCTCACTAGGAAGTGTTCCACCTCTAATTCTGCAGTTCCTCAACTGACCTCAACCTTCTTATCCAACAATTTCCCCCCCCCACGGCTAATGGAGGGCAGAGCCAGAGTGGTTTGAAAAAGAAAAGGTTCTGCCATTTACAGTTGTGTGTCCTTGAGCAGGTTGCTTGTTCAGTGTGACTTTGAGGATCTCTGCCTGAAAAACTGGGGTAATAATGGTAATAGTCATAAGGTTATGATCACTTGCCATGAAGATTAAATGAAATAATGTGTACAAATGCCCTCAGAAAGCCTGGCATAAAGGTACTCTTCAAAACCTGACCTGTGTCCGTAACCCCACCCAGTCTGCCTGGCTCTATACCTAACATGAATCTCATGGACAATAATATGTAAAACAACAATATTCACCACTACCTGGGTATTCCTGGGAACCCCCACTGTCCATATTTTCTCTTCTGCTGCCATAGAAAAGCATCAACACTCAGTTAATGACACCTACACTAACCTCAGCACGGCTCTAAGTGCAGTTTAACATCTTCCCACTGATTCCTCATAGTTGTTATATGAAAACATTCCCACTGTTCACAAATTCCCATTCCCCTGTCTAGCCCCTCACTTTTACCAAAGAGCCATTTTTCTACTTCACTGTTAAGATGAAGGTCAATCTGAATTCCATCAACCCCACCCCTTCTGCACCTTAGCAGACTTCCTTATCTCCACTTACCTGTCCATTTTCCTGTCCCATTTTGTTTTGTTTTTCTCTCCTTCATCTCTAGCCTTTTTTTTTTTTCCAGGATCTTGCTAATTTCAGTGACACCTTCACTCACTTACACCTGTAACTCTTTCATTCTCCATGACCTTCACTGCTTCCACCCACACACTCATTTGTGTTTCTCCATCCTACAACAACCTAGAAGCTTTTCTTTGGTCTTGCTTCAACAATATCCTATGTTTCTTCTCTTATCGCCACCTTCTAGAGAAATAATCTTAAATTCTATTTCCACTTCCTCACCCACTCACCAACCTTCAACGTTTGTAATCTTGCTTCTGCTCTCTCCATTCAATGGCAACCACTTTTCCTCTCTCTTTCTTCCAAGTCCCAGTAGCCTCTTAGTGTGAAATTTAGTGGGTGCTTCTTAGGATCCATTGACATCTGTCACACTGCACATCGGAGCAACTCCAGTCTCTCCTTTGGCAATTTCATTTACTTCCTCGTCTTTCATTTTGATAGCTCCCAAATCATTGGCCCTGATCTGTTACTGAAGTGCCACATCTGCATTTCCAACTGACTAATGCATCTCACCATGTCATTATTCCACTTCTACAAACTCATCATAAGACAGATCATCTTATGGGATACATACCATTCAGCACATCCGATTTCCCAAACTGGCTGTTCCACTAACCTGCAGAGTGATCACAGGCAAGTCACTTACTCTCACTGGATATTCTGTGTGAAACCAAGGGATTGGGCATAATCATAATGAATGTATAGCTCTGAAATTCTATAATGCTATGTTTAAAAAGATAAAGCCATTATCTTCTTCCCACCTACAATCTGCCCTTTTCCCTGACTTTCAGACTTCTCCTAATGGTACCACCATTCCTGTAGTTATCTCAACTTAAAATCTCAGCTTCATCTTCCATGCCTCTTTTTTGTTTTTTTCTCAGTTTCTACAGCTCACCAGTTGGCAGGCTCTGTGAGTTCTACCTCAAAAATATCGACTGCATCCAGTTCCATCTTTCCCTTTGTCTCACTCTAAGCTATAGTCAAGCCCTCATTTAACTAAACCAGGACTTTTGCAGTCATTTGCTCACCAGTCCCCATGTTTCATATCACCAGAAGTCTGATTTCCTTCATATATGTGGCTCTTATTACATTAAGTGCCAACTCAAAAATCTTTAATGACTCCCATGACTCTTCTAATGCCTTTATCTGGTGTCCAGAGTTCTTTGTAACCCAGGTCTAACACCACATACTCTTCTCCTTGACTAATTCTCAGCTGCAAACACAGAGATGGATTTGTTCCCAAAATAAGTCCTGTTACTTTCCCCACTCTCTCCTAGTCAGTGCTGTTTCTCTGCCTGGATGATGCTCTTGGTAACCTGTTACTGAAATCTTTGCCATCAATCAAGGCCCAAGTCAGATGATTACTTCTCCTTGAAGGCTTCCTTGATTCCCATGGCTGGAAGCCATTTCTCCTTGCTCAGAATACCAGTGCCATCATGTTCCTCTGCAGTGACCTTTTATCATGTTCTTAGCTGATTTAAAATGACGTATATATACTCATTTTTTTCCTATTTTCCGGAGGGCAGAGTTCATGTCCTCTTTGTAGCCAGATCAGTATTTCTATTGCAGGCTTGCAATACAAGAGGGATAAAAGAATGAATTAAGTACTTAATATTGTACAAAAAAAAAAAGAGAAAGGCACGGGGATCATGCCCTTAAGGAGCTGTAGGGGAGATGAATTACTATCCAACAAGACAATTAGGAAACACTGTAAGATTCTCTAACATACCAACACCAAGTTGAATTGCTTCTGCTTTAGGTTCAGATTTTGTTCCAGCTCAGCTCCAAGTAAGTGGATAGGATCAGACACAAATCACCTTGGGTTACTTTTTCTTATGAGTGACATGTAGAGTTGTCCAATTTAGCCAAACCCCCCCCCCAAAACAAACACACAAACCACCCCCCCCAAACTCAAGCAAATAAAACAAAGACAAGCAGACATCCAGTTAAATTTGAATTTCAGATAAATAGTTTTTTTTCAGTTCTTATAATTAGTCCTTATAATAAAAAATTCTGTGTTATTTATCTGAAATTCAAGTTTAACTGGGCATCCTGTATTTTATTTAGCAACCCTAAATGAAGGAACTGTTCCTAATCATCACTCAGGCTATTGATGTCAACATTCTGCATTCAACAGCATTTTCAGAGAAAGGAAAGATAAAACTATGCTCTTCCCTCGACCTGTAATTCTTTTCCCCGCACTCAGCTTTTAGCTCAGTTACAGACTCCAGACAACCCCTTTGACTCTCCTAACTCAAGTAGCACCTTCTTAACCTTCCAGCTCCCCTCTCTGGTCACTCCTGACCCCATTAGCTTGTTTCCTTTTCATTATCTGAAATCATCTTCTTCACTCTTTTGGGCACGTGCTTACTGTCTGTCTCTCTCTGTCACTAGAACGTAGTCTTCAGAGGGAAGGGTCTTTACTATCTTGTTCACCACTGTATCCCCAGCATGTAGAACAATCCTAGCAGGCACAGGCACCCCTTTAAAAGCCAAAAATATAGTAGGTGCTAAAAGTGAATTTTTTTGGCCAGTGAGGGCTAAGAGGATCCAAAATAGGAAAGCTGAGGATGCGCTAATGTGGTCAGGGAAGGCTTCTTGGAGGAAGTGGGATTTTAATAATGCCATAGAGCTGTGGTTTGGGGGCTGGGGGGTGTGAATTGCCTGAAGAAACTTAGGAACATTTTCAAGCGATACAAGTCCCTGCCCTCCCCCTCCTCCTCACTGGGCCTATCAGAATTTGGGATGATTGGTAAGCACTATGTTTAATATCAAAAGGCTCTCCCAGATGATTCTGACATAACCCCGCCACCCCATGTGAGAACATCTACCAGAAAGGATGGATAGGATTTGGCTAAGCAGAAAGCATTAAGAATGACATTTTCAGCCCAAAACAATGTGAATTGAGCACAAAGAGAAGAAAAAGAGCATAAACTATCGGATAGCATGAAGGTACCACTCAGGTTAGAATCGAATTAGGGAATCTGTGCTTCAGCTTGCGGGCAATGGAGAACAAAAGAAGGATTTTCAGAAAGAAATAAAATTGTAAAAGTGGGACTTGCTAGCTGTAATTTGTACCTGGGTCAGGAAACTCCGGTGAACCAAACACAGGCCACTGACTATTTTTGTAAATAAAGTTTTATTGGAACACAGCCAGGCCCATCTGTTTACAGCATTGCCTAGGACTGCTTCTGCTGAAAGTTCAGCATAATACCTGTAACACTGATCCTTTGTCAGGCTCCACCTGTCCTTTTAGGTTCTGCCATTGCAGAAATCCTGGCCTCACTGTCAAGACTGGACTAATTCATTTTATGTGATGAGTACATTTATGCATTTATTATTTCCTAAATATCTTGAAAGGATTCTGGCTACACAGGTACTAGGTTAAGTGCTGGGTTCTATATCTATGTGCCTTATAGTCCCAGCAAGCTCAGCAAATACCGTATTTATCGTATTCTACCTCTACGTGGTTCTGATGGCATATATCAGTGGTATTGTAGGGTCTTCTAACCTGGCATAAAACAGGAAGATGCAGTTATAAATAATCACATAGCAAGTTCAAGTCTCTTCCCAGAAACTGATATCTGACAGTTAGAGGATTGTTATGAAGCTTGGTTCCCAGCAACAGTACCAGACACATGAGCAGGCAGGGTGTCATGGCTAAGTTTTCCAGTAACTCCAAAAATACCCACCTCTTGCCCCACATAATTACACAAACATCAGCCTCCATCCTTATCACACTTCTAATCCTGTCCAAACTCTAAGTCTTCTGGGAATAACCTAATATTTTAGGCAAATGGCTAGGAGTTTGATTTCCTAAGAGCCTCCTTCTGGAAATGGTACTATTTTAGATGGCTTTAAAAGAGCTTTCCATCTCCTCCTGCTTTGGAGGGTAATGTGGAGGCAAAATTTTGGTTACAGGAGATTATGCAGCATTTATTCAAAAAGTATTTATCCAGACAGTCTGTCATGCTCCGTGCTGGGGTTATAGTGGAGCAATAGTAACCAGTAGTGAATGCCTTGTCAATAACTAGTCTTAGTGCCTAGATAGTTATATTCCAATATACTAATTTAAATTAGAGTGGTTAAGGATAAAGTGGTGGTGATCACTGGGTACTATGCAAGGTTATAGAATGGTCACCTAATAAAGCTTCGGGGACTTCCTGGAGGAAGTGGTGTCTAACTGATAAACTGAAGAAGCTACATATATAAGAAAGAGGCAGGGAGAGAAATCAAAAAAAAGAGAGAAGTTCTGAAGGCCCAGAAAGAGCAGAATACTGGAGCCCTGTGTCAACACTATATTATAAACACTTGCTGATTATCTGAACGTTACGGTAGATTCTAATCACTCTCTGGTATGTTGCATAAGGAAGCAAGGGCTTTGGTTTTTATTCAACTTTTTATATTGCCACTATTTTTTTTTTTGGCAGGGCGGAACTCTGGCCATCACTTCACCTTTTAGAATATCAATTTTCTCATTTGTCAAATGGAGCTAAGTCCTGCCCTCGAAGGACTCTGCAGGAATCCAATGACACAGTGTGTGGGAAAGCACTCTGCAATCTCTACAATGCAAAGGATTATTATTCTAATTCCTGCCACCACCCAGGCCACTCCCTGTTTCCACCCACCATTGCCCATCCAGATTTGCTCAGCAAGTGCAAGCTAATTTTAATGTCATCTGCTGCCAATAAATCAAATATGGTGATCAACAGCCAAAAGACCAGATTTTAGATTCTCCCAGGCTACACAACACCAGAGCCCATGCTGCAGTAAGAGGTAACAGTAAGACGACCATCAGAGAAATATGCCAAGCTGGGCAATCTGTATGTAATTCCTTATGTTTTTCTTGCTCATTTGACAAATGTGGAAACCAGTGGGGAAGAGTCCCATGAATGTCGCCCATTTAGAGCGATGCTAAGAGCATCTGGTTTGTGGACGAACTGTGCATTTCCATCCTCTCCTGCTTCAAAAGCCAAGGGGTCCCTTCTGCTTCAGGAACTTCTCGAGTCCTCCAGAAACCATTGCAGGGACAGGGAATTGCAATCTGGAAGCAGTTTAGCTTTCCCTGTTTTCACCCAGTGAAGCTGTGTCCTAATCTCTCCCTGCTTCTGGGCTTACTGTAACTGCATATTCCAAACCTCTACGGTTTGGGGGGCTAATGGCCACCTCCCAGACAAAGTTAATCAGTTGGATGAGCATTACGCTCCCAGCTTTAGAGTGAGCTCTCTCTCGAGTTATAAATGCCCAGTGAACTTGTTACTTGTATTCCTCCCATTACAGTCATTCCTTAGGAGAAGTTCAGCAGCGATCCCTGTAAGAGAAAGGTCTTTGTAACTCACAAGGGTGGAAAACCAAACCTGTCATTTGGGGAAGGAACTCATTTATGCCCATGGAGAGGAAAGGCAATGGAATACATCCATGACCTAGTTTTAAGTTGCATTTAAAATGAACTTTAACATTTCACTTCATTATTATTCTTGTTTTGTTTTTGTCTTTTTTTTTTCATTGTTATTATTCTATCATGAGGTCACACTTATGTGTTTGCAAAAATTTCTTTCTCTATAATCTCTCCCGTGACTTTGAAAAATGTGGGCAGGCAATCTGGTGTAGTTCAAAAAAAAACAAAAGAGTACTGTCTTAGTGGCAAAATGATCTGAGATCCAGCCCCAGCTCTATCCCTCCCTCATATTGAGGGTCCTAGCAGGTCACTAAACTTCTCGGGGCCGCAGCTGCCTCCTCTGTGAAACAGACGTGTTAGGAGTCCTTTTTTCCTTCAGGATCAACTGGACCGAGAATGACAGCCGCAAGAAAAATGTGGAAGTGACTTGAAGATCACAATCTCCGACTCAGTCTCCCACAGCCCGAACATTTTCAGGGCTGGGAGTGCAGCAGGAATTACTGTTGGTCCAGTGAAGAAGCTCCAGGATGGGCTCTTAAAGTATTGGGGGAAAATATGCTGAAATTATTAAAAATTACCAGTTGACAAAAATCTGCTTCTCTGATGTTAGGAGTCTGGTTTACGTTGCAGCCACGTGAGGCCTAGAGGGAGCCTGTACTGCGGCCCATTCATGACCAGGTTCCTTCTGAGTGTTTCAGAGCACCACACCCCGTGCACACACAGGCACGCATACACACACATGCACACACACATCCATACTGTCTTCTACTAGGGAGGAAATGGAGTCCCTTTCACGTATTAATAGATTGATCTTCAAAGCTCACCCATTTAAACATTACCAATCAATAATATGATGTTTAAGTGAGAAATCCCAATAAACAAGTTGAGAAGACTAGCGAACAGGCCATTCATGCAGAACACCTTTGGACACTGTAACTAGAGCTGTGCGTGACCCATGGTGATCATCCAGTCCTCCCAGGGTCGAGAGATGGCCCTGACATAGAATCATCTTCCTAATGGAACTCAGACGCTCTGGAAATCACAAACAAACAGATGGGCAAAGGCCTTGAGGGCAAGGTCTGTGTCTTCATTCACCTTTGTAGTCACAGCTACTCACACAGGGTCGGCATCCAGTAAGTATGTGGTGAACGTATCAGTAAATGAGTGACTGGAGAAGGGAAAGAGTTCTGGACTGGAAGTCAGATGTGGATTCCAGTCCACACTCTATCATCAGCTGTGTGAGCAGAGGGAAGTCATTCCAAAACTCTGTCCCTCACATGTGAGGTGAGAAGTTTGGATAAATCAGCAGCCCACGATCAATGAAGCGCAGCAAACTGGCTGATCTCTCCTGTGTGGGCGTGAGGTGAGTCTAGCCAAAACTGACGTTCCAGGCAGCAGCCAGGAATGCAGTCTGAGTGCCGACCAGGTGCCCAGAACTGAACTGGTAACAGTCCTTTCCATGATCAGTATCTCAGGAAGTCTTGCGAAGAGGGGAGCTGAAATGACCAGAAAATGAATGTATTCGAGAAAGATACTGGCTTCAGCCAGTCGCTCTGCTGGTTGCAGGATGAGCTATCAACTCTGAGAATGCAAAAGGGCTCTTCAAAGTCTTCTCGCATGGCTGAGGAAGATAAAAGGGAGAACTCTAGAGAGCAGACATCGCTCTGGATGCTCGTGTTTGTGTAATGGAGCAAATGTCCCCAGTACTCGTTCATTGGATTTTAATATTCATGCCATTATGACTTTATATTATAGCATGCTATATTTTCCTTGTAATAATTTCATTCTGCAATCAAATTTATTATTATTCAAAAATACTACAGGAATAGCTACCATGAACACAGGGCTTTCCACTTTACTAAATATTTTCGTATCCACGTAAAAGGCTACAGAGATGCCCACTGAGGGAAGAAAGCAGAGATGGTATCTCAGTTCCATTGTGTGGAATCTTTCCTCAATTTGTCCAGAAATGTTTGACAAGTCCAACAGATGTCAAGGGCCACATGCCCCTGATTGGCCACATACAGGTTTAATTGGAGTATTCTATGACTGTGTGGTTAGTGGAAAGAACACAAGTTATGAAGGCTTGGGTTCAAATCTGGACCCTGCCTGCAAAGAGCTGCATGACTTTGGACAGGTGACTGAATTTTTGTTACGGGCAGCAGTTTCACGATCTTGAAAAGGTGTGAGATAGTTTTCCCCATAGTTTCAGTGTGAGGCTATAAAAGATTGGAAGTAGCTAGCACACAGTAGGCATTTCATAAATGTTAACCCTCCTCTTTTCTCCAGAAAGCTCTTCCCTTCAGTGGTCTACTCTGTCCTTCATCACTGAATCAAGCAAGTGAAACGTATGAGTCAGGCAAGCTGCTTCTTCTCTTAATTCCACTTACCTAAATGTGTGCATTTATCAAAATTCATCAAAATGTACAGCTGAAATATGTGTAGTTTACTGTGCAGGAACCATTCTACAATAAAGGTGTTAAATTTTTTTAAAAATTAAAAAAAAGAAAGTGTCCTCATCCCCCACAGATATTCTCCTGCTACATTCAAAATTTTAGTGAAGAGCCCCTCTTGCCTGATCTGACTGCAGTGACTAAGGGGTAACCGTCTTAAGATTGAGAACAGAAGGCAGCATGAGAACAGGAGTAGGTTCATATATTGTTCTGTGGATGGGCTTCATAGGATATCAACTTAAAATGGTGTCATAGGATTTACCATTCTTTTTTGTATTTGCTCTGTTATCACACATCTGAGGAATTTATGCTAAGAAGCACACTTTGGAGTGATACCTAAATTCACTGACAAATGAGTAACACAGCTTTTGGCAGCCTTTCCCACATGATGGAGTAGATAATAGAAGGACAGCCCTGTTATTATCAGGTGAAGTCTAAGGAAGGCAACTGTAATGGACTAATCACCTGGATCACTGAACCCTCCTACTCAAAAGATCCTGCAGTGACTATTATAATGAAGTGGCCTTTGGGATAAATGCATCAGAAAGTGAAGGCGAGGTTACAACATTCTTATGGGAATCTCTTTTCCTTCTTGTTGCTTGGATAAATTATAAAAATGAAGCAATACCACAATTTCACTTGTCCTGGTTTGTGAAAGCGTTTGAGAATTGCTTTTTAAAATCTGTTTCTTTGTTTCGTTTCTCTGGTAGAGATACAGTATTGAGAGATGAATGTAGGCTGACGAAATTCAAAAAGGCTTAAAACGATACTTCCATTTTGTGGCACAATAAGATACTTAGAAGAGGGCTGAAAACGGGAAAGACCCAAAATGAAACCTAGGAATACAAATATCCATTCATGACACGGGAACAGTAAGAATATTAGGTAATAATGGGCTTTCCATCCTTACGGATCTTACACAAGATCTCTGTAGAGGAAGGGAATGAAACAACTGTGGGAACCCTGAGAAATTCAGTCCTGTTTCCCCAGACCCTGAATCAGAATCTGTGTGAGTCCATCTAACATGCAGTGAATGGTGATACGGTTAATGGATGTATAACAGGAAGAGAGACAAGGGAAGAAGAAAGAGTCAAATGCCCATATATGACAACTCAGAGACAAAACTGAAGAACCTCTACAAAACCAACCAACCTTGAAATGACTAAACCGACTTCTAGCCTAGCAGCATGAAATATGACAGTCTCCAGGGAGGCAAATATTTCTGCACGCATTTGGCGTCATTGGGTATCAGTGTCTGGAAGTGTCGCCTCAGAAGTAGGAGTCTAACTTCTGATCAAAGAAGTTATAAGGAACCGTCATGCACATCATGTGCACTCCAAGGAATCCTGTGCAAACTCAGTAAGATACTCACATAAATAAGAACTGCTATGAGTTATTGAGGGCCTATGATGAGCAGTAAAATATTCATCGATGCAACAAATACACGCCAGCCATTCTTCTAAGTCCATGACAGTGAACCAAAGTGACAAAAATTCCTGCCTTCATGGAGCTATTTAACATCTACACAATCCTAACAACAGCCATAGAAGGTTATCATTGAAGATGAGGAAACTAAGATTTTTCAAAAAAAATTGAGTAACTCGTCTAAGGGCACAGAGCTAGTAACCAACAGGGCAGAATTCAAATCCAGTCCTGGGCAGCTCCAAAGCCTGAGTTTTTACCTACTTTGTTACACTGTCTCTTATGAGCAATAGAAAAAGGCTTCTAACGAAGGTCAGCACATCTGCTACGACTCAGATGCACATTCTCCACAGAAGAATACTCAATTCTTGTCTGTGGTAAACAGACTACAGCTTACCAAGGAGGCAGCAACTCGGTACCACGGGCCCACCAATGGGCAGGCTCTCATTCATCCTAAATGTATTAATCAGGTCTGTGTCAAACCTTAGACTAGCTCCTGGGGATATAAGACACAGCCTTGGCTTTCAAGGAGTCTAGTGGGAAAGAAAAGCACACAAAGGGATCATCATAACATAGCACGATGAGGCTGAGATAAAGTCAAGCCCAGGATGCTCCGGAGAGTGCAGAAAAGAGGTCAGCCCAGCCTGAGGGGGAGGAATGTTGAGCCCTCGGTTGAGTCTTCACCAGATGCAGTCAGCTCGGTGCAGAAAGGGGAGGTGGAGTGAGAAAGCCCTAAAGTGCTTTGAGTAGAGACAGAAACTGACACGTGCAGGGAAGTGAAAGACAGCGCAGCGCTCGAGAAACGGCAAGTATTTCAGCGGGCAGGGTGGAGGGTGAGAGGGATGCTTCTGAAAATTGGCCGCACTGTGTTTGAGCAAACGTGCGGGTTTGTGGGGAGGTGTTGCAGTCAGGACAGAAACTGGTGAACGTGCAGAGAGATCCAACAATGAGTTGTGACATCTACTAAAAAGGGTCTTGGTCTGTATTTATTTAAAACAACAAAAGGCTAGACTAGAACAGAAAATACCAGGTGCAACACATGTAGTAAGATACTGTTTTACAAAACACACACATATGTGGGGATGATGTAACTGTATGTTTTACAGTGGAGTCAGGATCCAAAAAGTTCTAAACCACCCATCTAGTCTGTCTCTTCCAAGGGGCAGACTGTTCCCCTTTGGAGCTATTCAGCAGGCTCCCTTGTGGGACCTACTGTCTTATCTATTCCTGTCAGGAGACAAAGAGAGGTTGCTTGGCACAAACCTGTCCCAGTTTCTTAAATACTTTCCATACTCCAAAGTCCATGATCTAATTCTAAATCTCAAGTGCTCATACAGATAAACTCCAATGACCAGGGCTATTTCTGAAAAGCAATTAATATTTCCATTTTGAAGAAGTGAGAAAAAAATATGCACACAATATGAAGCTTCAACTGACTCCAAGAAAGTCTGGGGCCAGTAAAAGGTTCTCTGACCCAGCTGTGTTTTCCACCAAATGAATCACCCAGGTACAGAGCCAGTGCGTTTGAGTCATGAAGCACACCCTGTGTCATATCTTTGTATTCTTTTCCTTTACACAGGGATTTTCCCTAAAAGTTTTGTGCATTTTATTCCTGACTTTCTTTTTAAATTTAATCAATTTCTTGCCAGTTTCTCTGCTCTTTGATTTTTTCCTTTACAGTGTTTAATCTTTTTTTCCCCTCTCCTCTTCGGTCTGATCATTCTGAATTAATAAAAAGGTTCATATGCAAAGAAAACCCATATAAAATATAGCTTAAAAAAAAGAAAGAACTTAATATGCTATTGTTTCTTTCTTTTAAATATATTTAAATATGTAAATTTGTTTAAATAAATTTAAATATTAAATATTTAAATTTATTTTTGTGTTTGCAAAAGCACGAGAGTTAAAGAGAAAGTTAACAGAAGTAGTTTAGTAAATACCTCTTAACTAAATTATCCAGCTAATTTAGGCTAGTAAGATAGTAGAGATTGATAGAAGCAAGTCAAAAGTCCACTTTGGGCCTAAATTAATTAGAGTGCTGGCCAGTATCAGTAGAGTTAACCAGAACTTGTGTTTTGTGGGTCAGCACACACATTGGTTTATGAATCAACAATCAGAAGTCAGTGTTGGAAATGACTGATGATCTCTTGAGACTAGTGATTTATCCTCTAAGAATACACTGCTCTTCTCTGAGATGTAAAAATACCAATTCTTATTGGGAGCAGCGTTTGGAGAATGACAGACTTTTTGAACTTGCAAACAATCTTCGAGATTATCTGGCCCAGAGTTTCTCAATCAGTCTTATAAGGTTAAGAACATAGAAATACCAGCTACCTCACCCTCATGCAGATTCAGATGGCCCTTTTGTTGGGACCCTATGCTGTTTATATCTCTATTGGCTAAGAGGAGCTTGTGAGGCTTTATTTTCTGTGGTTTTTGAAGATATTTTTCTTTTCTCAATGACAAATGCAAAGCTGAACATGCTGGATTAAATATGCACAGAACTCGGCACACACTAATGTAGTCTAATTCTCCACTTTATGGCCTGGGAGAATGAATCCCAGGGATGACAGATAATTTTACCCCAGGCTCTCGATCCTTCAATGTCCTGGTGGAGTATGGGCAAAGCACCTAACACGTGCCCAGTAAGTATTCAATTCAACCACTTTTAAAATGGCCGTAAAGGAAAAGAGTGAGTAAGGAAATGAATGACAAGAAATCACGCACAATCCCACGGCTAACATTTGCTGGAGAGGGTGATGTTCCAGGGGACTTCAGAAATTTGTCCTTAAAAAAGAATAAAATAATGCCATTTGCAGCAACATGGATGGACCTGGAGATTGTCATTCTAAGTGAAGTAAGCCAGAAAGAGAAAGAAAAATACCATATGATATCACTTGTATGTGGAATCTAAAAAAAAGACAAATGAACTTATTTACAAAACAGAAACAGACTCACAGACATAGAAAACAAACTTATGGTTACCAGAGGGGAAGGGAGTGGGAAGGGACAAATTGGGAATTCAAGATTTGCAAATACTAACTACTACATATAAAACAGATAAACAATAAGTTTATACTGTAGAGCACAGGGAACCATATTCAATATCTTGCAGTAACCTATAATGAAAAGAATATGAAAGTAAGTATATGTGTGTATATGTATGATTGAACTATTATGCTGTACACGAAGTTGACACAACATTGTAAACTGACTATACTTCAATTAAAAAAAAATTTGTCCTTAAGTTCTGTTACATTTTAGTCACTCTGCCAAGAGTCCTGTGGCAAACAGCCCCTGCGGCACATGAGGGGACACTTGTCCAAACAAGTGGTGTAAAAACAAAGCTGCTTTGTTTAGAGCGCCTCTCTCTCTCCCTGACTAACCTCGAGGACCTCGAAAAAAGGTCATTTTGTGAAGTTCTGGTGTGTACATGAGTAAACTTGAATCATCGTATGTCACAATTGGAACCATTAAGCCAAATGCCACGGACCAGGTTACCACGTCATCCCCAGTTGGGTTCTTACGGTGGGTCTGGGCTGCGAGGTCACACAGACACTCCCCCTGGGTTTGTTCTTCATCTTACCCCCAGGGAGCTCGGGCCCATTGCAAACATCTATACCTCAAGCCACTGGAAAAATATCTTGAATTCACTCAAATTGACTTAGAAAGAAAGCAACAGAAATATTTATGGTACTTTTAAAATTATATAGAATTAAGAGTGTCTAGAGGAGTCTCAGGCACAGATTGCATCTAAAAGGGTAGAAGGAAGGGGGAGGAGATTACCTGTGTAATTTGGACACAACACAATGAGGAGAGAAGGGTGTGTTTTATATGGGGCAGGTATTTGAAGTATGTATGTTCATTGATTACAGCAATCAAAATTATGGAACACTCACTCAGCTTTCCAGCTCATCCCATTGACAAGCGGGCCTACCATTCACTGAACAGCTACAGCTTGTTACTTTCTGTGCGTTGTTCTGTCACTCTTACAACAACCACACAAAGCCAGTTTTATGAACCTTCCCTTTCAAACCACCAAGTAGTCAAGCTGTGATTGGTATCCATGGTATCTGTCTCCAAATCTTTTAACTTGACCTTCAGAAGCTCTGAACTCTAAATTCTCATTTTCCCTTTCAGTAGCTACGTAACCTTGGGCTACTTACGTAACCTCTCTCCAACTCATTTTCTTTATCTTCAAAATAGGGTTAATGATAGTCTCTGCCTAAGAATTTGTTATACACAAAATAGACAAGATAAAGCCCTTGGCTGGCACGGAGTAAGCTCCCTACCAGTTGTTGGCTTGTATCACCGTCGTCATGATAGCATATTATCAATACACCTGCAAATAACCTGGATAGTTAAAATGCTCAGATGTTGAGACTAAAATTTTCTTATTGACCCCAATTACCTGGGAATTTTTTGTGAAGATCAAATCTCAATTCATAATTACATGGTGGGAAAGGACCGGGTTGTTGCCAGCCCTTAGGGTCCATGGGACTCATATTGTGTCACATGCATCAACGCATTTGACTTCAAGAGAAATTGTCTTCTTGCAAAAACCAACAACCATAAACTCTTCTCTGGAACAGGCTGGTGGCTATGAAAGAGGGAAATTTAAATAAAACCCCGTCAATTCGGTAATCACCTCCAATGAATCAGTCCGTCATTTTGACAGCATGGGAGAGTAGAAACCAGTCTCAACAGAACTGAAAACAGAACGCATGTGTTTACTGAGTAAAATGTATAGCATGATGCAGTGCACGATGACACTAATACGCACAGTAGCTGGGTCTGGCAAGCCTGCTCCCTGAGTTCCTGTTATAATGGACATGTTTAAAGAGCCTAGATTCTGGAGTCAGACTTCCTGGAGTCAACTCTTGGCTTCTCCACTTGTTAGCTTCCTGATATTAGAAACATTATTTAATCTCCTTAAAGCTCATTTTTCTTACCTGTAATACGGACAGTGTAAGGATATGGACCTCACTGTGTTGTTTTAAAGATTAAGGAAGATATTGCACATAAAAGAAGCACTTTGCCCTGATCTTGAAAACACAGGAAGTGCTCAGTAAATGTTAGCTATTCCTATCTGTTGCCAATCTAAAGCTTTCTGTGTCAAGTAAAGATTTTGTGTACCCCTTCTCCATTCATAAGATCTTGGCAGCGGGGAGAGCTAATGATGATTGCTCTGGTAAAGGGGGTGCCCTCGTCACTTGATAGAAACCTGGCAAGCTGTGAGGTGCTGTGGGACCGAGCATCCAGACTGGCCTTCTTTTAGGGATAAGGGTCAAACTCAGCCAGACAATTTCTGTCACCAGCCTGGTGGGCTGCTGTGGTTTACCTTATATTCTACACACCTTCTCTCATGGAGGACATGGCTCTTCCCTCTGAGCAGGGACATGAAGGGTAGTGGGATCGGGGAAGGGCTCCTTGTGGCCAAGGCTCCAAAGCAGCTTCTTGAAAGTTTATTAAGGGCTAGGATGCTAGTGGGAGAGTCCAGTAGATTTTATTACGCTTGGCATTGGAAATTACCCCTGGTTCTAAATTAAGCATCAATTAAGTCCGGCCACTCAAGTCTGACTGCTGAATAATGTAGAAGACCCACTTGGCCTTGGTGTTTGATTCACTTTTTATTCATGATTTCAAATCTCAAATGAACTCCCAAAATGGCCTGGAAGTCCTACTGAGTACTTGACTGTCTGCGACACTATGTTTTACCATTTCCCTTCTCAAACCTCCCTGTGCTGCGTCCCCCTCCACAATTTAAACCATCAGATGAGCTAGAACTCTCTAAGTTCTGATTGACTATGTGTACAAACCTATCTCATAAGATTGTTATGAGGACTAAATGAGTCGATACATGAAAACTACTTAGACTATTACCTGGCACATAGTAAACTCGCGAAGTATGAGCTATAATGGTGATGATTATTTCCTGTACCTAAACCCATTCCCTCCTCTTCCCTCTTTCACTCAAAGAGGTGTCCCTGCTCCAGCCAGAAGGCAAACCCTCAACCTGCTTTCTGGATCCCACTGCCCTTTACCTGCTTCAGGATTCTTCCTTTGATTATTTCCTTTCTCTTTCCATTACTAACCTTTCCTTGTCTCTGAATTTTTTTTTCAGCAGTATACAAATGTGCTTTGCCACCCTCAAGTGTTCAACCCACTGTGAATCTGGCTTCTATCCTTATAAGTCCTGTAAATCTGTTCTTGTCAAGATCATCAATGACTTCCATGTTGCCCAAACCAATGGCCACTTCTCCATCCTCAACCCACATCAACACAACTGGTGGCCACCTCTTTCTCCAAATACTCTCCTCTTTCAGGTTCTGAGGCACCACACTCTCCAGGGTTTCCTTTCACCTCTCTGATCCTTCCATCTCAGTCTTCTTCCTGACTCCCTCCTTCTCGACTCAGTATCCCAATGCTGTCATTCTCCAAGGACCTGCACATTCTCTCTACACTCTCACTTAAGCCCACGGATTTATTCACAATTTATATGCTGAAAACATTCAACTTTGGATCTCTAGCCAAAACTTTCCTATGTCTACATATTACTCGAGGATGCCTCACAGCACTCAAAATTAACAGCTAAAACCAAACTCTTGATTTTCTTTCCATCTTACCTTCCAGAATGTCCTCTTCTCATCTTATCCATCTTAGTCCATGGCAACACCACCATACAGTGAAGCCTGGATTTCACTCCTGACTCTTTTCTTTCTCTTAATGTTTCAAGTTTTACCCTTCCCTTGCTAACCCACTAGCAAGTCTTGTCTATCCTATCTCCAAAGTCTATTACAAATCTGTCCACTTCTTTCTATCCCTGCCTCTCTACCATCTTGGACTAAGCAAATATCACCTCTTACTTAGGTTGCATCAATGTTCCTCTCACTTCCTCTTTTTTTCCAATTCAACTGACTATATACACTGATGTTTGAGTGAACTTTTAAAAAGTTATATAACATTTCCCCTTCCACTTTTTGGTGGCTTTCCAGTTCACTTGAGTATAATCCTAACTCCTTACTCTACCCTACAAAGTCCTACAAGATCAGGTACCCACCCATCCCTAACTCCATTTTCAACCATTGTTCCCCAACTCAGTCCACTCCAGCCACACTGGCCTTCTGTCCTCAAACACACCAAGCTCAAGACCTTGGAACATTCTGTTTCCCTGCCTGGAATAGTCCCCTTTATTCTCAGCTTTCTGGCTTCAGACGCAATGTTACCTGCTCGGAGAGACAGCTTCTCATTTTCCCAACTGAACAAACTGCCTTCCCCTCCCATTATTTTCTACCTCTGTGCCCTCTTCATAGCCTTCAAAGCACTTCTCAAAGTTTGTTTATTTCTCTGTTTATAGTCTGTATCCCCCTTCTGGTCCAAAAGGGATAAGATTCATTTCTATTTTATTCACCACAACCTAATAAAAAGCCTAATACATAGTGGAATCTATGAAATAGTTGCTCAGAAAATGAGTGAATAAATAAGCAGTCATCAAAGTCTTAATCTGAGCAGTTGAAAGCTTAGAATTGAAGCAGAGTTTTGGCCAAACTCACTTAGAAAGCTGGACCATGACAAATTATTCTCCCAGAAAGCAGTGCCAAGTCCTGCTGCTGATGGAGCATCTTGTGACTGTGATTGGATTTTTCCTCCCTCCAGCTTATGCAGATTATATGCCTCCTCTGTGAACTCCTTAACCCTGACTATTTAATTCTTGACCAAGAGCCAACTTTAATTCCCTGTCCTTGACAAAAACCCCTCCCCATATTGCCAGCCCACAAGGCCCTCATAATTTTCAGAAGACTTACAGCACTCTCTTAATAATCGTATTCCATTTTGTGCATTTTTTATGAGCCAGCCACTGGCTTAGGAAATGAGGATCAAACATAAAGTTCTATGAACTAACATTTATTCAGCATTTTTTGAACCAGGCTATGGTAAGCATTTTGCAACATTAATACTCATTAATTCCCACGCAAACCCATTCTCTATTTATATTTTATTTATTTTTACTTAACAAATATTTTCACAGCATGTAATATGTGCCAGGCCCTGGTCTAAGGACTATACAAATATTAATTCATTTCATCCTCACAACAAACCCAAGAGGTAGGTAGTTTATTGTCCTTACTGGATAGTTTGGGAAACTGAGGCAAAGACAAGTTATCTGCTCAAAACCACAGGATAATAAATGACAGGTCAGAACTTGGGCCCAGGTAATGGAACTGTGGGGTCTCCATTCTCAACCATCATTCTCTGCAAGCTCCCAACTCCTATCAGGCAGCTGTGATTACTCCCTCCGGTGTCACCAGGCACAACTCTGGACTCATAGGTTAGTGTGGCTAGGGTCACACAGTTAATTCAGATATTCAACATTAAATATTTACAGTGTCTCATAAATGTCAGGCTCTGGGCCGAGTTCTAAGATACAAAATGTTTAAACCAACTTGCCCTTCAGGGAGTTTACAATGCAGCTAATTCGTGGGCAACGTGGGATTTAGATTTAAGTGTTTCTGACTCCAACATGTAGGACCTTTCCATGATCCCATCCTAACAGAGTTACAGCAAACTGTTTGAGTTCAGACACGAACCCTCAACAAACATGACAGAGGTGGGCCAGCTCTGAAAGGCTTCGCTGAGGAAGAAACCACCACTTTCCATTTTTACTGTTATTTAAATAATTAAATGTTTCACATGTACATATTCCCTTCCTCATTCACTGCACTCTCCTTGAGGACTGAACCTCTAATTTAATATTGTCCATAGTGTTTGGGACAGTCCTACACACAGTGTCAGGGTCCAATAAAGGGATCTTGAATGAGTTCTGATTGGCTGAGCTCTTAAAACAGCGAACGAAGCTGGCAGAATCAGTTTTGCTAGGTTTAAGATTTCTTCAAGCTTCTTCAGCCTTGAACACTTAATTACCATGGCAGACATACACTAGCTTTTCCTGGCTCCTTGGGGACTGTGACTCAAAGACTGAAGGCCATAAAACCAGGAGGTGTTCTGAATAGCCTCCTTACCACATGGCCCAGGTCCTATGTGCGTCCAGATTCAATATTGTCCTCCCCAGGGAACCTCACAGCCCCATCCGCTGCTACCAAGCCCTCCAGAATGAGGAGTCCTGACTTGGTGACCACAAATTGTCTTGTGTTTATACTGCCAAAATAGGCAAGCTGAATTCTCCCATTTTTTTTCACCAGTGCAATGGGAAACACCCAGGGCCTTGGGCCTTGGAAACGATGAAAAACCAATCCAGATGTATACAGAGCAAACACCACTGTTTGTCGTGCTGTCTTGTTTGTTTTGGGGGAATGTGGATTTATTAATAACAAAGTTTCTCCATGTGGCAGGCACATCTGGGTCACAAAGTATCAGTCACAGACCGTAACTTGGGAAAAAACCTATTAAGTCACCGAGACCTGTATCTGCCAAGGCTGTGGGCTATGTTTCTGCCTTTTGAGTTTTAACAGCATTTCAAAATAAAAGATGAGATGTTAGGTGTGATCTCTCACCTGTGATTCAGAATTATTATTAACGATGGTGCTCATGATGGGAAAATGCAAAACAAAACATCCCCAAAGTTTCAAGTCCTCAAAGTTTCAACTCCCAACCCTGAGTAGGCTGTTCCCCTAAATTTACACATAAAGAAATGGGCTAGTAGACGTCAATTAACAGAAGCACGTGACATCTTCTGCAGAGACTCGTGGGCAAAGGAACAAAATCTACATTTATTTATTTAGCACTTATTTATTTAACCTTCTGGCTGGGTTGGGTTGTTGGATTTGGTTTTACATCCTGAATTATAAAATTTATGATGGGAATGTGTGTCAGCTGTTTGCCGAAGGAAAGAAAGACCTCTGTTCTTTGTCTTCTCTCGTAATACAGCCAAGCAGCCTACATGTTTATTTAGAGAAGTTAAAATATGAGAAGAGTAAGAGCATGACTCCAGCTGGGCTTCCTCTTCTACGATCATACCCCAGGCCGGCTCCTGGTACCTCCTGCCTGGACCACTGCACAGCCCTTCTCCTCTCAAACCCCTCCAACCCACCTGACCAACTGTTACCAAAATCAGAATCAGCTAAGACTTTCTGAATGCTGAGCACATGCCTACTCTGTGTAGAGTGTGATCAAACAGGCATCCTACACTTAATTTTATTCTCACAACCATTGTGTGACATAAGGGAGGGCCAGTGTGAACAGTAGCCAAGGGCATGGACTCAGGGTCAGGCAGAAAGGGTGAAATGAAGCTCAACAAAGCAGCGGAGCTAGGACTGAAAAACCAATTCAAATGTACACCGAGCAAACACCACTGTCTGTCGTCCTGGCTAAAGCTCCCCAGCTTCATTGAGATGAAACTGACATACAACATTGTGCAAGTCCACGGCGAACCAGGTGATGAGCTGATATGTGTATGTTGTGAAATGATCACCACAGTAAGGTCAGTCCAACACATGCCTCACTTTTCTACTTCTTAATGGAGACTTTGAGAAAGTCCATGGCCTCATCTGTAAAGCAAGAATAAGAGCAGTACCTACTTCATAGAGTTGGTTTGGTTTTCAGATAATTTTATTAAGGCTTATTTTGCATATCACATACTTCACCTTTTTTGAGTGTGCAATTCAATGACTTTTCGCAGATTTACTAAGTTGTGCAACCATCACCGTCAAACAGCTTAGAAACATTTTTACCACTCTGATATGATCCCACATGAACTTCACTGTTAATCCCTGTCTCCTGCCCCTGCCCCACCTTTTGTCTTTTTTAGCTTTGCTTTTTCTGACTATTTCATGTAAATAAAATACAATTCATGGTATCACACAATACATAGTATCTCATGTCTAGTTTCTTTCACTGAGGATACTTTGAGTTTTGGCTACATCATATGTAGCGGGTATCCTTAGTTTGTTCCTTTCTGCTGCTGAATAACATTTCATGGTATGGAAGGAGCACCTTTTGTCCATCCATTCACCAGTTGATGGACAGTCAGGTTGTTTCTACTTTGGGGCTATTATCAATAATGCTGCTAAGAACGTTTATGTTCAAAACTTTGTATGGATATGTGTGTCTTCAGTTCTCTTGTGTAGATACCTACGAGTGGGATTGGTGGGCCATGTGGTAAACTTCTGTTTAACTTTTTAAGAGCTTCTAGAAAGTCGTTTTGAGACTTACATTATCTAGAAAGGGTCTAACCCAATGCTACCCAGGGAGTAAGGATCAATGAAAACTGTTGTGGTGGTTGTTGCCGCTGCTCTTTCAAGGTTTCCTTTTGCTTACCAAGTAGGTGAGGAGACAAAAATAAAGCTCAGAGAGGGTTACCAACTTGCTCAAGATCACGCAGCTAGTCAATGGATGAGCCGGAATTCTGTCCCATGATTTCTGACTCCCAGCCTGGCACTGTTTCCTGCCATCATAGCAAACCCACAGTAACCAATTATCCCCATCAGCGCAGTTCTGACAACACGCTCCCCTGCAGAACAAACATCAGTGGCTCCGTGCTGTGTATAAAATAAACTTTCAACTTGTGGGCTAGGTATACAAAGCCCCCTATCATTTTCCCACCAACCTTTCCTGTGTCCTCTGCCACCACATACCCCCACCCTATCCTCCCTTCATGTAACCCTGAGGAGGACTTTCGTTCTAATAACTCAGCCCACGCTCTCTGGGCCACAATAGCTTTGTTTGAGCCTGCTCTGCTTTCTCGAACTGTGTTTCTCACTTCTGCCTTATGAAATCTTACCCCTTCTCCAAGGCAGAGTTCCAATTAGATCTCCCGTACCTTCTTCATTCTAGTGGCTCTGGACAAAATTAACCTGTGTTCTCCTAATCCACTTAGTTATAATAGGTACTCAATGAGCCCATTGACTTAAGCTGAAATGACTGAAAGAAACTCAGCGGTGTAATGAATGACCTAGATTTGGGAAACACTCATTTTTAAAACTCAATAAACACTCACTTGCAAAACTCCTGGGTATAGCACAGTGCAGAGTTATTTGTACATACATAATAACACACACACACATACATACGTAAGGTAGAAGGCTGCTCCTAAGCCCCTGCCTTCCTCTGTGTGTCCAGAGCACTGAGGTTTCAGGCAAATCCTCATCATACGCTGTTATCTAACCATTTGTGTTTGTCAGACTGTGAGCTCCTCCAGAGAAGAATCTGTGCCTTATCCATTCCTGTATACCCATCACTGAGCACAATGCCCGATCCCCGTAATGGTGAGCACTCACTGGATGCTTTTAGAATGGATGAATGAATGAATGAGGTGGTGAGTGAATAAGAGAATCAGGAGCTCTCTCTCCATCTGACACAGAGAGCCCATCAAAGTAGGTAGTACTCTCTTGTCGGACTTCAGAGTTCTAGAAGAGGGTTCTCCTTTAAGAAAGACTCTAATCTTCTCACTGGCCTACTGTTAACCCCACTTCTTCCAGATGGCTCACCTGATTAAGACAATAAGTGTGTATATATATATAATGTTTTCCTCCCAATTCCTTCCTTAACCATTTCTAAACAAGGGCCACAAAAAATGGAATATTTAAAGAAAAAAATAATCCCCAAATTATATAAGCTCTAAGACATGGTGATTTTTTTTTTTCTGTGTAGGTTGTTGGATTCTACCAAAGCAGAGGGCTTTGCACATAGTACGGGCATTGTAAATAGTTGTTGAATAATTGGACCCAACAAACATTTATGAAGTGCCAATGGACAAGACCCAGCTGCAACCTTCCCAGACTCCTGGCATAAGGGAGCGAACAAACATATATAATAGTAACAAGAACAGTCATTAGGTTTTCAGTCATTACTCTGTGACTGGCACTATTTTAAGGGTTTTATATGAAGTAACTCATTTAATCTCCCTAACAACTCTAAGAGGAAGGCATTAAAGATGAAGAAAATTAGGATGAAGAACTCGAGGGATGAAGGAGATTTAAGAAGTCATTAGCCTAAAAAGTGTTAGAACTGGGATCTAAACCCAGGCATTCTGGCTCCAGAATCTCCCTGGGAGAATGCTTTTGAGCTTAGGTGAGGGACCACATCCCTTTCATTTTTATTTCCTCAGCGTTCATAAGGACTCGATGACTGTTTGCTGTTGAGCTGTGCCAAATGCGGCTGGCAGGAATTAGGAAAAAAATAAAGATACACTTGTTATGCAGCAATAATGTAGCCAATGTCTGGGTGGGGCGGGGGGAAAGAAGCCCAGGTTCTGCAGCCAAACCCATGAGACCTGGGCTTGACCTCCAGCTTCACCAGTAACTAGCTCAGGGGCTATTTCTTTTCTGACAAAAAATTATCCGCCCACCACCCACACGCCACCATTTCTGGGCCAAGAGCAATTTTGGAAGTTTGAAGGTTCTGCAAGATTGGATTCTGGACTCAAAGACTCAAAATCACTCAAAATAAAAATGACGAAATCTGAGGTGAAGTGATTTCCCTCAGGTCACACACCTGGCTGGTACCGGTGCTAAAATGCAGTTTCCTGAGTCTAGCCCAGCTCTTTCATTTAAGTCACACAGTTTCACTTGAGGTAGGGAAGTCCAACCCAACACTGTAAGAGGCAAATTATTCAAAACGGGACTTTCCAGAGCCAGCCTAGAATTGGACAGCCGCCTCCCTGTGTTGGGGCGAGGCACGCCCCGGTTTCAACTTCAGGTCTGAAATCTAACTCACTGTGATGTCAGAGGCCGGGGATATCTTTTCAGCAGTGAGTCATGCTCTGGAGATGAGCCTCCCACCGCTCTGCTCTGTCCTAAAAATTCTCCCTTGCCTCCTTTCTCTGCCAGGATGTCCTACGCAATCTCCCAAAGAAACACCTTTCAGTGAAGAGGACTGACTCCTAGGAGAAAGGAAGGCACCATCACCCCTCCGTGGGCTGTTACCTCCCCGAGGGGAGGCAAGAGCTTGAGTGACATTTTCTAGGTTGCCTCTCATTCTAGGATCCAGAGAAAAGAACAGATTAAATGTGGCGCAGGAACAAGAGGGTATTGTCTAGGGAAATCTGAACACAACTGGAGCAGCAGATGTAAATGTCACCCCGAGGCGGGATGTACCTCTAATGCGGGTCCTTGGTGACACCACCCACAGCACTTGTACCTGCTTGACGGCACAGGGGGCTAGTGCCAAGCATTCAGGTTCTGGAGTCAAACAAGCCAGCCTTCAAATCCTATCTCTGTTACTACTAGTTGAGTGCTTTTTTTTTTTTTTTTTTGCTTTTTTTTTTAAAATCACTAGTTACACTCACTGAGGCATGATTTCATTGGTTAGAAAAAGGGATCATAATATGGACTTCCTAAAGGGATACTGATGATGAAAAGAGATCTCATGTGCAGAGCTCCTAGCAGCAAGTCTGGTACTTGGGGTCCAATAGGATGTTGACAGTTCTCCTCCGCTCCTTATTTTTTGCAATTTTTTTTTTTTTGTAATTCAATTTGTAATCGAAACAAATGCTTTATGGAGAGCTCTTTGGAAACAAACACTTTGGGGGCAGTGTGGAGCTGAAACTAATTGATCAACATTGTTCAATCTTATATACTCATAATGCAGGAAAAATATCTCAGAACTGAGTCCACTGTTCCTCTGAATGACAGAATCCAAGTTTAACTCTCTACGTCTATCCAGGCAAGTGCTCTTCCAACAGGGGAATGCAGAATTAGCCACTTCCCAGAGAAACCCATTCTCTTTTCTGCCAAATCTAATGGCTCACTGATACAAAAATCTCTTACAAATTCCACGCACTGTAACCTGCCTTTGCTTTCTGCCCTGGTAGCACAGAATGGTAAGAAAAAAACCTGTTTCCTGTCAAAGACTGAAATGAATTCCCTCCACAGAAACTTGAGGAATTGGGGGTGGGGGTTTATAAGGAATTCCTCCAAGAAAATGAGGAAGCGGAAGAGACACACACTCAGTGCTGCAGAAACAGAGGAGGGAGAGGTTAAGTGTTTCTAGCCTTTGAGTAAAACAAGTTACTCAAGACATGAAGAAAAGGTAAGATTTGGGGGAAAAGAACCTGGTGAGATGCTAATTCCTTAAACTCCAGAAAGTATCAACAGGTTAGTCATCCACTGAGAGCAATTCTTTATCAAAAGATAAATGAGAGTAAGGAGGAAATTGCACCTTGAAGGCAGGATCATAGGTCTGAGGTGTTCCAGACCAGAGCCGCATGCCTTAAGGATTAAAATCTCCGGATCCGACTGAGATGCAGCGGTGAGAGCAGAGGCTCGGACCTGGGGTGAACACGGGGCTAGGAATGCGGCGCGGAGACATGCCTGGTGCGGAAGCGCTGGCCCAGGGGCTGGAGGCCTCAGCGCCGAATGAGTGTTTTCTCAGTGACAGGAGCACAGGATTCAGACGGGACACGGAGATAAGGAGGTTTTAAAATTCACATTTGAGAAGGAAGGAGTCTCAGGAGAGACCTGGAGAAGAGGGGTGACATTCAAATTTTCAGATTGTGTAAGAAGATATGGCTGTTTCAAACCCCACTCTGCTGAAGAAATAATATACTTAAGGAGGATTTCCACCTCGCTCTTCCCCCCGCCCCCACCCGGAGACACTTCATCTCTTTTTGAGATATTTCTCCCAATTAAGTCTAAGATCACTGGCTGTGGCTTCCAGACATGGGGCACAAGCTGACTGGTGTTCTTGTCAGCTTGGTGAAGCCCAAGATTTTCTCTTTTCTCTCACAGCCTCTCGGTAGAGAGAATGGTGATGTGGCGTCAGCAACATTTAGTAGGTGTGCCACCGCTAAATGCCTGACACCTTCTGGGTTCAAAATCCCGACACCTTGCACTTCTGGTCTTTTAAACCACCATATTGTTTTCCAAACAAATCTGTGAGCTGAGAGGAATGGTTATTTTATTGTGTTTTGAAGGAAGGTCTCGGTTAGTCAGAAGGAGTATAAAGAATTTTATTTCCCTGGGTCTTATATACTTTATTTGTAATAGAGCTGGGCATAATTCTGGTCTGCTTCCCGAAATATTTTTTTGCTTGTTGGCTGGTCCTTGTGATGGTGAGTGTTATGTGTCAACTTGGCGAGGCTATGGAACCCAGCTATTTAATCAGCACTGACCTAGATGTTGCTGTGAAGGTATTTTGTGGATGTGGCTAACATCTACGATCAGTGGACTTTAAGTAAAAGAGATGACTTCTGATAACATTGGTGAGCCTCATCTAATCAGTTGAAGGTCTTAAGAGCAAAAACTGATGTTTCTCGGTAAAGAACAGATTCTGCCTCAAAACTGAAGAATTAATTCTTGCTTGAGTTTTCGGTCTGCTCTACGGATTTCAAACTTGGCAGCTCCCACAATTACATGAGCCAAATCCTTAAAATAAATCATATATATATATATAAATATATTCTCCCGCTGGTTCTGTTTCTCTGGAGAATACTAGCTGATATGGTCCCTGTTTTCATACAGCTTTTCATCTAGAGTCTTATTTCCAGATGGTGCACAATCAAGATCAGATTCTGTGTCTTATTTACATTAGTACTTCCCCTCCCCACGGGCTCGGTGACAGACCGTAATAAAAAAAAATTTAGCATGAACAAATGAATGATGTAGGACGTACTTATGCCCATGTCATAAAGAACTATGATGCTTTTAAAAAGCAATGCAGGACACGCAGAGTCCAATATAATGTAAATAGAGTTGGCAATTATGACAATAGGCAGGACTAATTGAAAGAGGCTTTCCACTGGTAAGTTTTTTTCAGGAGGGGGCAGTAATTAGGTTTACTTGTTTGTTTTTTGGAGGAGGTACTGGGGTTTGAACCCAGGACCTTGTGCCTGCTACGCATACACTCTACCGCTTGAGCTATAGCCTCCCCTCTCCATTGGTAAGTTTTGAGTCAGATTAAGAGGACCACAGGGAAGGTGGTTTGGAAGCATGAGGAATGTGGAGAGAAGGGTACATCGGAGGGAGGCTTAGAAATCATCTGTGGGTGAAGAAAGTCAGGCTGGTCAAACCTGCCATGAAAGAGGAAGAAATAATGGAAAACCAGGTCAGTGAGGACAGAAGCCCATTGTGTTGACAAGAAGTGTGACAAGAACCCTTATTTTCCCCTGGGATAAAAAAGTAACACCAGCGTGCACACGCACGCACACATGCAGGAACGCATGCACGCACGAGGCGTGCAGCTGGCAAGTTTAGAGAGCTGAAGGATTCCCTGTTTGTCAGGGCAGATGCTCTGCCTGGAGATGTAAAGGATCTGAGTGCCTAAGACTGCCCAGCTGTACAAACATGTAAAAAGCCTCTTTCCATGCTGATGCACCACACTTGAGGTGTTTGTTCACTTCCTAGGACCGAGCCTCTGTTAGCTGGAGGCCCAATTAGCATTGCAGGGATGAAAAGGGAACGCCAGGGTCATGTTCCTGGTAGGAAGACTGGCTCTTTGGTAGATCAGCCCTTGCAGAGCCAGCACACAGAGAGCTCCCGAGGGGCAGCCTCGCCTTTGCCTTCAGAGACAGAGTCACGCAGCCTAAGAAAAAGCAACAGGGCTTTCATGAGCCCAGTTTTTTTTGTGCAGATGGCAATCCAGATTGGCACCTCCGGTTCTGAAACAAATTTCTGTCCCATGGACACTGTTTCAAGTTCCCAAAGCTGGAGCAGCTGGGAGAATGCAGAGTCACCGAATTTCTCTGTCCCCCATGAGCAAACTCCTCCTTCTCAGAATCTATCCCTGACTCAAGGAAGTCCATTTTCCCCTGAGTAGAACAGCAATCTCTCTCTCCTTTGACTTACAATTCACCGTACTACCTCTTTTCTCTTGTTTCCTTCTTTTTTCAACAAATATTTTTTTGAGGACCAGGCACTGAGCATACAGCTAATGGTGTAAGCAATCAAGAAAACAGGCAGTTACAATATATTTAAAATATTAGCATTTACTTAGTGCTTTCTGAGTGCCCGCCATTGTTCTAAACACTACATAAACTGACTTAGCTCTCATAACAATTCTATGCCAAACGCCCTATTATTATCCCCATTATACAGATTAGGAAACCAAGGCCCAGCGACACTTAATTACTCGCTTACAATCACACAGAAAGAAAAGAATGAGACCAGCACTAAACTCAGGTAGTCTGGCTCCAGAGCTTGTCCTCTTCGCCGTGAAGGTAGATGGAAGGGGCGGGGGCTGCGTGTCTTGGCAGAGGAGGCGCAGATGCCGGAGAGCACACACGAGGCACAGGTAACCCAGACTGTGGCTGAGGGAGGAGCACTGCGCTTAAAATTTAAATCAGATCATGTTACTCTCCTTCTCAAAATCCTTTAATGCCTGCCCAACTGGATTTGAAATAAAAGCTACACGTTCTCCTATGGCATACGAATGCTCTGCTCCACCTGGCCTCTCTCAACCTCTCTGGTCTTGACCCTTTCACCGTGACTTTAACAGCCCAGGTCTCTGGCGGCAGCACCTTTTGGGTGTTAGTCACTGTCTCCACCCAGCCAGCTCCTACTGAGTGTTTAGGTCTCAAGTTCAAGTCATTTATTTCCAAAGGGCTTCCCTGTGCCCTAATCTCCATTAATCCCAATAACAGCCAATTATAATAATAATTAGAGCAAACATTAAATATTACTAAGTGGTAGGCAGTGTTCTAAATACTTTACATAGAATGACATTTGAATTTTACAACAAACCTTATGGTAAGTGTTAGGATCATTCCCCCTTTCACAGGTAAAAAAGTGAGGTAATATTACAGCCTTCTGTACTTTTCTTCATTACGATAATCAAACATGTAATTGTGTACTGATTCATTTAGTATTTCCTGGGCTGTAAACTCCACAAGGTCTGGGTATGAATTCACTCTCTTCATCACTGTGTCCCCCTGTGTCTAGCACAGTGTCTCGATGCAGCAGGCATCTGATAAATGCTCCCTGAGTAAGTGAATAATGGATGTGTATGAGACGTATTTCTCTCAAAACTTACACATTTCCCTTATTACTTACAGCGAAATGGAGAGTTGACAGGATTTACAGGAAATGCTCTATTAAACAGTACTTATTAGGCCTGCAGATAACTCAGTTCCTTTGGTGCTTTCCTGCTGTGAAATTCTCACCACCCTTTCCTTTCCTTATAACATCCGAGGTTTACAGCGTGGCAAAGGCTGGGACAGAGGGAAGAGCCCAGGTTTTCAAGAAACACAGAGCTCGGTTTCAGTTCTGACTTTATCACTTGCTAACTGTGTGGTCTTAAATAAGCCTCATAGATCCACTCAGCCTTCCTTTCTAAATCCGTGAAACAGGGACAAGAGCATTTGCAAAACAGTTCAGTTGGGAGAGTCAGGTGAGAAACTAATGTATGCAGAGGGCCTAGCACCGTGCCTGGCAGTAGCAGGAGTTCCTCTCCTGCAATCAGAGGCAGGCACAGGGTGGAGGGTGGTGGAAATTATCTAGTTTCCTAGACAAACAGCACTGGCTGGACTAGACCCTAGACATGTGAAGCCCAGAGAGCGACCAAGGGGGCAGGGGCAGAGGCTGCATTATCTGACCTGGCTGCTTCCACGGATCAAGGGAGCCGGACAATCACAGCGCCATGGCCCCAGTTCACTCCCTGGACACAGCCAAAGAGGGGGTGGGAAAGTACACAAACCTCCGAGGGGTCACTTTTGGTCCATGTCAACAGCTCTGACTGGGAGTAAGCCGAGACAATAAACCAAGACAAAGATCCAGTGAGTTCTGCTGCCTGTTCTCTATTTCAAGGGGACAGTCCCAGCTTTGTTTCTTTTCTCTAGGGTGAAGGGCTGTTCCCTGAAATGCTCCTGGCTTCCGAGAACAGCTCTGGAGGCAACTCTACAAAGTGCTGGCCAGGGGCTGATGAGAAGTGAGCAATTCGAATTCACCCTGCTCCACCCCCCACCCCAGGATCACGTGGTCTTGGGGATGTGGGAAGGAGAAAAGGGAACTTAGATGGTCCTCTTCCTTCCTCCTTCATCTCCCAACATCCACACTCATTCTTCTCTAGGCCAATCTGACCTCCTTCTCATCTCCCTCCCTCCCAGTAAAGAGGAGGGAAGTGGGTAGGCGGGGTTGGGGGCATTGAGAAAGTGCATAAAAGTCTTTCCAAAAGGAGTCACAGCCCTCTCCAACGCTGACTCTGCTGGTAGGTTCTGTTTTCTCTCCAATGAGATGCTCTGCACCAGCTCTCTGCTGAGCTCTGTGGGTTGAAAAAATCTGCAGGGTGCAGGTGTGTGCCCACCCCGAACATCATATTTACATACGGCCATGATGGCTCTGCTTCGGTTTATGCAAAAGAAGGCTCTCACTTCACTAAGGTCCAGTTTACCAGAATGCGAATTCTTCTTTGCAGCCTATTTTTAAGAGAAAGAGCCACACTGGCATCGTGTCTGGTTACATTTGCTATCAGCTCCATTCTCCCACCAGCTCCCTTAGCTTTCTACTGTATGTCCTGGAGAAGCCTACCTTCAGCTCCAAATCTACTTCCATATAATCAGATTTTCATGGTTTTGGCAGGGGGAAGAATCTTACACTTCAAAAAGGTTTGCCTTCTAGGGTGTATCACTATGTAAGGGAAGTAGAGCAGGAGCTTTTAGAAGGATCTCAGCAAGACTCTCTGTTTTGGTTCCCTACTGATGCCGGCGGGCCTGGGTTCTGACCTGTCACACACAGACCACCTGCTGTACAACCCTGATTATACCGACACTATTACTGACACCTTCTCAGTGCCAGGAGCTATGCTAAGTGCTTTACACACGATTACGTACATAATTCTTATAACCAACATATGAAATATGTACAACTTCCATCCCAGTTTTGGAGAGGTGAAGCCATTTGTCCCAAGGTCACACAACGCTGGAGCTGGGATTTGAGAGAGGCGGTCGGGGTCCGGGGTCTACACTGTTAATCCCTATACATAGCTTTTCTCATTTAGTCTGCACAGCAATCTTATGAGATAGAATATTAAAATACTCATTTTCCAGATAAAAAAACTGAGGCTCAGAGAAGTAACCTGTCTAAAGGATTGACCCAGGATCCCAACCCAATTCAATTCAATATGCGGAGAGCCTACTTTGTGCCAGGCTCTGTGCGAGGCACCAAGGGCACAGTACAGTGGGATAGGCTAGTCATATTTAGTCATTTTGGTTTTTTTCCATTTCTTTTAACACCATCATTTCTTTCTTTCTGAAGTGAGTTCACTCTGAGTGAAGTAAAGTCACACGTAGTCAAAATCAGCAGAGGATGCTGGCACTGCGCACACGCCCGAGAGCTAGACGATATCCAGACCAGCCTGAACAAAGCCAGTTACCAGCCTCCGCTCCTTCCCAATCCTTTCTGATTCGGGAAGGCGCAGCATTCGGTTGTATTTGCTCATTCCGTAAACATTTATTGAGCATTTACTATGTTCCAGGTCTTATGCTATAAATTGGGGATCTAAAAAGAGAGGATTCGTGTTTGACCTGGGACACTCTTAGTTTAGAAGAGGAGAGAAAATTAAAACGAAAAACACAGCATGGTATGACAAGCGCAGCAATTGAGAGTTTGAGATAACAATTAAGATAACGGCTGAGAGTGGTTTTGGATGAGCTTCAGGGAGCCCTTCCAGGAGATGGCATAGACGCCAGGACCCGAAGGGTAAGAAATGCACCTTCCAGATGGGAACAGGTAAGGGAACTAGTGCTTACTAAGCATATACTATATGTCAGGCCTGGAATTGAGACTATATATTTAGTTTAACCCTGACTCCGGAATCCAAGAATCAGAGAGCATAAAGAACTCGTTCACCGTGACATGGTAAGAAAATCCCTGAGCTGAGTATGTGAATGACATTTTCGGGAAAGGGCAGCCCAGGCAGAGGGAACAGCACGCACAAATGCAGGAAGGCAAGAAGAGCCTGGCATAGCTGAGGGACAGCGTGTTCAGCGCATCTCAGACATCAGCAGTGCCTGGGGGCAGGGGTTAAAGGGGGAGATAAAGACAAAGAAAGAATTAGAAGCAAACTTTGGAAGGACTGCATACCTGGTGAAAAATAAGGATCTTATCCTAAAGATAAAGGATGGCCAAATAAGAAAATAACATTACCATAATGGGGTTTTAGCAGAATAA
Organism: Camelus ferus; assembly: GCF_009834535.1. Lineage (NCBI taxonomy): Eukaryota > Metazoa > Chordata > Mammalia > Artiodactyla > Camelidae > Camelus > Camelus ferus. Next base: position 49,300,593 of record NC_045708.1, on the reverse strand, counting down.
TTCTGGTAGCAGAATGGAAGATGGATTGAAGTGGGGAAAGACTGAGGACAATAACCAAGTTGGAAGGCCACTGCAATAGTCCAAGCATAGGAGAATGAAGCACTGAACACAGGGAGAGGGGATGGGGAAGAAAAGGAGGGGGTAAGATTAGAGAAAAGATGATAAGAATTGGCTGTGGGAGGTGATGAGAGAGATGAAAGATGGTGAAGAGCTGCTAAAAGCTAGGAATATGGGAAAAGGAGCAGTGATGGAGGGCGGATGGATCTGAGCCTCCAGACAACCAAGAGGGGTTGGTTACTAAGGTGCCTGGATGTCTGGCGTTTCTGGACACACTTACTGATAAGCATGCACATACTTATCAAGAAAGTGTAAAGGGACAGGGTTAAAGTGTGAGATGAGCGCTAAACCAACATGGCGGGTTCTCACAACCAGATCTGAAGAAAGCCGTCTGCTCAAGATGGTTCCCTGACTTTGAGCCTGGCTCGGGGAGGCAGACAATCCCAGGTGTGAGGCAAATATTTGGCTCTGACTCCCGGGGCTGTCCAGGTAAATACAGCTGTCAAGAATACCCAGAAAGAGACAGATGTCTCCTGAGGGGCTCTCCCTGACACGCCTGGGAGCTGCATGAGCAGGCTTGAGGCAGGCGGCAGCTGGGGTTTGGGAGGACACAGCACGTGGGCAGCCTCCTGCCTCCTGCGGGACTCTGCAGATGAGGTGGCTGAGAGAAGTGAGTCTTTCTTCCCAGCCTCCTCCTCCACCCTCTGCCGTAGTCCATGCCGCATAAAGGTTGATTCATAGATGAGGGGCTGCAGCTAGAAGCCACATTGAAGCAACAGAAAGGGCAAAGCTGCGTGTGTGTGTGTGCGCCTGCGTGCATGTGTGTCTGTGTAGAGGAAACTGTTTATTCAGGGAACTATATATCAAACACAGCCTTACGGGCAGACAATAGTGACTTGCCTAGGTAATTTATGCCACCCAAATCAACATCAGGATGGGCTGTGCAGAGCTAAAGGTGAGATGCATTTTTAAAAGTGGGGTGTCTCCCTTTCAAGGTCTCAATGACAGGAGATGCTTTTGCACACAAAACATTCAGGCAACAATATCTAGGCATCTGCTGGAGCCTCTCCTCACCAAAGAGAAAGAAAGGCCGGAACTGAAACGCAAAAGAAAGAAAGAAACTGTTTGGAAATAGGTCTGCTACAGTATAAACTTTCCCCTTTCTCTGGCTCACTGCTATAGCAAAACCTGATGGTTGTCTTTGTGAAAAACGTGTCTGTATCTAGGTCCCTGGCAGTGATTTGCCTCTGGGAGGGCCAGCAATCTATTTAATGACTCCATTGACGTCAATAGCATAACTGAAATACTTACTAACATGCATGATTCCAACTTTCAAAGGGGGGGTGGGTGGATGGTGTCTCTCAGCAGCACAAAAACCTGAAGTGGAATCAGAGCGGAACGAACTGCAGTCTTTAGGCAGCGAGTGAGAGAAGAGATGCTGCAGGTCTCCTCAGTTCTATTTAGTCCGAAGAAACATTCACCCTAATTTTAGAAATTCATTTCCAACTGGTGGAATAGCCATTAACCGAGCAGGGTATTATTTTTGGTAACGTTTGCTCAAGGGTAACATTTTAACTATTCGCACTTTAGTTGACTTGTCAATGTGTTTTTTGCAACTTACCCTTACCTAATTTTAGACATATATGGAATAATTGCAAATCAACATAAATAGCTGTGTTGATGCTCCCAGGTAAAATGACACACGAAGGCTAATTTAGACAAAAGCAATTCTTACAAAGCAACCATTTGGGGAATTATTCTCAGAATTACTGGGGATTTTCTAGTGTGTCTGCCCTATTTTGTATGCAAGCTGCCCAACCCTCAAGGTGAATAATTAAGCCAATTATTCCAATAATTTCAGGCCCCCCCAACATTCAGAACACAGAAGAAAAAAATCTGATTATTTTTAGGTTTTTTTTCCTTTTCTCTCTTTTCTTTTCCTCCCTCCCTTTCTTTCTCTTTCCGTTTGTAATTCCTTCCCATTTCTCCCTTTTCGTGAGTGGCCACAGCCTTTGGTAACAAGATTGATTTGATTAGTATTTGTTCATGGGTGTTGTAACCCTGCTTAATGGTTCTTGCTTAACGATTCTTGCCTAACGTAGAAGAAACCCAGTGAACGTTCTGCTGGTGCCAGGCTTTGCTGCCAGTCATCTGACACAGATCAGCTCCAGGCCGTGGCTGCCACTCTCAGAGAGCCCTTCACTCGTGCTCACACAGCCCATCTCTCAGCCTAGGCCCTGGCTGCTCTGGCAGAGAATGACACCTGCACCGATGTCACAACTTTACAAATTTCACGGGACCCAAGCTAACTTACCGAGTCCCTTGTCCGCTCCCCAAATAGACCTTGCATCTGACACTCTCACATGAACCTCTAGAGATATTCATAATCAAGCAAAGATATGGGAGGGAACTCATACTGAGAAATACACTTCTGAGGAGAAAGCCTCTTCTGTTTTATCAACCAGTAAAAAGCCATTTCCTCCAGAATGACCTGGACACATAGTAGAAGAAATGGATTCTCATGAGCACTAAAAAATATTAATTAAGTCTGTTTCTCAGTTAGGCCAACCTATTTCAGACTTACTGAAAGCCCTATGTTATCTCATTCTATTTCTCCATTCACAGGCTTTTCATGAAATATATCTAATTGACTGGTGTTGAAAACCACCATGAACTGAGGATACCCAGGCTGGGAGAGACTTCGGGTCTGCAGCAGCCTAGCCTGAAGTCCTCAGGGCAATTCTCCAGTCATCTTTGTGACATGCTTTGCTGTCATTTCCAATGATCCACAGCTGTGGGAGTCGTCCTTCAAAAACGTCTGATCTGTTATGTGCTCAATATGTTTATTAGTAAATTTTGGAAGAAGAAAATTAGCGATAGAACATTCCACCTTACACATTGATTTGGCTGCTAAGAAGTTGTATATATGATACATATTACTAAAAACCAAGTCACATGTATAGTAATCGGAAGTGCAAGCCATTAAAAGGGATACCTCTCCAATCCTTTTATAAAGGAAAGATCATTTCGTAAAGGCAGTGAACACTTGATAATTTATCCTTTCCGCATATTCTTACTCCCATGACATACCTATGATCATGATTGAAATGCACGCAAAAGCAAGGAATAGGATGGGTGGGGCAAGTCATCCTACAAACACACACACATCACTCACACACTGCCTCCCTCATATATATACACACACAAACACACATACCTGATTTTCTGCAATTCTGTGGGGCTTTTTTTTTTCTACTGAAGATAGTTTGGGGGCCTGAAATCCTAAGAATTACTTCAATTTTCTATTTTGAATGTGTACAGATGACAGAACCCAAGTTCTTGCCTTGTTTTGGAGTGTTCTTTTTTCAATTCTATTTTTTTCCCTTTCCGTTCCAGTCCTTACGCATCATGTAGACAAAGCCTGGAATTCATGCTCATGAAAAGAGAACATGTGGTAAAAACTGAGATGCTCATGAAACTCCACAGCATTAACATTTTCAACACCCCCAGGAGGATTTACTGCATTTTCTCTTTAACATAGGAGCATATGATTTGCACATTGCTGTATTTTTCTGGGTTTTAAATTCTCTGTTAGTTTACTCTGGCTTTCCTATTTAAAGGGCAAAATGTCAACTTTTTGGATTTAACTCTTTTTGTTCAAAACCTACATGCCCATACTAATATAAAGAGTTATATCGTGCAGTTGGAGAGTGTTTCAAACTTCTTTCAATTTCAATGCAATAACTGATTTTTTAATAGTAAAAAATAGAATTGAATATGTTTCATAGCCATGCAGATAAAATATTGACTCATTATTAATATTTAATTTATGAGCATTTTCCTTTAGATAAAAGTCCCCAAGTTTTATGTAGTTCTCCAGTTCAATTCAACATTTACTATCTCTCTACCATGGGAAAATAACTATGCTAAAGCATTTTAAATTATAAAGAGATGAATAAGGTACAGACAGTCCCTACCTTCAAGGAGCTCCAGTGGAGGGGACATGTTAAGTCACAAAGTACAGTATATCATAGAATGGAATTCTGGCCAGAGCACCAAAAAATAAATGAATGAATGAATGAATGAATGAACGAAAAAGTAAATAAATAAATAAAAGGGGAGGAGCAATTATAATGATTTAAAAAAAAATTAGGATGCCTTTGCAGTGGAGGGAAATTTGTGCTGTAGCATGAGAGCTGAAAATCATAAGGTTGGCTAAACAGCGAAGAGGAAGGTACTGCCAACTGAGAGATTTACTTTGATTTCCCTCATGAATAATTTCAGTCAATGATCAATTTGTAAGAGCAAATTCCCCAATTTTTTACCATGGTTTCTGACAGTCAGCTTTTAAAATGAATTGTACTTCCTTCATTTAGATGTACTTAAAAAGAACTTTTAAAGAAGATTTCCCTTTTTGCTGTCTTTGTCTCTGTCTCTCTCTTAAACTTGCTTTTAATACAAGAAGACAGTTACCTAGGGCAGCCAAACTGTCCTAACAAACTGGATTTTTGTTAAATCTGTTTAAATTACTGTGGTTTCTTGTATCTTTCATCTTAGATTTCATCTGAAATGCATGAGTTCAACGTCAGTGTTAAGAAATGAAAATGTGATCTTAGTATCGTGATAAAGCACCTTCTAAAGCTGCACCCCAGCTTTCAATTTTTCATGTGCTGGGGGCCACTTATTTTTCATTCCCCTTTAAAGTTTCTATTTAAACACACCTCTTTGTCATATGCTGATAAATATTAAAATAACAGGAAAAATCTGCCTGACTTATTTAAGCTGATAATAAGAACAAAACACAGGATGTGTGTGTCCTCCTTCCCTTTTTTGACTGTGGTTAAGCGTTAAGGAGGTTTTGAAACCTATGATTACGTAATAATTGGTATCACTACATTCTCTTCCCAATGAAAAGCCAGGAGTTTTGTAGCCTGCCACAAAGGCAGACAAAAACAAATTGCCTAAGTGGTATTGTCATTGCTTTGCTCCATTGTTTTAAAAGAATTTAGCAAAAGAATCTCTAGTTGCCAAGCTGCAGTTACTGTGCCAATAATCACAACACGATCTTTCCAACAGCATCTTTGGCTAATGAGCTAATTTATAGAACCATAAACATCACATATTCCCCTAATGTTTGTCAGTATTTATTGCAAGAAAAAGAAAACATAGTTGAAATATTCAAATTGCTGTCAAGAGCATCTTAGTACATTTGGCTAATGGAAATGGGAGGGACGGTGTCCCACTAGTTGGCCAATATGATGAAATGATAGCAGTTTCCAAACCACCTGCTTTGATCTCCAAGTATGTAATACCAGTTATATGTTAAGACACTCTATTTAGTTTCTTTTTATAAAACTTCTAAAGGAAATAGCACATCAGCACACCAGGTTTTTGAAGTCCATGGGTAGAGAACTATTTTCTTCTTTCCTAACATAAGGCTCTAGAGGTAAACTTAACTTACTATCTTCCTTTTACTTTTATTCTCCTTATCAATGTTTTTCTCATAAAAATATTTTGTAAAGCATGTACTATAAACACTTTAGAAGCCAGCGAGCCAATGGAATCTACTGCCTTTGTTCCCTTCTTTTAAAAGTTGAGCTTTTGTCTCATTTCCGTCATATGCGTGGCCATCAAACCAGCAAGAAAACACCACATCTGAGGAAGGAAGATCATAGCAAAGGGAAACACAGAAACCTACGAGGCAGCATTAGCTGTTAGATGGAAACACAGAAACCTATGAGACAATATTATTTGTTAGATGGAAACACAGAAACCTATGAGGCAACGTCAGGTGTGAGATGAGCTCAGTATGAGTTCATCTTACTTGTTTCCCCCGCGGTTCTACTGAAGTTCACTGCTCTCCTAGTGGGACAGACTCAAGAGGGAAAACTCCGTTTCACATTTAAAAAAATGTCATCTAACTGGTTGTATCTTATGGCAAGAAGAATTTGTATCCAACACATCTCCAAGATGTCCCTTCAAGGTGGTCCTTCCTCTCTGCAGCTCTCAGCTCCACATGAAATGCGGATGCATGGACTGAAAAATGAGAGGTTAGGTTTCTTTAAAAAAAAAAAAAAAAAAAAAAAAACACCTTTGAGGAACAAAGTTGGATGACCTCCAAGAGAAATGATTTGTGACCTGGAAAGGGCCTTTGGTTTCACACCTGGAAAGGATGTGGATTCAAGGGGGATGTATAGTTGGCGCTGAGAGGAAAACCACTAACATTCACTGTGGGGCCCTCAAGCCAGTGTGGAGGCACCTGGGGCCTCTGAGGTTAGCGCTCCTGGAGTTCACTGGGGCCAGCTAAGGTCCAAGCACTCCTGCTCTTCTTCTGGGAAGAGCATTCCCACCCACACATCACATTCTGGAAGCCTAGGCATGCATACGATGGGCGAATTATTTTATACTGCCTTTCATTTGGTTTCACATGGAGTGAAGTAAAGTTCCAGTCTGCCTTTGAAAAAAGTCACCAAGAGACATATTTGGAGGGCCATGATGTGCAAACAAGTGCTATTATTCTCAAAAAAGGTTCTGAAAAAAGAGGCACACATTTACAATTTGGAAACACGGAGATAAGTCTCCTGACACGGCTTACCTTGCAGGTTGACTCTGGAGACAGGAGGCTGACTAGCAGCTGGAGACCTCCTGTGGAGAGGGAGTGAAAACAAGGCCTGAGTCTTTGTATGAATATCCCCCGCCTGCACCCCCATGATCCCTGAGGAGTTTTCCAGGTCATGACGAGCCGTCCAGTGACATAATGCCATCTCCGGAAGGCGGGCTCCTGTGACTCCGGTGGAAGACTGCGACTCTCACATCCAGATGGCGTGGAATTTCCCTGCGCACAACCTCCTGGACGCGCCAACACTCCAGGGAGGAAGTCGTTTACTCAGGTCCCTAACTGGGCCTTCTGTTCTAGGTTTCCCTGCCCCAGGAGGCTCTCTGAAGAGGATACACGTGCTCAGAAACGGTACCAAATCTAAGAGTGAACCCCAACTCCTTTGGGCAGTGCTGTAGAAAGTTACAGTGAGAGGGGCCCTTCGGGTTTAATCAGTCCAGGCTTCCCCCTACCTTTTTTTTTTTTTTTTTGGTGGGGATGTAATTAGGTTTATTTATTTTGTTTTTAATGGAGGTATTGAGGATTGCACCCAGGACCTCGTGCATGTTAAGCACGCTCTCTACCACTGCGCTGTACCCTCCCCACCACTGCGCTGTACCCTCCCCACAGGCTTCCCATTTTTGCATCTCAGAGATCCAACACCCAGAGAGGTGACATCACCAGTCCAAGATCACATCGCCAGCTAGGAACAGTAACCTAGGTGGCCCGCCTCATGGAAAGGTCTTTTCACAGTAGCCCTGGGCATTATGCTGTATCATAAAACAAGCCCGCTCAAGCCAAGCGTCAAGTGAAACAAGAAAACAAACTCATGCTCCACAAACACAGAGGTTCCATCTCCCTTCCTTTCTCGATTTTCCTTCTTCCTTCTTCATCCCGTTCATCTCCCCTCACTCCCAACCCTGATTCTCTTGCCGCTCTCTCCATCCTTCTTGTGCCTTGCAGAGCTTCTTCCTGACTCTCCAGGATTCCCAGGGCATTGCTGGAGAGCCCCCCAGAAACACTATAGAGCAGTGGCCCTCAAACTTCAGGGTGCACAGAATCACCTGGAGAGCTTATTAAGACACCCGGCTGAACATTACTTCCAGGGTTGCTGATTCAGTTGGCCTGGGGTGGGTTTGAGAGTTTGCACGTCTCACCAGTGCCCAGGTGGTGCTCTTGCTGGCCTGCCTGGGGCCCGCATTTCAGAACCATTGGCATAGCGGGCTGTCTGCCCCACTGAAGAGCAAGAGGATGCTGGCAACGAGCAAGAGAGGGGCTCTCTAGCCCAGTGGGTCTCAATCATACTCGCCACTGCGAGTATGATTCCCTCCCCCATCCCTGGAGGGTCTATTTCAGTGTGTCTGAGACAAGGCGTGGGGATCTGTATTTTTTACTTGTCGATGAATTCTGATGCACAGGCAAGCTTGGGGAGGAAGCCAAGTTCTACATGGCCTGCGAAGAGATTGCAAAGGAGGGGTTTCCCTCCTGGTGTGTCCACAAAGTTATTTTCCTAGGTTTTTAAGTGTTCCAAACCCAATTTTGGTCCCTTAGGGGTAATATTGCGTCTAGGTAACAATACCTTATAGGTGCAGGGTCCGGGGGCCAGGGTTGACATTTATCATTCATCTACTGGCTGGGTGATTCCAGGCAAGGTAGTTTTATATTCTCTGTGGCATGAAATTCTCATGTGTGCTGTAGGGGAGAAAAATTTTGTCCTCTGCCCTTCTAGGTTCTTTTGGCTGGTCTATTCATTACATTGACGTAAGACAGATTAACAGGAGAAAAAAACAAATTTAATTACGCACTTAAGGGCGTTCCAAAAGAGTATGAGACCCAACGGCAAGTCAAGCAGTTGAGACTTACCTGCCATCCTGAGCTAAGGCAGGGGAAAGGGGCCTGGCGCCGCAGAGGGCAAGAGGGTCACTCACAGGGTGAAATTCACGGAAGAACAGACATGTTGCAATTAGACGTTTGCCTGCCATACAGATGGGTCATGCAGATAAAAGTCATCTCTGGCAATCTCTCTCTCTCTGAGCCAGACCCTCAAGTAAAATTGTTTTAGGTGGTTAAAGGAGAGGTAAGAGTTTTTCTTGAGTCTGCTACGTCTCGCCTGCCTTCAGCTAAAAACAATCTATGTGCCGAAGGGGCATATTTTGGGATCACACGTACTCTGCTCCCCATCAGGGACACGGGAAGGGGACTGGCCATCCGAGGGGTACTTTTCTCTGCTAAGCACTGTGCCAGGTACTTCTTAGCTTCCATTGGGAATATTATCATCGCATATGAAGGATAAGGAAACTGAAGCTTGGAGAAGTCAAGAAATACGTTGAGGTACCCATGGTTCATAGTAGCCAGGTCAGGATTCCAGGCTTTCTGAATTCAAAGTGCGTGCTCTCGCCACCATCCCATCTACTGATAACACCTGCACAAATGTGGAGGGCTGTTTTTCAGAAAAACTAAGAGGTTAAATTCCAAACTCTCAAGACCTGGCATTGCAAGTCTGCTCCTTGGCTCTCCTTGAACGTGCACTTTCCCTTTCCTGACACTGCTCAGGCCATTCCTCTGTGAAGGAAGCTTTCCCCTCGCAAATTCCCACGTTGAGATATCACCTCTGTTCTGTAATACTGCAATTTATGATAAGAAATATATACATTTGGTTTTTGGATCCATTCTTTAGGAACGGAGTTCGTAAAGCCCTCGGGGCTTCCTAAGTGAGGAGAGCAACCAAGGGGTCTCTTGCTATGTTGATGAATGACTTTTGGACCAGCAACTAGGTAATATAAGGAGGGGGCTGGTTGCCAGCAGAGCCAGCCAGGTGATTAGAGAGTTTGGACTTCCAGATCCACTCTGAACCTCTGGGGAGGGGAGAGCGGCCGGAGATTGAGTTCAATCACCAATAACCAATGATTTAATTAATCACGCTTTTGTAACAAAGCGTTCATAAAAACTCAAAACGACTAGGTTGGTGGACACAGTTCAGAGAGATTGACGTGCCCAAATAGTATGGAAGCTCTGGACTCCTTTCTACACACCTTGATCTCTGCATTTCTTCCACCTGGCTGTTTCTGAGTTATCTACTTTTATATCAAATCAGTGATCGAGTAAGTAAAATGTTTCTCTGGGTTCTGTGAGCCCTTCCAGCATGTTAATTGAACCCAAGGAGGGGGTGGTGGGAACCTCCAACCTATAGCCAGTGGGTCAGAAGCCCAGGTGAGAACCTGGGCTTGCCACTGGGGTCTGAAGTCTGTGTGTGTGTGTGGAGGGGAGGTCTTGTAGGACTGAGCCCTTAACCTGTGGGATCTGATGCTATTTCCAAGTCAGCAGTGTCACAACTGAATTGAAGTCCGCGACACCCAGCTGGTGTCACAGAGAACTGCTTGGATGTGTGGGGGAAAATACCCTAGTATCAGAATCATGCCTTCAGACGTCAAATGCCGTCTTCTCCAAAGAATGTTACTGTAGGGGAGCAAAACTTGCCACCCCTGAACATCTCTTGGCATGAGGATTATCTCCAGGTGAAAAGGCCCAAAAAACTCAGGAAGAAACTGTGATCTTTCCTTAACTGCCTAAAAGAATGTAAACAGAGGACCTCTTCCAGGAAGGGCGCCATCCCCGTAGGTAACCACAGTGTGAACGAGGTATGGTAGACAGGGAGGGACCAGCAAAGTCTGTTTGTTAAAATTCCATTCTGTGTGTCATTGTCTCTGCGTGGCCTGGGAAACATTTATTTACCAAACATTTGCTTTTCCACTTCGCTGTTAATTGCCTTCCTTCCTTTTAAAATTCCCAAACCCCTACCCCACAATATCCTCTTTTATCTATAGATAAAAAATGGTACTTAAGGTGGGGGTTTCAGCCATTTTGTTGAGTTACTCAGTTTTCCTGGGTCTCTCCCAGGCCCACATGTTACTCAACTTTTGTTTGACTTTCTCCTGTTAATCTGTCTCTTGTCAATTTAATTCTCAGACCAGCCAGAAGAACCTAGAAAGGAAGAGGAAAATTTCTTCCTCCCTAAGAATGTCCTGCTCTTAGCTCACAATGATGCCTCCTCTAATGTCCCCTGGTGCTTCGTTTGTACCTTCAGGGTTATTTCCTCACATTACAATTCACATGGCACGTTCCATCCCCACCCCTAATCTGTGACCCATTGGTGGTGGGATCCAGTTCTGACCCCTTTCTGTATACCCTCTGCGGGACCCACCACCATGTGTCGTGAAGAGTAGGAACGCCGTAACTGTTGAGGAACTGTCAACAGAATGAACCATTGATGTGACATTGATCTGAGGCTCCAAAAAACATATGAATGATTTATCTGCTTTCCCTTCCTCTGTAGTCTTGGTTCTACATACTCCTCGCTGTTCCTCACACATGGCATGTGCTTGCGTTGCCGGGCCGTTTGCATACATTCTGCTCAGCTGATCACTCTTCTACTCTTTAGGTGGCAAACTCCTTCTTATGTTCTAGGACTCTAGTCCGGCGTCACCTCCGCAGGCATCCTCCCCTTCCCTCCTGGGAGGTCATCACTGTCTGCACCACTGCTACTTTCCTAGGCCTGCCCCACCCGAGTGCTGCTCTTACTGTACAGCGACCCCCATCCTCCTGTCTGTCTCCTCGACTCGCCTGTGAGAAATGTAAGCAAAGACGGAATCCCATTCATCCATGTAACTTTGGGATCAGCAGGATATGTGGTAGGAAATAGATATTCAATAGGTATTGATTAGATTAAAACATATATCTTTTTAATACTTTATTTTACCTGTCTTCCTGGGTTCCAAAGATGGCTTTTGTGAAAAGAGACATAGAACTAAGAGACCCGAAATACTGGAGCTTTCTACTTTCTTAATAGCACAACTCCTCATAGCACTGGATTCCCCCAATGACTTCTTAAAAATTATACAAATTATATAAATTCCTTGGTCCCAGGAGTTAATTTTGAACATATAGCTTTTATTTAGATCTGGTAGTTCAGGGAAGCAAGCACCTGGGTGCCTAAGCTTTGGAAAGGCAAGGGCTACGTTTATCACTTTTTCTCAAGACCTAGAACAAAGAAGAGGCTCAATACGTTTTGAACGAATGAATCACGTCTGGAAGCTGCATTATTGCTGGCAGGGCACGAGAGTACCAGTCAGAAAGCTGTGATGAGTGCCAGAAGAAAATGACACTGGTTGCCCACGATGGGTCCAATGGTCCCTAACTTAAGGAAGAACCGTAAGAAGTTCTAAGCCTGGGTTGTAAAGATGGCGGTATTAACAGGGAGGATAGTGTGGCTGCAACCATTAATACTTTCCAGCCCTGCAGAGCGCAGTGGAAAAAGAATGGGACTCTGAATAAGACAACAGGAATTCTAATCCTGGTTCTGGCACCTTCCAATCAGATAGCCCTGGGCAACTCACTGAACCTCTCAGTTTCCTCCTCACTTGGGGAGAACAGGCAGCAACTAACATTTACTGCTAATTTACAGTGTGCCAGCTCCCGTGTGAGAGGTTTTACATCTATTTCCTCCTTTACTCTGAGGAAATTTGGCTAGGTTCTTTCCAGCTCTGAATGCTCAAGATTTTATTATTCTCAGCTAATTTAAATCCCACGCCAAAGACACAAAGCAATGAAAGACACTTCGATATACACTGGGGGAAAAAAAGTGGTTATTCATTCTTTCTCAAAGACTTCATACATGTTGATTAAATTATGCCTAGGAAGAATGTTGACACAGAGATGTGACATGCTCTCCTGGTCGCCATGGTGATATCTGTGATGTTAGTGACGGAGCTGGAGGATGGAGGACACGTCTTTGCTCCCAGCTCTGTTCCCTGGTCATTGGACTGCTGACTGGTAGGCACTCTCAGGCACATGCAATTTCTCCATCAGTCTGTTTAAAGCCAGTAAATGCTTTAGGGGTGCTTATCTGAATTAACAACTCTAATGAAAGCCATACTTTCAAAATTCCTGGGACAAAGGAAACACAGGTTTTAATTTGAAGCCAAGAAATACAGGCCCAATCAAGCATTCCTCAGGAAAGCATCTCATGGAAATGCAAGGAAATCACCTCCACGGGAAGTTTAAGATTTTCACCCTTTGGGTGGTGAAGCTCAGACAGACAATGGACTGCTTTTACGCAGAGCAAAGAGCCAAAAGATGGGTTCTATGTGGGAGTTCCTTTTCATATTAAAAAACACCCTCTTCAGGTGTCCAGTGAAAACCATTCCAAGGACATAATGATTGCTTAACTGTCACATTCAAGGCAAGGAGTGGCACCCTGGAACCCCAGTCAAACATCCCAGAAAGTGGCTTTTGCGTTCCATGGGTCTTATCGGTTTCCACTGTTAAGATTAGTGACTATCAGGTTTGGGGTGGGAGGGGAAGCGCTCTTAGTACAGTGGGTCCGTTCTCGTCTTCGGTTACCTTTATTTGTTTGAGGGTCATGACTGCCTAGGAATAGGAGGGAGTGCCATAAGTGGACTTTCAGTGTTCCCACCTGCCCCTGTCAGGCTGCTCCATTTGTGGCTGAAACCCATCATTCAGTTCTCAGGGTGAGTTAGACAGAGGCAATCTCAACTCCCTTTGGTGAAACCCCAGTGGGGTACGTGCCCTGCCTTGAACTCTGTTGGTTGGTGTTAGTTTCAAGGAAGTACTGAAATCAGTAGGAGGATCGGCTCTGTACAAATATGGGTCTGGATTTGGGAATGATCATTAGAGGCAGCCGTCCTACTGCTGGAGAGCTATTATGTTTGGTGAGTGAGGTTTGGACCAGAGGTGACATGGACTGCCATAATTTGGAGGGCGGTCCTCAGCCAGAGAGTGAGAATTGGCTCTGGGTGAACTCTGTGTATGTCAGCGATGAAGGTTTATGTGGCTCAAAACTCCTAAGGCTATGGAAAAATCTGATTCTCCAGAAAGTAGCTTTAGCTGACAGCCTATTAATCAGCAGGGATAGGCTGAATTCCCCTGATACTCTAACAGAGGAAAAACCTCCAAGCCATGTTAACAAACCAGTAACTGAAAACATCCTGCCACGTCACCACCCACCCCCTTCTCCCTGGAACTGTGCAGTGTAGTGGCCTTGAGTCTGCCATGCCAAAGAAGCCTTTGAAGTATCTCCTTATTAATCCCTTGCTCCCCGGTTACCACCTCCATCATCTTGGTCCAGGGTTTTACTCTTCATATCTTAATTCCTGAAACACTCCTCTAGCTCATGTCTCTGCTTCAGGCCCTCTGATCTTCAGTAATCCCATAAGGTCTTCCTAAATGACTCTGTTCCAAAGCCTTCAGAGATTTTGCCCCATAACCCAGAAGACTTAATAGGTGTCGTCAATGGAAAGATGTGAGATAACAGAAAATACCTATGGTGGTCTCTGCCCCTGCTTGCTGACACAGGGCTCCTAAAACCGCTGTAATTTCTTAAGTAAAAAGAGCACTAGGAGCATCTTTGGTTCTAATGAGATGACTCTGGGTGGGGTCCTGGATGGCTCCTGGTCACCAGAAACACTAAGCCGTGATTAGCAGCTTAGAATTCGCAGCTCTAACCCACATCCTCCAGTGAGGAGAGAGGGTCTAGGAATGGAATTAATAATTGATTATGCCTGTGTGAAGAAGCCTCCGTAAAATCCTAACAGTATGGGGCTCAGAGAGCTTCCAGGCTGGCGAACAGAACCACACCGGGAGGGTGACGCACCGCAACCCCGTGGGGCAGAAAGCTCCTGCCCTCGGCGCCCTCCCAGACTTTGCCCTGCGTGTCTCTTCATCTGGCGGTGACCTGTATCCTTTATCATATCCTTTAGCAAACTGGTAGACATCAGTTAGTGTTTCCCTGGGTCCTGTGAGCTGCTTGAGCGAATTTATCAAGCCTGAGGAGGCAGTCATCAGACTCTAGCTGGTGGACCAGGAATACGGATAATAACTTGCGCTTGCAGCTGGTGTCTGAAGTGGGGCAGGGGAGGCAGGCAGGCTTGTGGGACTGAGCCCTTAACCTGTGGGATCTGATGCTACCTCCGGGTAGATGGTGTCAGCACTGAGTGAAATTGCAGGATGCCCAGCTGATGTGAGACACTTGCTCGTTGCTACGGGGAAAAACGTCCCCCATACTTGGTGACCAGAAGTGTCAGCAGTGGAGTGCTCTGTGTAGGCAGTAAGAGAGACATACGGGGAAGACAAACACGGGAGGGAAGAACTAGGTTTGAGCCCTGCAAAACAGAGCCAGGATACCAGGTTTCAAGCCTGGCCCTGCTCATCCCCAGAAGCGAGACGTTCTTGCACTTGGCGTCTAAGCTCTCTGAGCTTTGCTCCTTGTCCTCAGAGTGGGGACAACATGCCTGTCACATATATCACTTACGGTGATGATGACTGAGATAACAGACTTGAAAACTCCCAAGTGTGACCCCATTTCTGGATTCAGCAAGAGAAATGTAATGATCACTTCTACTAGCTCACATTTACTGAGCACCTACTGCGTGCCAGGCGCTGCTCTAAATGCTTCACAAATATCAACTCACTTTATCCTCAGAACAACCCTAGTTTACAGATCGGGAAACCAAGCTCTGGAGAGGTTAACTAACTTGCTCAAGTCATATAATATTCGATTGGTAGAATTTAGTTGTGAGGCAAGTAAATAAGGCCCAGAAGTCATATTCTGTAAAGAAAAAAAGGTGGGGAAAGAGAAAGGATCACGTCTGAAAAAATAATTTCCTAGACAACTTGTGGTCTTTCTTCAACAATTATTAATTCAGAGATTTATACGTGTGATGAATGCTTGGGGTGCACACACACTGTGTCAGGCATTCTGCTAATCCTGACAAAGTCAAGAAGAAGTGAATGTAATTTTCAAGGGGACTTAACGGGTGTCACGCAGTCTGGTGGTGACAGAGACCCAGAAATGATTTGCAGAGTGCTCTGGGGCCACGGGGAGGGGGGGCGTTCAGCCAGGCTCGGCGGGCTCAGGGGAAGCATCCTGGTGAAGGTGACGCCAGAGGTGCGTTATAAAAGACAAATAGGATTCAGCTGGGCAATCACTGGCAGCTGGAGAGTGACACTTTAGGGAGGGAGAACATTGAGTCCATAATTAGGACAGAAACTCGAACACACAGGGAGCAATCAGGCCACAACTGTTAGACTGTGATCCCGTGTGGCCAGGGACCCGGCCTGATCGTACACCGCTGGAGGCCCTGGCGCTTCCTGTTAGAATGTAAGCCCTGAAAGGGCAGAGAACTTGTCTGGTTTGGTCACTGTTCTATCCTCAGTACCTGGTATAAGGCAGTGCTCAATACATACTTGGTAAGTACGCACGTGCACGCATGAATGAATAGTACACTCAGTAAATACTCATTGAGCGAATTATTTAATAAATGAATAAAACAGGGAGCACCACTGCAAAAGAGGCTGGGCAAGCCTGGAGCTTTCCTGCGTACTGCATCCAACATAAGCCCGATCAACTATCTAACTTGAGTTGGAACAGGAGGTGCCTTGGGGCCAAGCACCCGCATTTGAACTTGATCTGAATGATAAGAGTGAACCACTGAAGTGCCTCAAGCCGGAGAGGGACCTGGTCAAACAGCAGGTGAGAAAGAGCTCTCTGGGGGCAGTTTGGAGAACAGTTTCGAGGAGGAGAGACCAACGGTGGGAAAAACTCGGCGGGGGCAGGCAGGGCCCTCTCCCAGGAAGCTCAGGCAATTACAGAACAGTGGACGGAAAAGTATGCTTTCAAAGCAGGGTTTACCCTCACTTGTAACAACTCCACTCAGTAAAAGATTTGGATGAAAGCAAGACAGAGGGTCGATGGGTAATTTCAGAGACTGGAGACGCAAGGTGTGCTATAGGGAGCACTAGCTTAGAGAAGTCAGGAGGTTTAGGATCTGGCCCTGGGGCGTCTTTAACCTGTGGTGTGGTTGTTAGCAACTTGCTGGATTCCTGAGGGCCTGCTTTCTCCTTCTGTGAAAAACAAAGAGGCTGCATCAGTGGTCTCAGAGTTCTCCTCTGGCCCTACCATTCCAGGATCTTTGGTTCTGTGACCTTCTGATCCCTGGGATGATCTTTTAAACTGCTGGAGAGTGATCTGGCCAGCACGGAGACTCACAGGCTGAAATCATTTCAGAGGACAGAGTTACTGCAGGATTATCAAGTGCACATCTTGCATTTTATAGATGAGGCCAAGGTTCAGCCACGTTAGTTGAAACGGCCAAGTTTATGTAGTTAGTTGGGGACAGAAGAGAAGATAACCCCACTCTTACTCATCAAATTGCAAGAACCTGTTTACATATTACCCAAAAACAGGCACATCAGGACCTAAACTTTTGATACTTGTAATCTTAAACTTGAATCTCTGAACTCATTAATAGCTTATTCCAAAAAAAATTTAACAGCATTTATGGCCCTTACTGATGGGTATTCATACTTTCAAGTAGTAAATACAAACAAAACACCTCATTCTTTCATTTGTCGAACTCCTGTTTACTAAGGGTCAAAGGTACAAAGATTAACAAGATCTGGACTAATTTCTATCATCTTACCAGTTCTAAAATACTATAGTGTTCCATCCGACTTTCAAATTTTATACTGTCTCCTAACCTAGCTAGGGGGCAAATCTCCATGCAATAGTTTTTTTTTCTCAGTGCAGTTCGGTGTGTTGCCGTCATGGAAGGGATTCATAACTGCACAGAAGGTGCACACTTACTTGTTGGATGTTCCATGAAGGTTTGTCAGTATGGTGAAGTTGTTTCTCACACTTCGCAAGCTGGCGAGGACCTACAAGGAAAATGTTTCCGTGGTTAGGGACAAAAGGAGACGAATGGGCAGGGTCAGGGGCCACACTTAGAAACTGCACCCAGGGACAGAGTGAGAGGGAGCCAGGCCAGCATGACACATACCTGGGCGAAGGGCGTTACAATCAAGTCATCGCCGTGTCTGGTGAAAAAGAGAGAAAAGAAACACTTTCAACTGCATTTGAATGATAACTGTGACATATAAGCTGTAATAGTAAACTTTATCAGGGTGAGCAACACAAATGTTAAATAAGTTTTTCTACCTGGATCTAAAGCAGGACTGACTTAGTCGCAGATGGGGATCTTAGGAACTTGAAAGAAAGAAAAAAAAAAAACCAAAAAACTACCAGGTTCATGGCTCCTGGATGTACAGTGGCTACACATAAAAGCAGCTGCAAGTAGGCATATATCTTCAGGGTATGTTCCCATTAAACGGCAGACCTAAAGGACTGTAATTCAAAGCGATTTGTGGATTTTGGTTGCCAGTGCCAGGAAATTCAAAGGGAGGGCTGCTTACAGGCACACACAGAGTAGGAAAAAATGGCATAACAGTCTGGATAAAGGTTAACTTTGGATTTCCTGGCTTTTGTTGATTTGAACCACAGCCTCAATGCCATTTAAACGCATATTTTTGTCTGGGAATCCCATTACCTTTTGTTTTTAATATAACTTTTTTCTTAAAGTACCCAAGGAAAAGCTTTTAAGGGAGGACAGGGACTAAACCTACTATTACCATATCATTGTCTCTCTGTCCCAGAGATCTGATCAAGCTGAATCCAGCGTTTTGTAAATCTGTACTTAAGAAGAGTCAAAAGTATATTTTCAGAAATGCATTCTCTCTGACATACGCTTTGATAAATCTTCTTAAGCCCACATGCAGCAAGCTCTCTATCAGAGTCTTTAGTAGACAAGCTGGCCTGAGCTGAAGACCCCAAATCAGGCCAGTTTGTTATCACAGCGTGAATCCTAACAGCCACGCAGAAGGTGGTTGACCGTGAGTTTCCGTCACTGTCTGATCATCTTCTCTGTCTTCACGATCGCCACACAAATGGGGCACCTTGTTCGCCAGCTGTGTGAGTGCAACCAGTGGTTAGCAGGCCCCTGCCCAGGACCAGGCGTCACATGAGGCCTGGGGTCCAGAGCCGAACACCACCTCTGTCCCTGTGGGCCCCTTCTGTAGCATAGGCTTCACTTTGGGGTCTTGCTTCAGAGTTTCCTTTCTAACTATATCTTTAGCTAGAAGTCCCCCTTCAATTTAATCTCGTAAACTTCTTGCGCGCCCGCTTTGTGCAGTGACTCAGTGGCTGGAGGAAGACCACTGACAAGAGCGAGCGTTCTTTGAGTGATGACCACGTGTCAGGCCCTGAGTGAAATCTCGTTTAATTCTTGTAACAAGACTTGAGGCAACCACTCCTATTCCCATTTCATGGACGATACCAAGGCTCAGAGCAGGCAAGTGAATGCTTGACCAGCACGTTGCTAAAAAGTGGAAGAACTGAGACTGATTCCAAAAATCTGTGCTTTTAACCATTATGTTTCCTATTTTATGTTGACCTCACATGATTGATTGAATTATACAGAATTCATGATCCCCCCCAAATTAAAACATAATAGGGGAGACAGAAAAAACTCAAAACAACAGATGTTACAGAATGAGAAAGACAAACAATGGATACTTAACGGGGCGCAGAGGAGAAGTGACAGTTATAGAGCAGACAAAGTAGAAAAGGCTTGATTGAATGGGTGGTGTTCGAGATGAACTCTGAAGGGCAGGCATTAGAAGGCCTGGGTGGTAGATGCTCCTAATGAGAAATGCACTGAATTGGGAAAGGACTGGACACTGAGATGCTTGGCTGCTGTGTGTGTGGAGCTGAGCACGTTATAGGCATTTGTAGAGGATAAGACTAGAAGGTTCTCCACACCCATATTATGGGCAGGGTGGACAACTGGTTGTGGAGTTGGGGCTTAACTCAGTGGAAGAAATTAGCCAGTGAAGGTTTTTAGTGAGAAAGGCGAACAGAAAAGTCTCTGGAAAGTAAAATGCTGTGGACACCGAGAGACGGTGGGACAGAAGGACAGAGCCAGGAAGCGCAGGCGGGGGGACCTCCAGATGAGAAGAAACTGGTGAGGCAGAGGAAGGAGCAGGAAAAGACAGCTGGGAGAAACCCTGGCTGTCTTGCCAAGGACTTGGCCTTTAATTAGGTAAGGGGTCATAAAGAAATATATTTCCAGTTTTAAAAATGGGGTATTTGGGAAAATAGTGAAGTCATGAGTAGAAATAAGAAAGTGAGGAGAAATGGGAGGAGATGTGTCACTTTCCCACGTGTTGAGTTTTAAGATCCCCGTTGATACGCCGGTGGAAACACCAAGTGGGAAGACACTGAAATATGGGAATTAGAGCTACAGATTTTGGAGTTACCTACGATAGTGGGGACTGTTAAAGCAATGGCGGGGAGTGGTTTCTTAAGGTGGGGGTATAGAGAGAGTCAAAGGAAGAACCTGAGCGTTCTTGGAGAGGAGCCACAACCAGAGACAGAATGAAGAGTGGAGAGGGGAGCAGTTGGGATAAACGCAGGGTGGTCAGCTGTTACAAGAGCTGCCCCTTCCCAAGCTAGCTCTCTGAGATGAACTTTGATGGGGGAACGTCTTGCTACGTGTTCAGATTTCTGCTCTGAAGTTCGCACTGTTCTTAAGACTTCAGAGTGAGTTGGGGATAAGGTCAGAGTTAAGTAGATCATCTGTGGCGCGTGCATTTCTGGAGTCTAAATACCCAACAGAAGTTGAATAATGCAAGCAAATCTCATACATGCATAGCACCTAAAGCGAATGTACTGTTGCATGAAGGGGAGTCACTAAAACTGTACAAACTAATGATTAAGGGAGGCTAAAAAAGCCCCCAAAACATGCAGAGAGGGCACCACGTCAAAATAACTTGATCATCATGAAACTTGAAGTTTAGGAGAGCAGAACATTCAGAGGCAAGAAATGAACTTGCAGATCCCCAGCACTGGGTCCCTTAAAGAATCTGAGCTGCAGAAGCTAATGTGTGTCACACAGTAGCTGCTAGAGAAATGATCAGATAATTTATAGATAGTTTATAGCAAGTACAGGAAAGAAAAGAAAAAAAAAAACCTCCTATTTGAGTACAGCCAGATTAATTATAAAACTACTCTAAATTAAAAAATCATAATTTGATATTTTAATAATTAAGAATAAAATGGCACAAAGGTAACAAAACGTCTGATTGGTTATGAAAACTGACGTAATTCTTAGTTTCCCAAACCACTAGCAACGTCAATGTGTCTTAGGAACAAGGCCAGATATTCAGAACCATGGAACGAGAACCACCTAGTG